>NC_135482.1:2730958-3959690 GCF_052094955.1 Ictidomys tridecemlineatus | reverse complement strand
CCACACCACATGCTCCCTTCCAGCTTCAAGACACCGCTCCAGCCACAGGCCTGCGCCGGGGTCACCAGCTCACGTGCTGTGACCTCAGGCGAGCGGAGCCTCTGCCCGCCCCTGATTCCTGTCTGAACACGGCCACAGAGCTGGCGCCCCACGCGGGCAGGGAGTCCCTCTGCCCCTAGTGGCACCGCGGACTTCCCCTGTCGTGTGGGGGACACCTGGATTCTCAGGTTTAAAGTAGGTTTGGTCCCCCGGGTGGCTGCATGCTCTGCAGCACTGTCCACCTGGGGCCCGCCGAGGTCGCCGTGAGCTGAGGACTCCGGCTCACAAGTGCCCCAGGAGCCCGCCCTCCCCACGGGGCCCCCAAGAGGTTCCAGTCCTGGCTGGGGCTGCCTGTGTCCTCACCATCTGGAGCTCCAGGGACAGGACTGGGGGACCAGGACCAAGCCTGTCAGAGGTCTTCTGGCTTCTTCTCTCCCCCTCCTCCAGCCCTCTGCTCTCTGTCCAGTGTCTAGTCTTCCTTCCCGGCTGGCCAGGTCCTCTGTCTTTCCCCTTCCCACCCGGCACTCACCGGCACTCACCGGCCAGAGCCCTCTCCTGTGCCGCCCAGAAGCTGGTTCCCTTCCATTTCTCTTCTGCTCTGCTCCGCAGCCGCCCCCTCCCTCCCCCTCCCCCCTCCCTCCGTCCTCTTTCTTTCTACAGGGCCCTCAGCTCTGACCTCTGCGGGCTCCCCACACGGGCTCCCCAAGGGTGGCTCTGCATGGTCCCTGCCATGTCCTGGCCACAGCCTCTGGAGAGCCGCGGCCTCTGCACCCCGTCAGGCGGGCGTCCACGCTCACAGAACAACCCCAGACGGCCTTGGAGTTGTGTTGCCCGGTTAAATACAAGGGAAGAAATAAGGATGACGGCTCCCTTCCGGGGCAGCGTGGGCAGCGTGGCGGCCGCGGCATTAACAAGGACGTTAAATCAGGCCTCATGCATTATGCAGAGAGGGGCCCGGAACCGCGCCTGGGAAATATATGTTTCAAATTTCCTGACTCCGCGTGGCCTGGACGTCCTCCCGCGGCTCCTGGATCACAGCTCCTCTTTTACAGACGGTGACTGTGGAATCGGGCTCCGGCGGTGTGGCCCCCTGGCCCTCGCCCCTATCAAAGCCACCTCCCCCATCATTTCCGTGGCCGGGAAATGCAGGAAATGTGTCCCGCAATTCAGTTAAAACAACCAGGACACACAGAGTCGCCATTCACTTTTGCAGAAATGGCAGGGCTTCACGTGACCCCAGAGGTCAGGCAGCCTGCCCAGAGTTTGTAAGCCGACGTCCACTGTGAGTTATTGAGATCCGTCCAGACCCGAGAGTCTATAAGCCAAGGAGTGCCTCTCGCCCCGCCTGAGAGAGCCAGCCTGCTGCCCCCGAGGGCCGGCTCTGGGCACCCCACTCCTGGTGCCAGCTCAGCTTCACCACCGTGACCCTCAGCGAGCGGGTGGCCGGCAGAGGGAACTGGCAGTCACAAGGCTCAGCTTGAGGTTCTGTCCCATGTGGCAAGGATGGGACTGGGAAGGCCTCCCAGCTTTTTCCCAGGTGAGCAGCCCCTTTGCAATTTCCTGTCCCTCTGAGCACCTGCTTTGTGCCAGTCTCAGAATTAGAGATGAGCAAGGTATGCGGCGGCATCAGAGGGCCTGCTGAGCAGTCTGGACAACACAAGAAAGTAAAAGCACAAGTAGGTGCTCCTAAGAATGAAAGCAGTGTGTTTGCTCAGGACTAGGGATGTGCCTGAGTATCCCTGTGCTGGAGCAGGTCCCTAGTGTGGTGGTGTGGAGATGTGGTGGACCTTTAAGGGGTGGGGCCCAGTGGGAGGAGGTGAGGTCGTTGGGGGCGTGGCCTCAGAAGGGGTGGGTGTGAGTTACTTCCTGTGAGAGTGGGCTATTATCAGGGAAGGTCCCCAAATGCTGGGTCCCCTCTACACACAGCCATTTCCCTTCTCATCTGTCCACCATATTGTGATGCAGTTGAGGGGGCCCTCGCCAGAGTCCAGATGGATGGGGGCTGATCTTAACTCTAGACTCCGGAACTGTGCACTAAGCTCTTTTTAAATAAAATATCCACATGATGGCACACGCCTGTATTCTCAGTGGCTCAGAGGCCGAGGCAGGAGGATCGCAGGTTCAAAGCCAGCTTCAGCAACTTAGGAGGCTGTTAGCCATCTAGTGAGACCCTGTCTCAAAATAAAAAGTAAAAGAGGTTGAGGATGTGGCTCTGTAACAGTTATTTCCAATTGTCAACTTGACTGGATCAAGAGATACAGAGAATTAAGAGGATCATGGGTGTGTCTGTGAGGGCGTGGCTATGAATGATTGGCATGTGGGACAGCCAACTGGAATGGAGACCCTCCCCAGGCGTGGGCAGCACCACCCAATAGGATGGTGCCTTGGGTGGGATAAAAACTGGAAGAACGGGAAGCGCAGGAGCAAGCTGGATTCTTCTTGAGCGGGTTCTTGGTCGCTGCTGTGATCCTCTGAGGGTATCGGATTCTCGCTTTGTCACTCTTCCAAAGCAGACTGTGACAGTGACTCTCCAGAAGACTTTGGTCTCAGACTGGGGTAGCACCACTGATCCCTCTTATCCTAGGGCTTCAGCCTCTTGCACGGTGCAGCTGCTGGGTTCTTCCAGCTCTCCACCTGTGGACAGCCATGGTGGACTATCCAACTTCTGGTCACCTGAGCCAACCTACAAATCCCCTTTATAATTATACTTCTGTGGATTCTGTTCCTCTAGAGAACCCTAATGAAAGCTCAGTGGTTAAAAGCTCCTGGATTCAACCCCTCTGTAAGAAAGGAAGGTAGGAGGGCAGGCTGGCCAGCCGGGTGGCCAGAGACTGTAACTCACTCTAAAACCCCAAACAGAACAATCTTAACCTGAGACAGAAATTAGAAATGGCAGTTGAGGATTTTAAAGTAGCCATTATAAGTGCCCTCAAATATGTAAAGGGAAAAACATGCTCATAATACAGGAAAGGATGTATACCCTCCGTAAAAAATGAAAAATACATCCTAAAAAACAAGGGACTTCTAGGGGCTGGGGTGTGGCTCAGTGGCAGAGCGCTTGCCTGGCATGTGTGAGGCCCCGGGTTCCATCCTCAGCACCACATAAAAAGTAAAAAATCAAAAAAAGGTATCGTGTCATCTACAATTTAAAAATACTTAAAAAAAAGAATTCTAGGAAGGCAAATAGAGTGTCTGATTTTTTTAAAAGACATTGGGATTGAGAGAGAATGGAAGTGAGCTTGCAGTTGGACCCACAGAAATTGCCTAATCTGAATAAAAAAGCAAAACAGTTTTGAAAAATGTAGAAACCCAGATACCTGCAGGCACAGTGTCTGAAAGTCTCACACACATGTCACCAGAACTGAGGCAGAAGAGAGAGGAAGATGCAGAGACTATATGAAAATCTGTGGCCCCAAATATCCAAATTTTCAGATTCAGTTATCTCAGCGAACCCCAAACTAGAAAGAAAACCCACCTCATCTGCCCCAGTGGAACCGATGAAAACCAAGGGTGAGGACAAATTGGGGAAAGTGTTCAGAGGAGAAGCAGAATGACCCAGAGGAGCCCAGGGTGGAGGCGTAAGGAAGCGTGGCTTATGTGGTGGACTACGTTCCTCTTAATTTTTAGGAAATAAACAAAAGTGCTGCTTACAACAAACATTTTATTTAGTCTGTGGGGTTTGCAAGACGAGTGGGCACATCACCCAGGAGGACTGTGGCCCTGAGGACGGGTCGCAGGGTTCCACTGGTCTACCTCCTGTATGCGCGGCTCCTCCTTAGCCCTGAGGGAGCGGTCAGGGAAGGGGTGGACCTTTCCCCAGACAACTCCTGAAGGATACAAAAAGGTCCAAAGTTCCTTCCCTGCACTCTGAAAAGAACATCTTACAAAATCCCCGAGAAGGCAAGAAAGCCAGGGGAACAACACCCAGAGGGGCCCCCGAGGAAGCCAAGTCACCAGCCACACGGGCAGTTGCCTCTAATGCTAATGGAGTCCACCCTGCAACGGACAGCAGGTGTGTCAAGACGACCGTGAAAGCAAGCCCTAGGTTCAGGGGCCTGAGTGCAGAGGCAGGTTGGCGGCAAAGGGACTTGACCAGAGGGGCCATGCGCCCAGTGAGCACTGAGGTCCAGGGCACCTGTGTCCACCCTGAATGATGGGATTTCAGACACCGCAGGGCCTTTGGCAGCGATGAAATGGTCGGTATATTTAGAAGACCTAACTGTCATTAACGTGAATGTCCTAACAACAGGCGTTTCATACACAAGAAGGAATAAAGACGGTGGAATCAAAGGAAAAATGACATTTCCATGATTATGGTTGGAGAACAGCTCTCTGTCAAAACTGAGAGACCCCAGGGCTGGGGCAGGGGTGGGGGCTTGGAGACTGAGCAGCCGTGAGGCCCTGGGGTCCATCCCAGCACCCTGGGAAAGACAGGCAGGAAGGGATGAGAGAAAGAAAGAAAAAGAAAAAGACAGGGAGATTGGCCAGGCAGAGTGAAGTCATAAGTAATCCGAACACCGCCATCAGCCACCTTGACCTAATTGGTATTTATAGGATGCGACTCCAACCACAGAGGAGCGCGCATTCTTGGCATGCACACATGATAAAATCAGCCATCTAGCCTATCTTCTGGTTCATAAAATATCTCTCAGTTGATTTAAAGGATTTGAAATCAAACCACAATGGAATAAAATTGGAAATAAAATCATGTGCAGGAAAAAATACCTAAGTGTATAAAAATTTTTGGAAAAGGGACAAGAACCACATAGATTCATGTATCGAAGAAGAAATCATAATGAAGTGAGGAGATGTTTCGAATTCAAATTGAAAATAACCTGAGTCCGTGTAAAGAAAACCACATCTCAACATTTGTTGAACAGAATCTGAGCAGCATGTGGGGGGAGACCCAGGGGCTTGAGGGGGAAGGGAAAGAAGAAGAAATCGAAAATCGGCGACTACACTTCCACCTTAAGAATACAGATGTCGCCGGGCAGGGTGGTGCATGCCTGTGATACCCGTGGCTCTGGAGGCTGAGGCAGGAGGATCATGAGTTCAAAGCCAGCCTCAGCAACTTAGTGAGGCCCTGAGCAGCTCAGTGAGACCCTGTCTCTAAATAAAAAAAAATTAAAAAGGGCTGGAGGTGTGGCTCGGTGAACACTTGGGTGCAATCCCTAGTACGAAAATTTTTAAAAAAGAAAAAGAATATATAAATGTCTCAGAGTCAGCCCCAAAAAGAAGGAAATTAAAAGTGACAGAAATTGGGGTTGGGGTGCGGATCAAGTGGAGCACTGGTCTGGCGTGTGTGAGGCCCTGGGTTCTATCCCCAGCACCACAAAAAACAAACCACACACACACACACACACACACACACACACACACACACACACACACACACCAGGAATCAGCAATGGCAGGCGACAGCCAGAATCAACAAAGCCCAAATCAGAACCGCCCAGAGATTCCAAGAGAAGGGTCCTGCAGACTGTAACTGCAGCAGGCTGGCCACCCCTGGGCCACCAGGGGGTATCCACTCTGGAGGGGGACCCTCCTCAAAGCTGGGCTCCAGACCCTCTGGGGAAGCCAAAGGCCATGTGTGAGGGTGGCAGATCGCCCGGCCACGTGGGCCCCCTGTGGGCTTGGGGTCGGGGACCATGGGGCTTTAAACCATCAACACGGCCCCAGGAGCTCGGGCCCCAGGGCATCTCTAGCTGCAGAGGCCCTGGGACCCCAGGGCTCGCGGCTATTCCTGAACGAACCCGTTCAGCCAGGCCCTGGCTCTGCATGGCGCCTCCAGCCTTCGCAGCCCCGAGGGTCCGTGGGTGAACAGGGCGTGAGGGTCCCTGGACACGACGGGTGACGCTGTGTCACGTGCCTAGTTGGGGATGCTGGAGGCTGTTTCTAGATCTTTCCAGAGGAGACTGGCCTAGGAGTCAGGAAGACCCTCCCTCACCTTCACAGGCCGCACGTTCCATCAGCCGAGAGGCAGGGTGAGGGGTGGCGTCCAGCTCGGCCTGGCTGGGCCAGGGCTCCCCTGACCCGCAGCGAGCTGGGCCCTTCCCAGGGCCGTGGTCTCACTGTGTCCTGCGAATGCGCCTCAGTGGTGGAAGGTCACAGGGAGGATGGGATTGGCGCCCTGTGCCCGGGGGGCCCTGCCCTTCTGCTGTGTGAGGCAGCTGTGGTCTACAAATGCAGCCGCTGGGGCCAGGTAGGGGGCCTAGCGGGCAGGCCCCTTCCCTTCCTTCCCCAGACACCCAGGGCCTCAGTCCTCCATAGGAGCAGGGGCCCAGAGCCACCAGAGCCACCGCCTGGCTCCCATTCACCTCCTGCTGTGTGGCTGTGGTGTGCTTCCTAAGGTCTCTGAGCTTCAGTTCCCTGTGAGGAACTGAGTCGCTCCAGGGCAGCTCTGAGGAAGGACTAGGGGTGCACACAGAGGTCACAGGGGGACAGGCAGTTCAGTAAGATGACACCAAGGTCTCTCCCCGCTGCAGGCTGTGGGACAGAGGAGGCACATGGGGCATCTCAGGGACGTTCCCCGGTGGAAGTCGTGAGCAGCGGATTCCAGGGCACCCAGGAAGGGGGTGGATGGGTTTGCCCTGGTCCCTGAAGGAACTGGTGAAGGACAGAGACGTGCCTCTCACTCTCACTGTCTGGAGGCTGAAGTTCAAGGTCAGGGAACTGCAGGCTTGGAAGCCACCCGGATCCGAAGCGCTTCCTCCAGAGGGAGAAGCACTGGACGGTGGCAGGACGTGGAAGGACGTGGAAGGACGAGCGTCCTGGTCAGGCCCTGATCCCACCACCAGGGAGCTGCCCGTGTGGCCTTTTTTTCTTTTTTCGTACCAGGGATTGAACCCAGGGGGATCTGCCACTGAGCACAGCCCCAGCCATTTAGAATTGTTTTATTCAGACACAGGGTCTCACTCCATTGCTTAGGGCCTCACACTCACCATCCTCCTGCCTCAGCCTCCTGAGCTGCTGGGATCACAGGTGAGCCCTGCGCCGGGCCCCAGCGGGTTAGTCACACAGGACGGGGGCCATCTGCTCTCAACGTGGCCGCTTGCCAACCTGGAGTCCTGTGACAATGATGGCGCCCTGATCCCCAGGGTCTGTGCACGTGCCCGCTCAGCGTCTTCCCAAGATGGCTTATTGGAGACCCTGGGGTGGCCCTACTCTAATGTGACAATGTCCTCACAGGAGGGATTTGGAGAGAACCCGTGTGAGGATGGGGGTGAAGGCCAGAGGCCAGCGAAGCCCAGACGGCCCAGGGCACACTGTCCTCACCGCCTCAGGAGGGACCGGCCTGCTGACCCCAGGCCTGGACTCCACCTCCAGGTCTGGGGGGCAGCATCTGTCGGTCGCACAGCCTGTGTGCCTTGCTTCGAAGCCCCAGGAAACTCGACCTGCGTCGCGGTGGTCAGACCCTTCGGGGACAGGTGCATCCGGCTGCTGCACTGCAGTCCTGGGAACAGGACACCCGTGGCGAGGCCACCCCACTGGCCTGCCTGGACTACCCTCCTCCCTGGCTGCTCCGTAGAGCTGGTCAGGCACGACTGGGGAATGGGCAACCTAGGGTCCTGGCACAGGGTCACCTGGGCACGAGGCTGAGGGGGCAGTGCTGCCCAGTGGAGGGAGCTGGCTGTGGGCGGGAGGCTACTTGGGAGGTGCTCCTGGTGAGGTTGGGGTGGGAGGCTGCAGGCGCAGCCCTGGAGGGGGGGCTGGCTGGGGTGGAACTGCAGGGGCTTTGAGGACAAGCACCAGGTGGAGCTGGGCGCACCCCCTCCCCTGCAGGTCCCAGGCGGGTCCCTCACCTTCCTGCCTCGCTTTTTCCCACCTGTCCAGCCTCGCCTGGCCGCTGGGCTGGCCCACAGGACTCTTGGGAATGGCCTGAACCAGGAAGGAAGCAGCCCTAGGCCTGCAGCTGTGCCCCTGAGGCTCCTCACGCCACGTGCCAGGTGCCCTCAGATGCTGGGATTCGGGGAGCTCTGCCAGACTCCCGCCCCGTGACGCAGACAGACACAAGCATGGAGTAGGTGGTACAGTCTGAGACTCCAACAACAGGACAGGACAGGCTCACTGGGCGCTGGGGACGCTGTACCTGGAGGGGACAGTGGTCAAGGCCATGTCTTAAAGCAGGTCAGGGAGCCAATGAGGAAGGCAGCTGGGGAAGAGCACGAGGGGCCCAGGGCCCAGCAGGTGCAAAGGCCCTGTGTTGGGACCCTGCTGAGTGGTTCGAGGAGAGCCAGGATGCTGGAGGCCAGTGGGTGTGGGTGTGGCCCTGGAGCCACAGCAAGGGAAGGGAAGCAGGGGCTTCAGCTGTCGCTGAGACGGGAGCAGCTGGCTTTACCAGCTGCCATCACTGTGGGGTGGGGGACAGGGAGGGCAGGGGCTGCAGGAAAGCAGCCGATGAGGTCCAGGTGATTCTGGAGCCGTGTGGGACATGTCCCATCTCCTTACAATCCGACAGCAGAACTGAGGGATTGGCCCACGGCCGGCGTGGAGGTGAGGGAGGTAGCTCCCCAGTGCTGGCCCACAGTCAGAGGCCTGTAGTCCCCCGAGGTGGGAAGGGGGCTGGCCCTTGGTGGCCACAGCAGACAGAACGGCTAGCCAGGAAGCGGAGGTCGTCCACGGAGTCCAGGACAGCAGAGGCCACGCTGGATTGGGAGCTCCAGCGTTTGGTGATCAGCAGGAAGAGCCTGGAGCAGAGATGGAGGGGCAGCCAGCAGGGGAGCTGGGCCCTGGGTGCTCCTTCGAGAGTAGGTACTGTCAACCAGGGTGCCCAGTGGATCTGGCCATAGGTGCCACTCCTGGCCTGAGTTGGGCAGTTCCAAGGAGCAAGAGACGGCGGGGGCTGCCTGGCAAGGACCCAGAAGGGGAGTGAACTGGAGACTGAGTGTGGCTGGCCCAGTGACCCCCAGGGGATGAGAGCCTCCTCAAGGCAGCCTGGGGCAGAGCGTGGGGACTGTCTGGGGTGACGGGAGGGGATTGTGCAGTGGGTGGGCAGCAGAGCCAACCTGAGCTCATGCGGTGCAGCAGGCTTGCAGTGGACCCTGCCCTGGGGGTGCCCAGCCCCTGCCTCTTGGGTGTCTCTATTCTCGGGGCTCCTGCAGGTGGTTGCTTTGGCATTTGACCCACCCTCTGGGCCACAGCTGCTGACCAGGCATGGCCCCTGACCCCCAGGGCCATTCCGAGGCTTGCCCAGTGCCTGGAGCTTGGACTCGGGGGTCTAACTTCATTTGTCGGATGGCTCCAAGGCCACAAGTAGGTTCCAGGCCAGGGGTGGGGGCCTCTGTACCCTGAGCAATGGGAAGGAGCTGGGCAGCAGTAGCCGGGCAAGAGGAGCCCCGGGCTCCACAATGGCTGAAGCTCCCTGTAACTTTCCCCTCCAGCCCTGGCCCAACAGGGACACCTGCTGCCTGAAGGGCTGGGATGGGGCCAGCTTGGCGGGCAACACCCCGGTTTTTGGCGTCTCCAACGCCCACCTGGCAGTGCCAGGCAAGGACACCAGGACCACAGGGATGGAGTCATCAAGGGAGTTTAATGCGCTGTTCAGAGGGAAGCTACACAGGCACACGACGACAAGCACTGATCTCTACCTCACTACCCACTGGACGGTGCTCCTTGGTCCAAAAAACACTAAGTCTCAAGACAGGGGGGCAGCTACCCCTCCCGGTCCAACCTCTCATGTCCTCACGTGATGGTTTTTAAAAACCCAATCCAACCAAAGGAGGAGAAAAGCAAACCCAGGAAGAGGAGCCCGCACTCATTCACACCGCGGCCGCGGAGCGGGACGGCAGGGTAACCAATATAGAGGGCGCCTCGCGGCTCACTTTGTTCATCAATAAAAGAATATAAAAATCTTGTTCAACCCAGTGTTGAGTGTATTAAAATAGATCTGTATCGTACAGCACAGTTTCTCCCGGAGTCGTGAAAACGGCAGGAGGGGTGGCGGCAGGCTGCGGGTTCCGCCCGCCCGGGCTCTGCACCTGTGTCTGCGCGTGGCGCGTGGCCGTGGCCCCGCGGGGGCACGAGCACTGTGTGATATGCGGGGCGGAGCCCCTTGTGCTGAGTCCCTCAGGCTGGGGATGCTGGTGGGCGCTGGGACTGGCCAGGCCCCGGGGACGGGGAGCCCTTGAGATGCTGGGGCCCCTGGGCTCTCTGCTAGCGAGGGGAAGCGGGAGGCAGGGGCTCTCCAGTCTCCAGGGACCAACCCCCAGGGCCACCGCCCCTGGTTCCCCCCCACACCCTTCACCCAGTTCTTCACAACCCCTCTGGGTGGCTGCAGTCCGGCCTCCCAGGGGAGGCTGCCCACGGGAACCTGGAAGCAGAGACGACCAGGCGCAGAGAGAAGTGAGCCCCCACTAGACGCCCACCACAGGAGCGCCACTCAGAAACGTAAGGTATTTTTTGGCATAGTGTCTGCACTGGCAAGGCGGGACGGTGGAGGAGAGGGGCTTCTATCCAAACCCCAGATCTGCCAGACGCCCCCTGCATGGCTCCGTCCCATCTCGCCCAAAAACTCCATGAGAAAAATACATCGGTAGCAAGAGTCCAGACGGCGGGCAAGACGGGGCGGGGGGGCGGCGAGGCGCGTGTTCCACGGCCACAGGCAGTGCTGGTCCCCCGGAAGCCCCTCCCAGTCTCAAGTTCAACTGCTGCGACTCTTCACCTAATAATACTGACAGGAAGCTGCCTGGCCGGGTGCTGGAGAGGCACGGGGTGCGGCCATGCCCTGCGGGCGCTGGAGAACTACCTAGATCTGCTACCACGTCTCGCCGACGGCTCAACCCAACTACCTACTACTCAGCTAACTGCGACCTCGCGGTCCTCCCCACAGGCCCGGGTGCCACCCTCCGTGGCCAGGTGCTGGCTGCCTGCGCCTCCCTCTCCCAGGGGACAGCATGAGGTCACAGAGAGGGCTGGGCCCGGAAGATGGAGGCCAGGGCAGCCCAGGGATGGCTGAGGACAGCTGAGGATGGGGCTGTGCCCCAGTCCGTCTCCCCCACCTGGTTTCCAGGTGTCCCCTCCCACGGGGGAGGGGCGGACTCGGCTCCACCCCCTCGGCTCTGGGATGCCGGCCTGGCTCCTCCCTTCTCTCCGTGGTCTTTCTGTCTGGTTTTACTTTTGTCTGAAATGCAGAGTTTATGAATTAAGGCCGACAGAACCCCCAGGTCATGTGAGCAGGGTCCCAATGACTTTCTTGGGCTGAAGATAGGTCCCTAGGGTCAGTTGTGGCCCTGGGGGTGCTGAAGGGTGGAGCGCATGGTGGCTGCTGAGGGCTTGGTCCAGGGCCCGGCCAGCAGCGGGGTGGGGCTGGTGGCTGCCATGGCAACCTGGAGCATCTGCTCGCCCTGGATCAGTCTCAGGAGGGCCCGGAGGCGGTCCAGCGATGACTGGGTGCCCCTCTGGCGGGCCAGCAGGCTGGTCTTGAGTTCCAAGCACTTCTGTGAGGGGGAGGGGGAGGGGTCAGAGAAAGGGTCTCAGAACTGAACTCCACAGGTGTTCTTTGGCAGCTGCCCCTGCCACCCTCCCAAAGCGCCTCCCTTCCACTGCAAAGTCCTGCAACAAAGAGGCACAGGGCCTCTCAGGAGCCAGCCAGGCAGCAGGGACAAGGAGAGAAGACCCAGCCAGACCCCAAGGGCTTGCAGAGCATGGGTGGAGGAGCACATTCAGCATGGGACCTTCCAGCCAGGCAGCCTCCCCGCCCTCCCTAGCCTCTGTGCACCACACACAGTGACGCCATCCGCAGTAGGAATGAGGCGTAGGAGGACGTCCCTCTGCTCTGTCCAAAGGCTGCTGGTGTAAATAACCACACCCTGTTTCCCATCGTCCTAGGAACAGCGGAGCTACTGAGAGGGTTGGGGAGACACTGCACTTAAAGAGCTTCTCTAGGCCCCAGCGCTGCTGCTACTACCACCACCACCGCCAACAGCACTGCCACCACCATAATACAACACCGTCATACCATCATCACCACCACCACCATCACCATCATCACCATCACCACTACCACCACCATCACCACTACCACCACCACTATCACTATCATCATCACCATCATCACCATCACCACTACCACCACCATCACCATCACCACCATCACCACTACCACCACCATCACCACTACCACCACCACTATCACCATCATCATCATCATCACCACCATCACCACTACCACCACCATCACCATTATCACCACTGTCACCATTATCACCACTATCACCACCACCACTACCACCATTATCACCATCACCACCATCACCATCATCATCACCACCACCACTACTACCACCATCACCATTATCACCATCACCACCATCACCACCACCATCATCATCATCACCACCACTATCACCATCATCATCATCACCATCACCACTACCACCACCATCACCATTATCACCACTATCACCACCACCACTACCACCATTATCACCACCACCACTACCACCATTATCACCACTATCACCACCACCACTACCACCATTATCACCATCACCACCACCATCACCACCATCATCATAACCATCGCTACCACCATCACTACTACCACTACCATCACCATTATCACCATCACCAGAAATCACCAGCACCACCACCAGCACTGACACCGCCACCATTATCACCATCACCACCATTATCACCATCACCATCATCACCAGCACCATCAACATCACCACCATCACCACCAGTATCACCATCACCACCATCACCATTATTACCACCATCACCATCACCATTAACACCACCATCACCATCACTATCACCATTATTACCACCATCACCATCATCACCACCACCACCACCACCATCATCATCACCACCACCAGCATCAGCACCAGCACCACCACCAGCACTGACACTACCACCATTATCACCATCACCATCATCACCAGCACCATCAACATCACCACCATCACCACCAGTATCACCATCACCACCAGTACCACCAACAACACCACCACTACCATAATACTAGTACCATACCATCACCACCATCACTATCAACATCACACCATTACCACTACCACTACCACCATCACTACCATACCATTACCACTATCACCTCCACCACCATCACCACCACCATTAACACCACCAGCACCATCTCCACCATCACCACCAGGACCTACACCACTACCATAATACCAATACCATACCATCACCACCAACACTATCAACATCACACCATTACCACTACCACTACCACCATCACTACCATACCATCACCACCATCACTATCAACATCACACCATTACCACTACCACCTCCACCATCACTGCCACTACCACCATCACCACCAGGACCAACACCACTACCATAATACCAATACCATACCATCACCACCAACACTATCAACATCACACCATTACCACTACCACCATCACTACCATACCATTATCACTATCACCTCCACCATCACCACCACCACCACCACCATACCATCAACATCACATACCATTACCACTAAAGCCACACCATAACCATCATCATACCTTACCACCACCACCACCATCATACCAATACCATCATACTATCATCACCACCATCATACCAACCCTATCATACCATTGCCACCTCCGATAACAGTATCATCACTACCACCACAAACAGCACCACTACCAACGTACCATTACCACCAATCACCACCACACTCTTATCACCATCACCATCACCACCATCATCACCATCACATTACCATGACATCACCACCATCGCAACCATCACCATGACCATTATTACCACCACCACCGTCCCCACCACCATCACCACCAGGATCACCAACAATCACACCAAGCTCAGCACCACCACCGTCTTCGTCATCTTGTCATCACACCCCATAAAGGAGGGGTTCACACAGAAGGAAACAGAGGTCAGGGTGGGCCTGGCCAAGATCAAAGAGCTGAGAAGGGGCAGGGCCAGATGTCCTCAAGGACATGACAATTATATATTGAATGCGTCGGAGCCGCGTCCTCCACCTACAGGCTCTCTGGGTGAGGGTCTCTCTTCTCCTGGGCTCCTAAGGGGCAGTAAGGCCCCAGCTCTCCCTGGGCTCCCGGGCAGCACCGCCCGCCGCCACGCACCTTCACCGCGGACGCCAGCTGTCTGTCGCGCTCTTCCAGCTGCTGGCGCTCGCTCTGCAGCTCGCCGCCCCGCCGCAGCAGCTTCTGCTTCTCCTCTTCTTTCACTAGGGAGAGGGCAGCGGCTGCTGGGCCAGGAGCAGAAGCAGGAGGCAGAACCAGGCCCTGCCCTCCCCGCACTGATGCAGGGACCCAGCTGCTCGCTCCAGGGTCCCTCTCCTCAGAGCTCGGACCCTGAACAGTCTGGACCCCAGCCTCTCCAGGTCCCACGTGAACCTAGCACCTGCGTGGGGGAGGGGAGGCAGGCCCCTCCCCCCAGGGCCACTCACCTGTCTTGTGGGTGACATAGGAGTGCACAATGGCCAGCATCCCGGTCCAGGGCACACCCTCGTCTTTCTTTAAGGCCTGGAGGACAGACAGAGAGATGAGAAGGCAGACCAACCCTGGTTGTGTGGCTCTGGGAACGCCCACTCCCTGACCGCTTCCCCAGGGTGACCAGGGGACAGTGGCCACACTGGCCTGGTTCAGAGAAGTTGAAAGGAGAAAAGCTGCATGTGGGCCAGGACCTTCTGGGTCTCTCCCCCTGGTCAAGGACAAGGTCGCTGTTAACACCCCACAGTTCACAGGATTAAACCCTGACAAGGGCCCCAGGTACCAGCTGTGCCAGGGTCGAGAAGGCCCGACACCCAGGCCCCTCCCTGCTGCTGCCGACAGCCAACCACCCAGGGCACTGGCGGAAGGTGTGCGCCCGTACCTTCTGCTGGCACCTGGGGCACACCCACACGCCCTTGGGTGCCGTCTTGAGGGGCGGATCCAGGCAGCTGAGGTGGTAGGCCCCCGGGCAGGTGCCGCAGGGCTGCAGGCTGGCCCCTCGCTTGCAGATGGCACAGTGCTCATCCTGGGTGATCTCGCTCTGAAAGAAAGGGAGTGCGGAAGTGGCTCAGGGAGAGGAGGGACAGGCCTCTGTGGGTGACTGTGCAGGGACACTCCTGGACCCAGCAGGAGGCACGGCAGCCCAACAGGCAGGGCGCTAGGGCATCCACTGGGCCAGGCTGACCAAGGGCAGGGTGCTCGAGTCAGTGCCACGTGGCCCAGTAGTGGATTCTTCCAGGTGTGCACAGGGAAGGGTGTCCTGCTGCAGCCGAAGGGACGGTCCCTATCCTGGGGGGCCTGGGCGGCTGACCTGAAACCCTCTCAGTAGCGTGTCTGTCCAGCCTGGAACACAGACCTGGGGGAGTCACACTCCCGTTCCCACATTTGTGTGGTGGACACTGCTGCCCTGCGCTCCCTGGAGCCTGAGCAGGACAGACACACAGGCGCTCTGCCGTGCCAGCCCCACGGTAAGGAAAGAGGGCCCTTCAGATGTCCTTCCCACACGGCCTGCCACACTCCGCAGAGACAGAGTCCCCTTCCCAGCCGGCTGGCTGCTGCACCAACACTCTGTGGGTGCAGGGGCTTCACAACCAGCTCCCACCACCTGCAAAATCTGACTCCTGCCACCCACAGGACCCCCCGCCCCCCCAGGTCATGCATCAACGGAGCTTCTGACCTTCGGGCGGGGGTCTGGGACAGCCCACACCACCAGGCCCTGGATACCAGAGATGTCCGAGGTTGGGCACCGCAGATAACCCCTCTGCACCCCTCGTTCAGTGCAAAGGCCCAGGAAGGCTGAGACACCTGCCTGGGGCCACCCAGTAAACTGGGGGCAGAGCTGAGACCCACATCTGGTGTCCGGCCTCAAAGCCAAGGCCCCTCCAGGACAGGGCTTGTGGGGACTAGGCGGCAGCTTGGGCTTCCTGTCCCCATGTCTGCCTGGGTTGGGCACCAGGTGTCCAGACACTGCCAGGTCCGCAGGTGTCAGTGTATCAGTGGGCACTGTGGCGAGGCCCCGGTGGAAACCACCAAGCCCCTCAGAACTGGCTGGACTGCTTGTCCAGCACACCATGCGGGCCAAGGGCTCATCTGGGATGAGGTCACGGGTTGTGAACAGACTGAACATGTCCTGAGGCTGTGCCTGGGAATGAGTCCCCGGCAGCCGGTGTCTTGGGAAGCAGGGACGTGTTGGGTGGGTCAGGGGTGGTCTCAGGACCAGAGGTGTGGGCATGGAAGGTGAGACCCTGGGGATTACAAAGTCCTCGGAAAGACTGCCCAGGGCCACACAGCAAGGCTGGGCAGAGCCAGGGCAGAGGCCAGCTGGCACCCAGACTGGCTCTTCCTGGGGCCTCTGTGGCCCGCCCTCTCAGGACCAGGCAGGGAGAGCTCCTGTTTGAGTCCGGCCACCTGGCACTGTGGCCATGCCCGGCTCCGCCTGGCAGGAGGAAAGCAGGCGTGGTGCTGGGCAGGGTCCTGAGCTCCGAAGGCAGAGGTGAGGGCCCTGTCCACTCCAGAGCCACCCGTTCCCAGGAGGACTGCCACCGGGATTGTGTGGGACACACCCACCCCCAGGTGTGATGTGAGGGCACGTACCTTCCAGCAGGGCTCCTCATTGGCTGGCACAGGGAGGAAGGGCGGAGAACAGGTTAGTGGGCACTGGAGGGGCACAGTCAGGACTGGGCTCTCTGAGGCCGAGTGTGGCAGGGCTCTGGCCCCAGGGCAGGATGGGAGTATCGCAAGGCCCAGTGATGCCCGAGTCCTCCCCTGCAGCATGAGGTCCCTGACTCCAGGACCTTCCAGGGGCAGTGAGCTGTGGGGGGGATCTTCAGCCCTTTATTGACAGGGTAGAGACCTGCACGACCTCAGCTGCTGCCTGTCCCCATTCTAGTAGGCACTGTCAAGTTGCGGGTGTGTGTGTGTGTGTGTGTGTGGTGTGTGGTGCTGGGGATTGAACACAGAGCCTTGTGCACTCTACCCACTGAGCTATGTCCCCAGCCCCTAAAACTGCATTTTAATGCACATAAAAACGGCTCCTTTTCTGCAAATGTGTCAGCGGAACCATCAGCCTGTGGTGAGGCTCTCAGCAGCTTCCAGTGGCCCGGCTGCGTTCCCGTCCCCACCTGGGAGCAGCAGAGAGTTACGGGCCCATGTTACAAATAAGGTCACCAAGGCCCAGGGAGGTGACCCCGTGTGCTACACACATGTAATCCTGAGAGCAGGTGGCCATCTCCCGCCGTCAGGGCCATTGGGTTTTCTGAGAAGAGTGAGTCCCTGCTGCGGGCATGTTTGTGGTGTGGCTCTCGGGGCTCTTGCTGTGGGCGAGGTGGCAGAGCATGCAAGGGTCTACTGGAAATTGGGACCGAGGCCTCAGGTCAGGTCCCCGCCATCCCAGCCAGGCGCCTTGCTGAAGGCTTGGCCCGCCTGTCCTGCAGAGGGAGCCCGCGGCAGAGCCGGGCAGGGGACGAGGCTCCTACCCTACCTGGGCTCTCACTGCCGGCTGCAGGCTGGGGGTGGGGGTGGGAAGGTGAGGGCTGAGAGCCCCTGGCCCAGCCGGAGGTGTCTGAGCGGCTCTCTCCGGGGCTGTCCAGTTTGTCTGCGGCAGACAGTGCCTGAGCTGGCCACTCGGGCACAGGAGCAGTGCTGGCTTGTGCACAGGCCACAGCAGGTGGTGCCAGGTGGGATGGGCCCCTCCCACATCCTCTTCCACACAGGTCACAGACCCCTGTGGGGGCCTGCCAGGGTGGCCTTTAGCATCACAGGCCCTAGTCCTCTGTCCACCCAACGGCAGGGCACAGACCTGCCTGACCTCAGCTGCTGCCTGTCCCCACTCCTGGGCCTCCTGTGCTGGGAGATGCTGCCCGCCCCGTTCAACAGGATCAGTGGCACCTCTGCTGTGCCACCTGCCTGGTGCTCAGGCCAAGGCCACAGAGGAGGATGGGAACTGCCTGGTCCAGCCCCAGGTCCCGCCCTGCCCTGTGCCCAGGCTGCCACTCACCTCGCGCTGTGAGGAACAGGGGGTTGTTGAGATAGCTGGAGGCCAGTCGCTTCCTCTGCAGGACAGAACACAAAACCCAACACCCCCTCATCTGGAGCCCTCCTGGGCCCGCTGCCCCTGCCCAGGACCCTCCAGGCCCAGCTTTCCACCAGTGGCCCCAGACGCCAGGAGGAACCTGGGCTAGAGGCACAGACCAGGGCTGGGGCTGACGGCAGTCGGTGGACAGGGGGCTTTGCCAAGGCTCTGCCCTGCAGGGGCCGTCACCCTCTGCTCCCAAAGATGGCTCTCCACCTGCCCTCGGGGCGCTCCCTCGGCTAGCTCTGGGGTCAGGCAGGGCAACAGGGCCTCCTTGTGCATAGCCCAAAGCCCCCTGCTGTGAGGCTGCTGTGCGTCCTGAAGGGTGGCCCCAGTCCTGGCCTCGGGGTTCTGGCGGGAAGATGGTTCTAGAATTGAGTGACTGGCTCTAAGCTGGTCTCCCCCCTGGCCAGGCCATGTTCCAGGCCAAGGAGGAGCTGTGGGCGGGCTGCCCCGGGGCTACATCCTGGCCCAAGACTAAGGGGCTGCCCGCTGCTGACTGGCGAAGAGGTGGCACTGGCCGCAGACTTGGGAGTCCAGGCCAAGGCTCTGCACACGGGGCATCAGGCGGTCGTACTGACCAGCAAAGCAAAGGGAAGGGGCCCTGATCACATAGGACTCATGGTCAGTGGCCACTCAGTGGCCTTCTAAAGAAAGGCCCCCATGTCTGGGGACAGGCTTGCCCAGGAGACCCAAGAGGACGTAAGTGGGTTGGAACTGCAGGCTTGGGCATGTCCTGGGAACAGGGACAGAGGGACAGTGGGAGGGTGGCAGGGCCAGAACTGACCACTGCCCCCGAGGAGAGCCCTCCCTGCAGTTCAAGTCCAGAAACGCAGATTCAGGACACGTGGCCAAGTGGCCCACTCCCTGGAGGGACGCAATGGCTTCTCTTTACCCTCCCTCTGGACCATGCAGAGCTCAAATCTGGCATATGCCACACACTGGCCTCTGGGGACCTTGCGTCTCTCAGGACGCTGGCTTGGACTCTGTGGCTGGCCTTTGGAGACAATGTGGAGACTGAGAATCTGGACTTCAATTCAAACGGGAGGAGTCTCATTCTGGACTGGGTTTCTCCCTGGGCATGTGCCAGGCAGGGGCCAGTGGTCTGGGGACCTTTGGCCTTCCAAGCCTCTGCACCACCCCGTCCAGCTGCTGTGGACATTGAGGCCGTGTTGAGTTTGGGGTGGATTTGGAGGAGGGGACATTTCTTGCCTGGTGTCAGGGCCATGAGTGGGGTCATGAGTGGGCAGGCACAGGACTGGGCTGGCCTCCTGCATCTTTCCCTCAGGTGACTCTGGGCCAGGAGTGGAGGGAGTGGGCCACCCTGGGCCCTCTAGGAGGGACAGATGGGGGCGGTGGGGAAGGTGGCTGCCCCGGGTCCCCACCTCGGTCTCCAGGAGGCCGCTGTAGGCAGGGTTGGCCGTGCTCCTCCTCTTCCGCTCCTGCCGCTTGCTCTGGATTTCTGGAGGGACAGAGCCACAGTGGCCATGGGTCCTCGGTGCCCACCCAACCCTGGGCAGGCTGGCCCCTGCTCTGCAGCTGCTGTGCACCCAGCACCCACACCCTGCAGTGGTCTACACAGGAACAGGAAGTGCCCCAGTGGGACCCGCAGCTCTGGAGCTTGGGGACTGAGTGCATCTCTCCTCCGGCTCGTCTCTGGGGACAAAGGCCGGCCTTGGGACAAAGGCCTTCCCTAGAGGGAGGCGCATCCCAAACCGGCTGCTTCCTAGGATGCCCGCCCCACGCTCCGCCTTGTGGCCAGTCCCTGCCTGCTGCCCCTTACCTTCCAGGTGCTCCGTGGTGACCAGGCCCAGGGCTACCATGAAGGCAACTTTCTGTGGGAAGGAAAGGGTGGACGGTTAACATGGCCTCCGCTTCCGACCCTGACCCCAGGCTCCTCCTCCACAGCCGCGCTCCGGATGCCAGGAGAGCTCCCAGGAACCTCCAGGGAACGGGACTCCCGAGACCACCAGGTGGGTCTAGAGGGGCTCTGTGGGGGCAGCGGCGGGCGTGGACCGCATGGCCAGCTCCGAGCACCCACACCAGGCTCCGCCGTGGCCCGTCCGTCCTGTGTGTTTGTTATCAATACGCCGAACACCCTTGGCCCCAGCGGCACTGGACACTCCAGCCAGCACCTGACCAGCTCGCCAAGCGCCTTCCCGGGCCCTGTCTCAGCTCTGCGTCCCCTCCAGCAAGTGGCGAACTGTCCCTGCGTGTCCTCCGTCTCCTGCTCACGTGCGGACACTCTGCTCATCTGCACGCGTCTCAATACGACGGGACTCAGCCTGACCTGCCCGAGGGGACTTGAGGGGCAGCCTGCTGTGTTCCTCTGTGGTGGCGGGCAGCAGCCAAGAGCCCAGCCTGCCGCAGCCTTCCTGTCCTCCTGGTGGTGGGCAGGACGGGCCATGGCAAGGTGGGCAGCCAGTGCCTGAGGCTTTGGTGCAAGCGAGGCCCTTGCAGCTGCCTGGCCGTGGGACCAAGCAGTGACCAGCAGCGCCTGACACACAGCAGGCGCTCAATACATGCCCCTGAGTGAATGTGCATCTGTCGCCACAGGACGCGCGACATGTTCCAGGGTCGTACTTCCATCCTTTGACTTGACTTTGGGGCTGGCTTATTTGTAAGTTCCAGACTCTTCAGAGGCCCAGGCGGTTGTGAGAGGAATCAGAGAGCCGTCGCCCTCACCTGTCCAGGCCACCCACGGCAGTGGCCCTGGCTCCTTGACCGCCTGTTTTCTTTTCTTTTTCGCTCAGTGCTGGGGATGGAGCCTGGGCCAGCGCTCGGCCGCTGGGCCACACCCCGCCTGCCCCAACTTCTAGTCAACGTTTGTCTTCTGTCCCAGGATCCCAGGGGGCATTGGGTCATCCCCCCTCCCCCCTCCAGGCTGGGACAGTATCTCAGATTTCCTTGTTTTTAGCCAGCTGTGTGGTTTTGAGGAGTCGGCAGGCGTTTTGCAGGAAGTCCCCGTGGGGATTTGTCATGGGGTGATGGGCTCAGGGGACAGCACCAGGGAGAGAGGCTTTGTACGGAGGGAGACCCGTGGCTGCTGACCCCACCCTGGCCCCTGCCTGAGGCTCTCCGCAGGTGTCTCCACGGCACCGTCCTCTCCCCGCAGGCCAGGGGTTGCTCTGCACAGCACCTCGGTCAGGAGTGGGTCTCCTGCACCCGGAGGCTGGGCTTTGGTTTGGCCTGTTAATTTATGAAAACGTCTGTATTTTCTTCTGCAGACTTCAGACCCTGGCAGGGACTCTGAGGTCATAGAGCAAGTTTTGTTTTGGATTTTGAGACCAGAGTTTCTCTGGCCAAGCTGCTGAGGCTACCTTGAACCTTCCTCCCCCTCAGCCTCCCAAGTTGCTGGGATCACTGGGCCACACTGCACCCCACAGTAAAGCCACTTGATTATTTTAGTGCCTACAGTTTATATCTACAGTTTTGACCCCTTTGGGATACCGACTGGCACAGAGGGCATTATGCATGGGTTGCTGGTCTTTTCCCAGATGGCCACCCCTCTCCACACCGTCTCCCTGCACGCTGCCTCTCCCTTCTGCTGTCTGAATACTAGACTGTCCCGTAGGTCTATCTCTGGGCTGACTTCGTCCTAGCCTCCGCCTCCCCTGGGCTGCTGCTGCGCGTGTGGTCATCAGGCTGCGCAGGGCCTCTAGTCCCTTCTGTGGTCAGGCCTCCTGGCCTCCCCCTCTCTCCGGCCGGTGTGCAATGACCCTCTCACTTTTTCATGGAAAGTTGAGAAGTGTCGCTGGTGGCTGAGAGCGAGGGGGCACTGGCAAATGTACTGGGATGACGTTGAGATCATAAATGACCTGGGACAAGTTCACATCATCATGTTCCTACCCAAAGCCAGGGTCCCTCTGTCCTTTCTTAAGCTTCAGGGGTTTTGAACTTGGCCTCAGTTAGGTACTGGATATTTTTATTGTATTTATTCCTGGGCATTTGATCTTCCTGTTGCTATTGTGAAGGGGGCCATGTTCCCCTGGGGCCCAGGGAGGGACAGGTGCGTGAACCGGCTGCCCCACTGGCATGCACAGTCCCCGCCTGCGGGGCTTTCTCTACTTCTCTTGGGTCCTGCCCCATCATCTCAGACAGGACCGTCCCCTCCTCCTGTGCTGTGCAGACAGCTCCCCTCCCGCACTGCCGGCTCCAAGTGGTCCCCGCCTCACTCAGGGCCTCCCTGGGATAGAGTTCGGCTCCCTCCCTGCCTCCACTCCCTGCCTCCACTCCCTGCCTCCTCTCCCTCCTCTCCTTCCTCTCTCTGCCTCCTCTCCCTCCTCTCCTTCCTCTCCTTCCTCTCTCTGCCTCCTCTCCCTGCCTCCTCTCCCTCCTCTCCTTCCTCTCCTTCCTCTCTCTGCCTCCTCTCTCTGCCTCCTCTCCCTCCTCTCCTTCCTCTCCTTCCTCTCTCTGCCTCCTCTCCCTGCCTCCTCTCCCTCCTCTCCTTCCTCTCCTTCCTCTCTCTGCCTCCTCTCTCTGCCTCCTCTCCCTGCCTCCCCTCCCTGCCTCCTCTCCCTCCTCTCCTTCCTCTCCTTCCTCTCTCTGCCTCCTCTCTCTGCCTCCTCTCCCTGCCTCCCCACCCTGCCTCCTCTCCATCCACCGGTGTTCTGCACGTCACCGGAGCGTGGACTTAGACTGTCCTGACG
This sequence comes from Ictidomys tridecemlineatus, assembly GCF_052094955.1. Taxonomy (NCBI): domain Eukaryota; kingdom Metazoa; phylum Chordata; class Mammalia; order Rodentia; family Sciuridae; genus Ictidomys; species Ictidomys tridecemlineatus. The sequence goes on along the minus strand of NC_135482.1, from coordinate 3,936,984 downwards.
TCCTGGTCCTGCAGTTTTCCTCAGCATCTGATGCTGGTGCCGAGGTTCCGGGCTGCGTCTGGGTTGCCCGGGTTGGCACCAGAGCAGTTTCCTATGAAGGCTCATGGAGCAACACCTCCCAAGTTCTAGGTGGACTGATGACTTTTTCCGTGCCCTTGACCGTAGAGGACAGTCAGGCAGGTGGACATCGGCTCTTACCCCTCATCCCCCACCTCCCTGGAGGGGGCTCAGCTGTGTTCTGAGGCTGGCCTCTGCTGTGGGAGACAGAAGCCAACCTCGTGCTTATGACCAGACTGGGAGAAGGACAGAGGGACACGCACACAACTCCTAGAGGAGGGTGGCAGATGGGGCTGGGAGCTGCCCAACAGCCAGTCCCCAGGGCACTGGCTCCGGAATGCCTCCGGGTGCTGTGGGCAGGGCGGGGCCAGCGTCAGGCCCTGGGAAGGGGGGGGCGGTGTCTCCACGCCACCATCTTCATCAGGGAGGAGGGGCAGCAGTCCGCTCTGCATGACTGTCCCGCAGCTCCACCTCAGCCCTGCCTGAGTCCCTGCATGACCAGAGGTGGAGGTGGCCTCTCAGAGCTGCACAGTGGACACTGTCTCCTGGGTCAGAAGGCCTGGTGGCCTGGCTTGGCTGGTCACTACTCCTGGCCTGTGTCCCCATCTGACAGCAGGCTAACGGCCCTGGTGCACAGTGCCCACCGAGGGCTGCACTGACCGGAGCCCAGCACCTCCCTAGGGCACACAGGTCGTTGCCACCCCACGCTGCTGGGTGGTGGCCATCCGACGTCACCGGCTCCTCGTGACTGCCCCTGGGTTGACGGTGGCTGACGTGTCCCTCCAACGGGTCCAGGCATCACTCTGGGTCACGGGCTCCCCCAGGTCTCTGATGCCTCTCCTGGGCTGCTGCAGCCGTGCCCTGGCGCCCTGGCCCCGCCCGGCAGCCTCAGCGACAGCCATCCCCTGTACAATGTCTCGCCCGACCAGGGGCCCGGGGCGCCCGCCCGGCTCGGGGGGCTTGGGCTGCGGCTCGGCAGCGAGTGCTCCTCAGGCCAACTCCTCGGGGACGTCCCCACGTCTGGCAGAGCCCCACGGTGCAAGGCCCCGTGGCCCTCTCTGAAAAGCGGCTGTGACGGGGGTCTTCGCCCCGACGTGTGGTCCTCAGGTTCCCCTGAGGAGCTCACACTCCTCACCCCTCGGTGTCACTGGGAGCAGTGACACCATCAGTGAAAGGCACAGTGCCGCATGAAGGTCCTGCACTGACCACAGAGAGCCCGCCCAGAGAAGCCTCTGGAAGACCACAGGAGCCCCAAACCTCCAGGAGCCCACCACGCACAGGAGGGGCTCAGAAGCTGCCAGGGCACTGACGGTCTGGCTGGAGACCACCAGGGATGGGGCCACAGGAGACTCGGGTCACACTGAGGCCTCACTGAGCAGCCCACCTCGGGCTTTCTGTGCACCTCACACCACTCCCCTGCTCAAAGACACTCCAGGGCTCCCCAGGACCTGAGGAACAAAGCCCCATCTTGGCAGCCCGCATGCAGGTCATCCAGGATTCAGTTCCGATGCATCCTAAGACCCCAGACCCTCAGCTCTGGTCATGGGCAGAGAGTAGGCAGGGGCTGAGCCAGCCCCACGAGCTACCCAGAGGAGCCCATCCTCCCCTAGGCTAGGGGTCCCAAGGACAGCAGGGCCATGGCTGGGGCTCTGGGGACAGTGGGCACCCTCCTGATCGGGGGGGCGGGGGGGTTTGCCTGACAACCCAGCATCCCCCAGCCCCCCAGGAAGGGGGCCTCACTCCCCCCGCCGGAGAGATGAGAAGACGTGATCTGCCTGCAGTCCCGCCGAGCCCGCTGCCGGTGCTCGGGCTGAATCAATGGCACCAGAACCTGTGCCCACCACTGCCCCGCACTGCCACACCATCAGTGCATCCCAGGGACCCGAGTCTCCAGTCGGCAGCAATCCCCAGACCCCCGCACTGGACGGCCACGCCACGGCAGGTAGGGACCATCCCCAGGTGACGCTGTCCCCACCGTGGCCAGGCACCCCCAGGGCGGTCCTACCTCGGGGCTCTCCTGGCTGGGGGGCGGGTCCTCCTTCTTCTTCCTGGTGGCCTGAGCTCCCTGAGATGGCTCCTCTGTGGGCGGCCGTGGCTCTGCCGAGCTCTCGGGCTGAGACTGCACTTGAGGCTGAATAATAATGACCTACAAGACGTGGGCACGGGTGAGGGGTGGGGGGCACGGAGTGGGGAGGAGCTTGGGGGGAGGGGGGCGGAGGGCCCAGGGGCAACCTGAAGGGCAGGTCACCGAGGAGGAAGCGTCTGCACCCACCCTGAGTTGGGCCTGCACCTCTGACGGAGCTTCCCCTGAGCACGAGAGTCCTGCAGAAGTGCCGGACCTGAGGCAGGAGGTGCCAGGTTCAAACCCTGTCCCACCCTTTCCTAGCTGTGTGGCCCTTGGGAGATCACTGTGCCTCTCTGAGTCTCCTTGTGGGTGGGCCCTGGCAGTGCCTACCTCAGGCCACAGGACTCCAGGGAGGGTGGTCTCCATCCCTAGCTCACATGCCCATGAACGGAGGCCCAGAGGGTCTCACTCCTCCCTCGACCCTCCTCAGACCACTGCCTCTGAGGCCTGGGGGCTGGGGAAGGGGTGGCGGGGTCAGACTGCCCGGGCACCAGGCCGGCCAGCCTTGGGCAGGAGCGGCCTCCAGCGTTGTGCTGTCTTGTTTGCTGTGGCCAGGGCCTGGGAGCTGGCTGTCTTCCTGGGTCAGGGAAGAGGAATCCACCAGGCCAGCCCCAGGGTCCGGCTCAGCCGAATCACCTGAACTGCTCGGCTTTCACGTCCCTGAGAACAGGTGACTCTTAGGAGTCTGGCTCCTGAGCAGGAGAGAAATGTATTCTGCTTTCTGCTGGCTCAGGGGAGGCTTTGTTCCCCGTGTCACATTTTTTAAAACCCCAAATTTCCTGTATAGGGGGAAAAACGCCTCATTTTATGTTCAAGGGAAGGAAAATACTAAACTCTCCTGCAGGAAAGAGAGACCACTGTGAAGTGGCCCCGAGGAGGACACAGGACGCCGCTCGGCTCAGTGACCAGAAGACTCGGAGTCAACTGCGAGGCCTGAGAGCCGACTGGAGGAGCGGAAGGTGTTCAGCCCAGCGCTCACATCAGGGGGCCGCAGCGGAACAGGCGGCAGAGAACGTCCACCAGGCAGCCTTCTGCATCGGGGACACCTGGGGACACCTGGGGACACCTGGGGACACCAGCCGTGCACGGCAACCACCACTCCAGGCTCTGAGGGTCCTGCCAGTCGGGGGGGCCCAGAACAGAATGAGCTCTGAAATGGACGCAGGCACCAACGAGGTCCCCTGGCCACATGGCACCAACTCATGTGGGGGATGCCACGGGCATCAGCCTCGAGCCAGAGGCACAGCCTGGCAAAGGGATCGGAGGCCAAGAGGCCAGAGGCCTCCAACAGCAGGGCCACCAGGAGCTCTGAGGGGAACCGGGAGAGGACATCAAGTTCAGCTTTAAACCTGGGTGAGAAGCCACAGGAGATGTCCAGCCGAGGCACCAGGGTGTGGAAAGCAGGAGGGCAGCATCCCGGGTTCCATCAGTGGTTCCCATGAACCCGGTGACTGCCGCGTGGCCCAGTGGCTCTCGGCCCTGGTCGACCCACGCAGCCCCATTCCTTCTGCCGTCCCCTTGGCTGGTCCATGGCCTGTCGAGTGGGGCTCCTCCTGCCATCACACCTGGTCACTCTGGCCCTGCGTCCCCTGCGGGACGTCACCTCCCTGCACCCACATCCATTCATCCGCTGGCCACTGGCCACCCGCCAGCCAGTCCCTCCTGCCTGGGGCCTTCTGCGTGTGGCCACGTGGCTGTGTCCCCGGCCTGGGGGCACTCACCTTGCTGTCGGCACTGATGAGGAGGGGCTGCACCTGGAGGCTCTCGCTGACCACGGGCACGGCGGTGCTGGGGGCGATGGCGGCAGCATTGCTGGGGGAGGTGGAGATGATGGCGTAGGCCACCCCGGTGCTGCTCAGGGGCGAGGCGATGGCAGTGGGCTCCGCGAGGGCCTGGGGCTGGCCGCCGGGCGTTGGCACATGGCTGACGGTGTTGTTGGCGGTGGGGAGGGCTGGGCTAGGGTTCTTGATGCTGACCACGGTGGCCTTCTGGAATGTTGGGGGCTGCTTGGGTGGCCGGTCCCTGCCCGGGGTGACGGGGAGGCTGTCTGGAATCAGAGTCTTTGGCCTAACCTGGGAGAGAGGGACAGGTGCACAGTCAGACAGACAGATGGACACAGCAGGTGATGAAGGCCCAGCAGTAGCCAGCAGCCCTGGCTCTGAGATGTCCCATGTTGGAGGGGAGTGGAGGCCATTGGACCTGCCCGCGACCTGCCCAGGGTCTCTCGGAGGCTCCTGGTGCTCTCTGTCCACCACTTGCCTTGACTGGGCAGGCAGTGACCACAGAGGGAGCCGCTCTGGCCCAGCAGGCTCCTTCCAGCCCAACGAGCGAACGCTGAGGCTAGGGAGGAGGGAGTGGGAAGCGGGAGAGCAGGTGTAGGTGGCTCCAGGCCACCAGGTCCCCTCTGGTCGGGAGCAGGCCTGCAGCTGTGCCCTCCAGCTCTGCTTCTCAGCCGGGTGACTCTGCTGGGCTCCTCTGGGGCCACTGAACTGTGCCACTACCTGGCACCTGGGTCACCCCGAGTAGTCTGGGGACAGGAGAGATGACGCGGAAGGCGCCTGCCACGTGGCCCAGGGCGGGGCTCCAGTCAGGTCCTCTGCAGCCATCCCGGGTCCTCCTGGACCTGGGTGGATTAGGGGACACTCAATGTCCCTGGGTTGAGTCCCTTCCCCGTGACTTGGAGTAGTGAGAGGATGTACGCACGTGACAGCTGTCACCTGCCTGCAGCACCCTCCCACCCTGAGGCCTGGTTCAACCCCCGCCCAGGGAGCCCTCCTGATCCCCTGGTGGGCACGGGCCACCTCAGGGCCTCCAGCTCTGTGCATCTTCCCACCAGGTTGATCACCCCGGTCCAGGGCCCCATGGGCCAGCACAGGTGGGCACGCAGGGAACGTTGCCATGGGGACGAGAGCCCAGGGCAGCTGCCCCCTGCCTCCTAGAGCCCAGGACGGGCAGGGGCTGGGGTCACCTCTGCAGCCCACGGCTCCTGGTGGGTGTGGTGTATTCAGCAAGTGCTCAGCCACGCTGGGGCAGGGTTTGATGATGCTTCCCAAACTCCTCTGACTGTGACCCAGAACAGAAGCCACTAGGCAGCCAACACTGCTTGCGGCACACCTGGACATTCTCTAGGCCACCTGGTCTGGCCTGGCTTCCGCCATTGAGCTCTGCACTAAATCACCTCGTTAACTTCTCTGAAAAACTGGCCCCACAAGGTGACGACCTGGTCCCAAGTGTCCTTTAACCAACAGGCAGGGGAGGCCGGAGGGGCCACCAGAGGGAGGGACAGCCAGCGGGCCAGGCCCCGGGGTGCTTACCTGAGGTAGCACTGCCGCTCCCTGCCCCGCCAACCTCTGCAGGGAGCTGACCTGAGGACCCGAGACAGGCACTGCAGTGATGGTTCCCAAAGCCTGCAAGAGAGAGGGCGTGGGCAGCCCAGGGCGAGCCCGCCCGGCCCGCCCGGCCCACCCGGCCCCCCAGCCCGCCCGCCCGGGGCGCTCCGGCAGCAGGACCTGCTCTTCCTTTTCTTTTCTTTTTTAAAATTTTTTAAAGATTTATAATCACAAAAGCTGTCCAACGTCATTCAAGAAATTTTGGAAAATGGAGAAAGGAAAAGACCAGCCCAGGAAACACCACCCTCGGCCTCGGCCGCTTCCCTTCCAGACGCTGGCCACTTTCACTACGGGACACCTGCGGGATTTCCCAGCGCCCCTGTACATTTGTGAACCACTCCTGGAACGCCCACCCCCTCCCCAGGTCCAGCCAGCGCTGTGGTCACCACAGGACAGTCTTTTCCCAGGAGGCTCTGAACCAGGGTCAGGAACACAGGCACGTTCCCCAGCCCTGGGTACACATCCGCCAGTGGCAGGGGACGACCTGGTGCGCGTGACACCCCTCCCCGCCCATCGCAGCCAAGGGCACAGGATGGCAACAGCAGCAGAGTGGACATCGGGGTGGACAGACAGGAGAGGAACTGCCCCGGGCAAATCGGGGAGGAAGGCTGGGCGGGCGGATTAGCCAACAGCAGGTGACACTGGACAGAGATCCTCCAAGTACTGCAGGGGAGTTCGAAGACCCAAGTAAAGGAAGAGATACACCCTGACCATGGACCAGAGGTGACCGTTAAGGCGTCAGCTCTCCCCAACAGGTCAAACACAACCCTGATCAGAATCTCAACAGGCCTTTTTTTGGATAGAAATCAATGAGGTGACTTGAAAATGCCTATGGAATTATTTTAAACAATTGTGAAACAAATGAAAACCACCAAGGGAAGGACTAGGCTGTTGGCTGAGACCTCCAGGCAGCTATGGACTGCAGGTGGAGCCAGCGTTCAGGTGGACGAGACCCCCAGACGCATCCACACCCCGCGAATGCACTTTCTGAAAAGGTGGCCAAGACAATTAGTGGGGACAGATAAGTGTTAGAATAAAGAGCACACTGAAAACAAAAAGAACCCACTCACCCCCAGGCGGTGTCTGACAACCACACAAAACTGTTCAGAGACCCCAATATAAAGACGAAAACTAGAGACTTCCAGGAGGAACACAAGAGGAGCCCTTGGGGCTTGGGTGAGGCACGGAGGTTCACACACAGTGGCAGAAGCAGAGTCCACAGAAGAAACAATAAAGCAAACTTCAAAACTCCCGAAGGTGGAAAGTGTACGGCAAACTCAAGCCCCACACGGGGGAGCACCCACTTGACCAGGCAAGTCACCCGCTGACCAGGATGTCCCGAGACCCCTCAAAGCTCAACAATCGAGCCAAAGACCTGAGCAGAACTTCACTGAGGAAGACACCCTGGTGGGAAATGGGTAGATGAAACGACACGGAGCATCGTTACCAGGGAAATGCGCTTCCTTTCATGACTTAATCACCCCACCACGAGGCCACCGCGCACGCCTGATCACACGGCTGAAAGAAGAGTCCGACCAAGCGGAGCGCTGGTGAGGCACAGGGCAACGGCGCTCACGTCCACCCCTGGGCCACGCACGCCTCCGTCACCTTGTAGACCATCCAACAGCTACGGACTGTAGGTTTCTCACAGTTGGACGCCCACTGCTATGGGCTGAACTCCTGCCCCGGCTCCTGTGGGGACCCAGTCCCCGTGTGAGGCCGGGGAGCCAGGGCCTCTGGGAGGCGATCAGCTCAGGTGCCTCCGCAGGCACAGGGCTGCTCTCTCCGCCTCCTCGTCTCTTCCACCGAGGACACACAGAGGTGTCCGTCTGCAAGCCAGGAAGAGCCCTCAAAGGGACCTGATGAGCTGGTACCTTGAGCTCACATTCTGGGCTTTGGAACCGGAGGAAGTCCACCACAGACATTCGCTGCGCAGTCCCTGGACAGCAGCCTGAATGGACATGGCATGTCCCAAGGCTCAGTCCCTCCATTCCTAGCAGGGCTAGGGCATCAGGGAGGGCTAGGGTGCCACCCAATGCCACTCGAAGCCCCCTCTGTGAGGGAACAGGAGCCATCTTGCAGTTACAGGGAAGAAACCAGGTGACCTTAAGGGGGACCCTAGCCCCTAAAGGGCATGTCCTGATGGTGGCAGGTGAACCTCAGGTTGACTTGTTGCTAGTTAACGAATCAGTACTGCAGGGTGCTCCTCCTGTGCATTTTGCAGGGAGAGGAAGGAAATTGATCCAATACAGCTGCCAATCAAGGTGCCAATCAAACCCAGATTCACAGGGGAGAAGGGGAAGAACTAGCGCAGCTCAATAAAAGCAAGGTCCCCTGTGTGGACGAGCTCTTGAGCTGCTTCTCAGCCTGCTCTGCTCTCCGCACCTGTCCACACGGAGACCTGTGAAGGAGGGTCTGAAGCAGCTGTGTTGGCTATGCCTGAGCCAGAGACAGTCCACGCGAGCCCCGGCAGGCACACCGAGGACAGACCGTGCTTGTCCCCAGGGTGGAGAGCGCTCGGCAGTGACCGGAGCATGGTGGATCACAGAATCATGCCGGGCTCCAGGGCCAGGGTGCAGCCCCACGGAGGAGGGCTGGCCTGGCACGTCCCCCGGGCCCCACCTCAGCACAGGAGAAAAAGAAACGAAAAACAAGGAAGGGAGGGAGGGAGGGAGGGGGAGAGAGGGAGGAGGGAGGGAGGGAGGGGGAGAGAGGGAGGAGGGAGGGAGGGAGGGAGAGAGAGGGAGGAGGGAGGGAGGTTGGCTGATCCCCCAAAAGGAGATACGGTATGATGTCATACATCCAAAATTCTGAAAAATACAGTCCAAAGTGACAGAAAACAGTTCAAAGGTCTGTGGAGGACAGCAGGAGGCTGGGGGAGGGACAGAGTCCAAGAGCAGGAGGGGGCTTGTGGCGTAAAGGGCATTTCCACGCGTGCCACCATGCACATGGCCCACAGGTCACTATGCCCAGCTTCCAGGCTCGCTCCGTGTCAGCCAGCTCTTGGCTGCTGTGACAAAACGCCTGGGATGACCACCTGCATGGGACGAAGGGTTTATTTTGGCTCCCAGTTTCAGAGGCTTCAGTCCATGGTCACTCAGCCGGGGGCAGCAGGGGAGGGCAGTTCAACTCGGGCACCTGGGAAACGAGGTGAGAGGGGTTGGGGGCCCAGGATCCTCTCCAAGGCGCTCCCCTCCACTGGGTCCCACCTCCCGGTGGCACCACAGGCTGGGACCAGGCCTGCGACCCACGGGCTCTGGGGGGATTCAAGACCCAAACCCCAGCACCAACTGTCATGACCCGCGGTGACGATCACGCCTCGACATTGAGAAATGCGTCCACGTCCTTCCACCAGGATCTCGGCCCGCCCAGGAGGAACATCACCAATGCCCAGGGGCAGAGCAGAGGGTCTTGGCTGCAGAGTCCCTTCTCCAGAGGAGGATGGGTGCTGCCCGCCCCTGCCTGCTGGACAGATCCAGAGCCTGGATCCCTAGAGGCTCGTGTCCTGCCAGCTGGCCACCTGCCTGTGACTCCAAGCCCTCCACACTGACCGGAAACGCACCAGGGAGGGGAGCTCAGTGTGCAACTCAGAGAACACCCCAAACGGCCGGCCACGGAGGGGCGTCTCGGGCAGGGCGGCTTAGGTTCCTCGCGGGAGGTGCAGGCAGGAGAGCAGCTCGGTCACCTCAGCCCTGCCCACGCTCTCGCTTAGAAGAGGTGGGGGGTGGGAGGCGTCTCCTTGGTGCCGTGGACACTGTCCCCACTGAGTCCCCCTCTTCCACAGGCCATGTGTGCACAGGCCCTGCCTGCCGGCCCTGGCCTGCCTGCTGACACAGCCCCAGGGGGTGGGGACAGGCAGGAGGGGACCTCTGACTGAGGAGCTTCCAGGGGAACTACCCACCTGGGAACGGCAGGCGGGGGGAGGCCGCTGCCCCAGCATGTCCTGCAGAGCCCACCCCAGGAGCAGGCCCGAGAGCAGGGCTCCCACAAGGCCAGGCGGCAGGCAGGAGCTGGGCCTCCTTCAGTCCAGTCCACCAGGGTCGAGGCCAGGCGTGCTGGCCTTCTGTGGGCTCTCCGTGTGCTCCGCCGCTCTGCCCAGCGGGCTCCTGTGCTGTGTGGGTGACAGTCGCCCTGCCCCTGGTTCTGGTGTCACTGCACCAGGTCTGAGTTTCCATGGGGACTTCCTGCCTCTGCACCCGTGTGGCCTGCGAGTGCCAGTGTCCACGGCTCTGAGCCTTGGCGTCTGGTCAGGACTAGAGACTGCAGATTTGGGACACTGGAGGGTCCTGTCCATCCACTTTGGGGGTTTTCACTCAGGGAGGGGAAGGGGCAGGAAGCAGGAGGGGGACAGCAGGCAGGGAGGGCTCGGACCTGTGTCGACACTGGGTTCCAGGGGAGAAACAGCCTGCCACGGGGCAGTGCCACACACCCGCAGGTCCCCAGAGCCCACAGTGCCACCCGGGGCCGCCAACGCACCCGTGGACCCTGCAACCAAGGAAGCGCCTGGTGTCCACCAGCCCACTGCTGAATCCGAACCCCGGCCCAGGGTGTGGTGCCCTGCTGCTCTTCAGGAAGCCCCAGGTCCCCTGAGCCAGGTCCTTGGGAAACCCGCCAGGCCCAGGGCCCCGAGCACCGAGGACCCGAGTCCCACCACCTGGTCCCTGTGGTTCTGGGAGGAATCTGTGACAAACAGGGCTGCTGGGCAGGGTCCCTCCACCTGGCCCAGTCGGCGGGCTCCCTTCCCGAGCACCCCAACCACGCTCCCGGCCGCTTCCCTCTCTACGCTGAACTGGCTTCTGGGCGCCCTCTGCCCGCTCTCTGCTCCAAAGCCACCCCAACGCGCTCTTTCACGTCCTCGGAACCCTCTGCTTAACCAGCAAAGACGCTGACCTGGCAGGGCGGCCTGCCCAGCGCTGGACCTCACCCCCTCGGCAGGCGTCCACCTCACAGGCTGTCCCGCCAGCCCAGGTCAGTTCCGGCTGTACATTTGTCAAGATGAATGAGCTCCCGTGACGGCCTCTACGGCTCCAGCATTTTAATATGAAAAAGAGGCCCATAAAGGTCAGATAATTTCCCATTTGTCCTGCATTCGCTGAGTCACGTGGGTAAGCCCAGACAGGTGGGGACAGGCGGGACAGGGCAGGTGTCAGAGTAGACCGTGGCCTGCAGAAGCAGCAAGTGGCTTGGAAACGTCTGTGAATGTTTCCGGTGCCCCGGGGGCTCGGCCAGAAGCTGTGGCGGGAACAAGTGGGCGCAGACTCTGACTCCACGGGAACCAGGTGAGACCGCACGGTGCTTCTCAGTGCCACCTGCAGGCACACGAGGATTCAAGGGGTGGCATCCAGAGCCAGGACAGTGCCACAGAGCACCCTGAGTCTTGGGTTGAGGGACAGGGAGCTTCCCAGCCTGGAACGGGGCAGTGTGGCAGGGCCACAAGGAGAGAGTGGGGCAGTGGGGAAGGTCAACCTGGGGCCTGACCAGGGCACACACAAAGACGACGGCACAGCCCTGGGTCAGCCCATGCAGGTGGCCCCCAAGGTCCACATGTGAAAGACTGTTCCCCGGGTGATGCTACCGGGGGGTGGTGCTGGGACCTCCAGAGAGGGCCTGCTGAAGGTTTCTGCCTCCCTGGGGAACAAGGGATTGTGGGAACCCAGTCTCCTCTTCTTGTCCCTTGCTTTCGCCCACCAGCTCGCTCGGTGAGCGGCTGGCTCTGGCACGCCCCCCTTCATTGCCACCCAGCACCCACCCAGAGTCATCCCGGACGGAGCCTCCAGAACCGGGAGTGACACAGACCTATCCTATTAGAGGACATCGCAGGTGTGACCTGACAGCCACGGGAAGCCGACGACACGCGACCTTCCCACTTGCATCTCCAAGACGGGCTGCAGGTTCCAGCCTCATCCCGTGGCCACTATTGTCCTGGTCACCGGCCCTGCAGCCCATGCAACCCTCCTCTCCCAGGGGCCAGCAGCAGACCCACTGCCACCCTGCCCCTCTGGCTGCTCCAGGGAGGCCATGCTCTGCCTCCCCTGCCCTAATGGCCTCCTGGGGCTCCCCCACGCCCTGCCTGGTGGGCTTTCCAGAGCTCTGGATGTCACGGTGAGTCCCCTGGTGTCACCAGCAGATACCACTTGCGGTGGCTGCTGGCTGCTCCCACCCCAGCCCGACTCCAGGCGGGTGTGCTGCCTCTCCGACCCTGTCCCTCATCCTGAGACTCAGGGTCCTCCATGGCGCTGTCCACTCCCCTGCAGAACGGGGGCTCCTGACGCTGCCATCTGACGAGGGGCCTGGCTCCGCAGATGCTCAGGCAGCTATGGGCAGGGGAAGAGGACACTTTCCATCAACACACATGGTCACCAGACCCTCGCTGCCCGAGGAGGCTGCCAGACACCACCCTGCAGGTGGCCATGGTCAGGCAGGGGACACAGGCTGGAGCCCCACCTGGGATACCCTTTTCCAGAGCTTTCTGCACTTGGGGACAATTCCCTGCAGCCCGACTTCCTTGTAGGAAGAGGAAAGGAACCTTGATCCTGAGCACCCCATATTCCAGAATATTCCACTGACCACAACTAACCTGGCCTGGAAGGTGGCAATAGGCAGAGGACACTGGGGTCTAGCCAAGGCACCTTGGCCGCAGGACACTCACTGGGTGGGGCTCCCAGGACACAGGGACACAGCCCCCTAGTTCTTGCTTCTGCATCACGGTGCCACAGGGGATGGTGCCTGCTGAGCTCACAGGGCCAGGGCTCTGGCTCCCACACCCCCGAGGCACTGCCATCCCCCGGGCAGGTCAGGGAAGTGAGGAAGCAGCCCCAGGGAAGTGGCCCCCGCTGTCCGTGGGTGGTGTGCGCAAGGGCGCTGGCTGCTTCTGGGTTGCAATTTTCCTTGCATCTTTACAGAACTGCCGCGATGCGGGCAGAGATAACAAGCCAGCCGCGCGTCAATAACCACTGATAAATATTAATACAACATAAGCACCACGCTGACAGCCATGTGAAACCAGTTTATTATTCACAGATGAAACCCAACGCTGCCTTTATCACCGTCAGGAACGAAGAAGTCCGTGCCCTGCACTGCTGTGTTGGTGCAAGGTGGCTGGGCCTGGCCTCTGCACCCTGGTCGGTCAGCGTGCCCACTCCTACGATCGCAAGCTCCCGCCGACCCAGCTGGTCCATGCAGGGCCATCGGGGGCGGCTGGAGTCCTCCTGACGGCCCAGGGAAATGCCTGTCAGCCCGACTAGCTGGCTGCTCGCCTCCTCCAGCCACGGTTCACAGCCATGCAGGACACAGCCACGGCACGGGCCAGCAGTGGACAGGCCACAGAGCTGCCTCTGCTCAGTCCCTCCGAGCTCAACTTCAAAGCAGGGGAGCGAGCACTGCCTGCCCCACTGGAAGGGAGGGAGGCACCTGGCCCAGAGGCTGTGTTAAGAGCTGCCCTTAGTGCCAGGCCTGGTGGCCACGCCCGTAATCCCAGCCTTCAGGAGGCTGAGGAAGGAGGATCGAAAGTTCAAAGCCAGCCTCAGCAACTTAGCAAGGCCCTAATCAACTTAGCGAGACCCTGTCTCAAAATAAAAAATAAAAAAGCGCTGAGGAGGTGGCTTCGTAGTTAAGTGCCGGCGGGTTCAACCCCAGCACCAACAAAACAAAACAGAAACTGCCCTCAGCAATGGCGAGAGCCACTAGATGGATCCCTGCCTGAGGCCTGAGCCCCTCCCCAGACAAAAGCGCACCCTGAACCTGAACAAAAGTGACCGCCCCCACCAGGCCCGCACCACCCCCACGGTCAGCACCGCAGGACCAAGCCTGGTGTGGGGCAGAGCCAAAGTACAAAAGACACCTTCTGCTTCTGGAATGTTCCAGCCCTTCAAAAAGACGATCAGAAGCAGCTGACAGACATCCACGTGGCTTGGGGGGAGAGACGGGTTTACAACAGTGCCCTCTGCACATTTTAGAATCAAACCACAAGCCCAGAAGGCGGCAGAGAGGCTGGGTCAGGTGGTGCGCATCTAGAATCCCACGGACTCAGGAGGCTAAGGCAGGAGGATCACAGCCTTGGCAATTTAGAGAGACCCCCATCTCAAAATACACAAGAGACTGGGGAGACGGCTCAGAGCGATGGCTCAGAGCGGAGCAGCCCTGGGTTCGATGCCCAGTACCAAAAAGAAAAAGAGAACAGAGAGGCAGCTCTGTGGAGGCCAGGAGCTCAGGCCTCCTGGAGGAGGGTCTGCACTGACCTTCCAGCTAGCCCAGATCATCCCAAGTGGGCAGTCAGGGACCGGCACGGGGACCATGACGGCATGGGGACCTCGGATGCTGTCGTCAAGAGGGAGTCATTTCTATGGCTGAGACCCCGGGGCTGAGTGCACAGGGCCAGGGCTGCGGGGCAGGGACTCCAGAGGCCTGGCCCAGGCGGCTCCTGCCCCGCGGCCCCTGGGACCCCGAGGAGCCCGGCCAGCCTAGGCAGGGGCCTAATTAATGCACTGCAGACCCCTGACAGGGCTGCTCTGCATCAGAAGGTGCCAGAAACGCGAGTCGGGCTCTGTGGACCCTGGAAGCCCCCCAGCGCCCCCGGAGCCGGGAAGGGGCTTGATTAACTCGACAGGATGTAGTCTTACGCTCTTTAGTAGGAAACACACTCTAAGTGGCGCATGGACCAGGGAGCAGGCTGTGACCCCGAGGGGGAGCAGAAACACAGCCACAGGGTCCTGGCAGCCACAGGGGTGGGCGGGGTGTTCTGGAAACTTCCACACGGAAGTGGCAATCTCTGAAGTCACCAGGGTCTGTGGCCGAGGGTGCCCACAAGAGCAGCTAAAACGGCTGTGTCCACCTCACCTCTGCTGGAAAACACGTCTCTGCAGGGGAACTGGCTCGGGGGCTCGGGGGCCCGGGGCCCGGGGCCCGGCAGGACCCTCCTGCCCAGTCCTGCCCACAGAAGGAGGTGCCTCATTCCTGTCCACGGACCACAACTGGCACAACTGCTGGCCAGCGTCCCAACCTGCAGGGCCAGCCCAGGGAGGCAAGCTGCCCTGTCCCCCAGGAGGACAGGGACACTGCAGGGACCCTCAGGGGCTGGAGGCCTGGAACCTCTGCGGGGAGGGCTGGTTGGGGCAAATCACGTCCTGTTTTTCCTAGGAAGGCCACAAGGAAGTGACAGTCACCACAAAGGGCAGCCTGGCCTTCAGTGGCTGTGACTCTGATGAAGCCATTGAGCCTCAGTCTCCTCATCTAAGAAACGGGCACACGGACGCCAGCTTCACGTGGTGGAGAAGAGTCAGTGAGACCGGAAAGCAAGGTTGCAGCCCAGATGGGGTGGCCCTGCCCGTCTCTGCCCCCTGGGGAAGGACGCCAGGCTTCGGGCTGCCAGCTCGGAGCCGGACCTGGCCCAGCCCATTACCATGCTCAGCCCCATGTGTGCCCAGAGCCCGGGCTGCTGCCCTGGCTCACAAAACACTGTCCCCTCCGGGGGGACGTTCTTGGTAGGACCACACTTCTGGCTGGAAAGTTGATGATGAGCTTTAGACTTTGAGGCAACTGTACCAGAAGAGGGGGAACACTCCGGGTGGGGTGAGCAGAGTGGGGGCACCTCTGCAGAGTCCCAAGAACCGACGCAGTCTCCATTCCTGGGGTGAAGAGGCAGCACCCCCCTAAGAGCCAGGAAACAGGGCTGTGGCTCTGCTCTGCCCCGACCCCATGCAGCCCTGAGGGCCACACAGTGCCAGGGACAGAACTGGGGAGCTGCCAGCAGCCAGCCTGACAGCAGACCACTGTGGAGGCCCCCACCTGGGCTGGCCCGTCCCTGGCCTGCCACAAATGCCCTCCCGGCCTGCGGCCCATGCACGGGAAGCCCCTGGCCTGGGATCCCCAAGTCCTTTCCTTGGAGCTTCCAATATGCGTGGCATCCAGCTGGGGGCACCTCCTGTCACCTGGCCGGTGAGCCTGGAAAGTGGCTAAAGGAAGCGAGGCCCACCCCAAGCGCAAGATGCACATGAATTAAAGACAGTGTCTCGTTGATCTTCAAACGCTAATTACAGTTGAAATGACGACTCTGTGGACAGGTGGGGTCACACCAAGTAACAAGACTCACCTCCCCGACTCTTTTCACTTCTTTAAAGGACTGACGGGGGTGCGTGTGGGTTTTCAGAGGTGACAGGAACGTTCTGTCTTGATGGGGTGTAAGTTACTTGGGTGTACACAACTGTCAAACTCATCAACGGTACAATTAAGATCTGTGAATTTCAATGTATGTAAATTATATCTCAGGAAAAAATATACATTAAAATAGGCCAGAGCCACAGCTCCTACCACCAGGAAAGGCAGGCCCCACGGGGCGGCTGGAGGGGCCTGGGGAGGACCCCCACCCTGGGCAGCCCTGCAAGGCGGCTGAGCTGGAACGGAGTTGACATTCCTGCTTGTGTCAACTGGGGTCTGGGGATAAGGCGCCATCTCCAGGAGGGGCCCAGGGCTGGGTCTCTGGGGGGCACCGACAGCGCTGAACTCCGTCCTGGCATCAGGTAACTGAAACGCACTCTGGCCTCACTGGCGCCTCGGGGCTTGGCAGAGGGTCCTCGCTTCTCTGATGTGCGCGAGCCCGCTGAGGGCTGAGAAAGACGGAGGACCTCGGGGACCTGGGCACACGCGGTGCCTGTGGGCACCAGCCCCCGGAGTAGGCGCCACCAGGGGTGAACCCGCTGCCTGGGCCAATCCTCAGAGGAACGTCCTGGGGAACCCCGTGTAGCTCCGTCACCAGGCAACCCCTGCTGCCTCCTCCTGGCCACAGGGCGCGACCCGCTCCTCGGGCCAAAGGAACAGCTCCACAAAACCCGGCCCTCCCCCTCCCCGGACTCGCCCCCCCCCCCCACAGCCCCAGTCAGCAGAGTCAGCACCTCTCACCCCTGGCTGGCCTGCAGGCACCACCTCGCGGGGCCCACCACCAAGGGCTCCAGCATCCCAGCTCACGACACAGGAAAGGGAGCAGGACGCGGCTGTTCCGGCGTGTCCCATGGATGGTCCCACAGGCAGCTCCACCCAGGGAAACCAAGCCGGGGTCCCGGGGTGGGGGTGGATCTTCCTGGGAGACGCTGCTAGAACAGCAGGGAGGGCTGGGAAACTGGCCCCAAGGCCTTGGGCTCCCAATTTATGGGGCGGAGGCCTGGCCCAGGGTCGGGCGCCAGGACACTCTTGCCCTGACAAGTGTATCTTTTCCTCGTTACTCAACACTTAACAGGATGACAGCCAGGATTAAACAGCAAATCATCTCCTGCCCATTACGCCCCAGCAAGATGGCTCCAAATTAAATCTAACCGTCGATGAAATCGTCAATATTTAATTTACTCAGTGCAGGTGGCAACGTAGCCCTCGTGACGGTATGGTTTAATGACAGAAATGCTGGGACTTATCACACGGCAGGAAGACTGGCCATGCCCAGGAGAGTGGGCGGGTGGAGACGTCACAGGACCACACGCTGCCCAGAGAGGACCCAGGACCAAGGCGAACTTGACCTCGAGGCCACTGGAAGGTCCCCCAGGACCGCCTGCCAGGTTGCCCAAGGCCCTGCCTTCCTTTTTTGGAATCCACTTTGGAAACAGGAGATTAGAAAGAGCCAAGGGCTGGTTCTGTCTAGAGGTGGCCCTCCTCAGCCTCTGACCTCCCTGCCCATGGTCATGGGAGCTGGGAAGGGGTTCTCAGAGGGACGCCTCTCACAAGCTCCCAGTGGACTGGGGATAATCAAGAGCCGGCCACTCACACCAGCTCGGGGAGAAGAGCTGGCTGTCACCACCAGTGTGCTTCAGCCCGTCTTCTGGTGGCAGGAGCTGTACCAAGTGGCTGCTGGCCATGTGATCCCTCAGCCACCGCTACCTCTGCACCAGCCCCGCCAAGTCCGAATTCCTCAGGTCCCTCCACTGCTGCCTCCGAGCAAGGTCCATTCCTCAGGTCCCTCCACACTGCTGCCTTCCAGCAAGGTCCACCTCCCACAGCCTTCCTGCAGCCGCCGGGATGGTTTCCAAACTGGGAGCCCAAGGCACAACAGTGGCCAGCCAGGGCAGGCACCAAAGCACGGACTCCACCAGGACCAGCTCTTTTGGAAAAAGGATTTTCCTGATTCTTTCCGTGCATAACCTCAGGAAGGGACAAAACCAAGTTCCCACAGCTGTTTAAAGGGCCGGCACGACAGCTCCCTGCAGCCACAGAGGGATATTCAAAACCACGTTTGATTTGTGTTTATAGAGTGCACACGCAAACCAACAGCCGCTTCCCTTTCCACACAGCTGCTCTCTGGCCTCAAGTTTCCTGGCCTGGCTGGGGGGTTCCTCCTGCTAATTCTTCCTACACCCCCTGAGAGAACGCTGGAACCTGCTGCTTCCGTGCCCCCAGGCCAATGTACGCAGGCTGCGCCCCAGGCTACGGCCCCTCTCCGGGATTTGGAGCCCCTGTTTTTTAGGGTCCACTGTATTTTGGTGGAGCACCTGGCCAGCACCTTGTGAGAAAGGCAATAAATTGTCTCGTGCTGGGCTCGCCTGTCCACAGCAGGATCCCGGATAGCCACCTGGGTGGTGGCTGGGGGGCTGCAGAGGCAGCTCCTGCTCTCCAGGCCCCTCACAGTCCAGGGCATCCTTTTCCCGGAGTGTGAGGCTCTTCAGGGACCCAGCGTTCTGGAATCTCATGGTAAAGCACTTGATTGCCAACTTTCTTGATCAGGAAATGTGGGTCCTTCAAGTTCTGGGGACACGGGGCGTTTCTTAGATACTGTTCCTCGTCAGTTCTCATTTGACCTGAACCTTACAGACGGAGACCTTCCCATTTTCTCCACTTTCTCCCTGGGCCCCTCCACTGAGCTCCTTACCCACCTCCACCTTCCAACCCAGCTGCTATGACGTAGCCCCGCAGCCCCTGCTGGCTCTTGGCTGTCCCTCTCCCAGGCGGACCTCCTTCCAGGGGACTGGGGATTCTGAAGTGCTCTTGCTTCCTGCAACCTTCTCCTGCTCTAGGACCTGGATCTGTGTCCAGGAGTCCTCCTTGTGTCCTTGAGGGCCCCTTAACATCCTCCCAAGCTGACCACCTCCTCCTGCTTCAGGAAAGGTGCACAGGCCTTCCAGAGGGTCCAGGCGTGCTGGTGGCCCAGGACAACCAGTGTGCTCTGCAGAACGATGACTGTCCCAACACAGCTTCTCACGCCCCTGCCCGGTGCTCCACTCCTGCCATCTGTCCCCACTGTGGACCAGGCGGACAAGACCTCCCCACCAGCGCCCCAGCCCTGAGAGGAAGGATCGATCTCGGCACCCCCTGCCCTGGGAGGAGGGGTCATTTTCGGCACCCGCTGCCCTGGCACTGACCCAGAGGCCAGTCACTTTGGCTCTTCTGGGGAGGAGAAGCCTGTGATGGGAGACACCCAGGGAAGTGCTCCAGGGCTCAGGATGTGACAGGCTCAGGGGAAGCAGCCATGTGGGGAAGTTGTGCTACCCAAAGGGAAGGGAGACCAGAAAGTCCCCAGGGAACAGCTGAGAACTGAAAAGGGAGCTGGTGGCAGGAGGCAGAGACGCTGGGAGAGAGGCCAGTAAAGACCAGAGGAGGAGAGGGGCAGGTGTTCAGGGAGGTGCAGGGGTGTGGCCTACGGGAGCAAAGGGAAGGGGCACACACAGGGCCAGGGGCACCTCCTGGGGATGCTGAGGGGTGACGAGCGTCTCGAGGCCTCTTCCATGGGCCCTGGGCATCACATGCTTCTTTACACCTGCCACCCTCCCTCCTCCGAAACCGACTCCAACGTGTGGAGTCCGTGCCCAGCACAAGGCCTGCCACAGGGGATGCTCAGCAAACCTGCCCCGGAAAAAAGAAAGCTCCTCCCAGCCCTCCCCCAACCCAGAGCCCTTCCCACATCTGCTCTCCGCTGTGTGGTCATTTCCTGTTGTGCTGGCCCTGCAGACCCCCTACCCTCCCCAGCCACCCAGCTTGGGGCAGAGGCTGGCCTTAAAAGACAACATCAGAACCAGGATCCTTCTTTCCTCTCACTGCCTTAAGCAGAGAAAGTCCCAGATGGTGATGGTACACTCCCCACACACCCGTCAAGGCCAAGGCCACCCCACTGCTGCCCAAGCCCACCCCACTCCTGCCCAAGCCCCTCTTCACCCCTCCCTGTCAGGCCTGTATTAACCCACCACCACGCATGTTCCCGTAAACTCTGAGATGGTTATTTGGGGGCCCTGACCCCTGGTCAAGCGGTGCCTGAGTGTGTCTGTGAGGGTGCTTCTGGGTAAGGCTGGGCCCTCC
The DNA here is from genome assembly GCF_052094955.1 of Ictidomys tridecemlineatus. Lineage (NCBI taxonomy): Eukaryota > Metazoa > Chordata > Mammalia > Rodentia > Sciuridae > Ictidomys > Ictidomys tridecemlineatus. Next base: position 3,917,148 of record NC_135482.1, on the reverse strand, counting down.
CACATGGGCCAGCCTCGTTCAGCCAGTTGGAGGCCTGAAGAGAGCAAAAGGCGGAGCAGCGGGGCTCCTGTTGACTGGCCGCTGGGCTGGGACACAGATCTCCTGCCTTTGACCCAAATGAACGGCCTTCTTGGGTCTCCAGGCTCCTCGGGGACTGGAGGTCACACCAGGGCCTCCGCAGGCTCTCCAGCATGCTGACTGCAGGTCCAGGGAGAGGTGACCCACAGTCACCTGAGCCAACTCCTTAGAATGAACACGCACTCGCACCCTACTGGCCGGTCTCTAGAGAATCCTGACAATTACAAACTGGGTCAGTGTGCCACAGTGTCCCTCACAGGGGTCAGGGGACACTTGGAGTTAGATGGACACATGTGTGGATGCCAAACACCCTCAGGTTCCTCATAGAAAGTGTGGGAGGGCAGGGAGGGGACAGCCCCTACTGGGACGCAGCCGGAGAACCAGCCCTGGGCTCTTGGTGCATTTCGTCCTCGAGAGCCCCAGCTTCTCCTTGCACATCAAAGGTTGTCCTCCAAGCACCACGACAGCCGTGATAAAGCCAGGAAGGCATCCGACGGCCCAGCAGCCTCTGCAGCTTGCAGAGCTCCAGCTCTCCACAGATCCCTCTCAACCCTGGGAGCTGGCTCCGCCGTCTTCATTCTGCAGACGAGGAAACTGCACCCTCTGGGGATCAGGGGAGCCCAGGTCCCGACAGAATGGAGGCCTCGGCTACTCCACCAGGATGCCCTGCCAGCTGTGAGACCGCCCTCCTGGCATCTGCCACAGGAGAGACCCTGTCATGCGGGACCCGGCAGGGGGGCCAGGAGTCATGTGCCGCTGAGCCGAACCTCACTGAGCTGTGCCTCGGGATGGGACGCACAGGGTGCTGAGGGTGCACCGACGCTCACAGACGCCCACTGCTCCAGCACCAACAGTTTCAGCGCAGCGGCTGAGGAGTCTTTGCTAGAGGGTCTGAGCACCCCAAGGTAGTGCAATCCAGTTGCCCATGCCATTGTCCTTGTCACTGTCCATATCCCAGCAGAAAGCCAAGCTCCAAGGAAAGGAGAAAACAGACGGGAAGGCGCTGTGCGCAGCAAGGCAGGTCACACCAGCAAAGACCTCGTTCTAACCCCTGCAAATCCGAACCGGACGGAGTGGCATGCGCCCAGGTCAGCCCAGCGCGGAGCACAGCCAGGGGACGCTAGCAAAAACAAACGCCACGGGTCCAGGAAAGAGCCCCAGCCTGAGCCTCTGCCTGGTGCTTCCCTCTCCGTCCCAAAGAACGACCAACATGCGGCACTTTTAATATTAACCTCGTAGGCACAGTAACCCGCCTGACTCCAACCGCTGACTTCCCGTAATGCCCAAGAACCCTCACGCCAGCTCCAGGGCCAGAGGGCGGCCTCCACACCCCAGCTCTGGCCCCAACCCTGCATGTGCTTGTAGGACCCCTCAGCCTCCTCCCTATGGGGAGGGGCCAATGAGAAGGTGGATTTCCTAAGGGGGCCAATGAGAAGGCAGGTTTCCCAGGAGGCCAATGAGAAGAGGGTCTTCCAGGGGCCAAAGGAAAGGCAGGTATCCCAGGGAGCCCATGAGACAATGGACCTCCCAGGGAGCCAATGAGAAGGCGGGTCTCCCAAGGAGCCAATGAGAAGGCAGGTCTCCCAGGGAGCCAATGAGAAGGCAGGTCTCCCAGGGAGCCAATGAGAAGATAGATCTCCCAGGGAGCCAATGAGAAGGCGGCTCTCTCAAGTGCCAATGAGAAGGCAGATCTCCCAGGGAGCCAATGAGAAGGCGGGTCTGACACCAGGGAGCCAAAGGAGGAGAAGCACGGCAAAAGCCTCGAGAGGGAGGAGCTGGGCGACCCCATCTGGTGACTTCGTTGGGACAAGCTCAGTCTGGGCCAAGGCCCCCAGCTATTTGTGAGCGCCAAGTGTACACGTGATGCCCCTCTACTAACCACACTCCCCAGGCATCCGCACCTCTGGAGGTCCTCAGGAACCAGCCCCAGATGGCGGATGGAGGACCAGCGCTGCTGGTCTATATGCTATCCCCACCCCAGGCCTCAAAGAGGCACAGGGGACAGGTCAAGTCCCTTTGGCATACTCACAGCCGCTTCCGGGTCAGTAGATGCCACTCCCATCCCCCAAATGAGAAAAAAGTGACCACCAGTAACCTTCTTAGATTCAGCAGAAAACGAAAGTAGGGGACAAACCCCAGCCTGGGGAGGAAAGGGACAGGCAGGCAGAGAAGTGTGGCTCCTGAGAGCAGAAGCGCCTGGTGCCTGGGAACCCAGGCCTCCCTCCACGGAAGCGCAGACTCCAGCGAGGATCTCCCAAGGCCACTCCAAGGTTCCCCAGGAGGTTCTCAAGTGGAGATGGGAGGGAAATTCCTCCCTGCTGGGCGGGAGGCCAGGAAAGCAGACGGGGCAGCTACAGTGTCCAGCTCCCAGATAGCCCCAGCAGGGGGCTCAGAGGCACCACGGGAAGAGCGGTGTGGCCCTGCTCCCACAAGTGGCACCACCAGTTGTGGAAGACCCAGGCCAGCTCCAAAGTCTGCGAATGCTCAGAGGAGGTGGGCCACACGGCCTTCCGGGACAGCAGGGACGAGCTGGAAGAGGAGCAGGGAAGACACAGGATCAGCAGAAACAACCAGGGCAACGATTTTGGACACAAAGGGGACACCTGAGTCTGGGGTCACCCGTGCTCCAGTGTGACATGCTTCACCAACATGCCCACGTGTGCTGCCTGGCCTCAGGTCCCACGCCTCACACTGAGTCACACTGTAATGTTGACAGAAGTACTGGGCTCACGGCTGGTCATCCCTGACCGGCACGCTCAGATGTGGCCTGATGGGTGCCCTGTGCAAATCACCAGGAATCAGCACAGAGACACAGATGGCATCCCCCTGCCATGCTGGGCACACAGCTGGAATCGAGAGGCCAGCAGGAGCAGGATTTAGATCCAACCAGGCCAGCACGGCATATGGGAGCTGTGGATGCTTCAGCGAATGGTGGGACGTGGTATTGAAAGGTTCCACCACATACTGCTTCTCAGGGCCCGACCACTGAGAAGGTGAATCACAATGAAAGGTACGTTGACAGATGGCTGTTCCTGCATGGGAAGCCGTCTCGGCCTTCCTGCCAGCTCCCCTAGACAGCGGTCCTCTACCTGCAGAAGTCCCCACCCCGGGCTCCTCATGCACCCAGGCCACCATTCCCAGAGAGACTGAGGGCCAAGGGCCCAGCTCCTCCAGCAGCCCTGCCCTGAGACGAACCCAGGGTAATGCCAGCCTTGGTTTCCCCCTCTGGTCCCGGTGGGCAGTGCTGGTGGCAGGTGGGGCGTCTTCCCACCCTGGCCCCTCACCCCGGGTCCAACCCTCCATCAGCCCTTCCCTCTGAAAGCAGGAAGGCTTCCGACCACCTCTGAGCTCTGAGCTCCTGCTGGGCACCCTGCAGCTTCCCCACCGCCTCACCCTAGGAGGGAAGGGGGCTCCAGTCTCTCCTTCCCCAGGCTGACTGGACCTCAGGCGGCTGCGGCGCTGTCCGTGGTGCTGAACCACGAGGCCAGCCAGGGTTCTGGCTCCTCCGGCAGCTCCACTCCCGCCTCACCGGGGAGAGGGCGCTAATCGGTTTGCCGTCACTTTTAAGTTTTGGTTAAAAATGAAATTTAAATTGTGGCCACTGTGTCACCCGAGGGGGAAAAAGGGAAAATTACAACTCGGGTTTCACAATGAACACAGCCGGTTTCATGACTAGACCACTCTGTCTCCATGTGGAAACTGTGTGGCTTCTTCCCCGGGGAAGCAGGAGGTACCAGACCCTCACCATCCCAGGCAGAGGCCAGACTGCAGGTGAACTAAAGAACCGTGGGCATGCTTGAGTGCACAACGAAGAGAGGCCAGAAGTCATAAACGTGTGGTGCTTACAGAGTGCCCACACCCCGAGGAAGGGCAGCAACGTCAGCCCTCAGTCCCCGCCCACCGAAGCTCACCTCCGCCTTTGTGCTCAGGATCCCCTACTTTTCTTTGCAGTTTTCCACGTGTGTATTTTGTGTATTGTGTGTGTGTGTGTGTGTGTGTGTGCGTGTACACCAGGGATTGAACTCAGGGGCACTCAACCACTGAGCCACGTCCCCAGCCCGATTTTGAATTTTATTTAGAGACAGGGTCTCACTGAGTTGCTTAGCACCTCACCATTGCTGAGGCTGGCTTTGAACCCTTGATCCTCCTGCCTCAGCCTCCGGAGCCGCTGGGATTACAGGTGTGCACCACTACGCTGGTTCCATGTGTGGATTATTAAAAGGACACTCTGTTTTGTATGTTTTTGAACTTTCATAAGCAGAATCATGAAGTATTCTTCTGCAACGCTTTTTTGGACTTGGCCACCTGTTCGCTGGCCATTCACATACAGACTCAGTGGTGGATGTGTGGTCCAGCACCACGAGGTCAGTGGGCAGCAGGGCTTACGCTGCTTCTACTTGCTGTTTCCCTGGGCTGCCCAGAAGATGTGGACCTGTCCACTGGTGGAAGAACTTCTCTTGGCAGGCACCAGAAGGGGTCTCTGGGGCCCCCTACAGGCTCTCCAGGGTTCCACCACTGCCACTCTACACGGGTCAGTCCTGCTCTGCGGTAGAGTGACCTGGGGGGCAAGAGGCATCCCGCTGGGGTCCCCTCGGCATCCCTGGCATCTCTCTTCCTGTTCTGGGAAGTCCTGTCTGGTCTCCTGGCTCCTTTCGTAGGCTCTGGGCCACCTTCACTCCAAGGGACCAAAGACATCCACTGGGGACGGGCTGGGCCAGTCCTGTGGACTCCGCAGGCAGCCCCTGCACCTGGAGATCCCGGGAGAGGCCTGCCCGCCGCCCAGGGGGAAGGCAGGTAAGCACATCTTCAGGCTCACAGCCCCAGCCCCAACAGCAGCCGCTGGCTCAGGGATGCACTTGGGTTTCTGAAAACCTCTCCTCTAGCCTCCAAGCGGGGCCTTGGGCAGCTCCAGACAGCTGGGGGCAGAGCACACCTGGTCCCGGCTGCGCCCACAGGGTCTGCACTGGCCCAGCCCAGATCTGAAGCCCAGAAGATCCCCCTGGCAGTTTGGGGACAACGCGGGTGATGAGGGGTGGGGGGCACGGGGAGCACTGCTACCCAGGGCCACTCGTGGCTCCCCAGGGGTCGACGGCTGGCACACCCAGCAGCGCAGGCCAGGCTCACGTGTCGGGTGGGAAAGAGGTCAACAATGTGCCAGAGGCCCCTGTGGTCAGCCGTGTGTGCCTGAGAGGGCACAAGGGGGTCAGAGAGTCGCCCTGGGGACTGGCAGGCTGGAGCTCCTCTTGGCCACAAGAGGCTCACACTGGCCCCTTCCTGCTGCCCCTAGAGGGCACCCAGAGGCAGAAAGGCCTGGGCCAACTCTGTGCCCACTTCCCCCTCCGGCCTCCCTCACGCTTGCCTGGTAGTGCCCAGGGCCCCGGGAACGTGCCACGGGCCTCTGCCCTCCAGCTGCCTTCTCAGCAGCAGACCTGGCCTTCCAACACCCCTACCCGGGCTCCGTGTGCTCAGAAATCCACCCGAGGATGGAGGAGAAGCTGGAGGAGAAGCCGCCAGCCCCCAGGGGCTGCTTGGAGAAGGACCCCCGCGGCCCAGGGGCAGAGATGCTCAGGAAAAATGCTTAAGGGAAGCACAGCTCGGAGGAGCATCGGCTCCACATGGTCACTCTGGGACACGCCAGGTGACCATGGTGAGCTTCGAGAATCTCTCTCAGCGCCTTCTTTCAGTTGAGGTAAAGTTTGCCCCACGTAAAGGGACCTTTCCAAGCCACACCCCTAGTGGCACTCACACACACACTACTGCGCACCCGCCACCTCTGCCTGGTTCCAGAACATGCCCACCACCAGACCGGGCTCCTCTCCAGAGATGTCGGCACCTTGGCCCATCAGAAGGCTGGAACTAGCAGGGGACAGAAGTGACCTGGGCGCATCCTCGTCCCTGGGTGCACCACTGACAACTCTGCTGTGGAAGCCATCGTGGGAGGGGGTGGCTGCTTGGCTCCGGGCACCTCCTCAGTGAGCATCGCACCTGGCAGGATCCCGGGCACCTGCCACATCTCCGACTAAGGTGATGGAGGACTTCCCCACCACAGCTGGGCGCAGGGGAGTGAGGGGCACTGCCACTGTCACCCACAGTGCTAAGCAGGGCGGCTTGGAAGGTCCGGCCCGGCCGACACCACAGTCACTTCACACGGTGGGTGCTGCGCACACGAGTCTCTTTAAGAGACTCATTAGCTTTACTCAGACTTGACAACGACCGGCCAGCGGCCCCCAGGGAACCCAGCCCCTCCGCAAGGATAAGGCACCCTCCCAGCTGAACGGGACCAGGAAGAGCATCTGCCGCCCGCCGGCCCGGAGTCATCAGCACAGCTAATTACCACTAATTGTAATATCGTTTCTGTCTTGCTGCTAATACATTTAGACTTGCTAATCAAATCAAACCATTCCACCTTGCGCTGCCTCCAAATAAACATTTCTGCAAAACGGGAAATAAATAACTCCCAAGCTTTGTTCCCTCTGCAGCCGCGTCTGCGACACACAGCGTGGGGGAGGGGGTGGCCACTGGTCTCTGGGACCCAAGGCATAGAAGGAACTAGAGGAGAAACCAGCCTTGACTGTCCAAACCTTCCCGTCAGCTGGAGAGGGCGACGGGAGGAGCAGAGGGCCACCTGGAGGCCGAGGGGTCGAAGGCCGTGGGGACGACGAAGGCCGAGGGGACAAAGGCCAGGGGCTGCTCCTCGGAGCTGCGCTTCCCTTAATGCATTTCCTGGGCAGCTCTGTCCCTGCAGCCCTGGGGGCCTTCTCCAAGCAGCCCCTGGGGGCTGGCGATTCTCCTCCAGACCCCTCAGGCCTCTGAGCGCCTCTCACTCACCAAGCTGGGAGCTCGGTCTGCTTCTGGCCCGGCTCTGAGCGCGCCGAGGGCAGCCTGTTCTCCTGGAACCCCATGGAAAGGCGGGTACAAGGCAGGTGACAGGAGGCCCCAGCTCAGTGAGCAAACAGCCCAGGTATCACACGACATCACTCTCATTTTCAGATGAGGAAACCAAGACTCAGAGGTGCCAAGCGACCGCCGAGCACCTGCCCGGTACAGAGCCGCACCTGAGGACTCCTCCCTGGCTGCTCTGGCTCACGGCCACGCTCCTTCAGGACGGAGGGAGGGAGGGGACATGGCACCTCCGTGGCCCCAAACAACAGCCACACAAGGACCAGTGAAGAAACGTGACAGGTGACAGCATTATCCAGGGCGCTCTGCTCAAGGACAGCTGGAGTGACCATTCTGCGAATTCTGAAGTGGAATCTGACCACGGTCACCAGGAGTGCAGGTTACTATAGTGATCGAGGACTGGCTCACCCTGACCCTCGCCCCCTGCCAAGGACTGGCTCGTGCTGTCCCAGGGGCCACAGGACTCCCGGCGCTGGCCCTCGGCAGCTCCCCGTGTCTTGGCCGCGGCCAATTCCCATCACCAGCCTCAGGAGACGGCCTGGTGGGGGACGCAGCTCGGGGCTGGCAGTCGGGTTGCCGGGACTCTCGCCTGGTGTCAGCTTTTTCGCTTCTGTGACTAAAACCCCCATCAGAACAATCATAGAGGAGAAAAGTTTATTTGGGGACTCACGGTTTCAGAGTCTCAGTCCACACACAGCGGCTCCGTTCCTCGGGGTCTAGGTGGGGCAGGACATCATGGCAGAAGAGTGTGTCGGAGGGAAGCAGCTCACAAGACGATCAGGAAGCAGAGAGGCTCCACTGGTCGGGTGCAAACATGCCCCCAAAGCCCTGCCCCAGTGCCCACCCCCTCCAGCCACACCCCCACTTCAGCTCCCACTGGGTGACCCCCATCAGGGGACTGACTCACAGGTTAAGACCCGGCCAGCCCAATCACTTCTCCTCTGAGCCCTCACGCACCGTCTCACACGTGAGCTTCTGGGGGCCACCTCACGTCCAAGCCATAACACCTGCTGCTCCAGGCCGCGGCGGATCCTGTCACCTCTCCACTCTGAGCCCCAAGGAGATGCTCCGGCACACGGCCATCTCCTCCCTCAGCTTCTGTTCACCTCACGTCAGGGAGGGCAGAGCGAGGCTGAGAGTCGGCACAGAGTGGACACACCTGTTCACCACCACAGTCGGCAGCCCCGCAAGGCTGGTCCTGCCGAACCCACTTCACAGATGAGGAAGGGGAGGATGCCGGCCGTCTGACTCCACGCCGTTTCCTCCCGCTCCCCGCGGGGCCAGCAAGGTCCGGCCTGGCATCCCACGGGCCCTCTTCTGCCCAAGCCACAGCCACACGGTTCCCACACAAAACCAAGAAACGGGACGCTCGCCCACACCCAACAAAGATGTCGATTTTAATTAATTTCAGACTTTGTATGTTTCTGGCAATTATTTGTAGCAAGGTTTAAGGAGGGCATTTAAAATTAATTGTGACTTTTATCTGGAAATCAATGCTTCTTTTTAAGGAGCTCATGAGGGCGAGGGTGTAACACAGAGCAGCTTCGCCAGGCAGGAGGCTCCTGGGGCTGGAGGAGAGGCCAGGAGGGGAAGGCGTCCCCCTTGACGAGGAGATGGAGGTGGCTGAAGGTGACAGAACGAGGTCCGCCCAGGGCCAAGGTGCGCACAGGCAGACCTGGGCAGAGACCTACTTAGTAACCTGAAGGGGGGCGGGAGAGGGGGGCTCCTCACCTTCCGGCAGTTAACCGCAGGCCGAGGGGGCCACCTCAGGGCGGTCCAGCTGCAGGCCTGGGAAGGGGCAGACTGGGGCTGAGGCCGAGGGTGAGCACCCTCGAGGCAGGGGCCTCCCTCCCGGGTACCAGGGACTGGGGAGGAACCCCCGTGGGCACCAGCAGGCAGGCCTGTCCCCAAACATGTGGCCAAAGGGCGGCTAGTGGAGGGCTCTTAGGGCACCTTTTGTGCTTTAAATATTAAAAAAAAAAATTAGAAGAAATTAGTTTTAAAATCTAACCTAGCAAAGAATCAGTGCAGATGAAACATCCAGATACCAACATGCAACGGGAGGAACACTGCCAGCACCACAGACCGCCCATAAAACGCCGCGTCCTTCTCCGCGTGCCGTTCCGTCATGGCATCAAAACTGAACACAGTCCTCCCACAACACCTCCAAAGGCCTTTGTACCGTACGGGATGCTGTCATCTCCATCTTACAGATGGGGAAACTGAGGCTTAGGAAGACTGCACACCTCAACTGCGTGTGAGAGAGAAGTGTTCTCAAGACCTGGAGCTGAGCTCCTTTCCATGCCCTAGTCTCCATCACTGCCACCATGATCGTCACCACCAACACCCCACTGTGACCCTCATCACCATCATTGTCATTATCACCACCATCACCATCATCAACCCCACTATGATCATCACCACCATCACCATCGCCAGTATCACAATAATCAACATCACCATCGTCACTTTCATCACCACCACCACCATCACCATCACATCATGATCATCACCACCACCACCACCCAACTATGATCATTATCATCACCATCATCACTACCATTATTGTCATTATCACCATCATCAGCAGCATCCTACCATCATCATCATCACTACCAGAATCCTATCACCACCATCACTATCACCACCATCAACACCACCACCATCCCAACATCATCATCCCCAGTATCACTCTCATCAACACCACTACCCATGTCACTTTCATTATCACCATCACTATCATCATAACCATTTCAGCATCCATCATTATCTCCTTATCAACAGCCACTATGTATCACCGTGGCCAGCGTGACCTCTTTCTTCACAGCAGTCACCATCAACACCAGAGATACAAGATCTACTAGGGGCTACAGCAGCATGACAGCCCCGCTTTTCCTCTTGGTCCGCACCTAGGGCAAGGGTCCACCTTGTCCAGAGCTAGGTTCTCACCTCCAGGAGCTCCACGCCTGTGGAAAGCACTACACAGAGCCCCACCCACTGGGGAAGCTCCTGACCCCCACCAGGGAGGCACCAGGCCCTCGGAGGTAGGGGAAGCTTGGGGACACGGATGAAGGCAGTCGAGGGGCAGGTGAAGACGGACTCTGAAGGAAGCCTAGAACCCTGTATTTCAAAGTGGACCTCAGAGTTTAAAAATACACAGCTGGGCATGGTGGTGCATGCCTGTGGTCCTGGCGACTCTGGAGACAGAGGCAGGAGGATCCCAAGTTCCAGGCCAGCCTGGGCCACTTAGTGGGAACGAGTCTCAAGATAAAAAATTTTTAAAGGGCTGTGGGTGTAGTTCAGTGGTAGAGCACCCTGGGGATCAATCACCAGTACCACAATATAATATGAATATATATTTGTACACACACACACGTATAGCATTAAGCACGATAATTAAACTGTTTGACGTGTTATACTTATTTATATTTAAATCTTGCTCCATGGTTTATCCATTTAATATGTAGGGTGGTGGGACTGTTTGCCCTATTATTTTTTCATTAAAAACTTTTTTTTGAGAAAATCACATTCAGAGTGCAATCTGTTCCTGTGGTTCCCTTCTAGAACCACAACATTACCTGCTGGCCACCGAGAGAGCTGCAGGCCCAGGTGGGGGAGGCACGCAGACACTGTGACCTGGGATTGTCAGACCTGTTAAGCAATGGCAGATCTCACAGACACAGGTGCACGGTCAACAGGGCCCAGCTGTCTGGCAGATGCTACCTGAACACAACCATCTTCAAGATGATGGTGGCACATGTGTGTCTTCTGCTATCTTGTCACGAACTCCACAGGGGCTCGCAAGAGGGTGTCCTCTAGACATGACACTCCACTGCCGAGGTGTAACCCTGGGTGACTTCTATACACCCACACACCATCATGGCCTCAGGACACAAACACCAGCAGTGACATTCAGTGTCTAGTGTGCCCCTGGCACCACCCAGTGAGGTGCATCTGTTCAGTCCACAGACAGTGCTCACGCCCTCCGGCTGAGTGGTGAGGACACGGCAGCTCATGGCTGATCTGCCTCCAGGACTGCCAAGCCCTATGTAAGTGTGAAGAACCCAGTCTGCTTCCTTGGCCACAAGAGTCACGTCTCCTCCTAGGGCTGGTGTTACATGCAGGCAGCTTACAAAACACTTCCACCTGCAGTAGGACCGGGGTAGTAATGGTGGCTGTCACTGTCACCCCTGATGTCATCACCCTCATCACGTAAGCACCACTCCATCATGGTGTCTGTCGACACAGCAGCATCTCCCACACCACCACCCATCACCACAGCACCACCACCTCCAGTCACCATCGCCACCGCCATCATCACCATCACATCACCACCACCTCCAGCATCACCGTCACCATCGTCACCACAGCACCACCACCTCCAGTCACCATCGAGGTCACCATCGAGGTCTCCATCGCACACATCACCATGTTCTGCATCACCATCCCATCTCCACCCTTGAGTCACCATCATGACTACTATCAACGTGTCACCATCACCCGTATCATCACACCTCCATCAAAACCACCACCATCACCACTAACGTCACCTTTATCATTGTCATCATCACCGTCATCGTCACCACCACCAGTGTCACCTCACACTAGTTATCAACCATCATCACCAGCACCACGATCATCAAATCACCACTGTGACCCACAGGAATCCAGAGGTCCTTTCTTGAGGGGTACAATGATGATCCAGGCTTTGGATCAGGTTGGAGCTTGTTAAAACAAGGGGGCAGCCCAAGCAGGAGACCTGCCTGGCCAAGCTCCGGGCCAGCAGGTGTTGGTGTCTCAGACACAGTCAACAGTTAACACTGGGACATGAGGCTGAAGAAAAGATCCAAGGCCTCACAGGAGAGGCCATCTGTCCACTGCAACCAACTCTTGAATCATACCCCGCAGGCCGCGGACTGCGGAACTGTTCCCTGGAGCCTGGCGCCTCCACCTGCCGAGGTCCTGGGGTTGGGGGAGAGGTCGGGCACAGGCTGGCTCTGGGCCCCGCCAGGCTCCAGCACAGCAGCTCCTGCTCTGAGGGACTGGCGCCTGGGCGAGAAGCGGAGGAGACACGGGAATGAGGCTGTAGGCAACGGGGAGCTGGGATGACGTCCACGCACAGGTGAGCGACATCACGGCGGAACTTCAAGGCACCGCGTGAGCAGCAGCGCGGCTGGAAGAGGGGAGGCTGGAAGAGCTCCCGGGAGGCTTCTGGACCACTCCAGGCGAGAGCGGCTGAGGTGGCCAGGGCGGGAAAACAAATGTCTAGGAGACGCAACTGGTGAGATGAGGACAAGGATGTCCCTGAAGCCAGCACCAGAAGGTACAAGCAGGACACATGGCCTCTTTCCAGCCCCCGCCGTGTGCTGGGCTCTGGGCTGGGAGGCTGGCCCCACGACCGAGTCCTCCAGGAGTCCCCGTCCTTCCTACAGTGGGGCTCCTTCCGTGACAGCTCGCTGTCTCCAAAGAAGGCCACTGCAGGCCCAGGCCACTCATCTTCAGAGCCATGCACCTCCCTCTGAGGTGGCCGGGCCCCAGCCTCCTGCCCAGCCTTTATGGAATGGCCTCACGGCCGAGGGAGGGACAGCAGGAGCGTGTGGGCCAGTCCTCAACCTCATCTTTCTTACCGTAAAGCGACCACTGGTGGCAGGGCCTGAGACCCCCGACTCTGCTGCCCAGATCTTAGCCGCTGTTCGTGAGTGAAAGATCCAAGGGAACCGGTCCCACCTCCTGCAGGCCACGTCTCCCGGGCAGAGACCTGCCAGGGGCTGGGGAGCCCGCGGGAGGCCCCCACCTTCCCTGGCAGTGAGGTCAGGACTATGACCCCCGAGTCACAGGACACAGTGCGGTGGAACGTGGCCACGCTGGACGCCCCAGAGACGACCGGCAAGGCTTTGGCTCCGCGCAGGCTTGCCCTCTGCACTACTGAGAGGGTCCAGTCCCCCTGGGGCTGTGATCCCACAGGACTGCAGACAGACCAGCACCACTGTCCACAACACCCAAAGTAGGAAGCAGCCCGTGTCCCGGACAGACAGACAGACAGACGCAACGTGGCCCATCCATGGGGTGGAAAACCATTCAGCCATAGAAAAGAAGGGAATTCTGGCATGTGACCCAACATGACGGGCCTCGGAGGCAAATCAGCTAAAAAAGACACGGTGGGGCTGGGGCTCAGTGGCCAGTGCTTGCCCAGCACGTGGGGGCACCGAGTCCATCCTCAGCACCACACAAAAATCAAAAAATAAAGACACTGCGTCCACCTACAACTAAAAACCTAATAAATAAATAAGTAAATAAAGACACATGTGTGACGGTCACCTGAGGTGCCTAGAGTCGTCAAGGCAAGGGGGAAAACGGGGCTGCCGGTACGGGGAGGGGACAGGGGCTGCTTAATGGGCAGAGGTTTGGCTGGGAAGACAGCGGCACTCTCGAGAGGGCTGGTGGTGGCGGCCACATGACGTGGATGGACCTGCTGTCATGGGACCATGCACCAAAAACTGGCAAGGTGCTGAGCCTCACGCTCTGTGTGTGTGTGTGTGTGCGCGTGTGTGTGTGTGAACATGCCTGCCCATAGCAATGCCGGCCCAGGTTCTTCAGCAAAGTCAGGATGTGCAAGCAAGAAAAGATGCCCAGAGTGCACGTGGAGGAGGCGCTGAGCCACTGGAGGGACAGCAGCAGGGGGAGCCCGCCACGCAGTCGTTGATCCTGGCCCTCAACGGGGTCGGGAGGAGATCAAGCCATCCCAGCTGAGGGACCCGTCGGCGGTCAGTGCTCCTGACTTCAGGTCTGGGCACCGCGAGGGCCGGGCAGGAACGAGAGGCCCCTGGAGAGCGCAGAGGCCTGGCACGCAGTGAAGGGTCCCGCAGTGGAAAGAGATGGGCACCTGGCCACCCTGCAGGCGAGGCAGACACCCTGACGTATCATGGACGGCAGAGGACCTCTGTGTGCCGCGGCTAGTGCTCCAGTGACGTGGGACACAGGAGACAACAGCACTGGGTCCTGATGGGTCTCCTCCCTCGGGGAAGCAGCAGAGGGCCTGGGGAGCCACAGCCGGGAGTTAAAGGGCCAGGGCCTGGTCACCCGCAAGGGCAGCTCCTTAGAAAGCTGGGGGGAGGTGACACCCAAGACCCGGCTGGGGGCTCTGTGTGACTGACTGTCAGTCTGTCCCACCTGCATCCTGTGCCCCAGGGAGGCCCTCAGGCCAGGTGGCCAGGTGGCAGAGGACCACCTGGGCACAGGGGACAGCACTGCTTCTCCAGCCAGGTTTGCAGGCGGAGGTCTCTTCCAGGTGCACTCAGTGAAGAGCAGCCGGGCACGAGGGTCTTCAAACGAAAAGGGGTGAGCGGGGGCCTTGAAGACCCGGTGAGAGGGGTGCGTCTGACCCCAGGTGCAAACACCCTCCTCTAGCGAGCCCCTCCTGACCTCCTCAAGGGACAGGGGCTGGACAGAGGGGTGGACCGTCCTCTCAGGGCACATCTCTGGTCTCCAGAGGTGCTGAGGTTGAGCAGGAATTCGGCTGTTAACCCCCTTCCTGCCTCAGAGGCCACGAAGGACCGCAAGTGACCACTCCTGGGAGAACGAGTGTCTGGCACTGCCCCTGAAGCCACACGGCAGGGAAACCGCTGCCCAGGGTGCAGGATGGGGCAGCACACCAGAGCAAGGTGCTCGGCACCCCCACCTGCCCCAACCCAGGGTGGCGAGTGTCACGCAATCTCACGGGGACATAAGCAAAGAGGAGGAGGACGAGCCCGGGGAAGAACTCAGCTCAGGCCCCACCTGCAGTGCGCATGGTCAGCTTGGCCCGTGGGACCCTGGGGCCTCTCGGTCAAGAAGGTGGCCTTGGGCTCGGGTTGTGGCTCAGGGATGGAGCGCTTGCCTTGCCTGTGTGAGGCCCTGGGTTCCATCCTCAGCAGCACATAAAAATAAACAAAATAAGGTGTTGTGTCCATGTATAACAAACAAACTGTTTAACAACAACAAAAAAAGAATGTGCCCTTAACAAAATCTGCCGCCTCTGGCGAGTCTGACCTCGAGCAAGGACGGCACATTCCCAGCCCCGTGGGCTCTGCAAGGACCCCAGACTCCAGAGGCCGTCCCGCGGGTCTCACCCCTGCCTCCTGCAGACCACAGGGCATCCTGGACACCTCATGTCCTAGACGCTCAGCGCCACCCACAAACCAAAGCCAAACCCCACCTGCCCCCTGCGCCTCTCTTTCCCAGACACCTGCACAGCAAGTACAGAGACAGCGGCTGTCAGACGGGGGTCAGGGAGGGGACTTCGTGGCTTGGAGGAGGGGGCGGAGGGAAGGCACAGGCCGCGAAGCCTCAGGAGCAAATGGGCCAAGGGACAGCAAAGCCCTTTCCACCCACAAAGGGGGGATTCACGCAGAGATCACGCTGCCACCTAGGAGCTGGGGACGTGGAACAGTCACTTGATGTTTCAGGGCCTCATTTCCTGGAGGGGAGAGTTGCCTCTGGAATCTGGGGCTGCCCTCCCTGCTGTGGACCCTGAGCAGGAGAACCATGCCCTGCGGGTCCCAGAGGAACTGGGCACTTCTCACGCTCGGGGCAGCCTGGGGAAGCCAAGGCCTCTGCCAGAGCACCCGACCTCCTCTGCCCCCTCGCTGGGCCTCACAGCCACTCCTGGACACCTGCCACATGCAGGGACTGAGGGCTCTGGGACGGTGGGGAGCCTGGGTGGGGACACAGGAGCCCACAGTCGGGTGCAGATGGCGTCCACTGGAGATGACAAGGAGGCAGTAATGGGAGAGACCGAGGCACCCTCCACCCCCCTCCTGCCCAGCACCCGAGGGCCATCCCAGAGTGACCCACTGGTCTTCCATGAACATTCTCCATGGACCCAAACCAAGGCACCAGAGCTGGAGGGTGTGAAGCACGCACAGCCCCAGAGGGACAAGTGGCCCTTTATAAACAACCTGCACATAGCACCTATGTCCAGGCCACACCCACCTGCCCAGTCCCATCATGTGTCCAGGGCTACAGGACAGGGGTCGTGGGGGGACCCCACTCAACCAAACTCATTACAGCAGTGGGTGTCACAGGACAGACATGGGGCACCACACAGGGCTCCCAGGCAGGGGGCAGCAGGGAAGCGGGCCTGAAGCCGGGATGGACCCCAGCAGGACGTGCAGTCGGGCTGCACAGAGGAGGCATGTCCCTGCGGCGGAGAACGGCTGGGCAGCTCCTAGGCTCGGTTCGACTCACCCTCAGCCACCGAGGTGTGGGTCCACTTGTTACCACGGCACAGCCGACCAATACGATGCCACAGCTGCATCGCCCTCCTGGTCGCAGGGCCACTGTCCCCGGGACAAGGCTGAGAAGGTGTGCAAACTCAAGAACCCCCTGCAGGAACAGGCGTCTCAGCAGGACAGAGACCCTCCCGCCCACCTGTGAGGAGAGAAGCCCGACAGCGTCCCCATCAACTGGCCACTGGCACTCTCTACCCACAGGAGACCACGGTCCACCCACAGCAAAAAGCAGGGGTCAGGTCACTGTGAGGAGGGCTCTGGCCGTGGCTTCTTTGTGCCTTCCAGCGGCATAGCTGGAGTGGGGACAGGGTCCTCAACCAGGGCACAGCTGTCGGAGCACAGGCAGGGGGACATCAGACTGAGCCACCGGAGAGACCTTAGGGGCTGCCTGAGCCCCAGCCGGACCCAGGAGCAGGAGGTCCACCCCACAGCCCTCTTACTGTCCTGCCAACATTGGTCAGCATGATTGGGGCCAATGCCCCACACAAGTGACCCCAAATGCACCATCCCATAAGCCTCAGCACACATCCAGGAGGCAGGAACCTCCGAGAGGTGCCCTTCCACCTGAGGAACCACACCTGGACGTGGGAGGGCAGGTGGAGCCGGGCCCAGCCAGGAGTCCAGGCCGGCTCTGTGCCTTCAGCCCCCAGGGAGGAGCTGCAGCCCCGCGGCCCACTCCCTGTCCCCCCAGCAGAGACCTCGGTTCTGTCCCGGGACGGGAGGACCCTGGCACACAAAGTGCAGGTGTGCCATCAGGTGCTGGAGGAGAGGAGGAAGCTGGCCTCCTGACCTGAAGTGGCCTGCGGCAGTGGCCCAGACCCTGCTGGCCTGATCAGCCATCCCCAGCCTCCACACCCATGGGCTGGCCCTGTCCTGTTTCCACTTCACCGGGAAGAGGTGGTCACTTCATCCCCATTTGACAGACTCAGAGACCAACTCCCAGACGGTGGGCTCCTCCCCAGTCTCCTGCTGGGGGGGGGGGGGAGAAGAGGCCACAGCCGGGGACCAGCCACTCCAAAACCACCTGCAGTTCAGAGACAAGCTTCCCCACCCGCCCGCATGGGCCCCAGCTTGTTATAATCTGCCTTGGTGTCTTCGGGGCCCTGCTGACCTTGAACGACCTCAACCTGATGTATCTGCAAAGACCCTCTTTTCAAATAAGGTCGCATTCTGAGTTTCCAGAAGGAGAGAGTTTGGGGAGACACTGGCCAACCCAGTGCCTCTGCCAGACTGGAGTTGGGGGATGGAGCTGTTGGGGTGCCCACACACAGGACGCAGTGGGCTCCTCGCGGGTGTGCCCCGATGGCAGAGCGCTGATTGACACCCTCTGGAAAGGCTGTCATGAGTGGCCCGGAGGCTTTACTCTCTGAGGCTGTTACACAGCAGCTATTCTGAACATGGTGAGTCAGGAACATCCGGGAAAATCTGGGGCTCACCCGAGTCGGTGGCTCTCCAGAGCGGAGAGTGTGACATTAATGTGTGCGCCCTTTGGAAAACCAGCCAGCTGAGGGCGTCACCCGGATTCGTCCTCAGTTGGCAGCAAGGAGAAGCTGTTCAGAAGCAGGACAGATGGAGGGGGAACAGGCAGCCTCTTGTCCTTCCTCGTGGCCATCCAGCCTGCAGGGACGCGGGGCTCCCTGTCCCACCCCCTAGGAGACTTGAGGCTTCTACAAGCCGCCCGTCCCCGTGGGACTCCACTTCCTCATCTGTTACCACCAGGCTCAGAACACACGGTCGCCACACCACTGAATCGGCCATGTGTAGCTCAGCTCCCGGCTGTAGGGACACACCCGGGAGGAGCCCACAGTGTCCGGCATGACTGGCACCCCAACAGCCCCTCCCTCCCAGCTCCAGTCTGGGCTGGGCATGACCAGCTTCCACGGGCAGACGCACTGGGTTGAGCAGTGTCCCCAGACTCCATCCATCTGGAAACTCAGAATGCGACCTTACTGGAAAAGAGGGTCTTTGCAGATATAAAAGACCCTCTGGTTGAGGTCAGTCGGGATCAACGAGGCCCCTGAAGACTTCGAGGCAGAGCCTGAGGGAAGATGGCCAGTTGATGTGGAAGCAGAGACCCAGTGTTGCACCCACCAGCCCAGGAGCGCCAGGAGCCCCGAAGTGGGGGGAGGCGGGAAGGCCCCTCCCCCAGCGCCTTCAGGAGGAGCACAGCCTGCTCACCCGCTGCTGACTTCCGGCCCCCAGAACTCGGAGAGAAGTACTTTGTTGTTTGAAGCCCCCAGTTTGTGGCCTCAGGAACTTGCTCAGTAGGAGTTACAGCTCGGAAGGAAAGCAAGTGACCCAGGTCCCTGTGCTCAGGAACAGCCGTGCCAGGGGACGGTCCCCCAGCCTAGTGCCCAGCCCCTTCCTCTCGAGTGCTGCCCTCCACTTGCACCTGGTCCAGAGGTGGCCCCGGCCACACGTCCCCATACCCCTTACAGGCTGCCAATCACAGAATGAGTTACACCCCCCTCCTCCACCCCGGCCCACCGTTTGTGAATTAGTGTCATCAGAAGAAAGAAGTCCAGATAAAAACACCCAGTCCAGGCGCGCAGATCAGCACCCCCGCGAGGGGCCTGCAGCGGCAGCACGGGGCACTGTCACGCAGCTCCACCTTCAGGCTGGCCACCTCCTTCTGCACCGGCTCCTGCCAGCCAGCAAGGTCCTGGCCCCAGCGCCATGTTTACCTTTTTCATCAATTAAACAAAGCTGAAGAGAGGCCGTCACAGCCTCGGGAGAGCGGGTGGGCGCATCCCTCCCCCCCATGGGGGGGGGGATAAATTACTGCACAGTAAGTCCAGCCGCGCCAGGATGTAATAAAATGTGTTGCTAAGATACAAGTACCAAGAAGTTCATTAAAGGACACTTTAACCGGGCTGCCAGGCTCCTCTCCCTTCCAAGGCAGCTTATTTGGTACTGTCCCTTGTGTTTATAATTAGATCCCCAGTAGGAGAGGCCGCGGGCCCATTCAACTCCACTCGGCAGAGCAGGATGACTTCAGCGAGACCCTGGCTCAGGGCGGGGCACGGAAGGGGCTGTTGCAAGACAATCTCACGAATGGAAACAGATCCGAGTTCCACTTAGTTACCTAAGTGGGGTTCAGACAGCCTGGACGAACCCCAACAGCTCCCTGCACCGGCAACCTGCAGGGGCTCAGGGGCTCCACGGACTGCAGAATCCTACCCCCAGGACCCAGGACTATGCCACAACCTGGAGTCTCATGGCTGCAGCCTTGGCACATCCGAGCTGGACCCCCCTAGTAATGGCCAGCTGTAAGTAGCCACCACGCAGGATGGTGCCTGTGGGCAGGAGGTGATGGAGGGGTCACTGCCAAAATGATGGTGCTACCAAGGGGAGCAAGGCCAGAGGAGGGACATCAGAGCCTATGCTCAGGTCAGGGTAGCTGCCCACCCAACTGGGCCTGAAGGAGTTTGCAGCCAGGGGTCAACACTGGAGGAAACGTGGCAGGGGCTCAGGTGAGTCACATCAGCCTGCAGCAGTGTCCTTTTCGGCTGCACTGCCCTGCCCGCTCCGCACAGCAAGAAACCACGCTGGCACAGGTGAGCAGGCTTCCAGAGGCCGTGCCACCCAAGCACAAGGGAGAGGCTCAAGGATGCTCTCCCTGCCCAAGGCCGGGAACCCAGGGTGTCAGTGGCAGCCACAGAATCCCTGATGGCCACAGGGTTCCTGAAGCCAGAACCTCAGCATGCAAGAGGACCATGCTGCCCCCCGTCCCGGGGCCAGGGGGCTGCTTCTCCTCTGGGCTTGAGTGGTGGCTGGGCAGGCGAAGACCTCCAGCAACCAGCTCCCGCGGTCAGCTCTTCCTCCAGCCTGGCAGGAGCCAGCCTGAGGGTCACTCCCAGCCCGCAAGCACTTCCTCTAGCTGTGCCGTCCCGACTGAAAGGCAGGAGTGGCCACGTTGGAGGCCCTCGTGTCCACCAGTTCTCGATCTCCTCACACTCCTGCTCCCCAGCCACACGAGCCGTCACGGGAAGCCTGGGCCATTTCCTCTGCCAGGAACACTCTTCCCACAGAAGGCCACTGGCTCCCTCCATCTTCTGCAGGGCTCTGCTCCAACGCTGCCTTCTCAGGGACACCCCCCCACCCCATCACCTCGCTACAACCCCACTCCCAAGGCTTCCCCCTCCCCTGCTTCTCGCCAGGGCACCCACCTCCCAGCCCCCCCATTCCCTTACTATCTCGTTTACTAGGCTCCTCTGGTCTGGTCCCTGTCTCCCCTCTGCCTGAGAGCACCCCCGGCGCCCGGCCACAGCCATGTCTCCAGCACAGTGAAGGCACATGCTGAATGTCACCTGCTCATACGCCCAGGCTGCCAGCGCCCTCCTCACCAGGCCACCCTCTTCTGGACACACAGAGCCACCCAGGCCTGGGGAGGACGTCTAAGGCACAGAGGGCTCTGTCATCTTGGTCCCTTTCAGTCTCTTCTGCTGAATGTTCTGGGCACCTGGGTGTCTTTAAAGCCCAGCCACAGGTGGCTCCTGACCACACTTCCAACATGCTCAAGGCTGTCACCTCCAGCGCCTGCAGCTGTGACAGTCTCTAGGGCCCTCTGGCCTCAGCCTGCAGTGGCCCCAGTGACTGTCTTGTCACTTCCCCTTCCAAGCCAGAACAAGCTCTTGGGGACCTTCTTGCAGTGGAAGCTGGGAGCCGGGGAGCAGCGTGTGGGTGGAGAGAACCCTGCAGCAGGGGGGCTGTCAGAGGGCAGTCAGGAGGTCACATGGCGCGTCTCTGTGCGCGGCGCACACCGCCAGGGCACACTCATCACGGGCGAGCTTTGGTGTTGCTGACTGTGGGAACTGCTGCCTGTCACTTGGTGAGCTGCCCTCACACTGAACTCTGGATCACAGCATATATATGCACATATCCTTAATTACATCCCCAAGTTCAACTGCACGTACGGGCTGGCTTTCCGCCTGAACGACGTCACGGAGAACCCCTCTTGCTCCCTTTCCCTGCTCCCCTGCCCCAGGCCCTTCTCTTTTCTGGGGCAGACAGCCTCTCCCAGCTCCACCCAGTGACAGCCTGTAGACCCCTCTGCTGTACACTCAAGACCCCGCAGGCAGGCAATATGCCCCCAAAGGCAACAGCAATCACAGCTGTCGGCTCCGCTTCCCTCTGGGAGCCGACTCCCCCTCCCCCTCCCAGCCCACGGTGGGCCTCGACCCCTGTGTACACACTCCGTAAGCAGCAGGTGTACACCAGGGCTGGGAGAAACCGTGTGCAGGTCCTCCTCCCATGCACCCGGGACACAGAGCTGGACACTCACCCACCTCACAGGCCAGCAGCCATTCCAATTCAACAGGTTTCACAATCAGATGATTTCGAACACACGAGGCTGGGGAAGGTGGCCCTCTCTTACTTGTACCAATCGGAAGTCACCTGCTCTGAGTATCTGACAGCTGTTCTGAAACCAACAGGATGCTGCCGGGTTCTCTCCTGGGGGCCCTGTTGTCCACACACAAGGGCAGGTCCCAGCACCTCTCTCCTGGGGCAAGGCTCCAGGAAAGCAGCTTCCCACAGGAAACTTCAGCAAACCGGAGGCTCCCCTGAGGCCACAGTGAGATTGGTGGGAGACGAGCTCTGTCCCTGGACTTGATTCCCCTGCCCCACAGCCCACCTGCGCCCTCGGTCTCCCTGGTGTAAGACAGAGTGTGCTCCAAAGCCCCGTCTGATACTCTCACCTGAAGGGTTTGGCGTCAGAAGTCGTCTGCCAAGTCCAGGCCACATGGACCCTCGGCTCCTACCGAGTCCAGGCCTGCGTCCAGGCCTGTGGCCGGATCCCGGCTCTGGACACACCTAACACCAAGGTCTCTGCAGTAGCCTGTGCTCTCCCGCGGCGGTGCCGCCTCTGGCCCGCCAGCCTCCGTTTCCCATACCATGTTCCTAAAGTAGCTCGATGACGTCAGAGAACACCCCTCACTCGGCTCCTCTCCTGCACAGCAGCATCACACCAGCCCACGGACACCCACTCCGGACGGCCCTGCCTGGCAAGCAGCACTGGGCGACCAGGACCAGCCAGGGGGCCCCTCCTGCCCCTCCTCAGGATGAGGGTCAACTCAACCCTGGGCAAAAATGTGAAGTCCCCAGCGGGAGCGGCCCTTCCCACTGCGCCCCAACCAGACCTGCAGGAGCACCAAGCCAAAAGCTAAATCGGATCACGTAAGGCGCAGCCCGGGCCAGTCGGCGAGGGACACCGGCTATTGGCAGTACCGGCTATTGGCAGTCAGAGGCCGTAACGGAGCGAAGCCGCGTCAGCAGTTTCCCCACTCGGGAGCGGCTACTCGAACAATCAGTAACAGCCAATAAAGAACCTTAAGGAGGCATATTAGTTCTTTCGGAGAATAGAGGCCATTTCAAAATGAGACGAAGCCCCCCCTTAATGCATAAAATCCCAACGTCCGTAACAACAAGACGCGGCACCCAACACACCCAGGGGCTCAGGCCGGGTGTGGGGTGGCAGACCAGGGCTCGCAGCTCGAGCCAGGGACTGTGCTCTGGGGTCAGCCCAGCTCTTGCTGGCAGGGCTTCCACAGTGCAGCGTAGAAGAGTCTTCCCTGTCCCCAGCCTGCGCCACGCTCCTCAGCAGGTGTCCCAGGGAGAGGAGGAGACCTGACCCAGGCCTCCTGCAGACTGCTCCCACTTCCTGCTTTGGGGACAACTCACGCTCATGGCCGCTGACTTGCTGGGGCTCATCTCCTGCACACCAGCTTGGCTTGCCTCCACCTGCGCACAGGGCAGTGAGAATCCACGCCCAGCTGCTCACCTGCCCAGCAGAAAGCACTGCTGCTCCTCCCCAGGGCCCAGCAGGCCAGCGCAGGTCAAGATCCCAGAGCCCCGAGCCGGCAGCCCAGAGCGGGGAGACCCAGCGAGCCACCGGACCTCTGCAGGCTCCAGGCTCTTCCCGAGCAGCACAGAAATCAGCAGCAGGCCTTCCCAGAGGGCCTCCGAGGGGAAACTGGTTCTTACAGTGCTGGAAGGTGGGGTCAAGCCACACACAAGCAGGACACGGGGTCCGGACTCAAGGTGCCACCTCCTCACCTAATTCTCCCGTCGCCCCTTAGTATCATTTCTTGGGCAAAACCGCACGGAGCCCGGTGCTGACCGGCAGCACGCTGCTGTTCCCGTCTGCCATCAGGAACCGGAGCCTCTGAGGAGGCGAACCCTGCCCGGCACGGGGCTGCCAGAGGACGGGAGGCTCCCACCTGGGCCTGTCTGGCCTAAAGCCTGTGCCGCAGACCTCCATGTCACAGGCCTCTCGAGACGGAAGCGAGAAGCCCACACAGCACTCTCCCCGGGCTGTGTCCAGGCCACAGACACCAGGGTGGGGGCCGTACCCAGCCGTGCAGGTGACCAGGGTGACTGCAGACATTGCTTCTCGTCCAGAGCCCCCAAAGCTGACGCCGGCCCCAGAGCAGAAGCACGCCTCCGCAGACAGAGCAGGGAGCAGCCCCGTTGACCAGCGGCTTCACAACTGAGAAAAAAAAGGGCACCGAGCCCAGGATTCGGTCACTGAGAAGACAAAGGCATCCGAGGAAAGCCCACTAAATCCCGGGGGAATCGTGGCCAGCAGATGAGGCATCTTCAGGCATCTCACCAAAACATCCAAACCTAACTGAAACCAGGTGCACAGTCGGACAGCAGGTATCAGAGGGTAAAGTATCAGAGTGGACACTCTGGACTGGCTGAAGAGGACAGCGCAGTGTCACCATCAACCTTCCCCAGGGTGGCAAGAGACAGGACACCGTGAGTGGGGACATGGAGACGGCAACAGTGCACTTCCCAGGCCAGCTGGGCCTCAGTGGGCAGAGCACCCAGGTTTCCCCCGCACTTGACCCCTCAGTGCCCTCCATGCCCACCTGGAACGTGGGAGGGGGTCTCACTACAACCCCCACATCACAGACTGGAAGTGAGCTCAGAGGGCAGGAGGACGTGGCCAGGGCACTTGGCTAGGTCAAGAGCACTTGGGCCCTGGCTCTTCCGGTCATGTCCCCTCATACCTGACAACGTGGTGACCAGGTGGAGAGGAGGTGGGGCCAAGGCACAGGGCGCCTGAGGCTGGGGGCAGAACCGGCAATTCCATTCTTTCCAAAGCTGCTTGGCCTTGGGAAGCTGTCTGCCTCTGATCTGACCAGCAGAGAAGAACCACAGACATGTCAGGACGGAATCTTTAAAGGGAGCGCTGCAGCCGCACGGGGCAGTGTGCACAATCTGCCTCCAACACTTCCCCAGGTACAAATGCCACCTCCTTGGGGCTGTCGCACAAGCCCCACAGAGCACACCATCCCGCCACTGCTGATGGCCAGGCATCCCGTGACAAGGCCTCGCTGGGGGACAGGTAAACAGAGTCACCTGCTCCCAAGCACTGTGAGCAGAGACCAGGGGAAACATCTGCAAGAGTGAGGCATCACCATCACTAACCCTGTCACCCACCTCCACTCCATGTCCCCAGAATCTGCTGGGAGCTACGAGTGTTTCTCGAATTAACCCAGTTGCCTCCAACCCACGTGCACAACCCTGGCAGGTGTGCAGACAAGTTCGGCAGCCACTTGTGCTGTCCAGATGACAGGTGTGCGTGCGTGCGTGCAGAGTGCAGCCGCGAACACTGACGCCTGACACCGATGGCATCCATGAGCCAGGGGGGCAGCGAGGAGGGGACCCTCCATTACCCGACCTTCAAACCTGTGCTGTGGTTCCCAGACGCACGGCTGACGTCACATCAGAAACTTTGAGTAGAATCTTCTCTATTCCTCTATGTCACAGGAACAGCAGACCGTGGACCTCGGCCTTTCCCAGTAACATCTCACTTCAGGTCAGGAGGACGGTCATTAACTTCCTGACTTCAAAAACAGATCCCTCCTCTCGTTTTAGTGACACGATCCTGGGCGGAACTTACGCGTACTACATAGGCTTTGTGTGTGTGGTGTTGTTGTAAACTTCGACACACACAGATGTGTTATTTATCATTCTATATTATGTAGGAGCAATAAAAATAAATTCAAAATAAGATGCAACTAAATTCACCCAACACAGATGTGTACGTCATGCACATGCACTTTTGTTTTCTTTAAGCAGTTTCCCTCTGAGTCACCTTGTGGAGGCTTCCAGAGTTGTCCCCCACAAACTTCTGTGCTCTGGAGAAGGCAGGAGAAGGTCCCCTGCAGCCCCCACCCTCCCCATCTGATCACACTGGTCACTGGTGCTCTGCATAGGTGCCCAGCCTCCTGCTCCCTGGACACACACAGCGTGGACCATGGAAGCACCTTCCCACAAGGCAACAAAAGGATAAGCAGCTCACCTGCCAGGGGACCTCAGCCCCCCCACTCCCCCCTGGGAGTCTGCTGTCCACACCTTCTGCCTCAGGCCCCTACCACATCAAATCCTGCCGTTCACACCCTTCCTTCTCTGGCCACAGCTCCTCTCTCTTGGTTTCACTGCCAGAAACACCTCCAGCACACCTGCCCCTCCTGCAGGGTTTCCTCAGGCCCTTTCCTCCAACCACCAGCTCCACTGCCCACACCCAGGGTCCTGGGAACACCCACCCCAGGTGACCTGCTCCAGGAAGCGGTCCTCCGTCTCCAGCCCACAAACTCAGCAAGGCTTCCCCCAGCACAGCCTTCACAGCCCTTTTCCAGGAGTCACACGTCACTCCTCTGTCAAGTCCGCCAGGGCTGGGAGCTG
Source organism: Ictidomys tridecemlineatus (assembly GCF_052094955.1). Classification (NCBI taxonomy): domain Eukaryota; kingdom Metazoa; phylum Chordata; class Mammalia; order Rodentia; family Sciuridae; genus Ictidomys; species Ictidomys tridecemlineatus. Next base: position 3,891,205 of record NC_135482.1, on the reverse strand, counting down.
CTCCGCTCCACTCTGGGGCCACTCATCCACTGCCTGCCGACTCCAGGCGGGGGCTCCTCTGGGCCCACCACATCACCACTGCTAACCCCACTCCTCCCTGTCCTGAAAACACTGAGCAGACCTCCCTCTGCCACCGCCCCACCCAGAGCTTACAGTCAGATCAAGACAGTAACGCAGGCACTCCTCAGAGGCAGGGCGACACGCAGGGTGCCAGGGACCTGCGGGAAAGCAACCAGGAGGGCCCTGCTGCCAGGCTAAAGAGTGCAGTGAACCCCCACTCCCTCCAGTGGAGGACAGGCAGCAGGCAGGGCCCCTGAGAGCCATGGGGACCCACGTGACGGTTGTGAGCAGGCAGCAGAGTGATCCCATTCTGATTAAGGCACTCACTCTGGTGAAGGCAGACACTAGAAGGAACCAGAGATTCAGCACACAGCTATTAAAAGCCAAAAGGAAGAACCCATCCAAACAGCCATGGAGAGGTGAACGGTCTAACACAACGCACTGCCCCACAGAGGGGCAATCAGACACAAAAAGGAACCACATACTGACCTGTGCTACAACCAGGGCACCCTGAAACCTCACAGTAGGTGAGGTTGGTGGTCTGTGACCCCAGGTGGGAAGTGCGCAGCAGGCCACTCCAGAGCAGGGGAGCAGGCACTTGGGGCTGGAGGGCAGGGCAGCCCAAGGGTTCCCTTCTGGGTGATGAACACTATGAAATGCACAGGGGCAGAGGGGCCTGGAAATACAAGGCCCCCAATGGCTTCCTTTCTACAGGTGAGTGACGTGTGCAAACTGGGTATCAATAAAACTGTTCTGTCCTCCTTTAGGTGGACACAGTGAGGAGGCTGCTGCTGTCTTCCAGGGTGGTGGGGGCGTGGAGAAAGGCTCAGGCAGAAGGGCCCCAGCAGGCTTCAGCTGTGCAGGGGGTGGTCCAACCCCACACCGACACCACACAGGGCACAAGGTGGAGCCTTTGGAGTTGGCCTGAATTCCGTCTCTGGCCTATAATATTAAACAATGCTGTTTCAAGCATGAGAGGGACACTCTAGAGGAACATCAGGGGATATTTCCTGACGGGAGCAGGCTTGGGAGGCGAGCTTAGAGAAGAGGACGTCCTCTGACCAAGCAAAGACCATCTTGGAAGGGAGTGCTCTGGGATAAACCTGCTGCGGGCTTCAGCAGGGGGAGCCTTCCAGGGGGAACCCCATGCTCCAGTGACTGGGGAATCCTGCCGAAGACATGATTTAGTGCCTGAGGGAGCACACGCACACACCGCCTTTCAAGAAGACGGATTTTTATTGCTGTGCTAGAGGACAACCCCTTGGAACCCAGAGTCCATCAAATGGATGGATGGGGCAATGCGCAAGGCCCCAAGTTCACCTCCAGGGTCTCTAGGCAAGTCCACATGAATATGAACTCAAGTTCAAACACAAGACTCTTCAAACTCGGACAGACTGGATGGCATGAAGTCAGGCCTGGAGATACCACCTCACAGGACTTCGAAATGCTACAAGAACACGAAAAGGGCGGGTGGGAGCCTCCAGTGTTTACGATGGTCTGTTATTTACACGGAAGTGCTTGTTGCTTGACAATTTAGATAAAAATGTTACTGCCTCTCTGCATATGCTGCAGATTCATGGTGTAAAAACCACTGGAGCAGCTAATGGAGTCTTCACACATCATATCTTGTTAAAGAAGAGGGGTCCAACCTCACCAGACGCAGCCCAGCACTGAGGTGCACACGACCCCAAGCACAACCTGCCTGTGTCCCCCGTCACAGGTCAGCTCTGACCAGCTCCCCCAGGCCCTTCTGATTCCCCCAAGGAGAAAATATGAATTTCCTTTTCAGACAGCAGGGTCCCATGGCGCGTAGCTCTCCATTTAACCCAACCCCCCAATGATGAGAGGAAGGAAAACTGGACAAGATTTATCTCTCCACTTCTGACCGACAAACTACCTGATTCTGAGTCCTTCACACACGTATCTATATAAGAGTAACTGAAAACATTCCAATGCTAAAGGGCATGAATGAGAGGCCGATGGCAGCCCCGAAGATCCTACGTAGCGGCTGTGTTTCCAACACGTGGATAATGGGGTCATCCGTTCATTTTACTATCTAGTTCATCATCCTCTGCACGTGCACTTTTAATTGAAACTTAACCTTTATATCCGATACTCCAAGTGGGGGCAGCACACACACAAAAAGAAATCTCTGGAGGTGGTAAGATTTTTTTCTCCAAGTGACTCTAAAAAGGAATCCTACCTTTAATTTCATGTTGAGTTAAAAAAAAAAAAAAACTTTGACATACAAGCTTTAACATTCCTACTCCCACATTTTGGCTCCTCCTGGACAAGTTTTGGGATATCCAACAGAGGGCCTCTTCAAAGCACATCCTAGTCACCTCCCAATGTGTACCTCCACCTTTCCCAGGCCAAGTTGCCAATCACTGCGGAGGTCTCCAAGGAGAGAGGGAGGGGAAATGTTAAGTCCACCCAGCTCAAGACATAGGTGACCCCTGAAAGATGCAACTTGGCCAGCCCAGGAGAGACAAGGCGGCTTGATTAGCATGCTGAACCAGGCCTCAGCCCCCTCCCCTCCCTTTTATGAGCCCTTGTTATATAAAATGCCACAAAGAGAACCGGAAAAGCAACAACACTTGCAGTTACAAACACAAGTTCCGATGGCAGGCCAAACCCTGGCTGCTGACCAGATGTTATTTTTAGTCATCTAAAAGAGAAACATTTTTTAAAGGCCAGGGAACAAAAGTTTTCTCATTTCCTTTCTTTCTTTTTACACACACACACACACACACACACACACACACACACACACACAAAGATGGAGGTGTATGTGTCTTCAGTCGTAGGCATCCTTCCCGAGTTCAAATTTAAAGGCAAAGGCAGCCTGAGCAGGCAGCTTCTGGCCCAGCAGCTCCACCACCTTCAAACAGGATTTTCAAGTGTTTCTTTCAGCCTTATCTAAATTCCAGCATGTCGGATAATAAATAGCTACTCATTTACTATCATCATAAAAATTTAAACAGCCTTGAAACAGTTGCTACAATACAGAGGAAATGATCAAACCTAAGCTCCGAAGAGCCACTCCAAATAGTAAAACTATTGCCACGAAGCGCGTACATAAAGACATTGTTGCCGTGAAAGCCGCCGGGTGCCGGGCTCCTGTTTTAAATCTACTCCGAGCATAAGAGTCAACAACTTGCCGTTTTATCCAGCGAAAAGGGGCCTAGTAACCCTCAGCTATTACTCTACAGATTTGGTGGTGCTGTTTTTTTTTTTTTAAATAAAGTATCCGATTTGATCCTACACAGTGATTAAACATCTTTGTGCTCCGCAGAGAAGGGTCTTCCAACCCCTCCCCCTCCAAAAATGGCATCGAAGCAATCAAAATGGTAATGCCGGGCCTGGGTCCCCTCCCCCCGCGAACTCCCCGACTTCGCCGGGGCCGCGCGCCGGGCCCCCCTCCGGCGGGAATGGAAGCTTCCACTCCCGGACGGGGGCGCGCAGCCGGGGGGTGGGGGGCCGCGGCACCGACAGAAAGGGGTTAATGCCGCGTCGCAACCCCGCCGTCCAGCCGGGCGCCCCCGACCGGGCGCGGACCCGCCGGAACAGCCATCTTTCTTTCCGGTCGCCTCCTCGCCCGCACGCCCCCTCCCACCACTTTTCAACTTTAAAGACTCGAAAGGAGCCGCGGGGCCGGAGTTGGCCTCTCCGCCGCGGCGCCCCGCCAACCGCGTCCCCGCCTCTCCCCCTCCCCCCCCCCCGCAGGGAAAGCCCCGCCCGGGAGGGGGCGCCCCGCGACGGGGGAGGGGCGCGGGGCCGAGCGGTCCAAGTTTGGCGGCGGTGGCATTCCGAAGGAAGCGCGATCGATGGCCAGGGGGCGCGGCGGCGCGGGGCGGGGGCGGCCGCGGGCGGGCGGAGGGCGCAGAGGAGGGGCGCCCCCGCCCGCCGCCTCGGAGCCCCGGGAGCGCCATTGGCTGCGCCGCTCAAAGTTCTCGGCTCCGCGGCGGGGAAGGGGCGGGGGCGCCGCGCGGGGGCGGGGGAGGGGCGGCGGGGGGCGGGGGCGCGCGGCCGGCCGAGCTCCGGCGGCGGCATCTGTTCGTGGTGCTGAAACCCGGAGCGCTGAGCTCAGCGCAACTAAGTCACAATGGACAACTTTTCCTCCCCCGAGGAGGCCGCGCGGGGGTCTGTCGCAGCACCCCCCACCGCGGGAGCTCCTGGTGGGTCCCCATCTACCCCTAAGGCCCAGAGACCAAAGTTGGAGCAGAACCGGGGGGTCCCGGGGGCGCCTTTCTTTTGTTCCCGGGAGCTGGCGTCAGATTCCAAGAATAAAAAGTGAAGCCGGCGAAGTGGAGGGGAGGGGGGCGCCCAGGGAAGGGTTTTAAAGCGAGATCTTCCAGGGAAGCCAGGAATTGCTTCCAAGTAGTTTGACGTCCAGGCTCGAATGACCGCCGTCCTCCGCCCCCACTCCCACCCAGTGTGGGGCTGGGGACGCCGAGCCCGGGGAATTTACACGTTCCAAAAACATGTCCACCAACTCAAAATGGACGCCGGGCTGCCGGCGCCTTTGAGGTGCAGCTTGTCTTTTTCGGCCACTGCCGGGGCCTCGCGCTCACCCTCCGTCGTCACGAACCGGCTCTTTCTCCCCAGAAACGGGGGGGGGGGCGATAACTTCGAGGGCTGGAGACAGACCCCTGGGGGAGTCTGCGAGTGTGGCGCCTACGCTGGCACTTTTCAGGGTGCTGTCAAAGTGCCCGGCGACCCCTCCGGGGCCCCTCGCCTCAAGTGGGGGACTGGTCCCCTCGCTTACTTGTTTGTCACTGAGCGTTGCGATCCGCGGCTGCCTTTCGTGGAGCTGCTTCTTGAGGTCGCCGTTCTGCGGAAACACGGAGGAGCGGGCTCAGGCCGGCAGGCCGGGGGTCAGGTGCGCCCGGGGCCCCATGGGCCACGGCACCCCGCCGGGCACCCCAAGGGCCAGGACGGCCGCAGCGCGCCCCAAGTTTCCCTGGCCGGGTCCCGCACGCGCGGCGACCGGGCAGTGCCGCGCGGGGCCGCTTACCTGTGGCTGCCGCCTCATCGGGGCAGCTCGCGGGGCGGGGCGGGGGCCGAGGCCACCCGGCGGCGCGCCCCGAGCCGTGCAAGTTTGCAGGCCGGGGTGGGTGTGCGAATGAGTGTGAGTGTGAGTGTGTGCCGGGGGAGGGGGGAGGAACAAAGAGCCAAGTAAACACGGCGAGTCCGTGTCGAGCAAAGCTCATAAATATTCAAGTCGCGTCCTAATCTCCCCAACACACACACGCGCACGCCGCAAAACCGCTCCGGCGCTGGCCGCCACGCCGATGCTCGCGGACCAACAATCACCAAAACTACTTTTGCGAATAGTGCAGGACTCCGTGGGGGTAGAGGCCGAAGGAAAAGGTTGGAAGGGAGCTGTCCACGCTTCCCCTCCCCGGGACAAGCTCACGAAAGGAACCCCTCCCGGCTACCCCTGTCAGGAGACCCTGCAGCGATTAAGGGAAGATGCCGCGATCCGATGCCAGGAGCCCTCAAGCCTCAAACAGTGCAGGATCGCGCGGGAGGAGGGTGGAGAGGGAACCAAGGAGGGGGCCGAGCTACGCATACTTCCCCTGCCCCAGGACGGGCTCTAGGAAGGGGCACCCCAGCCAGAGGGACCTTGCGACCAGAGAGAGAAAACTCGGGTCGCGGGCGCCTCCACTCCCCAAACACGCCCCCGTCTCCCACCTGACCCCCCAACCCCCAGCCACCTACCTGGTGGCGCGCGAGTTCCACGGAGAGCGCCTCGGGCCGGCTCTGCAGCTCCATCCCGGCAACTTGGGTGGCACTTTGCGCTCACTTTGGCCCCCGATCCCGGGAAGTTGTGCGGATCAGCTGGGGGCGCGGATCCGGCGGGGACGGACCGGGCCTCGGAGGAGGGGGAACGGGAGCCCCCTCCTCCACGGCCGAAAGGGAGGGGGGCGGGCGAGAGGGAAGAAAGGCGGCCGGTCGCCGCGGCACCGAGCCCGCGGCCGCCCCAACTCCTCACGCTGCGGGGCAAGTTGCGCGGGGTCCCCGGGCTGCCAGCGCGGCCCGGCGCATGGCCCCCAGGCGCCGGGAGCCCCGCGCAGCCCCGCGCGCGCGCCCCGCCGCCGACCGCGCCAGCCGCCCGCCGGCAGGGACTATATTTCCTCCGGCGCGCGCGCCTGGATCTCGCTGGGCCTCGGCAAAGTTGTGCCTCGGCACGATGCTAATTCGGCAGTGCCCGGATGGAGCGGGCCGGGGCGGCAGGGGGCGGTGCCGGGGCCCGCCGCCCGCCCCGCCCCCGCCCCGCCCGCGCGTGCGCACTTCCTCCCCGCCGCGGCCGGGCGCCCCGAGCGGAGAACAAAAGTGGCCGCCGCCGAGAGCCGCGCAAACTCGCCGGCCGGTAGCTTCGGGCTGCTGGTCCCCGGAACTGCTCGGACCTGGCGCTCAGATTGGGGCGCCCCGTGATGTCCTTGTCCCCGTCCCCACCCGGGCCCGAGGAAAACGGGGCGCCCCCGCCCCCCTTTGCTGGGGCGCGCAGCCTAACTCCAGGGCTAATGCCACTTTGGCAGGGGAGGGGAGAGGCTCCTTTTCTCTTTTCTTCTCCCTCGCCCCGCACTGCACCTTCTTTCCCACTTCTCCCTCTGCCCCCGCTCCACCTGCCCGTCCTGTTTCCTCTAAAGTATCTTTCATCGTCTCCCAGGGCCCTGTTCTGCGACTTGGGGGACTAAGTCGGTCCTGTCGCCAGATTCCCCATCGCCTGATGGCCACCGTGTTGTTTAAGCACTGTGAAAATTGATCTCTTGAATGTGCCTTTAATGATTTTTTTACACTCACAATTAAACTCTCAACAGATGTCCCTGGACTTTTTAAGACAGTTGTTAAAAATCGTAAACATGCCGGGTCAATGTGACATAAAACAATTATAACTAAGCTACGGAGATCACATTTCAAAACTCCCAGCCCCACAGCCGGAGGTTAATGTCCCCGAGTCAATATTACCACGGTGGAATTACTGTCCTCATCAATGAATGTCGGAATGTTGTGTGCCCCATGGTAGCACACGCATACGCTGGGAAAATCCTGAAGAGAAAGGTGCAACAGTATCTCAAAGTAAATGTTGAAACTGGCAAATAATTTTAACTCTGCACACCTCCTGAGCACAAAAATACCAGGGCGCACAAAATCAGCAATGTCCTTCAACAGATGGCCCCGCGTCCCACATTTCTTCTACTGTCAGCACGTGAAGCCCCCATGTTGCTCCTTCCTCTATTAGAACATTGCCACAACTGACTTAGGCTTCGTCCTTCAGCTGTGGAAGCCCCTCATTCCCTTAACCCAGCACCTAGACTTCAGTGAGCTTTGTTATCAGATGAAAAACTAGCAAGTGTCCTAAGTGGTTGTGATCCATTTGGTCCAGCACCAAGCAGGGACAAGCAGTTTTCATAAACACAAATCAATAAGGTTAACTGGGGTGGGAGGTGCCGCCTTGGGCCAATGGGGTCAAGGCCCTGGCTCCTCCCACTTCCAGTTTATCACACTCAGGATGCGCCCCCATTTACCCACCACCCATTTCCTTGCTACACATTGAACCCGCTTCTCACACATGCAAGCTAGACTCCAGCCCTGGGGTTTTGCTGGGCTGAACAGCAGCTGGCCAAGTGGACTGCCCTGGGCACCTGTCTTCTGAGGACCAGAGAGAGTACATGAGAGAAGAGGACCCCTACTGTTATCTCTGTGAATGTCAGTGGCTTTTGGTAAAAAATCAGAGTAATTTCATCGTCCATGTGTGGTAATTAAATCAACAGAGAAGACTCGGGTTGTCCTAGACCCACACAGACTCAGCAGATGCTGGGCAGAGGGCAGAGTGGCTTCTAGGGTGGAGACTTTAAAGCATTGTTGGAAAGTTCTGTTAGTGAATTCGGATTTCACTGATAACCATCTGTGTGCCCCCCCCCCCAGTTACCTACTAGGAAGTGGTCTGAGCAGTGAAGACCATGGTTCTGTGCTGATGGTGGGGATTGGAGTGTGCTGAGGGAAACCCAAACAGAAGTTCTGTGAGCAAGCTGGGAGGGAGCCCCGCCCTCCCGCTGCAGAGCCATATCTCCCCAAAGGGTCCTGAACTCCAGGCCTCCCTGCCTTCTTGGCTGTGACTGGCTCTGGGACACCTGTCTCCCTGACCCCCTCCTGAAAGTCCTCGTCACCCACTGAGGTTTCACTTCCAATGCCTTTCTACACAGGAAGTCCATATGTCCTCTGGAGTCCCACGGAGCTTGGGTGCAGCTGCCTTGTAGTAAAGGAATTGCCCCCCACGCTGCAGCCACATGATTTAGAGTCCAGCCTGGGGCAGAGCACAGGACAAGTGTGTCACAGGAAGGTGCTGAGCAGGACTGGATGGATAGATGAGTGAGTGAGGTGAATGGATGGATGAATGCGGAGAGATACATCTCGTTTGGGGGATAGTGGGCTGTTGCTCACAGCCCTAAAGGTGAGTGGTCTACTGTGAATCCCAGTATCCACCTTTCCCTCACCTGCACTGTGGTCAAGGGGACAGGGTTAGGGTTTGAGAGTTGTGTCCACCCTGAACAGAATGCAACTGTGGGCAAGTTACTCTTGATATGTGAAATGGACTATGGAACCCAGCAGCAGATAATCCCAGATGCACTCACCTCCTCCCTGCCAACCGTAGCCCACCAGCCCCGCCTCTGCACAAGCCTGCTGCGGGGCGCTGCAAGACTTCAGCCCCAGGCCCCTCCTATGGGCCGTGGAGAGGCCGGCTGCTCCCCATCTGGCTCAGCAGCCAGGCATCACACTCCAGGGAAGCTTGCCCAAAGTCTCTGTACAAGTTCATGAGCACCGCTCTGGCCTCCGGTGGCCAGCCAAGGTGATGCAGAGACCCTGGGGGGTTAGTGTGCCATGGAACGGACTCGGGCCACCTAGCAACAGGATTCAGGCAGGATGCTCTTTCTTGGCCAGTGGGAGTCCCTAGGCAGCCTGTAAAACACCCACATTCCCAAGCAGTGCAGCCTAGTCAGCTGTCTCTGAGGAGTGGACCATTGGGTAGGCCGTCTCCTAAACTCTGCTGTCCTTCCTGCTCACTTCCCTGTCCTTGACCTCGCTGCCCTGGGACTGCACCTCAAAACTAGGATTTCTTTTGCCTGTTCTCTATGGAGCCCCTGGCCAAGATGGGGAGTAGCCAAGCCATCATGCCATGGGCACCCCTGAGGATTAATGAGATAATAGCTCCAAAGTCCCCGGGACTCTGGGGAAACCCACATCCTGATGAGCGTTCTCAGGCTAAAGAATCGGGCTTCAGTTCCTCCCCGCCATGAGAGGTTCCAGCAGGGAATCTTTGGAAAAAGTGCTTCCAAAGCTACACAGCAAACATTGAATGTGCACTCGGGGTGTGCAAGGTCCTACCCCCGGGGTGTGCAAGGCCTTACTCCCGGGTAAGTGATTCACATTCTGTCAGGTGGATCTGGCCGGGGCAGTCCCAGGGTGGTGGCCATTGGGAGGTCCAACAGACACTGAGCCTCCGGGAGCACCCTTCAGGAGGTGCTCTATTTGAAATGTGCCAGGGGGAAACAGCAGGGAAAGGGAGGGGAGGCTGATCCTGAGAGGTGGCCTTCCAGGGACTTGTCATTTCAGCAGAGCCAGGAAACGGTGACGGCATTCATTCAGAGCCTTGCTTGGTCTTCACAAAACGTTCTCCCTCTCGGGTACCTCGACCCCGCTGAGTTTCAGGATGTAGGTCTGACACTCCACTTTGCAGGTTGCAAGACCGAGGCTCCTGGCGTAGATTGCTGGCCAGCTCCCTGGACCAGTCTGAGCTGGATGCACAGACTAAGATAAAAGGCATCTGAGCAGCGTATGTTTAGGCTCTTGCACTTTGGGCCTGGATGACTCGAGCAAGTGACCAGATGATGGATTGGCTTACAAAGACAGGAAATGATATTGGTTGAAGAAACAGCATAAATAAGGTCCTGAGGTCACCCGTGGCAGGGACCTCTGGGGACCTGCAATGGGTCATGGCTGTAGAGTAACAGGACAGAAAAATGGTGGGACCAGAAGCCTCAGACCCTGAGGCCTGCAGTGCCATGGTGGAGGGTTCCATGTGTTCCATGAACAGGGGAACTCACCTTGAAGTGGCACCCCCTTTCTCCACAGAAAAGCCCTCCTCACCATGGCTGATTTTAGGACTGTCAGCAAAAGAGTCTCTGCAGCAGAGTCCAATGTAGATAAACTTCCTATTTTGTGTCGCCCTGTTTACTTGGCCACTGGCTGGGAAGATACCAGCACTCCAGGTGCTGGACACCCCTTTACTAGTTTTCACAAACGTATCCAGTATAGTACTTTGTAGAAATGTGCAAACCAGGCCTCTGGCCTCAAGCTGGGCTTCACACAGATGTCTACATTTTTAAGAGAAGTTACAACTGGGCTCCATGGTGACAGCTGGCAGGGGAGGAAAGAAAGGGGAGAAGAAGCTCTCCCCTTCTCAGGTGCTGTCCTTGAAGAGTTAACATACTCAGAACAGTGAAAGAAAAAGCAGCTTTTATGTGAACTTCTGCAGACTGTGAACTTCTGAGCCCCTCCCCTTACACGCTGGGGATAAAACTCTGAAACTCCCTGAACTCGGGGTTCAGGGGATTGATTGGTTACAGCAAAAGCTGTGCCCCTGAACCTGGCTGCAACCAAATAAAACTTTCCTGCTGTCTTGGGTGCCCTGCCTTGTTTGTCCCTCCAACAACCTGAGGTTTCTGCACCAGTCTGTGAGCCAAGGTCAGGTCTCTACTCTCAGATGACCCCGAGGTGATGCGAAGGACTCAGCAGACACGGAGGTGGGACCCAGTGGGGGTAGAGGCAGGGCAGGTGCCTGGCCTGAAGGAGGAGATTAGGTCCCCACCCCCCGCCCCAGCACAGAGGAAGTAGGGCTGGGAAGGGGCATGAAGGTGAACTCACCGGAGTGAGTTCCCAGCAGGATGCGGGTCTGCCTCTGCCCAGGGAGCTGCTCACTGAGCGCCACCCTCTCCTTCTCTAGCAGGTGTCCTCTGGAGCTGGGTGCACCTATCCCCAGTTCACTCGTGAGCAGACCAGGGCCTCAAGTGTTCCTCAACTTTCCCAACAGGGTAGCATTCGCCCAGGATGGGGGCCTGGGGCAGGCCCAGCTAGGCCTCCTGTCCTGGTGGAGGAGCCTGCCTCGACCAACACTCTGCTTTCTTTGCCTTGGTGACTGAGGTCAGAAGTGCACCTTCTGGAGCCTGGGCTGCTGGTGCAGGGGGCTCCGGTCCCCTGGGGTCAGGCCACAGGGCCCACTGCAGCACCAGAGGCTGTCATTCTCCTTCCTGCAAGAGCCATGTCCAGCCCCTCACCCTTAGCTCAGAGGCTGCAGTGTCCGCGGCAGCCGTCTGCCCACCCTGCACGCCTCCCAGAGCCACTGGCAGCTCCACCACGGGCCCAGGCTGGGCTCCCGAGGCAGCTGCAGCCCGTCCACTCCCAAGCCGTGGTCTCCTTTGGGGCACCACGTGTCACACACCCCTATTCTCACCGTGTATATAGGGAGACGTATTTGCTCTCCCTCCCCAGTTCCTGACGCAGCTCCTAAACCAGCTCCTCTTCTAGCTCCCGTGTCATTACAGGGTCAGGGTCAAAGGGCCTTTGGGGTTGTTTTTATATTACCCCTAATTTTCTTACACACCCCTCCCATAAACAATAGCTCTATCCAAGAATCTATCTGTCTATCTATCTATATTGATTGGTACTGGGGATTGAACCAGGGGTGCTTTACCACTGAGCTACATCCCCACACCTTTATTTTATTTATTATTATTATTTTTTTTTTGAGACAGGACCTTTCCAGGTTGCTGAAGTCCTCACTCAGGTGCCCAGGATGGCCTTGCGCTTGTGCTCCTCCTGCCTCGCGGCCTCCAGAGTCGCCAGGATGGCAGGCATGCCCACTACGCCCAGCCAACAGGACAATATTAAAAGACAGAATCCAAAAGCCAGAGAAACTGCCTCCAAACCCCAAGGACATTCAGGAAAAGCTCTAGTGGCTAACGGCTGACGGCCACACAAGTCTGTCGAACGGAAGGTTCTGTGGCCCTGGGAGAGAGGATGTCCCCAGCCTTGCCCTGTGCTGTTCTCGGGGGTGAGGAGCTCCCTGTGACTGAAGGTGATCCAGCCACCCTGCTGCAGAGAGGCCCCTCTGTGTCTTCACAAAATCTCCAGTGCCCCCCTCTGGGACTCACGCCCTACCTCCTAGACCTTAGCTTCAGTTGGAGAGATGGGACATGGAGTTGTGTGGGGGAAGATAAAAGTGACCATGGCTGACATTCACCCTCTGCTTGCTCTGAGCTGGGTCCTCCTGTTGTGCCCGCCACACGGCGGTGGTTCAACCCGCTTACAGATGAGCACACTGAGACGGAGACGGGCTAAGAGGTCTCCCAGGCACGCTCCTGGCAGAGCAGGTTCAGCCCCGTCCTCTAAACCTGCACAGAGAGGAGCCCACAGGTGTCCTGGCAATGGCACTGAACCTGTGTCACCTCGTTCAATCCTCGCTACCCGTGACAGGTGCCGTTGGGATCTCTGTTATGCTGGTAGGAGTACCAAGGCACAGAGAGTGAGAGCCTTGCCTTGGAGCAGCTGGCCGGCGGCAGAGTGGGGATCTAGCCCTGCCAGGCGGTCCCTGACTCCACATCACTTCAGGAATGTGAACAGGGCAAGAGATGGCGCTGAGATCCAGCCAGGGGGGCTGCTGCCGCGCTGCAAGTCCAGTTCCTACAGGGTCAACGGGGTGAGGAAAGAGATGCTGACTGAGGGTGAGAGGGACCAGAGCCAGAGAAGCAGCAGCCAGGCAAGGAGAAGACTTTAGGAAAAGCTGAATTCTGGCCCTGACCAGGTGGGGGCCCTGTGTTGTTTGACGGTCAGCCCTGAACAGTTCTGGATCATTAGCATCGTGCCCATTTAATAGCTGGGGACGCCGAGGTGCTGCCGTGCTAACCAGCTCCGAGTCCCCAGCCTGCGTGCAGCCTTGTCCCTGCACCCAGGTCAGCTGGATCCCAAAACCTGCTCCGGGTACTCAAGAGAGCTCTGGGAACAAAGGAGGACTCGCAAAGGGAAGGCTCCGGGGTGTGGGCAGAGGCAGTGGCCAGTCAGGACCCTGCAGGGACCCTGGTGCTGTCTGTGAACCCTGGGTCTTTTCCTAGGTGCCGAGGGCCCTGCGGCCTCCGGCCAGCATCCCTGCACTGCCTTCCGGCTTCCAGGGGAGGGGACAGGAGCCAGGGTGCTCCCTCGGAGGTGACCCTGCGCCTTGAGTCGGAAGCTGTGGGTTCAGGGCCAGCAGGTGTCTGGGGCTCCTTGCTCCGCCTCAGGGAGTTTTGGTTTCCATCTGAGGACAGGAAAGCAGGTTGATGACATCGAAGAGAAAATGTCCAGGGAAGGACAGGGCTGCCCAGCATGAGCGCAACCCCCACTGTCCAAGAGTCCCTCACGGGTGCCACAAAGAAAATAGGGCCCCAATGGGAGCCCTGCCCTCAATGCCACCTGAGAATGCTTTGTCCCAAGGCTTCTATTTTTAACAGAATCATTCTAATTAGACCCTTCCCACCCACGTCACCACGGCTCCAAATCGGCCCTTCAGCTCCCTTCTGAGAGTCAATGCGTTGCTCGTATGTGTAGGATACCCTTTAAGAAGAGAAGGGAAATCTTTTCCTCCAGAACGCACTGAGAGAAGTCCTCGTTTCTCTCTCCCTTTACGCCCCGAGAGCTGCTGCGAGGGTGGGCTCCGTTCCCCCATCCTCCTCCCCGCGGTGGTTTGTTCTTCTGGCCAAGCAGCGACTCTGGAAGTCATCCCTGCTTCTAGCCCTGAGCTGATACCGCTTCTTCCCTCCTGGGGCATGGCCTGGGCGCACCTGGGGAAGTAAATGTCAGGGAGGCCAGTGTCCACAGGGTCCTCCTGAGTGTGGGCCACGTGCTGAAGGAGATCTCGGCTGCCTGGGACGTGGGCTCCAGCCTCCACCTCACCAGGTGGCCCAGGAGAGATGCTGTCCAGAGACAGGAAGAGGGGCTGGGGAGGCCCAGAAAGGAGCCCCCATTCTTCCTGTCAGGCTGCACCTGCACCGTTCCTCTGAGCCCCGCCAGGCCCTGGGCAGGGTGGAGGGCCATGCTCTCATCTTCCTCCTGCCTCAGGGAAGCCAGGGCTGCAGGTGGTTGGGTGCAAGGCTCTTAGTTGGTGGGTCAGCAAGGACCTAGACCCTGGGTGTGGGAGCTTGATCTCGGATCCACTGCTTTGGAGCTGAAGATGCAGAGTCAGGGCCGCTCCAGAGAAGCGGCAGAGTGGGCCTGGCACAGGGACGGGGTGCCCAGGAGGGCTTGGGCACAGGCACACCTGGAGAGGAGGGAGGCGAGGCTCAGCCGGAGTTCAAGGCAAATGCCAACCTCCAGCTCCATTCGAGGCAAGGAGCATAGCCAGGAGGAGGTGACCCAGGAGACTCCATGGGGCACAAGAAGGAGGCAGGGAAGGGTCGAGTTGGGTGCCTGGTGGACCGTAGAGGGCCAGGTCCCTGGACGGACAGGCAAGAAGGGGGAAGTAGGCGTGTGCTTCTCCAGCTCTCTCCCCTTTGCCTTTCTCCCTGTGCTGGGTGACGTGGTGTCCCCCAAAAGTCACATTCTTCTAGAATGCAACCTAATTTGGGAAGAGTCTGGCAGAAGTAAACCAGTTGGAGGTCTTCCTATGCGGATGGGCTAATTGCACGTTATATCTCTTATCTCGTTCTGTCTCTGATACCTCCACACAGGGAGAATGTCCCCCGATGACAGATGCAGAGCCACCACAACACTAGAAGCTAAGAGGCAGACACAGGACGGTCCCCCAAGCCCCAGAAGCCCAGCCCACCCACACCTTGGTGCTGGACATTGGCCTCCAGAACCATGAGCGATCACAGCTCTGGGTTACAGCTCTGGTGGAAAGGTGGTGTGGAACTTTGCCTCAAGTCCTGGAAGCTGACCCGTACCCTCTTCCTCCTCTGCGGGCCCCATCCTACCTGTGGCCTCCGTCTCCCCGTCCAAGCTTCCTTGATCAAAGTCCTCAACCTCCTTACACAAGGGTCGGCTCAGGCCGGGCCTGGTTCTTCTAATCAGCATGAGCCCTGGCGGGTCTCTGGCTTCCTGAGACAGGGCCGTCCCTCCGTCTCAGAAGCAGGCGGGTCTAACAGCCTCCCTCTGGTGGGGTGATCCCTGGTCTTCCTCGACCCCGCCCGCTCCTCCTTGGTGGCCTGGGTCTGCAGACCTAGAAAGTCAGGTTCAGTTCTTCACATCAGATTCAGCCCCTGATTTTTGTTTGTTTTCCCCTATTTCATTGAAAACTTTAAAGGAAAAATAAACTATTTATCATCTCCCCGTCGTTAGCTGAGAACCAGAACAGCAGGAAAAAACGGGTCTGGCTTCCGGTTTCCCTCCGCCACTTTCCTGCTCACGTCTGAGCAGGCAGATCCTGCTGTGGGTCAGGTGCCACGGTAGGCATTTGAGGTCATTGTCACCATCATTCATCTGTGGACTGGTTGAGGGTGTGTCCAATGCCGGGCACTGAGCTAAGGGCTTGCTCGTCTTAACCCTTCACAAACTCCCGGTGTCGTCAGCCTCACGGTGGAGCTGAGGAACTGAGGCCGACAGGTGCTGGGTGGCGCGTCTAAGGAACCCAGCTGATACCGGGTGGCTTGCCTCCTTGAGCCCAGCCCAGACCCAATCCAGCTCCAGCCCTGTGTCTGAGCCAAGCTGGGCTCACAGAAGATGCCCAGCCTACCGGGGCCAGAGGGCTGCCTTCTGTGGCCCTGGGGACATTAGAGGTTGGGAGGCTGGAGTCTGGGCTTGTATCCCCAGCTTTGTCACCCTTGGAAGGGGACATGGTCAACTCTTTCTGCTGCCATGTGGCAGTCACTGGGGAGAGCAGCAGCTCAGGAATTATGGGTTATTAATGACATTCATAAGGATAAAGTGAAGATCATTACTATAATAATGAGAGGTGCCACGAACAAGTGCTAATTGCATTAATTAGTTCTGATGTACTGGGGAGCTGGAAGGGAGGCAGAAGGTGATGGAGAAACAGGCGAGCGGCAGGTTCCGTGCCGCTGCCTGAGCAGGGTCAGAGGAGAACTTCAGAACATTGCCTCCCCTTGGACAGCACCTGAGCTCCTAAAAATGCAACTAACCAAACGAGGAGACACCCCAGGCTGAGGGCGGCAGCTTGGAAACCGGACGGGAGGCCCTTGTCCTTCCCCGCTCTCTTCCTCCCAGAGCTCAGCACAGCGCCGCCCAGAGTGGGTGCTTGCAAAAGTCCCGATGAGGACTGTGGCCGGCCACGTCAGCACGGATGGCCACGGAGCCTGGCGCGTTTCATGCAGCCAGCCCTGGCCTGGCCCCTGTCCTGAAGACGAGGCCAGTGGAGGATTGGGTTTGTGGACACGGGCACACGTGTGCGTCCCCCAGTGAAGAGGACATGTCCTGAGAAAGGTGTGGTTCTGTGATGTCATCCTGGGCGAACATTCCAGAGAGAACTGAGCACTCACCTGGACAGTGCAGGTCCACCAGGTGGCCCTCTGATGCCACCGAGAGATGCACAGACCAGGATGGACGAGGCTGCCCTGGCGTGGCCCGTTATGAGGAGGAGGAGTGCACTCTGGAACCACCTCAGCTCCTTGACGGAGGGCTGTGCGCTGTGCCTGTGACATGCTGGAGCCACTGAAGGGCAGTGGTTGGCTACAGACTCTGGAGTCCCCACCTGGGGGGTCTAAAGGGTTGAATTGTACACCCCACACACCTGCCAAATCCACACCCACCCAGGTCCTCACAATGAGGCCATATTTGAAAACAGATCAAAGCAAGAGGAGGCCGTACTGGAGTAGGATCAGCCCTAACCCAGGACTGAGGTCCACACAGCAGGACAAGACACAGAGGGCACAATGGGCAGAAGTCAGAGGGACATAGCAGCAAACCAGGGAACACCAAGGACCGTGGGTGGCAGGCGCTGGAAGGGACGAGGAAGCCCCCTGCCCAGCCCCCCAGAGCCTTCAGAGGGTCACAGCCCAGTGTCCACTTGATGTTGGAATCTGGCTCCAGAGCTGTGAGCCCACACGTGGCCATGTCTCAGGTCACCCAGGCTGTGTCCGTGGTCACCATCCTGGCAGCCACAGACACGAACAGGCCGCACCCACCACCTGCTGGCCGAGCCCGGGAGGAAGCAGGGCCCTGGTGGGCAGAGGGCACAAGGCTGCAGATGAACAGTGCCCTCGAGTGCACAGCTGAAGCCCACCCCAGGTGGCCGTGACTGAGAGGGGCCATCGAGGAGGTTGGATGAGCTCGAGGTGGCGGGGCCCAACCCAGTGACACCAAGAGGCGGGGGTTGTCTTCTCTCTTTGTCCCTCTGTCTCTGTCTCAGTACACAGGAGTGCAAGGACACGGGAGAAAAGGGAGGCCACCAGCCAAGGGCAGAGCTCAAAAGAAACCAGCGCTGACGGTGCCCGGGCCTCGGACCCCCAGCCCAGGACTGTGGGCAGACAGACAGCTGGGCGTAAGGCCCGTCTTCACGGGCAGCTCGAGCAGACCCATGTGCTCCGTGCCTGGATGAGGAACCTGAGGAGCCAGGCGGCTGGTCTGCTGCCCAGCAGCCTATGGGGCTAGCAGCCTGGCTGCGGGCCTCGCTCTTGTCACCAGCAGGTGAGTGGCAGGACCCCCGCCCCCAGGCCCTCCCCACGGCCCCTGCTCCTTGGCCCCGTGTCTGTGCTGGGCCTCAGTGCGGTCCTGGTTCTACCTGCCCAGCCACATGGAGCACCTGCCTGCCCCCGCACTAGGACCACGGTTCCCACAGTGGCCAGCTCTGCCCTTCAGGCCCCACAACGGTCAGTGAGCTGTTCCTGCCTGTGTCCCCTCATCTGAGTGCACGTCCCCCGACTGTGTTTCTGCCACCACAGAAAGCTCCCGGGGTCAAGGTGGTGTCCTACCTACATTGTGACCCTGTGGAACTCGGCTGAGGTCCCCGTGTGGAGGTGGCCCTGTGCCTCGTTGGCCCCCGAGTTAAGGTCGGGCCGAGGAAGAGTCCTGGGTGTGGGCACATTTGTAATAGGGGGCGCGGAGCTGGCTCTGGCTTTTATAAATAGAAGTCAGAGGGATAAAAATATATGTCTAAGAAGAGCATGCAGCAGATGGATTGGAAACAGTTTATTTTCCCATGTCAGGGTGACCAAGGTGACAGTGCTGGACCGTGTCACTCGGCCACCCAGAAGCACCAGCCAAATTTAACTAGAACAATGTACCCCGGCCCCTGCCCCATCTCAACCCCACCTATACCCACGCACACTCCCAGATCTGTAGATCTACCAGGTGGTTTCTGAATTAGTCTGTGGATGTATTCTATGTAGCTATCCTTCAGTATACAGTAGGCATTCAATAAGTGCTGGTCCATGGTGAGGATGAACAGAACCTGACGAGGAGCAGCACAGAGGAAGGGGCCAGGAAGCTGCCCTCACGTGTGTGTCCCACCCTCACTGGCCCACCAGGTTCTCCAAGGTCCCTGCCCTGACTGAGGAAGCCAAAGAAACCTGTCCAGTGTGTCCTGAGTGACAGGGACTCTTCTCGGTCCCCTGAACAGACATGCACATCTGTCCACATGGAGACCCACCCTGGGATTAAACTCACAGTTGGAAGAGACTGCACAGGTCATCTGGCCCATTCTCTCATCTCAAAGATGAAGAGACAACGGTTCAGAACTTAGGACAGACCTCGGGGCTTGGCGGGATTTTAACCTCAACCCCAGTCCCTTTTCCCTGCACAGAGAGCAACTAGAGCCTTTGCCCACCCTCTGCTACCAGGGCAGACGTGTACAATCAATCACTGCTTCTGAGGCAGACATGAGCAATCGATCATAACCCTGGTCCTGGCAAAGCCTGACTTCAGTCCTCCACACAGCTTTCCAGGGAGCCAGGACCAATGGGGACGGGTCCCCACTCACCTTCCCCACTGTCCCAGGAGCATATGCTGCTCCTCAGGAGCCTGCCACAGGCAGGGAGGCTTCTGGGCATGGCAGGAGAAAACCTGCCAGGTGGGCTGTCCAGCAATAGGCAAGCAGGCCCGTTCCAGGGGACCAGCAACCCAACCCGACCAGGGGCTTTCACACTGCCTTGACCGTGACCCAAAGTAAGAAACAGCCTGTGCACAATGACCCAGGAGCCTGTGAGAGACAGAAAGTGCCGTGATCCATGAATGCCAAGATCCAATGGGGGCCATTTTAACCACAGCCCTTCCCCCTGTCCACCCCATCATGCAGACTGTAATGGAGCTCCTCCGTCAGGGCAAGAGGCAGCACTGCCTTGGGGACAAAGCAGGCGGACTGCCCGCCCAGGTGAGCCAGCGGGCCAGCTTCCCTCGAGCCCCTCTGGCAGAAGTCGAGATTGCCTGGCCCACCCACCTCCAAGCCCGCCTTTGATTTCTGGCGGCACCCGGTGTGTCCAACAGCCGAATCCGTGTCGTGGGGCAAAGCTATTCCTTCTAACAGTTCCTGCTTTGTTTTTATATGCAGTCTCAACCCCGGTGTTGATTTTGTGCCCCACACATGAAATCAATTCTTTCCCGTCCACCTGAAACCAGGGGTGTGGAAGGGCCAGCCTTCTCTCACCCCCAGGGTCTCCGTGATCCCAGGGTTCCCTTTCCACCAAACACCCCGTTCCTGAAGGCCCTGCCTCAATGATAGGACACAGCAGGCCCCAAATATCTGCCTCTGCACCCCGAGAGTGGGTCAGCCCAGGGAGTATCAGGTCCAGGTGGGCCCCCAGCACACAGGGGGCCAGGCTTTCTCAACCCCTTCCCGCAAGACAGCGATTCACGAGACCCAGGGCCGGGCCTGGCCACTTAGACTTTGAGAATGTCCCAACTGGTTCTCACCCTCAACTTCTAATGGAGAGTCATGGTTCCCTTCTGGCTTCTTCATTGTAAAAATGGGGAAACTGAGGTGGGGAGGGCAGCCACTGGTCGGTGACCTCAGGGATCCAGAGACCTGCTAGGACCCTCAAAGTCACGGTGAAAGAGACCCAAAGTTTTTAGAGATCGTTGCTCTCGGTTTACAGCTGGAGAACTGAGGCCCAAGCAGGGGGCGGTGGGGGAAGTGATGGGCTGATATCCTGCCACCAGCAGGAGGCCTGGACAGGGTACACGTAGTGGGCTGAATGGTGGCCGTCTGGAGGACATGTCCACATTCTAACTCCTGGAACCTGGGAACGTGACTGTGTTTGTGAAGAGTCTTTGCAGATGTGATGAAGCAAGGTCTCAAGATGGGATCACCCTGGGTGACGTGGGCCTCCAGGGATAACCCAGAGGAGAGCAGGCAAGAAGGTCAGCTGACGGCCGAGGCAGAAATGGGAGCAATGCGGCCACAAGCCAAGGACACCTAGGCCCCAGGAGCTGGCGGGGGGGCCTCCCCGGAGCACAGCCTTGCCCACCCCTTGATTTCAGACGTGGCTTCCGGAACTACGACAGAGTCCACTTCACTTGTCCTGAGTCCCTGACTTTGTGGTAACTTATCACTTAACCCAGAGCAAGAATTCAGGCATTCCCAGGGGATCCGGGAATTCTAGTGGAATCCTGTTTGGGGGGCCTGTCACAGGCCAGGTGCTATGCCAATGACCTACAGGTGGCCACTAATGATGACACTGGCATCTGGGCACATACACTGGAGCCCACCAGACACAAAAAAGGGACAACCTACCCAAGGCCAGAAGTGGGGGCGTGTACTGCAAGGACTGGAGGTGCTCGCACCCCCTCACCCACCTCCTCCCTCGCTGGGTCAGGAGCAGCCTCCCCCTACCTGGGCAACCACTGCGAACCCCGACAGGCTCTGAGATCCGTCCTCTGAATTTGAGGAGTAGCTGCAGAGTACAAGACAGCGTGCTCTAAAAGGGAGCCAAGTGACCAGGTGTTTTGTCCCCCACCACCTCAGAGGGACAGGTGTGCAGATATTCTCCAGCTGGTGGAGACAGAGGGAGCTGTGTAAATGAAAAGAAGTGAGGGCTGGGGACGTAGCTCAGCTGGTAGAAAGCTTGCCTTGCATGCACAAGGCCCTGGGGTCGATCCCCAGCACCACACACACACACACACACACACAAAGTGAGGGCAGAGCTGTGGAGGTGTTTGGCCATCGTTCCGCTACTTAAGGTCCTGTCTTGGACTTGGCACTGTCTCTATGACCACATGCCACAGCTTGTACCGTGACAGAGGCCAGCCACAGTGTGGACACTGGTTCTCTTGACACCCCGCAGCAGCCAGTGTCGAGGAATTTATATCATAGTGACATGTTTATGGGGTACCACGTGGGGGCACAGCAGGAGAAGTTCTAGTGGAACCCCCAGAGAGAAGAATCACCCAACAAGTTCAGGATCCAAGGCCACAAAGTAGGTCGACATCTTCAAAACGTGTCACCTTAGCGTCTCCTAAGGAGCCCTCAGGACGGGCTGCAAGTGGGCCTGGCGATGCCTGCCCCAGGGGCTGCTCTGGTGTTCACAGACACTTTAGCATCCTTCACATTTAGTAGGGGGGACAAGGGACAGGGAAAGTGTCACTATTTATATTCTACAGGGAAAACCCCGCTGAGGTTCAAGTCCAGGGTGAGTCCACAGTCTCCTGCACAGGAGGACGCAGGGAGCCACCTGGGGATCAGCAGCTGATTCCAGCCCAGAGAGTGGGCGGAGCCACCCTGCAGCCCTCTGCTCCCACCACTGCACAACCCGACACCAAACTCAAAACTCCCAGAGCAGCTCCCGGGACGGACCCACACACGGGGAAGAGCGTGTTCTGTGTGTGTCCTTGGCCTCTGTGAGTCCCACCCAGGTGGGTACAACCGGGACACCTGGTGGTCCCAATGACCCACGGCTTGACCCTTTACTCCCGCCATGTCCCGGAGGGGCTCAACTTTCTTTCGGGAAATAGAAGGGTGGACTTGAGGGCCCAGAGGCTCCAGAATCATCTCCCCAGCTCCAGAGCTGCAGCACCCCTGGGGATCTGCCCAGGACCTCGGTTCCCCACGCCAAAGCATGGGCATCAAGGCCCCGCAGAGACAGCGCGGGGACGGGGTGGCCGCTCTCATGCCTCCCGTGGTCCTTCACAAAGGTGGGCACTGTTGTCCCTTGCTGAGCTGACCCTCCAGGGATCTGACTTCTCTCCCCCTCTCCTATTCTGTCCTATTAAAGCCACTGTGGCTTACCTTTTAAGTTGGAAAGGTGTCCTTCCATTGTGTACCTGAGAGTAGGGAGGCAGGGGGGGAGAGGAAGGCAGGAGGAAGGACCATCAAAGGCGCAGGGTCCTCGGAGCAGCCCCGGACGCCCTCGGGAGGTCGGGGAGCCTTCAGCCTTGGCAGCTGGAGGGCCCCGGAGGGCCGCACTCACCCCTGCCAGGCCGGGGTGCTCATCCCCACTTTGTGGATCATAAAATGGGGCTCCAAGGAGTCGTTGGTCAGGGCCGTGGTCTGGGCAGTGTGAGGGGCAGTGTGCGGCGGTGGAAAAAGTGTCCAACCAGAGCCTTGGCTGGCAGAGAGGGGACCTGGCGTGCACGTGGGGAAGGGCCCACGGGGCCCTCAGATGGGCTGCACTCACGACTGGACAGACCCATCTGTCCCCAGGGGGCCCTTCCCTCCATGAGGACTGAAAGCAAACAGCATCCCCCAAAGCAAGGAGCCTGGGACACAGGGACCTCGAATTCTCCTTCTCCTGTGGGATGGGGAGTTCGGAGCCATGGATTCCTTCCTCCAGCCACACGCTGGGCCTGCGCGGTGGGCTGATGGGAGCCGGGCGTGGCCTGGGCCTGGCCTCCCTGGGTTCCCACTCTAACTCCCATAGCCTGGGCCATGGCTCAACCTCCCCAGGCCAAAGACCACTTCTGCAGGACCCAATGAGGTGGGCACAGGCCTGGGACGTGGGGGGCTCACTGAAGTGTTAGCTCCGTTGCTCTTTAGTTAGGGAAGCAGGGCTGCCCGGCTCCGCACAGGCGCTGAAGTCACTCCCTGCCACTTGGCAGGTGTGAGCTGGGACGTGGGACGGGGTCTAAGACTCAGGACCCCCAGTGGCTCTGTGCCACTGACATCTGTGACACCTGTAAGGACTTGATCCCTGCCAGCTCCTGCAGACCCCACTGGGCAGTTGCCGAGGTCCCAGCGCCTGGCACGGGAGCCCCTTCTCCACCCACAAGCCCACATTCTCTACCTGGCCCACAGAAGAGTGTTCTGGAAAGTCAGTGCTCCTGTCCACACCTTCAAATCTCCCCAGTGGAAGTAGGCTGTCAACCAGGCCTGGGCCACTGCTCCCAGCCTGGTCCAAAGCACGGCTGCCCCCAAGCCTGCCCCTCAGCCGTGCACACCAGCCCCCATTCCAGCTCCTCCCGCATCGGCCTTGATCTTGGGCCATGTTGGGAGGCTTGTCACCCAGTAAGCTGCTCGGCGGCTCCTCCCAGGTCTCCTTGACCCAGCACAGTCTGAAAGCAGAAGGGACGCTGTGGTCTGCCAGGAGCCCGTTGCCCTTGGGAACAGACTCTGCGTCTGCCCTCCCTCTCCTCTCCCGTGCAGCCTCTTCTAGCCCAGGGAGCACAGGCCCCGGGTTCTGTCCAGTGCACAAGCCTGGCCCTGGGAGTGGCCTCAGTCTGGAGCAGACATGGAGGTCCCTCATGGGCTTGATCCCCGCGGGCACCCACAGGGAAGCAGAGCTGGGTCTGTGCTCTGTGCTCACAGGTAAGAACACGGGGCTTCCCAGGACAGAAGGATGTGCAGGTCGGAGGTGCAGCTCGGAGGCATACCCAGCTCTGTCCGCTCAGGGCCACAGTGTGCCCAAGGCAGACGGGCAGAATGTGCCAGACCCAGGGGTTCAGTTGGGCAGAGAGCAAGGACACTCCCCTGCCCCTGCACCACAGCCTGGGGACCCCCAGCACACCCCTGTCCTTCTGAGTGTCGGGCTTTTCACCTATAACATGGGGGTCTTGGCCATCACCAGGGAAGCCCTTGGCCCCTTCGTCCCTGTCTTCCCACCTCTTTCCTCAGACCTAGCTTCCTGGCAGTTCCCAAACCCACCTGTTCCCAGCCCTCCCCTCCCACTCACCATCTGAATGACAGTGGAGACTTGGAGCCTGGGCGCAGAAGAGGGACACACTGTCCAGCCTGGTGTGGACACACAGTGAGCGAGACTGAAGAAGAGGAGACATCACCCACCCCACTGTCCCGGGGGACACAGAGGGCAACGACGCCCAGCCATGTGCGTCTCGGGAAGTGTGGCTCTGCAGCTAGGACTGGTGCTGCTGGTACCCGGAACCCCCGTGGTTTCTGCGCTGCCTGGTCTGCTGAGGTCCCGGTACCCCGAGCCCTGCCTGGGGAGACAGCAACACCTGCCAGGGTCGAAGCACACACTGGCCCCACCTGTGACCAGCTTCTCAGGGCTGGGACCTGAGACACGTTTTGTTGTGACCCAGCACAGGACAGTGCTGGAGGGGGCCTTGGTCTCTCCACCCTCTGAGTTGGTAGTCCACCGTGCATATTTTGTAATTTGAAGCTGGGCACAAGCGCACTTGCAGCCTCAGGGAACCACGCCCTCCGCGGATGGGTCCCTATTTCCCGAGGCTTCACCCACCTTGATTGACACTCCCACGCCTCGGGGCTCCCCTGACTTCCCAGCTCCACTCAGCACCTGCCCACTGACCCCGTGCGCCCAGCACTTCCTTCTTCAGGGTGGGCGGCTGGGTACTGGGGGCCAGGTGAAGGGAGGAGGCCGCTGTGTCTGTCGGGGACATCAGGAGGCTCCCCGGAGGCCAGCTGCTAGCAGAGCTGGACAGCACAAGCAGCCCTCACCCACAGGGTGAGAGCCTGGCCAGGCGAGACCACAGGTCCCACGGGCGCACACTTACCCCACTACCCTGCTCCCTGCAGCCCCCGTTTCCTCTTCCTGAGGTTGTTCAGGGAGTCTCCAGCAGCGTCCGTTCAGGCCGCCTTCCCTGGGCTTTGGAGGGGTTTCAGGGTCTGCACCCTTCACACACTCCCCTAACCCCTGGACCCGCCTGGGCATGGTCTGTGCCCTCAGGTACCCCTCCTGCAGGCACCTGCCGAGGCTCTACTCACCAGCATCTGCCGCCAGCCCTCCAGCCACCAGCCACCGCTGTCAACTTCACATCTCTAGACGTCGCAGGGCCCCAGGGTTAGCACATCCAGACATAGCTTCTCCTCTTTGCTTCCCATAGTGACAGGGTTCCACGGGCAGGTGACAGCATACCACTGGCACAGTGACAACATTCCACTGGTAAGTAACAGCCTTCTCCTGGCAGGTGACAGAGAGATGCAGGGGACAGCATCCCATTGGTGGTGACCGCTCTACTGGCAGGGCTCCACTGGTGGGTGATAGTATTTGATTGACAGATGATCATGCTCCATCAACAAGGGACAGAATTCCACTGATGGTGGTGGTGCCACATTGAGCAGGTGGGAACACAGAGAGGTGGACGGTCCTGGCTGTGAATCAGGAAGGTGCAGACTCCTGTCCTGTCCTCCATATCCATGTGCAGTTCTCTGGCCTGTGAGAAGGTGACGGAGGTGCTGCTCACCCTGGTGGTGGACTGGGTACCCCCACCTCCACAGGCTTCGAGAGCGAATTCCTGCAGCTGTGGCCCAGGCCTGTCTCCAGAGTGGCAGACCCCAGGTGCACGATCGGTTGTCAGGGCACACCAGCCTGGCTGCCCAGAAGCTCCATCAGTGCCCAGCACACACTGGGGGCAGCTTGGAGTCCCTGCAGCAGAGCTGGCCAGAGGTCCATCTGCGAGGAACCTAGAGCAGGCCCCTGCAAAGCCTCTTCCTGCAGAGCTGCCGGGGGCCAGGGCCTCTGTGCTGGCGGAGGAGCACGGTGGTCAGGTGAGGGCCAGGCAGGCTGGGTGCAGGGCCAGGTGCACTGTCTTCAGGTCCTGCTGGTTAAAGCAGGAGTGGCGTGAAGAGCTCCGCGTAGCACTGAGGACACCACAAGGCTCAGCTGTCCCCGTTGTCCCCTCACTGCTGTGGTTGGCTTGCTGACTGCAGAGTTCCTGTGCCTGTCCACGGAGCCATGGTCTCCTCCTCCCTCCTCATCACTTCCCATTCTGTGGGGGTCTCCTCACTCCTCCAGGGGTCTGCTTGACGTCTCCCTGAGGCTGAGGTGACCCTCCTGAGTCCCCTTCACGTCTGGCTGAGACCGTCTTGAGGTTCCAGGGCCCCCGCAGCCTCCACCTCCCTCTCACCCAGCCTGCTTCCTGCGGCCAAGTGGCCCCGATCCACCGGCGCCTGCTCTCCTCGCTTCCCTCTGAACTGCGTCTCCCACTACCACGTCGGCAGCTGTCCACCTGTCCCAGGCCGGGCCTTCTCTCCAGGGGCCTTTGTGTCCACTCGGGCTGCTGTACCGAGACACCACAGCCTGGGCTGCTGCAAATAAAGGGAGCGCGTTCCTCAGAGTCCTGGCGGTGGCGGCTGACTGTGGAGGCAGGTTCACTGTGGGGTGAAGGCCAGGACCGGGCCTCTGAGACCTCGGCCTGCACCACCCTCTCCTCCTTTTCAGTGGACCCTCCTGGGTGTTCGCTGACTCATGCTGGGGACCCACACCCAGGCCACAGCAGTCGCCCTTCTTCCCGCTGCCCAAGTTGGAAATGGGCTGACTCAGCGTGCCTGGTACACCTCTGC
Source organism: Ictidomys tridecemlineatus (assembly GCF_052094955.1). Lineage (NCBI taxonomy): Eukaryota > Metazoa > Chordata > Mammalia > Rodentia > Sciuridae > Ictidomys > Ictidomys tridecemlineatus. The sequence continues at coordinate 3,864,468 of NC_135482.1, read as the reverse complement.
CCTGTGGCCCTGCCTGGAGCCACCCAGAGGGGACCCTTGAGTCTGTCCCCTCCTCCACTGCAGCCCCTCTGCCTGCTCAGGCCCAGTGCTGGCCCCGGGATCGGGATCGTTGCTGCCCAGGTAGCCACCTGCCAGTTCCGGGCCGCCAGCCTCTGCTGCCTTCCTGCTGCCGTCAAGGTCACCCTCCCAGGCGGGGCTCCGCGGGATCCTGTCCTGCTCCCCACTGCCTGGGGTGCCGTGCTCCTTGGACAGGCGCCCGTCAGCCCCCCACTCTGCCTCTGCTTCTCTCCTCCCCCAAGAACACCCGGCTTTCCCTGACACCCACCATGGCCTCTGGCTCCGCGGTACCGTGGACACCGTCCCTCTCCCTTGAACTCCCGTTCCCACTCCCCGCCTGGCCAGGTCCCGGGCTTCCTTCAGATCTGCAGGTCTGGGGAAGGCCACAGACTCCCCCCAGGCGACAGTTCCCACGCCCCTCACTCCCTGCCTGCAAGGCGACCCTTCCTGGGCCAGGGCCCGGGCCCGGGGAACGAGGGAGCCCGTGAGGCCAGCAGCAGAGCTCAGCTCAGCCACGCTGGTTCAAAGAGCAGAACTGAGAAGAGCGGGTGGAAATCATTTTTAATAAGCCGAAGCACATTAAAAATGCATTAGGAGAGCGGGTGATTCAGGAGGGATTCCGTGGGGAATCCTTCTCTAAAAAACGAGGACCTCTTCTTAATGGGAATAACCGCTGCCTCCCTCGCGGGGCGCCAGGATGGATCTTCATCGACAATATCGCCTCTTCATAAAGAGAGAGCGTCCTACAAGGACATCCTCTGTTGCCAGAAACTTTTCCCAGGGGCAGTAATCATGCTGAATGAGTGATAGGACCAGGAGATACGGGGAAATGTCCACGGACACCACGTCACATGTCCAAGCACACTCCTGGGCCTCTGATCTGGAGGTCAGGGCAGAGGCTGGACCAAGATCAGCAGCCGTAGTTTAAAGGGCTCAATATGAAATAAAAATACAGGTCCTCGTTCAAAATGACGACGACTTTTAAGGCCGTGACAGCAGAGCCACAAAACCAAGTTGAGGCCCTTCTCAGAGAGGGCTCTCAAAGCCACCCTGGAACCTTCAGCAAATCCTTCCCAGGGGCTCACAAGGGGACTCCTGGCCTGGCTGGGAGGCTGCCTCCAGGGTCACACTCCCAGGGTCGTCCACACTCGACTGTTAAAATAGATGATAGAATCAATGGCATTGAGATGAGAGAGGGGTCCAAGTGGACCCCAGTACTTGTAGAAAATGTTGTCATGAATTCCAATGTATCCTCCCCAACTCAGCTTTTATGTCACCTCTCCTGGGGTGGCGTTGGGCACGCTCCACAGCCCAGTTGCAACCTGCACTCCTGTCTTGCCACATCAACCCTCACTGTGCCTGTCAGGGCTGACGGGTGCCCTGTGGGGCTGGGGCTGGGCCAGAGGTGAGTGGAAAGCCCCCTAGAGTACAGGGATGGAGGAGCATGCAGGAGGTGGGTCGAGCCAGGCCAGGGGCACAGCACCGGGCAGGTTCGGGCCGGGAGGTACCCAGGGTTGGATCCCTGGAGGCAGGGAGGGGAGGCGACCAGGGGAGGGGCGTAGGGAGACCTGCTTCCTCCCTGGCCCACCCAGCCTGCCTCCTGCCCCTCCACACCACCTGCTGGCCTGGGCACCGACCCCCACTGTTTGCAGGGGCCCTGTCTCCTGTCATTGAGCTCCTCTGACCCGGGCAGGGGATGGTGGAGGTGGACATGACTCCTCAGCTCCAGAGAGCGAGGGCCGCGGGAGCAGCGGTGAGGGCTGGAGAGACTGGCATGGGGGGGAGCTCTCCAGTCCTGGGAGCTTGGAGTTCCTGCTCATGTGGCTGGGGTGTCATCGCCCTTCAGGGGGAGGAAAGAGGCCGAGAAGCCTGGGTCAGGTTAACCCTGTGCTTCAGTTTCAGACAACACACGTCCCTTTGCACAGCTGAGCCGACCCTGACCAAAGGTCAGGGCAGCAGAGGAGATGGACACACGTGAAGCAGGGACGCCCGCCACTCCACCAGTTCCCGTCACCCACCGGGCGTCTGCAGGCTCAAGTTGCCTTCAGGTCCCCAAAGGGTCACCTAGGCCACCGTTATCATCATAACCCCCGTCAGAGGTGTGATCTACAGCCAAGCTAGGGGACACCTGTAACGTGTGGCCCAGCCCTGTCACCTCCAGCTAAGGGCAGGTGCAGCTCCAGGTGGAGTTTCCCCAGGAACCTGTGCTTATGCGGGAGGGCGGGGAGCGGCGGCATCAGGAACCCCAGTGTGGAGCTGCCCCTCGACTCCCCGGGGCCAGCGGCGTGGCCTGGGCCTGCAGGGACGTGGGGACTGAGCTAGGGCTTCCCAGCACTGTCCTTAGACCCCTGGCCAGCCCAGGCCAGAGAAGAGGGGCGAGTCCCACACCAGCCACTGGCAGTGCCCCCACAGCCTGCTCTCCAGGTCCCACCTGGCTCCTGAGAGGAGACACCTGTGGGGTTGTCTTGTCCAAGGTGCTGCCTGCCCCTTCTGTCCACTGCTGGGTGTCCCCGTGTTTCCTGTGTGTTTCGGGGGCTCGGCCGCCTCTACCGTCTCCCATCCCAGTTGGGGGCAAACGGGCTGCAGCCCTGCACAGGGGAGCTGAGGCCTCCGACTCGGGGGGTGCACAGGTGCTGCTTTGCTGCCTCTGGGGACTGTCTTTGAAATCCCCTCCCAGGCCTGGGACCAACCGTGGCCTCTGGCAGGTGCGCCCCATCCTGGCCGTGTGGGGCTGGGTCCCTGCTTTCCCCTTCTCCTGGGCTTGTGAGGTTGGCCAGAGGCCCCTGGAGTCGCAGCCTGGTCTGTGGGGTTGTTGGGGTTCTGGACCTTTGCAGTCGGCTGAAAGCAGTGCTGACCTCTCACCTTGATATAGCGCACAGGCTACAAGAATTCTGGGCTACTGAGGATCCCTTGGCAGCCCCTGGACTCACTCCTGGAGGGTCCTGGTTCCTGCAGGGTCATGTCCCATCTGGTGTCACCTCTGGTCTGCAGAACCTGAGGTGCGGGAGGTGGCAGTCATCCTCACCCTGTGCCCCCTGAAGGTGGTCACCCCCGCCACGCAGGCTCAGTACCACATGTCAGAGGGCCACTCTCTCCTCCGTGGACTCTCCAGGGCACTGCTCCACGCGCCAGCAGGCCACAGTATGTCCGCCTGTGGTCTTCCAGGTCAGCCGTGAGCCAGGCTGTCGAGGGACGGCCTCTGAGAGAACAGGACCTCTTGTGTCCCACCCGTGGCTCTCTTCGTCCCCTCTGCTGGTGACCGGGTGTTGGAAGGCAGTGCAGTCAGCCTAGGTGACTCCAGGGAGATGGGCGACAGGAGACAGGTTGCCCCTAGGCTTACACAGCGCGGTTCAGGATGGCAGCGCTGACAGCCCGGGTGACAAACCAGCCCTCCCTTTGTGCATATCCAGGTGAGACGCTGCGCGGCCATCGGCAGCAAAGCCTTGTGACGCCCTCTGAGAGAGGTACTGGGAGCTGGGCCCGAGGGGCAGGATGGGTGGAACCAGTCTAAACAAATGGCCCCAGTGTGCGGAGCTGCACTGAGTGACCACGCCTTCCAGTCCTGCTGCCCCACGGGGATCTGGGAGATCACGGAGTCTGGCGAGTGGTGCCCTGACTCGGGCCTCGGGCTTTCGGTCTCAGCCCCAGGGTGACACACCTACTCAGAAGACTGGCCTTGTTTCCCATGTGGGTAGGAGGTAGTGACGGTGCTGTCACTAGCAAGGTGTGGCTCCTCAGAAGCTGCCCGGGGACATCGGGCTGCTTTCCTGTGGCTCCTGGGACGTCGCGTTCCTCACTACAACACTCAGGGCCACTCCAGGGGAATTGGGCTGCGAGACACAACCACCAGGAGACGGAGAAATGCCTGTTCCTTTAGGTCCTGTGACGGCTCCTCTGACCTTAGGGGTCCATGGGAAGAGAGAGAGAGAGAGAGAGAGAGAGAGAAGAGAGAGAGAGAGAGAGAGGGAGAGAGAGGGAGAGAGAGGGAGAGAGAGGGGGAGAGAAGAGAGAGAGAGAGAGAGAGAGAGAGAGAGAGAGAGAGAGAGAGACAGAGAGAGAGAGGGAGAGAGAGGGAGAGAGAGGGAGAGAGAGAGAGGGGGAGAGAGGGGGAGAGAGAGAGAGAGAGAGAGAGAGAGAGAGGGAGAGAGAGGGAGAGAGAGGGAGAGAGAGGGAGAGAGAGGGGGAGAGAGAGAGAGAGAGAGAGAGAGAGAGAGAGAGAGAGAGAGAGAGAGAGAGAATGTACTAAACCCTTTTATTAGAGAGAAACCATTCAAATGAGGCCGGGGGTCAGGTTTCGGGGGGGTTGATGTCCACTGTCAGCAGGTTGATTGACAGCTAGGAAAGCCACGCCCAAAGGCAGAGCAAGAGAACACAAAGGGGGTTTCCATGGAACATTCTAGCACAAAAAGGGCAAGGGGTGGGATGGCAGCAGAACAGCAAGGTGGTCTAAGGGACACAGCCATCGGGCGGTGTGGCCAGGGGAGTGGGAGGCCTGGCGGGCTGGGCCTGAGCAGGAACTGGCATCCAGCCCCGGAGGTTCCCCTCGGGCTGGTTGAGCTGAACTTAGAAGGATGAATCTGGTCAGTCAGACACTAGTGCGGGGACATGGGCCAGGGCCCCCAATGTCCCCCACCTATCTTGGTCCATTCTGTGTGGCTGTAACAGGAAAACCCTGTGGTGGCTTAGGTGACCTGAGAACTGCATTGTCAGGCAGCCCCTCGCTGCAGACGTACAGCACCTGGCCCTGGCCCCTGGATGCCATCAGGAGATGTGGGAAGCGGGATGGACGAGGCTGCGGTTGGTGTAACGCAGACTTTACAGTCAGTGGGTTTCCTATAACCAGGAGCAACACGCTAAAACACCGTCACAGGTGCCTTACAGGGAAGACCGAGCCAGCGGCAGAGTCGGTCACCAGTGTCGGGGCTGGGCACACTGGCCCACGCCGCCCTTTCCCACGACGGGCAGTGCACTGGGCTTGCTGGCACAGCGTCACCTCAGACACAGAGGGGTGTGTTGTGCAGAGACACTCTGATGGCCGCAGTGTGACAGGAATCTCTCAGCTCCGTCACCACCTTTTACATAATCCACGTAGGTGTTCATCATCCGTGGCAAAGTCATTCTGCAGCGGGTGGCTGGATTTCTTACTATAAGTCACCACGTCACAGTGCAGGCACGGCTGATTGCCCACCGGTTGGAGTCAGTCTCCTGAACCCCCTGCACAGACGCCGTGTGGAACCAGGTCAGTGGCCTCTTTAGCACCGGCTGCCAGGTGCCATCAGAGGGACCCACACGTACAACAAAGACACCCCATCACCTGGGAGGTCCCAGGGATGTACAGGTGCTCTCCCGGGAGCCAGGGACAGAAGCCAGGCTTCTCTTTGGGCAAGGTCAAGTTCTTCTGACACCATGACCCTGGGCCAGCTGTGGAACTCTGTAGGAGTCAGCTCCACCACGGGTTCAACGGGAGTCAAATCCACCGCAGCGTGGTTCTTCCAACCCCCGACTTCCCCGATTCCAGACACACCTGATCCTTTATTGAATCATAACCGATATTTCTGAGCCGTCACTTTATCGCACGACTGAGTTATTTCCCCAGAGGCGTGAACGGCGCCCGCAGACATGGAGCGCTCCATCTCCTGCTCCTCCCGCCCACCCAGCCTCGGGAGACCTGCGGGCTCCTCTCTCGATGGCAAGTCATTACAGGGAGCTGTGACCGCCAGGAACCTGGGTGTTCTCTAGCCTCCTTTCCCAGGTAATTTATTAAAATGTTAATACCTACGAAGAGCCCCCGATAGCTATATTTCTTGATCTGGAAAATTGCTTAATTAGGGCTGGGGATGTGGCTCAAGCGGTAGCGCGCTCGCCTGGCATGCGTGCGGCCCGGGTTCAATCCTCAGCACCACAGGCCAACAAAGATGTTGTGTCCGCAGAGAACTAAAGAATAAATATTAAAAAAAAATTCTCGCTCTCTCTCTCTCCTCTCTCACTCTCTCTTAAAAAAAAATTGCTTAATTGTCGGAGACCAGCTCCAACAGGGGGTCTCAGGAGACGAATGGATGGTGAGGAGTCGGCGAAAGAGGGGGTGGAGAAACAACACAGACACCAAAGTGAAGGTGTTGATCCCAATCTTTACTTGTGAAGTTGATCATATATACTTTTCATTTTGGCAGGCTCACAGTACTTTGTGGTTACAAAACAGGAATCATTATTCAAACAAAACAAAATATTAAGTAGCTACAATTAGAATAGAATAATGTATTTTGGCCTATGCATAAGCAAGCATTTGCACTTTCAGTTCGAGTTTTGCTTTGAGCAGTTTCTGCTTAGTTAACTTTTAATAATAGTTACAAATGTCCCAAACTATTGGCCTATACCTTGACTATTCTTTCTTGACTTACTGACTGGAACCGGTGCCATGGTTACGGCAAGGGGTTGACTTGTTATTACTTTTAATCAAACAGAAGTAAGAGCACAAACCATTGTGCACAGGAACAGGAACAAGTTGCCCAGTACTAAGCACTAATCTATCTTCTTAACATTAATTTTTCTTCTCTAGATTTTAATTTAATTTCTCAAAAACTTCCTTGACAGGAATACAGGGAGTTTTTCTTTAGACATTAACAATTTACACTCCACAGCTGAATCATTGCATTTAGAGCAAACAGATCTATGCTTTAGAAGTAGTTGCATTAATTGGGAAAGTCATGATTTTTCCTTTATACTTAATGGTCATATGAGAAATCAAAACCATACTTATTAAAGGAATACAAAAACAAACCAGCCCATTCCCAGAAACATACTGCGCTCCTCCAGAGGATGGACGCCTTGCGCCATCCACCTCAGTAGGGCCTTGCCATTGCCCGAGTCAGGGGAGGGGCGCAGCACTTAATTATCCTTTTCTTTGTTTCCCTGACTTTATACCATTTTACTTTGAACAAAAGGCCTTTTTTCTTACCAAAAACAAGTTTTTGATGAAACAACTATAGATTTCAAAAAAATTGAACTGCTGTCCATCTTAGTTGTTTCCCGTTCACTCCTTTAGCCACACAAAACCATTCGATCCCGTTATATTCTCATTTTTCCCTCAGTTGAAGGTTATAATACACGAGGCGCTTGCTGTTGGGTCTGCTGTGGAAGTCAGGATCAAAATGGAGTTGCTTTGCCAAGTCCTCCCGGAGCTGACGAATGAGTCAATGCAGCAGGACGTCCTGAAGGAGGGGTCTCGTGCACATGCTCCTTTGAACAAGAACCATGAACAAAAGGTTCTGCTGCAGCCCAGATCTTACAGCCTCACGCATCTGCCCGGCATCTGCCTGTCTACACGTGGACCCTTGTTCTTGGTCCTTGTGGCCAAGCAGTTTCGTTTCAAAATAACTTATGGACTCCTCTGCCCCGTTTCACCTTCAAAACTTCCTACGGACATGGACAGATACATGGCACAGTGAATCCCACCACCATGTGACTAGTATGCACAGATAGGCATTTGTTTAAATAAAGACTGCCCCCTGGGCGGGGTGCAGCTCCGTGGAGGACAGCTGGCCTAGCCTGAGTCCCTGGGCTCCAACAGCAAGACACAAACTAACCAGGAAGAAAGTCCCTTCGCCTCAGCCTCATTTAATCCGCTGACGGTTCTCGGGCCCAGCAGGGCTCTGCTATTTCTGAGTGAACCTAGAGAACCTCTCCTCTGGGCATCCTCAGGGCGACAGTTCCTGCCACTGCTTGGCCCAGACCTTTTGCTGATGTGCAGACGTCCACCCTGTGAAACCCGGACGTGCTCCAGAGGCCTGTCCTGCTTCCCGGAGGCCGCTCGGCCCCACCAACGGCCCTCACTTGGGAAGCCTCAGGTCGGCCCCCCTAGAGATAAGCCGCGAGGAGGCGGTTTCTTCGATGCACACCACTGAGCGCTAACGCTGTGACAGGCACCTGCAGGGCTCAAGTCCTCTCAAGGGAACTTCCAGGCGCCGTTGGTCATTCCCACCCAGTTGCACAGGTGAGTCTTGGGAAGTTACTGAGGTGCTCCACGCCTGCGGCCCTGCACGGCTCCTCACCTGGACGTGGACGGGGACCCTGGGGGCCTGTGAGGTGCAGGTGCTGCGGGCTGCCTGAGCAGGAGCCGCTGGACTCTGCCTTTCCAAACAGCTCCCTGCACACGCTGGCGCTGCCGGACCACAGGCCACACCTGCGCTAGGCCATCGGTGTCCTGCAGCCGCTGCACTCACACGGCGAGCGAGGTGCTTCCCATAATGCATGTGTGTCCTCCCACAGCACCGGAGGCCAGCAGCCCGAAGTTGGGGTACCGGCAGGGCCTCGCGCCCGTGGGAGAGCCTGTCCTTCCTCCTCTGGGCACGGTGGCTGTGGCCTGCCTGGCTTGTGTCCTCTCTAATCTCTGACTCCGTCCTCAGATCACCTTCTCTTCTCCCTGTGGCGCTCCTGTGGGTGCCCCTAAGGACACTTGTCACTGGATTTAGGGCCCAGCTGGATAATCCTGGGTGATCTCATTTTGAGATCTTTAACTTAATTACATTTGCAGAGACCCTGTAAGGAAGGTTGCGGTCACAGGCGCCGGGATCAGGGTGTGGGCATCCTCTCTGGGGAACGGCCATTCTACCTGCTGTAGGTGGCAAGGCCGCAGAGGAAGTGGACAGGAGTCTGGCAGAGCTGTGTCCTGTGTCATTTGCTGCGCAGTGGGGGAGCAGCCCAAGGGGACTTAGGCTGAAATCAATGTGCACAGGTGGCCGGAAGAATGCTCTCGAGGTCACCAGGAGCTCACTGCTTTCCAAAGTGTTGGGTTTTAATCAGCATCGACGGGCAAACGGGCAAGTCGGAGAGCCAGGGGCCACACCAGAGAGCCCTCCGTCCACAGAGGAAGCTGGCCACCATCTGCTCCAGGGCCACAGGAGGAGGCCCGGGACAGAGCCCAGGCAAGTCACGGCCAACTCAAGACTCAGGGCAGAGGGACCACATTGTGTCTAGTGGTTTCTTTAAATATCGTTTTAACTTCTTTATTTTAAATATTATTTTATATCTAAGCATGTATTAATATGTAGCATATTTCAATAGAAATACTTGAAACTAAGTATTTGTAAAACAAGTATAAATTTGGTAACCGCGTTTAGTATTTGGAATGTTGATTTCAGGGCTGTCACGCTTGGTCGTGAGGACTTTGAATCAGGGGATGGGAAATGACCTGACCGCTTGCCACCAAGTCTCTTCAAGAGGTGAAGATTTCCCGTCCGAATCCCCCAGGTCTCAGTCTCTGGGGACATTCCCAGGAGAAGCAAAAGGAATGTGTCCAGAACTGAGTCCACCCCTTCTCACCAAGCCCTCCTCCACCTGCTTGGGCCTGGATGAGGGCCGCTGCCCGTGCCCTGCTGGTCAGCCCCAGCACCAAGGGCTGAGAGCAGCGGCTTCCCTCTGTGCCCCGGCCATCTGAGTCCAGCTGTCCTTCCACCCCACGAACCACAGTCCCCGCACGCCTGTGGCTAACTGCTGCCGCATCTGCTCTTTGATCTCCAGGTCAGGGGCGCACAGCCCTCCACCCATCAGGCCCCCGACTGGGCTAGGTGTCCTCGGCTGGGCCGGGTGTCCTCGGAGGCTGCCAGCCTCTGAGCTGTCCCTCTGCAGTTCTGCTCAGGCCATCAAAGCTGCGCGTCACTTACACATAGAGAACCTGAGAAGTGGATCTCACAGAACGGTGGCTGCCGGAGGCTGGTGGGGAGGGAGACCTGGACCAGAGGGACAGCGGCAGCTGGATGGGGAGTCCCTTTGAGACCTGTCACGCATCCTGGTGGCACAGTCCACACAGGCTGGGCACCCCTGATCTGAAAATTCAAAACCTGGAAGGCTGCAAAATCTAAGATGCTTTGGGCCTGGGCAAGATGCTCAGGAAATTTCAGATTTGGGAGCACTGCAGGGTTAGGGATGCTCCACTGTAACATCTATACCAATGTCTGAAACACAAAGAACTCCAGAATCTGAAACACTCTGGCACCAAGCGTCTCAGGTGCACAACACTTAGCCTTCCATAACATGCTGTATACATTTACGTTGCTACAAGAGTGTATTTTAAATGTTCCCACAAAAAAATGGTGAACACACACACACACACACACACACACACACACACACACACACAAAGATGTGCCCGTGTTAATGAGTTTGATTTCATCTTTTATGTATACATAAAACATCACCTTGTGCCGCACAAATCTACACAACTGATGAGTGTCAATTAAACAAACAAATAAGCAAAACTGCCCAATGCACACTCACCTCCCACCCTGAGACTGCCCTCTCCTTCTGTGTCCTGGTCACTTTGTCACTTGGGCTCCCAGCCTGGGAGATAGTAGACACTCATGAAATATTTGATAAATAAAAAAAGATCCATGGAAGCACTTTAGGAAGGGAAGATCATGTTTGCTTTAGTGAATAGTCTGTTATAAAGACAACCCAGACTTGTGATAACCAGTGTAAAGGTGTCAAAGGGTGTGACGTAGGAGGTTCTCCCCCAGAACTTATTCCTCAGGAGTAATGGCTGACTTCAGTTTGGGATGAATCTTTCCAGAATCAAAATTAAAATAATAGTAATAATCAGTAGACACACATAAGTACACACTAACAGGTTTTTAAAGAAAACATATATACAAACCTTACAGAGATAGCACTTTGCAATTCGCTTTTGTCTATAAACATAATAGGAGCATTCCACATATCCCAAAGTAGACACCACCTTTATGAAGCTTGCATTGTATTCCACAGCATGAATGTACTATATTATATTTTTTTCAAATAAACATTTAATTTTGGGATAATTTTAGATTTTGGGAAATGTCATAATACAGAGCTCCCATAGTCTCCTAAAGTTGTAACGATGGTACATTTGTCAAAACTTGAATTAGCATTGATCATCATTATTAACTCACGTTCTTATTTGCTTTTCACTACTGTCCCCTAATGTCCTTCTATTTCAAGACAGAGTCTCACCAAGTTGCCTAGAGCCTCACTAAGTTCCTGAGACTGGCTTTGAACTCGCAATCTTCCTGCCTCAGCCTCCTGAGCCAATTACAGGTGTGACCACTGCGTCCAGCTTAATGTCCTTCTTCTGATCCAGGATCCAGCCCAGGCGTCCCCTGTGGCCACTGCCCTGATGTGCCCAGCCCCCACTGTGGGCGTGGGGCGTTTTGCACTTCTGCCCGTGTCAGAAGACCACTGGACACCGCCTTGCTCCCAGACGCGAGTGGATCTCCTTGCCATCCCGGTCACGCTCTGTTCCCGCGAGCTGAGCGAGGGCGCCAGCTGCGCAGACAGAGCTGAAGCCAGCAGGGGAGGAGGGAAAGCCACTCTCCTTGTGGGGTGGCGACAGGAGACGGGCAGCGAGCAGCTGGCTCACGTGGGGCCACTTCAGTTAACTTCTGTGAGGGTCAAGGCAGGGGACGTCACTGTCCTGCGGGGAAAACAGGCCTGTCTGGGAGGCCCTGACTCCTGGGAAGGTCAGATAGCAGATGAGACCTGGCCTATTGGGTCCCAGCGCAGGAGCCTAGTCCAAAACGCCCGCCGCCCAGCCCTCCTCCCTCCTCAGGACGAGGCTGAGTGCCCTGCTCGCGCCTCCTGTGAGCAAGTTGCTCTGGTTCCAAGGGCAGAGGCCAGCTTAGAGGCCGCAGGGCCTGGACAGACAGGAGGGGCGGAGACGGGAGGGGGAGACCAGGCTTGTCCGTGGCGGGTGTGAATGCGGGCAGGGAGTCAGGGACTTCAGGTTTGTCCTCGGTGGTGCAGGTCTCGTGATGGGAACGGGTTGCAGCGCGGCTTATGGTGAGGCCCAGGGGTCCCTGGGTGTCCAGGAGGAGGAAGGCAGAGACGTGGATGTTCTGAGTGGACAGATGAAAGCTGAAGCCCAGGTGGGGCAGGTGACACTCCTTCTAGACGTGATCCACACGCCTGCGGCACACGAAACCTGTTTGGAAAAAACAAACGTGTAAGTGTGACCGCGAGCAGCTCTGCGTGCGCACAGTCCAAGGTGATGAGCTGCAGAACTCAGAGGCCTGGCCAGCTGGCCGGGGAAGGAGCTGGTGGGCCTGGACCCCGCCCACTGGGGACGCCCAACACACCTGTTTCAGGAGAGCAGCAGTCGGCCTGCGGGATGGCGGCAGCAGTGGGAACGGCACTGGCCGAGGGGTCCCTGCTCTGGCTGCCCGTCTGAGCCGGTCACGAGCTGGCTCCCTTCTGTTCTTATTCCTGACTGTGCCCTCCAGGGGTCTCTGGCTGATCGGGGTCTTGGCCCAGCTGGCCATCACCCACACTTGTCCTGTACCCGACTCTGCACAGGGAGGGCACGAGCCACTGCCCCCTTCTGGGACCCCTGCAGTTATCCCCTCTCCCTGTGACGCCCCTCTGAGGTGGCCATGCTCGCCTACAGAGCCAGCAGGAAGGGACAAGACTAGGTCCTCCCCAGCTCGAGTATCCTTGACCCAGAGCATCCCTGGGGAATGAAGGAGTGTGGGTGGGTGGCCCCGGTGCCAACCTCAGGTCAGAGAGGAATGGCTGTGTGACCTTCACGGAGCCACTTAGTCCCTCGGAGGCCCGTGTCTCTACTCCCCCACCCCAACCCCTGCCCACACACGGTACTTCCAGGCTTGTCGAGTTTTCCTGGGAAGCCGAGAAGCGGATGAGCCACGTCTAGCTCAGGGCTTCCACTAACTAAACGGCCGCGGTAATTACAGCCATTACGGGAACTCTGAGCTATTCCAACCCCACAGTGAAAGGGGGACATTTTTAAAGTTCAAAGCCATTTAAGGTAAATCAGGCATAATTCACACTGCCACTGTCTCCCAGAGTGAATTACTTGCCCTGAAAAGGGTGTCGATGGAGATTATTAACTCCAGGAAGGAAGTTTCAAAGAACTCGTAGAATCTTAATGAGGTGCCATTTTTCCCAGAAAGGACCAGGTCCTGGGTTTGCAGGGTGGGGGGGTCAATTGCAAAGGGGAAGAAGTAGCTCAGAGGATCCCTGTAGGTCGGGATGAGGAGAGGCAGTGAATGGGAAAAGCTGGCCCTGCCCAGGACCAAGTCCCTGCTGGGCGGCAGTGTCCCCCTCGCTGTGTGCCCTGGCGCCTCCCAGACACGCGCCCCAGACGCCATCAGAAGCTCCAGGAAGCGCACAGCCTGCAAGACCCTGTGTCACCGCCGACCGGCCCTCCTGAAGCCAAGGCGCCCTGCCCCGAGCTGGGCCTGCAAAGCCAGCGGCTGGAGGAGGGCGGCCGGTCACTGCCTGCAGCTCCTGGCACACGAGCCACCTGGAGTCCGTGCCCTTGGCTGAGGCCTTGGGGTTACCCCCGATTCATCCATTCACCCAGCCGCTGCCCTGCTTCCACTCTGGGGAGAAGCTAGGGGGTCCTGGACTGGGGCCCCCCACTCTGGGCTCTATCACGCCTCCCCTCACCTGCCGTGCGGGTCGGCAAAGAGCCTCACCTTCTCTGTGGCCAGTTTCTTCACCCACGAAGTAGGACACGAGCTCGTGCATGTCCCTCTCCTGGGGAGGTTCAGGGATAGGGTCGGGGACGGACAGTGCCACCACATGTGTCCCCAGCACAGCCACCTTCTCCCATCTACTCCTGCCCAGGAACCCTGCTTCCCTGGGATCCCCTGTAGGAAATCCAGAGAAAGGCCTTGGGGTGACGCAGGGAGGGGTGACGCGGGGAGGGGTGACGTGAGGAGGGGTGACGTGGAGAGGGGTGACGTGGGGAGACAGAGCAGGCCCGTGAAGCCAGGTGTCCCCTCCCCTGAGGCTGGCCGCGCGGTGCCCACCTCACCGGCCTGGCCCGGCCACCTCTGCTGTTCCCCAGGGCGTCCACTGGGACGACTCAGTTTGGGCCATTATGTTCCTGGTGGCAGCCCCTCCCTGGGGCCCGCGGAGGGAGCCCAGCCAGGGCCCCACCTCCCTCCAGAGCCAATCAGGCTCCTGCTGCCTCTTTCCACTGCCGTGGTGGGCACGCAGCGACAAGGGTCCATGCCCATGGACCCTGCTCGCCACCTCCACCCCTGGACCACCCCTTCCTCTTTGGCCCTGGTCTAGCCTCCCGGACTCCCATCTTTCCCTCTGGCCTCCTGGCCCCTCGCTCAGCTGACCCCCCTCCTGCTGGCCTGCTGTGTGTCCTCCCATGGCTGGGCCACTCTCCGCCCCTCCCCTGACCTCCCTCCTCACCTCCTCTGGATGCCCCATGGGCATCTCTAGCTCCAGTCAGATCACCCCATCCCCTCTGCCAGCCCTGGGAGGCAGACCGTACCCCACATACGGTCCACCCAGCTCCCCGAGGGACCTCCTCTGATTTCTGGGCGCCGGCCAGTCTCCTTCTCCCTCTCATCCCAGCGGAGAGGTCTACACTTTGTTTACACCCTAGACAACAGGAAGGGACTAGAGTGGACCAGCCCCAGGTCCCAGGGCTGAGCACCCGCCTGACGCTTTGCAGAATGGAAGTCAGAACACTGGACCCTCGGTATCCAGTATCCAGGAGGAGGGGTACCGGACCCCCGAGGGTACCACAACCCAAAGATGCTGAAGGTCCTCAGGTGTGACGGGTGGTCATCTGCATAGAAGCCCCACGCGATCTCCGTGTGCTTTGACCCTCTCTAGCTCACCACCACACCTAAGGCACCGTGACTGCTGTGGAACCTTGTTATATGGCCCGGCTTAGGGAATACGGACGAGAGAGGGAAGCCGCGGATGCGCAGAACAGACGCCGCTCCCGCCACCCCTCATCTTCCTGGGGCTGGAACCCAGGACCTGGGCCTGCGGAGCAAGTGCCGCACCCTGAGCTGCACCCGCCCTGTTCTCCAGCCCTTTTGGATCCTCCTTGGTTGAATCTGCAGACGCAGAACCCCAAGGTGGGGCTGATTGCGATTCCCTGCCTGTCCACGCTGTCCCCTCTCTCGGTCATCTCCCCCACTCCTCGTCACGCTCCCCAACAGCCAGCCCTGAGTTCAGAGACCTCTGACAACGCACGTGGATTCCTGTGCTCACCCCCAGCCCCCTGCCTCTATGCTCCTCTCCAGGCACCACCTCACAGCCTCCTCCTGGGGCCGCCGTGGGGGCTCCTGGAGAGGGCCCTCTTGTCCTCTTACGCCCATGTGTCTCCTCTGGGGCTTCTCCTGCTCCCTGTCATTCGCTGTTTGCAGGAGCTAGGCCACGGCTCCTGCAGGCCGGGGACAGTGCCACTCTCCCTGTCTCTGCAGCGCCGGACACAGGGCCTGCGACTCCGGATCCTGAGATGCCGCGAGATGAACAAAAGGATGGTGAGGAGGGGCTGCAGCCCAGGGACCTGCAGGTGTCACTGTGTTCTCCGTCACAGCACTCCGCGTGCAGCATGAGGCGCTGGTGTCCCCTGCACCAGGCCGGAGCCCGTGGGGGCAGAAGAAGGCAAAGGCCAGGAGCCACGGGCCGACCGCGGGGTCCAGGCAGGGCAGGCCCCTTGCTCCTGGTGGAGCTGGGAGTGCCTGGGGGCTACAGGGCATGCGCCGCGGGGCCACAGGGCTCTGCCTTCCCTCCAGAGCCTTCCCACAGCCTCCGCTTCCCTCCGGCACCCTGGCTGGGAAGCCGCTGTGGCCAGCTCTTTTCCAGGGCGGAGCTGAGGACAGACAGTCCTGGAGCTGGCCAAGGGAGGCTGCCGATCTGCTCCCTCCTGGACATTAGGCTCTGGCCACCCACAAGGTCACCTGCAGGAAGACGCTGGACCTGGGGACAGAAGGGGTGGGAATGGAAGGACGGTGGGCCATCTGGTGTCTGCCGAAGGAGGCCCACGTAGCTCCGCCTATTGGGGAAGCTGGGCTCCGCTGGGCTCCCACGTGGCTCCGCACCCTTGGAAGCAATCGAGGGTCTGGCAGCACCTGCCACAGCCCCACAGCCCCACTGCTGAGGTCAAGCTGGGCTTAGCCAGCGGGAGCCGCCCGGTGGAGAAGACGGGCCAAGGCTGCAGGGCAGGGCAGAGCAGGAAGACTCCATCCTGCTACGTCAAGACTCCCCACTGCCCACCCTGCCCGCGCCCACTCAGAGCCGGGCAGCCCCTCAGGTGGAAACTCACCTGTATCAGAGCCACCTGCTGTGTGCCTGGGGGTGGGGCAAAGACTGTTCCAAACCACATTCCCAGCTGTCCCTACACCAACAGGACAGGCACCTCCCTCCTCGTTAGCCACAATGTCTGCTGGAGAAGCTGAACCAGAGTGAGGAGTGACAGGGCACTCCAGCCCGACGGTGTCTGTGTGCAAATTCTAGCTCCACTGCAAGGGACTTCATCTCACTGGGTCTCAGTTTACTCATGTGCAAAGTAGAAGTGACGTCGATGTCCCCTTTATAGAGCTTTCTAAGGTTGAAGTCAGTTAATATGTCAACCTAGAGCTGGGCTCCCTCCTGGTAAACACTGTGCTGTTGGAAGGTTGTATTTTAAAAAGTAGCAACATCATACTAGAGGAGGACAATTGATGAAGTATCAGTGCCAGGGGGTCAGACGTGCAGACATTGCCATCAGAACATGCACAAACACGCAGTGCCGCTATTTCTATAACCGCCTCGTCCTGGTGAGAAATTCCAGTTTCTTGGTCAGAAAACTTAAATTACCAGTTAAGCCAATAAAGCCGCCTTCAGCTGGAACTGTCTCTCCTGAGAAGGGAACTCATTCGTGAAACGGCTCCGTCAGTCGGAAACCCAGGTGGCCTCCTGCGTTTCCTGCCGCCTCCCCCTTCCTTTCTTTTTTGAAGAGAGGTCTGCAGGGGGAGCAGGAAGCTCATGGACCCTCAGGCTTGGAGTGGGACTTCGAGAGGCTCTGCCCTGTCCCCAGTCCTCACTAGTGTCCCTTCAGGTGCTGTTCATGGGCTTTGTCCCCGACAGCCCCAGAACCTGTTGAGGGACGATTAACTGCAGCAGCTCCTGGGGACTGGGCCACTGTCCCACCTTGGCCTTGGCCACCATCCCAGTGGCTCTGAGGCTCTGTCCAGACTGCAGTCCCTCTGACTATCTGCACCCCCGCCCCAGGCCCAGGGGCTCCGGGTGCCCTGGAGCAGGCGCAGGGTGGCGCTGCCCCGGCCCCTCCCAGGTCTGCACCTCTCCACAAGCTCCTCCGGCTCCCCGGCCCACGGTGGGTCCTGTCTCCTGCGGCCCAGCCGGGGTCCCCCGTGGAATCTGTTTCTTGCCTCCGTGTTGGCCAAGGGTCAGGAAGGGGCGCTGGGTCCCTTCTCAGGGGACGCTTCCCTGCCGCTCCCAGCCTCTGCCCTTTCTCTGCAGGAGCAGCTGCACCCCTGTGTCCTCCTGCATGACCACCATGCTGCCCTCCTCCTGCATGACCGCCTCAGTCAGGGCCTGTTCTCAGCACAGCAAGGGGGGATTTTGGAGCTTAGAACTTTTTCTTGTTGAAAAAATAAAAATTTAAAGTGGGACCAGGCGCGGCGGCGCACACCTGTAATCCCAGCGGCTCAGGAGGCTGAGGCAGGAGGATCGTGAGTTCAAAGCCAGCCTCAGCAAAAGCAAGGCACTAAGCAACTCAGGGAGACCCTGTCTCTAAGTGAAATACAAAATAGGGATGCGGCTCAGTGGCCAAGTGCCCCTGGGTTCAGACCCCCGTGCCACCAAAAAAAAAAATGGGCTCTCCACACTCCTCCTCCCTCCAGATCAGGGTCTCAGCAGGAGCGACCCTGCCCCTGGGGCCCGTGGCACTGTCTGGAGACATTTTTTATTTGGGCAAGTGAGTTGCCACCTTTGTCAGGCTATTGGACAAACCAGGAAGGCTGCCAACACCCCACACGGCCCAGAACAGCCTCCACAGGGCCCAGAAAGGCCCCACACGGCCCAGAAGGGCCCCCACACGGCCCAGAAGGGCCCCACACTGCCCAGAAGGGTCCCCACACGGCCCAGAAGGGCCCCCATACTGCCCAGAATGCCCCAAACACGGCCCAGAAGGGCCCCCACACAGCCCAGAAGGGCCCCCACACAGCCCAGAAGGGCCCCCACACAGCCCAGAAGGGCCCCCACACAGCCCAGAAGGGCCCCCACAGGGCCCAGAAGGGTCCTCACACTGCCCAGAAGGGCCCCCACACGGCCCAGAAGGGCCCCCACACTGCCCAGAAGGGCCCCCACACGGCCCAGAAGGGCCCCCACACGGCCCAGAAGGGCCCCACACTGCCCAGAAGGGCCCCCACACGGCCCAGAAGGGCCCCCACACGGCCCAGAAGGGCCCCCACACGGCCCAGAAGGGCCCCCACACGGCCCAGAAGGGCCCCCCCACAGCCCAGAAGGGCCCCCACACGGCCCAGAAGGGCCCCCACACTGCCCAGAAGGGCCCCCACACGGCCCAGAAGGGCCCCACACTGCCCAGAAGGGCCCCCACACGGCCCAGAAGGGCCCCCACACGGCCCAGAAGGGCCCCCACACGGCCCAGAAGGGCCCCACACTGCCCAGAAGGGCCCCCACACGGCCCAGAAGGGCCCCACACTGCCCAGAAGGGCCCCCACACGGCCCAGAAGGGCCCCCACACTGCCCAGAAGGGTCCCCACACTGCCCAGAAGGGTCCCCACACTGCCCAGAAGGGCCCCACACTGCCCAGAAGGGCCCCCACACGGCCCAGAAGGGCCCCCACACGGCCCAGAAGGGCCCCACACTGCCCAGAAGGGCCCCCACACTGCCCAGAAGGGCCCCCACACTGCCCAGAAGGGCCCCACACTGCCCAGAAGGGCCCAAACACGGCCCAGAAGGGCCCCACAAGAAAGACCTGGCCCCAAAGACCATGGTGCCAGGAAGCTGCTCTCGGCTTGGAAAGCCCTGACCCTTCTGTCCAGTCCTTCTGTCTGTCCCCTGTGAGGAGCACGCGCAAGGTCCCTGCCCCAGTCCCTCACTGGCTGAGTGCCCGGTGCACAGTGACACCTGGGTTCACTGTCTCCTACTGAGTTAAAGTAAGGCCCCTTCTCGGTGGCTGAAGGCCTCTCTGGGGTTGAGTGCCTTTGGCACCTATGAGGTGGATCTTTGGGGTCAGGCTGGCCCTTGCCCTCGGGGGGAAGGGGCTGGGCTGTGACTGTCACTCTCTGGTGTTAACTGCTGGAAACCATTCCTACTATTTCTCCTCGACTGATTTTCTTACGTCCTCAGCAATTTTACAGGCCACACCCTGTGTTCTGGAAAAGACCACGAGACTTCACGCCCACTACCCGCCCACGCGGACCCCACAGCCTGGGTTCTTGAATGAGGCCTGTGGCTTGCCGTGGCCAGAAGAAAGACACTGGTTTTTCAAGAACACAGCCAGGGGGCCAGGCTCAGCAGAGAGCATGCCTAGCACACGTGAGGCCTGGGTTCACCCTCGGCACCACATAAAACAACAAATGAAGTCATAAAATAAAAAAGAACGCACAGTTGGATTAGTTTACAAACCAACCAACCAACCACAGTCATGGTTTCAGGAGGGTCACAGGCTGAAGCACCGAACACTCCTCCTGGGCCGTCTGGGCCTGTGCCAGTCCCCACACAGTGGCCTTCCCAGGGTGGCCAAGGGCACAGGGCGTCCTATGTGGGGGGCAGGAGAGGAGGGGCTGGCCGGGGCTTTCTGGGTGCAGGGAGGGCAGGTGACCTCAGGTCCCACCAGGGCCTGAGACGTCATTGTGTCCGTGTGTCCTGTAGGCCCCAGGCGTCCCCCCAAGCCCAGGGCCAGGGTCCGCAGACACACCCGGCAGACAGGTGGATAGAGGTCAAATTCACTAAGGGCACCTGCGCCCCAAGGCCACCAAGAGGGCCACTTCAAAAAGGGCCACATTGCGGGGGGTTTAAATGGTCTCTTTCCTGGGGGGTGTTGGGGGCTGTAGGCAATTTCAGGGGGTAGAAGAGAATTTTAGGGGCATTGGATGGCCCAGGAAAGCCCAAAGCCTGGGACGAAGCTCCGGCTCCAGTGTGCGGTGGGGCTTCAGCCTCTGCCCAGGGCGAAGCTTCCTGGTTACGGAGAGTTCAGGGGGCACTGAAGGCAAAGGTGCCCTCTTGGAGGGACTGGTCCTTAGGTTACCAGGGGACTCTGGGCGCCCTCCCCCTGCACCTCCGAAGACAAAGGGATCAAGAGGCCCAAGGATGGGAGCGGGCAGCTCAGGGCACGGTGGCCCTGGGGCTGTTTCTCCGCTGATCGTGGCAGTGAGCCACTCTTCAGGGGTCATTTTCTGACCCGCCCCAGCACTGCCTGTTGCTCACATTGTAAAAGGCTTTGGTCCACCTCAAACAAGATGCAGCTGGCCTGTGGGAGACGCTGGATGGCCCTGTGGCCCAGGTCCAGCCTTGGCTCCCCGAGCTCCCCTCCTCCCCAACCCCAAGCTTCCGGACCTTCTCCCCACCCCCCACAAGAGCCTCCTCTACCTTCCTTCATCCCGCCCAGCCAAGCCCCCCTGTCCTTACAGCCCGAGTCACACGTCACCTGTCGTCCTTCCTGCAAAGCGCAGGGTCATGTAAGACCAGGTCTCGCCATCAGCTGACACGTGGAGCTGGAGAAATATTCCGAGGACACGTACAGGTGCGAAAATAGGGCTGGCAGAAACCTAGGTCTTTATCTCCTGAAGAAATTATCTGTGGGCCTCTCCCCAGGGAAATTCAGGCAAAGGAATAAAAGGGAAAAGAAAGGACATAAGTTTGCTGGATTTATCCTCTGCCACTCGGGAAGCCGAGGGAATTTGAGCGTCTGTGAGTGATCATCATGGATTTTATTAACCAAAGGAAAACACAGACCAGAAAAGGTGCCCGTGAAACAATTCCCGCCCGCGACCTCCAGAAATAAGATGAGCAGGGAAACAGCGTCTCCCTAGGAAATCTCCCTCCTGCCCGTGAAATGCCGGCCGGACGGTCCCCTGTCTCTTTCTTCCTGGGAGTGGGACACGCAAAGACCTCTTTAAAGGGGTTCAAAAATCAAAGGTTTTTTTTCCATCAGGGAGTGAGGGAAGGGACAATAATGGAAGGAAGGGGACAATAATGGATGCTGAGTTCTCCAACATAAATGATAAAGGTCAAGAAGGCAGCAGCAAGGGGCGGGGCCTCCACCATGGCTCCTCCCCCTCCTCCTCCCCCACTCCTCCTCCCCCTCCTCCTCCTCCCCCTCCTCCTCCTCCCCCACTCCTCCTCCCCCTCCTCCTCCCTCCCCCTCCTCCTCCCTCCCTCCTCCTCCTCCCCCACTCCTCTTCCCCCTCCTCCTCCCCCCTCCTCCTCCCCCTCCTCCTCTCTCCCCCTCCTCCTCTCTCCCCCTCCTCCTCCTCCCCCTCCTCCTCCCTCCCTCCTCCTCCTCCCCCTCCTCCTCCCCCCCTCCTCCCCCTCCTCCTCCCTCCCCCTCCTCCTCCCTCCCTCCTCCTCCTCCTCCTTCTCTCCTTCTTCTCTAGGGACTCAACTTAGGAGCAGCTTACCACTGAGCCACATCCCCATTTCTTTTTTGTTGTTATTTATTTATTTATTTATTTTTATTAGCTCCACATGACATTACAATGATCTTGGCAATTCATACATTTGAATCGTTGGGTATAATTTCTCATTTTTCTGATTGTACAGATTGCAGAATCACACTGGTCATAGTCACCTGTATACATACAGCAATCATAATGTTGTTATTGTATTATTATTATTATTTAAGACAGGGTCTTCCTAAATGGCTGAGGTTGGCCTTGAACTTGCCGTCCTCCTGCTCCCGTCCCCAGTCTCCCGAGTCTCTGCCCCTCCACGCCCAGCCTCATTCATTTGCTTTTTAAATATGTTTCGACATTTACATTTTTCATAACAACTGTAAACAAAGCAGCGGGACAAAACTCTCCCCTCCCACCCCAGCTCTGCTCTCGGTGGTAGTCACTGTCCTCGGCATCTCAGTGTCCTCCAGCGTGTTCTGCTGCAGGCACAGGCAAAGGTGAACGTCAGGCCCCTTTTATACAGAGGTGACGTGGTTGTATTCGCTTTCTGGTTTTGCAGAAGCCATCAGTAAACTCAGCAGCTTAAATAAACACCTCTGGATCATCTTGGTGGCTTCTGTGGGCCAGGACTCTGGCAGCCCACTGGACCTCGCTCAGGAATCACTGCCTGGGTCTCCCTGTGGGTCAGGGCCCAGGGTCCCCGCCCAGGCTCACCTGTGGCGTTGGCAGAGTTCTGCTCCTTCCAGTTGCAGGACCAAGTGTCACAGGCAGCTCTCACCGCGGGACCCCTGTGGTTCTCACATGTGCTGCTCCCGACCATCTGGGAACATGCCCCCAGACCCCAAGCCGCTGGGCGCGATCTTGTCAAGCACCTCTAGAGGCCGTGCAGACGAGTGTGGGTTTACCCGTGGTTGCTCAGCAGTGAGGGACTCAAAGGTTTCAGCGGAACTTGAGGCGTTTATAGAACAGGAAGTCACCCAGGAGACACACATCTGTCCCCTTTGCCAAGTAACCCACCCTGACCACAGGACTGCCAGCGCAAAACCCCAGGGTCACAGCTCACACCCTTCCACGCCCTTGCTGCTGCTCCCCAAACCATGCACCAAGCTGGTGGCTGGAGGGACAGACGGGGACTGCGCATCCCCTGGTCCCCTGGCAAGGACAGCGGGAGGCTGGCAGCCCTGCTCTGCAGGTCACCAAGGAGGCCCGGCACAGGCCCGGGGGGCTCAGCGGCCACCCGCCTGCGCTGCGAGCTCCACTGGGCCTGAGGGGTCCTGCTCCCACAGGGGACCTGGGGGCAGATGCCAGCATGCCCCCGAGTTCGGTTCCCCCCACATCGAATCTCCTCCAGGAAGACAGAGCCAGCTCCTGGTCCAGCCGTCCAGCCACGACCCACAGCACCGGGTCCTCTCGCCCCACACGCCACCTTGGCTCCTTGCAGACTGGCTTGCAGGCCCCGTCCCCTCAGGGACCCAGGGGTCTCCTGTGTGCGTGGCCTGTGGAGGGTGTGTGCAGTGTGTGTGGTCAGGGGATGCTCAGTGGCCTCCAATCATCCAACTCAGACATTTCCGGACTCCGTCTTGCTGGTTTCTGCTCTTCTCAGCCACCTTCCCTCCCGTTGAAAAGCAAAAGAATCAATGAAACGAAACGAAATGCCATGCTTTGTGTTCTGAGGAGACTGACGCACGTAAGTGGAAGGATGAATCACAGGGAAAGACACCGGGGCCTAGGAACAGCACCGAGTCCACATCCCATCACACACCCGAGCCCCGGGCCCCGTCCCTGTCCTCCTCCAGGCGGGTCCCTCCCTCCTGGCAGCCTGTGACTCCCGCCCCTGAGGACCTGGACAGGCCGTGGCTGCAGAGGAGCCACCAGGCGCCCTCGGCCCACAGGCAGGGAGCCCCTTGCTGGCACCAAGAGGCACCACAGGAAGCTGGCAGGGGATCCCCGACATGGGCACTGTAGAGGGAGGGGCAGCCCAAGCTTGGCCTCAACATGTCAATGTAGGACACACAGTCGAGGGCCACCTGACACTACAGCTGGGCAGCTTGACAGAGGCACACGTGTGACCCACCTCCCATCAGGATCTAGAAACTTCCATCACCCCAGGAAGTCCTTCCGTGCCTCTCCCCGCCCCCGGGGCGGCCACTCCTGGTCTCCTGCCCTTCTCTGTTCTACGGGGACCATCTGGCCGTGGCTCTCTGCATTCAGAAGCAGCTCCGTCTGTGCCGGTTCTGATTCCTACCTTGAAGGTCAGGGTGGCCGACCAGGAGCTTCCTGCTCTCCCCGCGGGCTTCCGTTCAGCGTGGTTTCTGGGGGACTCCCAGCGTTGAGTGTATTTAGATATTTTCTTATTGCGTTCAGACAGGAGGTCCTCTAGGGCCCCAGGTTCCAGAAGCACGTGGTTCTGAGCCTGAAACCAACAGACTCATGTCAATGTAGATCAGGAGGCACTTCACGCGGCTCCAGGTGTCAACAGGAAACCTCTAAATGGAAGGCTCCTGGACCCCCAAATCTAGGTGTCCAGACTGAACTTCACCTGCCCCCAGTCCTATGTCCAAGAATGGTGCTGCCCACTGGGTCTCCCAGGGGGAGACCCCACACACATCTGCGCTCACGAGCCCCGGATTTCCGTGTCCTTACCTCAAGGCCCACACTGCGTCCAGGGCTCCTCACACACACGCCCCCCACTGCCTGCAGGCCCTCAAGACCAGGGACCACGCAGCAGGCCCCTGTCTGTCTGTCAGACAGTGCACACGCTCCCCAGCCGTGTGCTGGGACCACTTAGCCCCCCGGGACAGCAATGTCTTCCCCGGTTCCCCCCAGGAAAGGGGTAAGGTAGGGAATATCAGGGACCCAAGGGCTGCACGTGGATCAGGGGACGAGGGTCCTGTCCATCTGTGTGGCCGTTCATTTAAAACATGGTGGCTGGTCCCCATGAGGGGCAGGGCCCTCGGAGCCTCCCGGCTAGAGATGGACCGGCTGAGGGAGCACTGGACAGGAAGGATGGCGGCAGGGAGGTGTCGGGGAGACATACAGCTCCCGTCTGACCCACGGTCAGTGGAGCGGGTGGTGGAGCTGGCGAGGCTGAGGGCGGGTGCCCGAGGAGGATGTGTGGACGTCCAGGTTCTTGGCGTCTCGAACAAAGAATGAAGCAGGACACTCGGGAGAAGCAGCCAGGGTGCCGAGCTCCTGAAGGTGGAAGCACACCCCGTAAAGCAGAGGGGCCCGAGACCAGGAGCCCAGGGCTCCTACCCGCCTTCAGCAGAGGATTCCAGAAGGGGTGGGTGGTACTTGGCCTTGCTCCTCTCGCCTTGGTCCTATTGACTCCCAGGGTTGGAGTTCCCATAGCAATGTGGGTGACAAGGCAGGTCATTGTCTGTGACCTGGCCACATCTTGGTATGTTCCATCCTCTGTCATCCCCTGCTCCTGCTCATTCCCCCGAGACATCTGACCCCAAAGTTCCTGGAGGGCAGCTTAGGCCTGGAGGTCTCCTCTTCTGCCTCTGCCTAATGCTGACTGTGGGGTCGTCCCGCCTGATTGGGGATCACAGAACCCTCGCGCTCTCTGATCAAGGCGAGGCTGTGGAGCGCCTCTGGCACCTGCGATGCAGCAGGGGTCAAGCCATCGAGGAAGAGGTCGGCACTGAGCCTGCAGGACCACCGGGGCTGGGAGGAACCGTGGTTTGGAAGAGACAACTGAGTATGTTTAAAGGACTGAAGGAGAGGACCAGGACACTGGTCCTAAGGGGAGTAGCCCAGAAAGGAGCCACGAGGGGCCACCTCCTGGCCCTGGGCATTGGCCCTGCAGGCTAATGGCTCTTTCTGACATTGGTGGGATGTTTTGTCGTATTTGGGCAGAATCGTTAGTGTAAGAACAGCGTCTTCTGTTAGGTATAGACAAGTCCCACCACTGCAGAAGTCAGGGTTCAGGGCCACCTGGTCCGCAGCGCCCTGCCAGCCAGTGAGTCGGTCCCTCTTGTAGGAGCCGAAGGGTCCTGCTTGTCTGCACAGGAGCTGCCACCATGTCCCTGTGGTCAGGGCTGCCCACTGCAGTCCTGACGGCTGTGGTCAGGCCAGTGAGGACCGCTAAGAGAGGCAGACAGGGGCCTGTCCACCCACCGTGGGATCACAGGGAAGGGTGGCCTGTGTCCACCTCACAGGGACTCCTGTTCAGCCTCGTCCTCGCAAGGGCTCTGGGTCTCGAGGTTCCCGGGGGTCCCTTTGCTAAGGTTTGCCTTGGAGTCTGCTTGGCTCTGTTTTTCCCGGTGATCGGTGTCTCCCAGCAGAGTGTAAGTGACGTCTGATTCCCAGAGCCTGGTCCTGAATGACCAGAGAGCCAGGAGGGTCCCTGAGCACTCTGTGGCCCTGGGGAGGCCCAAACCTGGGGATTCTTTCCTTCAGTAAGGCTCGGCCACCCCTCGGCCTTGCAGTCCCTGTGGGGAACTTCGGCCCATCCAGCAGCGGGGTCCACCAGGGTCAGTGAAGCCTTGAACCCTGGCAGGCGGGCACGTGGGGGGAATCCCGCTGCCCCCGCCCCTGGGGAGGCTCTCTCTGCTGAACGGGTTCAAGCAGAGGGGCAGCTTTGGCCTGGTTAGGATAAGAACAGAGGGGACCAGCTTCACAAATTTTCCCACCATTCTGTTACCTTCCTACCTCAGGGAACCGAGTGGCTATTAAAGGAGTCACACAGGCCCCAAGGGCCTTCCTCGTGGGGACGTAGGTAGGTAGGGACGTAGGTAGGTAGGGACGTAGGTAGGTAGGGTCGGCTGTCCTTCTCCCAGCAACCCCCATGTCGGAGAGCTCCGGCCGCCCTAGCAGCCTTCCTCCTGGGGTGTGGACGGTGGAGTCTCCTCCATGGAAGGGGATCGAGGCCCTCACAGGGCTGCACGATGGGCCTCTCCATTGCCTGTGGGTGTTTGTGACACCTCCCCCCGGCGCCCAGGCAGTGTGACCGCTGTTCCTTGGGAAGTGTGCGGTTCTGGCAGCTGTGGGACCTGCTCTTTGTGTTTGACTGGGGCTGTCCACTGTCGGGGTCCTTTCCTTCTGTGTGGCCGCGTGGGCATGAAGCGCCGTGGAGGCACCGTGCTGCAGACACATACGGTGCCTTATTTTGTCCCTTCCGAAGGGAGCTGGTTGGTCAATAGTGCAGCCTTTGGGCTGCAGTCCCTGGGCACAGGGGCCCACCTCTGTGGTTTTCTCTAAGCTCACCGATGCAGAGCCAGCCCCCCTCTGGCCATTCTGGACAAAACTGCGGCCCCCCAGTTCAGCACTGTTCTCTAGATCAGGAGGGTGAGCGGACAAGCAGGGCCTCTGGGCCTGAGTGGTCTGCTGGGAAGTCAGTGGGCGTTGGAGAGGCCAGCTTAAGAGGGTTACAAGTCCTGGCAGTGACCTCAGGATCGTGACGGTGACCTCAGGACCATCTAGGAGTACGGCCCGGGGAGTGGCGAGCCTTGCTGCCGTCTCCACGAATAACTTTTATTTCCAGGATGGCTTTTACCTGGTGGGGAGTTTGCACCTCCAGGGGCTGACCTGAGGGAATCGTAGTGGCCTCCTCACTAAGAGGACTCGGCTGCCACTATTAAGGGTGGTTTCTCTTTCCACAGGAAGGAATCCCTTGAGAACGCTGGCCACCCTGCCATCCCTCCATCCACTTGTGTGAGGTGTGAGCTGAGGGTCTGGTCGGTCACCCAGGCCGTGAGTTAGGACCCGGGGCTCTCCCTGTTCTTTCTGCCACACGGAGGGTAACACGTTGGGTTAAATGAGCTATCCCTAGGGTTGGAGCCTGGCTTGGAGACTGTTTTAGGGATTTTAAAACTATATTCATTTGGGGTCCCATTCTAGAGGTTTGAATCTGGTCCTTTGGTTCCCTTGTGAGAGGTCTGGCAACAAGGTCAACGTTGGGGATCCAGATTTGCAAAACACCACCACACCCCAAAAGAGGGCAAGTGCTGCTTGGTGGCAGGTGGGCCTCTGTCCCACCTGGGGAGAGGTCGGCCCATGGGGTAAGCGTACATCCCAAGTATGCTTTGACCCTTTTGTTGGGGGATTTAGACCTTTTCCATGGATTCCTGTACCCCCTTGCTCTCGGGGAATGAGTCCCCTGGTGGAATTGTGGTTGGAGATGTCCTCTGCTGGACCACACCCCAACAGGTCAGGCACATCCTGAAGGATCTCCCTACTCAGGCTGGAGGTCTCCTAAGTCCCTTGTCAGGGCTCAGGTGGAGAAATGAGGGCCATTCCCTGCCCCTGAGGAAGGGCTGACATTGCACATTGTGGCCTTTCCTCGTTGAAAGGGTTTTCCCACTTGATAGAAGAGAGGCGTTGGGACGCCGGGGACAGGACACCGAAAAGAAAGCATCTTGAGACTCAGCGCAGTAAACCAGGGGCGTCTCCTGACATGTGGGAGGGTCAGGAATGAGGGTCAGTGACCAATGGGGGTCCGGGAACCACAGCCTCCCCGAAAAGCCTCCAGGTCTTGCACCGATCCGTATCGTCACCAGGTTCTATGACAGCAAGTTGGAGAGTTGCAGGGGTTGGCAAGGCCTAAGACGTCCATACTGAGCCGGCTCACCTGGGGTAGGTTGTAACACCTTCGCAGTTTGTTCCTTTAAGGGACACTCTTTTCTGATAGGATTGGCGTCCTTTAAGGCGATGTGCACCTAGGGGTATGAATTGCCCTTCCTGGCTTCCCTTTAGATTGGTGGATCTATCTGTAAGTCCAAAGCCTTTAGCATGGACGTGTGACCTCTAGCGACAATATCACCTTAGGGCCTATTTCCTAGTGATGAGATAGTTCTGTCTTTCCATGATGTTTCTGTCCAGGGAGGAATTGGGCACCTAGGAACTATTAGAAATATATGCATGGAAAGGTTCCCCCCCCTCAAATTGACATGATAGGTGGGGGCAAAGAAATTAGTTTTGTTTCCTCCGTCGATGCCTCCCACCAGTGTGGTTTGGGAGGCGCTGAGAATCAAGGGGCCCCCTGGGCTAAAATACTTGAATTGGCTTCTCCGTGGCCTCCAAGGGCAGCAGCAGGGCTCCTTGAAGGTGATGCTGATGTCCTTCGGCAGGGCCTTGGCCTTGGCCCAGGCGTCCTCAGTCACCGTGGGCTCCGGTGTGCGCCCTGTGCAGTGACAGCTTTGGCCGACCAGCCCTGGTCTGCAGTGAATGTGGCCGATCCTCCAGCGCCGGGGCCATCGAGGACCCAGAGGAGGCCTGGGGCAGTCCAGTGTCTGAAACCTTTGCATGTCAAGCAAGAGATTCTTCTTGGGGCTTCTCCAGTTTCCCTTTGAGGTGTCCAGTGGGTTCCACGGATGTTGCCAGTAGCGGCTGCCGTAAGTCTGGCGGCCGTCTTTCCTAGGTCTGCTCCTTCCTACCTTCCTCCAGATCCCCGGCATCAGCTGTAAGGCAGACCCCAAGAGTCGGCTCCTGGTAGTCTGGGTCCCATGGGGAGTCTGAAGTTTTTGTCTCCCTCTGGAGTGACCGGCGGAGGGGAGGCTGGCCTGATAAAGCGCCCCTTCCTGGAGGAGGGTCTGCACTGATCCACTTGGGGAAACTCCCTCCAGCCGTCATCAAAGGCCGCTGGGTCTTCACACTTTCCTTAAGTGACATCCTTAATGTATCATGATTTATTTATCATAATTAATTTATGGTAATTAACAGATGGACTAGTCAGATTTTCACTGCGGTGACTGAAGACCTCATCAGCACGACTGTAGAGGAGGGGCTCCAGGGTTTCAGAGGTCCACAGACAGCAGGCTCCATGCTCTGGGCTCCCGGTGAGGCGGAACACCATGGCGGAGGAGGGAGGCAGAGGGAAGCAGCTCCCATGATGATCAGGAGCAGAGACTCCACTCACCAGAGAGGAATAAGTACCCAAAGCCACACCCACAGTGCCTGACCCCTCCAGCCGCCACTCAGTTAATCCCAACAAGGGCCACTTCCTTGATCCTCAGCGCGTCCCAAACCACACTGACTGGGTTACGGCTCCCACAACCCCATCACTTCTCCTCTGAACCTTCTCGCATCGTCTCACACGTGAGCCCCTCATCCAAACCTCAACCACAGACTGGTTAACACCTTTTTTACTCCTGCCAAGACAGCTCCTGTTACCTGTGTCCTTCTCATCTTGCCTGCTTGAGACTTGTAGTCCCAGTTGGGGTCATCGGCTGGGACACTTTCAGCCCTGGGGTGATTTCTAGCTGGGGTGCAGACAAAGAACAAAACACACCCCAAAGCATGCCCCCGAAGACCCAGCCCTCCAGCCACTCCCCACCTGCCTATAGCTACCAGTTAACCCCTTTTAGAAGATTAATACGCTGATTAGGTTAAGACTCTGCTCACCCAGTCCTTTCGCCTGTGGACTTTCTTGTATTGTCTTACACGTGAGCTTTTGGGGACACCTCACATCTAAATCGTAACAGTCTGGATCAGAGGTGGAGGCAGAGGCTTCCCTGCCAACTCGTGGATTTTTGTCTTTGCATAGTGAAGGGCTTTTGCTTGAGTCCCCAAAGGCTTGGGTGTGTGGGATTTCTGTCTGCCTTGAGTTTCGCCACAGACGGAAGGATACCCAGTTGAAGGATAGTATCATAGTTTTGGCCACTGTTAATAGGCCACTGTTCTGAGCCTCTTTAATTATACTGGGGGTGAGTGGTCTTGCAATAGAAGATGGAACAACTCTTCCTCAGGCCCTCAGGACTGAAGTGGCAGGGAGTGCACCTACGAGGGGACCACTGTGGAACGACGGTACTCTTGTTGTTGTCTCTAAAAGAAGGAAATCCCGAGGCTCTAAGGACTAGATTCCAAATTCCGTCTGCAGTGTCCCTCAGAGAAATGGGGTGTCTGACTTAGGTATCCCTAGACTGTCCTCTGGGTCCCGGCTTAGGTGAACAGACGTGGATGGCCCTTTGAGGGCACTAGTGCCACTGTCAAATGTCCCCTAGAGCATATTCCTTCCCTAACTCCACGAATACCTTCCGGTTCCTAAGTCCCTCGCTGAGAAGATGGGTGCCTTTGTAGACTGGCCTGGTAGCAAAAGTTCATTGCAAAAGACGAGGAATTCAGGTGAAGTCCAGGGCCAGGGTGAGGGATAAGAAGCCCACACACAGGCCCTAGAATAGTATGTCCCACTTTGGTTTTCTCTGAGATGGTTTTGTAACCTCAGGACACGGTAGAATTTTCTCCAAGGATCATGGCCAAGAATAATGTGGAACTCCTAGATGCCGTGTCCAACTTTGGACATTTCTATAACTATTTTCAAGAGTCACATGAAATCTGACCTCTGTACACAAGAGGCTAAGGAGTACCCAGCCTGGTTTATTGGTCAGGGACTGCGTGGTTTAATTCCAGCCACCCGAATCCTGTTTCCATTTTTTCATCAAATTTAAATAATAGAATGAACGGCAATCGCCATCCTAATCGGGTCCCTGCTCCCGTATGTGGGAGACCACCACAGCCAGTAGGCACCCACCTTCCAACAGAGAGAGTGCGGCGCTAAGAGCACAAAAGGGGCAGTCTCTGTCCAGCACTGAGCACGATTCAGGACGAGAGGAATTGGTAGCTTTGGCATAAAGGCCTTAGCCCCAGGAAAAGAGGGACGGGGGAAAAGTATGGAATCATGGGCTGAGCTTAATGGCCACTACAGAAAGGGAGGTCCATGGCATGATCTGCTCTGGCCAAACTGCGCCCTTGGGTGGCCACAGGGTTGGAGTGTACGGATTTTTTCTTTTACTGCATGCCTGTGATGTTGCGTATTGTCTTGAGTTCAGCACAAGCTGATTCTAACTGTGGCTCAAACCAGATCCTCCTGTCAAGTCTTCAAGCAGAGGAACCCTAATGAGTCTTACCCGCTGACTTTTTGTGCCTTCTGATACTGCAGCCTTAGCCCTTAAGCAGATCACTGGGGAAATGAGCGAAATGGTTGTCATTGACACATGGAAAAGTAGTGAGGGAAGCAGACCTTCTGCCCTGTCAGACAAGTGACAGGTAAACTCCTTTCCCCCACATCTTTAGGTCTGCTTAGGTGAACAGATCCACAGTTCCCTGGGGAGGAGGGTCTTCCTTCAAGGTCTAGCAGAGTCTTGGGCCCTCCACCCGATTGGGCTAAAGTCTTCCCGTTGTCTCTAGACAAGGTGCCACCTTTCACCTTCAGGCATACCTTAGAAATCGTTAATTGCTCCTTAGCCCCAGTGTGGAACCCCCAGAGAGTCCTATTTAAAAAAGAAAAACCATCCACAGCAGAGAAGTAAAACAACTTTAAGGCCCGAGAGGGGGCTGGGTTGTGGCTCAGAGGTGGAGCTCCCCTGGCAGGCCCGAGGACTGGGTTCCATCCTCAGCACCACATAATATAAAACCAAGATACTGTGTCCACCTACAACTAAAATATAAATATTAGAAAAATGACCCCAGAGGGTTTCAAGGGATTTATGTCCTGTCTGGCTCGCCAAAATGTTACGAGTCAATGTTCAGGTTCTTGGAGTCTTAAACAGAGAATTGAGAAAGTCATGGAGGAGAATAAGCCAAAACGTAGATTGACTGGCCGTGAAAGTACACTCTGTAATGCAGAGAAGCCCAGAGGGATAGAAGCGCTCAAGGGCCCTGAACCGGGAACCCAGTGGTTGTCTGCCTTCAGTAGCGGTTTTCAGAAGTGATGATGCGGGTCGTCACTCCACTTCCCTCGCTCTTGTCAATGCCCAGGGTAGAAGTCCTCATAGCAACCTGGGTGATCCTACTGAGCCAGGAGGGTGGCCCCATACTAACGTGAGCGATGCAAGCTGGTGCGTTGTCCTGTGACCCAGCCAACACCCTGGGATGTTCTGTCATCTTGTCACCCCTAACCTCCTACCTCACAGGGAGGAGGGCAGAGCCAGATGTGGGGGGCTGGAGCTCAGGAGCCTGGCACAGGGAGCTTCCAAGGGCCTCCTGCCTGCATGAAGAGGGGAGAGTGACGGGCCCATCTGTAGGTGTCACCAGCAATGGGTCAGATGGCCTGTCAGACCCAGGAGGGGAGGGAGAGCAAGGAGAGTTGAGCACAGCACCCAAGGTGGCTGTAGGACTAGGACCTGGAGAAAGGTCGCAGAGGAGCTGCCAGGGGCTTCAGCCTGCTTCTGGATCAGCAGGCCTGGCCTGGCCCCTCTGCCCCCCTCCTGTATGCATCCCGAGCCTCCCCAAGCTGCCATAGGGAAGGCCTTGTGAGAGGTGATCTCCAAAGCCACTGCCCAGCTCAATACTCCACTCCTGTAGGATTAGAATCTTTTTTTTTTTTGACTGGGGATTGAACCAAGGTATGCTTAACCACTGAGCAACACTCCCAGCCCTTTCTAAAATATTTTATTTAGAGATAGAGTCTCACTAATGAAAGGACTGACACCGAGACACGGAGTCACCCGTGGGAGAAGTCCGTTTATTCCAGTACAGCAGAGCCTTTTTCCAGGGTAGGCGGAGCCCCTTAGGACAGGAGGCCAATTCTCATTGGATTAGAGCCATTAGAATGGTTTTGTCAGGCGCCCCTTGGTGACTTATTGGCACCTTAATTTGCATAGAGCGGGAAACGGACCGGAAGAGAAGCCTAGTCGGTGCCATCTTGGGGCAGGTAACCCAATATTTCCCCCTTTTTAGTTTAATAATGGGAGTAGGGTCGTTGTTCGTTCTGACTGCTTCCTGCTGAGTGGGGGAGTCACTGGGAAGGGGCGGGGAGAACACTGGATAACCCTGATATTAATCCCCAAAACATCACCGAAAAACTAGACTTCTGATGGGGCCAGGTCCAAAAAAGTAGTAAGGAGGCCTAAGACCCTGAAGCCACAGGTCCTGGATCGCGTCCCACCAATCCTCCTCAGTGTTCACGGGTGGGAGGAGCCATGCATCCTGGCGAAGGGCGTCGTGAGTTGAGTGGTGGAAGACTGGTCAGGATCTTCTGAGGCCAGTAGTTGGTAATTCCTAAGAAGGATCTGGTTAAAAGATTGGTTAGAGATTTTTGCTATCTGATTTTGAGCAAATTCAATCATGCAAGGGAGAAAGAGGCAGGCCAACAGAATAATGGAGAGGGGTCCAATTACTGGCCACATCCATGCCAAGAGGGGTGACTGGAGCCAGAAGGAAAAAGGAGAGGTTTGGGATGCCTTCCGTAAGCCTGCTGCCAGATCATTAAGTTTATTAATGCTGTGTTCCACCAACCGGACTCATTGATGTGCGATTAAGGAAAGTTAGGGTATGTATGACCTCAAAGGGGGAGAGAGATGAGGGCTTCTTAGGCAGGGCTCGCAGACGGAGAGGGGCTAAAGGAAGGAGCTTAGTCCAATCCATGTGGAGCTCCATGGGTCACCTTGTGAGTACCTCTTTGAGTGTCCTATTGGTTCTTTCTACCTTTCCTGAAGCTTGTGGACGGTAGGGGCAGTGGAAATGCCAAGGAAAGGGCAATCCTCGAGCGATAGACTGAGTGATATGTGAAAGGAACTCGGGCCCATTATCTGATTGATAACCATATCTCATGGATAACCCATCATCTGATGGATAACCATATTATTCCCCGAATCGGAGAATAATGTGGGTTAGTAAAGCATCAGCCACAGTGGTTGCCCTTTTATTTGTGGTGGGAAAGGCTTCTACCCATCCAGAAACTGTGTCCACCATTACTAGCAGATATTTGAACCTCCTGACTGGGGCATGTTGGTAAAATCCAGCTGCCGTCTGCTGCAGGAATATGACCCCTGGCTTGATGTGAAGGAAAGGACTTTACCCGTAAAGGGGTGTTAGGATTGGTTTTTTGACAGATAGCACATTTGAGGGAGATTGTTAAGGTCTGTAGACAAGTCAAAATAACACGTGGTATTTTGCCAGAGGAATGTTAGAGTTGGTAAACAAGTCTGGATGGTGCCTGGCAAAATGCCAGAGGGAGTGGTTTGAGAAGTAACAAAAGAGAGCTATTAAGTGTGGAGATTCCTTATTGGTTGACTGATGTATCTAGTTTATGCTAATTAAGATAAGCTGTGCAAAATGTATAAATAGCTCTGTTGTCCTACAATAAACCGCTCCCATTCCTGCTGTATCAACGTACACAAATTGTTCGTCACCCTCCGGCAGGAGATATCACGTAGAAGCTCCTTGTCTTGTGGGGACAGAGAAAAGAAAGATTTAAGGAAAGTTTCTAATCTTTGGGCACTAGAGTGGATGAGGGAGAGGAGAAAATTGAAAAGTCCTTCATGGTTGTCCTCAGGCTCTTCCTGTGGGGTGTCCTCGAGGAGGGTAGATGTAAGTACAGAAGAGGGAGCGGCTGTTCTCAATGCTGCTGCCCGTGCGGCCTGACCGCCTGAGCATTACCTTTGGTGATAGGAGAGGAATCAGCTTGGTGTGCCTTACAGTGACTGACCCCAAGCGGAACGGGCAGCTGAGAGGCTTTAAGAAGTTTGGTTGTGAGGCCTGGGTTTGTGACAGCCGTTCCCTTTCCTTCCAAATAGCAGCATGAGATAAAAGGATATGGAAAACATATTTGGAATCAGAGTATAGGGACAGAGACTTGCCAGCTGCCAACTCGCAGGCCCTAGTGGCAGCAGTGAGTTCGGCCTGCTGGTTGGTAGTATTGGGCGGAAGGGGTTGGGCCTCAGTGATATCTGAAAGAGAAGCTACAGCACATCCGGCTTTTCTTATTCCGTCCAGCACAAAGGAACTACCGTCAGTCGGAGAACCATATGAAGTCAGGATCAGAGAGGGAGGGAGCCTTCGGAAATGGTCGTCGGGCAGGGTAGGGTGTCTCAGGGGTTTCTGCACAGCTATGGAACGGGAGATCGGCGGCATCGGAGACAGGGAGTGAAGAGGCAGGATTTAGAGGAGGCAGGCCTGGAATGAAAAAGGATGATTTTGAAGAAAGGAGACAAGGAGAGACAGCACCCTAGAAGGCGGGAGCGACTGGAGTCCCTTGTAGGTCCAAAGATCCTTTAGGTGATGGGGGAGAGGATAGTGAGGGGGGATCCAAAGGTAAGTTTTTGGGCTTCCTTCTGTAAATAGGATCTAATTGCTTGGATAAGTGAGCCACGGGGGCAAAGGAAGGCCCATACTTTTGGCCTAAGACCCCAAGACTCTGTCCACCTCTGTCACGTACGTATAGGATGAAAGGACGGGTTAAGTCAGGTAAATGCAGGGCTGGAGCTTGAAGAAGTGCCTGCTTTAGTTTCTGGAAGGGCCATTGGCCATGGAAAGCCGTGGTTCATGTATTGGTCCCTTTGTGAAGTCTTATGGGGGTCTAGCCAGTAGGGAGTAGTTGGGGATCCAGGCTCTGAAGTATCCGGCCAGACCCAGAAAGGATAAGATCTCATTTTTTGTTTTAGGGGTTGGGAGGGCGTTAATAAGATTTTTCCTGTCTGTAGTAATGGCCTTTTTTCCTTGTGATAAGGAAAGGCCGGGGTATGTGACCTCGGGTGAGTAAAGTTGGGCCTTCTGGGGAGAGGCACATGCCCCCGACTGGCCAAATGATTCAGGAGACCAACAGGGTCAGCCTTTGAGGCCTCCAAAGAGGAGCTACATAGGAGGAGGTCATCTCCATATTGGAGAAGAGTCGAGGTGCATCAGGTGAGAGGGAAGGGTTTGAGGTCCATAGCTAGTATCTGGCCAAGAATATGAGGGCTCTCCCTGAACCCCTGGGAAGTACCGAACATGTGAATTGTTGAGAATGTCTGGTTTTAGGTCAGTCCATGTGAAGGCAAAAATCTCTTGGGACTCTTGGCTAGGGGTGTGGAGAAAAAGGCATCCTTTAAGTGGATGACAGAAAAGTGGGTGGTTACGGCAGGATTTTGTGACAAAAGGGTATAGGGGTTGGGAACCAGCGGGTGGATGGGTTTAACAGCGGAGTTGATGAGGCCAAGATCTTGAACCAGGCGGTAAGTGCTGTTGGGATTTTTACCGCCAGTATGGGGGTGTTGAATGATGAATGTGTGGGCCTAGTGTACCTTTTGTTAACAAGTCTTTTATGATTGGCTCTAAGCCGATGAGAGCTGCTGTGGATAAAGGATATTGGGGCTGGCTGGGGAAGTAGGAGGATCCTTAAGTCACACCACAGTGGGTGGGCGATTTACCTGGATGGACTTTGAATGTCCCACACCCTCCTACGTTCCTCAGGGAGTAAGGTGTATAGATGGTGGTGGGTGAGACTATAGGCTTGTAGGACCCACTGAAATTCTCCAACAGAAGTAGTGGGGTCAGTGGTGTAAGATCCAGCCTTTTTTCAAGCTGTGTGAGAAGGAACACGGACACGCGCCATGCCTTCAGGTCCAGCCACGTGGCGTGAAGG
The DNA here is from genome assembly GCF_052094955.1 of Ictidomys tridecemlineatus. NCBI lineage: Eukaryota > Metazoa > Chordata > Mammalia > Rodentia > Sciuridae > Ictidomys > Ictidomys tridecemlineatus. Next base: position 3,827,742 of record NC_135482.1, on the reverse strand, counting down.
GGCCATGGTAAGGGGCTGAGTAGAAGGACTATGAAGCGTGCGAGATCGGGTTGCGGGGCGGCTGAAAGAGTCGGCTGGGGGTGAAGGGGAAAGTGGAGGTGGGGCAGAAGGCTGGGGTGCAGAAGGTGGTGGAGGACGATAAGGGGGTGGTTTGTCAGCCGGGTCAAAAGAAGATACAAAAGAATCACCGGGAGGTGAGGGGACAGACTTACAGGCCAAGAGGACTTGTTGGGGACTGCATGTGGAGCCAAGTTCAGTATGGGTACGAAGGAGGGAAAAGGCTTCAACATAAGGATCTCCTTCCACTTTTTCGAGCGCTGGCAGTAGTCGAACAAGTCACCAAGAATTGGATCTAAGGACCCTTCAGCAGGCCATGTACTGAGATTGTCCAAAGGATAGTATGGCCAGTCTTGGGTGCAAAATTTGATTAATAATTTAGGCTTAACGTCTGGAGCAAGGGACAGACAGTTCAAATTGGAAAGAAGGCATTTTAGAGGGAAGTCATTCGGAAGGGAAGAAGAGACCCCCATGGTGAGGACAGAGGAGAACGTGGAAAGTAAGGGAGAAGAAACTCCGGACCCGAATTACGAACAGGACCCAGTTGGGCATCCCCAAGAGAGAGTTCCGTTCCATAGACTCTTCCCGTGGGGCGGAAACACTGGAGGTCTCGCAGCACTTAGTGCTAGGCGTGTGTCGGAGAAGAAAGAGAGGAGAGAGAGAGAGAGAGAGAGAGAGAGAGAGAGAGAGAGAGAGAGAGAGAGAGAGAGAGAGAGACCGGGAAGGAGCGGTCTGTTCTTCCCTCCGATTTCGCCAGGGTAGGGCAGGGACCGTCTTGGGAAGTGACCTAGGAGACCACTGTGGTCATGAAGACCTAGGTGGGGCGGATTCTCCTCCCACAGCCAAGCGTCCGAGAGTTGCCGGACGATCACGGTCAAGTTCTCCGCAATAGCAAGACCGAGGTGGCCACTTCCTAGGGGGCACTCACCTAGAGATTGGCCGGTGTTGGTCGGGAAGAAGCAAGCGCTTGAGAAGGCGGACGAGGACGAGAAACTCTGGTAGGTTTGAATTGGGAGGGGTCCTTGGGGAGGGGCTGTCCCCTCCCGGGTTTTGGTACCAATGAAAGGACTGACACCGAGACACGGAGTCACCCGTGGGAGAAGTCCGTGTATTCCAGTACAGCAGAGCCTTTTATCCAGGGTAGGCGGAGCCCCTTAGGACAGGAGGCCAATTCTCAATGGATTAGAGGCATTAGAATGGTTTTGTCAGTCGCCCCTTGGTGACTTATTGGCACCTTAATTTGCATAGAGCGGGAAAGGGACCTGGAAGAGAAGCCTAGTCGGCGCCATCTTGGGGCGGGTAACCCAATAACTAAGTTGCTTAGGGCTTGGCTAAATTACTGAGTCTGGCTTTGAACTTGGAAACCTCCTGCCTCAGCCTCCTGAGCTATTGGGTTACAAGCATGTGCCACCACACCCAGCTCAGGATTTGGATCTTTATGACTTGTTTTTTTTTTTAAGTGAAGCAAAGTACAGCAAGCTGACAGTCAAAACAGTCTAATAATCTGAAAGACCCTGGCTCCTTTCTTGACCAAACACATTAATCTAAAATAAATAGATTCTTGTTTTCATCAGTTACATCATGGAACTCAGGGTATTAGAGAGAAAGGTTGTAGAAATCTAGAAATAATGATAGGATCTCTCTCTCTCTCTCTCTCTCTCTCTCTCTCTCTCTCTCTCTCTCTCTCTCTCACACACACACACACACACACACACACACAAACACACACACACACACACACTTTGCACACAACTCGGCCAGTTCCAGCAGGGTGGCTTTGGACAATTCATCTAAAGTCTCTGAGCTTCGGTTTTCTCACCAGTAGAATGCGATAAGAGCGGATACAGAGGCCGTGGTTGTTGTTAATCAGAATAAAGGACAGAATACTGGAGACACACCTCATCTGCAACGGGAGGAGCTAAATAAATATCAGTTCTTGTCAGTCCTAAAATCCTCCCTACCTGGAGACCCCCAGCACACGTCAGCCTGCATCACCTCCACCCCCAGCCTCCCCTGCTCCTGTCCACTCCTGTCTGATGGAGAAACTTAGGCCTATCAGCCTCCTGTTGGGTTGTTCTAGCTAATAATAGGACTGGTTTTGCACTACTAACAATTAGGTCCTCAGAATGATCCTGTTTAGAAAAAAAAAGGTCTTACAGCACAGTGTTTGGGCTTCAGTCATTTTCTGTCTCTGGGTGGGGTGGAGGCATGATCTCTGCTGTCTCACCCAGAACCAAGGGGTGGGGAAAATGCCTGTTAACTCTGTTTCCAGTTCTGAGTTCACTGAGCTCCGTGAGGCATCGGTCCCCACCTTTCTGTGACTTGAGGACCCCTTATGAGTTAGGGCCATGCTGGCAGGGTGCCCCACAGGCCCTACCATGGGCACCCTCATCTATCAAGAAGAGTTCCTTTGAGTTTCCATGAGATGGTGATGGATGCCGGTCAGCCACGGCCAGGGAGCGCCTGCTGGGGGGCAGGGGGACGGAATCACGGCTGCACGGCTCCCCCGAGTCGGGGGTGGTGGTCCCCTGCTTCCCACTCACCAGACAGGACCCAGAGGCCCCAAGGTCCCAGATCAGCTGACAGACAGCACTTTCCACACAATTCTACACCTACCCCAGGCCAGGCTGGGTGGGAACGTCTCCCCTTTATGAGGGCGGATCCCGGGCTGGTGGGCTTTGAGTGGCCTGTCATAGAACTGACCGGCCACTGCGCTGTGCCAGTTGGGAAGGGAGCGGGTTACAGAGACCCGTTCACAACCTGCTCTGAGGAGGACGGCCCAGGCCAGCCGAGAGGACACGGATTTCCAGGGAAGCCTGGCCCTGGCGCAGAGACGCTGCCGCGTCCTTCTGCTCTCCGACTGCGTTACCCGGGGCCGATATCTCGTTTTTTTCTTGGGAAGTTTGGGAGGTGGGCGGTGACATTTTCAGCTTCTATTTCCACGTGTCATTCTTAGTCACTGTGGGCAGCTTAGGAGCCAGCGAGAAGCCCTCCCACCGCCCGGGCTGGTGATTCCCGACTCTCCTACCTGCAAAGGAGAGGGACAAGCACCTGTCCCTCCTCCAGGTCCCCAAGACGGGGCCCAGAACAGCTCCCCCCAGATCAAGGAAAGACAAACGCCGGTCCTGAGTCGGGGCCCACCCCAGGGCAACACCTGACCACTGAGAAGAGCCACTGCGTAGCTCCTGTACCATCTGGAACATTCCTAAGCTTGGAACGAACCAAGACAGGCCCCTGAACGTTCAGAATAGACGCCCGGAACCCAAACCTGAGGTTCATGCAGGCAGCTCATAAGACAGCCCCTCGGGCTCCCTCTCGAAGGCATTTATTTTTATTTTGGATCTGATTTAACCGCCCGACCTTCTCACATATGGCAGATTAAAAGCACCAAAGCATCATGTGGTGCCCCTGCATACCTGCTGGGGACGAGATTAAAGCGTCACATGGGCAATTACTGCAGACGATCCTGAAGGTGCCTTCCAACCCCAGTATCCCGAATTTCCATAATCCTCAGCGCAGACCGTCATAAAGGAAATTCACACAGTGGATGTAGTTTTCACTTCATTTCTCGGCGCTGAGCAGACCCAACATTCCCACAAACACTGTTTTCATTTCAGGAGCTCATAGACACCCCCGTCTCGTTCCTCTCTGTTTCCTTCTTGGTGTTTTGGAGGAGACTTTGGCTTCATGAAGGGAGCCCCGGATTGGGGTGCAAAGTGTGACCCAAAGGGGTGGCTTTGGACACGTCATTTCCCTGCCCATGGCTTTGTCTTCTGTGGAACAGAGGCTCACACGTCCACCGACACTTATTGAGCAGGGAGCCATCGCAGGCCCTGTGGATGTGGGGACCGACCACAGACGGGGTCTGGTTGCGTCGTGCGGTTTTCTAGAGCGTGGGGCAGGAAGACAGACGGCGCCCGGGGAGGCGACTCAGCGAGAGGATTCCAGAGAAGGCAAGAGCCGGCAGGAAATGAAGGACGTCGGCGGGAGACAGGGAGAGGAGCTCCCTTAGACTTGGCAGCCAGCTAGGGGACTGTCAGGAGGATGGGCACAGGGACACTGTGGATAGGGATGGAACATGGGGACACAGGGTGGACAGGAGAGATGGACCGCAGGCACACCATGTGGACAGGAGACAGGCCACAGGGACACCACATCAGAGGGAAGATCTCAGGACCACAATAGTGACTACCCAGCCCAACCAGGACCACTGTCCCCTGACTCTTCAAGTTCATGCCACAGCAGAAAGTCACGTGGGCGTGGTGTTTGGCCATGAGGCACAGGAAGGCAATGTCGGCACGGGAGCAGCGTGTCCCAGGGGTCCTGGTGAGGTCATGTCAAGGCCAGCTGAAGGTCCTGTGGAGTCCTTTTCCTTGGCCCGAGGGCCCCTCTGCGACATCCTCCCTCCCAGGCACTCTGTGGCACACCCCCCCCCCCGCACTGGACGGCAGTGCACAGTGTACGTGGCTGCAGCTGCACCTGGAGCCCACGGGGCCGACTGGTCCCTGCTCACATGAGTGGGTATTAACAGCCGCTCTGTGTGGCCTCCTGCTGTGGAAGGAGTGTCACGGAGCTGCCTGAGGAGTGGCTCAGCCCTGGCCCTGGGGGACCCCGCTCCCCACATCAGCAGTCCCCCAGTTAAAAGCTCCTGCAGCTCTGCTCCTGTCCCCTGGGGCCCTGTTCAGATCACATCATCCACAAATGTGGACTGCGGCCACTCTGAGATGCAAAAGTCCCCTCTGTGACCTCAAGGGCTCCCGCTTCACCTGGGGTGACAAGGCAGAGCTCGGCGTCCCTCAAAGCACGGGCTGCACCTGCCAACGGGCACTTGGGGGCACTTCCCGTGAGTCAGAAGCACCTGCCAGGAGTATGGACCTCCCATTGGATAAAGGCTCAGCCCCGAGAGGGACAGCAGGAAGTGTTCGGCTAAAGGCTCTGGGCCAGCTGTGCCACAGTCCCCAGGGCCAGCCAGACATGTCCCCAAGTCTGGGTTTCCTGTGGAATGATCCGCACAGCCACCCAGACAGGACCAGGAACGAGGCTGGGAGTGTGGCTCCTAAGGGGATGTCTGAGTGGGGTCAGGGGGCTCCACAGGCCGTGCCCACTCACTGTGCCCTCACCCTGGGGCCAGGAGGAAGCACGGGGTCCAGGTCTCCACTGGTGTGGAGAAAAGGCTGCCACGGGTGTCCCCAGACTCAGCCCGGCATCTGGCCACTGTAATCGCAAGAGGTGCTGCCTCCAAATCCTGTCCTGGGCCCCAGACCTGTGGACGCAGTGTCACCGGTCAGGGCAGGTGGCGCTGGGCTGTTGGCATGTCCCCGGTGAGGCCTTCAGCACTTGGTGAGGCTCTCGAGACGCCACGTGCCATGCCCTGCTGCTCTCACTTCTAGAAATGCCACAGAGTCCGTGTTCCCAGCCACCCCCGGAGCCGCGGGGACCCTGGCTCTCAGGGAGCCCCTGGATTCTCATGCCGCTGGTGTGAGCGAGGAGCCGGCCGTGGCAGTGGGAAACCTCTGGGAGACCCCGGAGAGCCGACACCTGCCAGCCATGACCCAGCAGGTCCACAGGGAGACAGCAGGTCACAGAGAGAGGTACAGCATGTTCATGGTGACATGAGTCACGATAGCCAAAAAGGGAAAACACTACATGCCTGTGTGTCTGGGATGTGTCCCCCAAATGGCAGCGAAAGCAGGACCGGATCCCCAGGGGCTGGGTCTGCTCAGTGGTGGGTGTTGGCCCTGGGCTCCCACCCAGCACGCCAAATTAAAGCTAATCCCCAGATTCACATGCCAGTGTTGTTTGGGGGGGACCGCTGGGGGTGCCCAGGGTTAGATAGGCCACGAGGGTGGGCCACGCCTCCCTTCGTGGCTGGGAAGAGAAGGACCGAGTGAGCACACCTGCTGCACTGCGCCACGTGATGCCAGGACCCTTGCGGGCAGCGCCAGGCCCTCCAGATGCCGCGCAGACGCCAGCCCAGGCGCTTGGGCTTTCCAGCCTCCAGAACCGGGAGCCAAATGAACCTCTGCTCTTCCTAAATGTCCACTCTAGGCAGCTCTTTCAGTGCTGAGAACAAAGACCTGAGAAGAACAATCACAGATTCAGAGGTCCACGCTGGCTGGCTCCGCTGCTCTGGCCCCGGTGAGGCAGAGCGTCAGGTGGAAGGGTGAGATAGAGGAACGCAGTCAGGACATGGCACGGGGAAGCACAGAGAGCTCTGCTCACCAGGGGAAAAATACAACCCCCAAAGGCATATCCTAGGGACCACCTCCTCCGGCCCCACCCACCTGCCTACAGTCACCACCTGGTTATTCCTATCAGGGGACGAGTGCACTGGTTAGGTCAAGGCCCTCATGACCCAATCACTCCACCTCTAAACTCTCTTGCATCGTCTCACATCTAAACTATAACAGTTACCTTGTCTCTGGTGTTTTGTTATAGCAACAGAAAACGGACCAGGACAATGTCCATCCATGGAATAGTGGATAGAGAAGGTATGATACATTCATACGATGGAATATTATACAGAAAGACTAAAGAATGATCTACCGCTGTAGGAAAGAAACTAGCCGGCTCTCACAGAAGTTATGCCGTGTGAAGAAAGGCTCTCCCCAAGGAGCACAGGCCGCATGATGCCCTTTACAGACACACGCCACAGGCCAAGCCCATCAGTGGTGACGGTGGCCAGAGTGGTGGCTGAGGAAGACCGAGGGAGTGAGTTGACTAAACTCTGCTGCACGCGTGTGAGTGGATCACAGCACAGGCCACGCTCACGTGCAGCTATCACGTACCATTAAATAAACAGAAGGAAGACGAAGAGGGTGGGGAGGGTCTCAGGGCACGGGAGGAGGGGCGGAGGGCAGCTCTGGGACTGGAAAGGAGCACATGATGCCACAAGCAGGTATGGGTGTGTCCAAGGAACCCCTGGTACGCAGAGGTGCAGCGCACGAGCACGGTGGCTCCTTTTTGTGGGAGGGCGGTGGACGGTCAGGAGGCACCATCTCTCTGGGTGTGGAAATGGCCTCCATCTTGAGGTGATGGTGACCAGATGGTGGAAGTGACTGTGACAGCCACCAGCATGTAGACCCGAGAGCGGGACGTCTCGTGTGTCTGTTACACCTCAGCCGGAATCACTGCGGTACCCCGTGGCCAAAGCCCAGTGCGTGACTGCAGCGTCACCGGGCCGCCCTCCCCAGTGCTGCCTGTGCCCACGGGCAGCTGAGAAAGAACCAGTCTGTGTCTCTCTCACAGACACCAATGCACGTCATGCCATCTTCATGTCACCTGTGCCTTTAATGTCACAGTCCCTTGGAGACACCAGTGTGGCGGCCTTGGCAGATGAAGAGGCGGGGCCTTAGAGAGCTGGCGGTCCCGCAGCTCCAAGTGGGCGCTGAGTGTGTTGATGACAACCTGCAACAAGGGCGCTGCCCCCTTGCCTTCCCCAGGAGTCCTGTCTGGGGGTTGCAAACCACCGATGAAGGAGCTGTTCCGGGAAGGAGCGGGAGCCCCACGGTGGCCCCTGTTCTGCCTCTGGGCAAGTTACTTGAACACTCTGAGTGGACATCGATCCCTCTGTAAAGTGGGGACCACCCTGCTCACCCAGGGGCGGGCGTTGGCGATTGAGAGCAGCACCTCTGCCATCTTCCTAAGCACTAAGACCCCTCCGGTCCGTCAGACCCCCAACACCAGGGTCAAACGCCACCCCTCTGTGAGGACTCCTCAGCCTTTCTCCTTCCCAGACCCTAACCGTCACCGGGATGATGACCACGTCTGTGGAGCGGTACTGGGGGACGTTGCCCGGCCTGTGGGAGGCCCTGGCTCCAACTCCCAGCACTGGGAGAGGCACAGCAGTGACAGCGGCATAGTCATAGCTACGGCACGGTAAGCACTTGCCCGTCTCTGTACAAACGTCTGCACCACCCCGTGGGGTGCTGCACCCTGTGGGTGCCCCGTCCTTACTCCTGCTTCTCAAGCAGAGGCAGAGAGCAGGAGCAGGCTGGGTCAGGGCCACACTGCCCGACTCCCGGGCCCTCAACCACTGGGTGCCCTGCCACCTGTTCCTTGAGGACAGAACAGAGTCCCCTCCTGCAGAGTACTGAGTCGGATCAACTCACATTGGACGACGTTGTATTCCTCGGCGGGCACCCTCCTCATTCTGCAAATGAGCGAATGGCCTTTCCTTTAACAAGGAATCCGAGTGTGCCCATCGAGCCAGGGCCGTGCAGGGACCTGTCCCCACGGAGGCTGTGGCTGGTGGGGGCCAAAGCATGTCAGCTGGGGACGCTGTGGGTCACGACTCACACAGGTGGGGAGGCAGCGCCAGGGAGAGCCAGGCCTGCGGCCAGGAGGCCCCTCGGCAGAGGAGCACCTGGGTGTCCAGAGAGCCAGGACGTGGTACCGTGGAGAGGGCCAGCGCACAGCCCAGGGAGGGGACAGCGTGGCATGAAGGACAGAGAACGAAAGCATCAGAAGAGAGCTCGAGGGGACCAAGGTGTGGGGTGGGCTGGGGGAGGAGGGGGACGAGGCTCCCCGGGCCAGGGAGAGTCTGTGTTCTTCCCAAGTCAGAGGGAGGTCACGGGCGGGTTTCGGCAGCAGAGAGACATGGATGGATCTTTGCCTCCAGGAGGACCCTGGGAGGGCAGGGCCAGAGCCCGGATGGAGGCAGGTTTGGAGGCCCAGCTGAAGTTAGGACAGAGCGGGGGTGTGGACAGAAGTGGGCAGAAGTGGGCAGAAGCAGGAGGGCCGGGCAGAGCAGAGAACCGAGGAGAAGAGCCCAGTGGTGCCCGAGGTTTGGGCAGAGAGCAGGTGCATGAACGGAAGCGCCATTCCAGAGGATGAGAACTGCAGGGCAGGACTGGAGGCCGGGAGGCAGGAGGGAGGCTGGAGTCCACGGTGCCATGTCCTCCAGCCTCCAGGAAGCCAAGCCTGGGCTCTGTGCTGTTCTCCAGGGTGACGCCCTGCCCCAGCTCCAGGTCAGCACTCAGGCCATGCCCCCCAGCACCCTCCCGAGGGTCCCGGCAGGCCACCCCCACAAAGCCTCCAGACCACTCGCTGTGCACAAGACCGGGTTCCATTTTCCTCACAGCAGGAGCCCATGTCTACGCGAGTCCAGTCCCCGAGCTTGAGTTCTCTCCTCAGCTGGGCTCACAAAGGCACGCCCTTCTGAGAGCCAGGTCCTGCGGTGCCTGAGTGGGACCTGTCACCTGGCAGACCCCCTGACCTGGCCACGTGTCCTGAAGGAGTGGGTGGCCTTCCCTCCAGGTCCCTGGCAAGACGAGGTCACTTTCAGCTAGGAAGAACCTGGCTTGAGGGTCCGTTCAATCCAAGCTCCCCATGTTCCCGCTGTGGGACTGACCGTGTTTGGGCACCCCTCTGGGCCTCTGAGGGAATGACAGTGTCCGCCTCGTGTGGTGACGAGCAGCAGGCGCAGTCCCACAGTTAGTCCGGGTAAGTAGAGCCAGAGCAGTGCTTTCAAAAAGGTTCCAAGTGATGTCTTGCTCTTCCTTCTCTGTCACTGTCACCGAGAGAATTCAGAAACATCAGTCACACTGGCACCAACCTCCCTTTCCAACCCACTGCTACATAGAGGCACGTGGTGACACACACACAACTGCCAGTGGGTAAGGTTAGAAAACCAGAACACGGCGCCCGGCTCACGGGGACTGAGAGCCCTTCTCCCCGACACCCAATAAAGGCCCTGGTGACTCAGCCAGGCGTCAGAAACGGCTGCAAAACATCTTTCTGGAAGGGCAATCACCTTTGTGCTAAGAACTGACTCATTCCACTCATTGTATCCTCTGCAACGCTGAACGGCAGCTCTGCAAAGCATCCATCAGGGGACAAAGTGACAGGACTTTCTGGGTCCCTCTGTGGGTTGTGGCAGAAATTCCCTCCTCCTTCCCTCCTCTGCAGAGGGACAAGCTCCTCCCCACCCTCCCTCACTCTGGGGGGACCGACAGAATGTGGGAGAAGTGACAGTGTGCTGTGCTGGTTCCGACTCCGGAACCCCTGCCCCTCCGTGGGCAGCAGCCTGAGCTGGCCATGGCATGGACATTGCTATGCATTCTGAGGCTCCGAGGGGTCCTGAGGGTTTGAATGAGGCCTCTCTCTCTCTTCTCTCCCGTTGCCCGGAGTCCCCCAGCAGGGAGCTGGGACAGCAGGGATCTCTCAGGCGGAACCAGCCTGGAGAGCCCAGTCTGCAGAGCTTGAGGTCCCAAGAGCCTTGCACAGCCTGACTCCCCCTGCCACACTCAGGAGCCCGGCGAGGACAGAAGAGCCACCAGCTGAGCCACAGACTCATGAGGAAAAGCGGTGGTCACTGGGCTGAGCTGTGGGGCTGGCCCTGGCCAAGGATTGGAACTCAGCGGTCAGGAGCAGCCCCAGGGCAGGACGGCCGAGGGCTGACAGCCATGAGCGCGACACTTGGGGTTTCCCCATAAATAATGAGAATTTGCAGTGAACAAGGTTCCTTTGGAGGTGGACGGAGGGGAGGAGGGTTGGGGTTCGACCGGCCAGGAGGCTCTTGAGCCAGCCTAGGAGAGGGGCGCCAGGGCTGAGGCAGGACGGAGGAAGCTGAAACAGGTGGAAAAGGAAGAGCAAGGAGCCCCGAGTTGGCTGCAGTTCCCCAAGCACGCCTCCAGCCCCGTCATCCCGACCTGTGGGAAATCATAGATCTCCCAGGGCCCTCAGTCTGCCCTTTGCTGAAAATCACCTGGTGCTCTGTTAATTACCCACCCATAAATGGATTAAGTGAAAAGGTGACGTGACATTTTAAGCAACCGATCATTTAGGGGACTTTCCGGCATCATTGTCATCTGTCAGATCCGCAAGCAGAGACCACGAGGGTCTCAGGATCCTGAGAACTAGCAGACGCCTCCCATGCCCACCCCTCACCCAGCGGCCTGGCTCTGGATGGCCGCCTTCTCCCTTGAAGTGTCTCCTCGCTTTCCTAAAGAAATCTCCGCGTCTCTGCTGAGAACCTCTTCATCCCGCGCATCAAGGACCCACTGTCCCGAGTCAAGTCCCCACTTCCCGGGGGTGTCCTCGGGCTCCCTCCTGGAGACAGGGCCCTACACTAAGGCCAGCACCATGGGAGGGAGGGTGGGGAGGTGTGGGGATGAGGCTGGCCAGGGAGCGGCAGCGGGGGTGTTGCTGGGCCTCGGACAGGGCCCCCAGCGGCTGGTGGAACCCTTGGCCAAGGCGAGAGATGTGGACGGGGACCACCTCCGGGCAGAATCATCATCTCAGGGGACCCAGGCAGCCCCAGGAGGGGTGCTGCACCCCCTCCCAGAGCAGAGTCTGTCTCTGGGGAGACACAGGGATGAGGGCCAGGCGTGTTCCAGCGCCTCCAGGGACTCACCCCAGTCCTGAGACACACCCCGAGGTGGGCGGAGAGGGTGTTCAGCAGTGTCCCTGGCCTCTACCCACTACCCACCAGAAGTATCCTGCACCCAGTTGTGACAACCAAATATGTCTCTAGACGTTGCCAAGGGTCCCTGGGGGACAAGAATGACTTGGCCAAAAGGCCCGGCTCCCACGTCTGGTCTCTGAACCCTGATGACGCTCCTCTGCCCCACAAGGACTTGCAGTTGGGACAGTTCATGCCAGAAGACAGACAAGAAGAGGGGTCAGGAGCCGGCCGCACACCAGATTCAGAAGGCACAGCCTTCTCACCAGCAGGCCACCCTTTTTTGAGCAAGATTCCCGGTCGGGATTGCAGCCCATTTAGAGGAGGAGGGCAGCTTTTCCAGAACCGACCACTACCTCTAGAGGGTCCTTGAAAATGTCCACCGGGAGCTCGGGTTGCAGAAACACTCCTGCTTTGCGGCAGCAAAGGTGTCCAGCAGTGTCCCTGGCCTCTACCCACCACTCGCCAGCAGCACCCTGCACCCAGTTGTGACAACCAAACATGTCTCTAGTCATTTCAGCTCAAGGTCCCTTTCTCACCTGGCTGAGGCCGTGTCTGCAGCAGTGAGGGGCAGTCAGGTTCAAAGCCAAGCACTGCGTTCTGTGAGTGCCACAGAAAAAGAGGCGGGCTGAGAGGCCAGGGGGCGACCAGGGGACACTGCTGATCAAGAGGGTGCACCGTGCTCTGAGTCAGCAGGTGCTGGTGAATAGTCGGGCACCCTTCAGTGACATCGGCCCTGGACCATGCATAGATATCGCAGCACACAGCCATACAAACTCAGACAGCCTCCGCGTCACGGGTGACATAGCCTATGGGGCCACCATCACATGCGGTTCATGGTCTTCCAGACTCGATCCACAGTGCTTGGCAGTGCAGGTTGAGGAGCAAAACGAGCGTTCAGGGACAGTCCATGCAGGTCTGAGCAGGACCTGCAGCACAGCTGAGCCCCAGCCCCGTGAGTCTTGGGCCACCAGCTCCACGGGAACAGGAGCTCCAGTGCCTGAGCTGGGGATGGACCTAGAGGGTTGGGGCTGGCCCAGCCACAAAGGGTGGATGGCTGTTCCTCAAAGGACTCTTTTATTTCTGTCCTTCCTCTTTCTACCTAGTGACAATTGTTTCTTGATGTCTTTGTCACCTTCTGGCACTGCCATGTTATAGGACTCAATGGGTATGAAAAAAATGTTTAAAAAATCTCCTGGGCTGGGGTAGATCTCCCTGGCTCCGTGGCAGACCCCCCTAGTGTGTGCAAGACCCTGACTTCCATCCCCAGCACTTCGGTGGAAAAGAAAAGGCTCATCCATAATTCCCAACTTGCACATTGAATAGATAATAATTTGAATGTCTTGGGTCAAATAAACCAAAGATCCCACCCCACCCACCCACTTTCTAAACGCAGCTACCACACAAGGTCAAACTGCCTGTCAGATCTCCCTGACCTGCTTTTGCCTGAAATTTCTCGACAGGTGACAAACCTGTTTCCCTCCCCCCACCATCAAGGCTAAAGCTCAAACCCCACAAGCGAGAGAGGACGAGTTAAGAAGTCGACGGTGGAACTTTGCTCATGTTTCCTCCGTCAGCTGGAGTGATTTGTTCACACTCTTCTCTCCCGGGGTCCCAGCGGCCACGGCCGTCCTTGGGCATCTGTGTTCCCAGAGCAGCGCCAGTTCTGTCCACGCAACTCTGACGGGAACCTCTGCTCTGTGGGTATGGCATCAGCTGCTCCTTGCTAACAGTCTTTCCACCGAGTCAACCAAAGCTCATCGCTCACAGTAAAGATGGAGACTGGGAAGAGCCTCCAAGAAGGGGAATCCCCTGGCTTCTCTCTGCTGCTGCCAGCCAGCCCGCCCTCGGGGCTCATGGGGATCCCCAGGGTTCAAAGTCTGCAGAAGCTCAAGCCCTTTGTGAGACGGCGCTGGATTTCCACAGGGCCTCAGCACACACCCTTCTGTTTAAACCGTCTCTGGAGGGACTCGTAATCCAGTAGGACACAGTGTAAATGCTGGGTGAGTAGTTGATACCCCGTACTGTTCAGGGAAGGTTGTCAAGGAAAAGTCTGTGCTTGCTCAACCCTGATGAAAATGTTTTTTCCGAATATTTTTTCTGCGGTTGGTTGACCCTGTGGGCGTGGCAGTGACAGATACTGAAAGCAGGTCCCCATCTATTTGGTTCTAGTGGCCAGCCTTACGCATGCACACACATGCCAACCTGCTCAGAAGAAATCTGTGAAACTCACCTTCTCAGTAACACTGATTCCTGCCCCTACATGCATCAAAATGGGTTGTCAGCAAAACTTGGGTTCTAATCAAAAAAACTAAAGTCGAGGGGCCTGGGGTTGTGGCTCAGTGGTAGAGTGCTCGCCTAGCATGCACAAAGCACTGGGTTCGATCCTCAGCACCACATAAATGTAAAACAAAGATGTTGTATGCACCTAAAAAAACCTTAAGAGTAAAAAAAAACTAAAGTCGAGTTGCAGAGAAATCTATGGCCGCTAATTAAAATCAGCAAATCAAACCAAAACATGAGGGATGACCTCTTGATTCTGCTAGCCATTGCTGAAAGACTATTTCCTCCTAACTTGTTTTAGATGTATGCAGTGTCTTTGTTGATCTGTATGCGGTGCTGAGGGTCGAACCCAGAGCCTCACGCATGGGAGCAAATTCTGCCACGGAGCCACAGCCCCAGCCCCTCCTAATTTCTTTTAAAACTGATGGTTTTGTGGACCCCTGAGACATCTATTTTCCTCGAACACAAACGTGTTTCCCTGGGCACTGTGGAGGGACATGCTCATTGCACATGGAAGCTGGTAGCCAGAGTTGGGGCCAGCCACCAAAGCAGAGTCAGGACAGCAAGCTCCTGGCAAGGAAAGCCACCCGACACACAGACCAAGAGAGCAAGGCCGAGAAGGGGGAGCACCCAGCTCTTGTCCTGCTCTGAGCCACTGGTGATGACCTTGGATGACCTTGTCCTGCTCTGAGCCACTGATGATGACCTTGGACTAGCTGCTAAGTGGAACCGCCACCCTTTCCAGTCCAACCCGAGAACTGGGCTCCAACACCGTCCCTTCAAGCCCTGGGGCTGAGCGCCTGCCCCTGGCTGTTTCCTTCCTCCCTTCCATCCACTCTACAAAAAGAGCCTGCTGAGTACCAGGCACCGTGCGGACGGAGGAGGGACTCGGCAGAGTGGGGAAGACAGGCCTGTGACAGACGAGCCCACCAGAGTCCAAAGGCATGACCAGGCCTGGGCCTCGGGAGCAGGAGGAGCTGTCAGCCGAAGGAGAAGGAAGTGCCCCAGGATGGGTTCAGCTTCCTCCAGATGGTCACTTTGGATCCTCATGCTTGGTGCCAGGCCTGGCCCAGAGCGGGTCCTGGTGAGTACGTTAAAGCAGGCATAACAGGGCAGAGGGCAGGTTCGCCTCGCTGTCGCTGTCCTGGACGAGGGGTGAGAGGGGACACACACAGGAGGGGTGGGAGCCAGGGAGGGAGGGAGGGGCAGGAGTCTGTGCAGATCCTATCGCTCCTGGCCGGCTGGGGAATGGGGAGCCGGTGCGTCGGACAGGCACTGTGAAGCCCCAGCTTGGTCGAGTTCACCCGGAAACTCCCTGGGCTCGCCAGGTTCCTTCTCAGGAGGACTTGAGTCCCCAATTGAAGTATTTGCAGAACGATTCACATTTCTCTCTCTTCTCGTCCACCGCAAGCCCATGTATTTCTAGGACTCCTTTGTTTCTGCTAAACTGCAGGCTTGCTGGGTTGGGATGATGCTCTCCTCCCTGGCCGCTCTTTTCCTACCCCACGTCCACAGTTTGCACACTCTGTCCTCCTGTCTTTCTGCCTTTTGACGTCACCATGGCACCATCAACTCTGTGGATCTTTGAAAAACTCACCATTGGCTTTGCCAGCCAGCACTGCCGTGTGCTCGTTTTCTACTTCGGTACTCTGTGCTCACACCTGGATTTTTCTTTCCTTCATCGGGGGAATTGGTTCTTTTTCCTGATTCCTGGGTCGTATCTTAGCTCACTGACTAGTTTGTCTTTGTTTCTGTGGGGCTATACATTTCCCTCTAGGCACAGCTTTAGCTACTTACCCACAGATTTGGGTAACACTATCATTTAATTCAGAATACTAAGCTCAAGTATCATTTCAGTATCACATTTCCATTGTTCTTTCATTTAGAAGTGTAGTTTTTAGGAGTGGGGAAACTCAAATTGTCCTTCATTTTTCGATGCTAGGGATTGAAGCCAGGGGCACTTTTCCGCTGAGTCACATCCCCAGTTCTTTTTATTTTTTATTTTGAGACAGGGGCTCCGTAAGTGGCGAAGACTGGCTTGGAACTTACAATCCTCCTGCTTCGGCCTCTCTGATCACTGAGATCACAGGTGTGCACCACCACACCCAGCTTCTCTAATGACCATTATGCTATTGATTTCTGTTCTAATTGTGCCATAGTCAAACAATGTCTTCAGTACTTCAATTTTTAGACTTACTTTAGAGATAAATGAGAATGTTGTTGAGACATTTTATGGACCAGCAGGTTATCTACTTTTGGAAATGTTCCTTATATTTGAAAAGAATGTGACTATCTGCTACAGAGTTCTCTATATAGATCAGTTAGGTTAAGTTCGTTCATTATTTTAAAGGTTAATTTTATGGGTCAACTTGGCTGGGCCATGGTGCCCAGATATTTGATCAAACATAATTCTGGGTGTCACTGTGAGGCTATCCTGGGTGAGTGGACTTGGGGTAAAGCAGAGTGTCTTTCATAGTGCGGGTGGGCCTCACCTAATCAACTGAAGGTCTGAGTGGAACAGAAGCCTGACCTCCCCACACAAGGGGGAACTCTCCCAGCAGATTTTTGGACTTGAACCGCAACCTCGGCTCTCTTCTGGGTCTCCAGTCAGTCATCCCGCCCTGCACATCTGGACTTGCAGCGCTCACTGGGCCAGGTTCTTCCATCCACCCCTCCACGGCCACAGGCATTGACCTGTTCCTGCGCCTCTTGAGAATTGCAGTAGGATCCTGTCCTTCTGTCCTCCTCCCTGACTAGTTGTTTTCTTTCTGTTCTTTCGGTTGTTGAGAGAAATAAGTTAAAATCATGAGTTTACTTCTCACCGTTCATTTCTGTTGATTCTTGCGAGTGCAAACAGAGTGGCCGCGTCCTCCTGGGAGCCTGAGCCTCTGTCACCTCCAGGGCTCCGTGTCCGGCAAGTACGTCTGCCAGCCTCCTCTCGGGGGGTCCCCTGGTCCCCCTTTCTCCACTGCTGTCTTCAAACCTTCCATGTTGTGCTGACCTGTGGCCTGGGGTTTGCGTCTCTCCAGGCGGACGGAGGCTGCTTCTCGCTGGACCATCTCTTCCCACTCACTGCAGCACATCGGGTTTGACTCTGCCGTCTCACTACTCTCTTTCTAATTGCACCTCTGTTCATGTCCTTTTCTGTTAGTTGACTCTCCCCGATTAGCTCGTCAGTGATGCCATGTTTCTTTCTACTTGGGATCACTCTGTATCATCACACACTGCCCTGACTTATCAAAGCCCAAGACGAATCCGCAGGCTTCCCTCGCCCCAGGCTGCCAACGATGTCAGGATGATTTAACTCCATTGTCCACTCCCAACCCCGGGGTACTTTTGTGACATTTGATTTACTTATGAATTTCGTTTTTCATCCCTCTCTCTGGCTTTTTAAAAAAATTTTTTTAGTTGTAGATGGACACAATATCTTTATTTTTTTTATTTTTTTATGTGCTAAGGATCGAACCCAGTGCCTCATGCATGCGAGACAAGCACTCAACCACTGAGCTACAACTCCAGCTCCTATTTATTTATTTATCTATTTTTATGTGGTGCTGAGGATTGAACCCAGTGCCCCACATGTGCTAGGCAAGTGCTCTACCACTGAGCTACAACCCCAGCCCAGGACATTTTATTGCAAGTTTGTTTTGTTTTGTTTTGTTTTGTTTTTTGAGAGAGAGAGAATTTTTTAATATTTATTTTTAGTTCTTGGCGGACACAACATCTTTGTTGGTATGTGGTGCTGAGGATTGAACCCGGGCCGCACGCATGCCAGGTGAGCACGCTACCGCTTGAGCCACATCCCCAGCCCTCTCTGGCTTTCTCTACGCTTGGCATTCATAGAGTTTCTTGATTCTGGGGCTTGATGTAATTCACTAGTTTGGGAAAATCCAAATATTGCTCTTGTTCTCTTCTCTCTTCCAAGGACTCTCACTATGTACCTGTGTGTATTCATCCATTTTCCAATGCTACAGTAAAATAACTGAGGCTGAGTGAGGTAACAGGAAGTTTATGTAGCTAACAGTTTTGGAGGATCTGGAGCATGGCGCTGGCATCTGCTTAGCTCTGGTGAGGTCCCCCTGGCTGTGTCACATCATGGCAGATGACAGCATGGCTCAAGTATGTTCCAGAAGGAGCGATCCCATGGAGATAGGGAGCCAGAGGGTAGCCACGGGCCAGTCTTGCTCCTCCGTAACATCCTCTCAGGAAAACTGTGTTAGTCGGGTTTTCGTTGCTGTGACCAAATACCTGACAACGGAAACTGAGAGGAGGAAAAGATGATTTGAGTTTGCGGTTTCGGAGATTCAGACCAGGGTCAGCCATCTTTGCTGCTCTGAGACCAAAGGCGAGACCGAGCATCGTGCCGGAAGGGCAGTGGGGAGGAAGACTGCTCTTCCTTCGGCATGGGACGGTGGGAGGCAGATGTGCCCTTCCAGGGCAGCCCCAGCATGGACCAGTTAGGTCACCTATGTCACCATCCAGGACACCTCACACCCAAACCCTGACAAGCACCAACCAGGGACCCACAGAACAACACTGATTCCTCCCAAGGGCGACGCCCCGCCTCCCAGCCACCTCCCATCAGCTTCAACCTCTCAAAGTTCCCCCATCCCTCCCAGCGCCTCCTGGGGACAAGCTTCCAGCACGGGAGCCCTAGGGACACGTTCAAACCTTGTCCCACACCACGTCAGACCTTCTCAGTGCCCAGCTCTGGTGGGTCCTGCTGTCCTCGGCACCCTTGGCTTGTGGCAGCACCCTGCAGCCTCTGTCCCTGTCATCACACGGCGACCTGAGGTGGTAAGGGTGGGCCCTGGCACAACAGGATTCCTGTCCTCACAGGAAGAGGCCCAGGGACGCCACGAGGAGCTGGCTGTCTGCAAGCCCGACAGAGACCCCCCTGGACCTGACCATGTGGCACCTGACCTTGGACTTTCAGCCTCCAGAACCGTGAGAAATACACGTCTCTGAAGCCGCCCAGGCTGCTGTACAGTGTTGTGGAGCCTGAGCAGACCCAGACAGACGGCCGACTTTCCCTCCACCACCTCCCTTCCTCCCCAGCGCCGCGCTGCTCCTCAGCCCAGATCAGCCACGGAGGCCGCAGTGACTGAGGTCACCAATGACCTCCCACTGCCAAAGCCACCAGGTGTGTCGAAGCCCTGAACTGCAAATCCCACCTGCCTGCGGCTCTCAGGCCACTCCCAGCTGACCTCCCTGGCGTCTGACAGCCCACCTCGAAGGCCATGTGCCCCAGACTCCCCAGCCCTCTCTGGGCTCCTAAGTCCCACGAACCAAGGCTCCAGCTGCCCCGCTGCCCCAGCTGCTGATCTGGGTGTCACCTTCTCCTTCCCACGTCCAGTCTGTCCAGCCACCAGCAGTTCTGATGGCTTTGCCTCTGAGATGCTAATCCCTCCCCGGCCTGCACCACCAGACCCAGCAACCAGGGCCCCCGCTTCTACCCTTGCCCCCTCGTCCCCACACACAGGCCAGGCCTTCCCAGAGCATGTCCCTCTTCTCTCCAAACCCTTGGCCCTTCCGAGTGACACTCGCGGGAGTCGAGCCCTCACCACGCACCCCAGCACCTGATCTCTGCCCAGGCCTCCCCTCCGCCTCCTCCTTTCCACTGAGCCCAGTCGGTTCCTGAGCCCCGTGCTCCCCACCTCCTCCCCGCTCCTCCAGGATCCGCGCCCTCTCCTCCGTCCCCACCACCATTTGGCATCCCTCATCCCTCGCCTAGACCAAGCGGGCCCCTCCCGACGCGTCTCCTTCCCTCCCACCACGTAGCTTCAATCCAACCTCCCGCGGAGCCCTTGATCCCAGCCTCCCTGCCCCAAGCCCTGTGTGGTTTCTAGAACTCCCAGGACGGAGCTTTCTTCATCCTCGGGTGTGACTCTGGCTCCTGTCTCCCTCCATCAGAACCGAGCTCCCTGGGGAGCCAGCGAGGAGCGCCCAGCCAGGCCACCCCGGCTGCCCCTGCCTCCTGCTCGTGACAGGTCAGGACGCTGCTCCTTCCCCAGCTAACGAGAAACGCTCCACCAAACTCTTGGTCTAGCTGACGTTGGAACTCTGCTCTGGGGCCTCATTCTTCTAGAAGCTTCCCTGAGTTAGATGGTGGTTCACCCTAACATTTCTTGAGTCCCTAGTGAGTAATGCCCAGCAGTGTGCTGAGGTGCAGGGAGCTCTTTCAGAGAAGCCTGGACCTGCCCAGGACCTATCCTGGACCTGCCTATCAGCCCCCTGGTTGAAGCTCAGGATGTGGAGCTGGGCAGGTGACTTCTGAAAAGCTCTCCAGGTGACGTGATTCACCCCGTGGCCTATGTTTCGGGAAGAGCTGGTCTGGAAATTACAAGACCAGCTACCGTCTGCATGCTGGCTTCACCCCTGGCTGGGTGCTAGGTGCTACTTGGGTGGCTTCCTCACATCCCTGTGTCCCGTGGGACCATAGGTCTCAAGAATCTGGGGCTTTAAAGGGTACCTTGCTCCATGTCATGAGCTGGCAGGGCGCTCAGGGAGCATCTAACACAATGCTGCCTGAGACTCATGGGCAGAGCTTTTAAAAACAAAACAAAACAACAGCCACAAACCCCCTCACCCAGAGACCCTGATCCAGCCAGCAAGGATTCTTCCTCCTGGGGGATTCTCGGGCAGTGCCAAAACTGGGACCTTAACTACTGAGAACCTTTGATTCTGCAGGTATGAAAACGAGAGCCCAGTGGCCTGCTCGTCGCACAGAGCTCTTGAGGAACTGGGATGGAAGCGTGGGCTCTGGGGCCACCAGCCAGGGTCCTCTCCAAGTGCCAGTGTTCCCAGGACACTTTCCCTTTTTAAAGAGCTTGGTGGGGACTTCCCTGAGTGAAGGACTTAGAAACCCAAAGTCGTTGCCAAGTTTCAAGGCAATGTGACCCAGGGATGGGGTCACGGAGGAGTAATGGCCCAGGGAAGCCTCCCACGCCCCCAAGAAAAGGGGTCTTTCCCAAGAAACAGACTGAGCTACTCTCCAGCGCCACCTAGTGACAGGGAGGCGTGTTGCTGACAAGCCTGGGGCGCTGGGGACAGCCCTGGGGTGCTGGGGACAGCCTGGGCGCTGGAGATCGCCCTGGAGCTGCAGACCCAAGTCCTCAGGTGGGACAGAGACTGCATGGGATTGTTCCGGTCAGAGACACAGACGGCCACTCACAGGGTTGTTTGTCTTCAGGGAGGTGAGACTTGGGAAACGTAGGAATTTACATAAAAACAAAACATTTCTCTGAGAAAGAAGAGTTAGGTATGGCCAGCCATTTCACTTCTGGGTACATAACCCTCCAAAAATGGAAAGCAGGGACTCACACAGATATTTATGGGCACCGGTTTGGCACAGCACCATCCGGGATAGTCAAGAGGTAGAAGCATCCCATGCCCACAGCAGATGAGTGGGTAACAAACTGGCCCATCCGTACAGTGGGACAGGGAAATCTGCCACCTGCTGCCACCTGGGTGGACCTGAAGTCAGTCCCCAAAGGATGAATATTGCACAATTCCCCACAAAGTACGCAGAATGGTCAGTTCAAATTCACAGGCCCAGAGCAGCACCCCGGCTTGCCAGGGCTGAGCAGCAGGGAATCATGGAGAGTTGGTGATTGATGGGTAGAGTCTCAGCTTGGGCAGATAGAGTGGATGGTGCAGAGGGAGACACAGCTATGTGAAAGTGCACTTTAAAAAGGGGCAAAATGGTGACTTTGCATAAGGTACATTGTACCATGGTGAGAAACAAAGTTGGGTGCGAGGCCCAAGGTGCAGAGTCAGCTGGCCGAGCAGGCGCCGCCCCTCCCCCACTCCTTATCCATTCTCCAGCGACCCCCCCCCCCCCGCACCAGCACGCACCAGGGACTGTTCCATGCACGGAGAATCCGATCCCAGACCAAACAGAGGAGACGCCCACCCTGGGGGAGCCGACAGTTCAATCAGCCAACAAGCAGGTGAATACCTAGTGTCACAGACAGTGGAGTCCCCTGGGAGGAGAGGCTTCCTGACAGGGTGACGTTTGGCAAGGGACCCTGCGGAGGGCAAAGGAGCGAAACCCAGCTGCCCGTGGTGTCAGGGGAGAGTGTCCAGGCAGAAGACACTCAAGTGCCCAGGCCCAGGCTGGCGGGGGTGGCGCGGACTGCTCTCTGGGCTGCAGTGGGAGTCCGAGAGGAGCCAGGAGGTGGCCCAGGGTCAAATTGAAAGACCCCCGTTTCCCTGTCCAAGGAGAATCACATGAAACACTGGCTGCAAAAGCAAGAGGTTTATTGGGACACAGGCGCCTGCGGGTGCCCAGCAGAACCTCAGCCGGAGCTTTGGTGAACTGGCACACCGGGCTTGGGGATACAGAGATTTTTATAGGGTTTAGGACAGGTTTCACGCGCGGGAAGCAACCTCTTTCTTACTGGTTTCTTTAAATCTAGCATACCCACAGGTTTACATTCCGTTGCTTATCTGTTCCGGTTGATTCATGCATGCCCCAGGATGTGGGTGCTCTGTTCTTCAACCGGTTGTCTGGAAAGCATGCCTGGCTCCTGAACCTGTTTATGGCGTGCCTGGTATCTTGGTTTCATATCTTGGCCTTAGGTAACTGGGCTAACTGGGCTAGGGTCTTTCAAAATCACACGGGGCCTTGATGGCCCTGTGAGGACACGGCTTTCCCCTTGGGTGAGATGGGGGCCTGGGGGTTGGACAGCAGGTGTCATGCCCAGACTCTGGACTGAATGGGTCCGGGCGACTGTGAGGGAAGAGACTGGAGGGGCCGCAGGGAGGCGGCAGGAGCTGGAAGTCCCAAGTGGAAACCCAGGAGGGCGGTGGGGCTCGATGAGGGAGTGGGGGCAGGCTGGGGGAGTGGCCCCGCTCTCAGTCTGTGTCAAGGGTCCCCAGGTTTCCTGGTGGCCTGGGTGTGGGTGGAAGGAGAGGAGCAACCTCCCCACGGGCATTGGGACCTTGTCCTGAGCCCTGCGAGGATGGGGATGTTCCCCGAGGTGGGGAGACCGAGGAAAGTGCGGTCTGGGGGCGAGGAGAGCCAAGGACGCACTTGGGGACCTACAGAGTCTGAGGTGAGCCATGGGCGGGGGAGGTGGGGGACACGTGAGGGAGGCATGCAGGGACAAGCCCAGCTGCCAGGCAAAGGTGCGCGGAGCCGAGATGCAGTCGGAACCCACGGGAGCAGCTGGGCCGGCTGAGCCCGGCGTGGCCACCGGACAGATAAAGAGGGTCCTCAAAGTTCAGGAAGGAGCAGCAGGGAGCAGCAGAGAAGTGGGGCGTCCTGTAATCCAAGGGAAGAAAGTGCTTCATGGGGGAAAGAAAGAGGGGGAGAGAGGAAGAGGCGGAGAGGGGGAGAGGGGGAGAGGGGGAGAGGGGGAGAGGGGGAGAGGCCGAGAGATGAAGGCCGGCCAAGTGGAATGTGCTTTGGGGACTGAGAGCTGACTGCAAGATGGGTGGCCTTGACAAGAGTGGCCTAGGTGGAGACCCGGGACTGGGGCAGGTGCTCTATTTCCGTCATCTCTGCGTCTTCGAGAACCGGGACTCCTGGAGTGCAAGAGAAAAGTCAGGAATACTGTAGTTTGAATGTCCCCCAAATGTCACGTGTTGGGGGTTCGGTCCTGGGGTGGTGTTGGGAGGCAGGCGGGGCTTTGAGAGGCGTGGCCTGTCTGGCCAGTCCCAGGCCAGTTAGGGCTGTGCCCTTGAAAGGGATGAAGGTGTTTCTCACGGGACCCTGGTCAGTTCTCGGAGAGGATTGCTGCAGAAGCCCCCTGGGCCCACCCCGCCTCTCTGGCTCCTGTTTGAGGTGGCTGCGCTGGCCCCGGGCCACACTCACTAAGAGGAGGTTTGGCCCTGGCAGAGCCCTTGCCAGAGGCTGCACTGCCCTCCAGCCTCCAAAACTGAGCCAGGGAACCTCCTTCCTGGGGGGTCAGGCCGCCTCGGGCTTCACAGCGGCAGTGGAAGTTGACCGATGCCCACGTGTGAGGAGAAGAGCCCCGACCTGAGTGGCCCCCGGGGGAGACACACTAGGCCCAGGCGGCCTGTTGAGAGCCTGTGGACACTGACCCGGAGCCCTGAACACCGAGTGCCCGGACTGCGGGCTTCAAATTCATCGCCCACTGAAGAAAAGCAAATACGGATTCTCAGGAAAACCGCTGATCCCAGGTACAAGGGAGGAATATTGTCTGAGATAAGCTTGAAATATCTATCACATGACCCCGAGGGTCTTGTCCAAAGGACTCAGGAGCCATCTTGATTTTCCCACGGGTGAGGAATGGGAAATTCGAACTTCGATAAAAGGTGGTAAATATTGGGGATTGAAACCTATCAAACATGCTTATCCTGGAGCTCATAGGTCACTAAAAGAAACTATTCAGTCACCTTTGAAGGTTATCTGTTATCTTGAAATAAGAATCAATCATTTCCTACATGAACTGAACCACCAGGTACCTAACAAGAGGAGCAGGGGAGAGGGTCTCTTAGTAGAACTACACCAGCCAGAAAAGGGATGATGGGACGTCACCCTCTGCAGGTCCCCTGGATAAGGGGTCTCGGCATTAGACAACACCTGCCAACATCACCAAGACAGACAACTGGACACCACGAACCTCCAACCTAAAAGGAAGGAAGAAAGAAAAGCCACAGCCCCGGCCAGAGGTGCTGGAGGGACGCAGGACCATGGGGCCGACAGGCAGGGACCAGAGCCAGAGGAACATTCTGGAGAGCTGCTTGGGGTGCAGAGCCAAAGCCCAGACAGCGGAAGTCCCCTGTTGCATCCATGTTCACTGGAGTGACGAGACTATCAAAATATACAGCTTCGTTTTCTCTTCTTCATGGAAACAGGCTCCATCTTTGCCTAAGAAGCATCTACAGAGTTCGGTAAAGGGACCTCCCAGAGTCCAGACGCAGGTGGCCACTAGGTCTGCACTCCCCAGGCTGCTGCAGCAGCTGACTGTCTTGGTGAGGTCAACCAGCCTTACCCACCTGGGCGATGCCCACCTGTCCCCAAGCCCAGGCTGCCATCGCTCAGCTCTGCCCACTTAACCCCTTGACTGCCCATCGGTCATGCATTCAGCAATGAGGCATGAGGACCTACTGTGTGCCAGGTCCTGTGCCTTAGCTGCCTCCTGCAGCCACAGAGCAGAGGTCCTACCTCTCCCTTCCAGTCCAGTGACCTTCTGAGTCACCTGTGGCCTGCACCAAGGCAGAATCCTGCAAGCACTCTGCCTTAAGAGATGCCATGGGACCCTCCTAAACACCCTGTGGTGGCCTGGCCGTCTCCCTGCATGACACCCTCTAAGCTCCTGATGCACTAGAAGTCTCACCAATAGCCCCAGCCCGTCAATCGGGTGCCAGCCTCCGCCATGGTGCTGCCAGCCCCCGCCATGGTCCTGCCAGCCCCTCAGCACCCACCCAGGCTCTGGGGCACTGGCCCTCACCCTTCCCACCCAGAGTTCCTTCCAGTGACTCAGCCTGACCCTCAGCACACCGCAATTCTGTCTTCTTCCTTTGGAAACACCTCTACCTTGGTCCTCCAACCAGGTATCTCCAGATCCAAACTCAACCAGGATCTGGGATGCAGCCACTATGTCCCCACTAAGCAGATGAGAGCCAAGGGAGGGCCCCCCACTGGGAAAGGAAAGCACTCCTCCACCTGCCCACAGGGCCTTTGCCCAGGGGCAATGCCCCTGAGCACTACCGTGAGGTACCTGACTTGGAGGTAGGGACGTCTCTTAGCTTTGAGGTGCAGAGAAGGCGGATCAGCAGAGCAGCTGCCAAGGACACAGGGCGAGCCCAGTTGCCGAGGCTGTGGAAAGGCACCTCGTCCCTGGGAATGAGGCTGGACTCCCAAGGCTCAGGACGGAGGTCCAGATCCTTGCTGCCTCCGACCAGCCTTGTGGATGGGGTGGGTCACCGAGCCTCTCCTGCCTCCGTTTCCTGATTTATATGACAGGTGATGTCCGCTGGCTTCCACTACTGCGTTTCTGTGCTGCACTGGACAATTCAGAATTTCAAACAGGGTTTCAAACTGGGTGGTGCTGGGCCCACACACTGCGTCCCAGGGGTTTGTCTGTCGTCACCTCTGTTGTCAGCATGATCAGGATTCAGAGGAAAGGGAAGCAGGGGGCTGTGTCACCAAGCCAAGGGTCTTGAGTGGCTTGGGACAGAGTGGGACCTGGCTGTATGCTGGGCATGCAGTGGCAGCAGGCACCGAATGGCCCTCCCTCTGTGCTTTGCATTATTACAAAGGTTTTCTAAGCATGGGAGTTGGTGTCAGCCAAGCAGAAGTGGGAATGCAGGACAGGATTCAGCGATATTTACAAGCCCATTAAAGGCAGAAACGGTTAAGATAAGAGTTCCGCCTGCCAATTTCCGTGGCACCCAGCTTTCTGAAATACTGGGCCTTCCTTCTCACCTGCGCCCCTCCCTCCCGCCCATTCTCCCTCCCGCCCATTCTCCCTCCCCAAGCTCTGAGTGAACTCTTTAGGCCCTAACAACCCTGGAGAGCCATTATGATCTATCAGGTGAAAAAATAATTTACTTTATAAAGTGGCGTGTGTGATTTCCCGTTGACTGTAATAGCAACAGAGAATCATTTCAGTTGGCTGAGTGCGTAATCGGCATGTGCTGAACTTCTCTAAGTGCGGACTCACACAGGAGAAGAGAGGCACCAGGACCCTGGGCGCGGTGGCGTAAACAGTGTGCATGCTGTGGACGGGCTGTGTGTCGGGCCGTCACTCGGACCTGCCGCCACATCAGGCCGACCACGGGATGACCAGAAGCTGTCCTCCCCAGTTCTTCCACGGTAAGGCAGGAGGTCTCTCATGCCCTACCCTCCATCTGCCCCCAGCCAGCAGACGGGGGAGCAGCTGCTCCAGCTGCCTATGGCTCCCCATCACATGGACGGGCAGTGCCCACGTGCAGGAACACTAACGCCAGGCGGCAAAGTCACCTGTGTTCCATGACGTTGACATCGTCACAGGATTGTGGTTGTTACGGTCTGGATGTGAGGGGTCCCCCAAAGGCTCCTGTGTGAGATGCACAAGAACATTCAGAGGTGAAATGTTGGGTTATGAGAGCCTTTACCACCCCGTGAACCAATCCCCCTAGGGACCCGCTGGGTGGTAACTGAAGGTGGTTCGGCGTGTCTGGAAGAGGTGGTCCTTGGGCGCAGGCCTTTGGGGTACATATTTGGTGAGATGAGCCTAATCTCTCTCTGCTTCCCTCCACACACCCTTCTGCCATGATGCTCTGCCTCACCCCAAGCTCCAAGGTCGGAGCCGCCTTTCTGTGCACTGAGACCTCTGAACCCGGAGCCGGCAAGCACACTTTCCCTCTCTTCCCTTGTTCTGGTCAGGCCTTTCAGTCACAGCAGCAAAACAGCTGACTGAAACGGTGGCCTCAGGGTGGCAATGGCTGGTCCTTGGAAAGTATTTCAGGGCCTGCCTGGTCCCACCCTCCATTCCTCACTGTGAGTCAGGCCCCAGCTCCTCAGCAAAGAGCTCACCCAGCTCCAGGGGCAGCCTGTCCTGTCCCCAGTCTGACACTCAAGGACCCCCAGGCCGGGCTCCCTGGGACCATTAAGACACCAACTTGAAGAACTTATGGTCTTTTAGTGGAAAAAAAAAAAGGTAGGTACAAAACTGAACAGAGCGCTTGGCTCAGCTGTTTTCCTCTTCTTTATACCCAGGCATGAAGAAAGAAGTGTACCACCCTCGGCTTCCTTTCAGTGAGTCTTCCTAACTTTTTTGAATTTCTAAAATTTTCTACCATGAACATGCGAGGAATAATAAGATCTTAAAAACCACATCTCAAGGTTCCACTCCAACCTTGTGTTCCAGTTCTAGTAACAGAAATTGAGAAACTGATATGACTCCATTTTTAAAAATAAATAACAGCAGCTTCTACCTAAGGCCTGTCCTAAGGAAGGGGGCGTGACCCTTGTCCTTGGAAAAACCCACAGAGCACTCCTAAGCACACCCCCACCCTGCTGAGTTGTTTGTCTGTAAATATCAGGAGAGGTCTGCGGCCAGGTGTCCCTGACTCAGTCAGGCCAGGTGAGGACCCATGGCAACCCCCCCAGCAACCTCCAATCAGGGAAAATACCTGGGACGCCAGATGACCCCCAAGTAGTTTATGGTGGTTGATAACATGTTGGGAAACCATGTAGTTCAGCACAAACACCCCTCTTGGCCTAAACCAGTCAGTTCAAATGAATCCCCCTCTGTACTAACCAATCACCCCTACCCAACTTGTTCCCGCCAGTGAATGTGCAAATCAATGTTAAGAGTTATTGTTTGACTTTCCCACGGTATGGAATGATTTGCCGTGTGATGTTGTGACACATAGAGTATCCCCCCAAAACCTATAAAATCTCACTGGACAAAGGACTGGGACTCACTCCCTGGGACCGCTGCGTCGGGATGGTTGTGAGTCCAGGCTCAGGCTTGCAATAAAGACTCTTGTGGGATTGCATCGGATTCAGCTCCTGGAGGTCTTTCGGGGTCCCAGGAATCTCGCATTACAAAATCATATCCAGGAAACACCATGATTAGTTTGCCTCAAATGGAGACATCCCAGCATCCAGAGCTTTTATTAAAAACATAGGGGAGAATACAGAGTTGAGAATACAGGACTCTCCAGTCCTTGTCCTACAAGTGGCAGCTAAAGCAAGTCACTTGCTGATGTCAAGTCTCAGTATTCACAACCTTGAACTCAGCCAAAAGTGGGCCTCACCTCCTGCACTTGACACCTGGTACTTCCTTCCTCTTCCATCGTTCACTCCCACTTGCCCACTCTGCAGTCCACCAGGACATCCCTGCTTCTCCCGAGTCCAGGGGCTCGAGCAGCTGGGCCAGAGCAAGGACCTAGAACCTGGCCGGGCAGGGGAAGGGGAGGTCTGCCAAGTGTCTCCTGAGCCAGACACCTGAGAAAAAGGACCTCCCTCCCTGGGTGTACTCCAGCTCTGAGGATTATGGGAGCCTGCGTGGACACCACTGTTGTCCGTGATTGAAGCCAGAGAGTGACACAGAACAGCAAGATGGAGAGATGGAGAGACCCAGCCTCGGGATGTCGCTTGAGCCCTGAGCTCAGCAGGACCGAAGCAAGCCCCAGACCCTGTGCAAGCTTCGCCTTTTGACCCAATTTTGCTTTGATGCCAGAGTGAACTTGGGTGGGACTTCTACCCACCTTCCCTGGAAACCGACAGGGTGGTACAGTGACACTGCTTGGGAACCCAAGAAGCACTAAGCAGAGGCACCAAACCAGTGGCACGCAAGCCGAATGCCAGTTGCAGATGGTTTTGTTGGCCCACACGGGATTCAAAATTTGAGCCAACACTTTAAAAATCTGGATTTCACTTTAAACTCTACATTTTCAGTTTTGCTGAACCAAATTCAGGAGCCCTGGCAGCCCCGGGCCTGTGTCCTCCGCAGCGATGATCATCAGGAGCTGCGAGGGGCAGCGGCCTCAGGCTGGTGCGCTCACCCCCAGCAGACCCGCCAATTTCTGTTTTCTGTCCCGGCGGAGGCTGGAACCTGCTCTGCTTTGCTTTGTCCTGCTTTCTTATGGGAGGAAAACATTCTCTATGTCCACCGTGCTGTGGAGGACCCTGGGACAGGTGGCCTGTGAAGCAGGGGCTCCAGTCCCCTGCATGGCCCCGCCATGTGACCCGCCTTAGTCAGTCAGACAGCACACAAGGGTCCAGGCGCCACAGTGAAGGAGAGGAAGAGGCTCTCCTCCCCAGCACAGTGCTCACTCCCTCCGAAGCCTTCCCTGGCTCTGCCAGCTGAGTGAGTCGCCCCTCGGAAGGCCCTGCACACCATCATGTCTGCCCAGGTCCTTGTCACAGTGGGTGACCATTGTCTCTGTTTCTGCACAGTTCAGAAGCAGGGGCTGAGTCTTGTTCAGCGTTTTATCTCAGGACCTAGTGGTCGCCACTCATTCCAATATGTAAGTGAATCAGTGAGGCTGTGACAGCCTCCGAGTTTGGGCCTCCTGGATTCATTCTTGCCGTGATGATGGGCACTGGCCTAACCCCCAGAACTGCAGGCAGCTTGGTGTAGCGCACCACCTAACACCAGGGCCCCGGCCCGCGGTTCTGTGCGGGGGAGGCGGGAGGCCCTGGACTGAATGTGCTCCCATTCAAGTGTTGAAGTCCTCGCCCCGAGAAGATGGCGTGAGGAGGGCCCTGGGAGGAGGAGGCCTCCTGAACAGGATCTCCCCTTCTATCAAAGACCCCAGAGAGCTGCCTGGCTCTACCACCCTGTGGATGGCAAGAAGGTAGGTGCCATCTGCAAACCAGGAAGAAAGCCCTCACCGGATCCTGTTGAGAGCCACAGCCGAGTGGGGATGGCGCCTGGCATTGCCGGAAGGAGTGGGTGAGAGGTGAGCCATTAAGATGATGACAATTACGTTGTAATTGCTGTGACTGGATGATGCTGGATTGAAACAGACTGTGTATTCAGTTGTATATGGACCCCTGCTGTCCCGCAACAGGGCGGCTCTTGCTGGCACCCGCTACTTTTGAGTTCTCACGGAGTTTCCCATTGAGTTCCTGTTGAGTTCGCGGGGTTCCCGGGAGTTTGCCCGATGGAGAGCTGAGAGAGTTCCCGGGAAGCGCGCGTGGAGTGTGCGTGGAGTTGGGGCAATAAAGGAGTTCCTGTTTGAACCTACAAGTGCCTCGTGGCGGCTCGGTTATTTTGTGCCCAGCCACACGGCGGCAGGATACCAAATCTGCTGGCACCTGAGGGTGGAGTTCCCAGCCTTCTGAACGGAGAGTGGAGTCTCCGCAGGGTGAGCCCCCCAGCCTGGGCTATTTCTGTGGATGTGGCCTGAGCTGACTCAGGCAGGAGGCTGTGCTCCTCACCAGGACCTCGTCATCCCCCCTTCTCTCCCCCACGCTCCTAGGCCAAAACCAAAGACCCTCACGACGTCACACCACGGCCCACCTTCTCCTTCCTTCTCGTGGAAACTGCTGGTCCCTTTTCTGCCTCGGGGCCCTTGCACTCCCAGGGGCTCAGCCCACCCAGCGCCCCACGGGTCTCGCGCCCTGTGCTGCTTCACAGCTGCTGTGTGCGGGTGTCCTCTGCTCCTTATGTCCTGCGCCTCCCTCAGCCAGAATCCAATCTCTGCGACCACAGGGACCCGTCTGTCTGTCCCCACCTGTTGGAGTTCAGTGAATATTTGTCAAGTGCCTGAAAGAAGCGAGAGGCCTACTGGCAGTCTCCTCCACAGTGCCCGCCACTGTCTGACAGGTGTCCCTGTGGCCTTCCACTGACGAGAAAGGGAGTCACGCAAGCCGGAAACTTCTCCATCGTGGTCCCTGGGTACCACAGCCATGCCAGGCACAGAGTAGGCCATTGGTGACTAGTTGCTGAGTGTTGAGTGACAGTTGGTGAAGTTTTATCATTTGATCAAATTCTTGGAATGAAATGTGGATTTAAGAGAACATGGTTCGAAGATGGCCTGAGGCACTTCTGCTTTGTTTTAGCTTTGCGACTTGGTCCATTTACTGCTGCTCTAACAGAATGCCACAGCCTGGGTAATTTATAAAGAAAAGGAGTTTACTCGGCTCATGGTTCTGGAGGCAGAAACTGAAGGGTGTAGCTGCCACCCCTGGCCAGGACCTCCTCCCTGCGACATAACACACCAGAAGGTGGGCCCAGGCTAAGGAGAAGGCACAGAGGCAAGTCTGACCTGTACCATCTCTTAGGACAGCATTGACCCACTCGGGAGGGCCCTGCCCCCAATCCCAGCCACCTCTCATGAAGCCCACCTCCCAACACCGCTGCACTAGGGACCCCGCTCCAACATAGGACGGTCTCTCTCTCTCTCTCTCTCTCTCTCTCTCTCTCTCTCTCTCTCTCTCTCACACACACACACACACACACACACACACACACGCCATTCTTAGTTTTGCTTGGAATCCTCTCATTAACCTGCACTATGGATTTTAACAAAATATTTAGTCCTTTTTGGCCAAAAGCACCGTCTATGAAGTGATGCATTACTCAGGTTCTAATAGTCCTCTGGCTCTGTCTCCTAACACTAGTATAGACTCTTTTTGGAGGGTACCTAGGATTGAACTCAGGGGCACTCGACCACTCAGCCACACCCCAGCCCTATTTTGTATTTTATTTAGAGACAGGGCCTCACTGAGCTGCTTAGACCCTCACCATTGCTGAGGCTGGCTTTGAACTTGTGATGGTCCTCCTGTCTCAGCCTCCCAAGCAGCTGGGATCACAGGCGTGCACCACCACGCCTGGCCTCATACATATTCTTAATAGCACAGAGTCTAAGCCATGCTCTAGCTCCAAGATGCCAACTTCAGTCCTGGCAAGGCCCTGCCCCTGCGTGGACATGGCCTTTCAGGGGAATCCTGCTCCTGCCCGCATGGTGCGAGGCTCCCCATAGGCGTGTCCACAGAAGCACCGTGGAGCGCTCCACAGCTGATCCGTGGGCCGGAAGCTCCGCCAGCCACTAGGCTAGGAAGGCAAAGCCTGGCCCCTACTCCACCAGTGGACCTCAGCTGGCCAGGTCAGTCCGTGCACACATGTCCCTGTTGAGGCGCTTGCTTCGCTGCCATCGAGGTCAGTGGCCAACCCTGCAGCAAACCCAGCCAACCCCAGAGAGAAGGAAGCCATCAGACTGGCTGGTCATCTTCAGCCTTCTGTCTCCACTTGAATCTGAAAGCCCTAGCCCAATCCTAAACCTGCTGAACGCCTACAGCGTGGTCACTGTGAAAGAAAGAGGGGACGGGAGCTGGTGGGGAGCCCCGGGCTACAGGCCCAGCCAGGCCAGGGGCTCTGCGACGGGGCGGGACACTGCACCTCACTGGCTCAGTCCCAGACTGAGGGCATGAGCTCAGTGAGGAGCTCTGAGGGGCAGACCCAGGAGGCTGGCTGCTGACCACACTCTGGGCAGCTCCCTGGCCCGTTGGCATGGCCTCTTTGTATGTCCACCACCACGGAGTTCTGCAAGTGGGCTTTAGTTTTTAGAGTGGTTTTAGGTTCACAGCAAAACTGAGCAGAAAGTACGGAGTTCACACAGGCCTCCTGCCCCTGCTACCCCATTATCGATCCTCTATCCTGCAGCACAGTGGCACTTTAGTGACACGTCATCCCCCGAAGTCCTCGGCTCACATCAGGGTTCACTCCAGTGGGGCTTTTGACAAGAGGAGGACATGCATCCACCATCCCTTTACCATGCGGAGCAGCTCACTGCCCTTAAAGTCGTCCGAGTCACCCTGTCCCCCGGGGAGCTCTCCCCAGTGCTGACCCTCCCGGATGCGCAGAGAGTTCAGTGGACAGATCCTGAGAGACCCGTCTGGGCTGTGTGGCAGCATGGGCAGGCACACCTGGGTCTTTTCCACCAGGTGATGTCCTAGTGAGGGGTCTGTTGATTCACCCATCCAGGTCCTGAGCCTCTACTAAGAGCAAGCTGTGGAGCGGCAGAGCCTGGGGAGCGGCAGAGGCTGTGGGCGGGAAGGCGGATGGACAGGCAGATGAATCAAGGGTCAGGCCTCCCTCTGGACCCTCGGCACAGACGGTGGGAGTGAAGTCAGCTCAGAAGTGGCTACGGTTCAATGGGAAGCGACAGCACCTCAGAAGTTGGGGGACACTTCTTACAAGTGCAGGGAGAGAATGAAAGGGCTGGAAATACACAGATGTCGCAAGGGCTCCCTCAGACTGTCTGCTAGGGTCGTCTAGAAACTAGAAAATCCTCTGCGCTGGGGTAAGGGTGCCCTCAGGGTCCCCAGGTCATTGGCTTCGTTTATCTAAATACATGGTGTTTGTTCCCAGCGCCGTGTGGATACATGGTGCTTACACTGTGTTTCGACACACTGTATTAATTAAGGTTATCATGAGTAGATCGTGAGGGCTGATCAGGTAAAAACTGCTGTCACCAGGATAAAGGGAAGTTTCAAAGGAGTTGCAAATGTGGAAATGGCCTCAGCAACTGTTTTCCAGTGCGAATGAGTGCAGTAAAGGACCTCAGCTCAGGTGCCCATTAAACAAAGGTTCAGTGCTGGACTGTGCACCAGCCCCAGTGAGAGCTCTGGGGGACAGCTCGGGAAGCTGACCAGTCCTGTGACCTGGCAAACTGCTCAACCCCTCCTGCCTGAGTTCCCTAGCCTTTGAGGGCTGCTGCAAGGACTAAATGAACCATCACGTGTGAGGGCAGACAGGGTTGCATGAACGTCAGCTGGCCTGACCATCTCATCATCAGGCATTGTGACAGGCACTGTCCCCACGACCTCTTAGCAAGCACAGCGACAGACAGGCCAAAAAAGGCCCTGAGCCACCCAGTCTACCTGGTGAGTGGTCTGAACATGAGGCGCAGGAGATCACTTACTACGGTCCTGAGCAAGAGGCAGGGGAGATGAGGCTCACTTTTACCTGGCAGACAACATTCAGGTGACATGTTTGGGGTCTTCAGAGAAAGGGGTGGGAGATGCAGTGTGGGGCAGGGAGAGTGTACTCAGGTGCCAGAAGAAGAATTTAGTGTCCCAGTGCCTTGTGCCCTCAGCAACCCAGGGCTGGTCCCTTGCCCCAGCGCCCAGCTGACTGTGGCTGACTCCAGAGGAGCGGGTTGATCCTCTGAATGTGGGAGTCCTGATTGGCTTTGTTTGGGAAGCAGTGGAAATCTGGTGTAGTATGAATGGGAGGAAACATTTCTGAAATAAAATCTAGATCCCTAACAGGGTCACACACACACACAAAAGAGAAAAGTGGCTTATCTGTCACTTGACTGCTTATACCCAGGAGTTCAAGGCCAGCCTAGGCATCATGGCAAGATCTCATCTTACAAAAAGAAAAAAAGGCATCTACTTTTTTATACATGTTAAAGACTTTGCTGTGCATCTAATTTGTAATGATTATATGTTTTCTTTAAAAATATAATATGCAGAGACAAAATACATAATTCAGTAACCATGAAATTACCAAAGAGAAGGTACACTAATTTCAAGGTATCTTCTGCTGAGTTTATTGAAAGGTGTAATATTATACTGCATGCTAGAAAAACAATTGTTTTAAATTCTCACTTTCAAATGAAATCGTTAAAGGTTGGAAAATGCAAAAAACAAACAAAGTATAAAAGTAAGTCAAACACAAAAGGGCAAATACTGCACGACCCCCCAGGTCAAGGTACTGGTCATGGGCAAATCCATAAAGAGGGAAACTAAACCAAAGGCTAGCAGGGACGGGAGAGGGGAAATGGGGAGACTGTTGCCTAATAGGCACATACTTTCTGTTTGCAGTAAAAATAAGAAAGTTCTGGAAATGGGTAGAGGAAACGGTGGCACAACACTGTGAATGTGCTTAATCACAGAATTATATGCTTCCACTGGATACATTTAAACAGTGTTGGGGCCTGGCAGCCAACTCCCATGAGCCAGTGTCACACTGACACCAAAACCAGATGACTTCACTGGAAAAGGAAACCATAGGCCAATGTCTCTGAATATAATGCAAAAATCCTCACAAAATGCTAGAAAATGGAAATAAAAACCTTCCATGATAAACAAAAGCTAAAGAATTTACAGCATGAAAGCCTGCACCACAGAACAGTCTTGGCAAATATTCCAAGAGGAGGAAACAAAAGACAACAATGGAAACCTGCAAAGGGAAGAACTACAATAAAGGAAAAGCCAACCAAAGGAGAAACCAAGTCAAGTTAAATACCAAAACTAAACAAAGATGACTGGAAATACAAGTCAGGTCTCAATAAGAACCCTGAATGCTAATGGCAAAAACTCACCAATCAAAAGACATAGACTGGTAGATTGGGTTAAAAAAAAGGGACCCAACAATGTGCTGCCTCCAAGAGACTCATCTCATAGGAAAAGACATCCACAGACTGAAGGTGGAAGGTTGGGAAAAATATACCACTCACATGGTCTGCGTAAATAAGCAGGGGTTTCCACCCTTCTATCAAATGAAGTAGACTTTAAGCCAAAGTTAGTCAAAAGGGATAAAGAAGGACACTACACACTGCTCAAGGGAACATCATCAACAAGACATAACAATTATAAATATACAAGCCCCAAACAATGGAGCATCTACATTCATCAAACAAACTCCTCTCAAGTTCAAGAGTCAAATAGACCACAGCACAATAATTCAGGGTGACTTTAACACACCTCTTTCACCACTGGATACATCTTCCAAACAAAAAGCTAAATAAAAAAAAAACTATACATCTCAATAATACAATCAATAACTTAGAATATGTAAAGTATTTCATCCTTCAACGAGTGAATACATTTTCTTCTCAGCAGCACATGGATCCTTCTCTAAAATAGACTATATGTTATGCCACAAAACAACTCTTACTAAATATAAAAAAGTAGAGACATACCCTGCATTCTATCAGATCATAATGGAATGAAATTTGAAATCAATGATAAAATAAAAAATAGAAGCTACTCCAACACCTGGAGACTAAATAATATGCTACTGAATGAACAATGGGTTGCAAAAGACATCAAAAAGGAGATAAAAAATTCTTAGAGGTAAATGAGAACACAGATATAACATATTGAAACCTCTGGGACACTATGAAGCAGTTCTAAGAGGAAAGTTCATTGCATGGAGTCCATCCCTTAAAAGAAGAAAAAGTCAACAAATAAAGGACCTAACATTACATCTCAAAGCCCTAGAAAAAGAAGAACAAATCAACCCCCAAAGCAGTAGAAGGCAGGAACTAATTAAAATCAGAGCTGAAATCAATGAAATTGAAACAAATGAAGCAATTGAAAAAATTGACAACACAAAAAGTTAGTTCTTTGAAAAAATGAAATTGACAAACCCTTAGCCATGCTAATGAAGAGAAGGACAGAGAAAACTCAAATTACTAACATACATGATGAAAAAGGAAATATCACAACAGATACTACAGAAATACAGAAAATAACTAGTAAGTATTTTGAAAATTTGTACTCCAATAAAATAGAAAATATCAAAAACATTGACAAATTTCTAGACTCATATGATTTGCCCAAATTGAATCAGGATGATGTAAACAATTTAAACAGATCGATTTCAAACAAGGAAATAGAGGGTGCCGTCAGAAGCTACCAACCAAGAAAAGCCCAGGGCCAGACGGATACACAGCTGGGTTCTGCAAAATCTTGAAAGAAGAAATAACACCAATATTCTTCAAACTATTTCATGAAATAGAAAAAGAGGCAGCACTTCCAAACACATTCTATGAGGCCAATATCACCTGATTCCAAAACCAAGACACATCAAAGAAAGAAAACTTCAAACCAATATCTCTAATGAATATAGATGCAAAAATTCTCAGTAAAATTCTGGAAAATAGAATACAAAATCATATCCAAAAAAAAAAAAATAATGTACCACAATCAAGTAGGGCTCATTCCAGGGATGCAAGGTTGGTTCAATATATGGCACTCAATAAACTTAAATCATCACATCAATAGACTCAAAGATAAAAATCATATGATCATCTTAATAGATACAGAGAAAGCATTTGACAAAAATACAGCACCCCTTTATGTTCAAAACAATAGAAAAACTAGGGATATCAGGAATATATCTCAATATTGTATGATGTTATCCATGCTAAACCCCAGGGCAACATCATTCTAAATGGAGAAAAATTGAAAGCATTCCCTCCAAAAACTGGAGCAAAACAGGGACGCCCTCTTTCACCACTTCTTTTTAACATAGTTCTTGAAACACTAGCCAGAGCAATTAGACAGATGAAAGAAATTAAAAGGATATGGATATGAAAAGAAGAACTCAAATTATTATTATTTGCTGATGATATGATTCTATACCTAGAAGACCCAAAAAAATTCCACCAGAAAACTTCTAGAACTATATAAATGAATTCAGCAAAATAGCAGGATACCAAATCAACACCCATAAATCAAAAGGCATTTCTGTACATCAGTGACAAATCCTCAGAAAGAGAAACTAGGAAAACCACCACATTTATAATAGCCTCAAAAAATAAAATAAAATACTTGGGAATCAACTTAACAAAAGAGGTGGAAGACCTCTACAATGAAATTTATAGAATTCAGAAGAAAGAAATCAAAGAAGACCTTAGAAGATGGAAAGATCTCCCTTGTTCTTGGATAGGCAGAATTAATATTGTCAAAATGACCACACTACCAAAAACATTACACAGATTTAATGCAATTCCAATCAAAATCCCAATGACATTCCTCATAGAAATAGAAAAAGCAATCATGAAATTCATCTGGAAACATAAGAGACCCAGAATAGCCAAAGCAATCCTTAGCAGAAGAATGAAGCAGGTGGCATCACAATACTAGACCTTAAACTATACTACAGCATAGTAGTAACAAAAATGGCATGGTATTGGCACCAAAATAGACTTGTAGACCAATGGTACAACATAGAGGACACAGAGACTAACCCACATAAATACAGTTATCTCATATTAGACAAAAGTGCCAAACACATGCATTAGAGAAAAGTTAGCCTCTTCAACAAATGGTGCCAGGAAAACTGGAAATCCATATGTAACAAAATGAAATTAAACTCTATCTCTCACCCTGCACAAAACTCAACTCAAAGTAGATCAAGGACCTAGGAATTAAACCAGAGACCTTGCGCCTAATGGAAGAAAAAGTAGGCCTAAATCTCCATCATGTTGGATTAGGTCCCAACTTCTTTAATAAGACTCCTATAGCGCAAGAATTAAAAGCAAGAATCAATAAATGGGATAATTCAAACCAAAAAGCTTCTTCTCAGCAAGAGAAACAAACAGTGAGGTGAATAGAGAGCCTACAGAATGGGAGCAAATCTTTACCACAAGCACATCAGATAGAGCACTAAGCACTCAAAAACCTCAACACCAAAAATACAAATAACCCAATTGATAAATGGGCCAAGGAACTGAACCAACACTCCTCAGAAGAGGATATACAGTCAGTCAACAAATATATGAAGAAATGTTCATCGTCTCTAGTAATTAGAGAAATGCAAATCAAAACCACTCTAAGGTTTCATCTCACTCCAGTCAGAAGGCAGCTGTTAAGAATACAGACAACAATAAGTGTTGGCGAGGATGTGGGGAAAGGCACACTCTTACATTACTGGTGGGACTGCAAATTGGTGCAGCCAACATGGAAAGCAGTTTGGAGATTCCTTGGAAAACTGGGAATGGAACCACCATTTGACCCAGCTATTCCTCTTCTCAGTTTATACCCAAAGGACTTAAAAACAGCCTACTACAGGGACACAGCCACATCCATGTTTATAGCAGCACAATTCACAATAGCTAAACTGTGGAGCCAACCTAGATGCCCTTCAGTAGATGAATGGATAAAGAAACTGTGGTATATACACACAGTGGAATATCACTCAGCATTGAAAGAGAATAAAATCATGGCATTTGAGGTGACTATATGGAGCTGGAGAATATAACGCTAAGTGAAGTAAGCCAGTCTGAAAAACCAAAGGCTGAACGTTTTCTCTGATATGTGGATGCTGACCCACAATAGGGATGGAGAGGGCATGGGAGGAATGGAGGGACTCTAGAGAGGGCAAAGGGGAGGGAGGAGAAGAGAGAGGGCAGGGGCAGGAAGACGGTAGAATGAGATGGACATCATTACCCTAAGTACATGTGTGAAGACACGAACGGTGTGAAAATACTTTGTGTACGACCAGAGACTTGAAAAATTGTGCTCTATATGTGGAATGTGAAATGAATTACACTCTGCTATCATATATAACAAATTAGAATAAATAAATAAATGCACTGTGTCCATGTATAACTAATAAAAATGTTTAAAAAATAAAATGCTAGCAAATGGAATCCAGAAACATCTAAAGGATTATATATTGTGACCAAGCAGGATTTATCCCATAATCAGCTGGGATTCTTATTCCAGGAATGGGAATTCAGCTTACTCTTCAAAATCAGTTAATGTAATAAACCGTATATCAACAGGATAAAGGACAAAAACCAAGAGCATCTTAATGGACACAAAAAAGTCATTTGACAAATCCGAAACCCTTTCCTAACAATGTCTAACAAAGGGGGCAGGGTGGCGCACACCTGCAATCCCAGCTACTCAGGAGGCTGGGGCAGGAGGCTCACAAGTTCAAGGCCAGCCTGGGCAACTTAGAGAGACCCTGTCAAAAAGAAAGAGAGAAAAGAATGGGAGAGAAAGAAGAAAAGAAAAAAAGCCTGTGAGCGTATCTCAGTGTTAGCGCGCCCCTGGGTTCAGTCCCCAGCACTACAACAAAAAAGTTGTGGCCACTCGCCTTGTCCATTCAACATTTTCCCGGGGTTCCAGCCAGGCAATCAGGCCAGTAAAAGAAACAGAAGAGCATCCAGACTAGAAAGCGGCAGGGAGGCCTGGTCGACTCACAGATGACGTGGCCTGCGACAGAGGAAATCCTGAGACTCACCCAAGACCCGCGGACAAGGAAGCGAGTTCTAACAATACTGAAAACGGAGCCACCCACCCAGTAGCGGCAAAAAGCCTGAAGACGAAGTGCAGAAGACAATTCCACTTAGGACAGCAACGCACCTTCCACAAGAGAACGGGGTGGGCGCACGGAGGACCGCAAAGCCTGGGAAACAGGGAGAGGATACCATGTTCCTGGGCTGGACTGCTCCGTCCCGGGGCTTCCCTCCCCAAATCCAACTCATCTCCAGACTCAGTGCAGTCCTTGTCAGGGTCTGGGTTTTTTCCCCAAGAAATTAACAAACTGATCTGAAAATTTGAGGGAGACGGCAGGGACCCAGGATAGCCAAAACAATCCTGCAAAACAACGAACTTGGAAGACCCACATTTCCTGACCCTAAAATTTAGTGCAAAGCTACAGTGACCAAAACAAAGACAGGCAGACACATCGCAGAATAAACTGAGAGCTGAGAATCAGACTTCACACTCGCGGCCGACGAACTGATGAGTGTGGCCAGGCTGCTCAACGGGAGGGAATAATTTTGTCAGCAATGGTCCAGGACTAGTTATTCACACACAAAAGAAGGAATTTGCAAGACCTAACACTATAAAATTCTCAGAAGGAAATAGGAGAACTTCATGACATTGGATCTAGGAATGTTTTATTGGATACAAAACTAAAAACACAGGCAATAATAGAAACAGTAGATAGTTGGACTACATCAAAATTTAAAACTTCTGTGCATCAAAAGACACAGCCTAGAGTGATGGGCAATGTGGGGATAGGAGGAAATGTTCAGAAATCAAAGAGCTGATAAGGCATTTATAGCTATGGTACATAAAGAATTCCTACAACCCAACAAAAAATTTTAAATGGGCAAAGTCATTGAATAGACATTTCTCAAAAGAAAACACACAAGTGGTTAATAATTACATGAAAAGTATTTGCTAGGGAAGTGCAAATCAAATCCACAATGAGTGTGACACACCCATCAGCATGGCTGCCATAAAAAAGCAGTATTGGGAAGGAGGCAGAGGAGTTGGAACCCTTGTGCACATGGGTGGGAAGGTATAAGGGTGCAGCCATGGTGGAAAGACCTGGAGCCTCCTCAGACCATAAACACAGAATCATCAATAGCCTAGCCATTGGTGTATAGCAAAAAAGAATCAAAATCAAGGTCTGAAACAGATATTTGTTCATATCAGCATTAATAATGATGGCTGAAAGGTGGAAGCAGGCCAAGTGTCTATGGTGGATGAATAAGCAAAATGTGGCCCATCCACACAATGGAATACTACACAGCCTTAAAAAGGAAGAGAATTCTGACACCTGCTACACACACATGCACAAACCTTGAGGACACTGTGCTAAGTGAAGTAGGGAAATCACAGAACGAGTCCTGTGGGGTTCCACTGACTGAGGTGTCTGGAGCATTGAGATTCTCAGAGACAGAAAGTAGAATGGCGACCTCCAGCGGGTAAGGGCTGAGGGTGGGGGTGTGCTGGTGTTCCACAGCTGCAGAGTTTCTGTTTTGCAGGATGAAAAGGGTTCTGTGGGAAAATGGTGGTGATCATTGCAAAACAGAGTGAACTCACTTAATGTCACTGGGCTGTATTCTTAAAAATGATTAAGATGATAACTGTGTGTTTAGTAAATTCTATCACAATTTTTAAAAATAAAAAAGAAACTGCAGAAGTTATGGCTCAATCGCCTAAAAAAAGAGCTAAAACTACAAGGCCCTTCCGGGAGCCATAGTGCACCTCTGTGGCCGTGGGTTACATGATGACATCTTACATATGACACCAAAAGCATGAGCTACAAAATTAAAATAGATAAACTGAGTTTCAACAGAATCGAAACCATTCGTGTTTCCAAGGAAACCACAATCAAAGTCACAAGGTCACCCCCAGGATGGGGGAGAATATTTGCCAATGTCTGATAAGGAACTTGCAGGATGCAGAAAGAATCTCTACAATTCCACAAAAAAAGACAAACCACGCTTTTTAAATGAGCAAAGCATTTGAATAAACATTTACTCCAAGAAGATGAGCAAATAGTCAATTAGTACATAAAAAGATGGTTAAAATCATGTCATCATGTGGGTAGCTGGACTAAGACCCTTGAGTCCTGCTAAAGGCAAGGTAACTTCGTTTAACATTTCTTAAGACCCAAATTTCTGTCCTTGTGAAATAAAACAAAATCCACCTGAAAAAAAAAATCATGTCATCAAGGAAATGTTAACCAAATCCACTGGTGTGACCATGACCAAAAAGTAAAACCCACAGTGTTGGTGAGGGTGTAGAGAAACTGGAATAGTTACACATCACTGTGTGGAATGTGAATAGTTCAGATGCTTTGGGAAACAATTCAGCAACTCCTTACCATGTTAACTACTGAGTTTCCATATGTTCCAGAAATTCCATTCCTCAATAGACACCCAAGAGACCTGACAATGTGCATCGACCTTGTTCATACTAGATAAAAAGTAGAACAGTGTCAATTAAGTGTCCATCAACAGATGAACTGATAATCACAAACTGGAGTATAT
This sequence comes from Ictidomys tridecemlineatus, assembly GCF_052094955.1. NCBI lineage: Eukaryota > Metazoa > Chordata > Mammalia > Rodentia > Sciuridae > Ictidomys > Ictidomys tridecemlineatus. Next base: position 3,785,045 of record NC_135482.1, on the reverse strand, counting down.
CCGTGTAGCAGAATAGTATTAACCCATGAGAAAGAACAAGGTTGTGCTGCATGGTACAGCAGGAGTGAGCCTCCATGATGGCCTTCCCCCAGTGTCCAGCTATGAGCTCAGCCCAGACTCTGCTTCTGCTCTTTCCCCTGCCCTCGCCACTTCCATGAAGCTCCTGGCTCCTCCCTCTCCCTGTTCTCCAGCAGGGTGGCTCAGGGGTCCCCAAAGTTCAAAACACCTTGAAGCCTTAAATCGTGAGTGGGCCAAGTACCCTCAGGTTTCACCGTACAGGTTAGAGAGCCACGGGACAGTGCGTGAAGAGCCGCGTGAAGTGGAGTCCTGGGAGGTGGGTCCCCGGAGCCATCACTGAGACAGTTCAGCGCCCAGCAACGATGCCAGCGCCCAGCTGTGAGCCTTGCTGCCCATTCTTACAACCACGCCACCCTCTTCTTCTGCCATTTCCATTGCTAGCTGAAGCAAACGTGCACGCGCACGTGCACACACACACACACACACACACACACACACCCAGCCAAGTGCATCTCACCCACAAAAATAAACTGTTGTCTCACGCTTAATGTCACATTAATATCAGGCCAAGGATTTTTTTTTTTTTGGTGGTGAGGGGTACCAGGGATTGAACTCAGGGGCACTAAACCATAGATCCACATCCCCAGCCCTATTCTGCATTTTGTCTAGAGACCCGGGTCTCAGTGAGTTGCTTAGCACCTCAGTTTTGCTGAGGCTGGCTTTGAACTCATGATCCTCCTGCCTCAGCCTCCTGAGCTGCTGAGATTACAGGCGTGGGCCACCGCACCCAGCCAGGCCAAGGATTTTTCAGGGTTTTTGCAGAGGCTGTGCTGCGGGGCCACATGGCCACGTTACTTTCTGAACCTCAGTCTGCTATCTGGAGGTAAGAGAAGAGAGCAATGTGAGTTGTCCCCTGCTGACATGGGGGGCTGGATTCAGGACCCCCAGTGGTATCAAGCTCTGGATATCACTGGATATCACCTGGATGCCCCCTTCAAATCCACCTCAGTGGATTTCCCATCCTCAGCTTCAACCAACTGTGTGTGGAAGATGTGTTTTGGTTTCAGAGAACTGACCACTGATTTCCCGCCTCTTAATAGCATAATAAAAATATCACTTGAAGGCTCTTTGAAAAGCTGAGGACATTTTGCACAAGTAAATGTTATTCAAAAAAAAAAATGTCTGGGCTGGGGCCGTAGCTCAGTGGTGCAGCGCTGGCCTGGCATGTGTGAGGCACTGGGTTTGATTCTCAGCACTACATACAAATAAATCAATCAAACAAAGGTATGGTGTCCATCTACAACTAAGGAAAAGAATAGATTTTTTAAAAAAGTGTCTGAACATTTTAGCTCTAAATCTTTTTTTTAAACCCCATTTCTTGGGAAACTCTGGCCATCTGAAAGAATGCTGACTGGAACAGCAGCATGTTCCTGAAACACACAGACCGAGCCCCCAGCCATGAGCTCATGAGCTGCTTCTGTGCGGGTGGCCGTTCATTTGGTCCAGCTCTCTTGGACCTTCCACTCCCGAGCGGTGAATCAACTTGCAGCTTCAGTCTTGGGTTTGTTCTTGGTCCTGCGGTGGGAACCCAAGATGAGCTCTCTGGGAGCCGCCCGCCATGAGCTGAGCAGCCCTCTCGGCCTGGATTAAGGGGTGCTGCTCTGCCACCGCTCACCCTCCGCTGTGCGACACAAGTGGCCTCCACCGTCACTCAGCCAAGAAGTCTGCTCTGGCCCTGGACTTGGGCAGTACCCAGTGGGACTGAAACCTCATCCCCTGCCTTATTTGGTAAAGAACATTCTATCAAAACTCCTTGTTCGTCCCCCCTCTAAAAATCTAGGGATTCCTGGGCATGCTCTCTTGCCTTCCAGCGTGGACGCTGACCCTCGATGTGACCCTTGAGGTGGCACAGCTGTCCTACCCTCGATGTGGAACTTTCTTCTGTGTCCTGTGCTTTCTCGCCGTCCTCTTACTTAACGCCGCGGCCAGCTCTGTTGAGCCCAGTTCACTGGTCAGAGAACTCCGTCTCCAAAGGGGGATTTCATTTTTATTTTTATAAAACACAACTCATGGTGGCTCCTGAGGCGATTACTGGAGGATCGCGCTGTTCACAAGTTCGGGTGGCACTGCATCGGGGGCCACAGAACAAAGCGGCTCCTCATCCAGGACAGTTGTTACAGGACTGAGGTCAAACCTCGGGTTAGAGGGTGGATTTCTAGTGGACGCCAGTGAGAATCGTCATGAGATGCCTGTGGGGACAGATGTCATGAGACCGGGAATCATTCTCACCCCAGTTGCCACCCAGAACCTCAGCTTCCTACCCCTGGGACGTCCGACTCTTGGCGCCTGCTGGAAATGCATACACCTCTTGCGTCTCGGGAACCCTGAAAGATTCTGACGACTTGAAAGACAGGCGTGGAGACAGACGGGTCATGCGCTGGCCTTCCGAGGGTCCCTGAGATCCCTGGCTGTCCCGTGGGATGTTTCCTGGTGACAGACCCCGACCACTGCTCTCAAATAAAGCTAAGGCCAGGCGGCAGGAGAGTGAGCCAGTTCAGCCTCTTCGCCTCCCAGCTGGACGTCCAAGGGCCTCCACACTCACCTCCCCTTCCCTCTGTCAGGCTGCTGCCCAGGACTCTAGGCTGGCCTGGGAGTGGCACATGGGTGACAGAAAAACGTCCCCCAAGGAACCCAGAGGGAATGGAAATTACTTTTCTCTCCAAGATTCAGATTATTGGACAATGACACATTAATGACTTCAGGGAACGTCCATACCATGAGGTCCCAGAGTTCAGGATCGCCCCTCAAATCCCATGTGGAAAGCCAGGCAGTGGTGTGCTGGTAAGTACTCAACAACAGGCTCTCTGGGAACAAGTCCTGACGTAGTGGATGCCAGTTTTCATGGGGTCAACATGCCCACCGTGGCCCACCTGAGTTACCAACCCCATGTGACCGTGACCAGACACAGAGAGTACAGAGAGGCTACCCAGGGGCTCCACAGCAGCACACCCCTGAGGCCTGAGAAACAGGACAGGAATGTGAACGCACCTCGTAGGCACAAACCAGATCGATCATATTTCACCCTGTTTGAAGGACTGGGGGGAAATAAATGGATGTTGCTCATAGAAAAGAGCCAAATGAGCAGAGCCTGCGTGGTGACATCCAGGAAGGGGAGCTCCGTCCAGGACTCGGGCTGCCCCCCTCAGGGCGCACCCATGTGTCTCAGGGCTGCCGCATCAGGCTGGAAACTTGCCACACTGGCCCCACAACCGAATCCCTGGACATCAGATGGCTTTCTAACCAGAACTTGGCGTCCCTGAGCGGTGGGTGTGTCTGTCCAGGTGGGAGAAGGTGTGGTCCCACAGGCTCGCACTCTGCTCCACTGGACCCTGTTCTTTCCCACTCGTTGCTAACTGGCCAACTTCTTCCTCCACCATCTTTAGCCACGTGCTCACTGTTGTGGAGGCTGAGAACCCCTGTACCCTGACAGTCATAACCTCTGGGCAGGGCGTCCCTCACCACCAGCCCCGGTGCAGCAGGCAGAGGCCCAGGAGGAGGGAGAGCAGCACTCGCTGGCTGCTTCAGCAGGGACCCCAGTGCTCCAGGCGGGTGGTCTGGGCATGCCGGTCAGCTTTTGTGGTGGACCTCGGTAGAAGCTTGGTCAGTCATGGGGACAGAACTTCCCCAAAATACCTTCTCCATCCGGTAACGTCACCTCCTGTTTCTAAGAAAACAGGACTGGAAGGGGATTGGTCTAGTTCATCGTCCTCTCTACACCAGAACTGCTTTCTCAGAAAGCCGTCGGTACCATCTAGGTCTTTCCACTCCCAGAGTGAAGAAAACTGCCACGGCGAGGACCCCCGGCCGCGGCACATTTCTCATGAGATCCTCAGGCAGCAGGGGAGGGGACAAGGAAGCCTGGCAGCCAGGCTGCCTTCAACACAATATGGGCCACCTGCGCCCTCCTGATGATTAACAGCTTCAAGTTAGACTATGAGTGCACCAGCGTTCCACATGCCCACGATGCTCATGACACAGGGGACTGAGACAGAAGTCTGCGCAGCGGGCGGAACAGGAAAGGCAGCAGAAGGCAGCAGACGTAGGCTCCCTAGGTTCATATACGCCTGTGACCAGGAAACCACACCATGTCCAGCCACAAAAATGGGACCCTGCTACCCTCCATGTGCGTACAGTATGTCAAGACACACTCTGCTGTCACACAGATCTAAACAGAACACACTTCTTCTAAACAGTGAAAAAAAGACCTGCGCGGCAGCGCACACCTGCAATCCCAGCGACTCGGGGGGCTGAGGCAGGCGGGTTGGGGGTTCAAAGCCAGCCTCAGCCAAAGCAAGGCCCTAAGCAACTCAGTGAGACCCTGTCTCTAAATAAGATATAAAAAGGGCAGGGATGTGGCTCAGTGGTTAAGCACCCCTGTGTTCAATCCCTGATCCCCCCAAAAGTGCTACGCATGAGAAGGTGGTTCCAGGGGCTTTCAACACAGACGCCATAAGGAGACAGAAGGAATGATAACTAGGGTCAGAAGTTGGAGATCCTCACTGGACAGTGGATTGCTGCAGCCTGGCCTGTCTCGCCGCTGGCTCAGCTGGTGCCCACGGGAGAATCGCTGTGCTTGAAGGAGTTGGAACAGTCTCAGGTCACGTGACACATAAGCATAGGACAACACTGTCATTCTGTGGGGCTTCTTTAAAAACTCAAAGCACAAAAACCATTGTTAAGTACCTTGGCCCGTTTGGGAGCTGGGCATCCTTTTTTGGAAATCCTGGGTCCTGATAGGCAGTGAGCACCTCCAGAGGGAGGACTCCAAACCCGAAAAGTTAGCAGACTGTGCTGACGGAGTGTCATTGTCATTTCATATTCTGGGTTTGCGGCTCTTCAAATGTCTTCTGTAGGTTTTTAAGAATAATTTGCAAACTCATAGAAACATTCACCTCATCTCCAAGTCCTGACTCCCTAGATGATTCTGTAGCCTGTAGTTTGGGGGTCCCTGGGCTCCCCTGTGGCCTTTCCCTGGCGCTCTTTATTTATTTATTTTTTTAGAGAGAGAGAGAGAGAGAGAGAGAGAGAGAGGGGGAGAGAGAGAGAATTTTTTTAGTATTTATTTTTTAGTTCTTGGCGGACATAACATCTTTGTTGGTATGTGGTGCTGAGGATCGAACCCGGGCCGCTCGCATGCCAGGCGAGTGCGCTACCGCTTGAGCCACATCCCAGCCCCTCCCTGGCGCTCGTTAAATGAGCCTTCTTGCTGCAGGAGGGGGGAGTGAATGAAGGCCCCTGGGCCCCTCCCCCGCTCCCAGCACCCCTGGCTACTTAAAGGAACAAGGGGAGCTGGGGTCCCTGGAAAGGGGGCCGGGTGAGGAAGCTCAGGACAACAAAGCTCATGGCCTGCCTGTGCTCTGGTCCGCTGGCTGCCCTGGTCTGTGCAGGGGCTCCCGCAGCCAGGGAGCTGGCGAGGTCCCACAACAGCACCCACAGGTTCAGGCTGAAAGCTCCTCAGGGACCGGGAAGCAGGGTTCCCCCATCTCACCTGTCTGGGTGGCAGTGTTGGGTGACTGTTGATACAGAATGAGGAAGACAAGCTTCTGACCCATAAGATGACAGAGGCGTCCCCCGGGTACCTTCTACTGTTCCATCCGCATGTGGTGAGGCAATCCCAGGGACATCCCACTTCAGGCCACATTCCCTGTGGTGTGCCAGCCTGCCTCAGCCGGGCTGCTGTGACAGCCTACCACAGAAAAGTGACCTGAACAACAGACGCTTGTTCCTCACAGTCCCAGAGCTTAGGAGCCCAGGGTCACAAGGCCAGCACATCACATCGGGCGTCTGACCAGAAGCCACTTCCTAGTGTCTAGTCAGCCCCATTCTTGCTGTATCCCCATGTAAAAAGAAAAGAGAAGCCAACTCTTCATTCTCTGGCTATAAGGACATCGATCCCATTGCGATGGCTTTACCATCAGGATGCAGGTACCTCCCCAAAGCGCTATCTCCTAATGCTGTTATTTTGGGGATCAGGGTTTTGACATAGATGGTTTGGGGTGTGAGGGTGCAAATGTTCAATTCATAGCATTTTTATTCAGCCTTTTAATATACCAAAAATAAATAGATAAAAGAGGTTTCATTTATTTATTTTGGGTACCAGGGATTGAACTCAGGAACACTCGACCACTGAGCCACATCCTCAGCACTTTTTTGTATTTTATTTAGAGACAGGGTCTCCCTGAGTTGCTTAGGGCCTCACTAAGTTGCTGAGGCTGGCTTTGAACTGGAGATCCTCCTGCCTCAGCCTCCTGAGCCACTGGGATTACTAGCATGCGCCACCACCCCTGGCTTCAAATAGTCAGTTCAGGCCAGGAGTTGTGACAAACTCCTGTAATCTTAGCCATTTAGACGGCTGAGGCAGGAGGATCACACGTTGAGACCGTATCTCAAAATAAAAAAATAAAATGGGTCGGGGTGTGGCTCGGTGGCAGAGTGCTTATGGTTGACATCGTGAGTACCACACACAGTCAGCTGGACTCCCCAACTCCAAACGCACAGCCAGGTGGTGAATATCCACTTCACCACACAAACCTGTGAAACAAATGCAAGTCAACAACCCAGAGAAAGCATCTGCAAAGTATCCCCCAGGAAATCACCACTCTCAAAATGCTGTCTTTTTTTGCAGGGGAGGTTGTTGTTGTTGTTTGGTACCAGGGTTGAACTCGGGGGCAGGCACTCCACAACTGAGCCTCATCCCCAGCCCTATTCTGTATTTATTTAGAGACTGGGTCTCACTGAGTTGCTTAGGGCCTCACTGGTTTTGAACTCGCCATCCTCCTGCCTCAGCCTCCCAGGCCCCTGGGACGACAGGCGTGCATCACCACGCCCTGCTAAAATACTTATATTCTACGTTAGCAGAAGGAGCCAAAAAATCAGCCCTTTTTTATTTTTCAGTTCCTTGATATGTAAATTAGTTGGAAAGAAATGACTATTTGCTGGAGTGAGGGAATGACCAAAAAAGAAGCTGTGATCATGAGAAAAAGGAAGAGCGGCTCCTTGCAGCAGAGAGAAGGAAGGAGCCAGTGAGGGGTTTCTGCTGCAGCAGAAAGGGGAGGGTCAGCTGTCCTGACACTGTCCTGCGGAAAAGGCCTGGGACTCCAATGTGAAGCAAAGAGCCTTCTCCTAAGTGCAGGGCCAGGCTGGTGGGAAGAAAAGGGAATGACGGGAAGTCAGGAGCAAAGCCCTGGGCCGCGGCCTCGCTCTCCAGCCCTGGGAACCAACGGAGCCTCAGGGCCAGGAGGCAAGGCTAGGGTGAGCACAAGGTGGCCTTTCCATCAGAAACCCTGAGCAGGCAACGAGGAAACCCCGCCCTATGAAGGGACCAGAAGGAAACAGTCTGTCTCAGCTTTAACTCCCGGTGGGGGAAAGGCACTCTTGAAAAGTCCTAGCCAGAAGCCCGTCCTCCTCAAACAGGCTGGGGCTTCCATCAACACTACCTGCCTGATCAGAAACACTCCAAACTGAGCATTGGTTCCAAAGCTGTCCCAAGAGCCTGACAGCAGCCAACTAAAATCTGCATCCTCAGGCAGGTCCTCAGGGAATTCCCAGTGACAGAGTTTCAGTGAGACTGAACTGTCAGTGAGAGTGCCGTGCAGGGACACACAGGAAGGTGAGTGCCTGCTCAGCAAGGGTGAGGCCCTGGAGTCAATTCCCAGCACTGGGGGAAAAAAAGGGGAGGGGGAGGAACAGGAGGGGGAGGAAGGGGAGGAGGGAGGGGGGGGGAGGGAGGAGGGGAAAGGGGAGGGGGAGGGGGAGGAGGAAGGGGAAGGGAAGGGGAGGGGAGGGGGAGGGAGGAGGGGGAAGGGAAGGGGGAGGGGGAGGAGGAAGGGGAAGGGAAGGGGAGGGGAGGGAAGGGGGAGGGGGAGGAGGAAGGGGAAGGGAAGGGGAGGGGAGGGGGAGGGAGGAGGGGGAAGGGAAGGGGGAGGGGGAGGAGGAAGGGGAAGGGAAGGGGAGGGGAGGGGGAGGGGAGGAGGAAGGGGAAGGGGAGGGGAGGGGGAGGGGAGGAGGAGGGAGGGGAGGAGGAGGGGGGAGGGGAGGGAGGAGGGGAGGGGGAAGAGGGGGAGGAGAGGGGAAGGAGGGAGGGGAGGGAGAGGGGGAGGAAGAAGAGGAGTAGCAGCAGTAGTAGTTGGGGAGAAGGAAGAAAAGAAGTTGAGAAACAAGGAAGAGTTTCCAGAAGGAAATGAGAGAGGAATAGGGGAGAGATAATCATTGACAATTTTCCAAATTGAATTTAAAAAATGAATTCTCAGAGTCTGAATTTCCAGTGAATTCTAATCTGGATTTTTAAATAATTCATACCTTAAAATATCACTACAAACCTTCAGAAAATGTAAGACAAAGAAGTCCTAAAAGCAGCTAGTAAGGAAAGAAAAAGTATTTTAAAAGAAATAATAATTAAATTGATAACTGACTTTAAAATTATTTTATTTGTTCTAAATACTTGTATACAATAGTAGAATGCATTATGCACTTTGATATATCATACATAAATGGGGTATGATTTCTCATTTTCAGATTATATATGTTGTAGAGTCACATCAGTCATGCGTTACAAATGTACATAAGGTAATAATGTCTGCTTCATTCTACTCTCTTCCTACCCTATACCCCGCTTCATTCTTCCCTAGTGCCCCTCCCCTTATTGTGAATTAGCATCTGCATATCAGATAAAACATCTGGCCTTTGGTTTTGGGGGACTGACTTACTTTACTTAGCATGATACCCTCCAGCTCCATCTATTTACCAGCAAATGCCATCATTTTACTCTTCTTTCAATCTGAGTAATAGTCCATCTTATGTATATATATTAAGGTCTGTTTTTTGCCTCCTTTTTCTCCTCCTCCTCCCCCACTCTTCTTTATCCGATCATCTGTTGACGGCATATAGGTTGGTTCCATAGTTTAGCTGTTGTTAGTTGAGCTGTTATAAACATGGATGTGGCTGCGTCACTGTAGTCTGCTGATTTTAAGTCCTTTGGGTATAAACTGAGGAGTGGGATAGCTGGGTCAAATGGTGGTTCCATTCCAAGTTTCCCAAGAAATCTCCATATTGCTTTAGTGTTCTGTAGTTTTAATTGTAGATGTCTTTCACTCCTTTGGTCAGATTAATTCTCAAGTTTTGTTTTTTTTTAAGCTATTGTGAATGGGGTAGTTTTCTCTAATTTCTCTTTCAGTAGATTCATCACCGATGTATAGGAACATGTTTGATTTACGGTGTTGATTTTATATCCTGCTACTTTGCTTAATTCATTTATTAGTTCTAGAAGTTTTCTGGTGGAATTTTTTTTTGATCTTCTAAATATAGTATCATGTCATCAGTAAATAGTGATAGTGGTAGTTCTTCTTTACCTGTTTGTATGCCTTTATTTTCTTTCTTCTGTCTAATTGCTTGGCTAGAGTTTCAAGGACGAGGTTGAATAATTGACAACTGACTTGAGTGGCAATAGTAAAAGCCAAAAACCAGTGGCTTTTCATCTTGAGAGTAAATGATAGCCTAGGATTACATGTACTCTAAAATATCTTCAAGAACAAAATTAAACCAAATGAAAATGAGAAAGTTTATCAGCCACATAGTCCCTCAAAGGAGCAAATAAAGATAACTTGGAGAAGAAGGATAGCAATCAAAAAGGAAAGTTTGAGATGCCCGAAAATAGGTAAGCAAAGAATGACAAATATTGGAGAAATATTAATATGCTAATTACTGTATAAAACAATAACAGAAACACATTAGGGTTTTAGAGAAACCAATAAAAAGAATTCCTAAAACATATACATGTGAGCACACTCACACATATTGCTTTTCCATACAGGAGTTGTAAATGGATTGTGAAACAAGAAAATACAATAAAGCAGAAAGAAAGCTAAAATATCACCTTTATTATTGACAAAACTAATATTGGAAAATATAACTTATATTTCCAGGAAATTACATTTCCTAATAAGAACCCTAACATGAGGCCAACTTAGCCAGTCACAGACACTTCTGATCTCCACAGTGGCACCGTCACCCGTCATGTACCAGGGACCTGCTCTCCACAAAACTCACCACATGGAGGAAAAGGGTCACATGTTTCCTTCCTGAGAGCTACTCACCCCAAAAAGACAGCAAGATGGCGCGGGCCTCATTTCTTCTGCCAAACCCAGCCATCAGTGTAAGTCGGGGCAGAAAGAGGGTCGAATGTTACATTAGTCCATCTCCCTACACACAGCAAGAAACAGGAATACAGAATACGCAAATATTACCCAATTTTGTGTGCTATATATTTTATCACAATAAGAGAAAAATTACTACATTCAACGTCAGTCACTGATTTTCAAAGTAATAAGGAAGACAGAGAAATTCTTAATTTATTTGCATCTAGTAATACATTAAATCTATAAAGCAAACATCAAAAGAATTATAAGAAATTCACAAATTAAGCAGTGGATTCAGATTTTAACATACCTTCCTCCCATGACTGATAAGGAAAATCCAACAGAAATTGTATAGATGAAAACCACTTTGTCATTTTTGTGTAAATTTAAAATTGCTCCAAAACCAAAAGTTTATTTTTTAAAATTTATTTATTTTTGGTATGAGGGATTGAATTCGGGGGCACTCGACCACTGAGCCACATCCCCAAACCTATTTTGTTATTTTATTTAGAGACAGGATCTCATTAAGTTGCTTAGCACCTCGCAGTTGCTGAGGCTGGCTTTGAACTCACGATTCTCCTGTCTCAGCCTCCCAAGCTGCTGAGGTTACAAGTGTGCACCATTGTGCCTGGCTAAAAGTCTATGTTTTAAAAGTATATGATACACTCATTAATATCATGGTGTCAACTGGTCATATGGTTTGTGTTTTAAGAAGATTTACTATATACAAGAAAAATTTTCAAAAATCCTACTTGGCTAATTCCATGTACATTAACACAATGTAAGAGGATCACAGGAAAATCGCAAAGGTACCATTGAGTTTCATAAGATGTTTTTATCTAAATAGTCACTTCTGAAAAGTCATCCAAGTGGAGTTTTCTGAATTATCCAAATAAAATAAAAGTCAGTTCTGAGTAATCATCCACATAGGGCTTTCTGAACGAGTAATAAAGCTCAGGGCTTATACATAAGAAAGCCTCAAGAGACTTCACAATGCGCCCCACCCGGCTTTTCCTTGCCCATCCTGTCCAGCAAACTGACCCACGGCCCTGGGCCTCGCCTCCACCCTGGCTGAGCTCTTTTCTCTGCCTAGAATGCCACGGTCCCCTCTCTACCTCGCAGACCACGCACCCTCTGGGTCCAGCCTCTGTGCACTCACGGCTTCCTTCATGGTGGAGCATGCTTTTGCGATAGTTCAAGGTGACAGCAGAGGTGATAAGAAATGGCCTGTGCTATTGGAGTTCTCACAGAACCTGCCAGTTGGGCTGTGGGTGCTCCCTTGGTGGTCTAGCAGCCAGGACCCACAGTCCAGCACTGGAGAGGTGGGAACGGAGGGCACACACCCTGGGGAGTGAGCAGCAGCATTTTCACTTTCTGTCCCTGCAGGTTCCTGCTCTGCTGCCCGAGAGCCCACGACCATCTTCATCTGTAGTAATTTTTCCTTTTTGTTGTGGAAAAACATACGTGATACAAAACTGGCTATTTTAATCATTTTAAGTGCACAGGTATATTCACTCTGCACTGTCACCCCATTCCTCTCCAGAACTCTTTCATCTTCCCAAACAGAAAGGAAGGATGCTTCTACCAAGAAACACGATTCCACTGGACCAGAGTGGAGACTCCTTGGCCACCTGGGCTCCCCAGGCCTCTGAGTTACGTGGGAGTTCCGTGCTGGCTGGTGGCCAATGATCACCGCCAAGGGAAACCGGACACTTCTCCACAGCATAGGTGTGGGAGAACACGGGGTTCTCTTGGTGTTGCCACGGCCCGTGGCTAAAGACACTAGAAACTAAGACAATCCCATGCAGACAGGACTAGCGGCCCAAGACTCTCCAAGAGTGCAGACGTGGGCACCTCCATCTTCAGGACAGGAGCCACAGCCACCACAGTCTTCTGAGGGCAAAGGGAACGCAGAGTGGGCAGTGAGGCAGGCCAGTGTGCCAGTGTGGCCACATGGCCAGGAATGGAGACTGCGACTGTGAGGAGTTTCTTGTTTTCTCCAGGGAGACACTTATTTTAAGGAATTGGCTCACATGACTGTGGAAGTCGGCAAGCCCCAAACTCTGCAGGGGGCTGGAGCCCCAGGAAAGAGCCCATGCTCAGCTGGGCTCCCAAGGTGGGCTGCTGGCAGCTCCCTCCTTCTCAGGAGAGGGGTCTTAATCTTAAGGACTTCAAATGACTGAGGGAGGCCCACCCCTGGCATCAGCGTTGCTTAAATTCTGATGATTTAAATTTTCATCTCATTTTTTAAAAAGTCTTCACAGCAACATCTGGAGTAGAGTTACCCAGATGTCTCTCTGGGTGCCAGTATCTATGCTGATGCATGAAACTGATCCACACACAACTGGACTGTGGACACGCATAACTCACAGAGAAAGCCAGGAATGCACTGACAATTCCATGCAGGGACCTGAGAGCAGGATGGGCTCTGTCCCCAGCACCTGGAAATATGGAGATGCCAGTAACCGAGACAAGACGGGGGAGAGAGCACAGCAGGCAGAGTTGCAGAGGAGATTGGGGGTCTGAGCTTTGAAGTCTGAGGTTTAGATGCCCAACTAAAGAAGCCATTCAGGGAACCACGCAGGAAACTCTGGAGCTCCGGGGACAGAATAACAGGAGAGAAAATCTTTTGTGTTCTCTGTGGGCCTTTTGTAAGATTCCCACACAATTCCTAAATTAAAACAAATCCTTTACACCCCACTTTGGGATACGGGCAATAGCTATAATTAAAAGCCGAACCGGATTAACCCACCATGAGCCAAGCTCTGCAGAGGAGGCAGCAGGTTGACACGGGTTTGGATATGAAGGGTGAGCAGGAGCTGCCAGCTGGAGATGCTCACAGGGAGGCCAGCGAGCTGCCTTGGCTGAGAACAACGCTGGCTCTAGATGGCCTGGAACAGCGCGCGAGCCGGACACTCGTGACACCACCACGAAGCGCACAGCCCTCCAGTCCCACGGCTTCCTCTAAAGTGGGACAAGTGATTTCACTGTTCATGTCTCTACTACTTCATCTGTTAAAATAGCATCACACTGCCACCCACCCCTGGGGCTGACGTGAGAACTGAATGCCAGGCCTGTGTGGATCCAGTTCACATGCGGTCTGACTCCCCAGTTCCCTCCGACGCCACTGGAGCCTCACAGGCCTGCTCACCCTCATCCTAGCACCAGCTCAGAGCAGAGCAGCTCAGAGCAGAGCGTCTAGCACTGGGAGCGCTCAGCAAGCCCCTGCTGCGCTGACCTGAGCAGCCAAGTGGTGACTTCCTGGGCCATTAAGGCAACTCTCCTGCGCCTGGAGTTACTGTCTGCACTGCCTTCCCTCCTGCTCCCTGCTCTCTCCTCCTTGCGCCCGGGGTCCCCACCCGCCCAGGACGGCACTGCTCAACAACTGCCCGCTTTCTCCCAGGACTCCATGTCTTCAGCCTGTCCCTGTCTTCCCTCTCCCTCTACATTTTAACCTGCTCAGGGTTCCCACAAAAGAAACAGACCCCTCGCCCCCACACAACACCTTCCAGCTTTTCCCCAGCCTATAAACGTCTGTTCTCAGACGAATATGTGCAAAGCCATCCATACTTACTTTCCACGGTTCCTCTCTTTCCCAATCCACTGCGGAGAGCTGCTGCCCACCCCTCCCTCCTCCAAAATGGCTTTCCCTGGGGCCACTAGTGGCCAGTTATTTTACTAGCTCCAACCATACATATTGTGTCATCTTCATCTTGTGTCCTTTTCAGCGACATTCAAGGCCCCTACCCACGCCTTCTTTCTTCAAACAGTGGGCTCCACCTCGCTCTCTCCCTGACCTCATGCTGGCCATCCCGTCTCCTGCCCGGCTCCCCACCTCCAGGGACTTCCTCATGAACACGCCTTCCACTCTGAGCCCTACCCCCACAAGCCGTCCAGCTCCGTGTCTGCTCGTGGAACACGAGGACTCCCAGCTCAAACCCCTGCTTGAACTTGAGGCCCACATGCTGTGTCACAGGCATCCAGACCGGGATGGCAGAAACCGGCTCACTATTGCTCTGCTCCCTCCCCAGACCTGCTCCCCTCCAATGTTCCCTCTCATAAAAGCAGAAAATAGGGGGGGGGAGGGTGTCCACCTTCCTGCTTTGCAAGCCCCCAGTCACTCCTCGGGGTTTGTCAACTCTACCGCCTCAAATCAGACCCACTTCGGTCACAGACGTCCATTCTCTCTACTGTCCACTGACCTGGCTGAGGGTATGAAGTGATGCCCCGTGACCACTGAGAGGATAATCGCAAGCTCTGTGCTGTAACCTTTGCAGATTCACACTGTATCCTTTCAGGGTGATATCTCATGGCCATGACCATGGGAAGCTCTCTGACTTCTGTGAGTCTTGCAAGCAAGTTACGGGACCTGACAGTGACTGGAAGGCCTCTAGCACCAGTGACCACCTTCACCAAGAAGCACGACCACGGTCTTGGGTTGAAAGAAATGTGGGATTCTTCTGATTCCTTGTAGGACTAGATAACTCCCCCAAACCCTTGGTTTGGGGTGCAGGATGGATAAAAGGGTAGCTGGTAATTAGACGCTGTCAGAAAGTGGCCTTCACATGTTGAATATATGCACTCGAGAGCTGAAAGGCACTTGAAAGAACATGGAACTTGAAGTCTCTCCCTGGCAGAGAAGGCACGGGAAGCAAACCCAGGAATGTAAATGATTTGAGCCAGGTCAGAAGTCTGGTTCCAGATCAGGCCCAGCGGCTTGTTGCAGGCCGGAGCCGGCCCCTCCAGTGCCTGCAAGGTAGGAGAACCGGCAACCCACGGGCAGGTCAGGTCAGGCCCAGCAACCTGCCGAGAGACAGAGCTGACACACGCGCCTGCAGGGAACGCGGTCCTGCGACCCACCAGCAGGACAGGTCCAGCGGCCTGCTGAGGGGCAGGCCCGTCCCCTCCCCCAGTGCCTGCAAGGTAGGCGGGATTGTGACCACCAGCAGATCAGGCCCAGCGGCCTGTTGCGGGGCGGAGCCGGCCCCACCCCCAGTGCCTGCAAGGTAGGCGAACCAGGACCCATCGGGAGGTTAGGCCCAGCAACCTGCGGAGAGACAGAGGTGCCCCTCGCGCCTGCTGGGTAGGCGGACCTTCGACCGGCCAGCTGAGCAGACCTAGGGCCCGCCAGCGTGGTAGACGGATCGCACCAATTGGAGGAGGATCACAGCCACTACCTGTCCTGCAAGGGAGACTTTTCAACTATACAAGAGCAATATAAATGAATAGAGGGAAAATTTCAAAAACACAACAGTTTCACCAAGCAGAAAGAAACGCCAGCAGTATGAAAAGACAAGGAAAGAAAGGACCACAGGCAATGCAGGTCAACTCAACTTTAGAAGAGGTAATAGCTGCAACAGATGGAATGTCAGACAGAGAGGTCAGGATATACATGCTTCAGATGATCTGGAGTCTCAAGGAAGACATGAGACAGCAAAATCAGACAATGAAAGATCACATTGACAAGGAACTACATAAACAAATCCAGGAAGTAAAAGATCAATTTCACAGGGAGATAGAGGAAATAAAAAACAAACAAATAGAAATCCTAGAAATGCAGGAAGCAATAAACCAACTTAAAAACTCAATTGAGAAAACTACCAGCAGAATAGATCACTTAGAAGATAGAACATCAGACAATGAAGACAGAGTATTTCAACTTGAAAAGAACATAGACAGCTCAGCAAGTCTGCTAAGAAACCATGAGCAGAACATCCAAGAAATATGGGATAATATCAAAAGACCAAACTTAAGAGTCATTGGGATACAGGAAGGCACAGAGATCCAAACCAAAGGAATAAACAATCTATTCAGTGAAATAATACGAGAAAACTTCCCAGACTTGAAGAATGAGACAGAATCCCAAATCCTAGAAGCCTACAGGACGCCGAATGTGCAAAATCATAAGAGATCCACACCTAGACACATTATAATGAAGATGTCCGACATACAGAATAAGGAGAGAATTTTAAAAGCTACAAGAGAAAGGAAGCAGATTACATTTAGGGGTAAACCAATCAGGATAACAGCTGATCTCTCAACACAGACTCTAAAAGCTAGAAGATCCTGGAATAACATATTTCAAACGCTAAAAGAAAATGGGTTCCAACCAAGAATCGTGTATCTGACGAAATTAAGCTTCAGGATGGAAGATGAAATTAAAACATTCCATGATAAACAAAAGTTAAAAGAATTTGCAGCTAGAAAACCATCTCTTCAAAAAATCCTTGGCAAAACACTACAGGAAGAGGAAATGGAAAACAACAATGAAAACCAACAGTGGGAGGTAGGACAGTAAAGGGGGGAAAATAATCAAAGAGGAAAACAAATCAGGTTTAGCAGCATTAATAAACAAATATGGCTGGAAGAACAAACCATATCTCAATAATAACCCTAAATGTTAATGGCTTAAACTCACCAATTAAGAGACACAGGCTAGTTGAATGGATCACAAAACAAGACCCAACAATATGCTGCCTACAGGAGACGCATTTGATAAGAAAAGATATACATAGACTGAAGGTGAAAGGTTGGGAAAAATCATATCACTCATATGGACTGCGGAAACAAGCAGGAGTGTCCATACGCATATCAAATAAAATAGATTTCAAACCAAAGTTAATCAAAAGGGATAAAGAAGGACACTACATACTGCTCAAGGGAACCATACACCAACAAGACATAACAATCATAAATATATATGCCCCAAACAACGGTGCTGCTGTGTTCATCAAGCAAACTCTTCTGAAGTTCAAGAGTCTAATAGACCACCATACAATAATCATGGGAGACTTCAACACACCTCTCTCACCACTGGACAGATCTTCCAAACAAAAGTTGAATAAGGAAACTATAGAACTCAATAACACAATTAACAACCTAGACTTAATTGACATATATAGAATATACCACCCAACATCAAGCAGCTACACTTTTTTATCAGCAGCACATGGATCCTTCTCAAAAATAGATCATATATTATGTCACAGGGCAACTCTTAGACAATATAAAGGAGCGGAGATAATACCATGCATCTTATCTGATCATAATGGAATGAAACTAAAAATCAACGATAAAAGAAGGAAGGAAAAATCATGTATCACTTGGAGAATGAACAATAGGTTACTGAATGATCAATGGGTTTTAGAAGACATCAAGGAGGAAATTAAAAAATTCTTAGAGTTGAATGAAAACACAGACACAACATATCGGAATCTATGGGACACATTGAAAGCAGTTCTAAGAGGAAAATTCATTGCTTGGAGTTCATTCCTTAAAAAAAGAAAAAACCAACAAATAAATGATCTCATACTTCATCTCAAAATCCTAGAAAAAGAAGAGCAAAACAACAGCAAAAGAAGTAGAAGGCAAGAAATAATTAAAATCAGAGCTGAAATTAATGAAATAGAAACAATTGAAAAAATTGACAAAACGAAAAGTTGGTTCTTTGAAAAGATAAATAAAATTGACAGACCCTTAGCCATGCTAGTGAAGAGAAGAAGAGAGAGAACTCAAATTACTAGCATACGGGATGAAAAAGGCAAGATCACGACAGACACTTCAGAAATACAGAAGATAATCAGAAATTATTTTGAATCCTTATACTCCAATAAAATAGAAGATAGTGAAGGCATCGATAAATTTCCTAAGTCATATAATCTGCCCAGATTGAGTCAGGAGGATATAGACAACCTAAACAGACCAATATCAATTGAGGAAATAGAAGAAACCATCAAAAGATTACCATCTAAGAAAAGCCCAGGACTGGATGGGTATACAGCAGAGTTTTACAAAACCTTTAAAGAGGAACTAATACCAATACTTTTCAAGCTATTTCAGGAAATAGAAAAAGAGGGAGAACTTCCAAATTCATTCTACGAGGCCAACATCACCCTGATTCCGAAACCAGACAAAGACACTTCAAAGAAAGAAAACTACAGACCAATATCTCTAATGAACCTAGATGCAAAAATCCTCAATAAAATTCTGGCAAATCGGATACAAAAACATATCAAAATAATTGTGCACCATGATCAAGTAGGATTCATCCCTGGTATGCAAGGCTGGTTCAATACACAGAAATCAATAAATGTTATTCACCACATCAATAGACTTAAAAATAAGAACCATATGATCATCTCGATAGATGCAGAAAAAGCATTCGACAAAGTACAGCATCCGTTTATGTTCAAAACTCTCGAAAAACTAGGGATAACAGGAACATACCTCAACATTGTAAAAGCAATTTATGCTAAGCCTCAGGCTAGCATCATTCTGAATGGAGAAAAATTGAAGGCATTCCCTCTAAAATCTGGAACAAGACAGGGATGCCCTCTCTCACCACTTCTGTTCAACATAGTTCTCGAAACACTGGCCAGAGCAATTAGACAGATGAAAGAAATTAAAGGCATAAAAATAGGAAAAGAAGAACTTAAATTATTACTATTTGCAGATGACATGATTCTATACCTAGCAGACCCAAAAGGGTCTACAAAAAAACTATTAGAGCTAATAAATGAATTCAGCAAAGTGGCAGGTTATAAAATCAACACGCATAAATCAAAGGCATTCCTGTATATCAGCGACAAATCCTCTGAAATGGAAACGAGGACAACCACTTCGTTCACAATATCCTCAAAAAGAATAAAATACTTGGGAATCAACCTAACAAAAGAGGTGAAAGACATATACAATGAAAACTACAGAACCCTAAAGAGAGAAATTGAAGAAGACCTTAGAAGATGGAAAAATATACCCTGTTCATGGATAGGCAGAACTAACATCATCAAAATGGCGATATTACCAAAAGTTCTCTATAGGTTTAATGCAATGCCAATCAAAATCCCAACGGCATTTCTTGTAGAAATAGAGAAAGCAATCATGAAATTCATATGGAAGAATAAAAGACCCAGAATAGCAAAAACAATACTAAGCAGGAAGTGTGAATCAGGTGGTATAGCGATTCCAGATTTCAAACTATACTACAGAGGAATAGTAACAAAAACAGCATGGTACTGGTACCAAAACAGGCGGGTGGACCAATGGTACAGAATAGAGGACACAGAAACCAACCCACAAAACTACAACTTTCTTATATTTGATAAAGGGGCTAAAAGCATGCAATGGAGGAAGCATAGCATCTTCAACAAATGGTGCTGGGAAAGCTGGAAATCCATATGCAACAAAATGAAACTGAATCCCTTTCTCTCGCCATGCACAAAAGTTAACTCAAAATGGATCAAGGAGCTTGATATCAAATCAGAGACATGGCATCTGATAGAAGAGAAAGTTGGCTACGACCTACATGCTGTGGGGTCGGGCTCCAAATTCCTCAATAGGACACCCATAGCACAAGAGTTAACATCTAGAATCAACAAGTGGGACTTACTCAAACTAAAAAGTTTTTTCTCAGCAAAAGAAACAATAAGAGAGGTAAATAGGGAGCCTACATCATGGGAACAAATCTTTACTCCTCACACTTCAGATAGAGCCCTAATATCCAGAGTATATAAAGAACTCAGAAAATTAGACAATAAGATAACAAATAATCCCATCAACAAATGGGCCAAGGACTTGAACAGACACTTCTCAGAGGAGGACATACAATCAATCAACAAGTACATGAAAAAATGCTCACCATCTCTAGCAGTCAGAGAAATGCAAATCAAAACCACCCTAAGATACCATCTCACTCCAGTAAGATTGGCAGCCATTAAGAAGTCAAACAACAATAAGTGCTGGCGAGGATGTGGGAAAAGGGTACTCTTGTACATTGCTGGTGGGACTGCAAATTGGTGCAGCCAATTTGGAAAGCAGTATGGAGATTTCTTGGAAAGCTGGGAATGGAACCACCATTTGACCCAGCTATCCTCCTTCTCGGTCTATTCCCTAAAGACCTAAAAAGAGCACGCTACAGGGACACTGCTACATCGATGTTCATAGCAGCACAATTCACAATAGCAAGACTGTGGAACCAACCTAGATGCCCTTCAATAGACAAATGGATAAAAAAAAATGTGGCATTTATACACAATGGAGTATTACTCTGCATTAAGAAATGACAAAATCATAGAATTTGGAGGGAAATGGATGGCATTAGAGCAGATTATGCTAAGCGAAGCTAGCCAAGCCCTAAAAACAAATGCCAAATGTCTTCTTTGATATAAGGAGAGTAATTAAGAACAGACTAAGGAAGAAGAGCACGAGAAGAAGACCATCATTAAACAGGGTTGAGAGGTGGGAGGGAAAGGGAGAGAGAAGGGAAATTGTATGGAAATGGAACGAGACCCTCAGGGTTATACAAAATTACATACAAGAGGAAGTGAGGGGAAAGGGAAAAATAATACAAGGGGGAGGAATGAATTACAGTAGTGGGGGTAGAGAGAGAAGAGGGGAGGGGAGGGGAGGGGAGGGGGGATAGTAGAGGATAGGAAAGGCAGCAGAATACAACAGACACTAGGATGGCAATATGTAAATCAATGGAAGTGTAACTGATGTGATTCTGCAAGCTGTATACGGGGTAAAATGGGAGTTCATAACCCACTTGAATCAAAATGTGAAATATGATATATCAAGAACTATGTAATGGAGGGGTAAGACAAGATAATACAAATGGAAGAAATGATTTACAGTAGAAGGGGTAGAGAGAGAAAAGGGGAGGGGAGGGGAGGGGAGGGGGGATAGTAGAGAATAGGACTGACAGCAGAATACATCAGACACTAGAAAGGCAATATGTCAATCAATGGAAGGGTAACTGATGTGATACAGCAATCTGTATACGGGGTAAAGTTGGGAGTTCATAACCCGCTTGAATCAAACTGTGAAATATGATGTATTAAGAACTGTGTAAGGTTTTGAACGACCAACAATAAAAAAAAAAGAAGTCTAGTTCCAATGGATCGATTGCTCACTGAATGTTAGGTGCCTGGCACCAGGCCAGATGTGGGGGAAATCAACTCCCTGGACTCAAAGCGGATCATGCAAACATGAGGCTCAGACCAGAACAAGCAGCAGAGGTCGCCAAAGTTAGGCTCTGCCCATTTGCAGGGTGGAATGCGTGAAGGCTGTCCTCCAACCTGCCACGGGCCAGGCGCCCCACCACGCAGAAGAGGAAGAAGCCATCAACCTCTGATGGGAGTGACGGGGCCGTGAAGGGAGGTCGAGCTTCTGCCCTGACAGTGGGAATCTGTGCGTGGAGCCCAGGACTCTCACCCTCAGTACAGTGTGGGCACCAGCTTCTGTCACAACGACTGTCGAGAGACTCAGGTTACCCTCCACCACACAGACTCACTACCAGGAAATCCATCTCTTCATTTTAGGAGCATGCCTAAAACTGAAGTGTCTAGAAAAACTGAAACTGAAAGGGGTGGGGAGGTTTTCTAGACAAATCTTAACCAAAAGAAAGCTATTGTTACCTTATTCTCAGAAAAATGGAAGACAAGCGATAAGGAGCAAAGTGCTGAATGAGACTGCAGGATAGAGGGTGAATGTCCAACGCCAACTGTGAGCCCACATGCCCACAGCAAGTGGCTGGAAACGTTTTAATGAGCTATAACGTATTTAAGTCATCTAGGAAAATATGAAAGATGTGTACAACATTCATGTTAAAAAACATAAAATTATTTGAACAGCGTAAGTGGATAAGAAAATCTCATATTTTAAAAATGGGAATTCTTGGAGCTGGGGTTGTGGCTCAGTGGTAGAGCACTTGTGTAGCATGTACGAGGCACTGAGTTTGATTCTTAGCATTACATGTAAGTAAATTAAAAAAATAAAGATCCATCAACATCTAAAAATTTTTTTTAAAATGGGAATTCTTAGGCTGGTGGCTCAGTGGTAGAGCGCTTGTCTTGCATGAGTGGGGCACTGGGTTCAATCCTCAGCACCACATAAATAAAATAAATAAAGATATTGTGTCCATCTACAACTAAAATTTTTTTGAAAATGGGAATTCTTGAAAAAATTTATGGGAGGATCCAAGATGAGGGGCCATAGGGAAGCAGCATTCTGTGTCGCTCTGTGACCTGGGACTCAAGTAGTGAGAATACTGCACCTCTGTGAGCGATGTTCCTGCTTCCACACAGGAATCACGGCCGCTGTACCCGTCCAGGGCTCCAGGCCTCCAGGCCTCAGCGTCAGATACATCTCCCAACTACTTGCTCACGCAGGACTAAGGGGTACCTGAGCAGGACCCTCAGCAGCAGCACCCGCACAGAAATTTTGGCCACCCACCAGAACAGAAATCAAGGACAGTGCTCCCACACAGGACATCCAGCAGCTTCCCATTTGCAGGAACTGTGGCTGCCACTTCAATGTGTACCCCCATCTACCAACTTGGGGCTCCCCTGGTCTCCTCCATCTTGAGACTCTGCAGCAGCTGAGATAGACCCCTACATGCAGTGGCCTACCTGCACCCGAGAACCTCACCCAGGCTCTGAAGTCAGCTGACAGCCACACACTAAACACCACAGAGCTCGTCTCTGAACTCATGGTCCAACACCATCGCCCAGCTCCCCCACTCGACCCAACACCCATTGCTGAAAGCAACCACTTCCATCTTGGATCACTTTCATCACCATCTTTAGTCGGGGCAACTCCCAGTTTGGAACTCCGGCTGGCCAGGTACCCAGTTTCTAACTCCCGCCTCTTGCCAGCAGCCGCTGACCAGGCACAGTGAGTGCCCACACAAAACAGCAGCTCTTAGAGGGCAGGGCAGGTGTGCAGTGTGCCCAAAGCACCATGCTCAAGAGCCCCAGAGTGAGGGTCCCTCGTTAGGAAGTAGTATGGGAGAGGGTGAGTGTGACAGTTTAGAGACCAACAGAGACCAGGAACTGGGAGGTCTTCGGCGAGATAAGGAGAAAGACCAGGTGCTCACATCACACAAGTGGGTCCAAAAAGAGATCCTCGAGGTTCAGTCTCCCCTCGGGGAATTGGTGGGCCCTACACCCCACTTCCAGGTGCTCTCCAACCAAGACCAACCCTCCCGACCAGGACCAACCTCCACCACCCTGAGAGCGGAGACACCAGCGAACAACAGACAACCCCACCTATTGGATGAGAAGGAAAGCAGGAAAGCTGTTGAACTCCAACAAAACAGTCCCCATTTCTTCCTTCAAGACTTTTTTTTCCTTCTCCCTCTCTACTCTCCCACCCTCACCTTCCCAAACATGTGAAACCAAGTACTTTGGATGAATTAGGATTTTGAGGACTGGAATGTCTGAATAATATATTACAGTTGTATTGTGTATTCTTTCTTTTTTCTTTTTTCCACCAATTTTTACTATTTTAACATATTTTTATTTTTCTTAATATATATGTGTGTTTGTTTTATGTACTCTCCTGTCTTCCTACTTACTGTCTACCCAAAATTACTTCCTCTCTCTTACCCTGCTCTGCTATTAAGCTTCCTCTTTAGATTTCTCTTTCACACTTCCTAAGATATAACAACCCTATATCTCACCTCCTGCCTCCTCAGCACATCATCCTATTCCTCACCTCGTTTCTTTGTCCACCATCAGACACTGTAAACACTTTTTTTTTAGAGAGAGAAATTTTTTTTTTAATTTATTTTTTAGTTTTCGGTGGACACTGTTAGGTCGGTGGCAGCGACTTGGTGGCGACTTAGTGGCAACTTAGAACAAAGCAGCCCACGCCGGAAAAGAACATCAATCAGATGCCATCGAAAACGCCTGTCAATCAGCCAGACCTCCTGACTAACTCCTGTCAATCAGCAGGACCTCCCGGCCATTCCTGGAGTTTAGCCAACTCCCCTGACCAACTTCAAGGGGGCAAGGAACCCTAGAGACACCTTTTCCTGTCCCAAGCCCTTCCCTTCCTGCTGTAAGCCCCATAAAAGTCCAGTCCGGTCGAGCTCCCACGCGGTTTCTCCTGAGACCCTTCCCCTGTCCCCTCTGTGGTCTGATCGAGTGACGCCCAAGAGTGATATCTCAATAAAGCCTCCCCCGCCTGACCTGACATCTTGGTGCGACACCCAGGAAGGGATCTTTGGGCTTCTCCCTCTGGGATTGAAGCCCATCCCTTCCCCCCTTAAAACGAACCAGGAAATTTCCCTCTCCCTTCATCCGGGCCAACAGGAGTGGGGTAAGTTTCCATTTCCCCTGACCTTCCAGACCCTTTCTGTCTGTCCGCAAGGTCTATCCGTAAGTCACGCGTGTGCCATAGGCCCTGCCCGTTCTGTTCAGGGCTCTGGGGACTGTGGAGATGTCCCAGTCCTCCTGAGAGCCCCCCGCCAACCAGGATGGCCAACTGCTGGGGCCCGTGGAGGCTGTAGGGACGCCCCAACCTCCGCTCTGGCCCATATCTGTCCCTAGGTGAGTGCAGACAGAATTGGGGATGCCTTATTCTGCTCCCACTCACCCTGGAGGGTGCCAGAAGGTCATGGGAAACGCAGAGTCCTCCCCTTAGACCCCAAAGTCCTTTGGGTGTCTGTATTCAAATTTTGCCAAGTTAGGGCTCATTCAAGAACCGCCTGGTATTTTACTGCACTGAGACAATGGGTCACAATGACCCCCAGAGGGAACTGTTGATTTTAAACCCTCACTGAACTGGACAATTTCTGTCGCCGGACAGGGAAGTGGGAAACAACGTTCAGGTTTTTTGAGAATCACTCCCGTCCTGCCCTCTGCTCTCTGCTCCCGACCTTCCCTCTGTTCTTCACTCCTGTCCTTCCCGTCTGCTTTCCCTCCCAGCGGTACCATGCCCCCTCCTCCTCCCTGCTGCCACCTCTGCAGCCACTGCCTGCAGCCCTTTCTGTGCGCTTCCAGTCTGCCTGGCCACCAGACACCTGCATCCTTCCTCCCTCCCTTGCTGGCTCCCTCTGCCGCCCTGGCAGGCAGAATGGGTCCCACCTGGCTGCAGTGGCTGGGATCTGCAGATCCCTCCGAGCCTCCTCCCCCACTCTGCTCACCTCTTCTACTGATAAGACCCTTCCTCCTCCACCTCCCCCACTCTCTTCTTCCTCTCCCGCCACCTTGATTTCTTCGCCCACCTCTTCCACTGATACCCCCTTCCCCCTCCCTCTCCACCCCTCTCCTCTTCCTCCTCTCCTATAGCCAGATCACCTCCACCCACACCGGGTCCCACTGATCCCTCTTATCAGATAACCCACAGTTCCTTTGTCTTCTCAGGGAAGTAGCTGGTGCTGAAGGGATAGTCCGAATGCACGTCTCATTTTCGCTTCAAGATCTTTCCCAGATTGAAAAACCTCTTGGGTCCTTCTCTGCTGACTCTTCTGCTTATATTAAGGAATCCCGATATTTCTCCCAGACCTATGATCTTACCTGGCACGACTCTATGTTGTTCTGTCCTCTACTCTGACCCCAGATGAGCGAGCCCGCATTCAGCAGGCTGCTGGAGATCATGCTGACCAAATTCGTTTAACAGACATGACCCTCCCCACAGGTGAAGCAGCTGTTCCCCTAACGGAACCTAACCGGGACTATCAAGATGGCCAACAAGGTCGCCGTCACTGTGCTCGCATGGTCCAATGTCTTATAGCAGGCATGCAAGCAGTTTCTAATAAGGTAGTTAACTTCCATAAACTGAGGGAAATTACCCAGAATCCTGATGAAAATGCAGCCTTATTTCTCAACCGCCTTACAGAGACTCTCGCCAAATACACTAAGCTGGATCTTGAGTCTCCCACCAGGACTACAGTGTTAGCAAACCATTTCATTACTCAATTGGCTCATGATATTAGAAAAAACTCAAATGAGCTGAGGAGGGCCCTCAGACCCTATCTGAGATCTGGTGAAAATGGCCTTTGAAGCAGGCTCCACTGCAGAAAAAGGTAACACCCCAAACCCAGGCCTTGGCAGCGGCCCTGAGGCCTACGTCTCCAGCAGAAGTTTCAGAGGGGGACCAGCATTCCTCTCCACCAGAGGCTTGCCTCAAATGTGGATGTGAAGGTCACTGGGCTTGCCAGTGCCCAGACCCATGGCTTACTCCCAGGCCATGCCCTACCTGTAAGCAGACAGGACATTGGAAGAGTGACTGCCCCATGGCTGGCCCTTCCTCGGCGCCTCTACGCAGGGGTATGACCAGTCAGTCAGGCAGTCCCTTCTCCTGAACTTTTGGGGTTCACAGAAGACTGAAGAAGCCCAGACTTGAAGATCCCTATCACCCTCGCCGAGCCCAGGGTAACGCTCCAGGCAGCAGGCAAGTCCATAAGCTTCCTTGTGGATGGGGGGCTGCCTATTCTGTCTTGCCTGCCCACTCTAGGCCTCTGTTTCCTTCCCAGGTCTCAGTTATGGGGATTGATGACAAACCCTTCTCCCAAACAGAACTGCTAAGCTGGCCTGTGCCCTGGAGGGACACCCATTCACTCACTCTTTTCTGCTCATTCCATCCTGTCAGTTCCTCTCCTAGGCAGAGATGTTCTCCAATTACTAGGAGCCACCCTCCAACTGTACCCCTAAAATACCACCACCCATCTCCTTCTGCCTCTAATCCTTACCCTCTCTAATGACCTGACAGTACCTATTGTGCCACTGCCCCCTGACCTAGTCGGTCCCCAGGTCTGAGACATCTCCGTGCTGGTCATATCCTCCCACCACAAGCCAGTCCGTATCCAGCTGAAACCCCAAACTAAATTTCCTTCTCGTCCCCAATTTCCCATCTCCAAAACCCACAGGGAGGGACTTAAATCCATTATAGACCGGTTGTGGGCCCAGGGACTCCTTATTCCTACCGACTCCCCCTGCAACACCCCCATACTGCTGGTGCGCAAACCCTCCGGAGCCTATCGCTTAGTCCAGGACCTGCGCCTAATTGACGAGGCCATTATTCCCATCCACCCAGTGGTTCCCAACCCTCATGCTTTTCTTTCTCATATCCCCCTTTGACCACTCACTTTACTGTCCTGGATCTTAAAGCTGATTTCTTTACAGTGCCTCTGCATCCTGACTCTTATTACCTCTTTGCCTTCACATGGGAAGACCCTACATCCTTTAGGTCTCAACAGCTGACATGGACAGGCCTACCCCAAGGCGTCAGGGACAGGCCCTACCACTTTGGTCAGGCCTTGACCAGGATCTAACTGTTTGTGACTTGGGGATAGCACTCTCTTACAGTTGGACAGAAGCCTTCCCCACCTCCAGGGAAACTGCTGACACCGTCGCCTCCATCCTCATTGAGCAGATCATTTCCAGGACTTCCTGCCTCCATCCAGTCAGACAGCGGTCCAGCCCTCACTTCTCAGGTTGCTCAACTAGTCTCCAAAGGCCTCAACATCACTTGGACGCTCCCCATCCCCCAACGACCCCATACAGTCATACTTCCATGCTGGGGCCGACCAAACTCAAGGTTTCTCGCCAACCCTCTCCTTCTTTTACTAATCATTAATCTCTCTCAAGCTTCTATCCCAACCCACAGATGGGGCTTCTATATCCAGGCGACATGGCAGCAGGATGGCACCACCCGCTCTCAGTTTATGGGCCAAGGCGATTGCCCTTTCACTGGTTATAATGGGCCCTTAATGTTACTGGATTCAACCGGGCCGCCATCCCACTTATGTTCAGCCATGCTATGCTTCATATCAGGCCAAACTGATGACTTTTGTAAGCGCTGGCCTGACACCTATGGCGGGTGC
The DNA here is from genome assembly GCF_052094955.1 of Ictidomys tridecemlineatus. Taxonomy (NCBI): domain Eukaryota; kingdom Metazoa; phylum Chordata; class Mammalia; order Rodentia; family Sciuridae; genus Ictidomys; species Ictidomys tridecemlineatus. The sequence continues at coordinate 3,757,226 of NC_135482.1, read as the reverse complement.
CCTTACAATTCATGCAAAAAACGCTTCCTAGATAAGCCTTGCTATGAGAATCGAGCATACACCAAATTGACTATTCGGGACCCATGGAACCCAAAATGGGCCTCTGGTGTTGATGGTAAATTTTATTCATGGGGTTTTGCCAAACACCCCTCAGCCTCTATCAGAATATGGAGAACTTACATACAAGAGCTCCCTCAAGTTCACATGACCATCCAGGAGCAAGAGAGGGAACTCCAACACCAGCTGGATGCAGGTGCCCATCCTGAAGCTGACCCTTTCTCATGGGTGGCCCTAATCATCAGGGCCTTCAGCTTCCCAATTTGTCCAAAGTAAATAACATTTCAGACGGTCTCCTCTGCGCAGGTTTGGATCGTACTCCATTGACTGTGAGTCCCATTGATTTTCCGCTCAATACCTCAACCAGACCCCAAGGACCCCCCTCTCCAGCCGTTGAGGAAGTACCTCTTTTTCGTAACTCATCAGGGAACTTCTCTTGCTGCTACACTTCCTCAGGTTCTGCTCCCTGTGACCAGATTGTTTGAATTTCTTCCTTAACCTTTGCTCCGCCTGGGTTCTTTTTCAGGTGCAATGGTACCCTGACAAAAACTCTAAGCCTCAACATGCCGTTTGCTTTGTGTGTTCCTTCCACCTTGGTCCCCCAATTAACCCTGTACAGTGAGGCTGAGTTAACATGGCTTGTCACCACCTCCCTTTCCAGGACAAGAAGGGCCGTCTTTCTGCCAGTGGTAGTTGGCCTCTCCCTGGCCTCCTCCCTCGATGCCTCTGGACTTGGTTATGCAGTAACCGCTCCTCAGAAGCTTGAACAACAACTTCGGGAAGCAGTAGAAGCATCAGCCGCTTCTCTTGCTTCCCTACAAAGGCAAACAACATCTCTTGCCCAAGTCTCGTTCGAGCTCTAGATCTCCTCACAGCAAATAAGGGAGGAACCTGTCTGTTCCTGGAAGAAGAATGCTGCTATTGTATCAACCAAATTGGATTGGTCGAGGAGAATGGTGACACCCTCCGTCGTTTGGGTGAAAGGCTTGAACAGCAACCATCAACTGACCCTTGGCCAGGCTGCTAAACTCAACCCTCATTGCCTGGCTGACTCCCGTTCTCACTCCTATTTTAGTAATAGGGCTTCTACTAATGATTGTTCCCTGCCTCCTCAGGTTCACTCGAAAGCGCGTGAGTGGAATTGCCAGAGTGACCTACAACCAGATGCTCCTACACCCCTACAGTCGCCTTCCCACCAAACCTACACCCGAGCCACTACCCCCCCCATGACATCCCTAAACAAGCAGGAAGTAGCCAGACGAAATTCGCTGCCTTATGTCACCAAAAAGGCTGGAATATTAGGGTCGGTGGTGGCAACTTGGTGGCGACTTAGTGGCAACTAGAAGAAAGCAGCCCACGCCTGAAAAGAACATCAATCAGATGCCAGCGGAAACGCCTGTCAATCAGCCAGATCTCCTGACTAACTCCTGTCAATCAACAGGACCCCCCTGGCCAATGCTGGAGTTCAGCCAACTCCCCTGACCAACTTCAAGGGGGCAAAGGACCCTAGAAACACCTTTTCCTGTCCCAAGCCCTTCCCTCTGTGGCTCTGATCGAGTTCCGCCCGGGAGTGATATCTCAATAAAGCCTCCCCCGCCTGACCTGACAGACACAACATCTTTATTTTATTTGTATGTGGTGCTGAGGATCGAACCCAGCGCCCCGCGAATGCCAGGCGAGCGCGCTACCACTTGAGCCACATCCCCAGCCCCAAATGTAAACACTTTTACAAACCTACTGAGTAAATTGTAGATAATAATTCACCATTTCTGTATATTGTGACCAAACTATAAATGTCTTAGTAGCAAATATTTATATGTTTATATTGGGATCTGTTAACATTGTCCTTCACCTCAAAGGAGAGGTATTAGAACCCTAAAGGGCCACTATGAGCCTATAGATTAAACACGGTAATACCTCGGGTCCACAGTGCTAGAAAGGAAGACACACAAGCAATATGAAAAGACGAGGGAAGAAAGTGCCCCCAAACAAATCAAGATGCCACATTATTAGAATCCATGGCCCCACAGCAGAAGAAATGACAGAGAAGGAGTTCAAATGTACATAATTAAAATGTTCTGTGAATTAAAGGATGATATGAGAGAGCAAATATAGGCCGCAAAAGATTATTTTCACAAAGAGCTACATAAGCAAATATAGGAAGCAAAGGATTACTTCAATAGGGAGATAGAGGTTCTTTAAAAAAAAAACAAAACCTTGAAATGAAAGAAACAATAAACCAAATTAAAAGTTCAATTGAAAGCACCACAAACAGATTAGACCATTTGGAAGACAGGACCTCAGACAATGAAGACAAAATATATAATCTTGAAAAGAATGTAGACCACACAGTGAAAATGGTAAGAAATCATTAGCAGAACATTCAAGAAATATGGGATAACAGATCAAATTTAAGGGCTGGGCTGTGGCTCAGCAGGTGGCTCACCTAGCACATGCAAGGCGCTGGATTTGATCCTCAGCACCACATAAAATTAAATAAATAAAATAAAGGTACTGTGTCCAACTACACTAAAAAATATTTTTAAAAAAGAAAGGAAGACCAAATTTAAAGTTATTAGGATAGAGGAAGGCATAGAATTCCAAACCAAAAAAAAATGAGTAATTTACTCAATGAAATAATATCAGAAAATTTTCCAAATATGAAGAATAAATTGGAAAACCAAATGCAAGAGGCTTACAGGATGCCAAATGTACAAAATCACAACAGATCCATACTATGGCACATTATATAAAAATGCCTGAATGAAGAATAAGGATAGAATATTAAAGCCATGAGAGAAGGGAACCAGATTAAAAATAGGGGAAACCAATTATATTATGTGCAGATTTTTTAACCCAGACCCTGAAAGCTAGAAGATCCTGGAATAAATATGTCAATCTCTGAAAGAAAATGGATGCCAACCAAGAATTTTATATCCAGCAAAATTAAGCTTTAGATTTGATGATGAAATAAAAACCTTCCTTAATAAACAGAAGTTAAAAGAATTAACAACTCAAAAGCCTGCATTACAGAACATCCTTGGCAAAATATTCCATGAAAAGGAATTGAAAAACAACAATGAAAATCAGCAAAGGGAGGTATTACACTAAAGGAAAAATTAATCAAAGGAGACACCAAGTAAAGTTAAATACCAAAAATAAACAAAAAAGGCTGAGAATACAAATCATGTCTCAATTATAACCCTGAATGTTAATGGTCTAAATTCACCAATCAAAAGACATAGACTGGCAGATTGGATTTTTAAAAAGACCCAATAAGCTGCCTCTGAGAGATTCATATCATAGGAAAAGACATTCACAGACTGAAGTCAAAATCTTGGGAAAAAATATGCCACTCACATGAACTGCAGAAACAAGCAGGGATTTCCATCCTCATATCAAATATAGTAGACTTCAAGCCAAAGTTAATCAAAAGGGACAAAATATATATTCATGTTTCTTAAGGGAAGCATTCATCAACAAGAATTAATAATAGTAAATTTATCTGTCCCAAACAATGGACCATATATATTCATCAAACACACCCTTCTCAAGTTCAACACAATAATTCTGAGTGACTTTAACACACCTCTTTCACCACTGGACAGATCTTCTAAACAAGATGAACAAAGAAACTACAGAACTCAATACTACAGTCAATAACTTAGATTTAACTGACATATATAGAATATTTCATCCATCAATGAGTGAAAACTCTTACTTCTCAGCACCACATGGATCCTTCTCTAAAATAGACCATATAGTATGGCCACAAAGCAACTCTTAGCAAATATAAAAAAGTAGAGACATACCCTGTATTCTATCAGATTATGATGGAATGAAATTAGAAATCAATGATAAAATAAAAAATAAAAGTTACTCCAACACCTGGAGACTAAATAATGAATGAACAATGGATTGCAAAAGACATCAAGGAGGAGATTAAAAAATTCTTAGAGGTAAATGAGAACACGGATACAATATATTGAAATCTCTGGGACACTATGAAGCAGTTCTAAGAGCAAAGTTCATTGCATGGAGTCCATCCCTTAAAAGAAGAAAAAGTCAACAAATAAAGGACCTAACTTTACATCTCAAAGCCCTAGAAAAAGAAGAACAAATCAACCCCCAAAGCAGTAGAAGACAGGAACTAATTAAAATCAGAGCTGAAATCAATGAAATTGAAACAAATGAAGCAATTGAAAAAATTGACAACACAAAAAGTTTGTTCTTTGAAAACATAAATAAAATTGACAAACCCTTAGCCATGCTAATGAAGAGAAGGAGAGAGAAAATTCAAATTACTAATATACATGATGAAAAGGAACTATCACAACAGACACCACAGAAATACAGAAGATAATTAGAAATTATCTTGAAAATTTGTACTCCAATAAAATAGAAATTATCAAAAACATTGACAAATATCTAGACTCATATGATTTGCCAAAATTGAATCAGGACTATATAAACAATTTAAACAGATTGATTTCTAGCAATGAAATAGAAGATGCCATCAAAAGCCTACCAATCAAGAAAAGCCCAGGACCATATGGATACACAGCTGAGTTCTATAAGACCTTTAAAGAAGAACTAGTACCAATAGTCCTCAAATTATTTTATGAAATAGAAAAAGAGGCAGCACTTCCAAACTCACTATACAAGACCAATATCACCCTGATTCCAAAACCAGGCAAAGATGCATCAAAGAAAGAAAACTTCAGACCAATATCTCTAATAAATATAGATGAAAAAATTCTGGCAAATAGAATACAAAAACATATCAAAAAGATAGTGTACCACGATTGAGTGGGGTTCATCCTGGGGATGCAAGGATGATTCAACATATGGAAATCAATAAATGTCATTCATCACATCAATAGACTTAAAGATAAAAACCATATGATTCATCTCAATAGATGCAGAAAAAGCTTTCGACAAAATACAGCACCCCTTCATGTTCAAAACTCTAGGGAAACTAGTCCTAAAAACTGGAACAAGACAGCGATGCCCTCTTTCACTACTTCTACTTAACATAGTTCTTGAAACACTGGCCAGGGCAATTAGACAGAAAATAAAGGGATACATATAGGAAAAGAAGGATTCAAATCAGCACTATTTGCCAACTATATGGTTCTATGTGTAGAAGACCCCAAAAAATTAAACCAGAAAACTTCTAGAACTAGTAAATGAAATTCATCAAAGTAGCAAGATACCAAATCAATACCCATAAATCAAAGGCATTTCTTTATATCAATGACAAATCCTCTGAAAGGGATTTGAAACCTCTGGGACACTATGAAGCAGTTCTAAGAGGAAAGTTCATTGCATAGAGTCCATCCCTTAAAAGAAGAAAAAGTCAACAAATAAATGACTTAACATTACATCTCAAAGCCCTAGAAAAAGAAGAACAAATCTTCTACAAAGTAGCAGGATACCAAATCAACACCCATAAATCAAAGGCATTTCTTTATATCAATGACAATAGCCTCAAAAAAAAAAACTTGGGAATCAACCTGACAAAAGAGGTGGAAGACCTCTAAAATGAAAACTACAGAACACTAAAGAAAGAAATCAAAGAATACCTTAGAAGATGGAAAGATCTCCTTGTTCTTGGATAGGCAGAATTAATATTGTCAAAATGACCATATACCAAAAGCACTAAACAGATTTAATGCAATTTCAATAAAAATCCCAATAACATTCCTCATAGAAATAGAAAAAGCAATCATGAAATTCATCTGGAAAAATAAGAGACCCAGAATAGCCAAAGCAATCCTTAGCAGAAGAGTAAAGCAGGTGGCATCGTATACCAGACTTTAAACTATACGACAGAGCAATAGTAACAAAACAGCATGGTATTGGCACCAAAATAGACTGGTAGACCAATGGTACAGAATAGAGGACACAGAGACTAACCCATATAATCACAGTTATCTCATATCAGACAAAGGCACCAAAAACATACATTGGAGAAAAGTTAGCCTCTTCAACAAATGGTGCTGGGAAAACTGGAAATCCATATGCAACAATGCACAAAACTCAACTCAAAGTGGATCGAGGACCTAGGAATTAAACCAGAGACCTCGAACCTAAAAGAAGAAAAAGTAGGCCTAAATCTCCATCATATTGGATTAGGCCCCTACTTCCCTAATAACACTCCTGTAGTACAAGAATTAAAATCAAGAATCAATAAATGGGATGGATTCAAACTAAAAAGCCTCTTCTCAGCAAAAGAAATAATCAGTGAAGTGAATAGAGAGCCTACAGCTTGGGAGCAAATATTTACCACTTGCACATTAGATAGAGCACTAATTTTTAGGGTATATAAAGAACTTAAAAAGTTAAACACCAAAAAAACAAATAACCCAATTGATAAATGGGCCAAGGAACTGAACAGACACTCCTCCGAAGAGGATATACAATCAGTCAACAAATATATGAAAAAAATGTTCATCGTCTCTAGCAATTAAAGAAATGCAAATCAAAACTACTCCAAGGTTTCATCTCACTCCAGTCAGAATGGCAGATATTAAGAATACAAATAACAGTAAGTGTTGGCGAGGATGTGGGGAAAAGGGCACACTCATATATTGCTGATGGGAATACAAATTGGTGCAACCAATAGGGAAAGCAGTATGGAGATTCCTTGGAGAACTTGGAATGAGATGGACATCATTACCCTAAGTACATGTATGAAAAGACAACTGGTGTAAATATACTTTGTATACAACAAGAAATAAAAATTTTGCTCTATATGTGTAATATGAATTGTAATGCATTCTGCTGTCATTTATAACAAATTAGGATAAAAAATTTTAAAAAAAGAAAAATGGGAATTCTCCCCCAAAATATTAAATATTAATGTTAAATGCAAATTACTAAAAATCTCCATCAAGCTTTTTTCTTTTTCTTTCTTTTTTTTTTTTTTGTATTGGGGACTGAACCCAAGGGCACTTAACCACTGAGCCACACCCCCAAGCCCTTTTTTAATATCTTATTTAGAGACAGAGTCTCATTAAGTAGGACCTTGCTAAGTTGCTGAGGCTGGCTTTGAACTGCAATCCTCCTGCCTCAGCCTTCTGAGCCACTGGGATTACAGGTGTGCACCACTGTACCCAGCTCCACCGAGCTTTTTGAAGAGCTTATAAACTGGTTCTAAATCTATGTGAAAGAACAAAAAGCCAAGGACAACCAATAATATTTTGAATGATGTGAGACTTGCTTTTCCAGTTATCAGGACTTACTATGAAGCTACTGTGATTAAGATTTTGCTACTGAGATATATTCTGAGTCAAAATGAAGATTACCAAAACAGATTCCCACATCTATGAAAACACAATGCAAACAGCTGGGACCAAAAAAAGGAAGAGGTTTTAATAAATGAGTGCAGATTTTTAGCATAGTTAGTTTTCCATATTAAAGAAATTTTAAGTTGAATTGCTTCTTAATACCATTCACAAAAATAAATCCAGGAAGATTAAAGACCTAAAAAGGACTAACAAAACAGGAAATAGAACAAAAATACTGAAGATCTAAATAAATAGTAACACTTCTCTAACCTTTGTACATGATTATTCTTTTTAGAAAAGAGCTTTTCTTTTTAAATGTTTATTTATTTAGTTGTAGTTGGACACAATACCCTTATTCCATTCGTTGATTTTTATGTGGCGCTGAGGATTGAACCCAGGGCCCCCGCGCACGCTAGGCGAGCGCTCTACCGCTGAGCCACAATCCCAACCCTAGAAAAGAGCTTTAATCAATGTTTTTCTTTTTGTTTTCTTTTTTTTAACCTTTATTTCATTTATTTATTTTTATGTGGTGCTGAGGATTGAAACCAGATCTCGCACGTGCAAGGCGAGCACTCTACCGTTGAGCCACAACCCCAGCCCTAATAGATGTTTTATATGTATAAATGTATATCTGTCCACACATTTTCTTTTCATCTTATACTTTCTTCTGGGATCACTCTCCTTCAGCCTGAAGTAGAACTTTTACTATTTTATTTAGAAGGGGTCTGCTAGCACAGACTCAACTTTTTAAAAAAATATGCTCATTTCACTTTAATTCTTGAAAGTTTCCCGGGCAGCTATTTTCTGTGAAGTTATTCTTACTGCTGTCTTCTGACGTGTCTTGTGGCTCTACAGCCAATCGAGTTCTCGCTCTGTGAGGGGCCTCCTCTCCATACACACTGACAATTTTCTTTCTGTCTTTGGTTGTCTTGCAATCTCATTAGGTATGTTAGGTGGAAGCGGCTTGTTGTCGTTCTGTTTTAATCCTGTTTGGGATTCTTCAGTAGAGGGACGGGTATATTCAACAAGGCTGATTACAATCAGAGCATTGTCTCTTCTGTTTCCTCTGCCTCGTTTCTTCTCTCCTTTTTTTCTGGGATGCAGCAAACACATTAGACCTTCTTACTCTGTACCTCACACTTATTACCCTTTCTTCTGTATTTTCTATCTTTTCTTCTAGGAGCTATGGATACCCAGTTGTCCCAGCACCATTTGTTGAAAAGACTACCGTTCTCCTTATTGAAGCTCCTTTTTGAAAATCAGTTGGCTACAGACATATAGTGTCATCACTATACTTCAAATGGACTTCCAATTCCATCCTACGGATCAACATCTCTGATCTTACACCTGTCCCACACTATCTTGATTAATGTAGCTTTGTAGCAAATTTTAAAATTGGGAAGTGAGAATCCTTCAAGATTCTTTTTGGCTCTTCTGGGTCTCTTGAATCTTCAGGTGAATTTTAGGATCAGCTTGCCAATTTATTTAAAAAGGGCAGCTAGAATTTTGGTAGGAATTATGTTGAATCTGTGTATCAACTTTGGTAATAATATCACCTTAATACTATGAAACATTTCAACCTATAAACCTAAGTGTCTTCCCATTTAAGTCTGTCTCCTTTAATGACCCCCAACAGTGTTTTAGCGTACACATCCTATAGCTCTTGTTAAATTCATTCCTATTTCATCTCTTTATGCTGTTGCAAATGGAATGATTTTTATTTAATTTTCAAAACTTCACTGATAATGTTTAGAAATGCAACTTTTTCTTTGCTCTTGTAAGCCTGTTGAGCTCATTTATTAGTTCTATTTTTTGTGTGTGAATTGCTTAGAATTTTTATATACCTGATCATGTCAGCCACGAATAGTTTTTCTTCTTCCTTTCCAATGTGAACGCTTTCTTTTTCTTGCCTAGTTTTCCTGGCTACACACTTCACTACAGTGTTTCAGAGAAGTACCAGAGTGTAGAGCCTTGTCTTGTTCCCGATTTAGGGGGATGCACCTAGCATAATGCTCATGGTACCGATTGGCTGGCCTAAGACCAAGGGCATCCAGTTGATGACCGTACTTGGTCCAGGAAAGAGCATATAATGGTTAGCCCAATGAATGCTGAAGGGGCAATGACAATTTTCAGAGGAATTCATTCTTCTGTGTATTAATCAGCTTGGGCTGCTATAACAAAATATCAGGCTGGGTAGCTTATACAGAAATCTATTTTCTCACTGTTCTAGATTGGAAAGTCAGTTCCTGATGCCTTCTTTGCAGATGGCATCTTCTGTATCACGACAGAAGTAGAGAGAGTTCTTTGGTATCTCTTCTCATGTGGACACTGATCTTTGACCTTTAATTTATTTAACCTTAATTACTTCCTCATTTCAAATATAGTCACACTGGGGGCTGGGGCTTCAACACATGAAAGGGGAGGGGACACCATACAGTTCATAGAACCCTTCCAGCCCTGCATTCTCTGAGAATGAGTTCTGCTCCTGGTTTCTTTTGCTCTCAACTAACCGAGTTTTTGAGGCAGAGGGAAAAAGAAGGGCCTGGGGTAAAGACTGAAGGGTCACTGATGCCCAGGAAGACCAGATGGGCAACCTGAGAAGAAGCAGGCCTTGCCCTCCCCAAGATGGTGCACAGGCCAATTCCTCCAATGCCAAATGAAGCTCGATTTTGACCAGTAAAAGTCTGTACTGCTCTCCTTTTCAACCAAAGAAGTATACATTTTAAAACTGAAAGTCAAAAATATTGATTTCAGAAATGTCAAAGAAATGGCAAAATATACACTTTTTTAGCACAGAAAGAAAGCACTTCAAATCTAGCTTTACCTTGACAAAACCTTCATACTGTCCTATTGTAGGCTGAATTGTGTCTTTTCAAAACTCATGCGAAGTCCTAACCCCCAGAATGTGACTATATTTAAAGATAGATCCTTTGAGAAAACTAAGTTAAAATGTGGCAGTTAGATCCAGTACGACTGGGGTCCTCAGAAGAAGAGATCAGAACTCAGACACACAGAGGGACAACCCTGTGAGGACACAGGGAGAAGATGGCATCTGTAGCCAAGGAAGAGGCCTCAGGAGCAGACACTTTGAGCTTGGCCTTCAGCATCCAGGGCTGGATGCTAAATCTCTAGTTGGATCCCAGAGGGCCTTTGTTATGGCAGCTTGTGCAAACTAAAACAGCCCCAGCCTGAAACGGCGCCTCCCTCTCTCAGCTACCTGCTGGAACTTCCCGTGGCTTACCTAGTACTCTCTTGCACAAAAACCACTTAGCCACCTTTTTTTCCACCCATTTTTTCTCCATTTTCCCAACAGATCCATGACCAAGTGTCTGAATACAGACTTTGTCTTACAGAACATACACCTTAGAATCTGCCAACTCCCAGCTCTCCAGGCAGACGCCATCATGCTGCCAGGTCATGGGGTGGGTTGGGAGCCAGTTTAAAAGGTCTGCAAAAGTCACAATCTGAAGAAAAGGTATAAGGATGGGGGTGAGAGTGCAGAGCTAGAAAGAAGGCCAAGTACAAGAGAAGGTCAGACACAAAGCAGCTGAGCAATCCAAGGTGAGGCAGCAGCCAGGTCAGCATGGAGAGAAGCCAGAGCGGCTGCAGCAGGCTCATGCAACTCTGATAGGATCACCAACAGGGTGTTCCAGTATATTATGCCTATCAAAATAGGCCTTAAAGAACAAAGGCAGACCCATGCTCAGTAGCATCTAGAGTCACACACGGCAGCCCTGGAAAGCAGTGCCTCGCTCTAGGTACAGGCAAGGCAGCTCAAGAGGCCCGAGTCCCAAGGCTCTTGGCACGAGGGGGAATGGCAGAACAGTACATAAGTCTGCCCCTGTGTGGATGTGGTGCAGGTGATCACACCCAGGCCCTGTGCCTACCAGGCAAGCACTTTTCCAGTGAGCAACACCCAGCCCTGATTTTGTAGAGCTCATGTATCTTCTTCCCCGACACTGATTCACCTCAGCCGCCTCCTACCCCACAGCCTCCGTTCAGACTGTCCCATTTCCTGAAGAACACCTCACCAGCTCTACCTCTCGGTGACACAAAGCCTGTCCCTCCTGGGAGGTCATCTAGCTCCAAGGCGTGAGTGCTCTCTTGATCACTCTGCTGGCAGTGACCTCTCCCTCTCTGGAACACACAACCACTTAGCCTTTGCCATCATTGGCCTGTGGTGTCTCCTGACACTTTATTCTTTAATCAGCTAATTTTTTTTTACCAGGAAAATGATAAACCATGCTACTTCATATAATTCACAATATTTTAAGTTTTTTAAAAACATACTATAATATTGTCACTTTTTAAAAATGATTATTAAGCCTCAAGGGAAAAAAATGACACCAGGGGGCTGGGGTTGTGGCTCAGCAGGAGAGCACTTATCTCGCATGTGCGAGACGCTGGGTTCGATACTCAGCACCACATAAAAATAAATAAAGGTATTATGTCCAACTACAACTAAAAATATTTAAGAAAAAATGATACCAGATAAATTTGCCAAAATTTCAATCCTTTTGCATTGGGGCCTAAAATATGAAAAGCACGAGTTGTGAAAGTGCGAGGATGGCCTGAGGCCTGAGCCTAAGAAACTCCATTTTAAAAACTCCAGTTTAACCTGCAGCCTCACCAGGCACACCCACAGAGCCCTCCAGTGTGGCCTCAGACAAGTCACTTCCCCTCACCCTGATGAACAGCCCCCGGCAGGCTGTCCTCACCTGATAAGAGGGAAAGGCCAGAAGAGCAGGGTGGAGACCACCAGACCAGACGTCTCTGACCCCAGAGTGAATGATATCACTGAGAAATGCAGTGATAGCTGATAAGGATTGAAAGGGGGGTCAGAAGCCCCAAAATTTAGTATAAATAAAAGAGCTGATGAGCAGGGATCCAGCCAGCAGAAACAAGGATGCACTCGAGCTGGAAAGCCTGATGAGGACCTGACATCCCATCATTTGTCATCATTCCTGATCCTCTTTGTGATCCTCACTCTCTCAAACTCTACCGCCTCATCTGGACCTTAGTGAGAGCCTCAACTTCTCCCTACAACCCTCTCCTCAACCGGTCATCCACTCCATGTCAGGAAAAGCCTGCCTTGGTTCTGGACCTGGTCGCCGAGGTCTGAGAGAGTGTGCATCTTCTGTACATAAAGCCTTAGGCTTGAGACTTCTGAACTTGGCACACAGAGGGAATGTCTATCAATAGCCTGTCATGATTGTGTTTGCAGTGCTTAGAATTAATCTCAAGTTGTTTGCTGTGAATTAATTAATCCAGAATTGTTTGCTGTAAATTGATTATGTCTATGCCTAGCATAAGGATTGTTGTTTCTTGATTAAGAAGCTATAGAGTGAAATTGTATTGAGTAATTTGAGTGACTAAAGCATTGAAAGGGACAGAAGCATGTGGACATTCTTTATTTCTCCCCTGGACTGCACACGTTGCAATTTTGCCCCCTCGCGACAGAGAGCTTCTGAGAGCTCAATGGATTGGAATCTTTAGGACAAAATAAGTCATGTTTCGCCCAATGTCTCAAGAGATCTAATATTATGGAGCCAAATGTGTTCAGATTTAAGGATCAGTCTAGAATCTACAAAGAGGGATCGGAAGGGAGTTCCTGATCCCTTTGCAACATTTCAAAAAGCCGGCTGGAAATCATAATTCTAACTCACAATAAACTGCTCCAGCTAAAACACCACAGCTCTTCACTTCCAGCCAGTGTTACAGGAACCAGTGCTCTGATATTAGTGACGGTATGGAAGCCCAAACCTCTGGATGTCAGTTACATTTAAAAAAATTATTTTTTAGTTATAGGTGGACACAATACCTTTATTTTATTTTCATGTGGTGCTAAGGATCGAACCCAGTGCCCCACGCATGCTATGCAAGCACTCTTCTTCTGAGCCACAACCCCAGCCCCCAGTTAAATTTTTTTTAAGTATTTATTTTTTAGTTGTAGTTGGACACAATATCTTTATTCATTTATTTTCATGTGGTGTTGAAGATCGAACCCAGGGTCTCGCACACGTGGAGGTGAGCGCTCCACCGCTGAGCCATAACCCCAGTCCCCTCTCCAGTTACATTTTTGACTATCAAAAAAGGGAAGTCAAATTAGTACTTCACAATTTTTAAAAATCAACTTTTAAAACAAAAATTTGAAAAATATTAGTATTGGAAAAAAATAATGAAAACCTTTTGAAGTGTTTAACGGGAGGAAAAGCTCCCAGGAACTTAAAATGGTTGTCTTAATATTAAAGCACAGTCTGTTTGTTGGGCCCCTCCTGTGAGGTTTACAGGAGTGTCCACATTAGCCCCTACAACCAAATGAAGGTACTACTGCAGATGACGAACTGAACTCAAGGACTTTAACAGCTCATCCTAGGTCACTGCTTGTAATGGCATGGCCAGCAATGAAAGCCCAGGATGGTTTATTCTGAAGCCCCACTGCCCAAGTAACAGCAGAACTGGAAATCAAATTATTCTCTTGCAATTTTCTTTCCTGGGTCAAACCGGGCTTGAATTATGCAGGACATTTCCGACTTTATCACACTAGAAAACTTGCAACCTTGATGGTGTCTGCCATGGGACTTTAGTAGCAGAAAAGAAGACAGTATGAGATCACCACTAACTCATTCAGTTTTGCTCTGTTTGCAGGGCTGGGGATGCTAAACAAATGCTCTACCACTGAGCCACACCCCAGCCCCAAACTCTTTTTTTAAATAGGTAAAGTGGATAAACCAATGTGGCTGGATATTTGCTTAATATGAAAATAACTAGCCTTGTAAAGGTAAAATTTCTAAGCTGATTCTAAGCTGCAAAATCTTGAGTTAAAGTGTAAAAGACTGGGCTAAAAAAAAGAAAAAAAGTAAAGACTAGGTATTGTTACAATTCCTCTGCTACCCCCAGAACCTGTAATCTCTGTAGCTGTTAGGACAATACCTGAGCTGCCCAGTAAATATCTCCATTGATTCCCTGGTTGTTTAATAGCTAAGGGCTCCAGGTAACATGGCACGTAAGCATCTAGGCTCCAAAACCAATCAGTTTAAATGTGTACCCCGCTTAGGAATGACCAATCACCCCTGCCCAGATTGTTCCCGCCAATGTATGTACTAATCCTGACTCAGAGCTGTTGTTCAGTTTTCCCGCGCCTCATGATGATTTGTTCTGATGTATGCAAAGCCCCCCCACCCTCTCCAAAAAGTGTAAGTGTAAGCTCCACTTGACCTCTGCTCTGGGCTCTGGGCTGCTCTCCCTTCCTGAGTGAGCTTTGAGCCCCAGCATGCTGGTCCAATAAACTCCCTTTTGCCAATTGCATGAAGCCAGTCTCTTGTGTGTGGTCTCTTTCTCCGACGCTCTGCCGGACCCTTACATTTGGTGCGTTGGCCGGGAACTGCGCATCGCAGGACAGGGAGACCCTAACAACGGACTGCTTCAGGGGGTAAGTAAGGCGCCTTTCTCTCTCTCTCTCTCTCTCTCTCTCTCTCTCTCTCTCTCTCTCTCTCTCTCTCCCTCCCCTCTTTCTTCTCCTTTTCTCCTCCTTGTTTTTCTTTCGAGATCGCTCACGATCGGGGGCCAGGGAAGCGAACGGGTCTTCCTGGAGTCAGGCTGCTTGGAAATGCAGCCCAAGGCGGGTGATAAATTCCGTCTAAGGTTCAATTTCTGGCTCAGTGGAAAGCGTAAGCTCCCAGAGAGCATCTGACTTTTGCGATCGCTCTTTTGTGATCCTTTGGGTTCGTTTTTTTCTGGCTCAATGGCGGGTGTAAGTCCCCAGAGGGCGTAAGCTCTCAGAGCCTCGGGTGGGGTTGGCAGTGTGTGTGTGGCTGTCAGTGGAGAGCGTAAGCTCCCCCTGGCAGTGGCAGACAGACATATCTAGGAGCCACAGGCCACCCCCCAAGGGACGCTTTGGGGGACTCGGGGGACAGAGGTGCCCCCATCAGGTAGAGGGGCGAACCCTCAACAGTGTATTTTGCTGCCAACCCATCTGGCTTTATTCCTCTGGTTAAGTTGACTGTCTGTCTTTAATTTCTGCTTCTAAATTTGTGTTAAACGTTTACTGTGTGTGTGTTGTCTCTCTGCGCTTCAGAGTGGCCCACCCTTAGAGTTGAATGGCCCCCAGGAGGGTCCCTCCATCTCTCTAATCTGCAAAGTCAGAGATATTGTCTTTCAGCCGGGGCCGCATGGCCATCCAGATCATGGCTTCTAACCTTTCAGGACCTCTGCGAATCTCTCCCTGCATGGGTGGGGTCCGCGCAGTCCGCTGGGAGGATTCCACCTGACGGTATGGCGGATCTGTCCTGTCCCTGTTCCGGCCCCTCCAGCCGCCTGTCCTCTCCGCCCCCTGGCCGTCTCTCCTCCCGGGATGGGCGGACGGAATCCGGGGTGAGGTCAGACAGAATCCGGGGTGAGGTCGGCGGGGGATCGCCCCTCCTCCCCCTCCTCTGCCGGCAACCAGCTGCCACCACAGCGGGGCCAGCAGGGTCAGAGACGGAGTCGGCGGGGGGGGGGGGGGGACACTGCCCCCCCATCCACCCAGCGAGAAAAAAAAAAAAAAAAAAAAGCGGCTCCGGGGCACCGGCCCTCTCCCTCCCTCCTGGGGGTAGAAGGGACCAGGTCCCCAAATCCCCCCGAGTGTTACAGCCCTCCCCGGCCGCAGTGATCACGGGGCCAAGGAAGCGAACGGGTCTTCCTGGAGTCGGGCTGCTTGGAAATGCAGCCCAAGGCGGGTGATAAATTCCGTCTAAGGCTAAATACTGAGACTAGGGAAGCAATGTTTCCTTTCCCTCCCATAACCGGCTTGAGTGCAAATAGAGATGCCTGCTGGGGATTTAACAACTTTGACATCTTGCTTTGACTTCTCTCAAAATTGGTGTTAATTGGCTTTAGAGATGGGAACCAAATTTTCAGTCACAAATTTTAACACTCTCGAGGGGACTTTTAAGGAGTCCCCACTCTGTTTTCTTGGGGAAGCCTAGCACTCGAAACAACTGCAAGCAGAGGATGAGCTTTTTGGGAGCTGGCTACTAAAAAGTTAGGAAAAAAAAATGCTTAGTGCCTAAGGTCAAACCAAACTGGAGGAGCTGATTCTGTGGGTGAAAGATAAGATTAAGGGACTCCCAGCAGCTGCCAGAGCCATTTAGCTCTGGGAAGTGTCCTCAGTCCTTATCTACATCTTAAGGATTAAGCCACCTCTGTTTACTTAAAAAGAAGGGACACTGAGTGCAGTAAAGCCAGTCACACTGAGACCCTTAATTTTACACCTATAGTTGCCCCTACGTGAAAACATCTGGTCCACTTATGGGAAAGTCTATGGTGCCACTGATGGGAGTCATAATTAAATGAAAGTTCAAAACCTGGAGAGATATTTTCTTATATGGTTGTCTGATTGTTTCTTAGGGATAGTCTAGGTTAAATGTGTGTCTAATAAAATTAATTTTTTTATTGTAACAATCTGGTATCTAAATGGGTTTCTAAAGCATTGCACTATCTTGCAGTTAAAAGTTGGGTTTAAGCAATTGTTTAGTTTGATTTCAGAAAGTTCATGCTAGAAAACTTAAATACTTGGGATAAAAAAATTAAAGGGTTTCAATTTTGAACTGAGTAGCCTGAAAAGATTTCACTAAGGTGTACCAGTGCATTAACTGGGATAAAAATAGTAAATTATGATATGATATCTGTTCCCCTCAGCGTGTAAGATTCAGGAAAAAAAGTGTTAAATTAAAACGTTGGTCTGGCTTATTACAATGACATTAGATAATTAAATAACAACAGTCTTAGAAATTTTCAAAGCTTAATTTCAGATATACATGGTAGTGTGTGGGCAAATTTAATGTAACTTAATGCTACTTTAGAAACTTCAGAACAAGCAAAGTGGCTTAGAGGTCCTAAACAAATTTCTTCTGATGGTAGAGATCCTGTTTCTAGTTTTATGTGAGCAAGTTTTTCTAGTGTAAAAAGATATGAAATTCTGAAAATTGCTTCTTAAATTTGTATCATAATTTTCAACATCCAAATCTGGAAATTATAACTTAAGGTTAAAATGCCTTAGGCCTAAAGTGTCTGCTCAAAATAGCAGTTTTTCCCTGCTCCTTCCAGACCTTAGCCAGGGCTTAAGCTGATATGCAAACAGAAGCAGCTTGGAGCTTAGGCCCAAGGAAAAAAAAAAAGAGTAAAAGTGTCTTTTTACCTGAACTCAAACTAGACCAAACCAAGAAGTAAATTGTATGGTATTTACTAACTACTGGCCAGTCATCTTTTTTTTAGGACTCTTGCTTTTTCTTAGATTCTGTATTTTTTTTGAGCTCGTGATTCTGATCCTGAGGACCTAGGTTAATGTTTTTCTGATCAGTGGAGTTTTTTTAAAAAAAAAAAACATTGCAATGGAGATTTCATCTGCGAAAAGCTACGAGGCCTTTATTATTGTTATGTGTGCACACTCTTATTATGTGATGTATGTCAGTATGTCTGTATGTGTGTATGTCCATATATCCTGCAGTGATATGACAATTGACAGATGAGGAGTGCTCATGAAAAATTAAAAATAGATCCAAATATCTTTAACTCACGTGATTCAAATGGTTCAATTTAGATTGGGTAAACAGATAAAAGTAAAGGTGTCCTTAAAATTAAGCTTTTAAGTTTCTCTAGGTGTTCAAAAAGGCCCTAATAAAACGTTAACTCTGCTTAAATTTAAAAGTTTACAAGTATTGTTTCAAAATGTGAACAAAAGGAGGTTAATAGATGAAAAAGAGAAACTAAAAGGTTCTAGGTATGGATCTAATAAAGAAAAAAATTGTGTTTCTAAATAGGAGAGTCTATGTGACTAAGTAATCAAGAGGGTTTAAGTAAGGGATAAAGGAGGTTTTGTAAATTGGTTATGTGTATAAGTTTTTGAGAAAGTTACACAACTATGGTTAAACAACAACTGTTGTTTTTCAATACTTTTCTTGTGCTCTCTTGCTCTGAATAATGAAGTTCCTTCAAATCCGATTGCAGAAAGTCTCAAATTAAACTTCCAACCAGCTTCTGCTTAGGCACTACCAGTCTCTGACGACCGATGGACCCCCAGCATCTTCAAGAGAACAATTCACTCAGTGCTGAAGCTCACTACCAGGCACGATGGAATGCGGCAGACATGGGACAGCGGGAAACAACAAGTTCAGAGAACCTCTTAATCTGCCATCCTGGATTCATGAGTCTTTATGTCCTTTTAAGCTTCCTCATGGTCCTTGGTCTCTTTTCTGTCAGCCCCCCAACATGGAACTTCTGCCAGAAATTGATCTTTGCTCTAATTTTTATCTTCATTCTGTTTTTATTCGCTCTGATCTTCTTCAGGTGCTGGTGATGATATCTGGAAAAACTTGCCAATAGACGGGTTGCCTGCCATTTATCCAAGCCCTGCCATCTCCCCCTTAGTCATTTCTTTAAAAGACAAACTTGGTTAGCATAAAATCATCAATGTAATTATGATATTATTATTGTGTTCATATCTTCCAGGTATACAAGTCTGTAAGGTAAAAGCTTCAAAAGAACATTATATCAAGCTGGTGCTCTAAAGTTATACGGTAATTTTAGGCTCAAAGAAAAAAACATGTTGGAAATTTATTTATCATTTGTGTTCTGTAACTGGACTTGTTATCAGTAAGATATGTAAAGTTCTATGGTGCTTTCTACACTGAGACACAATTTAAATGTTTTTTTTAAGTCAATGAGAGCCTAATCTGGGTAAAGGTTTTATTGTAAAACACAGAAGTACTTTGCTACTTTCCTACAAGAGGTTAAAAGCTTTCAGCCTTCCCTTAATTCATGTTTTAGATGTGATATTATGTTGTGTTAGCTAATGTCTATGTAAACTTGAGTAACAGTTATGTAGACTTTGTAAAATGATGTCTAAAAAAAAAAGATCAATAGTACTTAAGATTTATGAAGAACCCCGGCTTACTTGAGATAAGGCTCTATGTCCCATCTCACTACATGTGGGAGCGACTATAAAAAAAATAGACCAGATTTCAGTGCATTTAAAGTTGTGTCCAAAAGTTGGTTTTTGTCATGATTGCCAGGACCTCAAACAGGGGATTATAATGTATAACTCTGCCAGAATTCAAGGTAGCTATTACATAAACTAAATATGTTTTTATCCTAGTTAGTTTTGTTTTGTAGTTTGCTTTTAGATGGTCTAAGGATTGCCTGTTAATGTTTTAAAGAGGTACTGCTTTAAGAACTCACAACCTGGGTTAACTTAAGATAAGGAGTTATTACCTACAGGATAGAGAGATAGACATTAAAGTTCAGTACCCTTAATATAAGGCTGTTAACTTATTTGCTAGATGTTAAGATTAAGTTTTAAAATTAAAAATTTGGCTTTTGCCCTCTGGGTCAGTCTGAATCAGGGAATAGGGAACTTTTTCAAAGGGCTCTGCAACTCTAGGCCACATAACTTCCCGAGCAGGGAGATTAATGAGACCAGTGGAGGGCAGAAGGCCAATCAGTGCATTTGCTGTGAAGAAGAGGGTCATCAGAGAAGGGAGACATCCCTGATGCATCCAAGGGAAGCCGTACGGTCAAGCAAGGCCTGGACCCATCCTAGCGCAAATGGCACTAGCAGAACTGAGAAGCTGCTGTGAAGTTCCCAAGGACTCCCAGAGAGACTCAACTGACTGTTAATAATAGGTAGAAACAGAAGTCAGTTTGACTTGCTTCATCTTAAATACTTAGCAAAGACAGTCAAAGCCAAAGCACAGCTGTTCCTGGACATCTTAAATGATAATAATAGTTAAATGTAACTTCCATAAACAAGTAGACTGGAGGCTACAAAAGAAATTCTTAGGTAGAAATGCCTGATAACTGTCAAAGGGACTGCTAGACTAGTTTTAATTTGAGGCCCACAGATATTCCTAACCAACACAGGTAGGCTTGATGTTTGCTAATATGGTTATCCAGCCCTAAGTAGCAGAATTAAAGATTTCTCTATTAGACACAGAGGTCATACTAGTAAATGGATTTTGCAGGATCAGATGGCATTAAATTATTAGACTATATCTTAAGGGAAAAGACATCTGTAACCCTAAATGTTAGTTGTTGTGTTGACATCCCTGACATTTCTGACAATGTGACAAATATCCTTAAAGATTTACATGCTCAGATGGAAGCCATGTCCTCAGCAACTTTGTCGTGGAAACAATATCTTAGCTCTTAGTTCCTGGTACTGCCTGATGGAAAACATTGTTAATTTTTGTCTTGGCCATTATACTCATTGGCATATTCCTGTGCTGTGGCATTTATTAGTGCATCAATATGGTTCCAGTACTAATGAGTTCTTGTTTCTCTTATAGACCACCTATCACTCAAATGGCCCTCCAGCTTTTT
Organism: Ictidomys tridecemlineatus; assembly: GCF_052094955.1. Taxonomy (NCBI): domain Eukaryota; kingdom Metazoa; phylum Chordata; class Mammalia; order Rodentia; family Sciuridae; genus Ictidomys; species Ictidomys tridecemlineatus. The sequence goes on along the minus strand of NC_135482.1, from coordinate 3,736,521 downwards.
GCTTCTCAATTGGACTTTTAGCATGGACCACTCAATAGACTCGATATTTTTAAGGGGGACTCCAAACTGCTTGCCCCACGCCGTCCCTTTACAGCCTGAAGAAGCCAGAAAGATTCTCTTCGTCTCCCTTCCTCACAGCAGTAAGGAGTTCCCAAATTAGGGGGGGAAATGAAGCCAGATTTAAAGTTAGGTAGTCAGTGTAGTTAGATAAATCGGGGTCTAATATTGAGTGAAATCTAAAATGGAGGCCATGCTGAAATTGATTCCAGGAAATGCAGGACAACTCGTGGTAATCAGGCAGCAATATGCTCCACTGACAGAGATGAAAAATAAAACTCCCCAATAATTATGATTCAGTACTTTTAAGATTAAAAGTAGTCAGAAAAAGGAGTGGGGAATGTAAAGGTAAAATTTCTAAGCTGATTCTAAGCTGCAAAAGCTTGAGTTAAAGTGTAAAAGACTGGGCTAAAAAAAAAAAAAGTAAAGACTAGGTATTGTTACAATTCCTCTGCTACCCCCAGAACCTGTAATCTCTGTAGCTGTTAGGACAATACCTGAACTGCCCAGTAAATATCTCCATTGATTCCCTGGTTGTTTAATAGCTAAGGGCTCCAGGTAACATGGCACGTAAGCATCTAGGCTCCAAAACCAATCAGTTTAAATGTGTACCCCGCTTAGGAATGACCAATCACCCCTGCCCAGATTGTTCCCACCGATGTATGTACTAATCATGGCTCAGGGTTTTTGTTCAATTTTCCCGCGCCTCATGATGATTTGTTCTGATGTATGCAAAGCCCACCGCCCTCTCCAAAAAGTGTACTTAAGCTCCACTTGACCTCTGCTCTGGGCTGCTCTCCCTTCCTGAGTGAGCCTCGAGCCCCAGCATGCTGGTCCAATAAACTCCCTTTTGCCAATTGCATGAAGTCAGTCTATTGTGTGTGGTCTCTTTCTCCGACGCTCCGCCAGACCCTTACAGCCTGTCAACAATAAAAATCCTTTGGCTCCCAGGGCTTAAGCAAATTGAAAGGTGGTGTTTGAAGGGTTGCTTCAGAAAAAAAACTGGCTAACACCTTTGAAGGGCTATTTTATAAAATGAGGGACAATAGAGCCTTGCTAAGTGGAAATAGCCAAATCCAGTGGAGGTAGATGTCTACATGAGCTCTCCTCCTCTGTCCTGAGACTAAAGCTGTCATTTTAATAATCCATCTGGTAACATGCAAGTCTACTGAGTGCTATTATAGGCATAAATTTTTGTATTTGCATTAGAAAGGCAACAATTACCTCATGTTAAAATGTGATTAAGAAGTAAATGTGGGCTGGGGATGTGGCTCAAGCGGTAGCGCGCTCGTCTGGCATGTGTGTGGCCCGGGTTTGATCCTCAGCACCACATACAAACAACGATGTTGTGTCCCCCGATAACTAAAAAATAAATGTTAAAAGTTCTCTCTCTCTCTCTCCCTCTATCACTCTCTCTAAAAAAAAAAGAAGTAAATGTGTTATTTTGCTTAATCTTACGAGATAAATGTTGTATTAATAAAAATAAAAACCATTTTTTAAACATTTTTTAGTTGCCAGTAGAACTTTTATTTATCTATCTATATGTGGTACTGAGGATTGAACCCAGGGCCTCACACATGCTAGGCAAGTGCTCTACCACTGAGCAACGATTCTAGCCCAAGAATAAAAGCTATTTTTAACTAAACCACATGTCAATGTTGTAAAAGTCTACTGCTGAGAGCCATAGCCAAGTAGGAATGACGCATGGCAATTTCCTTGTCAGCCTACCCAATGTTGCTTAGAGGGAGTACTCTCCATTGTGGAAATGGGCTTGCCTTGGACCCAGGTCATTTGCAGTGACATTGCATGAATGTTTGAGAGTTTTGTTTTGAAAGATGACCTTGCTCAGGGATTAGGGCGGATCTGGGTTTAGGGTGGATCCAGGTTTAGGGTGGATCCTGCTGGGAATAGGGCACATCCTGCTGCCTCAGGCGCCCACTCCTTGAGTTCCCGTTGAGTTCTCGAGGGATTCAGAGGGTATGTGGTACGCAGAGCCCGGTGGAGTGTGTATTTTCCCAGAATGTGCGTGTAGAGTGCCAGTGACAGTTCAAGAATAAAGATTTGCTGTTTGAATCTACAAGGTGTGTGGTGGCTTGGTTATTTTGTGCCCAGCCAGACTGTGGCAGTCTACCACAACCTAAGCCATGTTCCTTACACAATAACAACCTAGAGGCCATTTAGCAAGTAGACTGGTGATTGTACATTGAAGTTAAAAATCACCAATTTATAACAAAGCATTAGAATCAACTTAGAAAAAAATGAGTTTCACACTGAAAGAACAAAATCTGAAGATGTGCAGTTAAGTCAGAAAGGAACTCAGAAATGGGGATAATGTGTCTCCCAATGAAGTAAAGTTATGTTCATGTGGTAAATAGTTGTCTCTTATATACTAAGAAGAGATAATTTTAAAAAGGAAAATGGGACATCTTTATAAGATTCACAGAAGGTAATGAAATGGGGCAAGGACAAACAGGCAAGCCTGCCTCTTCTACAAAGGAGTGAGGCTAGAGGCGGGATAGGTGGCAGGCAGGCAGGAAGGCTTGTGATAGGGTTTAAAGTAGTCATTGTGAAGTACAGGGCTCAGTGGAAGAAGGGCCTATTGTGACTCTGCACAAGCCGTGGTGCCCTCAACAGTGGGTGTGTGCTCCATTTATTCAAAGGGCTCGTGGAAGGGGATGTTGGCTGGAGGTGAGATCGGGGCTCCGACCCAACCTCAGCCACTAAGCAACTAGGTGGGGTTCTGGCAAGTTACCTGTCATTGTACTGAAAGTCCTGTCAATCAAAACAAAAACATTGAAGAGCATGCCACTTCTCTTTGAAATACACTATTTGCTACGGGTTGTCCCCAAAGGCTTCACATGTTGGAGACTTGGTCCTCAACGCGGTGGTGCTGAGGTGGTGGGATCTTTAGACGTGGGGCCTGATGAGAAGTCCTTAGGTCAAGGGGAGCTACCTTGGAAGAGATCAAGGTAGTTCCCACGTGAGACACCTTAATTCTCAGAGAAGATTGTTATACAGCCTAGCTCCACTCTGGCTTCCTGCCTAGTCACAGGAGGCTCCTCTTGTACATACTCCTGCCATTGTGAGACCATCCACCAGGATAGGATGTCTTCACCAGCACCAAGCAGATGCCCAGCACCATGGTCTTGAACCTCCAGAATTGTGAGCAAAATAAGCCTCTATAAAGTTACCCAGCCTCAGGCATTTTGTTATAATAATGGGAAAACTAAGAGTCAACATTCTGATTACAGTTTTCAACTAGTTATACACACAGTTCATGTTAATCCATTCAAGTCACAAGGCTGGTATTGAATTGTTGGGTTGATTGGATTAAGAGGATTGCTAGTGTGTCTGTGAGGGTGTGTCTAGGAATGATTGGCATGTGGGATAGCAAACTGAAATGGAAACCCTCCCTAAACATGCGCAGCACCATCCAATAGGATGATGGCTGGAAAGGAATAAAAGTTGGAAGAACAAGGGGGCTGGGATTGTGGCTCAGTGGCAGAGCACTTGCCTAGCATGTTCAAGGCCCTGGGTTCAATCCTCAGAACCACATAAAAAATAAATAAAATAAAGGTATTGTGTCCAACTACAATAAAAAATAAGTATTAAAAAAAAAGTTGGAAAAACAAGAAAGCAGCAGAAGCAAGCTGGATTCTTCTTGAGCCAGTTCTTGGTTGCTGCTGTGATCCTCTGAGGGTATCAGATTCTCGTTTCTTCTCTCTTCCAAAGCAGACTGTGACAGTGACTCTCCAGAAGACTTTGCTCTCAGACTGGGGTAGTACCATTGATCTCTCTTATACTGGGGCTTCAGCCTCTTGCACGGTGCAGCTACTGGGTTCTTCCAGCTCTCCACCTGCAGACAGCCATGGTGGACTATCCAACTTCTGGTCACATGAGCCAACCTAATATATCCCCTTTTTATAATTATACTTCCTGTTGATTCTGTTCCTCTAGAGAATTCTAATACAGCCTGGTATAAAAGATTTGTCAAAATGTAGAAATATAAATGAGGCACAGTGGTATAACCCTGTAAGTCCCTGCTGTTCCGGAGGCTGAGGTATGAAGATCACAAGTTCAAGGGCAGTCTGGGCAACTGAGTGAGACTCTATTTCAAAATAAAATTTAAAAAAAACAAACTGAAAGGGTTGAAGATGCAGTTTAGTGGTAGAATGAACTTTGGTTCAATTCACAGTACCATCCCTCCTATATTAAAAAAACAAAACAACAACAAAAAAAAAAACGCCCAAAATCTAGCTATTCACAATCTAATACAGATCTCTGGCTGGATATTGCTGTCCACATTTATCCTTCTAAGAACAAAACATCTGCCTATATCAATGCTTTGGATTTCTTGGGGGAAGTAAATATATTAGCTATGAATAAATCTGGCTTTATTAAATAACCAACATAGGTACCACTTTTTTTTAACCCTTTTATAGTAAACCCCATGTCCAGGGGGGAATAGGTTCCAGGATCCTCTGGCAGACATCAAAATCCTTAGATGATGAAGTCCCTTAGATAAAATGACATGCTGTTTGCATATGCCCTATTCACATCCTCCCATATATCTCATTTACTTGAGTTGCCCAGACTGTGCTCTAAATGGCTAGGTCCACATCCTTCTGTCTCAGCATCCAAGTATCAGGGCCTGGCCAGTGCCCAGGTCCCTATGCCTTAACGCACTGTTAATGCTATGTAAATGGTCCTAGTATTTAAGAGAATAACGAGGGGGATGTTTGTGCATGTCCTTTACATTTTTTTTTTTTCTTGAATAGTTTGGATCTGTGTTAGCTGAATCCACAGGGAAGGAACCATGATCAGGGCGCGTGGGCTGTAAATGCAATCTCTTCTCGGCTTAAGCAGAGCTAAACAAGGCATCCCTGGAACACCCTAGAGGTACACAGAGCCCCGTTTTCTCCAGGCCTGTTGGCAGCGTCCTTAGACTCTCCATACCCTTGCCAAAAGGGTTGAGAACCCCAGTGCTGGGCGGGGGCTCGGGGGTACAGCGCTTGCCTGGCACTGTTACCGCTGTGACCGTCATTGAGTCCTTGCTTCCCCAATGTTGAAGAATAACACCAGAGAAGCACGCGGAGGCAAGGTCAGAGTAGAAATTAGAAGTTTATTAAAGGACAGCAGAAAAGACTTCCCCCGGAGGAAGAAGGGGACCCAAGAGGTGGAATTCGTGGCAGTGCGGTTGTCTCCCCTTTTTATAGTTCTTTCAGTGATGGAATGTAGGTTGGAGGGCCCAGGGGTGGGACACAGGTGAGCCAAAGAAGTCATCTGGGCAGGAAGGACTTAGTAACATTTCTTTGGGATGGACTTCGGGCCTAGGACTTCATTAACATTCCATGAGTTGTCCTGCGTTTCCCGTGGCCTCTATTTTAGATCTTACTGGATATTAGACCCCATTTACCTAACGACACTGACTGCCTAACTTTAAACCTGGCTTCAGCACCGCACATAAGTCAGCCGATAAAAGTCCATCAACAACTAAAAATAGACATATAAAAACCCCACAGCTCTAAAAGCGCTCCTTTCCGACAGCTTGCCAGGGCTAGTGAAGGGCTCCCACCTCCGCAGCCCTGGGGGACCTCTCCCCGCAGCCCCCCACGCCGTCACAAAGGCCCCACCTCCTCCCCGCGGGGGCGGCGGGGGCAGATCGGACACCGCCAGGCTCACCGCGACGGGGGCCCCACCATGCCCTCCAGGGCTCCTCGCCCGGCACCAGCCGGCCGAAGATTCAGCAGCGACCTCCTCGCGAACCGACCTGAACGCGAAGGCGGCCCACACGTCACTCGGGCGCGTGAGCTGCGGCCGGCCACCTCGCCGCAGCCGCCCAAGGCGTGTGCGCATGCGTGCGACGGGCGCGCTCCTCCCGGCGACCGTTTCCAACGCGCTGGACGCATGCGCCGTGCGACGCCCTACGGCCTGGGGAAGGAGGTGCTTCTGCCCCAACTCAGACGCGCTTGCGCAGTGCCCGGACGCGGGCGTTTCTCCTTTTTTTTCGAATCGGGTTTGAGGGGTAGATTCGAGTTACAAAATGGCGGCCTAGAGTGCGCTCCTCGCCGTTCCCCTGGTGGTCTCTGGCTTAGTGGATGTCTCCGCGTCTCGGTGCCGAGCTCACAGACACGCGGCCCCCGGGGGACATGGTGTTGGAGACTCCGGGCTTGCTGGCCACCACGTCCTGCGAGGCTCTCAGCGCACCGGAAGCGGCCAGCCGCCGCCTGGGCCCCGAGCGCAGCCATCGCCGCCGCGTCCCTGCTCGCCGCCGCGCCCACGAGCCAGCGAGAGCTGCGGCGGCCGCCGGAGAGGTGCGGGACCAGGTGGAGGGCGGCGGGGACGTGCGGGGCCGGCCGGGGGCGGAAGGAACAGGCGGGGCCGGGAGGTGCGGGACCGGGGCGGAGGGGACCGGCGGGGCCGGCGGCGAGGCGTTTGTGAAGCGGCGGCGCAGCTCGGGCGGGCGGCGGCCTCCCTCAGGCGCGCCCCCGCCGTGCCCCGCGCTTCCCGCCGTCGCCCGGCCTCCGAGCAGCGGCGTGGGGATGCGGGTCTTCCGCGGCGGCCCCTCCCTCGTCCTCCAGCAGGTGCCTTCCCGTCCCGGTCAGACCTCTTCTCGGAGGCGCCACTGCAGGCGTCCTCCCCGGGCCGAGGCGCCCCCTGTCACCCGGACGTCGGGGTTCGCGGAAGTCTGCCGCCGCACCCCGGCGCCCGTGTGCCCCTGGGCGCCTGGCCGTGCTCCATTGCACACAGGTGTATCAGTCCCCTCTCTGTGTCTAAAAAGGGCAGCCTTATCTGGTGACATGCTTTGGAATAACATACGAACTTGGTAAAATGGTTTTTAAAGTCCGGCGCTTATTGGAACGGTCTTTTTCTACACTGCGACTTTTAAGTTTTGGGAAAAAAAAATAGCCTCTGTTTCTAACAAAACTTTTTTCTTCAATTACACTTATGAAGCTCTTTCTTTGTTCCTGGCACTGATGTAACTAAGCTCTTTATCTCATTTAATGTTCCTAATGAACTCTTCCCTGCCCTGCAGACAAAGAAACTGAGGCAGAAAAATTAATTACTCAAGATCTCACAGCTAGAAAATGGCAAAATCAGATGCCAGCCTCTTGGGTTTTCTCATATATGAAGTGCCCGAGATCGCTAATTGAACAACAGATAGAACCTCTAGGAGCTGAACAGCTTGGGCCATTTGGAGAACTTCAGTAGGCAAAACTAACCTCCCTGCTTTCTGGTTATGCTGACTTGATAAGTGTGTTCGAAAATGAAAGCTACTACATTAATTTAGCTTGTTTTACTCTGCCAGTTATCTCTAAAGGTATAGGTGTGAGTTAGATAGATATTAAACTTACCTCCCGCCCCCCCAATACTGGGTATTGAATCCTGGGACCTACTACCACTGAAACCTACTACCAGCCCCCACCCCACCCCCCATCCCTTTTTTTCCTAATTCAAGACAGAGTCTTGCTAACTTTGACTTTGCAAGTTAAAGCAAGTTCAGGACTGGCCTGAACTTGAGATCCTCCTGCCTCAACTTTCCTCATCACTGGGATTGTACACCACCACCCTTGCACTCAGCAAAATTTTCTTACTACCTTTTTTTCCTTTTTCAACTCCACCCCTTTTGCCCCATAGTTAAATCTTTGATAACATTATCATTCCAACCTCTCACCTCTTTCGCCCTCTGGTGGCGAAGTTAATGAATAGCCGGAAGAATCCAGAGACAGTCTGAATAGTTCAGTAAGGAATTTTATCTATTCCTCTATTTGTTTTTGTTTCTGTGAAAAGATCAATAGCAGAAATTGACCAAGTGTTTTGGGGGAGGCATTAAGAAGAGAAGACTCTCAGGTGATGCTGGAAACTATATGCTAAATCTCATACTTTATATTTTAAAATCTTGGACTTTAAATCATTCATTCCATAATTACAAAAAAAGAACATACTTGTAAGAGAAATTTCAAAGACTATTAAAGATTTACTAAAGGCTGAAAGCCCTTAGTCATTAGATTTTGGAGGATTTTGGAATATCAACATCTGAATTTTGTTCTATAGCAGTAGGTGATCTATGAATTTGTGTCTTAATGACTTGGATATTTTGGGAAGCTTAATCTAGTAGGTTGTGGTATTGAGCACAAATTCAGGAAGGAATTCAAGCAAGTTTAGTCAGCCCTGGAGGGTACTAAGAATTAAATGGGAAGATTTTTTTTGGTCTATTTGGCTGGTGAATTAGTAAAGATACCAGTCTACCCCCAAACAAAGCTCTCAGTTCTAGTTTTTTGTTTTGTTTTTTTTGTTGTTGTTGTTGTTGCTTCTTAAACAGCAATAGATGTGATGTTAGGACAGGAAATAATTGCAAATCTAAAGGGATGGACACAAGCACACTCTGTGGATAGGTGATTGAATCCACTGTTGAAGTAATGCTGTCAGTTCCCCAACTCCTACCCTTTCCCCTAAGGCTATGACATTAGAAAAGTTAAGCTGATGATCTGTTTTTGAAGCACTACACATTCTCAGAATGTTGGTGCATCCATACTGAATCATCCATACTGGCATCACTGATGTTTTTGTTTCTTACTAGAGTGAATTTTTAAAATTCTTAATTTTTATAGTTCTTTGTGAAAGCCATATCTTGATCTAGAAAGTTTACATTTTTTTTTCTCTGTTTTCTGTGATTTAGATTCGAAAAAATGGCCAAAAGAATTGCCGAGAAGGAATTGACAGATAGAAACTGGGACCAAGAAGATGAAGCTGAAGAGGTAAAAAAAAAAAAAAAAAAAGTTCCCCCCAGAATGATTTCTTATTGTACCTACATTTAGTTCATTTTGGGGTTCCTCCTGAAGAATTGTGGTAGAATTAAGTCAGACATTTTAAGAACATCCCAAATGGGTGGTACTGTGGTCTCTTGTGACTTGTGTGCTTTTCCACTAGTGCCTGTTCCTAAAATATTCTTTGGAAAAGCACCTTCCCCCTGAATTTCATATACTTGGCAGCATTCTAAACCCATGATTTTGAATAAGTCATTTTAGTCATGACTGAAGAGTGACTTAAGTGATCTGGTCATGAGGTTAACTCAGTGCTGGCACTCAGGTGGGAAACGCATCACCATCTCAGGCTGCTGTCCCTGTCACTTTAGGTTTCAGAAGTTGAGGTTGTTTGCCTTACTCAAATTCTTCTTGTTCCTATTCTGATGGTAGAGCTGATACCCCCAGCAGTTGCATTATTAGTAATAGAATTCCTAGTCTGTAGTTTCTTGAGAAGCAAAATGAAAATCGTCTTCCCTGAATAAATCTCACCATGTTTCTCTTAGGAAGAATAAAATGTAATTGCATTTCTAGTGTCTCACCAGCAGTTGATACTGCTAGGCCAGTTCACTCAGGACATCTGTAGCCAAGTTTTTAGCCTTTCAAATTTATAACATAGTCTAAGTAAGGAAAAGAAAAAAGGTAAAAGAATTTTACAGGAGTGTTTCTAAGCTTATTCTTTGACTAATATCTTCCTTTCTGAATCAATCTTTTCTGTTACTTTTTTTTTTCCTTTAGAAGTAGATATACTTTACTTTTTAAAAAAAAAATTTATTTGGTTTTGGGGAACCAAAATCACAGTGTGTTAATGTTTTCACAGGACCTTTAACTCAAGGTTTTTCTGTGTATGTTTTTGGTGTGGTTTGTTTTGTTTCTGGTACTTGGTATTGAACCCATGACCTCATGTGTGCTAAGTTAGTGCTCTACCATTGAGCTACATTGCCAGCCCCTTTTTTAGAATTTTATTTTGAAACAGGGTCTTGCTAAGTTGCCTAGACTGGCCTTACACTTGTGCTCCTCCTGTCTCGGCCTCCCCAGTAGTTACTATTACAGGTGGTGACACCATGCCTGGCTGGCTTGGAATTGAGTCTTTTTCTTTTTTTCTTTGATGCTGGGGAGTGAATCCAAGGGTGCTTAACCACTGAGCCACATCCCCAGCCCTTTGTTGTATTTTATTTAGAGACAGGGTCTCACTGAGTTGCTTAGAACTTTACTAAGTTGCTGAGGCTGGTTTTGAACTCTAATCCTCCTGCCTCAGCCTCCTGAGCTGTTGAGATTACAGTTTGTGCCACTGCCCCCAGCAAAACCTTTTTTTTTTTTTTTTAAGAAGTGGACACAAGGCTGGGGTTGTGGTTCAGTGGTAGAGTGCTCGCCTAGCACATGCGAGGCACTGGGTTCAATCCTCGGCACCACATAAAAATAAATAAAAAATAAAGGTATTGTGTTCAACTACAACTAAAAAAATATTTTAAAAAAGATGGACACAATACCTTTATTTTTATTTTATTTAGGTGGTGCTAAGTGTTGGGAAAAGTATAAACGGCAGCTGTACCCCAGAGAAAAAACCCCAACATGGCACCTAAGGACTTCTTCTTCCTACCTTCTTCTTTTCTGCAGTGGCGCGAAAAGTTCCCACCCGTGTGAACTCTCCCGCTGGCGCCAATTTCAAATCTCGCTGGCAGGGAACCTTAGCCCCAATGAGAACTAATTCCTGGGCTCTGGAGCTGATATCTGGAAGAACTTGCCAATAAACGGGTGGCCTGCCATTTATCTAAGCCCTACATCTCCCCCTTAGTTCTATATAAGCACACAGCTTTTTGCAATAAAATTGGAATTCTCCCGGCGAAGTGTCTTTGCGTGGGGAATTCTTTCACTAAGGATCAAACCCAGTGCCTCACATTAAGCAAATGCTCTACCACTGAACTATGACTCCAGCCACCAGTGAATCCTTTGTTATGGATTTTTCCCCCCTCAGGTCTAAGCACAAGTACACTCAGGGCTATAGTAAAATCTAGACTACCGTATAATGATTTTCTTTGGCATTAAAATATTCAGGAATGAAAAAAGTCCCACTTGGACAGGTTCTAATGACATGAGTATGGAAGGATTGCATTAATTACATTTAATTGGGACAAGTGTATCCAAATGATCCCTTGTGTAGGTGTAAGAATGAATACCTTTAAGTTTTGTATGATCTGCAGTTATTATAAATGAGATTTCTTTACAAGAAGTATTTTGCTCTAGCCCTACAGGATAAAAGAAGAGTTGAAGTAAAGACAAAGATCATTAGCAAACTTCAGTTTGCAGACATAGGACTTTTAGCATGTTATGGAAGGGCAGAGTCAGCGTAGAGTGCTGGGAGCCTCCGTCACCTTTTGGTGGGCAAGTTGGGCAGGATTTTCTTTTTCTCTGTCCTGGAGGAAGAGCCTAGAGATGCTCTACCACTGAGCTACATCCCCAGCCCTTCACCCTATTTTGTGTGTAGGTGTGTGTGTGAGAGAGAGAGACAGAGACAGTGTCTTGCTAGTTGCCCAGGCTGGCCTTGAACCTGTGACCCTCCAGCCAAGACTCTTTTTTTTTTTTTTTTAAAGAGAGAGTGAGAGAGGAGAGAGAGAGAGAATTTTTAATATTTATTTTTTAGTTCTCGGCGGACATAACATCTTTGTATGTGGTGCTGAGGATCGAACCCGGACCACACGCATGCCAGACAAGCACGCTACCGCTTGAGCCACATCCCCAGCCCCAAGACTCTTTTCTTAAAAATTATGTGTATGTGGGCTTTGGGGTATAACTCAGTGATAGAGTGCCTGATTAGCATGCACAAGGCCCTGATTTCAGTTACCAGCACTGCAACAAAAGGGGCAGGGGTGTTATAAATAAAATTTATTTTTAAAAACTGTATTAGAGTAGATGCAGGCATCTGGGTTTCACAATGGGTTGCCCCATGAGCTATTCATGATGTTTAAGATACTTTTCTGCTTTTAAATGATAGCTTATATTTTTTAAAGAAACTTTTAATTTTTTTCTAAACTTTTGTTGAGAGCCACAGTTAAGTCGGAATGACGCCTGGCATTTTGCTAGAGGGAATGGTTGAAAGGTGACCCTGCTCCGGGAATAGGACGGATCCTGCTGCTTTGGGCGCCCACTACTTTGGAGTTCCCATTGAGTTCTCCTGGAAGAATTGGCGTGGGGAGCCCTGTGGAGGGACTGTATTTCCAGGAAGTGTGTATAGAGTGCTGGTGAGAGTTCGGGAATAAAGAGTTGCTGTTTGAACCTACAAGGCTATGTGGTGGCTCGGTTATTTTGTGCCCAGACAGACTGCAGCATTTATTAATAGTATCCAGTATATATCCAAAATATTTGAAGAATTGGCATCAAAGTTTTGATGGTCTTATCTTTTCAAAAACTGTTGTGTGTATACTCCTCTCTTTGAATTGGAATTTGAAGTTTGGATTTGTATATTGTAGAAGATAGATGGTTTACCTAGCTAGAAGTAGAATCCACAAGAAAAAAAAATTTACACACACACACTATTTTCTGTTAATTATTAATCATATTAGTCGTATAAATTAATGGGTTTCACTGTGACATTTCCCAAATGCATATAGCATGCTTTGATGGTATCCACCTGCCCTCTCTTGCCCATCCACACCTTCCCCTTTGCTTTCCCCAACCCTTCTCCTTCCCTAACACTCCATCTTCTGCTTTAGGTAGATGTAAGCCATTTCTGTTAACAAGCCCTCTCCCATAGTATTAACATTAACAGTATTTTAAAGCCATATTAGGTAAGTTTGTCTGCACTTGCTGTTTTGTTCAGCATTTTACCTCCTTTTGTCCTTAATCTTTCTGTGTTTAATTTGTATGCCGTGCAGGTGGGAACATTTTCAGTGGCCAGTGAGGAAGTCTTGAAGAATAGAGCCATAAAGAAAGCAAAGCGGAGAAATGTTGGGTCTGAAGTAAGTGCCTTCTTAGTGGCTTTGCTACTGAATACTGACTCTTTCTGAATACAGAGCTTTTCTTCCTTTGGGAACAATCACAGCAACAAATGCTTTTTTAAAAAAATGCTTACTCCTTTGTGTACCTCATGGGAGAGAGAAGAAAGTAATAAATGTCACATCCATGTCTTAAAGGAAGCTTGTCTATTTGAGGAAGTAAGATGAGTAGGGGCAAATGCAAGCCCAGTGATACCGTGAGAGTAAAAGCCAGTGTTAGCAGTTCAGAGGCTGGAGATGTGGTGTGGGTGAGGTAAGAAGGGAACTTGGAAAAGGTGTCTTCAAGTCTTCACCTACTCCTGGGACCAAATTATAGGGAGTAGTTCCTTCACTATGTGAGAAATGTGTCAGTTTTCTTTCTGGTTTAGTATATTAAGATATTTTGTTCTTGTGCTCAGCAAGATAAAAGATGAGGACTGGGGGTGTAACTCAGTGATAGGGCACTTGCCTAGGGAGGCCCTGGGTTGGATCCTTAGCAGTGCAGAAAAAGAAGAGTTGTAACTCCTGAATTGGAATCATGTGGTCAGTATTCAGCAGTCACCCCACCTTTCAGAACTCCTCCCCAGTACAGTCCTCACCCTTGACACACTCCAGACCCACAAGTGTGGTTTTGGTGATCTTGGGTATCTATTGTCAGGCAGGAGAAACAGCTTTAGACATCTTGCATGGCAGCTTTGGAATAAACCTCCTTAGCCACACATTCTGCAATTCTCAAGTTTCAATCCCAAAGGAACTGTATTCTTATATTTTTCTTTTTAAATTGTTGATAGACTTTTATTTTATTTTATTTTATTTATTTATTTATTTATATGTGATGCTAAGGATCAAACCCAGTGCCTCACACATGCCAGGTAAGTGCGCTACTGCTCAGCCTCAGCCCCAGCCCCTCCCTTTCTGTTCTCACTTTGAGAAACAATAAAATGGAATCCTTATTATAGAATAGTAGGTAGACATGGTGGCATATACGTGTAGTCCCAGCTCCTCAGAGGCAGGTAGGAGAATCACCTGAGCCCAAAAGTTTAAGGCCAGCATGGGCAACACAGCAAGACCACAAAATACAAAAATACAAAAACAAAAAAAGAAAGTTTATTATTTTTGAAGGTTTTCATCATAGGTTTTAAGTTCGAAAATGTATAAAGGAAGGAAGAAGGGGGTGGGCAGACAGAGGCTTTGGGAAGGCAATTAGTAAGAAATTTACAGCTAGAGTTAAGTAGTGAATCAGTCAGAGTGTTTCATAAATGATGGTGTGTGTTAAGGGGAAAACAGTTTTTTAAAACGTCTTTACCTAGAATATATGCACCGTGTAATTCAGGGCGGACAAATGCAATCATACAGCAAACTGATTCTCAGGTGGTTCTGTGTGGTTGCTTGTGCACATGTAGAATGTAATGATGATAAGTACCCGTTCTCTGCTCCGTGGCTGCTCTAGAGGACCTCATTTCCTGGAGCTGTAAAAGCTCTTTGACATGGAACCTTAGGTTGTCTAGGGTAGTGCTGCCAAAAAGGAGACAGGGAACAAGTCTTAGTGAAGGAAGGGATGGCATGCAGACTTCTTTAGAACGCACCTAGCAGTCAGGACTTGTATTTTGTTTGTTGTTGTTTTTAGTACCAGGGATTGGACCCAGGTGCATTTGGATTTATAATCCTGCTGTTTCGCCCTCCCAAAGTGCTGGGATTACAGGCATGCACCACTACGGCCAGTAGGACTTCTATTTTTAAAATAATTTCAGCTTGAAGATTTTTATCTTTTACAATTAACAAATGTGGTACAGCGTGAATTTTTTTAAAAATATCTTTTTTTTTTAATGTGGTACTGAGGTTTGAACTCAGTGCCTCACATGTGCAAGGCAGCCCTCTGCCACTGAGCCACAATCCCAGCCCCAGCATGATGTTTTGAAATAGTATTCATTGTGGAATGGCTAAGTTGAGTTGACTAGTTTGTATTATCACACTTTTTTTTTTTTTTTTTTGTAGTTGTAGATGGATAGCATGACTTTATTTTGTTTATTGTTTTATGTGGTGCTAAGGCTCGAACCCAGTGCCTCACACATGCTAGGCAAGCACTCTGCCACTGAGCTACAGCCCCAGCCCTTATTTATTTTTTAAAATTTGGTAAGAACACTTAAAGCTCAGCACATTAACTCTACTAAGCATATGTCTTGAGTTTAGTTGTTATTATTTTAATTCCAGGGTTTTGTTTTGTTTTTCTTTTCCTGGTCTGATTTCATTATTACCTTAAGACTGGTGACTGGTTGGCAGTTGTGGTATGGAGCTGAGTGATGCTGGTAGTTCTCTCACTGAGAAGATGCAAGGAAAGATGGAATAACTTAATAAGAATGAGACAGTTCAGTTTGCAAATGTGGCATTTGAAAATCCTGTGAAATTCTCTCTGAGACACTGGAAAGAGAATAGGAATTAGGGCGGATGAGAGGTGGATGGGGTGCTGGGAGT
The DNA here is from genome assembly GCF_052094955.1 of Ictidomys tridecemlineatus. Classification (NCBI taxonomy): domain Eukaryota; kingdom Metazoa; phylum Chordata; class Mammalia; order Rodentia; family Sciuridae; genus Ictidomys; species Ictidomys tridecemlineatus. Next base: position 3,721,217 of record NC_135482.1, on the reverse strand, counting down.
TCTTACCACACAGATGGCGGAGACACCACCAGAGTAGACGAAGAGGCAGTCAGAAGGAGCCCATAGTGAGGAGTGGGCAGCAGCAGGTCAGCAGAAGGAGAATCCCCGGGAGCCCTGGAACTGGGAAAGGACAGAAACATACGTGGATAATTGAAATCCAAATTTAATTTGGGTTATAACTTTTAGCCTCTAGTTTTCATGAAACTTAGATATTTGAAAAATAATGTCATATCATTTGCTATAAGCACAAATGTGGCTTTTCCCAAATAGTGGATTTGCCTATTGAACAGATCTTAGCACTAGAGATCCATGGATAATAAAATAATCCAGAATATCTCTGCCTTGTGGAATTTAACTTCTAAATTAAGTTTAAGGGTCTATATTTTTTCCTCCATATGAATCCTAAAGAAAAATCAGGGAGATTGGGGAATATCATAATGTTTCAGGGCCCAAGGAGCCAAATTGAGTACATCCCATTCAGTTTTTTTTTCTCACTCTTCTGAAAGTCTGTCTTAATGTAACTCTCCTTTTTTTTTAATAGTGGTTTTTGTTAGTTTGGGGGTTATTTTAGAGTAATTTACTATTGCTAAATTACAGTAACTTCTAAAATAGCTGTAAACATCTTGTAACTTTAAATCTAGTGTGTTTCAGTGGTCAGTAAACATCTGGAATTTTGTAGAGTTGATTGAAACTTGTGTTTTTAGAAATACATGCAGTAGTATTTAGGCTCACTGGCCCTAGACAGTGAAGAGGTCTGGTTGAGGTGATTTTTTGATGAGATGGTGGTTGATACATTTATGTTTGTACTCTTTGGGAGAGAAGCAGATTGTTCCCTATGGTGTCACCACTATTTTAAATGGATGAAAGATTTATAAAAAAAAATTATAGCCAGTTTAGCAAAACACTGTAAACTGAGAAACTGTTCTCCAGAAGTCCCCCAGGGACAGAAAGCAGCTTTAGAATTTCCTAATGAATGCCAAACATTTCCAGAGCCTCTATGGTTGGAGATATGAGCAAGCTAGCACAAGGGGAGAGGCTGCTAGAAAGGTCTTGTCAAAGACGTCAAACTAAAGAAAGCAGCAAGAAAAATGCCCTGGATTGCTCAATTACTGGAAAATCTCTATTTGAAATATGATCATTTTCTGAAGCTTTCTAGGCTGAGAACAACTGGAAAACAACAAAAGTTCGGAGGAAATGAGATAAGTGGTAAAATACCTTTAGTTAACCTAATGGGATGTTTCTAAAACTTCCTTAGGTAAGTTGCCTTTGGAAGGTACATGAAGGATCTTTCCTTCAGATTCAGTTGTATTGGGTGTGTGTTCAGTTACCATTCTGAAGCTGGATGGGAGATACGTGGATTTACTGCATTGATCTTTTACGTCTACGTATGCACAAGACATTTTTAAAAATATAACTGATTGTAAATGGTGCCTGCCTGAAGGTGCCAGCTTTGGATCGCCAGGCCTTCAAATGCAGTCTTTCCATGCAGCGCTGGTTGCGCCACCAGTTTTTCGTGCAGTGCGGATTACCTGTGGAAGCTGGGTGCTCAGCAGTCAAGAGGATATTGTCACTTCCTTGCTTATTTGCAGATAGGAAAGGCCCTTTCCTAACATGTGTTCTCTGCTCATATTGCAGTCTGACAGTGGAGGAGCCTTCAAAGGTTTTAAAGGCTTGGTTGTGCCTTCTGGAGGTGGAGGGTTTTCTGGATTTGGTAGTGGCCCTGGAGGGAAGCCTCTGGAAGGACTGTCTAATGGAAACAGCACTAGTGCCCCTCCCTTCACTGGTGCAAGGGCAGCAGCAGAGCCTAAGGCAACCTTTGGTAAGTAGCCCTCCTCCTCAGCCACCTCATATGAATGGAATCTAGGAGAAATAACTTTGTAAAGAAGTTTCTCTTGTACAAACCCTCAGTCCTCAGTCTGTAAGCAGAAACAACAATAATGTCAGGGATGGAACTTCGGGGAGATATTGGCTATGTATACAGTAGGCAGATAGGCAAAGCACAAGTTTTCAAGCCAGAACAGATCTGGATTCTGAGCTCAGTTCTGCCAGTTATGAACTATATGACCTTGGCAAAGTTCCTTAACCTCTGACCTTCAGAATTGACCTAAGAGAGCTGAGGTTGTAGATCAGTGGTCGAGCACTTGCTTAGCATGGCTGAGGCACCCTGGATTCCATCCCCAACGCAGCAAAATAAAAAAAATGAGGTGAAAAGGAAAAATGCTTCATAGACCCTTTATGAAGGTTTGCTGCTTGTCCATTAATTCATTATGGACATGTGTACCAAGGGATCTGTGTGCTTCTTACCACGATGGTCACTAGGAATTCCCATGACGCTGTCCCTGGTCACAGAGCCCTCCCAGGCCATGTTTGAACAAAATGTGTTGATAACCTGATCCTGTTTTAACTCTTGGGATTTACACAGAGAGCAGGATCATGGGATAATTCTGACTGGTTGGGTTTTATTTAGCTAATTATTCTGAAAGTTTATACTGATTGATTTTTATACTATGTACTTTCTGTTACAGTTCGAACTACTTTAGTATATGTTTTTGCCAGCAACTTTGGGAATTAAAATCTTTTACTAACAATATTTCTGCCAGTTCTGTTTGAAATGAACATTGTTTTAAAGGAAAAATTTTTACTTTAAAAATATAGAGACTTAATGTTAGTCATACAGTGAATACTGCTCTTTGCCATAACCAGCCTTGATATCCAGATCCTAAATATTCCCTCTTGAACACGCACTTGTAGTGCTGCAACAAAACAGGGTATAGTTAAAGCAGAACAAGACAGAAGAGTGGTGTAAAAATCCAGATGGCTTCATCAAATTAGTTTTAAAATAAATTGTTCAAACTTTAATTTCCTATAGGTTCTTTTGCTGCAAATGGCCCAACTGCCTTGGTGGATAAAAAGATTTCAGATCCCAAAACTAACGGCAGCAGTCCGCAGCCCTCGTCCTCCAGCCTTGCTTCTAGCACAGCCTGTGCAGGGAGCACCTACCACAAACAGCTGGCGGCCTTGAACTGCTCTGTTCGGGACTGGATAGTGAAGCACGTGAACACAAACCTACTGTGTGACCTGACACCCATCTTTAAGGACTATGAGAAGTACCTGGCCACTATTGAGCAACAGCATGACAATAGTGGCAGTGGAAACTCTGAAAGCGGAATGAGCCAGATGTCAGTTGACACACAGACCCCTTCCCTGTTTGGTTCAGCAAAACTATCACAAGAGTCAACATTTTTGTTTCATGGCAACAAAACTGAGGACACATCTGAGAAGAAAATGGAGGTTGTGTCTGAAAAGAAGACCGACATAGCACCAGAAGCAGCAAGTGTCTCGTTTAATTTCGGCAAGAAAATTGATAGCTCTGTTTTGGGCTCACTGAGCTCTGGTCCCTCAGCTGGATTTTCATTTTCACCTGGAAACTCCAGTTTATTTAGTAAAGATATTACCCAGAGTAAACCAGTTTCTTCACCATTGGAGGGTCAAGCAGAAGGTGGCAGTAATGAATGCAAAGGTAAATTTTAAAATTATCATTGTAAGTTTTATATTTGTAAATTTTGTGTTTAGTGGGAAAAGCATATTTTTTCCCCGGTTCCAGGTGGATCTCACATTGTGACTCCATTGCATCCTGCTTGTGTTGTCCTGGATAAAGTTTATTAGTCCTTAACTTGTAAAATGACCTAGGACCTATTTTGTAGGGTTGTTGGAAGGATTATAAAATGGGACTCGGAGGTAGTTCAGTGGTATAGTGCTTCTTTGGCGTGCATGAGGCCCTGGATTTCATCCCCAGCAACCCCCACCCCCAAAAAAATATATACACACACATAAAGAACATGTGTAGCCAGGCATATGGTGGTGCAGGCTTGTAATTCCAGCAGCTCTGGAGTCTGGAGCAGGAGGATCCCAAGTCCAAAACCAGCCTCAGCAACTTATTGAGGCCTTGAGCAACTTTGTCATATCCTCTCAAAATAACAAAATAAAAAACAGGCTGGAAGTGGCTCAGTGGCAAAGTGCCTGATTCAATCCCTTGTTAACCCCCACGCTGGTTCCCCCAAAATAAAGGATAAGAAAAAGGAGAGCAAGAGCAGAGGGAGTGGAGAGGACCAGGCTCTGGCTGCTGCTGGTCTGTGGCTATTGGTGCAACAGGACCAGAACTGATCAGCTTGAAATTCAGCTTCCTGAAGGTCAGTGGTGGGTTCTGAGTGACAGTTCTGTCTGTAGCACCAATGCCACAGACCAGGCAGCAGCCAGAGCCTTGGTCCTTCCACTCCCTCTGCTCTTGGCTCTCTTTTTCTTTCCTTTTTTTGGGGGGGTGGGGGTTAACCAAGGATTGAATTCAGGCACTTAGCCACTGAGCCACACTCCCAGTCCTGTTTTGTAGTTTATTTAGAGACAGGGTCTCACTGAGTTGCTTAGTAGTGCCTCATTTTCACTGAGGCTGGCTTTGAACTCTGATTTCCTGCCTCAGCCTCCCGAGCTTTTTTATTGGTACTTTATAGTTGTACACATTGGTGGGATTTGTTGTTACATATTTGTACATTTACACAATGCAGAGTTGCTTTTTGATTTAGCATGTTTTCTTGCAGCTGCCTTTCTCTTCCAGAGAACCCTTCCCACTTAAACAGAGTCTTAGAGGTTGAGTACTGCCGTGACTGAAAGTGCCTTCTGGCCCAGTTAGCCAGGGAGCTAGCTGTAGGAGCAGAGCATGAGCCCTGTGGCCATTCAGACAAAGCCGAACTTACTTACACTTGGCTTTGGAGCAATTTCTCTGACAAACTTCCTCTATAAAAAGCTTTACTTTTCCTATCATTGGCATTGCTGACACTGCTATTTCTCGGCATGCTGTGGATCCAGTCACAAGAGCGTTTGGAGATGAAGGCATTAGAGTATTCTCTGAGATTTTAGTTCTCCAGCAGATAACCTGAATATAAATAAAAACTATTATTTTTTACACAATAATTAAAATTCAGCAGTGGCCTCCCCCCCTCCAAAAACAAAATGAAGAATGGTGTGTGTTTAGTCTTTATATTGGCCTGCATGGGATATCCAGGGTTGGGACTTAAATGGTCAGTAGCAAGCTCCCGCTGTTTTTCCAGTCCTGGGTTGAGCTTGACTGAGTTGTCGTTTTTTGTAAGGTGAAGACGAAGAGGAGAGTGATGAGCCTCCCAAGGTGGTGGTCACTGAAGTGAAGGAAGAAGACGCTTTCTACTCCACCAAGTACGACATGACCCTGGGAGCTGGCTTGGGAGTCCCGGGGCTGTGGGTCAGCTTGTCCTCATCAAGGCCTGAGCTCACCCTAGGCATCTCTGAACTGGAACGGGGAGAACCCTTGGCCTGCTATTTTAAACAGGCCAGGTCTGGAGATTTCCTGCTGAGCACATCTGTCCATGCTTTAGAGACAGACTTCTTCCCCTGCCCCTTTTCTTCCTTCTCTCCCTTCTCCTTTCATCGTGAAGAAAGTTGGTTTGGTTTTGCTTCTGCTCCTTATCTGGAAGCGTCCCTGACCCCTTCCTGGAGACCTGGTCTTTCTGGATTTTCTTACAGACAAGAGTTGGGCACAGTGACCCGCCACCCCTTCTGTTAAGGGTTGTGAGAACTTTGGCCTCCTCTGGTAACGAGGCTATTACTTTGGGTTGGGGAGGGGAGGATTGCTTTGTTTTTAAATGAGCTGCCTCTTTCAGCTGAAGGGAAATTCAAATTTTTCTTCCTCTTGATTAAATGAGAATATTGCTTACAGAGATATTTCCTAAAAGATATTTGTACCATTTCATTTATAATGTACAGTTTTTAATAAGAAAAAATTAATAATGAATCCGTAGTTTTCCATTTAACAAATCATCATATCCTCTGAGATTCTTAAGTGTTATTTTCAAGAATTTTTGAGGGACCAACAATTACCTTTGCTTATTTTTAGGATTTTTTTTGACAGGGGCAGGTTGGGTACTGGAGATTGAGTTCAGAGGCACTTGACCACTGAGCCACACCCCCAGCCCTATTTTCTATTCTTTTTAAAGACAGGATCTCACTGAGTTGTAACAAGCACCTCGTGTTTGCTGAGGCTGCTTTGTACTTGTGATCTTCCTGCCTCAGCCTCCTGAGCCACTGGGATTATAGACATGCACCACTGTGCCCGGTGTTGCTGAGGCTGGCTATGAACTTGTGAGCCTTCTGCCTCAGTCTCCCTAGCTGCTGGGATTATAGGTGTGGGCCACCCAGCTTATTTTTAGTTTTAATTGCAAGAGTGACCCTGACTTTTTTTTTAAAGATTTTTTTCTAAGAATAAATCGAATGAGCGGACAGTGGTTTTGTTGTATTAATAACCAAATGTCATGGGAGGCTAGGATGAAATATCATTACTCCATTGTTGAGCCTATTTGAGATTTACCTCAGCATCTTGGGAGATAAAATTGAAGGAGCCTGAAAGAAAATTTTAAAAATAAGAGATAAAGGAAAAGATAGGGTGGGGGCGATGAAGGACAGATTGTTTGTCCTGTTTCTGGTACTTAAAAGACCAGATCAGCTCTTGAGCTCAGAGCTAGAGGTGCAGATCAAGGAGCCATGGGGTGTCTAAGTATGATTTTGACTGACTTGAGAAAAGATGGTTTTAGCAAGAGTTATTAAAATTTTTATGGCGGTCTAGGGGTGTGGCTCAGTGGTACAGTGCCTGCTGCCATATACACGGCCCTAGGTTCAGTCCCCAGCATTTGAAAAAACAGAAATTTTAGGGGATCCACTATTCAATTGGAAAAAATGGGGAGGGATTCTAGAATGTCTAAGTAGATTTTCTTTTTCTGACTTTTATCCAGACCTAGTTGATCTGGATCAATAAAATTATTCTCTGCTTTCATTTAATATAGATTTTTCCACAACAGTGATTTTAGAAAAAACTGTGACTTGTCACTGAACACCTGACTATACCTGTTATCTTTTTCCATAGGTGTAAACTATTTTACAAGAAAGACAATGAATTTAAAGAGAAGGGTGTGGGGACCCTGCACTTAAAGCCTACAGCAAGTCAGAAGACACAGCTCTTAGTACGGGCCGATACCAATTTAGGTGAGGATTTTTTTTCAGCCTTGTTCCTCCCTGATTTTAGTCCTTGAGATTTTGGGGTTTATTGATGTGTTTTTAGAATGGGAGAAGAGATCATTCAGGCCAAATCATGCTGTATTTATTCATTAAAGACTTAGTTTTGAATAATAGGGAAACAGTGCGTAAGGAAATGTAGACATGTTTCAAACTAACGAGAAAGGAAATCATTTCGTTTGCTTTGTTAGAAGTGTGACTGAGGCTAGAGAGAAGCTGGGCAGTTCAGGAAACGGGCCATCCCGAGGAGGCCTTGTGTAGATGAAAGCATCAGAGCCCACTGCTGCCCACGCTGTCCACCCGCCTCCGTTTTTCCCTGGAAACTGCTGGAAGGAGAGCAGTGCTCAGCAGATGGGAGCCGCAGGGCCTGAGATGAATGGCGGGATCGCTAGACCTGTGGCTACAAGCCCGTGTCACAGAGAGAAACTTCTAGGAAGTGTTTTTTCCTTCCCAGGGCTTGAGTAATTTATAATAACGACACCATAATGTCACCATTGCCCAGTAAGTTGTGCTGGTCTCTGACAGAGATGATGTTCTTGTTTGTGGGTTGTACCAGCTCGTTCTTCCTCCAGTCCTCTCAGCTGAGCCAGCTGGGTGTGCGAGTGGGAGCATTGGGCAGGGCCACCAGAGACCTCCCGGCACTCTGTCCAGGTCAGTGCTAGTACCTGTGAGGGAGCCAGTGCGCATTCTTAATGGCTCCCAGTTTGGGATCCATTGAGTGTGAGCTGCTTCAGGGTTTCGTGCTCATCGGGCTGTGGACTCCTTCCGAGGAGCTCTAGTTGATATGATTTTGATGTATATTTTCCTTTGTTTTAATGCAGGCAACATACTATTGAATGTTTTGATTCCACCCAATATGCCATGTAGCCGAACAGGGAAAAACAATGTACTCATTGTCTGCATTCCAAACCCACCACTTGATGAGAAGAGTGCCACCGTCCCTGCCACCATGTTGATTCGGGTGAAAACTAGTGAGGATGCAGACGAGTTGCACAGGATTTTACTGGAGAAAAAGGGCGCCTGAAGGTGAAGTCGGAGGAGGCATTGCCAAGTTGCTGCTCCCCCACCTCCCTTTAAACTTAGTTTTTCTTTTCTTTGACCTTCTAAGGACTTCTAGATAACTTAAAACTGTTGTGGGGAAGATTAAGGCCAATAAAACCTTTCAATGTTTTATTTCAATGTCAAGGAACTGTATTCTCCCTTCTTCCAAGACTGACAACTGTGCAAAATACATTCGAATGAAATTTTTTGGAAGTTTTTTAAATGTTCATTTGTTTATTAAACTAACTGTTAGTGATTTCTTAATGGACTGCAGTCAGGGTTTGGATCAGCTTTCCCAAAGGCTTTTCTGATCCATGGGGTTTCAGGTCGCTACCAGCACTGGCAAGGCTTCCTGACGGCGGATGCGGCATCCAGGAAGAAACCTGCTGGTGTGGTTCTTACGCGTGGGCGCAACGGATGTGTGAGACCAGCACTCTACCAAATGAACCAGCCGCCATGCTGTGACCGACGTTGTCTTCTGCTCTGTTGTATGTTCCGTTTTCAAACTGCAGGGTGGGCACTCACCGTTCACTGTGGGTGTGCGTCGTCAACTTATGATTTGCAGACATTGGCCTTTAACCCTGTGGGCTGCTTTACTGTAATTCAGGAACTGCATTTTCATTTTAAAAGGAAGCAAGTTGCTTGAGAAGGAGTTCTTGGGTTTTGCATACCTGGTTTTGTAGTTTTTATTCATGAGGTGCTATTATTTGTTTATTCCCCAAAGAAAATTAAGATAGAAGGGGATTATTGCCAGGAATGGGGTTTAAAAGCACAAATTTGGTAGCTTATCATTTCTAGAAATGACCATGGACATCAAACCCTTGAGAAGAGAAGTGAAGTCAGACTGCACTGGAAAAGAAAAATGTGTTCATAGTCACTTGTACCCTAAATGAACCCCATAGATCTAAAAAATTTACGTAGGAGGAGTTTGAATTCACTAGGAAACATGAACTTAAGGTAGTGGAGAAGGAAACTGTGTATGAAGTTTGCCTTTAACTTTAGACAGTGGTATATTTATACACCTATTATCTGAAGTAACTTTTTTTTTTTTTAAGAATAAAATACTCAGTGTGTCCATTTGGAGCCATGGTTGTGCTTCTCCAGAGCTGTCAGGTAGCACTAGCTTGCTTTGAAGACTGGGCACGTGAATTACACGCAAGATTTAACGTCTAAATTCCTTGTGAATTAAAAATGAAAGTGCTGGTGCCAGCTGGTGCTGTCTCAGGGCTCAGGGTCACTGCCCACTTGAAAATCCTCATCTTCAGTATGTAATGTGCCTGACTTAGGAAATAGGAATCAGAATACTTGTGGGTGGTCTGGGTGCTTTTAGAAACTGCAGTCTTCGGGTGTGGTGCGTGGAGCGCTCTGCATGGGTAGCTCTGGAGCCCTTGAGGTGAGGAGATGGTGAGATTTTGTGTTGCCTGTGACTGAGCAGTTTCTGATTTCAGTGGGAGAATTTGGCCTAGAGTGTGGCTCTGAATAAATACGTGCAGAGAGGTGTGCTGGTTGTGCTGTTAGGGATGTGGCTCAACTTTTACTCTGTTGTTGTGAGGCCTGGGAGGGGCGGCAGCATGAAAGCTTGTGTCACCTTCTAACCACCTAGGTTTGCATTTACCTTTAGAATTGAGAATGCTCAAGAGTTTTCATTAAAGATGATTTATGGTAAGCAAGTGGTTGATACTGTTAAAATGACACTGGCCCTGCCCTATTCATATTAACTTTCTGAAAAATGAAGGGTAATAGGGGGACAAATTTCAGGATGTGACTGCTCAGCCTCACCTGCTGCCTTGGCACCATCCCACATACTCACTCTCAGGCCGCAGAGGAGCATAGCAGTATCCTGGGGCGTGGGGGGCGTATGTGGCCTTTGTCTGCATGTGTCATAGGTGTTTACAAAAGCAGCATGAAAGCTTGTGTCACCTTCTAACCACCTTCCCTGACGCCAGGTTTGTTTTTAAATTAGTGGATGTGTGTGGCTTTCTTTGTCCTAACATTCCCAGCAAATTTTTGCTGCTAAGACTATCACTATTAAATAAGTGAGAATTACAGGGGAAAATGATGCTTCAACTCAAAATGTGATATTTTCTTGAAAATTTTTATGCTTTAGGATCTTGTTGGACCCACTTAGTGTATTCATATAAATGAACCTGAGTATGAGTGTATTTTATGATAAAATCCAACACCTTATATATTGCTTGGGGTTAGGGGCCCCTGGAGGGCTTACCCAGTTTTTCTCTACTGTGTTAATAACTAATTCTAGCCTGTGGGTTATTTTAGTCTGTTAGAAGTTAGACTTTGGAATGTTCAATATGGACTGAAAATTTCCATCTTTAGTTTGAAAATCCATAACTTGTATCTCGTGTACGAGACCTGAAGCAGGGCTCGTGTGTGCACGCACTGGGCATACGGCATTTTTAATTCTTAGTCAGATTTCATCTTGATCTCATTCTGGAAGTGGGAGCTCTAGGGAAACCTGGCTTGTTCTGCAGCAAAACCTGTAGAGGGCGCAGCCTGTCAGCGTCTTCTCTCCCCATCCTGCGCTGAGAGTGGCCATCATGTAAGGACTAAGGACTCTCCACTTGATGCGGACAGCACTCTAAGGGAGATGCAAAACTTCTTAGCAATCAAATGGATAAACTGTTTGCTTCTTACTTTGTGCTAAGTATCCCGTGGCCTTTTTTTCCCCCAAAACTGATGGGTCCTTGCCATTCCCAGGAGGCAGAAGGCTGAGTGTTATGCCGCCCGCCTTACTAGAATCACACTGGAAACGTTGGTTTTAAAAGAACTTTAGTGTTTTACGTGGGAGGCCAAGTCTGACTGTGGACTGATTTTCTTGAAGAGAATTATGTTTTACAGTTTCAATTCTAAATCATATTCTATGCTGCATGCCAAAAAAAGTAATAATGATGCCTGTTCTTGGAGAGAAAATATTCCACCTTAGCACTAGAACTCAGAACAGGTGTTCACAGAGAGCCTTTCAGTGTGCTGTCGGGTCGAGGTCTGCTGTCCTTGGTGTCTCTGTGGAGTCGCAGTGCAGGTGTGATGGGTTAGAGGGCTCTGCGGACTCTGGTGTCCTCGCACCCGGGTCTTCTCATCCTGGAAACACGGCTTGTCCTATAGCCCGTAGAGGGCAGCAGCCTGTCGAGACTGGCCTTTGGTTCTTCCAACCGTGCACTGAGCACAGGCTCTGTGTGTTCCTAGCCAGAGGCCACCATGGTGAGGACTAAGGACTCTCCATTTGATGCGGACACCACTCTAAGGGAGATGTAGAACTTCTTAGCAATCAAATGGATAAACTGTTGTTTTTACTTTAAATAGGAAATTGTTTTCTAAAAGACTAAAATACTTGAATTGTTAAACATAATCTCAGTTTGTATTAGTTTTGAATGATCCCGTTGAGGGAGTGTTAATCCATGAAATGTGAATAAATGGGAAGTAAACAAAAGCCACTGCGTTTGACACTGTATGTTGCTCTCTGGTACACTTGGCCTGGATACTACCCAGGTAGAATGGAAGGGAGAGAACGAGGAGCTGCAGGAGCCTCCCAGACAGCATGACCAGGGACGTGTGCTTAATCTAGAGACCTGTGTATGTATCAGACTCCTGTGGGTGGGACGAGGCCACCCAAAGTTGCTCAGGCCTTGGGCTATGTCAGATTGCTTTAAAAACAGAGTGGGAGTAGGCCCTTGACTGGCTGGCACACAGGTGTGATGCCGTGGTCACAGCTTCTCCTGGTCCTCCTCAATGAAAAGGAAACCTGGGCCGGGGCGTTGCCCAGGGCAGGGCGCTTGCCTATCACGCAGAAGGCCCTGGGCTCAGTCCCCAGCACTGCAGAAACAAAAAGGATCAAGGAAAACATTGCGAATTTATGTCACTTAAAATACAGGGTGATTTAGAAAACTACAAGATTAAATTCCATAATCAGCAGTACTCTGGAATTGTGTTTGTACTCTTGAAGTCTCCTAAGTAATTAAGTATTTATTTGATTTGGAAGGTGTTTCCTTGTTTGAAAAATATATATTGAAGAGAGTTGATCTATCAGGGTGTTTTTCCTGAACTCCTGACGTCTGGAGGGAGCGACTGAGTGGCACCAAAGGTGCTGGCTGAAGAGCGGGTTGTGCTCAGCTCCCCAGCCCTGCCAGGAGGTGCTCAGCGGCCTGGCCTGCCCACCACAGGGTTTCCAGGTGTGGCCCTGGGCCCGCCCGAAGCATCTGGGAGCTTGCTGGAAATGGAGACCCTTGGACCCCAGCCTAGACTTACAGAACCAGAATCTTGGGCGAGGCCCGCCCAATCATCACCTAAATTGGGTGTAATTTACAATAAAATCCACACTTTTTAAAGTATTCCATGTGGCTTTTAGTTCATTCAGAGTGGCACAACCACTGTCACTACTTTTAAAGTATTGTCATAATCAGCCATTAGGTTTGAACAGCTGAACCAATGTGAAGTCCAGCTTGAGGACCACACGCACACATACTCCCTCCCTGAGACTCCTGCTCAGACACGAGGGACCACGCAGTGCCTCTTGGCACGCTCTGGAGGAACCAGCAGTAATCATCAGGGCCAGGAGTTACTGGTACCCGGCCTTCTCTGGCCTGCATCACTGTGTCCTGGGAGGCAAGTGGTAGGCCACATTCCCTTTGAGGAGACCCTTGCCCTGTCTTTAGATGACCAGCCTAGGTACTGTGGTGTGTCCTGGTGTGGATCCCTGCGGCTCCCTGCAGCCTGCCCTTGAACCTATGTGCATGCCCATTAAATGACTAAACTGGTTTCTGGAATTACCTAAAGTCTTTTGAGCAAAGTTGTTTATTCAAAATATAATCAAAATTATCTCAAGCTGAGCAACCTAATTGTTTTATTAAGTCACATTCCAAGATGAAAGACCCTTCATCTACATAAGAGAAAAGAAAAATCTTATTACGCATCACTCACGCAGAGGCTGAGGCAGGAGGAAAGACAACTTGGCCCTTTCTTTAATCATCCCCTACAAACAGGCACCTCCCTGGTCCTCCAGATTTTCCAGCTGTTTGTCATTTTAACACCAAGCTCAAGAGCACAGCCTGTCTGTACAGCTACTCCCACAGACATTCCTGAGCCGAGCGCTGGGTGGCCCAGTTTTCATTTCTCCCTTCCCAGTACCAGGTTCCCTTTCCAGGGAGCATTTTCTGCTAGGTGCGGGTGTGGCCTCAGCTCAGACTACCAGTCGGAAGGCCAGACCCGAATATCGGCCTTCAAGAGCAGGCCAGGTGGTTACTGTTTTGAAGGGACTTCCTGGTTATTTAACAGAAACAGGATTTGCTTCAGACCACAAGGAAGTCTTGTCCCCCTTCTGATCTACCTCCCTCCTGCTTCCACTTTGCAGTGTGCCCTTGGAGATGCCAGGTCAAGAAATTTTCAATCTGGTGGTTCCAAGGCAGAGGGCTAGACCCCCTGCATTCCTAAATGTGTCTCCATTCTGTAGCTCTGTCTCTTGGGCCTTACTCACACCCAACACTCTGCGACAAGTTGTTCATCCTAATAAAAACACATTCCCTGGAAGGTGGTTCTGAGGCTTTCCGCAGCCTCTGGGAGGATCAAAGCACCCCTGTGAGCACGCCCAGCAGGGTGTGTTCTGAGGGGTGCCAGGCAGGGAGAGCACCTGTTCCCAAACCTCTTACTGGGAGCATGCCCAAACCAAAGCCAGCCCCAGCTTCTGTTCCAGGATTTGCCCACATTTGCTAGGAGTTGGGAAGCTCCACGGCACGACTGTGGGGGTGTGAACCACTCTGAGGGTGGGGAGCTGGGCCTGAAACATGTCTCGGGATTTACCTTTGTAAACATGGCACCTCCGGTCACAGACTCCCAGATGGCTAGCATGAACACAGAGCACCTGGGGGCCTTCTGCAGGACTCCAGCACATCCCATTCCAAAGAAGTGCCTGTGAAAGCCCCCAAAGCCACTGCAGGACTCTGGGGCAAACCCAGTTTCCACCATTAAGCTATCACTTTGCTCTAACATCTGCAATAGCCTAAAGTGAGCACAACAGAAAAAAATCACTAGGTAGGTATAGATTAGAGGAAACCAGGAGAAAATAACTTTAATATGCAAAGCAACTTTCCAAAGAAACATGAAATCATACAGCAAAGCTGAGGAAACTGCAAATCCTGCCTAGAGATGACTTGTGCTGGAGGTGGAAGATGGCTCATCAATTAGCTGGGGCCTTTATGGAAACACCACGGACAATCAGCATGCCAGCTTGCCCACTGTGTGCCAGCATGATGTTTTTGCTAAAATACATTTTGTTAAAAACCATGAGTTATGCCTCAAAGTGGCAAAAAAAACCTCAACATTTTCTTTGCAGATTTAACCACTCTCAAACATAGAATTAGTTTGGAAACCATAAGAAATTCCCATTTACAAACTTTCTGACCTGCAAAGTGGAGGACTGAAGTCAAAAGAGGGTCTAATAGACAACGCTTCCAGCTGCTCAGCAGAGCCGGAGGATCGCTGCTGCTTTTGACTGACCCAGGCCATGGCCTGGAATCCTAATAGAAGACCTGATCACCTTGGGAATATGACCAGAAGCTGTAAGGTAAGCTCCACGTGACCCTGCTGCTCCACTCCGGGCTCCACCTGCTGCAGACAGAGCTCCACCCAGCCCTAGCTACAGGTGTCCAGTGGTCTGGTTTGCGTGGCGGCCAAGTGGGCTCAGAGAGGGCTGGTGGGTTCTGTTTCCACGGAGGCTCATTTAGTATCTAGTCAGTGAAAAGCAAAGTAGGGAAAGCAGGTCGGGGGTGCCCCAGCTCCCAGCGGGCTCTGTAGAGCACAGGGCAGTACCTGGAGCAGCAGGGGCTGCTGCCCAGCCCTCCAAAGACTCCCTTCAGCCCTGTTAGGATGGTTTTATTGAGAAGTAGTTTGCTTCCCAGGACAAAGACGAGACCCAGCCTGACAGGGAGAGGTCAAGGGATCTGGTTTTTGAGGCTGGATGTGAAATTCCAGTTAACCTGGAAATCTGCAAACATTTCTGGGTAAAACCCACCAAGTTCAATATCAAGTTGGCAGATACCTAAAAAAAAGGCCTTTAAAGAATTTTGGCCAATGATTTAAATCTACCAGGAACAACACTGTTACATGTATTTTCCGTCACTAGGATCAGGGATGGAAATGCCTTCTAAAGTCTCCTACTAACTAATGTACTTGTGAGTAAACAGGAAAAATATCCCATTTCTTTCTAGCTGGATTTTTGGAGAGAAGCCACAGGAGGAGCACACCCTCCTGGTCTCACGGCTGCACGGATTCCTGATTCCTGACAGGAGTGCCAGACGCCACCCTCCCCGGCGTGCTGCGGGCTGGGGAGTGCTTGCTTTTTGTTCTCTTTTGACCACTTCCCTGCCAAGTTGTGTTTTAAATAATATTCTTTTGAAAAAGTGAGCCTGGCCGCTTTGCAGGCCCCTAGCAGTTCCAGTAAGACCTCAGAAGGCAGAGCTGCTCCACCTGCTCTTTCAAGTGCTGCGGAGGCTGGGATGGAGGCACACGGCCCCGCCAGAGTGCAGGAGCTGGACACTTAAAAAACCCCTCAGTTTTCTTAATGTCCTAAAAGCTGACACCTAAGTTTCCTCAAAGGAAAGCTTCCCGGTCCCCAGTCGGGACCTGTATGCTTGCTTCCGTCACCCTCCACTCTTCAGGAGACAGGCATTCCCAGAAAAGCTAAAGGTGGCCTTCAAGAAGCAAGAGCGTGCCACCTGGGGCTGTTGGACTCTAGTTCCAGCCAGCATTTGTCACTTGGAGTGACAGCTCAAGTCTGGCTGTCAAGTGCCCCTGAGCGTGTTGGAGGCCAGGCCTCAGAAGTCCCCTTGGAGAAGGGCTTCCGGGTTGAGGACAGAGTGCCTGCGTGTCCCAGGCAGCGCGCTGTGGGCCGCACTGCAGCTGAAGCCCAGCTCGACTGTCACCACTGCTTGTGGTGCAGTGCTGGCAGCGCTCTGAGCCCCTCCAGCTGCCTCCTCGCCTAAGATGGGAACCACCACCCAACCTGAGTGTTGGCGTTGGTGCTCCACGCCACCACGTGCCCTGTTCACGCGCCTTACACCACAGGTGTGACCTAAATCGCATCCGCACCTCGTGACCTGTGCAGCAAGCACTCTCCCACGTGCCTTCAGCAGCTCCTCACAGCTACCCCACCTTACAGTGGGGACCCACTACCTGCTGCCGCCCTGGACTGCCTTGTCCTTCCATGGAAGACACATCAGGGCTTCACTTCTCCGAGACCCAGTCCACAAGTCCACAGCCCAGAAGGAGCAGGGAGAAAGCTCTTGAGGCAGGAGGTGTATTTTGGCCATCCTGGACAGATGGGAGCGGCATCAGGCACCCCTGGAGAAGAGCGTGCTGGACAGGGCTCTGCGCAGGCACTCTGGGGCCTGACCTGACTCTGCTGCCCTAGGACGCTGGCTAGGCGCAACCAGCAGAGCCGAGCTGCAGCTCCAGCCTGGGCTGGACGCTGCTGGAGGTCCACACTGACACAGGTCATTACAAAGGGGGAGAGGTGGCGAGCCTCTGGAGCAGCCGCCCCATGACAGAAGGACCGACGGCGCCCACCCCAGGCAGAAGGACCGACGGCGCCCTGACCCGTGGTACACTGAACCCTGGAGACGGAGTGAGGTAGGTGGAACCGGCCCCGGTCACAGCGGGCAGACGGAGGCAGGGTGAAATGCAACAGCTCGCTTTTAATAACAATATACAAAATCTGGAGAAAGCCCCGAAGTGGTGCCCCATTCCCGGAGCCCGCAGAACGCAGAGGCAGGAAGACATGCTCCCGTCTGCCTCTGCGGCCTGCAGAGGGTCTTAAACGACTGGTGCCCTCCAGTATGGGGGACTTCAAACCAAAACAGCAACAAAGAGACCCAGCTTCCAGTTTATTCCCTGTTGGGTGGGGAGGCCTCTGCTCACGAGAGCACACTGCGCGTCACCAGATGCGGCTCCTTCGCGCTAGGGCAAGGCCAGGCTGGCAGCCCGCACACCGACCGCTGCACCTGCCGTGCACACCCAGCTGAGCCCCACCCTGCCCAGGGAGCTGGTCTGAGAAGAGGGGCCAGCACACTAGCCAAAGACCACCAAGGACAGGAAATGATGCCCAGCCCCCTCCGGCCTCAGGACGGCGGGTATGCCTAGAACCTTCCTGAGGGGAGGCCAACCCCAGCCCACATCAGACACTAACCACAAAGCCCTCCCACCTGCCCAAAGAATCCAAATTCCAGGGGACCCTCCAGCCGAGGCCCAGAACGGGACGCGTCCGGGTCGGAGGTTGTGTGTTGGTGGTGTTCTTTGGCTGGAAGCGAAAGGCCATTCTGGCGGAATCAGGGCGATCTGCTTGGCTCAGGCTGTTCTGGAACTGGGTGTGAGTGAGGTGCTCCAGCCCAGGGCAAAGCGTCCAACAGCAAGTTCCCATCTTCCCCGTCTTCCTGCAGTAACCTATTGTGACAGCGGTGACTAGGGGAGGCTGAGCTGGACTAGCTGGAGGCCCAGGTGTGTCGGGACCCCTTGGCAAAATCCTCAGCTGGGCTTCTTTGGGCTTCCCTAAGGACACACAGTCTGACCACGGAGCGCCCGGGTGTGGGTCCGGCTCTGTCAGCTGTGAGCCAGGTCAGTGGGTCTGGGCACATTCTGGATGCTGGCTATCCTATGGCCTCTTGTGTCTCTGGCCTCTGGATACAGAGGGCTCTCCAGAGGCGGGCGAGTGGCGGCACAGGGCGGGAGCAGAGCCAGAGGGAGGAGGACGAGGCACTTCAGTTTGGGCTGGTGTTCTAGAGTCGGCCCTGGCCCCGGGAGTCGAGTGGCCCCGCCTGGCTGTGGCTCCAGCACTGGCTTGTCACAGAAGACCCCGGTGGCGGTGACAGGTAGGCACTTGGCAGCACTCCCAGGGCTGAGCAGGGCCGGGGCTCTGAGCGGGCTGCACGCACTCTAGGTCATCAGGATGGGCTTCTGCCGGACTTCCAGGATGTCTAGGGCCAGCAGGGAGGGGCAGGGGGGTCAGGGACACTCGACCACCATGCCTGGCCACAACGGGTCCTAGCAGGAGCCCACAGTGGCCACACACCATCACCTGCCCTGTGGAAAGGCGCCCAGAGCAGCTGCAGAGCCTGGAAAGGGCGAGGAAGGAGCAGCACACTCCAGGGCTCCCTCGAGGCTGCAGGCCGAGAGCCAAACCCCGCCCACATGACACCCGGCCTGCAGCCACTCAAGAGGGACAGCAAGAAGTGCAGGCAGGTGTGCAAAGGGGCACCCTGGTTTGGCGACGGCTGCAGCCCACCTGAAGCCTGGAGCAGGAGGCCCGACCCTGCAGGGGTGAGCCACAGGACCCTGGGTCTGGACAACTGTGGAGAAGGGGCTCTGCCCTCCGCCCCCACCACCTCACCTGTTAAGATTCGATGCAGCGGCAAAGTGACGTATGTCAAGTGTGCATAGAGAAGGAAGTTCCCATCGGCTCTGTTCAGTTTCAGCCAGGACCCGACCAGGGACCGTCCCGTGCCAGACAGGGACCGGGACCGCAGATTGGTTGCATTGTGCAGGTCGGCTGGAGGTCAGAAAGCCAGATCAGGGTCCCAGCAGTGGGGACTCGGCAGGAGCTGCAGGAGCAAACCCCCAGTCCAGGCCAGGACCCCCTCGGCTGTGTCCTGGGCACTCCTGACGGCCCCCACAGCACCCATGCACCCCAGAGCTGCTGCCTCCTCACCTTCAAGCCCCTCCTTCCACCCTCTGCCTCCAGGGAGACTTCCCTGGCTGCTCCCAGCCTCCCCTTCTCGGTATCTAGCTGAGTCTCCTTGAGGGTTTCTGCTTCCCTGTGCCCTGTCTCACCCTCGAACTAGGCCCTGCCAGCTGCAGGCCACGGGGCAGCAGGACACAGTGCTCTGGGCCCAGCAGGAGAGCTGCCCCTGGAGGCAGAGCAGGTGCTGCGGGCACTTCCCACTGAGCTGGGAAGAAGCCAGTGGAGGGGAGGCTGGTCCAAGCAGGCCAAGGTCATGGCCCTGGGTTAGGGTCAGGACAAGGACAACTTCCAAGCCCCATCAGTGCTGCCACCTGCTCCCTTGGGGCCCCCGTGGGACGGTGCTCCTGGAACTTCTGCTCGCGCACGATCCGGCATGGGCTGGCACACACCCGCTGGCCTGGTCCTTGAGGGACACTCAGCCCTCACCAGCAGAGTGCGCCAGGACCTCCCTCCCCGTGCTGGAAGTCCACTTCTAAGCCCTCCGGTGGCCTCCCTGACCATGGATAGAAGAGGACCCCGCTGTCTGGCTGCACAGCTTGCTGGCAGCAGTAGTCACTGAGAAGACACAGAGAAGGGGCTGGCGGTGAGAGGCACAGTCGGCTGAGGGACCTGGGGCCTCTGGACACCGGGCAGAGCTGCCCTGGAGGCTGTGGGCGGGAGCCCGAGGGGGTCCTGCAAGTTGTGATTCTGTCCCTGGAGAACAGGGCGTTGAGCAGAGATGGGGGCGACCCTGAGACACACCCACCACGGAAGGTCCCAGCGTGAGGCCCGCTGGCCATGACAGCACAGGAGTGAACAGGACCAGAGCCAGGACTAGCTGAATGCCCGCTGGGCTGTGTGCAGCGGCTGCCCCGACCCAGGTGGCACGCGGATATCCGCGCGGCACTCCCAGACCCCGGCCAGCACCCCCACGGTGCAGCCGCGGAGCCGAGCCTTGGGGCCAGGCTCACCTCCACTGTCGTCCTCCCGGAAAAACTCCTCGCTGTCGTTGGCGGAGTGAGACTTCTTCATCTCAGCGATGCGGTTCCGGGGCACCTTCCTCTTGAGGGACGGGGAGAAGAAGGCAGGCCGGTTGTTCCGCTCCGGGGTTGGGGGGGTGCTGAAGGAGGTCACCTGGGAACAAGGAGCCCAAGTCACTGGAGCAGCAGGAGCAGCCGCGGTCTGAGGGCCCCAGGGCCGCTCACATCCTGCCCCCCAAACAGCCCAGCTCTGAGCCCCAGGGGAGCGGCCACTGGACTGCCGCTGCTGGCTCTGGCTCAAGTGCAGCCACCAGGCAAGGGCAGGACGCCTGGCTGCAGTGCCCTCCAAGGAGGAAGCCCCCCGACACCAGGAAGGATGCAGGGTGCCTCTTCCTGGCCTCCACCCAGGGAGGGTGACAGGGGCCACCAGGGATCAAGCCCGAGCCCACCCCGCCCCCTGGAGCCTTGACTACAGGCCAGGGGCTGGCGCTGGCCCATCTGACCATCAGGAAAGGAAGACGAGACAGCGGCCGTGACCAAGTCAGCCAGAGGCCTGACGGCAAACAGGACTGCAGTCCAGGCCATCCCTAGTGCCCTCCCACCGTGAGCCCCACCCCTGACTCCCAGTCCCTTTCCCGAGAAGCACGATACAGCTCATCTCCACTCCTCCCGCCAGAGCACACTGGTCCCATCCTCCTGGCATCCACAGCCGCTGAGGCCAGGCTGGTAACACAGGCACAGACACAGGTCCCTGCCCTCAAGGAGCTCACAGTCTGTTGGGGGTGCCAGACTCAGAGAGTGACAACCACAGACGGCATGCTGGCCACTGAGACACAGAACCGGAAGCACAGCACACAGGAGCACAGAGGTAGAAGGGACTGGCGGCCTGGGGAATCGGGGTAGGCTTCTTGGAGGAGGTGCGCTTCAGCTGGGTCTTGAAGGACGAGTAGGAGTTCGCCAGGTGAAGAAGGGGGGGAAGGGCGTTCCAGGCAGAGGGAACTTGGCCCATCTCCTCCCTCCTCCCCATGCAAACAAGAATCAGGGCGGCCAGATGAGCTGGGCCGGAGGCTTCCAGAGCCCCGTCGGCTCCTGGTCACAGCTCCGACATCCACCAAAGTCCCGCGGCTGCTGGGCTCCAGACGGTCCTCCCACAGCCGGGAAGGTTTAAAAGACACAAAAACAAACACCAGAAGCTACAATACACACAGCCTGCGTTTGTGGTCCGCGCTGGTTACAGGTGGCCTCTGGGTATAAGAGGACATGTGACAGGCAGCAAAGAGCAGGTCCCCAGAGCTCAGGCCTGGCTGCTGGCCCATGTGACCCCAGCGCCCAGGGCCTCCTGCTGCCAGGGTCTGGGGCTGCCTCACCCTCACAGCCACACCACCTGGGGGATCGAGGTTGGGGCAGGCCTGGTGACACGTCTGTGGCCACTCGGCACCCAGCTGGTCCAGCCCAGGGACCAGGCCACAACTCCACATGAACGCTACACCCATCTTTTCAGAGTCCCAGTGGGCAGTCCAGGGCCAGGAAAAATCAGACCCCTTATCTCAGAAATATGGACGGCCTCCGTTCCTGGACAAGAGGCCACCCGGAACTCCACCGTCTTCCCGAGCAGTGGCATCTGTCTGTCTCACAAACACACTGTTGGGAGCAGGGAAGAGCTTGTGAGGAGAGAGAAAAGCCGGCCCTGAGCCCTGGAGACGATCGAGGTTAAGACCTTCTTACAGAATCAAAGCGCAGTGCTCCCTCGCCTCAGGCTCCCAGCAGGGACACGCACACCTGAGGCCACAGCCCAGCACCCAGCAGCCAGAGGGCCACAGGCTCCCTCACACCTGGAGGCAGGAGTCTGAAGGAGAGAGCTGGGGTTGGAGGCCAAGAGGCAGACACACCACGGTCCCAAGCTCACAGCGTCTTTGGACAAGGGCTGGGCAGGCTGCCCCTGGGCCCAGTGCACACACTGCCGCCTCCTCCAGGGCCCGCGGCTCCGAGTGGCCCTCGCTCTGCAGACCCAGCAGGTCAAGGGAGCCAGTGGGCAGAGCCTAGTCTCACCTGGCCCTGGGGGTGAAGCTGCTGCTGACCTCAGCTCTCCGCCCTAGGGACGGACAGTGCCCAGGGCCCAGTGCTGTCCCCAAGAGGTGTGTGACCTGGGCAGCCACCTGGGTTCCAGGCCTGTGGGTAGGATCCTGCCCCCTACCCACAGGAGGAGCCGGCGGCCCCAGGGCTTGTGCTCTCTGCCCACCTAGTGGGCAGCAGGAAGGCCAGCTCCTCCTCACCTCCCTCTGATTCAACATCCAGTCTCATGTGGCCACCTCACCCAGCAGGTCCAGCTGGGCTGCCACAGGGCGAGGCCTGGCTTTCTGGTCGGACTCTCCTGTCCACAGCCCCTGGGGACGCAGCCTGGCTGCACTGGCAGCTCAGAGAAGCAGAACGAGCTGTGGCCCAGGCCCAGCCTCCTGTGTGGCCTCGGGCAGGGCCCCCAGGTCTCTGAGCCTCAGCTTCCTCGTGGGTGGGAGTGACGGTACCTACCTCCCAGGGACTATGGGGTGGGGGACATGTGAGAAGCAAATCCGAGGGACAGGAGGCCCCTCCCCCAGCTGTGTAGCCCTTACCCGCTCATGCATGGGTGAAGCTGGGCTGGAGTCCTCTTCGGTCCCGCAGGGGGACGTGTCACCAGTGGACACTCGGCTGACTGCCATCTCGGCATGGCCCTTTCCCTGGGGCCCCTTCATGCGCACGAACTCCATGTTGTTGTACTTGTAGAAGCCAAATGACATCTTCTGGGCCATGCGAGCCGCCACGCTCACCTGCAGCAGGTGGGATGTGGCCTGAGCCAGTGTGGTGGGGACTGCTCCTCAGGCCTCCCCTAGGACACAGCAGCCAGGGTGACCATCCCGTGGGCTGCCCGTGGGGGAAGGGGCAGACCCCAGCCTGGCAGGTGCAGCCCTGTGGGGAGGTATTCTGGTCCCCGGTGCCATTCTCACTGCCCTGGAAACTGTGCCACAACAGGGCAGTACCAGGCTAGGACAGGGCACCAGCACCCCTACCCCAGGCTGGGAGAGGCTCTGGTCTCCAGCAGCCCTGCCACACAGGAGCAGCCTGGGCTCCTCACCCTGTGGCTGGCAGTCAGGGCCAGCTTCTGGGCTGTCCCCAGGAACAGGCCAGGGAGGGCCAGGGAGAGCCAGGGGCTCACGGCACAGTGAGGAGCGAGAAGAGAAAGACCCCCTTGTGTCCCAGCTGAGCGTGGCCCAGGGCCACAGGTGCACCGGGGGACAGGCATGGCCCGTAGGCAGGCTTGAGACCACGCAGGGAGACGGGGGTGGGGGGACCCCAGGCGGACACTCACTCGGTTGTCATACACCTTCTTGAGCGCCTCGTAGCGGATGGAGCCCTGGAAGATGACCCCCTGGAACATGTTGGTTTTGTCACTGGCCACCAGCTCCACACACACCATCTCTCCTTCCCCCACGGTCATGTCGCTGAACACCTGAAGGGGTCACAAGGAGGACGGGGGGATATGGAGTGTCCACTGCCACCACTGGGACCGCAGCCGGGCCCAGCTGCAGGGACAGCCTGCTCCAAAGCCCCAGTTTGCAGGTGAAGACGCTGACGGAGAAGGCGACAGCCGTCCTGACCCCAGCTCTGCCCGGTCCCCCAGACCCTTGGAGCAGCCTCCCACTGGGCAGGGCTTACTGCAGGAACTCCAGGACTACAGGTGCAGGCCCTGCTGGGCCACAGAAGGGCCAGGCCCCTCGTCACACTTCTTCTGCAAGCAAGTGAGACAGGTTACAAATTGGCCTGGCCACTGGGCACCTCCCCATGCCAGCTATGCAAACTGGTCCCTGGGCTCAAGGCAAAGGCTCAGCAGCACTGACACACTGACCACCTGGCTGCCTTTCTGAGCTGCTATCCCTGGGGCTGGCACACAGATTGTGTGTGTGTGTGTGTGTGTGTGTGTGTGTGTGTCTGTGTGTGGTTGGGGACTGAACCCAGGGCCTTGTGCATGCAAGGCAAGCACTCTACCAACTGAGCTGTCCCCAGCCCCAGATGTGAGTTTTAAAGCCAGAGACTCAGATGCCAACAGCTTTGCTGTGTGAGGTGGGGAGGGTGTCAGCTCCTGAGCCTCAGGTGCTCAGAGGCCCCAACAGACCTGCCCGCCTTCCTTGTGGACCCTCCCAGGGAACCCCTGGTGAGCACAGGGACCACTCCAGGGCCTCGAGAGAGAAGCAGTGGCTTCCCTTCTGCTCCACCAGTGCCCTGTGCCCAGGGAGCTCGGCTTTCCCAGCTTTAAACAGTCTTGGTCCAGGTGACTCCCGAAGCCCAACCCTCTCTGACACACCAGGATTTCCTGATGGTGGGGCAGGAAGATGCCCATCTGTGGTCATGGGAGACGACAAAGACTCCCCGCCCAGGAGGCACGCACTGTGAGTCTGCCAGGTGCTCTCCCTCCCAGCAGCCCTTGGGTCATCTACCCCATGGGCCAGCAGGACACGCCATGACATTCACACTCACTTTATAGATGAGGCTGGGTGAGCTCCCCTGCCCCAAGTCAGACACCAGCAAGAGAGGCCTCACTGGCCAGCCTCTGGACACCACCAGCCCCACACCTCCTGTGGGAGAAGGTCCTCGCCCTGCGCCTCCCGGAACAGAGCTGGGGAGCAGCCAGGGCAAGCAACTCACCTCCTCAAAGCTGTCAATCATGAAGAAGATGTTAGGGTAACTCATCTTGGACTCTTCCCCTTTGCTGTCCATGGGGTGTTTGCTGGGAGATGCAAACACTTGCTGAAAGAAAGCAGATTTCAAGGGCTGAGAGAGGTGGTACCTCACGGGCTGGCCCAGGGCCACTCCAGGTATGGGCTGGTATGTCCACGCTGCTCAGAGCCTGTCCAAAACCAAGGAGCCACTCTGGAGGAGCTGTGTGCCAAGACCTGGTTGCATGCTCCTTGCATGGGACACAGGACCCCAGGCACTTCTGCAGTCAGACCCTCTCTCCCCTCAGGGGAAGGGAGGAGCGGCGGGCAGGGGGAGGAGTCTTTCCAGCCTAAACACCAGGCAGCCCTGGACTGACGTGGCAGGTGGGAGGCCTGGGGGCTCTCGAACCTGGGCTCACCTGGGATTTCTTCTTATGGATGTGAATGTCACCTCCATCAGAACGTGTGCACACTGCACAGGTCACCATGTAGTCCAGCTGGAAGAGAGCACAGGTCAGTGTGCAGAAGGGGCACTTCCCTCACACCCATGCAAACTCCACCCACTGTGCTCGTACCTTCTGCAGGATGAGATTCAGGCACACGCTCTCCTCCCAGTCGATATCGGGGTCCCCCAGGCCTGGCAACTTCTTGGAGTCGCGCCGGTACACCTCCACCTCCACCTCGGGCTCAGCATCCGCCTGCTACAGCACCGGGCGGGAGTGAATGTGCTGGCCACTGAGCACCTGTGCCCCACCATGGCACTGAGCAGGCCCAAGATGGACAAGGCCTCCTACTCCCACTGTTCCACTCCCAGCGCTCGAGCTCTGGGACCCACAGGGCATCCGTTCTCCACTTGGAGCCTGGATTTCCTCATCTGCACCGGGCCAGCATCTTCCACTCAAAGTTATTGTGATGATTAAAAAAGATCATATCTGCTAAGTGTCACTAATGACTGTGACATCTACTGAGCTCACAGTGGCCAGGAGGGGTTGGGTTCAATGTTTTGCGAATTATTTATTTTTTGGACCTAACAACATTCCTAGAAGACAAGTGTCATTAGTCCCATTGTAACAGATGAAGGTCAAATTTATTGAAGGTCAAATAATACGCACACATGAAAGAGAAATGAGAGCATCTACCTGCACCTCTCCATGGAGAAGAACATTAGGGAAAAGTCAAAAGGAGGTTTTGATGCATCTGTCCTGCTGGGAGGCCTCCTGTCCTGGATCCTGGTGAGGCCCAGAGGGCATCAAGGGGAACCAGCCACCCCAGAAAGGGAGTGCTCGGGCCTCTCACAGGGGTGCAGGTCTGGGTACCCGGAGGTGGAGCTGAGACCCACGCAGAGGTGCCAGAGGCTTCAGCCTCAGCAAGAGAAAGGATGTCCTAAGGCGGGAATCCCACTTCCCATGGCCTGTGCAGCACAAAGTCCCCTGAGCTCTGAATTGGGTCCCCGGGGCCCCAGGCTGTTGCTGCTCTTGGTCACACTTCATGGCCCTGGCTGGGCCACTCTCCTTTCCTCCAGTGCTCCCATTTGTTTAGTCTCCTCCAAGAGAACACAGCCCCAAACAGGGTGGTGGACTGTGCACGTGGTGAGGCTCTGCAAGTCTTTGCTGGCCAGTGAGTGGATGGACAGGTACGAGGCGCAAGCGCGGGGCTACTTTCAGATCAGAACCACGCACCCTGGACAGCAGAAAGAGCAGTCCCCTCAGCAAAGCACCCAAGTGTGCACCACAAGACAGGTCCAAGGATGTGCTGGAAGCTGCTCAGATGTCCACCCACAGGACAGATGGACGGCTGTGGTACACTCAGGGGAACAGCATGCAGCAGCCAGACAAACCACAGCCACCTGAGTCAACAGACACAGCCCAGAAGACACCGAGGAGGCAGCAACTCCATGTCCAGGGGTGCAAGAAGCCAGGCCTGCCCTCGGGGAGGGAGGTAGCCGAGGATGGCCAGGGCCTCAGGTGTGCCTGGATCTGGGGGCTGACGACCCCGGGTGTTCCCACTGAGAGAGACCATCAAGCTATGCATGCTGGCCGCTGGCCGGTGCGCTTTCCCGCATTCCTGTTACACTCAAGAAAACCTACTCCAAGAGAAAAGGGGATGGACCTACTCCAAGAGAAAAGGGGATGGAGCAGAGCCGCGTCGCGGGAAGTGGTGGGATCCAAGGCAGGCTCCTTCCTGTCCCTGAGTTGTGGTTTTCCTGGGAGTGGGTTTAAGATAATCTGTACTCCAGGATTGCTGAGGGCATCAATGGGAGTGACAGTGGCACACTGTGTGGGCCACCAGCAGAGTAGGCCACAGTGGCCCAGTGCTCATCACTGCCAGGGATAAAATGGCCACCAGGAGTATTTCATCCAGGGGTGGTGTAAACAGAGTGTAGGGAATCCAGGACAGACCGGGACAGGCTGGGCCAGGATCCCTAACGTGTCCCTGCAGCAGTGCACAGATCCCAGCATCCTGTGCCCACCCACACTGTAGCACTGGCTCTGCCCATCCACCCTCCTCCACTAGCCCATATGGTTACCATGACAACCGGGTACCAACAGGATAGGGAGGAGTGGGAAGGGGTGGGAGCTGGCTCCATGCTTGCTGCAGAAGACTCTGGGTGCGCAGGCGCAGCAAACAAAGCTGGTCTGCAGTTAGTTCTCCATGGGGCGGGGCTCCGTGCTTGTGCTCCCAGCCCGCCCCCTGCAGGCCGTCCTCTGCACTGCAGCCTGGTGAGCTATAAAAAGTGCCCTGTGTAGAGGGATTCTGGGCAGGTCTTGGCCCTCCACATACTGCACCAAATGCTACCCGGAAAGGCACTATGTTAATGCCATGTTACACATGTCACACACTGTCACACCCTGGGTCACAGGTACCTGGAACCCCCTTCCCATAATACAGGTGCTAGTCCTTCCCCTTGGGGTGTCCACAGTACACAGCTTTCCTCGCTATCCTGTGGGCAGATGTTACTTTCCTTTGCGGCCCCCACTGGCCCTCTGTTCTCCCCACCATCAGAGCACTGGTGACTCTGTACACACTGGCCATGATGTCTGCCTGTTCCATAAGACAGGGGGCTTCCTAAGGACAGTGGCCAGCTCTGGGTCACTTCTATGCTGCAATGCTGGGGCAAAGGGCACTTGCACATGGCTCACCGTGGTGCACAGTGCTCCTGTGGGACTCAACCCCCCCACATCTTCAAGAGCATCTGCAGGCAGCCCTGCCCCTCCTGTTCCAAACCCGTCAGTCCTGGGCCCAGGCTGCTCTTCCCCGAGGAGGGCTCACATCTCTCACTTCTCTATGTGCCATCTCTGCCAACCCTCTCTCCCCTCACCAGGCCTCCCCAGGGCACACAGACTGACCTCCCCTCTGCCTCCTGACCACAGCTGCCACCTCTCTGAAACGGAAGACAAGAATGCCTCCCAGGGCCCTGGCCTCTCCACAGCCTCTGGCCACAGTAGCCTTTGCCTTGAGGAAAAGACCAACATTTCACAAAAAGAATGTTTTGCAACCTGACTCCAGCAGACAGCAACAGGCTGGAGGGCTAGGGATAGAGGCTGGGCCCAGAGCTTTTCTACCCCAGCTACTCCCTGCTGGGCAGACAAGGACGTCCACCTCCTAAGTGTGGCTATGGGAGAGAAGGTCCCATCCCCCAGCCATGCTGAGGCTGGAGCAGGGAGCGCCCACAGCAAGAGTCATCCTCATGAGGAAGAGCCAGACACCAGCTGAGTCCTGCCAAGGGCATCTCAGTGGTCAGTCACATCACCCAAGCCTTCTAGCCACCCAGGGGTGCATGACAGCAGGGCCCCACCCTTATGGAAGAAGACCCTGAGCCAAGAGGGGACTAGACGTGTCACCTAACAATTAGGGGGCTACGCTGGTCTAGGCAGCTGGCTTAGACTGCCTGCCAGAAGGACAGGTGAGGTGGCTGGACTGAGAGGTCCCACAACCAACACCTGCTGGATGGCCCCACCAACCAGGCCTCCTCCTCACCCCCCACCACTGAAACTGCTCTGCCAGGCCTCTACACCCTCCCTGTCCCAGTCCCATCACTGGCCATGCCACCTCTCCAGGCCCTTCCCCACTTGGCTCTTCTGCTTCTCTGGCCAGTATTCTCCTGCTGGTCCCTCCAAGGCCAGCCTGGCAGGAAGGCACGTCAGTTCCTTTGCCCTGGCTCCTAGGCCTGTCCACTGGCCAGTCCTGCACATATTCAGGCTCTCAGAGCAGATGTGAGGCTGGCAAGGGCTGCGACTGGCTGCCTGGGCAGCGAGCGTTGGCTCAGCAGTGGGCCCGGCTCCACAGCCCCCTCTGGCCTGCCCGATGTCCACCCTGCCAGGCTGCGAGCGCCTGTGTCCCGACTACAGACACGCGGGCCACCCTGCCCACAGTGGGTAGGCCCAGGACACTGGGCTCAGGCCTTGGCACTGCCATTTGTTCCCTCGCAGTGAGAGGCTGGGCACTCCTCAAAGCTGCAGTGGTGCGGACATCGCTGCCTCAGCCGTCCTGCCACCGTGACTGCCCCAGCCCCGACAGGCGTCCTTCCGGCCTGCACGGGCCTCCCACGGGTCACCCACCTTCCTGCCCTCGCCGCCCTCGCTGCCGGCGTAGGCCAGCTTCCTGCGCACGTAGAAGAGCATGTCGTCCTGCCGCGGGGCCCACTTCTCCATGAAGTAGGTGGAGAACATCCAGGTCCAGAAGACGATTCGGTCATCCTTGAAGCACCCTGCAGGGGGAGGCCAGAGCCGTGAGCGGCCGCCTGCTGACCCACTGCCCCACACCC
This sequence comes from Ictidomys tridecemlineatus, assembly GCF_052094955.1. NCBI lineage: Eukaryota > Metazoa > Chordata > Mammalia > Rodentia > Sciuridae > Ictidomys > Ictidomys tridecemlineatus. The sequence goes on along the minus strand of NC_135482.1, from coordinate 3,691,934 downwards.
GCCCGCGCGCCCGCCAGGCACCCGAGAGGCTGGGGCGCCCCCCGGAGGCCGGCTCCCGCGGCTCCTTGTCCCCCACAACGGATCCACCGCGTGAGTCAGACTGCAGCTGGGCAGCGGCCCCAGGGAGCCTGGAGGACCGAGTCGGGCTCTGGAGGCGGCATCAGGCATCACCACTGCCACCACCGCTGCTGCGGCGTCCCCACCTCCACTCGCCTGAGCTGCTGCGGCAATTCCCACAGAGAATCCTACTTAAAGGGACAGCCGCCCTTTGCCAGCTGCTTCCCAGGCAAACAGGAGCCCTGCGCAGGCTGCTTATTTAATTCTTGCACGGACTTCATTACAGAGGGTATTTCTTTTTGATAAATATTTGTCATCTTTTTTTGACAAGAAGAAAAAGCCCACAGGTTTTGGTAGGAGAACTGGGTCACCATTCCAATGCGGCCACATCATTATGTGACAGTGGGCAGGTGGCTCAGCCCCTGAGCTAGGTGAACTAGACGGTGGGTGGAAGAGCCCTTCCTGGAATAGCAGGCCTGACAAGGTGGGCTTCCTCCCTCCTGGTCAGAACCAACACACCCCCTGGAGCCCTCTTCACCACTGGTGCGCTAGCTGTTGCTGTCCCCTCCCACCCCAGTGCCACTCTGATCTAGGCCTAGTACTGTGCTGCTGGAAGGACCCAGTCCCTGCTCTGACATGGAGAACCTAAGGGCCAGTGGGACCGTCTCCCAGCCTCACTGGCTGTCACTGGCATGAGCAGGGCCTGCCCAGGTCCCACCTCCCGAGGGTCAGCCATGATGCTAAGACCCCAGCAGAGAGCCCCAGCCACACCACCAGCCAGAGAACCAGGGCTCAAGACTAGCCCTGGCGTGGCCAGCTCCCACACCCTGCCTGGCCTGGCCTGGCCTCCAGACACAGGAGCAGCAAGTAGGAGGGTAAAGGCAGACTCCCTCAGGGAGGGGTCCAGGTCAGTGAGCCTCATCAGCCTCAGGAGCACAGGCCAGGAGACCCCACAGCACAGACAGCTGCCCAGGCTCAAAAGGACCAGGTAGAACCAATGCCCATGACATCTCACCCCTTTGAATTCCTGCCCCACTTTCCCGACATGCAACACACAGTCCACACCACCAGAGCCCTGCAAAATTAGGCAAAGGCAGGATAGCTGTTCCTGGACTAACCTCTGGCCCTTTAAACACAGGCTGGGTCTTTTTTTCTTTCTGTATTACAGATTGAGCCCAGGTGCTCTGCCAATGAGCTACACACCCCTGGCCTTTTTCTTGCTAATTAGCTGGGGCTAAGGGTGTAGCTCAGTGGTAGAGCGCCTCTGTGTTCAACCCTTAGTAGCCACTCCCAAAATTATGAAGGTGGCACCCAGGTTCACAGAGCTGGAGACAGATCTGCCAGGTGCCACACTCAGACTCCTGGGAAATCTCGGTGCTCAGCAACCTGTTGAACCTGAGACGGATCCAAAACGCACTCAGCAGGCAGCTGCAGCCCCAGGGGTGCAGGCAGGATTGGCAGGATCAGGGGAGTCTGGGCCCTGGCACCTCCTGCTGCTGGTGGCTCTCCAGGAACCTCCAAGCCCAGCAGGATCCAGCAGGTCCCATCCCTGCTTCAGCCAATCTCCTTGGGCTCCAGGAATCAGACAGCTGAAGCAGGCCACCTGCCTGTGGGGACTCCCAGCAGGGTGGCTGGGCACACACAGGGTTCTGGAGCACAGGGCCTGGTCCACCCACCAGGGACTACACCCTGGGTCAGCAGGCCACAGTGCTGTGTGCCAGGCCCCATGCTGGTCCTGCCCATAAGCACCCCTGCAGCACACGTCCCAGCAGCCGTGAGACCATCGGAAAGTCCAGCAGGCGACACTCCTTGCCAACACCTCGTGTAACCCAGGCTCCGATTCTACCCCGTGGCCAGGCTGCCCCCTGCGGCCGTTTGAACTTTACTTGAAGACTCTCTCCTGCCTTCTCCCTAGGACCTTCCCATCAAATCAGGAAAAAGTCCAGAGTCCTTCCTAAGCACTCCATGTCGGCCCCCTGGGCCACCTCTCCCTGGCCAAGCTGGCTGCCCACAGCGCCGTACACACTCCCTTTAGGGCCAGGATACAAGCTCCTCCTCCTCCTCCAGCCCCTCCCCATCCCTCCAGGTTTGGCTTAGATGTCACCTAAGATGTTTAACAGAGACCCCCGTCCCCCGTTAAACATGTCCACAGGGACCCCCTATCTTGCTTTGCTGCCATCAGAGCCTTATCACGACCTGGCATTCCACACCCATGCACTGACACGAAGGTGTTCCCAGAGGAGGAACTTGGTTACTATTAGATCTCAGGACCCAGATCAGCACCATGCACACAGCAAGCATTCAATAAATGCAGGTTGAATACATGCAGTACCCAACCAGACCAGAGAAGAGCTCGGGCCATGGGCTACAGCCCTTTCATCCTCAGGGTTTCTGACTTGTGAGCTTCCAAAGAAGCCCCGATTCTCACACAGGTGCCAGGGCTGAGCCCCGCTTCTCTGCCCTTCTGGGCTCGGGAGTTGCAGCACCCGCTGTGCTGAAGGTGCAGGCCCATGTCACAGTCCACTACCTTCCCTCTGCTGCCGCCGCGGGCCAGGAGAGCCCGAGCCAACGAGCTCCGGGAACCCAGGGCTGCGGGCGGGGGACGCAGCTCAGCATGGCCAGCACTGTTCTGTCTAGTGCCAGCAGGGAAGACCAGCAGGAAGACCAGCCTGCCAGGGACACACAGGCCTCCACTGCCCAGCAACTAGTCCCCTGGGTCCAGCCCCAGGGGTGCCCTCCAGTAGGGAGCCTCCTAGTCTCCAGAACCCACTGTCCTGTCTACCTGCATGCAGCAGCTTTCTCATTGCTGTGACCCAAAGACCTGACAAGGTCAATTTTAAGGATGAAAAGTTTTAAGGTTCATGGTTTCAGAGGCTCAGTCCACAGACAGCTCCATTCTTTGGGGTATGAGGTGGGGCAGGACATCATGGCGCAAATGTGTGGCTGAGGAAAGCAGCTGGGAAGGTGGCACCCAGGAGCAGTCCGCTCACAGAATATAAACCCCCAGGCACCTTCTGGGGGACCCACCTCCTCCAGCCAGCCCCTGCCTACAGTCCCCACCCAGCTAATCCCTGTCAGGGGCCAACGCACTAGAGGCTCAGGCTCTGCCGCTTCACCTCTGTGCCTCTGGCATCTCCACCCCCAGAATCGACACCATGGCACCTGGCTGGAGGGAACGCCACCTTGGAATCCAGGGGATGGACTCCTGGAGCAGATGCAGCCCTTGAAGCTGAGACAGACTTACTCAGGCAGCACCACGGACAGCTGCGCTCCACGTGGCAGGCTCTGGGCTGGGGTCCTCAGGGGCTGTGTCCCACAACAGAGCCTCTAGCACTGAATGAGCACACAGGACCCTGCTCCTGGGGGCAATACTGGGCAGGCTCCAGTAGCCTCTGGTCACTATGCCATCACCAGTGACCACTCATGGCCTCAAGGCAGGTTTCTGTCCAAAGGCCTTTTATTCCACACTGAGCTCATTCCTCAACTGAACGCAGCCTGAAGGAAGCTCACTGAACACACCTCTGTGACGCATGGCCTGGCCCTCCTGTGCTGGGCCAGGCAATATCTGGGCACTGCACTGGGCAGCACCATGAGTCACCCACAAAAAGCAGGAGGTGAGTCCCACGGCACCACATGGGCCCACAGACTCAGATCTACAGGCAGGACACAGGTCTCCTCCTGCACCCTTCGCCGGGAACCAGTGTGCAGGGGACACATTTTCCAAATGTCCACCACTAACCACAAAAGTGTGCCCAGTACTGATTTGGGGTTAGAGATGACTTCAGCAAAGGGGCGAATTCACAAACACAGAGTCCATGAGCCACGAGTACTGGCTGCATCAGGACTGACCCTGCCAGCTCCAGCTGGGAACACCAGCCCAGCCGTGCCCCCCACCCCAGCCAGGGGCCTATCCGAGTCGCTCGCTGGATCACAGACCTGCAGGCCCCCCACCGACCAACAGCTCAAGGAGGAGTGGGCGAGGCTCACAGCGGGACGTGCTGCCAGGCCTCCCTCATCTGGGGTGCTCTCTGCTGGTGCTGTCTCATCCTGCAGGACACTGAGCCGGGGACAGGGAGCCCAGCTGCTCAGCAGGACTGGTGTGAGGAAGGCAGAGCAGTGGCTGGCAGGACTCCTGTCAATCACTGCACCCTCGAGGCAACATTATGGGGAGGCCCTGGGCCCAATAGAAACCCGGTCTTCATTCCAGAGATAAAGCAACCTGGGGATGGAGGGACTCGGGGGAGATTCAGAGCTGGGACCTGAAGTGTGGCAGACATGTGCTTCCCAGGCCCACACACGGCACTGCAGACTGAACGGCTGGGAAGGCAGCCCAGGCCCCCCCACTGAGCCCCCGCCCTGCCCTCCCAACACAACACATGGGGGTGGCTCACAGTGGGCCTCTCAGGCCAGCCAGGAGGACACCCGCCTTGTCCATGGGTGCTGTGGGGGCCACTTCCCGCAGAATGCCAAGCAAGCACCAATCATGTCCCATAGAGAGACCCCTCAAGTGCACCTGACCAGAAAGGGACCTCTGCACCTCTCAGGGCTTTTCACAATGTAGCGCAGGCTGCAGAGGCTCCAGGAGCGAGAACAGACTTGGCCCACACTGCTGACCCAGCACCGCCAGCAAGCCTCCAGGGAGAGCGGGGAGAGCGGGGAGAGCGCAGGAGGGGCTGGGCAGAGCACGGGCCGGTGAGCGCTCCTGGACAGACAACCACTCCGTGGCTATGATAACCACTGGGCTGCTTTCTACCAGCTGGACCCTTTGGAAAACCCGAGGACTGGGTCTGAGGAGCATTGCTTGAGACCTCTCCCAGGCCCATCTGGACCACTAACCCACGAGGTTCCAGCCGGCTGTGCTAAGGCCATCAGAAAGGACGGCCGTGTATTCAGGGGGGAAAAACGCACCACACTCTGCTGGAGGACACTGAAGCAGCAGCCACCAGGAGTCCCCGAGAGAGCGATTCCATCGGGTCTCGGACCGTCCAGAGCCACACACACACTTTCAGAGCCTCAGAAACTTGCGAATTCTTTTTAACTGGCAAATTCTAGTTGATGATACCAACCCCAAAGATAACACACACTCTCTCTCAGGTACGACTACACATTAATATCCCGGATCTCAGGATATCAACATAAAGACTACATACAGGGGCTGGGGTTGTGGCGCAGCAGAACAGCGCTCGCTTGGCACGAGCAAGGCCCTGGGTTCGATCCTCAGCACCACAAAAAAATAAAGGTATTGTGTCCAACTACAACTAAAAAATAAATATTTTTTAAAAAATTTTTACATACAGTACTAAACAGAGTCCAGAAATCTATTAAAATATATGCTAATGGCCAAACAGGATTTAGTCAGTAATACAAAGATGGCCCAATATTAGGAAAAGTATTAAATATATTTATATCTATTTATGACTCAAAAGAGAAATAACACACGATCATCTCACAGAGGCTGGGCCAAGACCACTCAATGAAACTCAATACCCATTGTTGATTTTTAAAAAATAGTCTGCTGGGCGTGGTGCACACCTGTGATCCCAGCAACCCGAGCGGCTGAGGCAGAAGGAGCACAAGTTCAAGGCCAGCCTGGACAAGTTAGCAAAGCCCTGCCTCAAAATAAAATAAAAAGCTGGGGACAGAGCTCGGTGGGAAGGCCCTTGTCTAACATGCGCAAGGCCTTGGGTTCCATCCCCAATATCACAAGTAAAAATACTAAGTAATAATTTAAAAATTTTAAAAATAGCCTCCATAAAATCTGTTTATTTCTATAAACAGATTTTACTTCCTTAAACTGATATATCTTAACTTCCAGAGTTAGAAACAAATTGATCATCACAGTCCACTGTTATCAGCATTGTTCTGAAGATGCTGGACATTACCATCAGGCGACAAAAACGTACTGAGAACAGCAGCAACTGGGGGGAAAAGCCACGTCACTATGGACGGTGTGACGGGTGAGCACCTGCCCTGGAGGACACAGCGGGGGAAGCTGAAAGACCAGCTGACCACGGGAGCACCAGCACCAGGCGCAGCGTCGCCAGCACACGCAGGGAACAGAGCGCCAGAGCCAACTCTCCTGGTGGAGGGGGACGGGGGCTTCTGTTCTTCAGAATCTAAAACAGAAGGACCTGAACAGATGAAAAGGCCCACCTCATTCTCAGCGGGGAACCCTCAAGTCACAGGGGAGCAACTCTGTCTAATTTGATCTGTTCATTTAACACGCCGAGAGAAGGGCTGGTCTGGTTTGGTTTTGCGGCGCTGGGAATGGAACCTGGGCCTCGCACACACTAGGCAGGCGCTCTACCCGAGAGACACGCAGACAGTGTTCAAAGCCAGTACAGCCAGGAGAATCCAGGAGAGTTCTGGGGGGCTTCTCTGACAGCCAGGCTGTTACCCCAGCAACTCGCGGGCTGAGGCAGGGGGATCGCAGGCTCGAAGCCAGCCTCAACAACTTAGCAAGACCCTGTCTCAAAGTAGAAAATAAAAAAGGGGAGAACGGGCCGGAGAGCTGTGGAGGAGGGGCTGGAGGCAGAGGCAGCCTTGCACCTGGAGCTGGTGCTCCGTTTCCAGCCTCAGGCGGTGAGGTTGCCGGTAAGTTCCCCCTCCTCTAAGTCTTACAGGTGAGTCCTGCCACTTGCAACTTCAAGAACCCTCACACATTTGAGGCTCACCCCAGATCCTCCCCTGGCTTCTGTCTCTGATATCAGACGCTGACCCCAGCTCCGGCAGAAACCTTCCGGTCGCCATTCTCTTGGGCAGATTTGCCAATTCACAGACCGTCCGTTTCTGCCACTGCTTTTCGCCCGTGGAACCCTCAGACCCGGCAAGCTGTATGGCTTCACTGATTCTGTTTTCAAACATGATCCAAGCACGGCGCCAAAATGACACATCTCCACCCTGCCATTACACCTGCCCCACTGTGAGAACGAGACCCAGGCCTCAGCTCGGCCTCCCCACTCGCTCCAGGCTGTGCACACAATCACCACCTTCTGAAACCTCCCCCTCTGAATCGTCACCACACGGCATCCGGCTTCTGGCCTTTCCCGTGGGACTTGTCAGCATCTAACACAAGAGGCATTCCACCCCTTTCTTCTGAACAGGAGTCCCCAGCCTTTCCTGCAAGATCCAAACAGAAAACACCTTAGGCTCTGCAGGCACACGGTCCTATCGCAACTACAAAGTCAGCCACGTGACACATAAAGGACTGCAGGCAGTCCCAGCTCCTCAGAAGGGAGACACCAGGCCAGCCTGGACGACTCCTTGAGATTCTGTCTCTCAAAATGAAAAGCCCTGGGGACAGAGCTCACTGGTAAAATGCTCTGGGGTCAGTGCCCATACCACAAAGGAAAAAAGGGCAAGAGCTGAGACTGTCCTGGGCCACAGTGCCAAGACCTGCCACCTAGGCCAGGGCCTCGGAACGCCCGGCTGGACCTGTGGCGCGGGCCTCGGTGTTTTTCCCCGTGGGCTGTTGCGCTCACTGCTGTGGGCTCAGTTCCTACCACAGGGTCTTCAGGAAACAGTAAATGTTCCTAACCCGAAGTAGCACACAAGACGGGCTGAGGGACGGAGGAAAGCACGGTGGCCAGCACACGAGTGGATGGATCCGGGCAGGACACAGCACAGCTTCTCAGGAAGCCAAGATCAAAACTTTCAACAGGAAAGGAAAAAAGAGAAAACATGAATTTTTAATTTTTTCAGAGAAGGAAAAGCCTTTCGAAGTAGAACACAAAAGAATGGCAAATTAAAAATATGGCAAATAAAAAATAAAATTACAAATATGCAACAACAAACACACCATTATTATGCACCAATAAAAATATGAAAAAGAAAAAAAAAGAACAATAAACCAAACTACATAAAAACTAGTCCCTACAGGGGAAGAAGACACATGTACCTCCACACGCCTCGGCACAGCAAGCAAAAACCAACCCCACGCTGGCAGAGAAGTGGCTCCTGAACAAGGGCCACCCTTAACACAATCGGAGTTCTGTGCACTGCATAAGAAAACAGTGGACACTGGCCTTCACAACATGAAAAGCAGCTCACCTTCACACAGACACGTGAACTGCACCCTGTGTCGTCTACCTGTCGGATCTGCAAAGACAAGACTGCCTGACAGGTCTCAAGTAGGACCAGGGACATCCTGTCCTGCAATGGGGACATTCACTGGTAAAACATCTATGGGGACAGTGGGCACACATCAGATGCTCAGGGCTGGCTGACACTCAGTGGTGGAGCCCTTGCCCAGGGTGCATGAGGCCCTAGCTTCATGCCAGCCCACCCACCCCCTGCCCTCACACACAAGAAAGTGGGGCAGACCAATATTAGAGGCCTTTAAAGAAAATGACATAAGCGCAAGTGATGCACCAGGCAGGCCTGGAAGGTGGGACTGGAGGCTGGAGAGAGCTGGGGCAGCCTGCGGGCACCTCGGGCCCCTGCAGGTCTGGCTGCTGCTAGGGCCGATACAGTCCTGACACCATGTCCTGACCGGCAAACTGGTGGTCACAGTGGTCCCCGACTCTGGAGCAGCCCAGAGTTTAAATCAGCTGATACCCCAAAGCCCCCCCAACCCAGGGTAGCATTTCAGGCATCCTTAGCATCATTGCTGCCTGTGGAGACAGAACCAGGGAGACAGGAGACTTGGTTTTCTTATTTTGAGTTTTCTTACACCTTTTGAATTCTGTGCCTTGGCACATTTACCTATTCCAAAGGTAACCAAAAGATCAAGCTGTTAGCTGCATCTAATAACCATGTAGCTAACTGGAAAACTGCTTGGGCAGTGGTGGCAATGCATGGAACTGAGACTGAGCGGGGCGTGTCATAGGCCCCGTGGTTCATGTGAGTGGCAGGCCCACCTCTCTCCTGGTTCCAGATAACCTGCAGCACAGACTCACACCTTCCCTGTGCAGACGCCATGCCAAACTTCCTTCTTGGTCCCACAGGTCTACACTGCAGAAGTGGGAGGCCGCCTGGGGACACAGTGGCTCCAGCTGGACCCTGAGCCCAGCACTCCCACAGCTGCTGGCAGGGTTAGGGCTAGGGTGAGGGTGAGGAGGCCGGGCAGAAGCTCTGTCCTCCCAGAACTCCCCTGGAGCATGTTCACCACTAAGCGGTGCAGCCAGAGCAGGAGGCCAGCGGCTCCAGGAGCGAAGCTCAGCAGAGACGCAAATGCAGGACAGGGACAGGTCAGCATTCAAGGTCCACCTGCAGGAATGCCAGACCAGGAGAGGATAGGACAAAAAGCCCCGGAGCAAGGACGTGTAAGAACCAGAGCTGGAGGAACTCGAAGACCTCTTGGCGAGGTCTGTGGCTTGGGGAACCTGAGAGGTCTGGTGCGGTGTCTCTGTTGTGGCCTGCAAACGCCTGGGTGAAGGGCCCCTGGGAGTGCACGTGCCTGGCTGCAGACTGTCCAACTCTGGCCACTCCCAAGGTGGGGAGTCAGCTGATCTCTGGGGACGAGTGCAAGGCAGAACTTCCCCACGCTGCCACGGCCGAGCAGGATGAATAGGCCTCTGTGGCCCCTCAATGAGCCCTTCATCAGCTGTGCCTCTCCTGCTCAGGGACCCCTCCCTCCCTGTGGCACAAAAGACAAAGGAGCTGCCCACAGAGGGGCCAGGCTGGCTTGCTGAGGCCTTTGGAGGAAGAACTGGTCAGTCGGGTCCCCATGTGAGCAATCCCGAGGGCCTGGCCCAAGGGCTTTCAATGACGCAAGGAGGCAGACAGGCCTCAAAACCCTGCCTGCGGACAACTAATAATAATAATAAAATTAAAACCCCCAGGTCTGCTGAGGCTGAAGCCAGCCTGGGTCCCTCCTCCCCGACCAAATGCCCAGCAGGCCTCTGTCTGGCACAGCCTTTGGGGGTCAGCTGACACTGGCAGGAGCCTTCCCACCACCCACCCCATGCCAGGCTTCTCTAAGCAACTGTGCCCTGCAAGTGTGCCATCGGCTCCCTGTCCCCAAGCATCTGCTCCCTTGTGAGCGCCCACCCAGGGCTTCCTTGCCCCTTGTGACCTTCACTCCTCTGAGGAGGAAGCAGGCCCAGGCTTGAGTCCCCTGTGTGATGACAGGCCCAGCCCATAACCTGCAGCTGCCCTCCAACCTGTCCGTCAGGGTCCTTTCAGCTTGCTGAACAGGGTGTCCTGGTCCCCAGCACAGGGAAGCCTGCAACAGGAAGCCAGCGGATGTGGAACAAAGTTGGGACTGTAGGTTCAGGGCACTTGGGAAGCCTGACTCACTGCGGCAGGTGAGCAGCAGCCTCACTCTCAACTCCGGTGCAGCACTGTGACCGCCCTGCTGACCCATTCCCCACTGACCCACTCCACTGCTAAGAAAACCCAGCTGGAGGCCAGGCTGCCCAGCGAGTCCCCAAGGACCTCAAGATCCCTTTCAGGCGGCAGGGCTTCTACCAGGGCAGTCATGGGCAGTCACCAGTCACAGTGTCCACAGAGTGGACTCTGTACTCCCTCCTTAGTAGCAGTGCCTGCAAAACCTCCTGGACACTCAGCACCACCCTGCACCCGCCACCTGGCTGCCCAGCCGGCCCGCAGCCCGCTCAGCCTTTCCTGAGCACAGCTCCTGGGTCGGGTCGGCAGCTCCACATCCTCCTCCCAACCACGAGCTCACCACCACTGCAGCCAGATCCAAACTGCTAACTGCTGCCTCTCGGATATGGCAAGTGGCTGGCTCTGAGACTGACAAGCTGCCACATGCTCTCCTGAGTCTGCCTTGGGCTGACACTGACACTCAGAGGCACCTGTCCCAGACAGAGGGCAGCAGCAAGAGCCCTGGCGGGCAGACACGTGCTCACAGCTCCCTAACTGCCGACCAGTTGGCACTGTTCCCTTCCTCCAGGCACTACGTGGCCCGCGGGAGTCACCCGCCCAGGAAGCCCAGAGCCCACATCTGCAGCCAGCTACCAGGCAGCCCAGGTAGCACAGAGGGCAGGGGGCACCCAGGCCCAGGAGCTCTGCACCTGCTGGGGAGCGCACCCACCTCCTGCACTCACCAGCTCTGGGCTAGAGCCAGGCTGGTCCACATGGCCATGAGCCCTCGTCACGTCCACACGTGCCCTACGCTAGCTCCTGCAGGTTCCCAGCTCCAGCTAACACGTACAGGGCACTCCCCGTGGGCTCAGATGCAAAGCTGAGGACGTGCCTCCAGATTGAGGGGTAAGAGCCCAGGGCGCCTACACAGACCCCAAGAACCCAAGGGACCCTTCAGCTGTCCTACTTCGAGGTCATCTAGCCTACCCCCTCTTGGGCTCGACAGAGGCACGCAGTCCCACCTCAGCACCAGGTGGCCCTTCTCGAGCTAGCCCCTGGACCTCGGTGCCTTAGTCCCTGGCTCGATCCCCGAGCCCAGATCCTCTACCCCTCAGCCTCACTCCACAGCCTCCCCTGCTGGACACCAGGGGCTGGTCCTCCTGGTGCACTGGACCAAGACCGGCCACACAGCAGGAAGGGCGGCCACACCTCTTCCTGGAGAAATGCACCTGTCGAGTGCAAGCCAGGCCAAGGGAACTGGGTCCCACACCCACTGTTGCTGTGTTACCCCGAACCAGAGCTCCTCCCAAGTCTCACTGGCTCCGTGTGCCTGCAGGGTGACCCCCAACTCAGGGTGCCCACAGGAAGAGGTGTGGTGTGCTGCCCACGCACCTGGGCACGGGGAGGAGGCTCTGGGAAAGCGTTGGCTGTCTGGGGCTCAGGTGAGGATCCCGGCGCAGAGCCTCCCGCCACAGCCTGGAGGAAGGTGACCTCCGCGAGGGCCTGCTGCAGGGGGACTCCTGCTCCCCAGCCCCCTTCCTGGCACGGGGGCAGCCCTCTTCCCCTGGGTCTACAAGGCGGACCTGCGGACAGTGGGGCCCGAGGCGGAGCCACAGCTCTTCACAGAAGGGACAGCAGGTCTTAGCTCCATGCCGTGGGCCAGCGTCCTTCCTCCCCTCGTCTCCCTTGTCTCTGAACCTAGACACGCATGTGGCACTGACCACCTGAGCAACTGGCCCTGATTGCCAAGGGTGCTTTAAGCACGTGGCACCATTTTAAGCAGTTAAGCAGGTGTCCCTGAGCCCGGGCCGGAAGCAGTGACCCACGTCAACTGCTGACACTGACAGCGTTGGCATAAGAGGATACCCAGAGCTGGGGAAAGGGCCTCCCCCACAGGCCTGCTGTCACAGGCAGCTCCTGTGGTGCCCGCGGGCTCTAGGTCTGCCCCTCACTGCCTCCTGGGGAGAGAAAGAGCAGTGATCAGTTCTACTCAGCCCAGAGAGCTGCAGTGATTTCCCCAAAGTAGCACAGCAAATGAATTTCAGACCTTTCTCTTGCCCTGCTCAGGTGGGTCCTTGTGGGAAGGCCCCACTCAAGGGCCACCTCCCAAAGACTTGACCACTCTCCCCACTCAGCGGAGCCCCTCCACCAGCCCACCGCCTGGCATGCCCATGGCAGCTTCCTCTGCCCTGTGGGGCTGTCTTGGGCATCACCCACTCCACACAGGCCCACAGCCAGTACCAACCTGCCCTGAAGGGGAGCCCAGGTGGTGAGCAAGGGGTCCATGCCACACAAAACGGGCAGCAGGGATCCTGCAAAGAGGGCGGGAGCCAACTCCAGCGCATGTCAGGAAAAGGCCACAGGGACAGAGGAGGGCCCGCGAGGTGAGAGCGAGGTCCCCTGACAGGGCAAGGACGGCAACTTCAGACACGGGACAGCAGGGCAGGGGCCTCGGGAAGCCAAGAGCCGTGTCGCTGCGGCTCCGGCTGGAAGCGCCTTGGACTTTCTGCTGTGTGGGCATTCAGAGGTCACCGAAGGTGTGAACAACAGGGGTGACAGTCAAGAGCAGCCACTGTCTGGGGACCGCGCAGGTGGGGCTGGCCGTGGCTGGGCACAGGGGAGAGGAGGGCAGCAAGCCGGGGGCCGAGCAGTAAGTCACCTGGAGCAGGCTGAGTGGGAGGAACCAGTGGATACTTCAGGTGGGGACAGATGTCCAAAGCAGTTGGTGACAGGGTTCAGGACACACTATGGCCTCCCTCACCCTCTTCCCCTGAAGCAGGCACACAACTAGGAAAGATGCTCTGACCTTCCCTGAAGCAGGTCAAAGACCCTCACCCAAGAGGTGACTCCCTAAACCCAGAAGAAAGGAGCGTCCCTATCTTCACAGACACGGACAGAGAAGACCGGCCAGGCCCTGGGGAGAGCCGGCAGTTTAGCAGCATTAGAGCACACGGACCTCTTTATCCAAGCACAGTTCTCCGTGGCGGCCCGCCTCCCCACCACTCCTAGCAGTGAAAGTCACAGGGTCAAGCTGGGCGCAGTGGTGCACGCCTGCCGCCCCATATCCAGGAGGCTGATTGGGATTCCAAGTCCCAGGCCAGTCTCAGCAACAAAGTGATCCTGTCTCAAAATTTAAAAAGTAAACAAAAAGATGGCAGTGCAGCTCAGTGGTAGAGCCCCCTGGGTTCAATCTACCAAAAAAACAGGATCACTCCATCCTTCCAGGTTTCATTTCCTTGCGAAGGCTCCATGTGTGTAGAACTTAGACTAAGTTCTACACACATGCTCTTCTCTTATGAATCTGCCTCGTGTTGCTGGGACCTGAGCCGCGATCTCAGGATGGGAAGAAGCAACACTGTTTGTCTCCTACATTGGCAATGGGGGCTGGAGGTCTGGGGAGTGTCTGCGTAGGTCTTAAGATGTGGACAGGACACACTGAATAAGCACCCTCTACCAACCTGTACTGCCCTCTCCAGTAAGCTGCAGGCTCCTGGAGGCAGGGCCAGCTCTAACTTAGCAGTGCACCTTCAGGCTAGGGCCTTTGGACCCATGAGACAGGCAACAGTGACCAGGGACACTGAAGGAGAACGTGCAATGGGCAGAAGCCACAGAGGTGAGACAGCAGCACACAAAGATCTTGTGAGGGGGTTGTTGCAAAGGTGCCTGTGTAGCCATGTTTTAGAAAAAACTGGAAGCCACGGTCAGGGCCCCAACTCAGGACCTCCTTCTCCTAAGCCTCTGTCCCCTGTGAAGTGGGCCAGCACCCTGCACTCTGCCATGAGGACAAATGAGAGTGCAGAGAAGACAGCACTTTGTACAAGCTGGGGTTTTCCCTCTATTTATATGGGAAATCCATGCTTACCACACACACACACACACACACACACACACACACACACACACACACACACGTTTGGTATTCTGCTTTTCTTCCTCTCTGTCCACAGCTATGTCCCACGCAGGAAAATCACTTTGCAACAGTCAGAGCACATCCAAATGGTTTTCATACTGACAGCATCGGAACTTCCACCACAAGTGAAGGAAACAAAGACACGCCTCCTTTTCATGGTCACAGACATCCCTCAGGTGTACACTGGGCATTCGATGGGAGAAAGATCATTTTAAAAACTCAAGCAAGCTGGTGTTTGTCTCACATCCTGCCAGATAAAAGGAGCGGGTCCCCCAGGGTGAGTCTCTCTTCTCCAAGCCTGGACTGCACAAAGGGTCCTCCACCAGCTGGTGCCCCAACCCTGTGAACCCACATGAGCCCTGGGCTCCAGAACCCCTGTCTGCAGGTCCTGAGGACCATCAGCGGACACCGCCACAGTCCAGCTCCGGGAGGGGAACCCTTGAAACCTGTCTCCAGCCTGCCCCTAGGCTGCAGTGAGTTCCAGAAGCTCCACCTGTGCAGGGGGCTGCAGGAAGGAGGGGTCAAGGCAGGAACATGGCTCGGGACATCCTTTTGTGCCAGTCAGGGTCCCCTTGGAGCCTCCCTACACGTCCCTACTAAGGACATTCTGAGATGCTTTCCAGCTCTCTCCCGCTCCTCCAGGACGGACCGGAGTCCAGAGGGCATTCTGCTGCATGAGCCAAAAGGAGGAGATGAGGAGCAAGTTGCCAAGGTCACCCTGTGCCCCCAGGTGGGGCAAGGTCCCATCAGGCCTCCCAGGACAAGACAGTCAGGCAGGCTGGCTACTGCCTCCCCACATGATGGGCGGAGCAATTAATCTGTACCCCACAGGAACCTGTCTTCCTACGGGCGGAGGCCTCTGGGTGGGAGGCCCACCTCTGCAGAGCAGGACCTGGCCACCCACTCCTGCCAAACACTAGGGTGAGGACACTGAGGTCCATGCTGCTGGGATGCAGTCAGCTGGCCCCAGTGGATCCGTGAGCCCTGGCTGGGAGTTAAGCCATGTCACTCGCTACAGGACGGCAGGGGTGACTGCATTGGGGGAGGTGTGACAGCCAGCTCCCTCCCAGTTATATGAGCTTTGGTGTCCATCTATAAAATGGGGCAAGGGGTGGTAACTGGACAGGTCAGTGGCCACTGACCCTGGCTGATGCCCCAGTCATGAAGGGAACACATTACCACCACAGACTCAGGGCCCCCAGAGGATCTAACTCGATGTCCAGGTGGGCAAAGGAGTGGGAATCCTAGTTCTAAAGTTCCTGGTCATCCTTGGCGAAGGTGCCCTGACACGGGGGCAGCGAGTGTGGCCCAGACGTGGAAGCAAGAGGTACGGCACCAAGTGGGTACACCAAGGCACGCAGGCTGGCCAGGGAGCTGGGGCTCGGGCTGTGAGTGAACCCAGCAAGCACAGTCCTGGGGTCAAGAGCAGCACAGCGAGCACCCTTGGCAGGCCTAGAGGAGGGACATCCGGGGCCTTGGGGAGATCACGTCTGGTCAGAACAGGCCTGAAGAGTCTTCAAAGTCAGGTTTCAGACAGCTCTGGGGCACTTGCTGTCTCTACCTCTCCAGAACCTGGGAGGACAGCCCAGCCCCTGGGATGAGCAAGACACCAGCCTCCACCCCGCAGCCTCCACCCACAGCGGGGCTTAGGGACTGGGCAGTGAACCTGGCCCTCCTCAGAAAGTCAAGCAGCAGCACCACTCGGCTCTCCTGTAAACCACGGCTAAGCACCTACCTCCCCGGGGCTGAGCATTCACTAGGGTACGATTTACAAAGCTGCCCACTTAGTGGCCCAGAGTAAGGCTAAGAGGCGTGAGGTGTGGGAGGGGCAGCAGCCAGCCATGGAGTGCAGATGGGACGCAGGGACTGGTGGAGCCAGCCTGCCTGGGTCAGAGGCTCAGCTCTGGACTCCCCTCTCCTTGGCTGGGAACAGAGGCCTCTGCCTGTGGAAGCAGGTTAAGCCTGAAATCCCAGGGGCCTCCAAGGGGAGCAGACCGAGCAGAGACCCCGCCCAGGCCCCAATGCTGGGCCCCCTCAGCTCTGCCACCGTGGGGGAGCTCATCGCTCTGTCTGCAGTCACCTTTCTTTCTGTTCTGTACCAGCTTTTGTAAACGTTTCCCCTTAGTGTGGCGCAGTGGCCACGTCTGCAATCTCAGCAACTCAGGAGGCTGAGGCAGGAGGGTCATGAGTTCAAAGCCAGCCTTAGTGAGGCCCTTGGTAACTTAGAGAGACAGAGTCTCAAAATAAAAAATAAAAAGGGGGGCTGGGGTTGTGGCTCAGTGGTAGAGCACTTGCCTATCATAGGTGAGGCCCTGGGTTCAATTTTCAGTACCACATGTAGATAAATAAAGGCCCATCAACAACTAATAAAATATTTTTTTAAATAAATAAATAAAAGGGCTGGGGATACGGCTCGGTGGTTAAGCACCCCTGAGTTCAATCCCCAGTACCAAAAAAATAAGCTTCTCCTTAAGTTTGGTAAACATCTGTCCACACTGTGAGGGACAGATGTCAGCCCCCAAGAAATAGGACTCGCAGGTCACTACCATATAGAAGCCCGTCACGTACAATGAGGTCTGTCACAAGTTATTAAAACAGCAAAAAACTGGATCCAACTAAGCTTCCAACAAGATGAAACCAATTAAATAAATCATAGTACATCCACTCCACGGCCGTGTAGTAGTTTAAATCATGTTTGGTGTTTGAACAACATGAAAATGTTTTAGGAATTTTAAGTGAAAAAGCATGATTAAGAAATTTTCTGCACAGAATATCAAGTATTCCTCAGCAAGGCTCTGAAAAGGCTGGAGCACCAGGCACTGTGGGTCATTCTCCCCTCTCTTCTTTATCCAAGTTCTATAATGTAACATTTTTAGTTGGTAAAAAAATGGCTTTGGGTTTCAAAGACTTTTTTAAATTTTTTGTTTAGTTGTCAATGGACTTTTATTTCATTTATTTTTTAAGTGATGGCTGAGAACTGAACCCAGTGCCTCACACACGCTATGCAGGCGCTCTACCACGAAGCCACAACCCAGCCCTAAGACTTTTTAAGGATAGTCGGCTTGGAGCACTTCCTCAGCCTCCTGCTCAGTGGATGAGCCAACGCCTGCACTGCCCAGTGACAGGGGCAGGGTCCACCCGCCCTGCCAGAAGGCGGAAGGCCCAAAGGGGAAACGCACCCAGGCAGAGCAGCACAGCACTGTCCCAGGCTGGCTGAGGCCGACACAGACTGCAGAGATGTCCTGTGGCTGTGGCCCTGCCTTTTTAGAGTGCAAGGCCCAGAGTCCTCGGGTCCTGAAGGACACAGAGTCTCTGCCTCAGGAGAGCCTCCTGAGCTGCACCAGCCCCAGGAACCGAGAAGCCGCAACCCAAGGCCTTAAAATAGACCCAGGAACCGAAAGGGGCCCTGCTCCCACTCCCAACAGCCACACTTCCTCCCCACCATGCTGGCCCCCAACCAGCTGCAACTGCCTCAGGGCTGGGGCCACTAGAGGCCCAAGAGACCCAGGGAGCCCATCCCCGTGACGGCCAAGCAGTCTGGACTTGGTTCTGTGTGCAGGCACTGGGCCAGATGCGCTGATCCTGGACAGCGACAGCCACAGCTGCAGACTGCATCTGGCTGCCGGGGCCAGGCTGAGCGCCTGTGCCTGCCACAGCTCACTTGCCACCTGCCACTTCCCTATGCATCCCATGTCCCTAGACCGAGGTCCAAAGGCTGTTGTGCTTATTCAGGACCCCAGCATTCCCTCCCACCATGGCTCCGGCTGAATCCCCAAACCCACACTTGTGCCCAGCTACCAAGGACACACAGGGCTTGTCCCAATTCAAAGGGGTTCTTGGGGCCCAGCACATGGTGGGTGCAACCAGGACAGTGCTCCCCGGAAAGCAGCCCCCATTTCCTGCAGCCTATTCCATGAGACCTCTCCAGGTCACACCTGACAGGCCTTGGCTAGAATCCCAGATCTGCTGCCCCCCAGCACGGTGACCTTGAAGAGTTACTTTCCTCTTAAAGCTCAGCTTCCTCACCTGTCAGATGGGGTAATGACATAGCCTACCTCCACAGGAACAGGACTTAAGGACAGCTGCAGGTGCAGGGAAGCTGGCCCATGGCAGGCAGAGACTGTGCTGACGGCTGGCCCACTAGGCACACCTGCAAAATTCCCTGAGACCAGGCCCACAGGGCCCCACCCAGTCTAACCACTCAGGGACCCCTCCAGCCACCTAAGCCACCGGAGCCTCTGCTCCTATATCAGGCAGGTCTCACAGCCGCTGTTCAGGGACCCTCCAGCTGGCTGGGAGCTCACACTCTACTGGCCTTCCATGATCCTCCTCAGCCAGGCAGCCCATCAGTGGCCGGGCAGCTGGCACTCAGAGGACAGCAAAGGGCAGCCTGCAGCTCTGTGCAGCGCCCAGCACTTTCTACCCTTGTGGCTGGGGGCACAGTACAGCCCCTCCCAAGCTATGTTCTGTCGGGACAAAGAGTATAATGAGACCTGCCTCAGAAACTAATTCCAAGTATAAAGAATGAACAAGGGCTGGGGATATGGCTCAAGTGGTAACGGCTCGCCTGGCATGCATGAGGCACTGGGTTCCATCTTCAGCACCACATAAAAATAAAATAAAGATATTGTGTCCACCTAAAAAAATATATACAGAAAAAAAAAAAAAGAATGAACACAGCAGCCAGGGGCTGGGGCTGTAGCTCAATGGCAGAGCACTTGCCTGGCATGTGTGAGGCACTAATACATATACAAATAAAATAAAGGCAATCTGTCCATCTACAACTATGAAAAAAAAAAAAAAAAAAAGAATGAACTCAGCCGGGCGCAGTGGCCCACGCCTGTAATCCCAGCAGCTCGGAAGGCTGAGACAGGAGGATCACAAGTTCAAAGCCAGCCTCAGCAACATCAAGCTGCTAAGCAACTCAGTGAGGCCCTGTCGCTAAATAAAATACAAAATAGGGATGGGGATGTGGCTCAGTGGTTGAGAGCCCCTGCATTCAATCCCCAGTACCCCCCCCCGCAAAAAAAAAAGGTCGATTTCCTGGCTAGGCTCCGTAGTGCATGCTGTAATCCCAGCAACTGGGGAGGCAAAGACAGGATGACTGAATCCCCGTCTCTAAGTAAAAAAAATACAAAGAGCTGGGGATGTGGCTCAGTGGTTAAGTGCCCCTGAGTTCAATCCCCTGTACCAAAAAAAAAGAATGAACACAAAACACTCCTTTGCTGGGAGCAGTGGTGCACACCAGTAATCCCAGCGACTGAGACAGCAGCTGAGACAGGAGGATTCCAAATATAAGGACAGTCTAGGCAACTTAGTGAGGCCTCAGCAAGTTAGTAAGACCCTCTCCCAAAAAAATAAAAAGACGGGAAATATAGCTCAGTGGTTAAGCATGCTGGGTTCAATCCCCAGTACCAAAAACAAACAAGCAACAAACCAAAACACCCCACTCCTTAGACCTGCAGAAGAGGTGAGGACCCTATGCCACCTGACAGAGGTGAGCCCCAAACGCCAGGCATGGACGGCTCCAACAGTCCCCACCTCTCAGGACTCACACCCAGCCAGATCCAGAGCGCACACTGCCTGGTGTGCTTGGGCTACTGTTCAGAGCCCAGGAGGAGGCCCACGTCCTGGGAGAAGAGGCAGGATCTGTCCTCCTTTGGTTCAAATGTCTGCACTGCACACCTGGGCACTGAACCACAGGATCAGTCCCACTCAGAGACCCTGAAGCCCTACAAAAGCACCTCAGCCACCAGAGGGGCTCATTTTTCACCCGGAACTAAAAGTTTGCTATGGAAGCAACATCAAAATCCTGCTGGGCGTGGCCACGGCCCTGGCTGCTTCCGGCGGGGTTTTCACTTCAGTAGCAGCCACCTGTACACCTGGTTTCTCTCCCCAGAGACGGTGCCCTCTCACCAAGCAGGGACCGGGGTCAGCCCCACCTGGCACAAAGCAAGTGCTCAAGAAAGACTTCTACCAGAGGCCACCATAATGAGAGTCACGTCAGCCAGCAGCTAGCTACACAGTGCCTTTCATCCTAAGAGCCAGCAGTGACCTGGCGTGGGGACCCGTAGCTTTGTTCCATCTCACAGACACTGACTCGGAGATGACAGCAGCTCCACCAGAGACTCCCTGGACACCTTCAAACAGCCTCAGAGGCCACAACCAGCTCTGAGTGACCAAAGCCTTCATTAAACCCCACCACCAAAATCTGGGCAATTTGGGCTCAGTGGCAGAGCATCTGCCTGGCACATGAAAGGCACTAGGTTCAATCCTCAGCACCACACAAAAATAAGTGAATAAAGGCACTGGGTCCGTGTACAACTCAAACTGTTTTGTTTTTTTTAATCTGGGAGATTTAAATTCATTCGAGTGGGCCAGAAGTGCACCTCAGCAGCAGAGCTTGTGCTTTGCATGGGTGAAGCCCTGCGTTCAATCCCAGTACCACAAAGAATGAGTAAATCCATTCATAAATCTACCAGGTTGTCACAGCTATAAAGAGAGGATAAGAAAATGCAGTCCAAAGGAAAAGAACAGAAACAGAATTTTAAAATCATAAGAACAAAACCATAATCCTGACCCCACAGGTGAGAGGCTGAAGGAGCACCTGGTGCACGTGCAGCGCTCAGGTGTTGTGGGTTCCCATGTTCCAGGTGATGGGACCAACATCTGCTTTGGTATATGTCCCTGGTAAGCTCTCTTCTCTAGGAACATCAAATTTCTCAGATGAAACTTACAGAGGTGGACCCTCCCAGAGTCCGACTCCACCTCCTGGTCATGCACACCCTTCCTTTGCCAGTTCAAAAGTCCTCGTGTTTGTTCTCCAGGTGTCTATCGGGCACTCGCTCTGTCCCTGCCTCATGTTAAGCACTGATAAGACTCACACTGCCCTGAGGAGCTCACTTGCTCTGTCTCCGGGGCCAGTCCCACAGTCCCTTACAATGCCACAGTTGTTATAACACACACAACACCTCGGCTTCCTGACCGTCCAGCACAGAGAATGAGCAGCAGCAGAGCAGGAGTGTCTGCGGGGTCCAGGAAGGTCCCAGCAGCAGCTTGGAGCTGAGATCTCCAGGAAGACGGGGGCCGCTCGGGAGGCAAACGAGCAGGGGCAGCTGTCTGTGCCAACAGCACACAAAAAAGCCCAGGGGTGAGAGCGCCAGGGACTGAGCTCAGGAGCTGGTAACGGGAGCGCCCACGTGAGGGAGCTGGAGCGGGTGCAGGGAGGGGAGACCGCGAGGTAAAGGTGTGAGCTGTAAGCACAGCAGGCCTGGCTGGGGATGTGGGGTGGGAGGAGGCTGTGGGATCAGACTAGCCAGGGGTCAGTGAGCTGTGCCACTTCCTCCCTGCTGTCCTTGGGAAGGCTACTCATGGGTGACACGGAGCTTATATTTCCACTTGGCAAAGGCATTAAGTAGTGTGTCAGGATGAAACTGTCGGAACACGCACAAAGCACCTGCACATACCAACAGCCTCGTAAATGCTGGGTGCCATCACTCCTGTTCTTGAGGGATGGTACTGCAGGCTCCTTGGGGCAGGGAACATCTAAGAGGGGAGAGATGCTCACAGGTCAAGGCGACGGTGGGCAGTGCTTTAAGTGGGAAGGGGCTGCTTGGAGTGGCTGAACCTGCAGGGCTGAGGGCCTGTAGCAGATGGTCTTCAGACCCCTCCTAGTTCAGACATTCTGTGCCAGGTGACAGGTGGGTCTGCCAGGCTGACACACAGTAGGTGCTCAGGGAATGTTTGCTGAATGAATTAATAAGGATCTTCCCATATCTGGACACCTTTTCTGAGACAAAACCATTGAAACCTGTTCTTGTCTGTCCCCACTTCAGAAGTCACCCCCACTACACCGATCCCTATCAAGAAGAGCACTCACGCTGGACAGACTGGGCCGGGACCTGAGAAGCTAAGCCTGGTGCTAAGCCTGCCTCCCACAAAAAGCCTTCACAGGATTCCTCGCAGCCTCCAGGGCGTGGCCTGCTGAGGCCCCTGCTGCTGCTGACCTCAGTGGGGAGGCATCCCCTCCTGGGGTCTGAGAAAGGTGAACCCATAGGGCACTGTTACAATGTGAAAGGCTACTGTCCCCTCAGAAATCCCCAGCCCAGGCAGGGGTGGGGTGAGGGGCTGCTGACAATGTGGAATGAAGTCATTCCTTGCCTGGAGAGGGAGGGGTCTTTTCATGGAGAAAATGACAAACCAAGACTACAGGGGAGGGGGCTCCTTCCGGCTTGGGGGTGGGGGGCGCAATCCATCAGTATGGATGACCTCACACCCAGCCAGGCCAGCAGACCCCACCCACACCTGCAGTCCCAGGCCCTTTTTCAAACAATAAGAGGCATCCCCACCCACACCACCCGGCAGATGCATGACTAGGGTTCTTAGAACAGATCCACCTAGAGAGGCAGCAATCCCCCATCCACCAGCCAAGCCAGTGGGTTCAGGGTGCAGAGGCCAACAGGTCCCTGGCAGAGTGGCTGGAGGAGAGGGCCAGGCAGGTACAGACAAAGACTCAGCAAGCCAGAGACATGGCCCTCCATGTGAGCTGGGGAGGTCCACTGCCCTGCCTGCCGGGCTAAGGGTGTCCCCAAATCTCACTCCCTGCAGCAGCACGGAGGCCCCCAGGACGACTTCCTGGAGAAGGAAGGCCACTTGCAGAACCACCAAGAGGAAGAATCGAGATGGGACAGACATACCCATGGACAGAGGGAGACATCAAATGACCTGGGAAGCAGAAAAAGAAGGGGGACACAAAGGTGCAGAGCACTCGAGGTACCAAAAACCGAGATGGAGACACAGGGACACAGGAAAGACCTAGATGCAGGGAAGGAGAGCAGATTGGGACACCCAGAAACACCGAGATGGACACGCAGAGACAGACACGCAGAGACACTGAGATGGACTTGCAGAGGCACACTGACACGGAGATGGACATGCAGAAAAGGACACACGGGGCGGACACGCAGGGACCCAGGTGCAGACACACGGAGGTGGACAGCAAGGAGGCGGACAGCAGGAACGCGGCCCGCAGAGCCGCGCGGAGGCGCACCGGGCGACGCTCGAGACCCCGCCGGCCCCCGGCCTCGCCTGCCGGCCCCCGCTGGCCCCGCCGCCCACTCACCGAGGCCGCAGACCTCGCGGCGCAGGCTCAGGCGGCCGCGCTCCTCCGCTATGGCGCGCAGCATGTGCTGCAGCGAGCGCTCCTCGGCCTCGGCGCCGCCCGCAGGCTCCGGGGACGCGGCGGGGAGGGCGGGCGGCCCGGCCCGGAGCCCCGCGGGCGGCGCCGAGGCACAGGCCCGGCCCGGCGGCCGCGCGGAGGCCATGCCGGGCCCCGGCTCATCGCCCGCGCCGCGCCCGCGGGGGCCCCCGGCGCGCCCCGCCGCCCCCGCCCCGACGCCGCCCGCCGCGAGCACCAGTGAAGCCACAATCCGCCTTTGTGCGCGTCGCCGTCGCCGTCCCCGCCGCCCGCCGAGCCCTCAGAGGCGAGCGCACTGCGCGCCGCCACCGCCGCGCGCACCCCCGCCCCGCCCGGCCCCGCCCCCGCCGCCTTGGCCCCGCCCAGAACCGCCTCCGGGCCCCGGGCCCCGCCCCCGCCGCCAGAGCGCCTGCCCCCGCCCACCCCCGGCCGCCTGCTCCACCTGGCGCGCCCAGGGCTGCGTGGCTCCAGCCGTGCGCGGGGTCCCGCACCACCTCGCAGCCTCGGGACTCGTGTCCCGCGCTGCCCGTCCCCTTCCCTCGGCGCCCACCTTCTCCAGGCCCTGCTCCGAGGTCCGGACGCCCCTCCTCCGCCGCCCCACGCGACGTTGGCATTCTGTCACCGCCCTTTCCTTGCCCTCCTCCTCCACCAAGCCGCCTGGGCTGATGTCTTCCGGGCACCTTCCGCCTGGTTTCTAAGGGGAAGTTCCTCCTCGGATCCCGGCGAAAGAAGGTCTCCTGGGGACATAGTGGCAAAGTCCCTCCCGCCCTGCACTGACCCCTCTGCACCCACGCGGTCCAGTGGCTGTACGTGGCTGAAGAGCGAACAGTGTGGGGGTCTCCGTGTTTTGACGGCCTCAGTTGACTGCGTCTGAGGGGCCAGAGGTGGGCGAGGTCTGCGGGGCTGGTGGTCTTGCAGGCCCGTGGGCTGAGAGAGGAAGACCCAGGGAAGCAGCAGCCAGAGGCTTTCCCCAAACATCGGCCTGGTGGTCCGTTCCCAGGACAGGGGAGGTGGAGCCAGCCCTGGCCAGCGAAATCTCACTGCCACCCCCTGCAGTCCCACCAGCCGGCAGGCTCCCTCTCCCACTCCCACCACTGCCCGCCCGGCGCACTGTGCCTGGGGTACTCTTCTCCTCGTCCTCCTAAAACCTTTTTGCTCCTTTCCCTTGGGACCCAGGTGGCACCTCTTCAATGAGCCTTCCTTGACTACCTTTCCCAAAACTCCCTCTCCCCTCCCTGTCCCCTTGATGCTTATTTTTCTGCCGCACAGCACCCTTACCTCCTCCGCACATCACATCCAAGCAGACGTTCTGCTGACGGCCTGGCTCTCCCACGGGGAAGGTCTGTTTTCGGCATGGCTGTACCCCGGGCCTAGGACTTTGCCTGAGATTCATATGCCGAAGCCCTAACCCCCATATGACAGCATTTGAAGATACGCATATCAGGAGGTAATTACAGTTAAATTAGGTCATACCGTGGCGCCCAGATCTCACAGGACTGGTGTCCTCCCTGCAGCAGGCATGCTCCTCAGCTCCACAGGCCAGGGCCCTGCCTGACTCTCCTGTCCTCAGTGCCAGGCACAGGAGGCAGGAGCTCTGAAGAAGGGTGTGCAGGAGGGAATGGATGAAGTGAAGGGGTGGCCCTGGTTGTACCTCCCTTCTCACCTGGGCCTGCATCCCCATCTGTAACATGGGGACTCTGTGGGGGTTGGGGCCTCCAGTTCTGCATCAGCAGCCCCGCCTGAGCACTGGTCTGCACTGGTGGCAGCGGACAACACAGAGGCTGGCAATGCAATGGGCCTCCCCTCTGCCTCTCCAGCTGCACAGCTCACCGGCCTTCCTACTGCTATCCCTCTGCCCAGGCCGGTCCCCACCTGTATTCTTGGGACTCTAACTGCCTGCAGCAAACTCTTCCCTGGAGGCCCTCTGGGTGGCTTGGCCAAAGCGTTGTTTTCAGGGACTGTGCAGGAGTCCCACCCCACCCCTCAAGCCTGCCTCCCTCGGGTCTGAGCCAAAGGACCAGCAACTGATCCCTCATCCCGTTTTCCCTGGCAATCCCAGCATGGGTGCCAGAAAAGATTTGTTGAAAGAACAAATGAACTTTGCTTGGACTCCCCCTTTCTTAGCTCAGTAATACTCCCGGAGTTGCCATGCAGGGAATTTTCTAACATCAGCAAATGTAAAGTAATATCTTGGACTGGAAGAGGGTGGGAACAGGACTCAGGGCTCCACACAGCCATTTGTTCATCTTTGTGCTGCTTACATGGATGTGTTTGGTTCGTGGGAATTAAGCAACTTGTGACTTGGAGGTGTCTTTGCATTTTTCTGTATACAAATATTCAGAATATAAAATAGAATCAGATAAGATATATAAAAACAAAAAGATTTGAAATCTTTGAAAAAATTCTGGTTTAGCTGTATTTCCTATTATGATGCAAATGTTTTCCACAAAAGATATAAAATCCACTTTTTTAGAGTGTTGAGCAAAAATGGAACGTGTGCATAAGGCCTGGAGTTCAAGTGTGAGCCCTAAATATATAAATAAATGCAAAAAGAATTCCATGGTTTTGTTTGTTAAATGTAACAATGTTTTATTGTTTCTACTGTACAATAAAATGAATGCTACAGAGCTGGGTTGTGGCTCAGTGGTAGAGCACTTGCCTAGCACATGTAAGGCCCTAGGTTCAAACCTCAGCACCACATAAAATAAATGAATAAAAATAAACAATAAAAATAATAATGTTTATGATAATAATAATAAAATGAATGCTACAGAGACTTGCCTGAAATTATGAATTAATTGTTCAGGGTTAACAAGAAATGAATTATTCTGGAAGCCCGGCCCAGTGGCGTGTACTGTAATCCCAGCAGCTCAGGAGGCTGAGACAGGAGGATGGTGAGTTCCAAGCTAGCCTCAGCAAAAGTGAGGCGCTAAGCAATTCAATGAGACTTTTTCTTTAAATAAAATACAAAATAGGGCTGGGATGTGGCCCAGTGATCTAGTGCCCCTGAGTTCAATCCCCGGTACCTCCCCCCAAAAAAGAAATGAATTATTCTGTTGAATGTGTAAACAATTAACTTTGTAGGAAATGATTTTCCCTTCATCATTCATTATTATATAGCATGTAAGAAAAAAATAAACTTTCTAAATATCCAAATTTGAGAACTCTATGGCAAGATGTCTGAAGTGCATTGATCGAGCTATTCCATAACTGAATCTACTTAAAATGAGAATCAGCCTTGCTCGCTCTTATTCCCCTCCTCCCTAAAATATGAGGAAGTCATTGTTTTGGGACAGGCTCCTATACTGGGCCCCAACAGACTAGACTAAAAACCAAAGCCCAGTCATTCATCCCAGAGTGCCATGTCACCAAACCAGAATTAAGCTGTTTGTCTACCCTCCGAGAAATCAGAATTAGAGAGATAACAGCCAAACTCCCAAATAGACTATTTTCAAGTGGCATGAAAATGAAGTCCCTTTGCTTTACCCTTTATAAAAACGTTACCTGGAAGAACCTTGTTCACCAGTTCCTTTTCTGCCACTCTGTCTCCTCGACCCCACCTTGCTCCTGCTGGGTGGGAGCCCTACTCCACTTCCGAGGATGGAGGCTGCCCCAATTCACGAATCACCACCAAAGCCAATTAGACCTATCACCAAGTCTGTTGTAATTTTGTCTCTTTACAAGAGAGACCAATGAGAAGAAAAGAAGATACGGTAGGCAGAACAATGGTCCGAAAGATGTCCACATTCTACTCCCTGGAGTTGTGGCAATGTATACATCACCTTACCTGGAAAAATAGGCTTTGCGTGGTGATCAAGAGCGTGGATTTTGATCTCACCATTATGTACAACTATAATGCATCAATTAAAGACTATGGAAAACAGGGCTGGGCGTGGTGGCGCATGCCTGTGATTCCAGCAGCTTGGGAGGCTGAGTCAGGAGCATCTCGAGTTCAAAGCTAGCCTCAGCCATGACAAGGCACTAAGCCACTCAGTGAGATCCTGTCTCTAAATAAAATACAAAATGGGGCTGGAGATGTGGCTCAGTGGTTGAGTGCTCCTGAGTTCAATCCCCAGTACTAAAAAGGAAAACAAACAAGAACAGATTCTGAAATGGAGAGGTTATCCTGGATGACCTGGAGTACCAAGGTGGGCCCAACCTCATCACATAAATTCTTAAAATGGGAGGACATCCCCCAGCTGTGGTCAGAAAGACTCCACAATACAAGAAAGATCAGGTACATGCAGTGTTGCTGGCACTGCCGGTGATGGAAAGGACCACAAGCCAAGAGATGCAGGCAGCTCCCAGAGCTGGAAGAGTCTATGGGATCGATTCTCCCATTGAGCACACAGAGAGAACTCAGCTCTGCCTCACCTGAATTTTAGCCCAGCAAGACCCCAGTTGGACCGCTGACCTTCAGAACTGTCAAATAACAAACTGGGGTTGTTTTAAGGACTCAGGGTGTGGTGGTGGCAGTACCAGTACAGCAGCAATTGCGTGGGCACCCCTTGCCCTGAAGTTTATTTTGCAAACACGAGAACAACAAAGCAAACTTGAGCAGAAAGAAAAGTCAACTGCAATGCAATTGCTTTAATGAGAGCCTGTTGCTTCGTTTTCTGAGCTTCCTGTTGGGACTTGCCTCAAGAACCTGCCCAGCGGCCATCGTCCTATGCTGGTGTGAAGGGGGTCAGTGGTTCAGGGTTTTCTCTCACTCCTGGCCTTGATGTGCTGGTGGGCTGTGATAGGACCCCACTTGTTCATCTCTTCTCCTGGGTCGGCAGTCAGTGCCCAGGGCAGGGCAGGGGCAAGCGGCCCACTTTCAGTCAGTGACCACAGGTTCCCAGGGGTAGGTTCAAGGCTCCTCCTTGTCCCCTGAAAGCCTGCTGGACTCCTTGCTGGGGTCACATGAGTGGGTGTGAGCTGCTTCCTGGCCAGACACCTCCCAGTGACTCACGGTTCTCCTTTTCCTGGAATTGCTGCTCCTCATTTTCATCTGGGAAGTCACATCCAACCATGCTCAGGTCTAGGTTGCAAGAGACCCTCCAATAGGAGGGGACTTTCTCAACTGCTCTGAAAGTAGAGGGGCCATCTGAAAAGGCTCAGGGGCCTTCCTTCTCCTCTAGCCTCCTTTGCCTGACTGCCGTCCCTCCCAACACGCACACACACACAATATTTTCTCAGCCGCAGTTGTTGTCAGGAGTTCTGCCATTGGCTCTCCATTTCATTCATTCATTTTCTCTTTCTTTTTAAAATAAGTCCCTGCTAAAATTCCCCTGGAAGGGACAACCTTAAAATTATTATCAGGCGCTGACACCTTGGTGACAGCAAAGGATACAGAGATTTGGGGAGGCCTGCCTGATGGGTTGGGGGTCAAGAAGGTGCAGGCTAATATTGCTTGAGTGGCCACTGTGCGCCCGCGCTCTGTGGACACAGAGTCGTGTGATTTCTGTCTCCAGTTCCATTCATCTTCCCTAAGACGCCCACATCTGCCCCCCGCCCCGGCCTGCCCTAGGAAGAAAGGTACATAGCACCTAAACCTAACTGGGCTAGTGGACAGCACTCTCCAGTGACATTTAATAAACGTGCCTGCCTCTGTCCCCCGTTTTCCCAGGTCTATGGTCAGTTCATCTCAAGAGCCTCCGTGGGCCTAGGGGAAGCTTTCCCTGGGTCCCTACACTGCCCAGTGTGTCCCGTCTGGATTCCAGGCCAGCTCTGCTGACTCCGCCGCCGCTGCTTCCCAGCGTCTCCTGCAGCAACACGGCCAGCTCTCAGGACGCTCTGACCTGAGCCTCGTCCCAGGAGAGGCCTGGGCCCTTCACCTTGAGCACAAGACTGTGGGTAGATCTAGGGAGTCTTCAGGGAGCCACAACTTTACTTCTAGCTTCTGACTGAAATTCCACCTGCCTCCTGCCTTTCATTAGGATTGTGGGCTATGACTGCAGGTTCACAGGTAGGGACTGTGACCATCACAGTGTCCACGTGGGGACCAGCAGAAGGGTGAGTCAGAGGCATGCCTGCCCTGCCAGAGCTGTGGGGAAAGGCCAGGACGCCCAAGGACTCCACTCAGGGATGTGTGGTCAGCTTTGAGGGTACAAAGATGACGGGGGAATTGGTAGGGGCTGGGACCACAAAGGTCTGTGAGGACGAGGCTGCCAAAGGCATGCACAAGAGGGCGCAGGAGACTTGGCCAGAGCTGTCCCCACAGGAATGGAGATGGGAAGGAGATGAGGTCACAGAGGCAGGCCTTGGTGCCCCAGTGACAAGAAGCCAGAACCCAGGGCCCCTCACCCTGAGGCCCGCACTTCCCAGCTTTAAGGACGCGACACTATTTGTTGCCTCCCCTGTGCCAGCCTAGAAGGCAGGTGAAGCACCCTGAAGAGCAGGAGCTTGTCTGAGCCAGAGTGAACGGCCACGGGGGACACAGGTGTCCTGGTGGCCCAGAGCAGCTGCACCGGATGAGCTTTTACAAAGTGGCGGCCGTGTACCCAGCTTCAAGCTACCAGGCCAGCTGGGAGTTACACCCCCTGTCAAGAATCATGACTGCCGCTGACAGAAATCAGGCCGTCTTGTAAGAAAGGGGTTGGTCCCGGTCTCTGGCAGTTGGGCACCAGGTTCCTTGGTGAAAGGTTAACAGTGTTTTAGAAAACCACACTTTGGCCCAGAGCAAAGTCAGGAGGAATCTGCAGCCAGTTCAAAGAGTCAGCTCCTAGTGTGCCGGAGACCTTACTCCCCGTGTTCGCCGGCTTTTCCTCCTGAGACAAAATACCTGAGGGAAACAACTTTCTTTGTCTCGTAGTTTCTGAGGTTTCCATCCACAGCCAGCAGACCCCATTGCTCTGGGCCTAGAGTGAGGGAGAGCGTCCCAGCAGACGGGCTTGTAGGGCAAGGCCACTCACCTCATGGTAGCAGGAATGCAGGGCGGGTGGGGTGGGGGGGAGAGAGAGAGAGAGAGAGAGAGAGAGAGAGAGGGAAAATGGGGCCAGGGACAGAGTTTGGCCCTCAGGACCCTGTAAGGAGCACTCTGAGAAGCAAGCACCCAGACAGCAGGACACCAGACAGCCTGCCTGCTGCCTCATCCCTGCCCCTTCTGCAAGTAGCAGAAGGTGGCTGTCCACAGGGTGACAGTGAGCTCATGCAGACTGCGAGGGGGCCTATGTAAGTCCTCACTGAAGCTCCGCTCCCTGGAGAGAGGCACTCAGGGAGGTGGACACTTGGAGACTCCCTGAGGCCTGCCGGAGCCTTCTCCCCGTGACACGTCTGCGTAGCTCAGGGGTCACAGAGCTCTCCCCTAGCGACACTGTCCCGTGCAGCCCGTTGGAAGGGAAGAGGCACTCAGGGAGGCAACCACAGACACTGCCACTCCGGGGTCCCAGAGACCACCTTGGTGGCCAAGCCACGTGGCGCTACTGGCAGAACGTGGCCTGTTACGTCTGAGGGGCTTGCTGGCTGGGGGGAACGGGATAGTTCCGTTCTGTGTGTGTTAAGAGTGTGTCCGATATAACTGCATCTGAAACACACCCGGCTCCAGCCCAGTTCCTCCAACGCTGCTCACGACAGAGCCACTCCCTCCCACGGGGTTCGACCCCCTCCACTTCCTACCAGTTCAAATTAGGAACCCCTCCATGAGGTCATCCACCACTGAGGTCAGACCCTCGGATACCGTCAGCCCTCTAAGTCCCATCTCTGAGCATTGCTATACTGGGGACACGAGCCTCTGGGGGGACACCTCAGATCCAGACCATTACATGGGTGGCATCTCCTGACTCCGTTTTAGGACCCAGAACCAAAGCTACTCCACGTTGATTTTCTTCCTGGACACCGGAAGCAGCCTCTCCAGGCACCTTCAGGGTCAGGCCCTCAGGCCACCCTGGGCCCAGCTCCTCACACCAGGCGCCAGCCTCCCTCACCCACCATGAGCTCCTCTTCCTGCTTCTCTGCAGCCTCCAGCTTCCTGTGCCCAGCTGACTGACCCACCAGGGCCCGCCCAGGCTCTCCCCTCAGTTCTCCCCAGCCACCCACTCTCCTCCCGTGTCCAGGCTGCCTGGTTCTCAAGGCCATCTGCCTCACGCCATCAGCTGGCCTCATCCTAATCCAGGCCTCCGGCTCTTCGGCTGAACTCTTGGAGCAGTACTTTGTCCTGTTCTGCAGACCAAATCATCCCCATCTTCTGCGCATGATTTTTGTGGATCAGTAGTTCAGGCCCAGCAGAACTGGGCTCCCTGTTTGACCTGGGCTGGGGCTGAGGTCTCACCTGAGGCCCTCCTTTCCCAGCTTTGAGGACAGGACACTACCTTTGCCTCCCCTATGCCCACCTAGAAAGCAGATGAGGCACACTGAAGAGCAGGAATTTATCTGAGCCAGAGAGGACGGCCACAGGGGAAACAGGTGTCCCAGTGGCCCTGGGAGCTCGGGGAGCTGCTGGCGGATTCAGTTCCTTGCAGTTCATGGCTCTTGGACTCTCAGCAGGAGCACCTTTCTGACTTTCCCTGTCTTTAAGGTGCCCCCTCCTGTGCTGGGGTGTAGCTCAGCAGGAGAGCCTTGCCTAGCACGTGTGAGGTCCGGGGTTCCATCCCCAGCTCAGCAAAACCTTCCCACCTTAGGAGCGCAGGCCATTAGGACAGGGCCCACCCAAGAGTCATTTGGTTTTGTTTTGTGGTGCAGGGGCCACATTCAAATTTCTCTTATTGTTTCTAAAATACTCTTTATAGGGCTGGGGATGTGGCTCAAGCGGTAGCGCGCTCGCCTGGCATGCGTGCGGCCCGGGTTCGATCCTCAGCACCACATACCAACAGAGATGTTGTGTCCGCCGAGAACTAAAAAATAAATATAAAAAAAAAAAAAGGCTGAACTTGTCTTTACCTTCAGCGCTTAAGGTCCCTGTAGGGTCCTGTTTCCACCTAAAACCAGAAAACAAATATTTAAAAATAAAAAATAAAAGGGGCCAGGGCTGTGGCTCAGTGGTGGAGCACTCGCCTTCTCAACAGGCTGTGGTCCCCAGGCCGTGGGCACTTCTCTCGCGCGGTCTTCCACCTGGGACATTCCTCCTGCTTCCTGTCCTTCCTACCCAGTGCAGTAGTCTCCTCAGGGAAGCTCCCAGGAGGCCATGAGCCAGCTCCAGATCTCCCATTTCCTGGTCCCTGGACACCCTTCTGTCCTTCTGAGCACCCCTGCCATCCACACAGATCTGTTTGTGGGTGTGGGTGTGTCACCACTGTCTTTCTACCCCAGCCTGGGCCCCCCTGTGGGGACACAGCTGTTTGCCCCACTATGCGCCCCCTCTGGCCCAGACCTGGCACATAGTGGGTGCTCCCTACACACAAGAGTCAGTGAATAACAAGAGAATCAGGGCATGGGTGATCCTCTGCTGTTGTCCCAGGACTCTGCAAAATCCACTGACCATAGTAAAATGTCTGAGGGTGGCCCCCAGAAGGACAGAGCCAATTGTGGGAGTGCAGCTGCTCCAGCAGCAGGAGAGCTGCTTTCCATGGGGATCCCCAATATCACAGCACAGGGCCCCCCTCCAAGACACCTGGCTTCCTGTCTGCCAGGCTCCCAGCTGGAACAGGAAGGGCAGGAGAAACAAAGGGTGCGGCCTCTTTAAGAAGCCAGAATATGTCATATGTAGGTCACACCTGTGACCTCGGCTACGCCAGAGTCTGAGGCAGGAGAATGGCAAGTTTGAAGCCAGCCTGGACATCTTAGCAAGACTCTGTCTTGAAATAAAATAGGGGAGGGGTTGTGGCTCAGTGGTAGAGCACTGCCTAGCATTCATGAGGCACTGGGTTCCATCCTCAGGCCCACCTAAAACTAGAGAAGATAAATATTTAAAAATAAAAAATAAAAGGGGTCAGGGTTGTGGCTCAGTGGTGGAGTGCTTGCCTAGCATGCGTGAAGCACTGGGTTCTATCCCCAGCACCACATAAAAATAAACAAATAAAATAAGGGTATTGTGTTCATCTACAACTAAAATAATAATAATAATAAAATAGGGGGCTGGGTTGTGGCTCAGTGGCAGAGCCCTTCCCTAGCATGTGTGAGGCACTGGGTTCGATCCTTAGCACCACATGTAAATAAATCAATAAAAATAAAGGTCCATTGACAACTAAAAACATATAAAAATAAATAAATGAACTAGGAAAGGGCCGTGGAGGTTGCTTGCCGGGCATGTGCAAGGTCCGGGCTCACCCCAGCACTGTAAAGGAACACCCCTGGGAACCACCAGGTCTAGGGCAGAGGGAGGAAGGCCAAGAGCAGGCCAGGCCAGGACAGAGGGGCAGTAATGGTCAGAGGAGAAAGGTGGCGCAGAGCAAGGGCGAGGGCGAGGACTGGGCTTGGGTGCTGGCAGCCCCGCCCCGCTCGGGGCCAGCTTCCCCAGAGTACCAGGAGGTGGGCATCCCCCGGGGGGTTCCTTCCTCTGGATGCTGGCAGCAAGGCCGTGGGAAGAGCCGTCTCTTCTGACAGGCTGTGCTGGGAATGCCTCCGGCCTCTGGGAGTCCCAGCTACCTGCCCTGCACAAGGGGTGAGAGGCCGTCCTGGGGGGCGTGAGGATTCCCCACGGTCACGCCTGAGCACTGGCGGTTCCTGTAAATGGTCTGACTCTGAGGTCTCTGTTGACCTGTCCCTCCTTCCTTCCTCCTCCTCCATGGTTGCCGCCTCCTCAGCAGGCCCTTGAGGCTGGGTGGGAATAGCGAGGGACCCCCATGGGCGGGACCTCAGGGCTCACAGCTGAAAGGCTGTCCTGATGAAGGAGGAACAGAGACAGGCCCAGAGGTGGGGGGGGGGGCAGGCAGAGGCAGGTGTACACAGAGGTCCAGGAGGGCTTCCAGGAGGAGGGGGCCCTCGGGAGTCCTCCGCTGCTCCCACCCACCCTGGCAAGAGGCCTTCCTGAAGAACAACCGAAGCTCATTCGGTAGCCACCCAGGTGTTTCCAAGGGACTGCACAGACTCCACCTGCTGGCCCCCTGGGCCTGGGCAGGGCAGGTCTGCCCCTGTTTCACAAGGGAGATTCGGCTAGGGCCAGGGACTCACCCACAACTCAGAGGAGTCACTGAAGCCAACTCGGGTTTGACCCAGCCTGCCCCCTCCTGCTCCTCAACTGCAGCCAGACCCTGGGGGCAGGGATGCCCCCCAAGTGCAGGAGCAGAGGGGAGCGGCTGTGCATGGGGGGGAGGGGACCCCCTTTCCCAGGGTCTGCAGGGAGGCTGGGCAGGGCTAGCCTTCTCTCTTGCTGGCACACCTGCTGTCCACAGGAAGGACTGCGTTGGAGACTGAGCCAGACACAGGCGGAGTGAGCAGGGGCCACACTGCCCCCTTGAGTCCACCTCCGTGCAGCAGCCTACGCCGTGTTTGCCAAAGCCTGGTCAGATCCCACCATCCCGATTGGTTTCCACCTCACAGAGAACATGACACCCTGGTCTCCTCTATGCCCCACAAGACCCTGCTGGTCTAGAACCAAATCTATGGAAATTCCAGGACAGGGGCCTCCCTCACAGAGAAGCAGGACGCAGCTGGGGCCGAGACCAAGCTGGAGGACAGGCAAGGTTGCATCGGCAGCGGACCAGAGGTGGGCTTTGCTTTGGTGCACACGGCACAGTTGTGGCAACGTGACAGTAGAGACACAGTGTGAGAAGAGAAATGCACTGTTAGACACCTGGAGGGTCCTTACATCACCTAGACGGCGAAGACCACTCACTGCGTGGGCTCTCTCATCCAGTGAGGAGGTCCACGGAACAGGGTGGAGGAGAGTGTGGCTGCGGAGTCGCTGATCAAGCGCTCCAGAGAGCAGGCAGGAAGCAGGTCTGATTTTACTGTGCACTTACCACGTGTATATACTCAGGCAGCAGCTAAGCAGGTTCCAGGCAGCCACCAATGCAAAGTCTGCTAACTGTCCTTGCAGCCACCGATCGAGGAGTGGGCCATGGAGCAAGTGCAGGGACTGCAACCCCTGGCCTCACGCCCAGGGCTGTGCCTAGGGGGTCAGTGGCCTGCCGCTCAGACAACCTTCAGGTATGCCATGTAGCGGTAGTCCATGCACTTGTCCCCACAACTCACACCAGTGGCCTCTGCACAGTGAACAGAGGAGGGATGAGGCTGCTGCCAGTCCACGGGAAGACTGGGCTGCAACCAAGCCTTCCGTTAGTCCGTTAGTCCGTAGGAGCGCCTTCCAAAGTAACGCTGGATCTTAGAACAGTGAATGCATAGCCAGTGACAGACGGCCCGGCGCGAGCTCAGTGTGTGGCTGGAGCCAGAAACCAGGAACAGAGTGGCGCTCTCCATTACCCAGTGTCACGTACCACTGTGGGCACCGTGCTCCCACCCGGCTGACTGCGCAGTGGGCTCATTCAAACTGCATGGCCACAGAGTGAGGAGCGCATGGGGCTAGATACCGTGACGTCACTGGCTCATAGGAAGCTCTATTTTATATAAATCTTTCTTTCTTTCCTACACCCCCAGCCCTTTTTGTTTTATTTTGAGACAGGATCTCACTAAGTGGCCCATACTGGCCTCCCGGGTCTCTGGGATCACAGGCATGCGCCCCTGCACCCGGCGGAGCTCTTGGGTGAGCGGTGAGACCACCGTCTAGGGGCAGTCCATGGGGTGTGACTGCATACTAGAAACAGACCCGCACTGTGGGGCCGGCTGGGTTTTGGCAAAAGTGACAGCGATGTAGTGGGGAAAGAAAAGTGTGGGCCCAGCTGGACACCCACACGCAGGGAGAAGGAGCCTCCGCGGGCACGATTGGTATTCTTGACGATTGCCATTCTAACAGGGGGTGAGAGGATATTTTAGTAGGGTATTGATTGGCATTTCCCTGATTGCCGGAGAGTTTGAACATTTTTTCATACATCTGTTGGGCATTTGTATTTCTTCTTTGGAGAAATGTCTGTTTAGTTCTTTTGCTCATGTAGTGATTGGGTTATTTGGGGTTTTTTTTTGGTATTGAGTTTTTTGAGTTCTTTATATATTCTGGATATTAATCCCTTGTCAGGAGAGAAGGTGGTAAAGATATTCTGCAAACTCCTTCTTCACACTCTTCTTGGTTTCCTTTGCTGTGCAGAAGATTTTTAACTCCATGGCATGCCACTTCTTGATTCTTGGTTTTATTTCACAAGTTTGGGGTCTGGTTTAGGAGGTCAGTGCCTGCACCTATATGATGGAGTGTGGAACTGAGGTTTTCTTCTCGAGGTGGCAAGGTCTCCGGTCTAATTCCCAAGTCTTTGATTCATTCTGATTGGATTTTTGGCAGGGTGAGAGATGAGGGTCTAATTTCATTTTTCTACATGCCCCCGTCCAGTTTCCCCTGAACCATTTATAAAAAGACCAGCTTTTCTCCCACATGTATTTTTGGCACCTTGTCAAGTGTTGGTGGTGTAAGTGCGTGGTTGGTGGCTGTGTTTTCTATTCTATTCCATTGGTCTTCGTGTCTGTTTTGATGACAATGCCGTGCTGTCCCTGTACCACAGCTCTGCAGTATGCCTGGAGATCAGGGGTTGGGATGCATGCCTCCTGCTCCACTCTTCTTGCTCAGGATTGCTTGGGCTATTCTGGGTCTCTTATGCTTCAAGTGAATTTAAGGACTGTGTTTTTATAGCTCTGTGAAGAATGTCATGGGTATTTTGGTAGGGATCCCATCAAATCTGTATATTGGTTTTGGTAGTATGTCCATTTCAACATTATTAATTCGGCCTATCCAAGAACTTGGAGATCTTCCCCTCTTCTAAGGTTGTCTTCTTTTTTAGGATATTGTGAAAGGGATGGTTTTTCTGGCTTCTTTCTTAACTGAACCACTGTTGGGATGTAGGAAAGATACTGATTTATGAGTGTTGATCTTGTGTCCTGCTACTTAGCCAAATTCATTCATCAGCTCCAGCAGTCTTCTGGTGGAGTTTTGGGGGCCTTCTAGATACAGGATCATATCATCAGCTGTCGGGAATTGGGAATGAATCATTGCTTTTTTTTTTTTTTTTTTAAAGGAGACATTTTTATTTTATTTATTTATTTTTATGTGGTGCTGAGGATGGAACCCAGTGCCTCATGCATGCTAGGTGAGCGCTCTACCACTGAGCCACAACCCCAGCCTGAATCATTAACTGTGCAACCCTGGACAGTGAGACGCCTCTGCTGGGAACCCTTCCTTGCACAGAGGGGACGCCCATTGGCAGCTGGCTCCTGTCGATAGGGAGATTTCCATGCTTGTCATGGAATTTACAAGTTCAAAAGCCTTGAACTCAAATCCCAGATGGGCATAAACTGGTAAGTCCCCAACTAAGCTGTTTTGCTCACAACTTTGTCCTGTTTGCCTCAAGAAGCCTTTCCATTGTGAATCACTTTGATGTTTGAAACCTATGAAACAAACATGCAGAGCCTTGATCATTGTCAGAACCAGACTCTGTCAGAGCTGGATCACCCATCGAGTCCTGCTTTCACTTGGTCTTTGTTTCTCATAGTTTCTTATTTTCTTAATCATAATTTCTAATTTTCCTAATCTGACCCCTCTGTTCTCTGCGCTCAGAGAACTGTTTTGTGCTGCACAGGTCGCCGCCATCAGCAAACAGAAATACTCTGAAGTCATCCTTTCCTATTCATATCCCTTCAATTTCCTTCTCTTGCCTGATGGCTCTGGTTAGAGTTTCGAGAACTCCATTGACTAGAAGAGGAGGAGGGCCTGTCTTGCCCCTCCTTCACTTTAGAGGAGAAGATTTCAGCTTTTCTCAGTTTAGTGTGATGTAGGCTTTGGGGTCTTGTATGTAGCCTTTATAATGTTGAGGTCACTTCTTTCTATCTCTAGTCTCTCCATGTTTTTAAAATATTTTTATTAGCTATTGATGGGCCTTTATTTATTCATTTGCTTATATGTGGTGCTGAGAATTAAACCCAGTGCTTCACACATGCTAGGCAAACGCTCTACCCCTGAGCCCCAGCCCCAGCCCCTCTCTCCACGTTTTTAACAAGAATAGTTACTGGATTTTACCCAGGGCCTTTTTTGCATCCATTGAAATGATCATATGTTTCTTGTTCCTAATTATATTAATTAAATACTGCAGATATCTGTTTTTAAATCATGTATATATCATGTTTTATACATAAAAAGAGGAGTTATTTTCAGACTCCAAGAATTTAATTCCAGGACTGGGGCTGTGGCTCAGTGCCAGAGCGCTTGCCTAGCATGTGTGAGGCACTGGGTTTGATCCCTGGCACCACATTAAACAAACAAACAAAAAAAGGGGCTGGGACTGTGGCTCAGTGGTGGAGTGCTCACCTAGCACATGCGGGGGGCCGGGTTCGATCCTCAGCACCACATAAAAGTAAAATAAAGATATTGTGTCCAACTAAAAAAAAGAATTTTATTAAAATATACAGATAAAATAAAGGTATTGTGTCCATCTACAAATTAAAAAAAAATCCATCAAGTTGTTTATCTTTAAATATGTGTGGTTTATTTTAAGCTAATTTTACCTCCAGCTTATGTACAAGTAATATGCAAGTGTACACTGGTGACCCACCTTAGGGCAGGGCTGTCTTAGTCCATCCAGGCTGCTGTAACCAGCACCCCAGACTGGGTGGCTCCTGGGGAGTAGCACCCAACCTGAAGGCACTGGCAGACGTGGTGCCTGGTGAGTGCTGCTTCTTGGTCCACAGATGGCTCCTTGTACTGTGTCCTCACACAGTAGAAAGGGTCAGGGGTCTTTCTGGGGCCCCTTTTAAGGGCACTAAGCCTTTTCATGAGGATCCTGCTCTCATGACCTGATCACCTCCCAAAGGCCTTACCTTCTAAAGTCTCCCTTGGGGGCTGGTGTGGGGGGTGCTGGGGATGGGACCAGGGCCTGGAGCATCCCAGGCAGCTCCACCTCGGAGCTGAACCCCAGCCCTGGGGGTTAGGATTCCAACCTGCACTGGAGCACACAAACATCTAAATTACATCAGGGGGAAAAA
Source organism: Ictidomys tridecemlineatus (assembly GCF_052094955.1). Taxonomy (NCBI): domain Eukaryota; kingdom Metazoa; phylum Chordata; class Mammalia; order Rodentia; family Sciuridae; genus Ictidomys; species Ictidomys tridecemlineatus. The sequence continues at coordinate 3,652,572 of NC_135482.1, read as the reverse complement.
ATCTGAATATTTTGGGGTTGGGGGTGTAAGGGAGGGAGGGAAGGGGGAGAGGGAGGGAGGGAGGGAGGGAACCTTATTTCTGACTTGGGCTGAGGAATGTGAAGGGTTGGTGCAGATTCTCACCAGCACAGATGGGCCAGGACAGGGGGCCCAGGTTCCCCCTGCCCTGGGCCCATTCCCCCTGGTTTCTGCCCACTGGGCCCCTCCATCACTGTACACCTTCCTAGCTCCACAGGCCGCTGCTTGGTGGCCCAGCTGTGAAGCCAGCAAAGGTAATAAGCAGAGGTGACACCGACTCTCAGGGCCTCCAGCCTCTGGTGATGGCACCACAGCCCTGAGCCTGGCTGCAGCCCAGAAGAGCCTCAGCCTGGAACAGTCACACCAAGCTGTCCGCCCACACTGTGCCATAGTCGTGGGGTAATTACCCCGCGGGTCGGAAGAGAGGGCAGCCAGGGGATGATGTGTGGGCTGAGGGCGGCAAGAAGAGTTCCCAGACGCCTTTCAAACACTCTTTCTGGGTCAGGTTGTTCAGCCTGTGACCCAAAGCCAGGGTCCAGCGTGGGCTGGACTCTTCCCCAGTCCCCCTCCTGCTTTCTTGCTGGGGACACAGGGCACCAGGGCTTACCCATGTCTGCCCAGTTGCTATAGATACGGGCAACACCGACCTGTGTGCCTCCAGCCCCACCTTTTCTCTCTCCTCTGCCTCAGTTTCCCAACTCTCCTGGGAGGTGGGCTTGGGGCTCTAGGGTCACACGCCGCCCTGGCACACTTTCTGCTAGGTCTCTTCTGCCTCCAAGTTCCTAATGACAAGCGCTCAGCACATTCCGGCCTTGCCACCCACAATTTGCCAGGAGCTCTGTGCTGTTGTGGTTGATCCAAATCTACCCCGAAATGACTGGTCCCTAAATCTGTTAGCCTTTGTGAGATCTCTCCTCCATAATAAAGATAAAAATTTAAATTAAAAAATTACAATTAAATCAAGCGAAAATTATTTTATGACTGCGTTGGTATAAAAAATCATATCTCTTGAAACATTTTTTTCTACCTAAAAGTTCATTTTTTTAAATTCTGATTCTGATAAAAATTGGAAAAGTCCATCCCCCGGGTGGGGCAGGGTGGACTCCCCAGCACCGCGCGCCCAGCACCGTCCCAACCTGGTCGTCCTGCCACGGCGCGCCGCCAGGGGGCGCGCGGCACCAGCCTGGAGCGGACAGTGGAGCTGGACCAGAAACCCACTGCCGGTGCTCCTGGGCTCCTGGGCCAGGAACGCGTTGCAGCCCTTCCCTCTCCAGGGGTATTTGAGGCTGGGCCAGGCGCCTCCTCTGGGCTCCCACAGCCCCCTGTGACCATGTCACTCGACCAGTCATTGTTTTCTTCTCCCTGCGTCCCCGAACTGGAAATGGGGCTGGCCACTCAGCCTCCCAGAACGGTTTTCAGGTGGATGCATCTGGGAGCTGGGAGCCCCCGGCAGCTCTTGGTCACTGCGAGTGGACGTCCTGCCCCACCTTTGCTGAGGGCCTGTACCCACAGATGCTGTCACCAGCTCCCCACTCCTGCCTGTCCCCACAAGTCCTGTAACTTCTGAGGGCCACATTTGCCTCCTGCAGAGCCTGGGCAAGAGGCTCCCGCCTGCTCCAGAGGCCTCCAGGCCTGGGCCCGTGGGGGTTCCCCAGGAGCACCCTCTCCCCACCCCTAGGCTGCTGCCTGCGTTCTGCAGGGAGGAGGAAGGGATTGTGAGAGGCCTGGGCCCGCAGGCAGGGATCTTCAGATCCGAGGAGCTGATGTCTAATCTGGGCTTCATCCCACACTCGACAAACCAGTTTGCTGCCCTTGCCGCCACAGTGGGTGAGGCCACCTGGCGCCTGACCCCCCTGCTCAGTCCCTGCCCTTTGGCCTTGACCTGCTTCTCCAGACCCTGGGGGCGAGGCGTCTGATGGTCCTCAACCCTCTGTGACCAGCATAGGAGGGGGCACAGATGGGACTGAGGGGTGCGGCTAACCTCAGGTGGTAAGTCAGCTCTGCTGCCTCCACCCCTCAGGGGACCCTGAGCAAGAGAAGCCGCCTGGGGGCCCCGAGAGGGCCTCTTCCCAGAGAAGCAGGCCTGCCGTCCCTAAGAGGATGCATTGTGAGTGGGAAGTTCAGCCCTGGCCCTCTGGCTCCAGGTCCTCCACCCCACAAAGCCATTAGAAGGTCTTGGTTCCCCCCACTCCAAACCCACTCTTCCATCTCATCTCAGCCGGCAGTTCCCCAGTTCTATCCTTCCAGCTCTTCCGGCCGGACCCTCGTGTCCCCTTGATTCCTCCCTAACTCCATCCCCGCCTCCAACCCATCAGCAAAGATTCGAGGGCTCAATCTTCCACACACACCCACAGCATGGTGTTCTGCCCTCCTGCACCAGGCCTGGCCTGCACCAAGTCCATGCCACGGCTCCTCCCAGGTGGGATCCCGCCTGAACCTTTGAGCGAGCCTCCTCTGTTCTCCTTATATTAATCTTAAAAAGTGCCCAGTGTTCATCAAACACTGAGGAGCATGTGCCCTCTGCAGAGCAGGAAGTCACTAAAGGCCCTCTCCCATTTTGTTACCATTGCTCCCCAGGTGGACTTCTGGGAGGAGGAGGGACATGGCAGGCCTGTGAGGGTGGGCTCATGGTAGACCACGCACAGGTGCCCAGCATGTGGGGAGGAGGGCTCGGGCTGGGAATCTCATCCTCAGGAAGGGCAAGAGAGAGACTGTGAGCTTGGGGACAGGTCGCTTCTGTCCAGTGGGGCTGGTACTCAGGCTAGGCGAGAGGGCAGGGGGGAGGTGCAGAGGCCAACTGGCCATGCCAGGGGAAGAAGCTGGGCCTCACCCTAGGGACTATGGTGGCATCTGGAAGGAGGTGACAACCAGATTTACCCTTTAAAAGTGCCACAGGGGCTTTTGGGAGGAGGGGCACTGCAGAGGAACACATGGGCATCACCAGGTGGGAGAAGGCCGGGCAGTGGCCAGGGTGTGGACCTGGGGCCCACCACCTGGGTTTAGACCCCTCTCCTTTCTCCCTACTTCCCAACTAGAGGCCGTGGGGGCACGTCTACCCCTCCATCCTAATGCCAAGCTGGGTGCTGGGTGCTGGGGTGGAGACAGCTCCTGGCTACACGGAGCTTAAATCCAGTGGGTGCAGGAAGCACTTTGAGCTCAGTCACTTCCCTGTTACATGGAGGAATAATGGAACCCACCCCCTGGTGAGCACACATGGTATGCCTTAGTGTGTTCAAGGTGTCTGGCCTACGGGCAGCTGCTAATGTCATGTTCTTTCCAGGCAAGATGGCACAGAGAGGGCAAGTGTGTGAATCGTGGCCTCCAAAATCCATAAGTTGCAGTCCTAACCCCCAGGATCTCAGAATGTGACTCTATTTGGAGACGGGCCTTAGAAGAAGTATAAGAGCTAGGCACAGTGGTGCATGCCTGAAACCCCAGTTACTCAGGAGGCTGAGGCAGGAGGATGACAGGTTTGAGGTTTGAGGCCAACCTGGGCAACTTAGTGAAACTCAATCTCAAACTAAACAATATAGAAGGCCTGGGGTGTAACTCAGTGATAGAGTGGCCCTGGGTTCAGTCCCTAGTCCTGGGGGTAAAAAAGCCCCCAGTCTCCGGTGTTTGTTACAGTGTCCCTGGAACATAAATACAGTGTGCCAGTTGGTGGCAGCAGGACCAGAGTCACTGTGTACCCACTCAGAGTAGGCATCCACGAGAAAGGTCAGATCCTGGTAGGAGGGGGTTGAAAGGGGGAAGATGGCCAGACAGACAGGACCAGCATGACAGCTGGGAGCCCTGGCCTGCCCAGCACCAGTCACAGAGCAGTCACACCCAGGCCCGCACCGCAGCCCTCCACTCAGCAAGGGGGCACCTGAGCATCCCCTTGTTACTGAAAAAGAGAGGTAGGCTTTGGGGAGGGTGGGGACTGCCCAGTGAGAATCAAAGCCAGAGCCCAAAGACACTTTTCAGAGTCCTGTCAGGTGTGGTGGCCCCTGAGGGTCACCAGGAGGGCAGGTCCTGCAGGATGCATGGCCAGAGCAGGGGTCTGGGGCTTGGAGAGGACTGGAGGCTGCTAGAGCGACATGGTTCCTAGAGTCGCGGAGCAGGGGCAGAGGGGAGAGCGCCAGAGGGCGTCATGTGAGTTTTCTTTTCCTGTCGTTTGGAATCTCAATGGGACGGAGGGCCAACACTGAAAGCAAGCGCTGGCTGCCCTAAAGCTGTCCCACCGCTTCTCTGACTTCTGAAGAAAGGCACGATGGAAACCCGCGGGTCAGGCTCCCTGGCGCCTGGAGACAGCTCAGGGCTGAGAATTCCCACGGGGAACTGGGAGGAGCCTGCGAAGGGCTGGGCTTTGCTTGACCTTTCACAGTTACCAAGTTCCTGCTTCTTGGCCTCTCAACAGGCACTTACTTCCTCTGTGCCCAGGTTTAGAATGAAAGTCGATGCTTTGGAACTTGCTTAATCGAAAAGAAAAAATTTTTAAAAAAAAAAATTTTTTTTTTTTTAAACTTTTTTGGAATGTCTACACGGAGCCTGGGGCTGCAGCACGGGATATTGTGGCTGGGGTGGGAGCTCCTTTCTTTTTTTGGCTGCTGGGGGTGGAACCTGGGGCCTGGTGAATGCCTCTGAGCCAGGCACAGTCAGGGGTGCTGTTGTTCCCCTAGATTCCCCTCCGCCACTGTAACGCTGCCCCCCACCCCTGGCAAGGGCTGCAGGGAGCATTTCTCCCCTGCGGCTCCCTCTTCAGAACCCACCAGACAAGTCAGCAAGTTTTTAAGTGCAGATTGTTTATAAGTCCAAGACTTGCTCCCCCCCCCCCAAACCTTCCTGGGCCTTCGCAGATTGTTATTTTAACATTTCCCCCAAGCATTCTCTCCATATTTGGGCAAAGCAAAACCCAAGACGAGTTTCTGTTTGTTTTTCTCATAAGAAAAATGCAGCATTTTGGAGAAGACAACCGGTTCCCGAGACCAGTACCTCTCATGAGTGACTCGCGGCTTCAAGATGGACTTGGGTGACCTCTGATTCAGGTTCACAAACAACAGTTAGACCAGAAATGCAGTCCATAAAAATTCTTGGAGGTAACCCCACCCTCTGCTCAGGAGGGCCTTATCTCCGGGGTATTTTCCGTGTGCCCAAGATAAGCATCCGGCTGGCCACTGCCCAGGCCTTGACTGAGATCACACCCTGACCCCGTTTTACAGAGGGGAAACTGAGGCCCAGAGAAGGTGGAGCACAGAATGTGCTGCAAACATCAAAGCCAGAGCCCCCAGCAAGCAAACACTCCACCACAGAGCTTCCCCAGTCCATCCCGTGTCCCCCCGCCCCCCGCATTTTAACTTTAGAAAAATTCCAAACCTAGAAGCCACTGCAAGCCCAGCACGTGCACACCCACGGTCATTGACCAAGGGCTGACATGGCACTACGTTTGCTTCATCCTTCTGCTCCACCTCCCTCTCACCTCATCCTTGTCTGCGTTGTTCCACGTGACCTCACGATGACCACCGTGCTCCATGCTCCGGGAGCCCACCACCTCCTCCCCGTTCTTCTCTGAAGCCTCCATGTTGGAATCCCTCTGCCTGCTCTGCTCTCTGTACCTGTGCACCGCAGGTTGCCGTTTTCACCTGAGCGTTCATCGAGGGCCTCTCCACACATGGCTGCCCGCCTCCTTAGCCGCCAACCTGCAGGCTCTCAGCCTCTTTTTGCTTCTGTCCTGCAGGACACAGACAGTTTCCAAGCATCCCCGCTGGCCGGCTTACAGAAAGTCCCCTGCCTTGGATCTCTCTGCTTCCTGTCAACTAGAGCCAGGTTGAACATGGGGGCAGGGAACAACATAGGTGACACTGAGTCTTCCTCAGTGTGTGACACCAGGACACACAGTCAGGTGAAGCCTATCCTGTTCCTGGTGATGTCAAGTTTGGCCACTTGGTTAAGTTGGTGCTTTCAGATCTCTTCATGTCTTCCTCCCTAAAACTCTCTCACCCTATGGCATCCAGGGAGAGGACTCTTGCACATATTTATTGGTCATTACTAAGTAGTTATAAAATGGTGACTTTTTTTCTTCTATATTTATTAGTTTGTGATCTTTAAAGAAATTTCCTCTCTCTCTCTCTTTCTTTCTCAGTGTGTGGGATCAATCCCAGGGGTGCTTTACCACTGAGTTACACCCCCAGCCCTTTTAATTTTATTTTTAGACAGGGTTTCACTCAGCTGCCCCGACTGGCCTCTAGCTTGTGATCCTCCTATCTCAGCCTCCCAAGTAGCTTAACATGTTTTTTAAAGTATCAGTACTGAGCCATGGATTTGTCTTTTGGCCAGTGGACTAGTGCATTCCTTTCATGATTTATTTTGTGCTTGACATGTTCCAGGTCTGGCCTTCAGGAGCCCCTTTGTGCTAGCTCCTTTGATATGTGCCCACCATTTTTTTTTAGTACTTTACTTTCTGGTATAATAAAATGTGTCAGGTTCCTCTCGCCTTGCCACCTTCCAGCCCTGGTGTCAGTCACCTCTCCAAGTGGCCTTGGTGCCTCTTACTGGGGAACGATATTCGGAATCTAAATGTTTCGAGTGTGTTCTTTGCAACTGGGGCAAAGAACTTCTGAGCCCTTTTGGTGATCAGAGGTAGAACGTTTTGCTATTTCATAATATTACTACTAACCAAAAATAAAAAACAAAACCACCAGAGTTCTCCTTCCTCCCTTTCAAATCTCCCTCACCCTGCAGTGCCAGCGGATCTGGGTACCCCACGGCTTCACGGTTGCCTGCCCTTTCCCCTCCACTCACTAGTGGGGTTCTGGGTTCTATTTCCAGGATCTGTCCTTGCAGTTTCCTCCACCCAGGAAGTGAGTCAGATGATCTGTTCCAAGGTCTCCAGGACAGTCTTTGTCTGCAAGTGGCTATGCCATTCATGTCATACACAGATCATTAGTTTCTTTGGTTTTGCATTTTAGTTTTTCCTGTCTTTGTTAACTTACTCTTAACTTGTCTTAAAGGTAAAATTGATTTAATTGATTTCCTCTCTCGGCACATATTTCCTGATGTTGAAAGGAACCATCTAGTCCAGGGGAGGATCCCATCCCTATTTTCAAAATCTCCCACCAGCAAGCAGGCGTTAAGACCCTGTTCCATTCCTTCTGAAGCAGCCCGAGGCTGGGTGGAAGTGCCCTGGGTTCCACCAGCCTGGGCCTTTCCAGGGAGATCACTTACGTTCTGGTAAGTCCCTGCCCCTCCTCGACTTCCTGGGCCTGCCTGGGTCTGGCATCTATAAACCCAGAGGGTCGCATTGCCAGTCTCCATTTAACTCACAGATCCGACCCTTGGTTTTACCATGCTGACATGATAAAACCACAGTTTACCAGTGTCCGGCACATTGTAGCGGCTCCATAGTTGCAGGAATGGGCATCCGCATTTTATAGTACAGTAACAGAGGCCCCAAGAGTGTGGGGCTGCCCCTGGTCTCATTAAGCAAGCGCAAAAGCGCAGCCTTGGCCCCGCACGCAGTAGGCGCTTTAGTGAGCGCACAGGGAAGGACCGCCAGCGGATCTGCGCACTGGCTCGCCTAGCGGGCGGGGGAGATGGGGCGGAGCCGTATGCAAATAGCCCGTGAGAAGACCGCGGATTGGCTGGTGCGGGCGGGGGCGGGGCCCGCCAAGGGCCTGGGCTGCCAGGTGCGCTGGGCTGGAGAAGCCAGGTGCCCGCGCTGAGCGGCTGGACAGAGCTCCCCTGGCTGTCCCGGGCGATGCCTCCGCTCTGGGTCCTGCTGGCCCTTGGCTGCGTGCCGTTTGGCTCCAGTAAGCCGGGGATAAAAGGATAAGGGCTGTGCCAAGGGAGGGCGAGCGCTACCTGGACCTTGATCCTCCCAGGGTCACCAGAGAGGAGCCTGGATGGGAAGTGGCTATGGGAACTCCATTTATTCATTCCAGGAAAAGGCGCAGAGTTCTGGCTTTGGGGACCCAGATATTATTATTAGTAGTAGTAGTCATATTGTCAACTTTTAGAGCTTTCTCTGGTGGCAATCCGAGGGCTCAAGTGGCTACAGTCTGCGACGGGTGTTGCTGGAGACCAACAGACAGGGTGCTGCAGGGGAGCAGAGAAGGGACAAGACCAGACTCATGGTGACTTCTTTACTGGGGGAGATGGAGGGACGTTTTTCACCAAGGGTGTAGCATGGGCAAGTTCTGGGATGAGGAGGCAGCCTGGTTCTTTGGAAGCTGTAGTCCATCCCTGCCGCTAGAGAGCAGGGTAAGGAGGGAGTGAGGGTGAGGCCAGAGACCCAGGCGGGCATGGGAGGGCACTCCTGGGCGAGCAACAGGATCACGTCTGCTGTCAGAGTGGAGGGGGCCTTACCTTGCTGTCAGAAGAGGGTGGGATGGAGTGAGGACCGGCCATGGCTTAGAGGCAACAGAGATCCTAGTGATTGAACATCTGCAGAGGGAGCTCAGATTGCTGGGTTTCTGGCCAGGAAGCTGCAGGGTGGGTACAGGGACACTGCTGTGTCTGACAAAAGGTCATGAGATGGCCCACAGGGAGGGCGAGGCCCAGTGCTGGCTCCCAGCAGGTGCTCCGTAGCACCCATGTGCACATGGGTGTGGGCAGTTCCGTGGGAGTCAGCTCCGACCCTCCTTGCCTCTCCAGCTGTGAACCTCCAGCCTCAACTGGCCAGCGTGACCTTGGCCACTAACAACCCCACACTCACCACGGTGGCCTTGGAAAAGCCTCTCTGCATTTTCGACAGCTCAGAGCTGCTTGCTGGCACCTATGAGGTCTATCTGTATGTCATGGTCGACTCAGGTAAGGGTCCTGCTTCCCTCCGGCTGCTCCTAAAGGGGTATTGATCTGTCAGCAGGAAAGAGTGAGAATGACAATCTCTTAGGTTTCTAGCAACCAATTTCCACAACTCATTCAGAGTCACAGTTTTATTCTTTCAACAAATATTTACTAACTGCGTATCTGTTCCCAATCTCTGGGCACTGTGGGTATTTTCTGCCATCCCATAGAAGAGAAGATTGGGTTCAGAGAGGCTGAGCGAGTTGTCCAAGATCACCCAGCTAGTGAAGAGACCTGGGACCCAACAAAGGTCTATCTGCCTCTACATCATTCCTTTGAACAATATGACCCTCATTTCCCATTTACAGAATAGGACTTTCAGTGACAGGTATCAAAGGTGGTGGAGGATTACGGCAATGTTCTAAGATAAAGTAGGTGAGAGCGGAACACAGCACCCAAAGGAAAGTGCTACTTGTCCATCTCCCCAGGCAGGGACTGAGCTCGCCCATGCCTGTGACCGCTGTGCCCAGCACAGGGCTGGGGCAGAGAGGAGGCTCAGGCATTTGATGATTGAGTGGCTGGCTGCCGTGGCCAGGATCCTCACTCCCGGCCCTGCCTCTGCAGCCAATCCCAGGAATGCCTCCGTGCAGGACAGCAGCAAGACCCCACTGAGCTTGACGGCCCAGCAAACCCAGGGTGGGAGGACAGGCCCCTACAAGGCAGTGGCCTTTGACCTCACCCCCTGCAGTGACCTGCCCACCCTGGATGCCATTGGGGATGTCACCCAGGCCTCAGAGATCCTGAGGGCATATCTGGTCAGGGTGGGCAGCAACGGGACCTGCCTGTGGGACCCCAACTTCCAGGGCCTCTGCAACCCGCCCCTGTCTGCAGCCACGGAGTACAGGTGGGTGTGAGCAGCCGCTGGGGGAGGGCAGCAGCTGAGTCCCACCCCAACTCAGGAAGACCCCAGGGGGAGGGGACAAAGTGGGAGGAGCCACGTTTCTAGAGGTCTTAGGTGCTGGGCCCATTGGGGTCTCAGGCTGGGCCTGGGGTAGGACAGGGCTGGAGCTCAGAAGGGTCCTGCTGGGGGGACAAGCGGCGACATAGAAAGCAAGAATCCGGAAATCCTTAATTCTTGAACAAGGGGCCTGTTTTCACTTTGCTTTGGACCCCACCAGTTATGGGGCTTCCTGGCCTTCCCACATGTGGAAGTCTCTCACCCACGGCCTTTGTTTCATAGGGAGGGAACTGTGGTCCAGAGAAGGAAGGCCCCCTGCTTTTCCTACCTCCTTCCTGCAATCCCTTTTCTGCCCACCCACCCCCTGGGCACCCACTCACCCCACCCTCACTGCCTGAGCATCTCTCTGCAAGCTGTCCTCAGCCTCGGGAGCCTGGAAGGAGGAGGTCTAACCTGGTGCCAAAGCCCGGGCTGATCCCAGTCCAGGTACTAGGGGGACACCTGGGTCAGGGGCTGTGGCTTCCAGGCCACAGACCACGGCCCACCTGCCATCCTTGCAGAAGCGCCCCCCCACACCTGTGGCTGAGGCCATTGAGCAGGACAAGGGTCTCTGCTGCCCTTTCCCCACCCCAACCTTGACCTTGTCTTTCACGTCCCCTTCCTGACCTCCAAGATGGCCCCTCAGCCTTCATCTACAAGCCCACCCTATCTCAGGGCATGGGTGGGCGCCCAGCCCTACCTCTGAGTTCAGGACCTTGAAACAGGTATGAGGAATTTAGCAAACCGCAGGACAGAGAGATTTTAAAGGTTTTTTGTTTTGTTTTGTTTTTAAGTGTTAAAAACAACAACAACAACAACAACAAAACTTCCAGGCTGCAGATGTCTCAGTTTCGGGACGATCTCTGTTTAAACTCTTCCCTTCCGCAGGCTCTGGCTGTTCACTTCTCACCAATCTCCTTTTCAGATTAGCAACACTTATTTGGGGGGTTCTTTTCTTTCTTTTTGGTACTAGGAGTTGAACCCAGGGGTGCTGAGCTACATCCCCAGCCCTTTTTATTTTTATTTATTTATTTTTTAAATATTTATTTTTTAGGTGTAGATGGACACAACATTATTCATTTTTATGTGGTGCTGAGGATTGAACCCCGGCCCTGTCTGTGCTAGGCGAGCGCTCCGCCGCTGAGCCACACTCCCAGCCCATTTACTTTTATTTTGAGTCAGGGTCTCCCTAAGTTACTGAGCCTGACCTTGAACTTGTGACCCTCCTGCCTTATCCTCCCACGTTGTCCCTGGGATGACAGGCGTGCCCCACCACTCCCCACTTTTTTTAGCATTTATGTCTTAAAATGTAGCCCTGACCCCAGGACAGCTGGGCGGGTGATGGACGTTATCCCACTTGTTTTTCTAAGTCCCTTTGTGATTCCAGGGACAGGCTTGGAATATGGCCTGTGGTTAACGGGGCTGAGCCACAGGTACTGTGTAAAATAACCAGAGGGGCTCCTGAGGGACAGCCCAGCAATGGCCCAGCCATGAAGCCTTCACAAAGGAGGTGCATCTGAGCTGGGGAAGGCCCAGGGACAGTATGTGACCACGTCCAGCCTCCTCTATGGTCCAGAGCCCTCTCAATGGCTGTCTCCCTCTGTGCCCCCTCTGTGCCCCTCCTGCCCGCTATGGCTGGACACACAGGATGGTTGGATGTCATCCTGTCTCCTTCCAGGTTCAAGTACGTCCTCGTCAATGTGTCCACAGGCTTAGTACAGGATCAGACCCTGTGGTCAGACCCCATCCGCACCAACCAGCGTAAGTAGTGTGGTGGGGGCTCGGCCTCCAGCCAGCTTCCTCTGGGAATCTGCAGACCAGGCCCAGCTCTCGGGGCAGGACCATTCAGACCTGGCTTGAGCCCAGAGTGTCCTTGGACTGGGTCTCCCAGAGTCAATGAGTGACCTGCAGAATGGAGTTCTCTAGGGATCCATAGGGGACAGTGCCCCCAAATGGCCGGCTCATGGTAGGGCCTGTACCTTGTTCCCAAAGGCTGACACCAGTCAGAGAAGAGAAAGACCCCCAGCTCTGAGCAGCCCCTCTGCTCAGCCTTGTTTACGTCCATCTCACTGCGGATGAGTCAGTTTAAAAATTTAAATTATGCAAAAAGAGGAAGAGGCCAGAAACACATGGGAGAAAGGCGGGAAGTTGGCCCCGGGGCACACCAGGCCTCTGGCCGGGAGCCCTGGGCCCCTGGGACATCCTGGGTTCCAGGCCTGCCCATCCCGGGGAAGGGATGGAGGGTGCTGGCTGTCAGGGTGTAACTGGCCGTGGTCCTGCGACAGCCACCCCCTGCTCGGCCATCGACACGTGGCCAGGCCGGCGGAGCGGGGGCATGATCGTCATCACGTCCATCCTGGGCTCCCTGCCCTTCTTCCTGCTCGTGGGCTTCGCTGGCGCCATCGCCCTCAGCTTTGTGTGAGTACCTGCCGCGGGGAGGCCGGACCTGGGGATGGCGGCAGGGTCCTCTGCAGCTGGCCAGGGCGCTGCCCTCCAGGCGGGTGGGTCTGGTGAAAAGCAGCGGGCCCTGGGCCTTCACGGCCAGTCCTTCTGCCGGGGAGTGAGGGGCTGGGCAGCGGGCCCTGGGCCAGTGGTCCCACAGATCTTAGCTGTGACAGTGGTGCAGCCTCAGGCAAGACATGCTGTCCTGCGGTCCTCAGTGTCCTCCTGGGGCAAATGGAGGTGATAACTGTTCAGCCCATGGAGTCTGGAGGTCCTGTGGAATCGCCCCACCCTGCTGAACTCAACCGGCCTTAGCTCTTGTTGCCATTGTAACTCACCGGCTTACAGTCCAGATAGGGAAACTGAGGCAGGAGGCAGAGAAAGGGTGTCCCAAGGTCACAGGACCTGGGACGAGGACCCAGAGCTGGGGCTAGAACCCAGGCCTCCTGACTCCGCCGACACCTCTGGATCAGGACGGGAGGTCTTCTTGGGGGTGGGGTCCTGGCACAGCTACCAGGGCTGCCCAGAGGGAGGACAGTCCACTAACACCTGTGAGGGTCAATCAGGGCATGAATCAAGGCACCCACAAGTGCCCTGGGAGGAGGAGGGCAGGGCAGGTCCTGCCTGGAGCTTCAGGGTGAGCTTCTAGGAGGAGGGATCTGCAGGAGCAATGAGCATCGAGCATGGGGCGGGAGGAATGCAGCGACAGGCAGCAGGCCCCACACTCCTTGCTTCTCAGGGTACAGGGAGCCTGGGGGCTTTGAAGCTGAGGGGTCCTGGGGTGGGACTGGGTAGGAAGGCTCCTTGGAGTAAGTTCACACAGAAGCCAGCAGGTGGGAAAAAGTGGGCAGACCGTGGACTGGGAGAGACACTGGACCCAGGCTGTGCTCCACACTTAAGTTAACAACCAGCAGTGGGAGACCTCAGCCTCCGAGGGTCACCCACAAGCCATCAAAGCCTGGTGGTGTCCCTGCTTCCTCCCTCTGGGCAGTGCTGGACACTGAGGTTAGCCCGGCTCTTCCACTGACCCTCCTACTGGCCCTGCCAGTCCCGGCCCCAGTCCAGTCGGCTCAGCTCCCCACAGGAGCCCCAGGTTCTGCGGCCCTCCCCATCTCAAGCATCTCCTGCAGGACCAGATGAGCTGGCCCCTCCTCCAGGATGGGTCCACTCTCTGTAGTCACTGTCTGTTGAGGTCTGTCTCCCCAGACTGTCCTGGAGATGTGGGGACATGAGACAATGGCCCCTGCGTCAGCCCGCAGTAAGACCTGACACTGCTTATTCACGGAGCTCCAACACACGCTGAGAACCCCAGGAAGGAGGGGCTCACTGAGGCTGTGGTGGCTTCTGGGAGCAACGTCTGGGTGCCAAGGTCGCCCGGCTGGAGGAGTTCCACTTTGCTCTGTCCCCTAATCCTGGCTCTCTCCTTGGCCAGGGACCTGGGCGATTCTGATGGGGAAACCACGCACGACTCCCAGATCACCCAGGAAGCTGTGCCCAAGTCCCTGGGGACCTCAGAGCCGTCCTACACGTCTGTGAACCGGGGGCCGCCCTTGGACAGGGCTGAGGTATACTCCAGCAAGCTCCAGGACTGAGATCCCTGACTGGCAGCCTCCCCACATTGTTCTGGTCCTGGAGCCCGTGGTGGTCAGTGTTCATGCCCTGAGTGGACAGAAGGTGAAGCAGGAAGGGTCAGTCCAGTTTTTGGAACACCCAATAAAATCTTCCCAAATTGGTCAAATTACAGTGTCATGTTGTGTGCATGTATGAACACATAACAACAATCCCCACAGTTAAATGCACTATAATGCACCAAAAAATGTGGAAAGAGACCCTGCCCCTCCCCCCCCAAATCTTCCTAAGACATTGAGGTCAGTACAGAACGAGGGGTGAATAGGTGAGAAAATGCACAAGTCACGACCTGCTGAGGGGCTGGGCTGTTTCTCTCCGGGGCTCTGTGATCAGAACTACAGAGACCAGGGCCGAGTCAGAGTTACTCGCCCCGCTCTGAGCCTCAGTCTCCTCATCTGTCACATGGGCTGCTGGGAAGATTCATTCCTAGACTGGGCAGGACCAGCTTCAGAAGACTCGGTTTTCTCTCTTGAGCCAGACAGCAAGACGGCCTCCCTTTTGGAGGTGTGCGGAACACAACCCACACCCCTCTTGGCATCCGGATACGACGGAGGGAGACGTGGCTTCTAAGATCAGTGGGAACTTCCCAGGGGGATGCTCACCTAGGAGCACAGGGCAGAAGCCATGGAGGCAGCAGCTTAAAGCAGAGAGCAGCCAGCAGAAGGGAAAGCAGTGGCCAGTCCAGGCTACAGGAGTGGCCGGTACAGAGGGAGCCAGGTCCCTGGGCAGCAGGAACAGGAGGGCCCCCAGGCTGGACAGGCTCGTCGGCCACCCGCATCCCTTGAGATCATGAAGCTGGCCTTGGCAGCCACTGGACTCCTGTGGCCTCCTGAGCCTGAATCCCCTTCTTCAGCAGAGACCTCCCAGGGTCCCCAGCTGAGCAGAGAGGGAGCCCAAGCTGCCCGGAGTCCGCTGTTGTTAAAGTTCCTGCAAGTTTGCCACGTGGCTGTGTTTGCTTTGTTTTGCATTTGAGTTGAAGTTCACATGATATAAACTTAGCCTTTTTTATTTTTATCTTTAAATCGTGCTGGGGATCAAACCCAGAGCCTCCTGTGTGCTAGGCAAGGGCTCTACCCCTGAGCTGTACTCCAGCCCAAGCCCACCGCTCCAAGTGCACAGGTCAGAGTTACAAAGGCGCAGAGAGAGGAAGGCGTTAGAGGTTGCTGTTGGACCGAGGAGCAGAAGGCCTCAGGCATCCTTCAGGCCATCGAAGTAGGCTCTGCAGATGTCCACTGCACCCCGGGAGATGCCCAGGAGGAAGCCACAGGAGCAGAAGCCCAGGGAGAGGACTTAGGATCCCTCTGTTTTGTGTTTTGGATGAGTGGCTTTATAAAAACCCCAGGAAGTGAAAGCGCTCTATACTGATGCAAGAAATTTTAGATGACGGTCAGCAGGTGGGGAGAAGGATTTTCATTGTGCCAGTGTCCTCAGGGAGTGGAGACAGGGCAGTCACATGTCCAGCAATGCAGGTCTGTAGTGAAGAGAAGCCAAAGGTTTTGTGGTCACTGATCAAGATTTTTGTGATCACAAAAAAAAAAAAAAAAAAAAAAAAGAAGAAGAAGAAGAAAGAAAATGAAGGATGAATTCCTACAAAGAACCTTTTTAAGAACTGAGGGAAGCCATTCTCGCACGTGATTGGGCACCTCCCTGATTGGGTGTGAGGCGCTCTGGCTAAACTGTGTTGGAACTAATCCCTACCCTTTCCAGGTGGAGAGCCTGTCCGTGTGGGGTTGTGACTGACCATTGACCCTGAGACCAATCACTGACCCTGACCTTGGAATGCTGTCCCCCTCGACCTTCATTGGATGGAATTTTTCCCTGAATTTCTTGTTCCCCAATAAAAGGCCACTCCCTGGCGTGCTCTCCCTCTCTCTCCTGCTAGCCCTGAGTAAGCCTCGCTGCCCCACTGGGTGGCTCGAGGAGGAGCCAGAGGGAGGACCGTCTCAGACCTGGTCAAAGAAAAAGGTAATTGAGTTTCGTGTGTTTATTTTGATCTCACTAGTTAACTTCTATGCTTCGAACCTCTTGTATGAAGCCAGTGTGCTGGTTGCGTGGTGAAAAGAACCTTTTTTTTTTTTTTCCCAAAATCCTCCTTTTGAGAAGGTCAGTGATTTGATTTGTATGGTACCGTGACAAATGGAAACTCATACAACAGGAAATTTTAACTTAAAGTGTGACTTTAAGTCAAAATTTATTTAAGCATAGCCCTGCTCTGCGTCCCTTATATATTCAAGCTTTAAGAAGTCTTCCAGTCTTGAGGGCAGATATGTGCCCTCCTTTGCTAATTCCCTGCTTTGGCAGCAGGTATTCTGGATTCTTCTAGTGGATCGAGAGCTCCCCTCTTGGTCCTAGAAGGGATCATTGGTATAGGTAGCAGCAGTAGGGACCGAATCCAGTTTGAAAGAAAGACTAATTCAAAAAAACAACATTGCTACACCTCGAATCATGATTTTCTTCTAAGTAGGTTAAGACATCTTTTCTGTACGAGGTGATGTCTGGTTGCTACGAGACATTATCCTGTATTCAGTTGGTGTTCTCAGAACTGACTAGAAGACTTCTATAGGAAGAGTCCTGATTTTCTCTGTCTCACTCTCAATTTTTATGAAGCAGGGATGATGACACTTTTCCCTTTTCTCATAAGAAAACTCTGACTTGTCCCCATGTCTCCCTTCCCCGGCTGCAGCCACCGATTCCGCTCTGTCCGTGGGTTTTCCGGATCTGGATGCTTCAGACGCACAGTCTTGCTGGCCCTCCAGCGTCCCTTCTCTGACTAAGCTAGTGTTTTCGAGGTTTGACCCCCGAGCTCCTGTTCATCAGCGCTTCCTTCCCTTTGCTGTTGGAGTGACATCCTGTCATGCAGCTGGACCACAGTTCACTGTTCCCTTGTCCCTTGGTGGTCTCTGGGCTGCTCCCACCTCCTGGCCCCTCCTGTGCACAGTGCTGCGTGGATACTTATCTGAACCCCGTTTCTGGGCCTCCTGGATATACCCGGGCGTGGACTGCTGGGCCAGTGGCAAGTCTGTGTCAGATTTTTGAGGATCCATCAACTGTGTCCACGCAGCTACTCTGGACCCACCAGCCACGCAGCTGCCGTCAGCCCACTAGTAAAACAATGTTGAACTCGGGCTGGCGCCTGCCTTGGCTCTGGGTACCCTGTGGCTTTCTCTCCACTTGCCCAGTGACCAGGGCTCCCTCCCTCAGCAGCAGCCACCCACCATTCCAGTCGTGGGTCAGTGGCCTTCCTCTTCCTGCTGACCTCCCTAATCAAGGTCCTGGGAATGCGAACTTCCGGCTACTGAGAGAGCTTCCAAACAGCTCAGGACACTCAGGCTGACGGGACAAATCACCAGAGCACAGATGAGCACATGTACCTGGGAGCTGGGCGCTGGTGACAAGTACACGGCCACTCCTTCCCTTGGCTCAGTGGGCCTCTGTCCCCGTGATGAGTCTCCCCAGACAGCCCCCACTTCCAGCCCCTTAGGACTTGCTGGTGCAGTGGGGGGGGGCGACAGCATTCCTGGATTTGGACAGGTCTGACCTCCCTGTCAGCCAACAGGCCTCGGGTGACCTGCTCACCCCACAGCCTCCGTGTCCTCCTCCTGAAGCAGGGGCCACAGATGGAGCCCACGCGTGGTGTCGTCTCCAGGCCAGAATGCAGCGTTATGTCACTCTTTCTCCCTTGTGGTGGCCCTTCTGGATCTGACCTGTCACAGTGCAGAGCAGGCTCTAGACTGAGCTCCCAGATGGCCGGTAAGGTCAGGTCCATTTCTGGGGCCCCCCACCCCACCCAGCACCCAGCGAGGATAGGAGGGAGTTGGCTGGTACCAGTCATTCCTGTGGCTGTTTGCTGCACACCGGCTCCGAGCTCAGGGCCCCAGGGAGGCAATGGAGCACCTGCCTCAGGAGCAACACCTCGCCAAGGTGGACATATTCAGGACCAAGACAGGGGCCGCTGGTGGCCCAGGAGAGTGCTGAGGGAGAAGAGGGGGAGGCAGGAGGGGCCTGGAGGGCTGTGGGAAGGCTGGCTTTTATTCTGGGCACCGTGGGAAGCCACGGAGCAGTTTCATGCAGAAAATGACCTGTGCAAGGACCTCTGGCTGCTGGGTGAAGGGGGCAGGGAGACCCCCAAGGCGACAGCAGAGCTCTGTAACAACCCAGGCCAGAGGTGGGCAGAGGCTCCGACGGGGGCAGGGGCAGACAGGAGCCGGTGGGATGTGATTCTGAAGGGGAAACAGAAGAACTTGCTGATGGATCGGCCATGGGGAGGAGGGAAAGGGCAAGTGGTGATGATTCTGGGTTCAAGGCCAGGGCCACCGCATACATGGTGGGGACCTCAGCCCAAATGGAGGCCAGCAGGTCGGGTGGGAGCATATCAAGAATTTGTGGGAGGGGTTGGGATTGTGGCTTAGTGGTAGAGCACACGCCTTGCACGTGTGAGGCATAGGTTCAATCCTCAGCACCACATAAAAATAAATAAAGGTATTGTGTCCATCTACAACATCAACAACAACAACAACTATATATATATATATATATATATATATATATATATTTATTTATTTATTTGTGGGAAACTGGGCGTGGTGGTGCATCCCTATAACCCCAGAAAATCTGGAGGCCGAGGCAGGAGGATTGCAAGTTCAAGGCCAGCCTCAGCAATTAAGCAAGAACCCGTCTCAGAATAAAAATAAGAAGGGCTGGGGATGTGGCTCAGGGGTAAGACGCCCCTGGGTACAACAACAAGAAAGAAGAGAGTGGGGGAAGTTCAATAAGCTGCTCATGGTGTGTCAGGTAGAGCAGCGCAGTAGGTGATGAGGTGCCTGAAGTTATCAGAGGGCAGCGGAGTGTGCCATTGTCCCTGATACTGGCTGCCCCTCCCGTGGAAAGGATTACAGTCACTTGTCCCTTGATATCCACCAGGATTGGTTCCAGGACTCCCGTGATACAGAATGCACAGGTTCTTAAGTCCCTTATGTGAAATGGTACAGTATTTGCCTGTGACCTGCACACATTCTCTCAAACACATTATTTCATTAGTAGTATGATTTGCAGCGCTGGGCGGTGAACGGGGCCTCGGCATGCTGGGCAGCTACCACCCAGCTGTGCACCGGATCCTCTCATGTACTTTAAATCATCTGTAGATTACTTATAGCTACAAATAAAATGTAAATGCTGTGTAAATAATTGTTATACTATGTTGTTTAGGGAATAATGACAAGGAAAAAGAGTCCGTCCACGTCACATTTGACACAATTTATATGTGTGTGTGTGGTTTGAACCTTGGGCTTCACAGATGCTGGGCAAGTGCTTAACCATTGCGCGACACCCCCAGCCCTTTTTATATTTTATTTTGAGACAGGGTCTCATTAAGTTGTTGAGGCTGGCCTCAAACTTCCAATCCAGTGTGAGAGGAGCTGTGTTTCCCTTGGATAAGGGGCCCTCCTTCCTACGGCATCTCTTTTGCTGGCCTTGACTGGGCTCTGAGTGGAAGGGCTATGCCTCCAGTGGAGTGGGGCAGGGTGGGGCTGGAGGGTTAAGATCCATCCCCCTGCCCCACCACCATGGGCCTTGGAAGATGCCCCAAGGGAGGACCCTATGCATCTTGGATCTGGCCTCTACAGCACCTAATCCCAGGGGTCCCCTTTATCAAGGTCCTTCCTGGAAACCGGAGCTGCTCCAGGGCAGGGGTGGTGTCTCCCCTAGGTCTAGGTCCTCAGCACCCAGCACAGGAGCAGGTGCTCCTGAACTGAACTGCCTCACATTTAAATTGTTCACCCAATGGGCCGAGGAGCCATCTGCAGAGGTTAAATGGGCTGGGACTACAGGGACAACCTGCAGGGGCCTCAGCTTCTCCTTTTGTTCAACTGGAATACTAGTGATGGTGCCTTCCTCTTAGGGTCTTTGCAAGCGCTGTGAGTGCTCTGGCAGGTACAGGCATGTGTGGGAAGCCGCCTTCAGTTTTCCGGGCTCTGGACCCCCCCCCAGTTTCACAGGCTGCTGAACTTCCTAAGCCTAGATTTTGTCACAAAATGAAGAGCTTCTATCCTGGGTTGGGGGAAGGTGGAAGGGGCATGTTAACAGCCGACTTTAAAATCAGGCATAAAAAAGGAGCTGAGGAGAGGAAGTAATAGTGGAAGGGCTGGGAAGGGCTGGGAGGAGGAAGTGGCTTTTGATCCGATTTGGTCTCGTGTAGGGAAAGTAAAGCCTTTTCAGTGGCAGAGCTGGCCAGGAGGGGGCCACCCGAGTCATGCGCTCGCGGCGAGGATCGCCCGATTTTCCCACTGGGGACCTGCGTCGCCGGTGCACTTGAAGCCACTGGATCCGAGCCCGAGCGGATGGCGCGCTCGGCCTGGGGGAGAGGAGCTGTGGAGGAGGGAAGGGCACGTGCTCGCGTGCCAGCCCGGTGGTAGCGTCCGGGGCCGAGGGGTGGACCAGACGGACCAGGTGCTGGCTCTCACGCAGAGGGACATTTAATTTCGGAAAATGAAGAGCTCCCTGAAGAAAAGGAGGCAGGTCTGGGGCGGGGAGGCGAGTGAGTGGGCAGGGGGCTTCGTCCGGACGGGTTGGGTCGGCTTGCCGTTTGAGGACGGAAACTGAGCCTGAGTGGTGCAGGACCGGCTGCAGACGGGCGCTTCCGATCGCCCTCACAGCTCTACAAGTCCCTGAAAAGCGCGTCGGCCCCCATTTTGCCGACGAGGAAACTGAGGACATGGGGCACCCTGCAGCAGCTATTGCAGGGACCCAGATCCCGAGCGCCCCGCTGGCCGCTGGCGCATGCGCTGAGCTCCCAGGGGCGGGGCCAGGGCCGAGGGGCGGGGCGCTAGGAACTCGCCCCACCCACTGGGCGGGGCCTGTTCCGGCCGCCGCGGGGCCGTTGATTTCGCCGCGGAACCTTCCCTGCGAGGGCGCGCGCGCGGCGGAAGGCTTTGCGGCGGCGCGGCCGGCTGGTGGAGGCGCGGCCGGGGCGGCGGGCGTCCTCGGCTCGGCCCGGCTCCCGCCCGGGCGCGCGCGCAGCCCTCTCCGCGGCCCTGCTGCCGCCCCAGGCAGCCCCAGGGCCGCGCGGCCGCCGAGAGACCCGGGTCGCCGTCGACCGCGCAGCAGGCGGCGGCGGGAGCGCGAGCTGCGGCCCGCGGCGGCGCGGCAGGTGAGGGGGCGGGCGGGCCGCGCCGGAGCCCTGGGACCCGGCCCCCTGGCCCCGACCGCCTTCCGGGCCCGGGAGCCCCCAGGCCTTCCGACGTGCCCGGACTCAGACCTCCCGGGACTCGGCGGCTTCGGGGCCAGGGTCCCCCGAGACCGTCGGTGCCTGACACCCTCGGGATTCCCTCGGGACCCGCCCAGCCCCTCGGATCCTCCGGCCCGTGGGCTCCCGTCTGCCCTTAGCACCCCCGACCCCGAGGCCCCACACCCCGAGGGTCCCCGGCTGCGCGTCTGTGTCACCTGCCTCGAGGCGTCTGTGCCCTCCTCTCAGCGTGAGGTCTGTGGGGTGCGGAGCCTCGGGGCGCTCAGAAATGCTCCCGGAGTTGGTGATGGTTAAGGATAGAAAGTAGGAACAAGTAACAGGTCCCCGAGGACCACTTTGTAACGGACGGAGGGCGCGATCGCAGGCTCTGCATGTGTAATTGTGTGCACTGGGGCTTGGAGGCCAGATCAGGCACAGGGTTTAACTTTTTAATGCTCTGGTGAGACTCATATGGATAGAGGGAGGGAGCTGGGCAAATCAGGGCTCTTTTATGTTGTCTGCTCATTCTGAGAACAGCAGGGTTTCATTTTGTTTTGTGTGGTTTTCTTTTTTGAAGTGGGAAACTAGCATTGTTTTGAATGACTGATAGGTTCTGTTATGGTACACAGGCTTGGTTGGCTGGTTCCGCGTTGGAAACCAACTAGTCAAGAGGCTAAGCTGTGGTAGAGAAGGAACTTGATTAGGATGAGCCTACAGGGCCATCTCCCCTCCCAGGAAGCCGATTTTGGAGCAATTTCTGTAAGAGATGGGTGATCACAGGCTGATGGGCACCATCTTACAGGTGAAGGTTTGTGAGCAAATAACACATCTGATCCACGACTGACCCTAATCTAGAGCTGCTTTTCAGTTCTGTAAATCTTAAGAACAAAGATTACTTCCTAGGGCTCTTCTTGTCATAGGCGGTTCCTTGCCCACAGGCGGTTCCCAGCGCAGTCTAGAGGGATAGCTGCCTGAGATCTCTTGCTGATCATACTTAGATATTGGGAGAAAATATACTTCACCTGATTATTATGGCAGACAAAGGTCTTTGCATTGGGAGACAGAGGACACTGCCCCTGCTGTCAGGGCTTTATTGAGAGACCAGTGGTAACAGTGCAGTGGCCTTGAATGCAGCTTGGGTGGAGGATTTTTGAGAAGAGGTAAGGATTAAGGAGGACTTCTTGGGCTGGGGATATAGCTCAGTTGGTAGAGTGCTTGCCTTGCAGACGTAAGTACACACACACGCACACACAGGTCATCTTGGTGATGAGGAGGTGGCAGGGAACAGGTGAGCAGATTCTTGAAGGTTGAGGCCAAGAACTTTGCCACAGGTATTCCAAGCAAAGGCAGCAGACAGCGTGTGGAATGACAGAGGGAGTTCAGCATAGATTTTGGAAACGTCCAGGTGTGGCTGGAGTAGAGCTTGTCCTGGGAGTGTGGCTGGAGTTGTGTTCTCTGCAGGGTCAGTGTGAGGAGGGCCAGCCCACCATGCCCCTGGGCCTTTCTGGGATTACTGCTTCTGCTAGTAGGGTCCTGATAGATGGTGATCTAGCTGATTGAAGGAAGGTGAGCAGTGGTTGGTGGGGAGGAGTGAGGGAAGCATTTCCAGGGGAGACCAGAAAGGGAGCACAGGAGTTTTGTGGAGCACAGGGATTGAGTCAGGAGTGGTGAGAAAGGGGCCCAGAGTCCAGCCAGGACCCGTACATGGCATGCTTCCAAGGCTGAGCACCTTGGGGAAGCAGGAGAACACTGAAGTATTTAAGGAGGAAAGTAAAGCGGCTTGGGTGGTGGTGGGGAGACTTGTTTGGAGGGAGCAAGATTATTGAGAGATGGGGATGACCTGGACCAAGGTGATAGCCTCCTGGGGCATGGCGGAGCTTCTGAAATCCCAGGCCTAAAAGACAGCCTGGGGATTGACTTGGGAATGTTTAGGTGAGGTTTTGTCATTAATTCATCAGGTTTGTGTTCACCTTAGAGCTTCATCAGGGTGACAGTGTGTGTCAAAGTGAGCCTACTAAGTCCCCAGAAGTTACACCTGTCATAGAGTGGGCAGGGTGAAGGGGCCTGACTCTCAGAAGTGGCCGAGTTCATGCTGGCCTGGGGGATCCTGAAGGAAGTGGCAAGCCTTTGAAGGACAGAGAAATTCAGTTGTGTCAATTGTTACTGGAGACAATGTGGGACTACAGGTGCTGGAGCTGCAAGCAGGTTTGAGAGTCCAGTTAGGTTGTGAGACTTTGAGGCAGTGGCTGACGTGGATCAGAGAGATTTGGAAGAAAGGGCTACAGGACTCCCTCTGTTGAAGTCTGGGCTAGGTGCGGGAGCCTGGGCTAGCCCTGTATGAAGACGACAGTGTTCTGTATACAGTCCAGTAAGCTGGCCACACAGCAACTGTGATGGGTCAAAGAAGAACTGAAGTGTTTTGATTCACTTCATTTTGATGAATTAAATAGGAAAGCTCCACTATCATACAGCTGTAGTGTCACAGGAACATGCTGCTCTTTTAAGTGTTGTCCCATTTAGTGTTTCCAGCCACCCTAGGAGGTAGATGCTATTGCTCCTTTTTTGCACATAAAAGAAATAGGCTCACAAGGAGTGGTTTCCTAAGTGTTAAGCAGTGCAGCCAGTATTGGTGTTGGTGGGGTGCTTTCTATGATATCCTGATTCCTTCACCCAAGGAACCTGGAGCTTAGTTTTCCTGCAGGGAGAATGGAGTATTGTTTTCCTCTTGTAGCCCGCCTTATCTATTCCAGCTAAAGTTAACACAGTCAGTAGTGTGACAAGCCAGCAAAGACCAAACATAGAACTACTGTGAGCTGATTGGTTTCCCTGGGTCTCCACTAATTGCTGACTTTTCTCTTAGCATTTCTGGGGCATGAATGGAGTAAGAGCTGATGAAATTGCAAACTGCACTCTGTTATGTGTGTAGATTTGGTGCTCTGGAGGTGGAAATGAGTGCCTGAGATGGAGTTTTGGGTCACGGTGGACCAGGTATTGCCCAAGGTAATGGAAAGAGTCTGGGACATGAGCCAGGGGCAAGTTTACAGTTTGTTCCTAACTCATTGGGGGACACTAACCAGGTCATTGCCTCTCACTCTCCTTGTCTCTTCAGAAAAATGAGGGTATTTGGTATCTATCAGCTTTAAGATTCCTCCAGCTCTGGATTTCTGTAGTTCAAGGTTAATGGGAGATCTGCTTTCTAGAACATCTCTTCTAGATCCTCTTGGGAGGGGACATGGTGGAGGAGAAGTGTGCTTTGGCCTCACTTTTGTTATCACCATTACTAGCTTATTAAGTAACACAGCTTCTTGAGTTATGTGATGTGTCACATCTGATGGACACATCTATTTTCCCGGATGGCAGGTTCCTAGTAAAATATCAGGTGTGTTTGTTTGCCTTTCCGGGCTGCGCTGATGTCAGAACAGGTACAAGACTACACCGAGGTGTCGGGCCTCCTCAAAGGCTTACTGTCATTGTGGGCCAGGGGAAGTAGAAGCCATGGCTGCTTTGTGGGGTTTGAATGAGATGATGTACAGAAAATGTTCAGAGCTCTCCCTCAGACCTAGTAAAGGCTCGAAAAGTGGAAGTGATTAATGTTGATATTTAAATGAAACTGACTTTGAACTTTTAAAAAATTTTCTTTTTTTTTGGTGGCAACCATGGATGGAACCTAGGGCTTCACATATGCTGGGCAGGTGGTCCACACTGAGCCACACGTCCAGTCCCTATTTTCTGTTACTGGTGATTTTACCTTTACTTGATTGGGGCCCATGTGCCCAGGCAACTCTGGGACATTGGCTTCAGGAAGCCAGTTAACACATTTTGATAATCTAAGTAGGCAGTTCTGTCGTAGTTTATTTGAGCTGAAGAGAGTGGTCAGGTAGGAGGGGCTGAAATTAGGGTTTGCCTTTTCTGTAAGTTGCAGAAAGCAGTTCATCCTGAAGATTCCTCTTTACTGGCTGAAGTTAGATTTTACCAGAACCCTGGCTAGCCTGACACATGTTATGGTAACTGTCCTGGAAAGGTGCTAACTGGGAAGGCTGCTAGTGCTGGCTCACAGTGATGGATGAGCTTTTACAGCTGGTTAAGTGCCCTTCGATATTGGGCTTCCTCAGTCTCTGCAGCAGCCTGGCCTGGAAGAGGCCGAGCAATCCCTATTTGACCGGCTAGGAGGCTGAGCTTGGGAGAGGTCTGCTGGGAATGCTGGTGCTGTCTTGAGGGCAGATCCGTTTCCCTGTCTCATCCCAGTGCTGCTCTGGGTGCACACTTGATTTGGGGCTAAGCCTTTTCTTTGCAGTATGAAAGCTTGACTTTTTTGTCCCTTTGTGCCTTATTTCCAGTTCAGGTGGAGCTAGGCATGCTAATCACACTCACCTGAAATTCCTGTCAGCTGGACTCAGGTGGTTCATCAGAAACGAGACTGCCACGTGTGATTTCTTCATCCTTGGCCCCCACCTGCAGAGGTCCACTAGGAAGCCAGGTTGCTGCGAGAAAGGAGGCTTAAGAATTGGGCAAAGTCAGGGAAGCGCACCATTGAGAGAGGGCTGGGTGGTCTGCTGAGCACTGCTCAAAGGCTCCTGCCTCCCAGACTTGCCTGTGGGGTGTGGAGACCATAGGCCACCCTGGTTCTCTAAGTTGAACTCAGCATTTCCAGTCTCCTGTCTCCTTCTGCACATTTGTATACCATTCTGAGTGTGGTGACTTTGCTAACGGTGGCTATAGTGGCACTATGATGTTTCTGTTACCAGGCCTTGTCCTTAGGATTTTACATACCAACTCAGTGGTGGCGACAGTGACCTTGTCTGACTTTCTTGTCTGTAAGTTCTGGGTCTTAGTGTCCCATCACTTTTTGAAGTGATTGCAGATGAATTGAAGGTCAATGCTTGGAAGTGCTGCTGTACATTGGCTGTATAAATGTGACCCCTGCCCCTTGTTGTGTGAGACTTTATTCTGCACATCTGCTTTGTGTCTCTCTGAAGCCTGTGGGTGTGCATCACCCTGCTTTTATACACAGCTTACATCCCTGAGAGAGTTGTTCATGTTGACCATGTCTATAATCCCAGTGGCTCAAGAGGCTGAGGCAGGAGGATTGTGAGTTTAAAGCCAACTTCAGCAACTTAGCAAGCGGCTGGGAATGTCGCTCAGTGGTTAAGCGTCCCTGAGTTCAAGTCCTAGGACCAAAAAACAAAACAAACAAACAAAGAAAAACCTTAAGAGAACTTATTTATAGAAAGTAAGAGATTTTTTAAAAAGAGTATTGTCAAGGGTCCAATAAACTCGGCCCCTTCTAACTCACTATGCTTATAAAGTAAAAGTGCAGCTTGTGATTGAAGGTGAATAATTTAGTTTTTTGTTATGCCCCTTTTAATTTTAAATCCCAAGTTTTTAATTCTACAGATATTTCAATAAAATTGCCACAGGTACATTCAAATAGGTTTATGTATATTATGTTAATGTTATTGGTATTATTGTACTATAATTATTGTAATTATATTTTTACCATATTTCTATTATATTACTGTATTTCAGTTTTTATAGGCGTTTCACATCTGTGATGAGGGGAAACAATGTTTTCATAATTAGCATTGCTGGCAGACATTGGCGCCCTCTTCTCACAAAGCTTGATGGCCACTCAGTTATGAGCCTCTGGCTTCCTCAGTGCTCCGGGTCCCCTTCCTTCTCCTCCCCTCTGCTCTGGCCGTGGAGAATGGTGGTGGCAAGCCTTTCTGTCGAGTTCCATAGCTCCATGTTGGGGCCTGGCTGGCTGCGCTGGGGTTGCTCCCGTAGTTGTCAGCTGACTGCCTGCCAGGCACCGAGTGGGTCCCAGCAGCCTTGCTCCTGGTGGGTGGATGGGGTTAGCAGGTGGTAGCAGGTTGTCTGCCACAGGATGTTTGTTTTTTCAGGAGCCAGGACGGCTTTGCAGGGCAAGGTTGCACAAGACAGGCTCTACTATCAAAGCACTTCTCGGACTTCTGCCTGTATCCATCTGCTAATATGCCAGTGGCCCCCAAAAAGTCACATGACTCAGCCAAGTCATTGTGTGAAGGTGTGGATACTGGAGGGCTGATCATGCCAGGGGAGAGGGTTCTCCAGGAGTCCACCACAGTGGGTTAGGACTGGAGACTTGGTTTGCTGGCTGTATGAAAATAACAGGTCTACTTTTCATAGTTTACCACCTTTTGAATTGGACTCTGAACATTTGTGTAGCACTGGCTGCTGAGAAAACAGGATAAGGCAGTCTCGGCTGCTGTGTAGCTAGTTTATGAAATACTGTGATCTTATGGTCTATGCAGAGGACATGTTAGTGAGGAGCCCCGCCCCCTGCCACACATACACACTAGTGCTGGGGATGGATCTCAGGGCCATGTGCATCTAGACAAGTACTTTGCCACCAAACTACACCCTAGATGCCTGGTTAAAGCCTTGAATGAGAAGGACAGGAACTGTTTTTAAGGGTGTGCGTTAAGGCCTGATGTTGCTTTTAGAAAATGCTGATAGGTCCTTGCAAAAAAATAGGTTGCTATGATGACTTGGCTTTGAGCCTACAAACTGGTGACGTGATCACCAAGGAAACCAAAAGATGCAGAGTGTCTGAAAGGCCTCTGAAGGGTTTTGCTGTAGTCTGGAGTCTGATTGGTTTAGAAGAGTGGCATTTGAGATGCAAGCAGTACCAGAGGCTGGCTGTCCTTCCGAAACTTTTAGGATCAGGCCATGGAAATCTCTCTCTTGGACCTTGGTTTAGAAATCAGAGGAGATTTGGGGTAATCTCCAAGTTATTGTAAGATTTGGCTCTGATCTTTATGCTGTTGAAAAACAGGAAATGAGGTAATGTCTTTTAGTGTTTATAAAGGACTGTAAATGTCCAAATATGGGCAGCTATGCAGCTCATCATTGCAGAGTTCCTGTGCTGAGTTTAATGCCATTGGGTACTTACCTAGTTGGCTGCTTTGATCCTTAGAGGTCCACATAAGTCTTAAATTTTAGAGGCCCTTGTGCCTCTTGTGGTTGGAACCTGCATGTTGTGTTGAAAGTGCTGTCTGGGAGCCAGTTCCAGACCTTCTGGTCAGGCTGAGAATGAGGGTCAGAGAACAAACCAGCAGCAACCACCCAGGAGCTCTTACTCTCACCCATGTGGAAGTGTTGTGAATAATGATAATTTGTTCTTTTGGGAAACTTTGAAATCACTTAATTTGGGAGTTAAGTACTCTGCAAAAAGTTTACGACTTTTAATACTTTTTGCAGATGTATAAATATAATATTTAGGTTTTGAATTTGTAACTATAATTCATGCATATATGGAGACTCAAAAGCAGTTGAACATCAATTGAAGGAACTAGAGATTTTTAAATTTCTTTGCCATGATAACAATTTGGGGCATGTGGTGTGTTTAGTTACTGGCTGTTAGGTAACTGTTTTAAAGTCTTCTAAAGTACTGGGTGGTGAAGACTGAGACAAATGAGCACTTCCCATAGGGCACAGGGAGTATTCTGAAGCCGAGTGGGTTATCTGGGGGGTTAAGTGGGAGGTGGGGCTGGGATTAGTCTGCTGATGAGCAGCTCCTTAACCTTCAAATAGGATTGAATAGTGTGTGTGTGATTCTTGGCATTCTGTCCCTGGTGGGGGGAGGGGGTTAGGAAAGGAAGCCTGGGGCATCTACAGGAGAGCTGTTGGACTCAGCAGTTTTAACTCAACAATTTCCTTTGAGGGTCCCGAGCCTTCAAAACTTGGCTAATTAGCGGGAATCCACATTTCATAGTTGGCAAAGCTGAGGATTGATGAACAGGTCATGGAAAGCTCAGGGCTGGGACCCGGGGTGTCTGGTGGAAGGATCCTACTGTAGAGAGGAGAGCCTCTGTAGGTCTGATGGGAACTGCACTGGGGAGGAGAAGGGGAGCCGGGGTGAGCAGTAGCCTCACTCTGCCAGCAGTGACCACATCTCTGAGCCTCACTTTCTGGGGGTTCTGTGTAGTGGGGACAGTCTCACGCACCCTGAAGAGTTTGCAAGCTGTGAAGCGCACCCAGAGAAAGAGAATGTGTGCTCTCAGAGCAGCGTGTCTCAGGGTCATCTTAGGGTCCCACTTACCTCCACAACTTAAGAGTGATCAGACCCATCAAGCCTTGTGTCCTTACCCTGGAAAGTTATTTTTTGGTAACCTGATTTTAACTGAGGGGGAAAACATACATGTGGACTAGTGGTCTTCAGTCAGTGCTGGTTACATGTAGCAAAGCGGGATTTTGCATGTCCTGCTGGCCTCTGTCGGGAGGCGTTCCTGCTCTAACTCAGCACCGTGGGCTGCTCCAAAGCCATCCTAAATAGGCAGTTTCAAAGTGACAAAAAGCAGCTGTGCACCAAGCCTGTCATTAGGATATTATCCTACTGGGGTCCTGCATCAGGGACTAGATAAAGATGGTCTATCGTTTGTTGGAATTTCATACGTGTAGCATAATTGTGAATGCTTTTTCATGGTATAATGAAACTTATTATAATGCATGAAAAAGTGGGATATGTACTAGGTTCTCAGATGATATAAAAATTTAAACTGTTAAGTCTCAAGGGAAATATACAGATGATAATATATATTGCTCAGAGGTAGTAGGATTATAGGCCATTTAAACTCGATTTTTCTGTGTTCACAGTAAATATTATGGAATTGAGGGGAAACATGATTCTGGAAAATTAGTAGACGATAGAGCTTGGTGGATACAGACCATCTGTGTCTGCTTTGGTGACTTCTTTGGGCTGGATTTCAGTTAGCCACGGGCAGGCCTGGCACCTTGGAAGTGCAGAGGGGTGTTGGGTTCTGCCTCAGATCCAGGCCTGGACTCGGTGCCTGGAGTGCTCCACACCTCCTTTGAAAAGTCACATTCTGGCTTCCCTTGGTTATGCCACTCGTCATGTCCTTCCTTCCACGACCAGTCCTCTGTGCTCACATCCACTGGGAGTCCCTCAGAGTGCTGTCCCAAGAGACCCTGGGGTGGGGGGTGAAGACCGAAGCGTGGGGCTGCAGCCCTGCGTTCCTGTGCCAGTTCTCCTTCCTTTTCTGTCTGACCAGACAGTGGTGCATCTCCAGCCTGATAAGTCGCAAGATTAGCAGGAGTGGCTGTGTGCTTTGTTTGTGTGGCATTTTTCGGGTACTCTAATTTAAACGGAGATCCAGGGCCTTTGGTTTTACTTTCAGCTGTAACTCTTTCAGGGACCTTCTGACTAATTTTTCTCTTTAGGATTCACAGATGGATTCAGTGGAAAAGACAACAAAAAGAAACGAACAAAAATCAAGGTAAATAAAGTTAGCTACCCTTGCAGGCAGGGTTATTGATTTCGCATAGCATTTGTCTACAAAGACAGAGTGACACGCACACCTCCAGTTTTCTGCCCTTCTGCCCAATGAGGCGGTCACAGTTGGCTCTCCAAGCCCAGCAGCGGTAGTTAGAAGGGTGAGAAGAATTCTTTTATGTTTGCTGTCAAGTGACGGAGGAGGAGGAGCTACCTACCAGAGAACAGGTAGGGATTGATAGGTGTCAGAAAGCCAGGGTGTTGCCAGGAATCGTCTTGCCTGACACTGTAAGCAGGGATCATCTGTCATTATAGTTGGTCTTTTCAAGCTACTTGCAGCCTCAAAGGAATGAGGATGAGCTTTTTGTTCAGATACAAATCACACAAGCACGTGCTTAGCACCGTGGGTGACTCAAGGTGACTGAGCACAGCTGCCCATGTCCATCATGGAGGAGGGTAGAACGTGTCCAGTAAATACCTAAAGAAGAAAGACATACAGGCTTGGTTTTCTGGGGTACAGAGGGAACAAGATGTGTATTTAGGGGACAGGCCCTGTTTGAATGTCACAGATGTTGCCAGGCTTGGTTTTCACTTCCCCTGCTCCTTTTTTTGAAGTAGAAAGTTTTTAAAAAGCCTCATCCGGAAACAGCCCCAGGAGCTGCTCCTGGTCATCGGGACTGGCGTCAGCGCTGCAGTGGCCCCAGGGATCCCTGCGCTCTGCTCGTGGCGGAGCTGCATCGAGGCTGTCATCGAGGCTGCCGAGCAGCTGGAGGTGCTGCACCCGGGAGACGTGGCCGAGTTCCGGAGGAAAGTGATGAAGGACCGGGATCTGCTGGTTGTGGCCCACGATCTGATCCGAAAGATGTCACCTGTGAGTCTCAGAAATGCTTCAAGTTTGGCAGGGCAGCTCTTGGTTCTGGATCAAGCTGGGTGAATTCTGAGCCGAGCGCCCTGCAGAGTGCTCCTTGAGCCCTGCAGAGTGCTCCGTGAGCCCTGCTGTGCTCGTTGCTCAGCAGAGTGGGGTTGAGGTGCTGGAACCTTTTAGCCCACAAGATGTCATCCTTTTAAATAGGATAATGTCAGG
This sequence comes from Ictidomys tridecemlineatus, assembly GCF_052094955.1. Lineage (NCBI taxonomy): Eukaryota > Metazoa > Chordata > Mammalia > Rodentia > Sciuridae > Ictidomys > Ictidomys tridecemlineatus. The sequence goes on along the minus strand of NC_135482.1, from coordinate 3,621,149 downwards.
TGTAGCCTGTGGCTCCTGTATCCCATAGTGAGTGGCCTGACTCTGCAGGGTTGGCTCTGGATATTGTCACACTGCTGTGAGCTTTGTGTTTTTGTGTCGTTTGGCACAGAGGTATCCTGAAGGTAGGTTTTGGTCTAAGTAGCTGGCCACATCTTCAAATGACAGCTGGTCCCCAGAAGGCATTTTAAGATGGGCAGTAGGTCGTCTGTGAGGCTTGGGACTCTGGGGCAGCCAACATGAGCAGGGACAGGGCGAGGTGGGATGGATTCCTAGCTCCGGAGGTGTTGGCAGTGAGGCTCAGGGCAGGCAGCGCTGGGTGAGGCCTGGGCTGCTGGGACGGTTGAGTCCACTCTCTCTCCAGCTTCACTCCTCTGGCCACTCACAGCAGAGTTGCATTTGCTGTCACCACCTCCTTTCTTCTCCCAAACCCACTTTCAAAAAAAGACATTTTTTTTGTAGTTGTAGATGGATAGAATACCTTTATTTATTTATTTAAAGAGAGAGAGAGAATTTTTTTAAATATTTATTTTTAGTTTTCAGCAGACACAATATCTTTGTATGTGGTGCTGGGGATCGAACCCGGACCGCACGCGTGACAGGCGAGTGCGCTACCGCTTGAGCCACATCCCCAGCCCCAGAATACCTTTATTTTATGTGTTTATTTTTATGTGATGCTGAGGATCAAACCCAGTGCCTCACGCGTGCTAGGCAAGCGCTCTGCCACTGAGCTACAGCCCCAGCCCTCAAACCCACCTTCTTAACCAGGCTTTGCCCCCACCACCTCCCTTGGCCATCACTCTAGGGGCTGATCTCAGCCCTGTTCCTGCTGACTCCCCGAGCCGTTCAGGAGACACTGCTTCCTTCCTCATTGAGGGCAATTTAAGATGGTTTCTTAAAGAACCAACCAGAAGAAGAAAGATTTTACAGCACTTGTCAAGTCTCAGAGGGAAAGCTGGGTCTCTACCAGGGACATCAGTCCTCTCACAGTCTAGTACAGGCCACTTCTCTCACCACCCTTCCTGATACTCCCACCACTCCTCCTCTTGCAGGTGCCTCACTGACCCTTGGACCTGCCTGAGCTTTACCCTAGTTCCTTTGCACTCGTTCTTCTCCCTGCCCAGACACTCTGGAAGCCCCTCGCCCGCTCAGGTCTCTGCCAGTGTCTGTTATCAGAGAGGCCTTGCCTGTGCCCTTGCCTGAGCCACCCTCCCTCACAGGGCCCATCCCCCGCCCCTCGTTTTCCCCATGGTGTTTATCACCATATTTGTACATGGCCTTTCCCCTCCTCTAAAGTATCTTTTTGGGGTATTGAAAATTGAACCCAGGACCTCAGGCCTGCTAGGCAAGCACTCTACAACTGACCTTCATCCCCAGTCCCCCGACCCTGCTTTTTTTTTTTGGTACTGGGAATTGAACCTAGGAGTATGTAACCACTGAGCAACATCCTCAGCCCTTTTAGAGACAAAGCCTTGCTGAATTGCTGAGGCCCTCTTGAACTCCTGATCCTCCTGCCTCAGCCTCCCAAGCTCCTGGGGATTACAGGTTTGCACCAGGGTGCCTGGCTCCCCAGCCCTTTTTATCTTGAGATAGGGTCTCACTAAATTGCCCAGGCTGGCCTAGAACTTATGATTCTCCTACTTCAGCCTCTCGAGTAGTTGGGATTATAGATGTGCACCCCAGCACTCTTCTCTGTATTGTAATAAACTCCCTGAAGGTGGATTGTCTTCTTTTTTAAAAACTGCTATATTGCCAGGCGCAGTGGTTCACACTTGTAATCCCAGCAACTCAGGAGGTGGAGGCAGGAGGATCACAAGTTTCAGGCCAACCTTAGCAACTTGGTGAGACTCTGTCTCAAAATAAAAAGGATTGAGGATGTAGCTCAGTGATAGAGCACCCATGGGTTCAACCTCAGAACCAGGAAATAAAGAAACTGCTGTATCTATAGCAGGCAGAGTGCCAACTACTTAGTGTGTAGTAGCTGTTGAGCTCTGATTTCTTGTAACTCTTGCTCCACCCTCCATAGCGCACAGGTGACACCAAGCCCAACTTCTTCCAGGACTGCCTGATGGAGGTGTTTGATAGCCTGGAGCACCATATCCAGAACCCGGTGGTGCTACAGTCCATCCTCAGCCTGATGGACAGGGGCACCATGGTGTTGACCACTAACTATGACAACCTGCTGGAGATCTTTGGGCAGCAACAGAACAAGCCCATGGAGTCCCTGGACTTGAAGGACAAGATGAAGGTAGGGCAGGGTGCGGCAGGCAAGGGGAGGCTCAGCGTGCACTTTGTGGCTCAGAAGAACATTCACTCAAGGCATTGAACTTGTAACTAAGAAGTGCCACTGGTGCCCCACAGTGAAACTGGATGGTCAGTCCTGAACACCACGCCAGTCTCTCCTGGGGCAGCTGGGTCCCCGAGGGTTGTGCCCTCTGCCTCTTAAGACTTTTCTTACTGCTGCTGTTATTTTCTTTCCATGCTGTTCAGTATGTCTGACACCTGCACTTATTGATTATAGTCTCCGTGAAAAATATGGGGAATAAAGCAGTAATAAAAGAAAAATTCCTAAATTCCATTGCTGGGAACTTTAACAAATTGGGATTTCAAGTTTTTAATCCTGTTTTTTTTTCCCCCCTTAATATTATACTGTGCATTTTCCTGTCATTAAGATTTTTCTTTTCCTTTGGTACCAGGGATTGAACCCAGGGGTGCTTAACCACTGAGCCACATCCCCAGCCCTTTTCATATTTTTTATTTTGAAACAGTGTCTTGCTAAAATGCTGAGGCTGGTTTGAACTTGTGATCTCTGGCTTCAGCCTCCCAGTGGTGATTGAGGATGTAGCTCAGTGATAGAGCATGCATGGACTATGCCCAGCTCATTAAGCTATTTTTTTAAAAAGTGTGCTTTTTAAAATGGCAATAGAATTTTGGTATATGTGTGTTTTTCTAGGGATTGAACCCAAGGCCTTGCAGGTTAGGCACGTGCATTATATATATATCCCAGGGCCCCCCCAACTGCATTATATATATCCCAGGTGATACTGGGAATTGAAATCAGGGTGCTCTGCCACTGAGCCACATCCCCAGCTCTTTTTTAAATTTTGAGATAGTCTCACTAAGTTTCTCAGGCTGGGCTTGGACTTGGGATTCTCCTGTCTCCGTGTTCTGAGTAGCTGGTGATACCTGGCGCTTTCCTTTGTATCTTGAACTGGAATAACTATAGTTGGCCATTTGATAAGTACTTTTTTCCATATATGTTTTTCCCTTGGTGTGAAAATAATGCATAGAGTAATTGCACTGTAGCCCGTAACTGAGTGTAACCCGTAACCGTCCCCTTCTCCAGCCATTACTCCTGCAGTTTACACAACCATCTGTCTTTAAGAAGTTCTTGTTGAGGTACTGTGACAGGAATAACTAGTGCCAACAGCCAAGTTTCTATGTTTTAAAGGTTTAATTTATAAATTACAAAATCTCTCTTAACTCTTTGTAAGGTAGGTTTGAAAAAACCATGAGCTGATTTAGATGTTCTGTTCTCCTGATTGAAATGACGCCAGGATGATGTTCTCCATGTCGGCTTGGTTTGATAGGTTCTTCAGTGGGCAAGAGGCCACATCAAGTATGGAGTTCTTCATATTCATGGCTTATACACAGACCCCTGCGGGATGGTGTTGGATCCGTCAGGATATAAAGATGTCACTCAAGACCCAGAAGTAATGGTAGGGGCCGTCTTGGTTGGCTTGGTTGCGCCCCTGGGGAACCTGTGGCCCCAGTGCTCTGCTGCATCTGCATCCTTGCAGTCAGCCCCCCACACGTGCCAGCCACGGGTCGTGTCTCCTCATCCCAGCTGTTCCAGGCCTCACCTATGTGTAGATGCTCAGTGCACATCTGCTCTAGGAGGGAGCGCGGAAGACTTGGGAGGGTCTAGCTCTCCTCTCCCGCTCTGCGCCAGCACCTGCCATCGAGGGAGGCAGTGAGGCGGAGTGCATGGCACAGGGTCTGCAGTGTGCGCTCTAGTCGCTCCTCTCAGCTCACGGTTTTGCCTTCACTCAGGCGTCTTCTGCCCATTTCCTCTCCTTCCTCGACTTAGCAGTCTCTTCAGCCTTCACAACCCAGTCTTAAAGCCTCCTTCTCTGTGAGGTGTTCTTGATGCTGTTCACAGAACAAAGTGTGGAGAAGCTGCGTGTCCTAGTGCTTCCTGAACACTTCTGTCCTGGCACGTAGGTCTGCAGCCTCTTCGTGGGTTCACTTGCAAGCTCAGGCCAGGTGCCTGTTCCTCATGCTCTTCCAGCCTGTATCCCTGGGGACAGAGTGTCAGCAGGTGACGTTGCTGACTGCTTATGAGGAAGTCCATGCTGATATTGTGCCTTTCCAAGATGTCTGCCTGTGTGAATTGGTGATTCTCTGTTGCTTGCCTGAGTGACCCCTCGCATCTGTGCTTCTCCTCTTCCCATCCTTGGCTCACTGTCACTCCTCAGGTCTCCTGTTCTCATTCCCCAAACCGTATCCACCTGTACCCCAAGGATGCATTTCCATCCATGGTCTGTGGACAGATATTAGTTTCAGGGTATTACATGTGTAGAATTCTGAGCTGAAGATGGTGTAATGTCCTTATTTTATGTCTTAGTAATTTAAGATTCTACATCATTCTAGAAGAGTGGAGTTGAGTGTTTGCCCTCCTGAGCATTGGCTGTCCTCACCAAGAGATGCATTCACACTGGCCCCTGATTGGCTGGTACCTGGCCTGGCTAGAGACGGACTCTCGGTCCAGTGCTGGCCCTGGTTGCCCCAGGTCGCTACTTGGGGTTTGCCCAAGCCCCACGTCAAGAGTGTACCACCTTTCTAAAGACTTCTGGGGGTGACTCTGGGGAAACCCAGTGGGGAGCAGGATCTGAAAGCAGGTGCGTGGGACTTGGTTAGTTGTAAGCTTCCACTGTTTCACATACAAGCATCCCCCTTTCCTCTGGGCCTTTCACAGGAAGTTCTGCAGAACCTGTACCGCACCAAGTCCTTTCTGTTTGTGGGCTGTGGCGAGACCCTACGTGACCAGATATTCCAAGCCCTCTTCCTTTACTCAGTGCCCAACAAGGTGGACTTGGAGCACTACATGGTGGTGCTCAAAGAGAATGAAGACCATTTCTTTAAGCATCAGGCGGATATGCTGCTGCATGGAATTAAAGTGGTGTCCTACGGAGACTGTTTCGACCATTTCCCAGGATACGTACAAGACCTCGCCACGCAGATCTGCAAACAGCGAAGTCCAGGTATGGACTTTTGTCCTCACTTTCCAAGTACAAAATTCATGTTTTTTTTCCCAGTCCCCCCCTTTGAAGTTATAATTCACATACCATAAAATTCACTAATATTATTTTTCAGAAATGCCTCTGTAATTTTAAAATTTGAAGATTGGAGAAAGTGGGTGTGACAATGACAGTCTATAATTGAACTTTGAAGTGATATTAAAGTATATAGTTATGCACATGAATGTTGGACACGTGTATTCAAATTTCAGGTTCTCTTAACCTATAAAGGAAACTACAAGGCCAACTTTATCTTTACCTGAAAAATGCAGATATCTTCTGCTCTTATCCTATCACCACATTTAAAAGCTAAAATTCTCATGTTTGATTCTATGAAGGCTTTTATTTCTTCTTTCAAAGTACATTTTCCTGTTTTGCAGAGGGCAGCGTATCTCTAAGACATGCTCCTGGGCCCTTATGAGGAGTGACCAGGATAACTGGAACTTCTCAGACCTTGTCATCTTGACATGAGGGGGCTAATGTCTTTGAGTTTGGTGTCATAAAACATGGATGACAGCAAGTGTGGAAAGTTCTGTATTGACTGTCCTGTCATGTAATATGAGACCCAATTACTCTTCCCTACATGGTGGAATGAGGTTGGCACGCAGGCCAGCTAGGAACTAGAGGGTGCTGATGGTCCTGCAGTCACATGAGTTTTCACCAGTACTTTCTTTTCAGAGCTGCTAATAATCAGCAAAATAAGTCGATTCGAGTTGTACTTCTATGAATAACGGCGTAACCAGGGCACTAGTCCGTCTCTCTAGTTTCTTTGTAGGGGTAGAAGAAAGGAAGTCAAACTTGTGAGCTTGGCTGTGTACACAGTTTTGCAGAGAGACAATGCACTGTCCCCAGCTGCCCTTGCACTTGTGACTCCCTGGAAGACCAGGACCTGTTAATTGAGTTGGGCTTCTGGATCGTTTGGCTGAGTGGCTTCCTATTTCCTCTGAGGTCACTTTTCCAGATCCTGGCAACTGAGTAGATTTTGACAAACTGCAGAGGACTGAAAGGTCACTCATGTTTTTAATCTGGCTGTCATGAAGGACGTTTGTACTCACATTGACGGACTAGTACTCCTGATGGGAGAGAATGAATGCCACTGACAGTGACATTAGTGATTAGCAATCACGGGTGCCAGAAGTGCTCCATTTGCCAGCTGGCTCTCAGTGCTTCGCATGACACTCATTGAGCCCTGGTGTCAGCCCTGCCAGGAGGAGAAAAGAGGACAATGACTGGCCCAGGGCTCCATGGCCAGCACAGAAGCCTCAGAGCAGCCCTGGTCTCTGGCCCAGTGGCCAGAGGAAGAGGAGCATCCCAGGTCTGGTTCTGCTGACTGTTGCTCTTTCTTCCCCAGATGCTGAGCGAGTGGACAGCACCACATTATTGGGTAAAGCAGATCTTTATTCTTGCCTCCACATTCTGTTACCTTCCTGCCACTCTTTATGAAATCATTTAAAGTTGTGTTTCTCACATTAAAGAGTTAGCCTGAACTAAGCAGCCTCCTGGAGAGGATAAGTAGCAATACCTTCAGCCACAGTGAGGGACTACATCCATCCCTTCAGTGGGAAGCATAACTTAGGCTGTCTGCAGCACCTGGGAATAATTTCTTCCCAAAGAACCAAGAGGTGCTAGTTGTTGGACAGAGGCTGTTTGTATTGCACCAAGCAGTAAAACACGCAGAAACCCAGGGCCACCTGTCTCCTCAGAAGCTTTTCTGTTTAGTGCTTGTTTGAAATGTGAACAGTCCTCTTGATGGACTCTACTCCGCCTGATTATAAATTAACAAGACTTAGCAGCTACCAGCGTCTTCCAGTGGGCAAGCTGAGTAGCAAGGGTAGCCCTGTGAGTCAGCGAGGAGGACCTCTGCAGCCTGTTTGGCATATGGGTTGCCAGCACCACATCTGTGTGAGCGATGGGTGTGCTTGGGCTGAGGAAGCCACCCTCGGCTTTCCATTGCCACACTTACTTAACTAAGCCTCTAGAAGTCAAATTTTTCTTCAGAATAAAAGCAGTGACTTGGTTGTTAAAATGTGCAGTGTACGGGGGCTGGGGCTGGGGCTCAGCGGTAGTCACTTGCCTGGCATGTGGAGGCACTGGGTTTGATTCTCAGCGCCACATATAAATAAATAAAAGTTTATCAACAGCTAAAAGATATTTTTAAAAAATCTGCAGCATATGGAAGGGATTATTGGGCTGCTTCAGTAAGAGCAGATTTAGAAGGTGGCCCTTGGAGGGTGAATTCTAGAATAGATGAGCTTATTAAAATAAGTTTTTGACTTTCAGGTAATGCATGTCAGGACTGTGCAAAGAGGAAGCTGGAAGAGAATGGAACTGAAGGCTCAAAAAAACTCAGACAGTCAGGTACTGGTATTGTGTTATTCCATGGGGACCTCCCTGAGGTGTGTCTTATTAGTGGATGGCTGCAGTCCCAGTGCTTTGCTTTTGTGCCCCTTGTCCTGTGTTGGGAGCAGTGATGCACTCATTGGGTCAGAGAGGACTAAGAAGTTTTAGAGTGGAACCTGACCCCAATTGCCCAGAAGTGCCCCCTTTAACTTATTTAATTTTCTAAAATTACTTATTTCGCAATGTGGGGGACTGGACTCAGGGCTTTACACATGCTAGGTATGCGCTCTGCCACCGAGCTGTGTCCCAGTCCTTCTTGCTAAGTTGCCTAGGCTGGACTTGAATTGTGTAGCTGGGATTACAGGTGTGTGCCGTTGCACCCAGAACCTTTTAGAACTTTTGTTTTGTCAAGAAGATCACTGAGGGAAGCAAACAGAGTGTGCAGATTGTAGGCTTAGTTCTTTTGAATTTTCACCAAGTGAAGACACCCATAATGATCACACCCAGTGCAAAAAAAACGGAACAGCTCAAGGACTGTCGGGGCAACCCCCACCCTGCCCCACCCCCGCCACTGCCCCCTTCCCAGCTAAAGTCAGGTTCTAGAACCACTTCAAATCATTGCTTTTTGCTGCTTCTATCACTAAGATTTTTTTCACCTATTCAAACTGTTGATACTAGGAGAGGTGATGGCTACAAATCAAAGAAATAACACATTCCATTGGTATATACCTTGATGCTAGAAGTTGGGAAAGGAAAGGATTTACTTAACAAAAATGTCAGTGTTTCTTGAGTTGTTCATGACCCAGTGCATGACTCCTGTGCAGTTGCAGGATGTGTGCTTGACATCAAGGTCCAGTGAGATTTTTTTCCTCACGCTTGTTTATTATTTCATTTTAGAACCTTAATGATTATTTCCATCTTCTTTTTTCTCTCTTCCCAGAATCAATACTAGTGGGGCTTTCCTGGATTGATTTCCATTCTCTTAGATTTCTCTAATGCTTCTTAATTTTCATTTTCTGTTTCCATTTTTTCCAAAACTTTCTGGGAGATTTTCAAAATAGTTTTAAATTTAAAAAATATTTATTTTTTAGTTGTAGTTGGATACAATACTTTTATTTTATTTATTTATTTTTATGTGGTGCTGAGGATCAAACCCAGGACCTCGCACGTGCTCGGCGAGCGCTCTACCTCTGAGTCACAACCCCAGACCCCCTTGAGTTAAATTTTTGACAGTGTGATCTTAAGTTTTTTGAAAGCTCTTATTTTCTGGTTTAGCCTTTCTCCTAGCATCTGTTGTTTAGAATGGTGATATCTTTTCAAATCTCTAGAGACACCAGAGGCCACCCTGGTCATCTGACCCCTTTCCTGAAAACACTGGATAGAGGATTTTCAGATACAGGACTTTATTTTCATTACTTTATGTAAGAAAACCTCAGTAAAACAACACCTTTACAACAATCTGCCAACAGTCTGTGAGAGCTTTGGAATATTAACATTGTCAATTATTGATTAATAGTTAAGGTGACTCCAGGGTGTGTTGGAGCATACTGTGATGGGTTGGGGATTCCCAATCTGAAATCCACCAAAGTCTTTAAAGCTCTTTTGAGTGTCAAGTCAGTGCTCAAAGTTTGAATTTTGGAGAACATTGGAATTCTGATTTTGGAATTAGGCGTGCTCAGTCCCTTAAAGTCTTGTCAATACTCCCCCCCCAAAAAAAAACAAACAAAACAAAACAAAACAAAACAAAAAAAACCTCAGGAATCTGAAACACTACTGGTCCCAAGCTTTGGATATGGGATACTTGGTCTGTGCTGCATGTTTCTTCTTTGCTAGAAGGAACATACACTGTGATATATTGTAGTCATTAAGATTCATAATGAATGCAGATGACACTTAGATAAAATGAGGCAATTTTCAAATGTCACCTACAGCATGAATTGTTGAAAGTTTTGGTGGCAGGTAGAGGCTGGAGGTTGTAGCGTCCTGTTTTTTCAGTGGTGGATGAAGTGAGTGAGCCAGGGTCTTTCTGCAAGGACAGCTGCTGTAGACCCTGCATCCTTTCTTTAAGTTTCATATGACTGCACTGAACTTGAGAGGCACGTGTATCTTTATAGGGAGAATTGAATTTTGATGGTGTTTTAGATAAAGTTCTTTTGAAATCTTTTAGCAAATATTTGGGTTGTGAGTTGAGCTGGTAAGGACTTCTACAACTAAAATGAAACAAAAAGTAAAACTAATGTTCTTTACGCCAGGCCTGGTGGAGCATGCTTGTAATCCCAGTGGCTCAGGAGGCTGAGACAGGAGGATCGCGAGTTCAAAGCCAGCCTCAGCAATTTAGTGTGGCACTAAGCAACTCAGTGAGACCCTGTCTCTAAATAAAATACAAATTAGGGCTGGGGATGTGGCTCAGTGATTCAATCCCTGGTACCATCCTGGCCCAGAAAAAAAAATGAATAAATAAATAAATAACGGATGTTCTTTAGAGCTGGGTGCTGTGGTACAGACCTATAATCCCAGCTCACCAGGAGGCTGAGGCAGGAGCATCACAGGTTGGAAGCCAGCCTGGGAAACTCTGCTGTCTTGAGATGAAAGAGGCTGGGATGTACTCAGTGTAGAGCACCTGGGTTCAGTTGCTGAACCACAGAACCCAAAGCAAAGAAAACCCTAGTGTTCTGTGAGTTGTCCTCTGGGCAGGTGCTTCTTTCCACTGGGCTTCCTCCTGCCGGGGCTCTCCCATTGCTACCGTGTGCGGGGAGGAAGCCCGTGGCTGTCCCCACTGGACAGTGCCGTTTTCCTGCTGCTCTGGTGAACGTGTGGTCTTGACTCCTGTATCTCCCTTTAGGGTGTTGTGTGTGTGCAGGTGGCAGGGCCTGTTGCCTAGTAGGTGTTGCCACAGAGCAGTGGGCCAGGGGTTCTGTCCTCTTCGGTGCCCAGTGGGAGCTCTGCCCCAGGTGCCACCAGCAGCAGCATGGCCTTGCTGCAGGCAGTCATGTCTGCTCAGGGAAAAGCCTCTGGTCTTAGTTGTGTAGAAAGCTGTGGCTTGTGCTGCATAGGGGTGAGAGGCCGAGGGTCATCTCAGTCCTGCTGGCCTCACATTGCAGGCTGCAGAGCCCAGGGGAGAGGATTTCCACCTGCCCACCCAGAGCCTTGGTTCTTCACAGGCCCACCAGGCTCCCATTGTGCCTGTGCTGAAAATGCCCATCCTTAGTCCGACAGAGAAAGAAGGCAGCGTTCAGGTTCAGTGGGGAGATCGCCTGGTCCTTCCTACCTAGTCCTGTGTGGTATTACAGCTGCAGGGCCATCTCTAGACAGCGGCTACTGTGGCTCCGGGGAGGGCTTTCCGAGTCCTCTCATAGGCACACTGGGAGGTTTCTGAAGCAGCAGTCCTGTTCTATTGCAGGTGTTTTCAGCTGAACTTCAATTTTGGTGTTTCTTTGCTTGAACAGATGATGCTGGAGGATCTTGAAATCTCTAAAACCAGTTAAGATCTACAACTTGAAAGCCAGCCTTCTGTAACCACAGTGCCATGCCCAAGTGATGAGGAACGTACAGAGGATTCCACGTGGATCTCAAGCCTCAAGTCACATGCCCAAGAGCCACATGGCTGAGTGACAGCTCCACTGTATGTGCTTAGCTGCTTGGGAGTGATATGGACACACTTCAGGTACACTTTGTAAGGACTGATGGACAGCTACCTCAGGGACCAAATCAGTGGGAGGGATGTCCCTGGTATTCCCAATTCCTATTTGACATGCTCTCTTGTGTCAAGATGACATTTTTCCTAATAAAGGGGGAGAGTAAAGATTGTCCAAGCAACAGTAGTTGCCAAAGAGAAAATAAGAACTGGACACTTAGTTTTATCATTTTATGTGGAACATCTTTACCATAGAAAACATTTTAAAGACACCTTTGTTATGTTGTAAAGGATGAGTTGATGCTCAGGCACAGGACCCAGGGCGTTTTTAAAGACAACTCGATTAGTAGGGCTTCTTTGGAATTACATCTTCTTGGTAACTTCTTTTCCAAAGAGATGGCAGGTCTGACTCTTGCTAGGAAGGGTGAAGTCTCAAGAGCCAGAGGGTCTGTTCCAAAGTGCTGGTCAGTGTTGTGGAGGCTGTCCACTGCGTGTCAGTTAGTTAAGAAAGCACAGCAGGGCACTTTTAGATCGTCAGCTCTGAGCTTTCCAAGTCTTACTTCTCTGGGGCTAATCTTTCTGTTGTTTCCTAAAACCACCTTCCATGGATCACATTAAGGGGATTTGCAGGGAGGTGGGCAGAGCCTTGTGAAAGGCCTGCACTTGAAACATCCTCGGGACTCATCCGCATGGCAGCAGTGGTGGCCCCTGGCAGTGCTCATGGCGCCTGTGGCCCAGGCTTTCGTGATGCAGTGAAAGCTGAAGACCAAGGCTTCTCTTGAAAACAAGCCCTGCCTGGTCTCAGCTGAGGCTGCCCGTCTGTGATGTGACATTTTTTGCCAAGCCCTATGATCTCCCGTTGACACAGGGAAGGTTAAGCACAAGAATGTCAGGTTGGGATGTACAGGGACTGGAGAAGCCAGAGACAGGACGGAGACTTTCCCCCTTTTGAAGCATGGACAACAAACCTTTTATGTCACTCTGCTCATAAATAAAAACTTAACATCAACTCTGTGTGTTGAACTTTTCTTTAGTTGTGACAAGTCTTGGTATAATGCATTTAATGAGAATTTTTAGCTTGAGTTACTAAGTTGTGAAATTCAGTAAATTATTTCATTTGATGTATTTATAAGTTTTTAAAAAATATTTTTTAGTTATACATGGATGTAGTATCTTTGTTTATTTACTTTTACATGGTGCTGAGGATTGAACCCCGGGCCTTACACTCTACCGCTGAGCCACACCCCAGCTGCCTATAAGGTTTTTTTTTTAATTTTTATTTTTTAATTGTACACAGTACCTTTATTTGTTTATGTGGTGCTAAGGATCGAATCCAGGGCCTTGCAAGTGCTAGCCGAGCGCTCTACCACTGAGCCACAACCCCAGCCCTATAAGGTTTTTTTTAAAACATGCATTTTTCAGTTGTAAGTGGACACAATACCTTTATTATCATTTTTTATACCTTTATTTATTTTTATGTGGTGCTGAGGATTGAACCCAGTGCCTCATGCATGCTAGGTGAGTGCTCTACTACTGAGCCACAACCCCAGCCCTGTAAGTATAAAGCTTTTAAAGATATATTTACCACTTGCAATCAGGAATGGATACTTGATTTTCAAAGTTGGAAAGACATGAGGTGCTGTGGAGTAGGATACAAGAGGAAAAGTAAACCTGAGCCCAGAGTGCCAACTGTTGAGAGGATCCAATGTTCTTGTTGTAATGTATGAATATAGTCTTCTTATAATGGCTCCTTTTTTTTTCTTTTTTAAAAGTACCTAGGATTGAACCCAGGGGTGCTTAATAACTGAACCATATCTCCAACTCTTTTTATTTTGAAACGGTCTTGCCAAGTTGCTGAGGCTGGCTTTAAACTGTGATCCTCTTGCCTTAGTCTCCCAAGCCACAGGGATTACAGGCATATGCCATGGGGCCTAGGAGTTTTATTTGTTTTTTAATGTGTGTACCAGCTGTTGTTTTTATTATTTTGTTGTTCTTTTTTTTTTTTAAAGGTTTACCTCAACCCCACACTTTTATAGCCCTGTCGTTTTCATTTTGTGCTTTTGTGTTGTCTGGTGGGTTTTGATGCAACAGAATTGACTGTTCTTAGGGTCACTGACAGAGGGCCTGTGAGTTAGTGTGTTAGGAAGGAGAAAAGGGGTAATGCTGAGTCCCTGCAGCACTGAAAGGGACAATTCAGTGTTAAAGTCAGTGTCTTTCAAGACAGAGAAAGCAGCAGGTGACCTGATGGTAAAGCAAATACTAAGAGGAGAACACAGTGGTTTTGCACCTACAGGTGAGCTCTTGGCGACTCAGTCCACGTGGTGGGCGCAGAGTGTTCTGTGTGTGTGGAACAATGCCTGGTACTCAGGAGCAACCCTACTACTCCAGGAGGCTGCTTCCAGTGGCATTTGGCCCAAAGCAGACTTCAGAGGCCACTGCAGAGTGTGCCTGTCCTACTCTGACGTGGAAATAAAGTAGTATATAAGTTTGGCTGGACATAAGTTCCTTGGGAGGCTAAGGAAGGAGGACCCCAAGTTTGAGGCCAGCCTGGCAATTTTGACCCAGTCTCAAAAAATTAAAAAGGCTTGGGGTGTAGCTTAATGGTAAAACACCCCTGGGGTTCCCAGTATTGCCAAAAAAAAAAGGTGACATCCTTCCGAAATGTAACCATCTATTTACACAAAATCACTTGTTCCTTGAGAAGGCCTGTGTTCTCCAGTACTTCCTTAACAAATTATATTTTTGAAAAATATAGATTAATGGAAGTAGATGTAACTTGGTTTGCCATTTGTATTAGCTTTTGTAATTATGACAAAGTAGCTGAGAAAAACAACTTGGAGGAGGTCAGCTGCCGCTACTGCTCTGGACCCATTGTCCAAAGCTGTACCTCAGAAGCAGAGTGAGGAAGGGGAAGGGTCTAGGGGACAAGAGAGTCCCCAAGTGCCCTCCAAGCAGGTCCTAAGTCTCCTGCTTCTTACAGTTTCCACCACCTCCTGATGGAGGTTGGAGCCCTCATGGCCTGGTCATTTCCTAGAGGGCCTGCCTCTGAACATCTCTGTTGTGCAAACCAAGTCTTAACATGGGAGCAATGGGGTACACTCCAGATCCAAACCATACTGCTGAGAGCCATAGCCGAGTAGGAATGACAGCATGGCATTTTTGGCAAGCCATTGAAATGATAATGGTTATGTTAAGATGTGTATTCAATTGGATATTAGACCCCTGCTGTCTGCCTTGGAGCTCTCCAGGGGATTCCTGAGAGTTCCCATTGGTTGGGGAAGTGCGGGAGGAGGGATTTCCGGTTCGTGTGGTGTGTCCCTGTGGTGTGTCCCGAGAGAAGGCAGAAGGCCGAGTGCGTGGCGTTCGTGGGAGTTTTGGAAATAAAGTTTGTTCCTGCTTGAGTGGCTTGTGATTTTGTGCCCAGCCAGACTGCGGCACCATACCACCATCACTTTTTTTGTTTCTAAAACCACACACTACAGACATTTAAACTTATTTTTTATTGATATTTTCAATATTGACATATAGTCCCTCTGAAATAATTTTCCACAAAAGCCAGGTTCAAAACTTACTAACCTCTCTTTGACTAATATATTTAAAATCCAAACATTTCAGGGCCGTGGATGTAACTTGGTGGTAGAGCAGGGCCTAGCATATGCTTGAGGACTTGGGTTCCATCCCTAGGACTGCAGAAGAGAAGAGGGGAGAACCACCACGGATTTCTCTTAAAGATTACTTCAAAGGTGCAAGGCAAGCTGAGAGTGAAGACGGTGGTTGAGTTCAAAATTTCACATGACAAACTTTTTTCAACAATTGAAATTAAAACTATGATACAAACTACTTTTTTTTTTTTTTTAAAACATCCAATGTTGTCACAGAAAACTTGCCCTCATGGAATAGGGCCAGAACACTCCTTAAATGAAGTTGTGAAGTTAAGCTCTACTGCCTCTTTGGCTACCACAATTAAGAATTTTCTTCAGTGGCACACTGGGGCTGGTCCTGCTTTCTCTGAAGTTTGTTCCCTGGAACTAAAGAAACTAACCTGACCTCCTTAGGCCAGGTTCCAGATTCCACAGCTAGAGCTGGCGTGGGGTTGCTGGAGGGCACTCTAGCTTCTCACTGGCTGGGACTCACGGTGTCTCCGGCTACCTTCCCGGCCTTCAGTGTCAGGATACTGAGAGAGATCGAGGGTCAACACTCGGCTGAACATGCACTCTTCATGCTGCAATGGAAAGAAGCCAGGTTAAGAGTCAGTTCCTCTGATTAGGGAAGAAATGTATTCAAGTAAGGCCATCAGTGAGTTTGGACATGCATTAAAAAGGAACCTCCTTATGCCTAAAAGTGCATGAATAACTGTTTATACCAGGTATTTATTTTTTTATTATCTGGTAGGAGAATTTCTGTTTCTCTTATAGCATGTTTCCAGGTGGTACCCTAATCTGTAGGCACAGGAAGGTAAATTTTCATTTGAGCTTAAAGGAAAGAAAATTCAGGAAGCCAACTGTCCAAACCCCCGATTTCTTGAACTAGTTGTCCTACCCCATTAGCTCAGGCAGGTGTGTGAATGGCTGAAGAAAGGTGTTTCAAAATCTCAGCTAGTTTACCACTTGGAATTCCCAGTGGACTTTTCCCCCCCTGATACAGTGATAAAATACATTTGTTTTTACTCAAAATATTCAGATATTATAGAAATATGAAATACAAGTACTAACAGTGTTCTAAGTTAATGTGTACTATTATTTTACAAAACTGTCATACTGCTGTGCAGTTTTTAATTTGCTCCTGTCTCTTAAAATGTATCTTAAATCTCTACTGTCATAGGGAAATTCTTGAACAGTTACTCTTAAATTGTATTTAACTGAACAATCATTTAGGCCTGTGTCTGCAGAAATCCAACAGTCTCTAGACTCCACGTGGGATTGTGAAGGGAAGAGCTCTGGCAGTCGGGAGCTCGTGGTGGCCACTCCTCTCCCCTTGGTGTTCTCTTTACCTCTGGATAGATGCCGATCAGAGCATCAGCTCTGGAATACAACTCTTCTTTTAGGGAAATGATTATCATCTGAAATTGTTCTTGAGTCTGTTCTTTGATGTAACTTGATACCTGTGAGGAAATAAGCACACATTTCACCAGCCAGGAAAGGCCTTGTTTGGGCTCTAGGGACAGTAGTTCTGCATGTTTCTGATTTGCCCATTTTAGGTGATAAGGCACTTACTTGCCTTTCTGGTAGTTAGGTAAATCCACTACAACTGCAGAAATGTAAGCAGCTCTCATTTATATGTGTGGTGCTGGGGATTGAATCCAGGTCCTCCTGTGTGCTAGGCAAGCACTCTATTACTGAACTACACCCTAATCCCTAAAAGAATACTTTAAAAAGTAAACTTGTAACTTGAGATACTATTGTGGCAATAGGCAATCGGACTTTATGATCAGATATAACAAAAACTCAGATATTTATGGGGGTGAAGAAGGGCTGGTATTTATACTTCCAGCTTCCTATTTTGCCAGCTCAAAGCCTGAATATGGGAAAAAAACCCAGCAATTGTGTATGTATTCATTATGCATGGTGAACTCTGGCCCCTTCAGGAAGCTCAATTCCAAGGAAATGAGAAGAGCAAAGTAGACTGGATAAAAATGAGTCTTGGAGAACACACTGTTAGGTGCTTGGAGAATGATGAAGGAGAACGCAGACTTAAACATTCTAACAAGATACTATTTGCCAGCTCCCTAGATCTCCATGGGCTGGAGTAGGGCTTTGTGTGTCTTGGTCCTGACTATATCCAGGATATCAGATACAAGATCCAGGAGCAGGAGCAGCAGTTTCAGAGGAAAGGTCAGCAGCTAACGTGAGTGCTGAGACAGGAAGAAGGGCTTCAAGTTAGAAGGGCTTCAAGCCTTAGAGGCCACGGCACTGGCCTCTAAGATTCAGGACTGAAAGAGTTTTGGAACAGTGATAAGAAAAGAG
This sequence comes from Ictidomys tridecemlineatus, assembly GCF_052094955.1. Classification (NCBI taxonomy): domain Eukaryota; kingdom Metazoa; phylum Chordata; class Mammalia; order Rodentia; family Sciuridae; genus Ictidomys; species Ictidomys tridecemlineatus. The sequence continues at coordinate 3,603,915 of NC_135482.1, read as the reverse complement.
GAGATAGAAGCTACGGCTACGATTTGTTTATAAAATGTCCCCCCAAACTTGATCCTAGCCTATGGTGTTACTGGGAAGGAATGAAACCTTTAAGAGGTTGGGTCTGGTTGGAGGGATGTAGGTCACTGAAGGAGATATTGGGACCTTGGCCCTGCCCCTCTTTCTGCATCCTTGCTGCTGTGTGCTCCCATCATAATTTACTACCCTCACTGCAGGTCCAAAATCTACAGGCAACATTGGACTAAAACCTCAAACTGTGAGCCCAAATTAACCTTGCCTCCTTTCAAAGTTGACTATCTCAGGTTATTTTATTATAATACAAAACTGACTAACAGATAAAAAGATGTACAGTGTACATACTGCTTTTACCTATCAGAACTGGTGGTCTGCCTAGCACAGTGGTGCACACCTGTAGTTTCAGCGCAGCTAGCTGGGAGACTGAAGCAGGAGCATTGTGAGTTCAAGGTGAGCCTAGCAACTTAGCAAGGTCCTAAGCAACTTAGTGAGAACCTGTCTCAAAAAAGTAAAATAAAAGGCTGGGGATATAGCTCAGTGGTAAGGTGCCCCTGTGTGCGATCCCCAGTATTAAAAAGAAGAAGAAATGTTGGGACCTTGTTCATTAGATGGAGTGGAGGCTACTTCATGGTTGTTCACACTATATAACTGCTTATAATTCAGCAGCGGAGTGCCAGGAACATAAATCTCTAAGGAATCATGGAAGTTAAAGGGCTTTAATATACAGGCCACGTGCTAATAGGAAACTTAAGCTAGACATATATCCTAGAGTAGCCACCAATACAAACTTCTAGGATTTTGCTAAAAGGTAAGGCTATTTTAAAGGCAACCAAGAAAAGATGTAGTCCACAAAGATTCCCCTGACAGAACGTGGGATTTAAAGTGCCAAAATTAACCTCCCGAGGGGAGGTTTCTCCCAAGAGTCAGATCATGAAGTCCAGCCACATGACCAGGCGGGCTGGTGTTCGAGAGAACTTGAGATTTCCTCTGTTCCTATGTTTCTTCCTCTGGTTACCATGAAGTCTGTGACATATTTTGGGGTATGGAATTGATGAGACATTCTTGTGTATCTTATGCTATGTTAAAAAGCAGGACCTCCAAAAGACATGGATTACATTAACAACTTGGTGGAATAGGAAAGACTAACTTTGTGACATTAGGAGCTACCTCAGGCCACAGCTGCTCTGTGTCCCCCAACCTGCCCAGGCATGTCATGTGAGACTCAAAGTAAATCAGGAGGTGAGCGCCAGGGGCACAGAACCCTTGGGCAATACCTCAAGGCTGAAAACATCTCCCAGGGGTGGGCATATTAACCAGGCTCCAGAGATTGGGTTGTAAACCAGAGTGCCAATTTATAAATAAATATTGAGAAATATGTCTGTCAGCATAAACAAAGCAGCCTCCTTGTAAGCAGCCTGTGGCAAGAGGAGGGGCCTGGAATCCACCAAGGAGTCTGGGCACCGTGGGTGCTTGCCCTGTCCTTTGCTCACATTCCATGGCCCTTTCATGTCCAGAATTCCATGCAGTTGCAGCTGAGAGGTGTGGGCTGTGAAGGGGTCTCTATAGATCTGTCCACTGGTCAAGTACTGACTAAAGTTAACCCTAGAATTAAACTGCTTCCATAGTTCTCTCTGCCTCAGATAATGGAAACAGAATTGTGTACAAGTACAGGGATAGGATGAATTTTGATAAAGTCGGGGAGGTAGAATTTGGGCTTTAATAAACAACTTGTTTGGTCTATGAAACTTTATAAACCTCTCTGCCACAGGCCTGCTACTGAGACCCACTAATCTCCAATACCTAGATCTGGGGAGAAGCCATTGTGCCAGTGGTGATGCTGATGATGTGTAGCAACCCTCAACCCTCTCGGCTCCCTGTGTTGGCTTCCCAGATCTTACAAAAACCACTCTGAAACATCCTATTTGCAGATATTTAACTTCAACTTTAAAGTATTAACTTTACATCTCAACAAATGCAGAGATAGCCTCCAACAAAATCCAGCACCCATTATGATAAAAACACTGAAGAAAATAGGGACAGAAGGAGCCTACCCCAACATCATAAAGGCTACATTTTAAAACCAAGCTACTGGGCGCAGTGGCCCACACTTGTAGTCCTAGCTGCTCAGGAGGCTGAGGCAGGAGGATGGGAGTTCAAAGCCAGCCTCAGCAAGGGCGAGGTGCTAAGCAGCTCAGTGAGATCCTGTCTCTAATACAAAACAGGGCTGGGGATGTGGCTCAGTGGTCAAGAGCCCCTGAGGTCAGTCCCCAGTACCCAAACAAACCCAAAGCCAATTTATTAAACAGGGAAAACTGAAAACCTTTCTTTTAACATTTGGAACAAGAAAAGGATGTTGTCCACTCTCATCACTATAGTACTAGAAATTCTAGCCACAATTAGACAAAAAAAGAGAAAAATATGAAAAGAAGACAAATTATCACTGTACATCATATCACTGCAAATGATATGCCTATACTTAAAAAATCCAAAAAGCCCCACCAGAGGACTGCCAGAGCTAGTCAACAAATCCAGCAAGCAGCAGATCACAAAATCAACAGCTTTCCTAAGAATCAACAATCCCATTCATAACAGCCTCAAACAACCACACAAACTTCCCTTCCCTAAAGCTCCCCCACCACCCAGGATTACCTTTCTTCCCTGACCGAGGAGTCTTCTGCCCTTGAGGACATGCCCACCACAGGAATGAAAGAAGTGATTCATTCAGACTAAGGGAGGGCAGCAGAAAATCTAAGAATTGGCTATTTCCCAAATTAACAAGTGAATTTATATTCTGGACAGAGAACACCTGGAATGTAGCCTATGAATAACCTCTTGAAAAACCTCCTGTTCCCCCTGATGGTCCAAATCACAGCCTCTGGGGCACAGGAGTCCCTTGTGTTTCTCCTTTGCTAATACAACAATAAAAATTCTCTTACCTTTTTCTCAAAACAAAATACAACAAAACAAAAAACCCCTTAGGAATCCAATTAACCAAGGAGGTGAAATGAATGAAAACCCAGAACACTGTAGAAATCCACTGAAGACCTCCCATTTCATGGACAGACAGAATTAGTATTGTTAAAATGGCCATATTACCCAAAGCAATATATAGATTCAAAGCAATTACCATCAAAATACCAATGATATTCTTCACAGAACTAGAAAACAGTCCTAAAATTCATTTGGAAGAAGACCCAGAAAAGCCAAATTCTAAGCCAAAAATGTGATTCTGGAAGCATCACAATATCCAACTTCAAATTGTACTACAGAGCTATAGTAACAAAAACCGCATGGCACTGGCATCAAAGAGACCAACAGAAGAACAAACCCACACAGATACAGTAACATGATCCTTGACAAAGGTGCAGGAAACACACACTGGGGAAAAGACAGCCTTTTACACAGTGGTGCTGAGAAAACTGGTTATAGACTTGATCCTTATCTCTTGCCCTGGCCAAAAGTCAACTCAAAAAGGATCAAAGACCTAGGAATTAGATGAGAAAAAACTATGCAACCATGACTTTCTCAACAGGCCCTTAACACTCAAATTAAAAAGCCGCACAGCAAAGGAAATAAATTGGGATGTGAAGAGAGAACCTACAGAATTGAGAAAATCTCTGATAGCTACTCTTCTGACAGATGATTAACATCCAGAATATATAAAAAACTTTCTTCACCAAAGAAAACCAAAACCCAATTAATAAATGGTCAAATGAACCAGACACTCTCTAAAGAAATACAAATGGCCAATAAATATATGAAAAAATGCTTGACATCTTTAACAAAACGGAAAATGCAAATCAAAACTACACTGAGGATGGGTGTGTGACGCCCTCTTATAATCCCAATGGCTCTGTAGGCTGAGACAGGAGGACTGCAAACTCAAGACTAGCCTTAGCAATTTAGCAAGACCCAGTCTCAAAAAAAAAAAAAAAAAAAAAAAAGAGCTGGGGATGTGGCTCTAAGTGTCCTTGGCTTCAATCCCCTGTAACAGAACAAACAAAAACAGATTTCATCTCACTCCAGCCAGAATAGCAGTCATCAAGAATACAAACAAATGGGGGAAAGGATGTGAGGAAAGGGGCATCTGTACACTGTGGGTGGGACTGTGAATAAGGACAGCCACTCTGGAAATTAGTATTGAGGTTCCACAAAAGATGAGGAAGAGAACCACCATAGAACCCTGCTATACAACTCCTTGTATTTATCCTGAAGAATTAAAGTCAGAGAACTACAGCAATCCACACACACCCAGGTTTACAGCAGCACAATTCACAATGACCCAGGTCTTCATCAATGGATGAATGCATAAAGAAAATGTGGCATGTATACACAATGGAGTTTTAGTCATAAAGGAAAATGAAATTATGTAGTTTGCAGGAAAATAGATGGACCTTGAGAACATTAAGTGAAATAAGGAAACTCACAAAATCAAGGGTCATGTTTTCTCTTTTATACAGAAACTAAAGATGAGGAAGGAAAAGAAAGGTACGTGTGTGGAGGGATGACATGGAAATCGAAGGAAGATTAGTCAAGGGAGGAGGAGTGGAAAAGAGGAAACACTGGAAATTGTACTGGCCAAATTCTATTGTTATATTGTATGCAAATATGAGTGAGTGCATAACAATGAACCCATTGTGCACCATTATAGTACACCAATAAAAAACATGGAAGGAAGGAAAGATTTTACTTCAACTAGCAATTATTACCAGCCCCAAACCCTTTTTGTTCTTGGCAACTGCCTTCTGATTGTAACACAAATTTGGAGTTACAGAAATTCTATTGAGAATTAAAAGCAGAAGAAACATACTTTGCCGATGTTGGTGTTATCCAGGGCTGCATCTACTTCATCTAAGACAAAGAATGGAGCAGGCCGAAAACTAGAAAAAATAACAAATTAGAAGTAATTTTTTATTTGTTTTTCAAAAGAGTCGGAGGAAAGAATTAACGGGATTCAGAATAAATACAACACACTCTTTTGGAAACTTTGTCTAAGTAACCAGTGGCCTTTGTGTGGCTAACAGGGTTCAAATATCAGTATGTATCCTACATGACATGTGCAAGGGCTGGTCACCGCCCCCTTCGGACACCAGGACTTGTGGACGACACTTCATGCTTTTCTTCCACCCACTGCTCTTGAGTCTCTGATGTCAACTCTTAACTCCTGAACACCCAGTGCCCTTGGCGCTCAGTGCCCAGAGCTCTCCAGCATCTAACCAGTTCCCCTGGTGGTTTCATCTGCTCCCCAAGTCTTAATACCATACATACACTGAGGCTCCCACACGTCAGTAATTCTGCCCTCTCTCCTGGACAAGCGTGCCATTGTTCACTCAACAATTCCATGTAGAAACCTAATAAACACTCACTCCAAGGTCATCCTAAAGCAAATGTCCCCCACCTACCCCCATTGCCTCCTTCCTTTGGTTTTCTTCACCTCAGTTACGAGAAGCTCTTACTAGTCCTCTTACCAGCTGTTTAGGCCAAACTCTTGGAGTCATCCCCAGACTCCTTCATACGCCACACCATTAGCAATATCTGTTACCACCCTGGCCCAGCAATCACCGACTTTCACCTTGACTCACAATAGCATCATAACCCTATCCTGACGCTGCTGCATAAAGATTACTGCACATGTGCCAGGTGCACTCTGGCCTCAGGTCCTTTGCACTTGCTGTCCTCATATCCAGAGAAACCATCCCTGGCTATACAGATGGCTTGTTCCCTTAATTATTTCAAATCTCTGCTCAAATGTTTCCTTCTAATAAGTCTTCCCTGATGACTTTTTGTTTTTGTGGTGCTATGGATTAAACCCAGGAGTGCTCTACCACTGAGCTACATCTCCAGTCCTTAATAAATTTTATTTTGAGACAGGGTCTTGTTAATTGCCCAGGCTGGGCTTGAACTCTCATCCTTCTGCCCTAGTCTCCGAAGTAGCTGGGAAGACAGGTATGTGCCACTGCACCTGGTCCTTAACACGTGATGACTCTTCATATTGCAAACCTTCTCAGCCACATATTATCTGTTACCTGATCTGATTATTTCCCTGTAGTACTTCCATTCTCTAATATTCTCTATATTACTAATGGAATTTACTTATTATTTATCTTGCCCAACTAAAACAAGCTTTTTTTTATTTTTTTGTACTGGGGATTGAACTCCGGGGCACTCAACCACTGAGCCATATCCCCAGCCCTATTTTGTATTTTATTTGGAGACAGGGTCTCACTGAGTTGCTTAGTGCCTCGCAGTTGCTGAGGCTGGCTTGGAACTTGCAATTCTCCTGTCTCAAGCCTCTGGGGTTACAGGCATGGGCCACGGTGCCCAGCTAAAACAAGTATTTTTGAAGTAGGCATTTTTTTTTTTTCAGTGATCTCCAGTGCCTGCAACAGTACAGATAGTAGAGGTTTGTTGAGTAAAGGTTGGTGTGCCACCTAGTGACGGTCTTATGCTGCTGTGAGCCTCCTGTTCCGAGCCAGTCTCCTTTCCCAGAGCTCCTCTGCCATGGTTGGTCTCTTCCTGTGGGGCCCTGTTCTTGCTCCTCCTTGAGACCAACAAGAAACTCTTATCAATCTCTTGTGTTCTAATGTTCCTGGTAATGGGACTAAGAGGCAGCAGCCCCTCCACTTTGGATCCTCACCAACTGCTTGGAATGCCAAAAGCTGTGAATGCCTTTATTTTAGCTAACTCTCTGTTTCTTGATTTATATTACAAAGAAACTGTGCCACCATCATCAGTGGAAATAAGGGTAAATACTTTTCTAACAAAATACCTCGCTTTCAATATTATTTACTAAATATATCTCTGAATATGAAGTAGGACAATAATATACAATTTTAGTTTTTGAATTTGTTGCTCATGGTTTTAAGCAATACTGATATCACATCTGGTTATTCTAAATTTTTCTTTTTCTTCCCTATAGTTGGAAAATTACTAGCTACTGTTAATAAAATCTGTCAAAGGCTGAACTCTTAAAGAGTTGCAGTCTAAATTACTGTAGGCCTAAAATACACCCTGAATTGTCTAGCTGAAGAAAAAAGTTTAATATGCATTTACTAAATATTAATAAAGAAAAATAAGTATAGATCTTCCATAGAAAGCTCCACTTGGTTTTTGCTCTGGTACAAAACAAAATAGCTGATGCTGCTTTTTTTTTTTTTTTTTTTTTTTTGGTACTGGGAATTGAACTCAGGGGCACTCGACTACAGAGCCACATCCCCAGCCCTATTTTGTATTTTATTTAGAGACAGGATCTCACTGAGCTGCTTAGTTCCTTGCCACTACTGAGGCTGGCTTTCAATTCACAGTCCTCCTGTCTCAGCCTCCCAAGCTGCTGGGATTACCAGAGTGCACCACTGTACCCAGCAAACCAAGTAGCTTGTTGTGACCTTACCTGTGTACAGCAAACAGGAGAGCCAAAGCTGCCACACACTTTTCTCCCCCTGACAAATTGTCCATTGGCATAAATCGTTTGCCTGGGGCCACACAATTATAACTAATTCCCTCCAAATAGGGTTCTTCAGGGTTCTCTGGGCTAAGAAATGCCTGAAACACATGTTATTTAGCATTATTAGAAAAGTAATCAGCAAATTTAAAATTGGGGTGGCAACATAGTTTACATGCAAAATATTCTATTGGTTAGGTTTTCCTCCATTTAATCACAGATTATAGGGTTGTTTGGGTTGGGGTGGGGAGAAAAAACACTAACACAGAAGATCAGGCATTCCCACCAGGCTGTGTCACACCACAGCGGCACAAGCCAGTCTTACAAAGGCAGTCTTCTTTAGTTCACTCAATGACCAACGGACCATTTACTGAACACTTACTATGGGCCAAGCACTGCAAAATAGATATGAACCCTGTTCTCAAAGAGTTAATGAGCTTAGTTTAGACTTATTTTACTGAAAATAAATTATTTTAATTTATCATATTATTTTCAGTTGAAATTCTGAAAGGATCATCTGAGTCACAGAAGAACATGAGCCAAAAGCAAAGTAGGTATTTAGCCTTGACCCACACCTTAACTCCACATCCAATTCCCAAGCATTTTCTGTGGGCACTGATAATGGAATGGCATGGTGATCACTGAGACACTCATTAAAAAGGAAACACCTGGATTGGGATCCTGCCTTTGGTTCTTCCTCTCTTCTGTGATACTCTGACCAATTCCACTGATAATGTTCCCTAGGATACTCTATACTGACTCCACCTTTACTACAGAGACCCAAGGTGCTAAAGTCAAATCACTACCAGACAACAGATTGTACACCAAATGATCTAGGTCACTCATTTCAGGTAGAGAAACAAGCCTGGAGTGGTTATGACTTGTCCAGGCTGCCGGCTCAGCGTGGGTGGGATGAAGAACGCAGCTCTTGAGATCAGTCTTCACAAACTACCCCGGGCAAGTGAGGCACTCAAATAATGTGCAGTGGTTATTTACATCCCACCAGAAAAAAACACCACCAATAACACAAAAATCCCACTAGTTATTTCAGGTTTGAAAATACATACTTGGGCACTGTTGTTTCTGCAGAGCTTCTTGTAGATTTGATCAATTGAGATTGAGACGTGCTCAAAACACTGGCTGAAAAGATCGTATCTCCTTTTTTTCACCTGTTCAAACTCTTGCCTACACATTCTGGCTTCCTTTCTGCTGGCCTCAAAAGCTAAGAGAGAATCAATGTTCTTTATTTTGGAGACCACCAGGAACTTCTCTTATTTAAAGTGTAGGATATTTTAAAAATTGAATTTTGAATTTGGCTTTCTTAAGTAAATCTATCTTCAAAATAACCTCAACTGTTATTAATTCCAAGAGCAATGCTCTTATAATTGATAAGCCCCTCCCTTTTTGGGCAAGGCTATTTTCTTTTAAATAAAATGTTTATAAATTTTATTGGAATATTCAAGGAAATATTCTTTATTAGAGCTGGGGTTGTAGCTCAGTGGAAGAGTGTTCGCCTTGCACACGCAAGACCCTAGATTCGATCCCTAGCACCATATAAAAATAAATAAAATAAAGGTATTGTGTGTCCAAAAATATATATGTATATATTAAAAAAAGAAAACTCTTTATTATAAAATATTAACCTACAAATCTTGATAAACTCATATCTGAGTAGTCTTTAGTTAAAACAATATTATATACAACAAAAATTTTATCCAATTACAAAAAAACTGAAATTGTACAACATAAATTGACTCTAGCAGGACTAATTTCCAAGACTCTAGCAGGGCTAATTTCCAAATAATATTAACAAGTTCCTAAAGAGTATTTAATATACCTACTTTTCTGGCACAAAAAACTAAATGTTTGTTCTATAATAATCAATAAACCTATTTCTAAATTAAAGCAGAACATTTTTCATGGAGGAAGCAAGTAGTGATTCAGGATTAAAAAACACATTAATATAAAACAGCAGAGGAAAATATATAAGAAAAGTTATATTCCAAGGGTGACTGTTGTTCTAGAAATCAAAATACCCATGAATATGATCCTGTTAACAACTAAACCCTAGTTCAGCTGGGCACAGTGGCGCATGCCTGTAATCCCAATGGCTTAGTTGGCTAAGACAGGATAATCAGAAGTTTGAGGCCAGCCTCAGCAACTTAGCAAGGCCTTAAGCAATTTGATGAGACCCTGTCTAAAAATAAAAAGTAAAAGAAGGCTGGGGATGTGGCTCAGTGGCTAGGTGCCCCTGGGTTCACTTCCTAGCACCAAATAATAATAATAATAAAAACCCAAGTTCACCATCTGTGGATTCCTGAAACTTGTCTCTGACAGTCTTGAGGTTCTCTAGGGCTCTCAGGTTTGGGGCTGCTGTCTTCAACAGAACATCCTCCTGGGAGGCCATCTGCTGCAAGAGGAGTGCAAGTTGGGCCTCTATCTCTTTATCTGACTGCAGAGCCTGTTATTACAAAAAACACCACTGACTGGCATGCCTTTTACATCCAGACTGCTAAGTAAGACAGAAGCACAGATCAGCCCCTCTGACCCCAACAGCTCCCTCTGCACACTCCCCACCCCAGCTGCTCAGCCTGGAGCTGCAGTCACACAGCACTATCTCCAGTTTTCCAGGTTGGCTGTGCCTTTCATGCTCTATAATACACATGCTGCTCTTGGAAGATGTTGTATCTCTCTCTCTCTCTCTTTTTTTTAACTTGGCTAAGAGACAATTCATTTATCACCTTAATTTCTGTGTTCAATAAACAGTATATATCATCTACTACATGTTAGACACCGAAGATTCAATGAAGGACACTCTCAGTCTTTGTCTTTAAAAGTTCACAGAGAAGTAAGCAATATATCTGCCATTTATAACAGGATGAAAAACCTCTTATCAGGATAGCATAATGCAGAGAGAAGGGCAATATTCAACCTGACTAATAAATAGAATTAATTGGGGTGAGGATGGAAGGAAAACAGTGGCCATGCCCTTCCAGCAAAATGCTGTTGCTTTCCAGAAGGGAATGATATACATCATAAAGGAGAATTATCTGAAAACTGAGTAAACTTAAAACATTCTTATACCACACACTAGAATAAACTTCAGATGTATTAAACAGGCAAATGAAAACAACACCATAAGTACAAATAAGATATTCATATTTACTGAGAAATGAGATGGCAAAAAAGCAATGAAGAAAGCACTAAATAGAAAACTACAGGAAAGACAAAAAAACTCTTCTGCCAAAAGATGCCACAACTACAGAGTCTAACAAAATGATATTGATGACGTGTGAAATGAAAAGATGTGGCAGGTATTGCTCCTTGGCTCCATCTCTGCTTTTTCTTACTACTGCAGCCTGTCTTGGGCCAGGTGTGCTGAAGAGTGGGCCTGCTTTGCTCAGGCGACAGCTAAGCCCCTCTCCTCCACCCACTGGGGGTGGTGCCTGGGTCAGAAATGAACATGTAACCCCACTCAGGTGGCTGCGATGAGGGGACAACTGCTGGGGCTCTGTGTAAAACCTTTCAGTCTTAGAGCAGCTCCACCCCAAAAGGGCCATACTAGGATGCAGACGGGGCAAATTCAGCATGCTGGAGCAGATGCCACTTTCATTTACTCAGGACTTTGCAAAGCTTTTGTTTATTCATTGTGGCCTACAAGAAGGAAATAGGATTCAAACAGTAGCTGGGCACAGAAACTCTGCTTCTTTGGCTAGACATTTCATGGTAGAGTGTTCTGCAGTGAGCAATGCTGATACAGATGTAAAAGTAACCTACTTACTTATTAGCCCACTTTATGATGTGAAAGAGACCCACACAGAAGTGTTCTTAGTTAATATAGAAAAAAATGTTTTTCCTTTGTATATTTCTTTAAAAACATTAAGAAATCTACTTTTATTTTTTAAAAAGAACTTACATTTGGTTATCTAAAAATGATTCTGCAGTACTTAAATATTCAATATTGCTGTTAGTCGGGAGAATCAGGAGAAATCAGTTACCTTGAGATCCTCTCTTAAAGGGCTATAGTCCACTTCAATTGTGGCTTCCTTTTCATAGATGTCAGTTGTCGTCTGGGTACTTTCTGCTTCAGTCCCCAGCTGAAAAACACACAAAACTCTTTTCTTGTTATCTGAGATGATGACCTCTACTGATTCATCTGTCCCTAGTCCTCCAATTGCTTGTCACCTCATGCAAATTAAAAGTTTAACACCCTTATGACAGCTGGAAGGCTGCAATGATCTGGCTGCTCTAACTCTGGTGAACCAGGGTCCTTTGCTCCCTCTGCTGAAATCCACAGCCTCCTTGACCACAATGCAAGTGCCACCCTCAGGGCTGGCATGCTTGCTCTGCTGGACCACCTCCCCCAGATGCCTCTGACACTTCCTCTCACTCGACTCACTGGCGACCTTTCCCAGGCCACCCCTGGTTTCTCCACTCAAGGCTGTGAGCCCCTCCACAGTGCTCTGTATTCCCTTTTCTGCTTCATTTTTTTTCTTTAGCATCTATCAACACCTAACACATCAATGTCTTACTTGTTTACAATTTCTCTGTTGGATTGTCCCTACCACACTGTAATATGAAGAAGAGGATTTTTGGCTGTTGTATTCACTGCTATATTCTCAACGTTCCACATGATGACTGACACATACGTTTCATTTTCAGTATGTATTATATTTTGGGAAGAACAGGAAATAAGGAACAGATGAGCACTTATTTATCAGTTGCCTAGCCTTTTGTGTAAGCTGATCAAAATCAAGACTAACAAATTAAGAGGAGGAAAAAAACCCCACTTGATAAAGCTATACATCTTCAATGAAATTTTTATAATTAAGCATAGTTTTATGTAATACGTGTTAAAATATCTCACAAAGTTGAACTTCAGTACAAAATGTTTGAAGCTCTAACTCCCATGATGTCTATGTGTGATTCAACATCCCTGTTTGCATTAGACTTCTGTGTAAGTCATCTGGTGCCATGCCACTCAAAGTGGTCTATGGGCCAGTAACAGGGGCCTCATCTGGGGCTGTGTGGAATGCACTCTTAGGTCAAGTGATACCCAGATGCTTCCTCTGCACATTATGATTTGGGAATCTAGGAAAATCTCTCCCCACAATACGGAAATCTTCTGAGAACCTGGCGGTACAGGCAACACCTCCAATGGAAGGGTTCCACCTCATAGACACTGTCAAACAATGATTTCTACCCAGTAACCCCTGTTTGATCCTCTGGAAAGAGGATTCAGTTCACACCTAATATCTTTCTAGTCTGGGTTTTACAGAACACCTTGGATAACTACATCATTGCATGGCTACAACTAGATGGCTTATCAAATTCCAACCAGGAACTCACCACCAGAGGCCACTGTTTTTCTATAGAAAGTGTTCCCAAACTGTAAACATGACTCTGTGGCTTTCTGCACCCCACCTAATACTCCCCCTTAGGACCAGAAAGAATAAGTGCGACTCACATGAGACTTTCACCTATTTGAAGATAATGGTCACATTCCCCAAGCCTTCCCTCCCCAAACAACATGGTCAGGGTTTTCTTCACTAGTCTGGATGTATTACTCTTAAAATGCCTGTTTTAAAAAGTAAATACAGTATTCTAGTGTGGCCCGACTAGCACAGAGTAGAACAGAAGTAACACTTTTTTTTTTTTTTTAAATAGACTATTTCAGGATTTGGTGTGAAGCTCAGTGGTAAAGTGTTTGCCTAGCATGCACAAAGCCCTACATTCAATCCCCAGCACTACCACCAAAACAAACAAAAAACCCCAAAACTTTTATAGAGTAGTTTTAGGTTTAAAGCATCAACACATCATAATCACCTGAAGTCCATAGTTCTCCATTAGGGTTTACTATTGGTGTCTATGAGTTTGTATAAGAGCATAAAGGCACGTATCCAACATTATACATTATAGTATTAGGCAGAATAGTTCCACTGTCCTAAAAGTCATCTGTTTCACCTATCCATCCCTCACTGCCTTCTAACTCCTGGCAAACAGATTTTACTATCTAGATTGTTTTTGCCTTTTCTGGAATATCATGAAGTTGGAATCACAGATTATCTTCTTTTACTTATTAATATGCATTTAAGTTTCTTCCCTGTTCTTTCGTGGCTTCATAGTTTTTTTTTTTTTTTTTTGCTTTGAGATGGGGTCTTGCCCAGGATGGTCTTGAATTCCTGGGCTCAAGTGATCCTCCTGTTTCAGCCTTCTAAGTAGCTGGGACTACAGATGTGTGCCTCCATACCCAGCAGTAGCTCATTTATCCCTAGTGCTGGATAAGATTGCAGGATCTGAGTGAATCCGTTTATCTGTTCACCTACTTAAGGATATTATGGTTGCTTCCAAATTTTCGCAATTATGAAGAAAGCTTCTACAAACATCCATATGCAAGTTTTGTGTGGATGTAAGTTTTCGACTCTTTTGGGTAAATTCCAGGTAGTATAATTGCTGATCATATGGTAAAAATATATTTAGTCTTATAAGAAACTGCCAAATTGTATCCAAAGTGGCTGTGGCTGTATTCTCACCAACATTGAAAGACAGTTCCTGTTCTTGATCCTTGCCAGCCTTTGGTGCTGTCAGTGTTCTAGACTTTGGTGTAGAGTATAGCTGTTTAGTGGGTTTTTTTTTTTTTTTGTACTGGGGATTGGACCCAGGGGTGCTTAGCCACTGAGCCACATCCCCAATTCTTTTATATATATATATATATATATATATATATATATATACATACACACACATATATATATGTATATACATGTATACATATTTATTTATTATTTAGAAACAAGATCTTGCTGAGTTGCTTAAATCCTTGACAAGTTACTGAGGCTGGCTTTGTACTCATGATCTTCCTTCCTCAGCCTCCTGAGCATGTGGGATATTACAGGCATTTGTCATGGTACCCAGCTGTGATATCTTTTAAAATTTGTATTCTTCTAAAGACCTATTAAATGGAACATCTTTTAATATGCTTATTTGTCATCTATTTACTTTGGTAGGTAGTCTGTTAAGGTCTTTGGCCTATATTATTTTAATCAAGTTGTTTACTTTTTTTTTTTTTTGGTGTGTTTGTGAAATACTAGGCAAGCACTGAGCTATATCCCCAACCAATTTTTGAAATTTTGAGAAAGGGTCTTGCTAAGTTGCTCACATTGACCTTAAATTTGCAGCTCTCCTGCCTTAGCTCCCAAGTGTGCTTCCCTGTGCCTGGCTGTCTCCTAAAGTTTAAAGAGTTCTTTGAATATTTTGGATAAGTGTTATAAAGTATGTCTTTTGCAAATATTTTCTCCCAGTCTTAGCCTGTCTCAATTCTCTTGACAATGTCTCTAGAAGAGAAGATTTTAAAAATTTTTGGTGAAGTCCAGTTTACAATTATTTCATGTGTTGTGCCTGTACTGTTGTATATCTTTCACTAAACACTTGCTTGTGTTCTGAGTTTCCTGGTCCAGTTTGGTGTCTGACATTCATTTGAGGGAAATCATTACTATTTCAAACACTGCTTCTGTTCCTTTCCCTTTTCTTTTTCGGTGTTCCTATTACATGTTATACCTTTTGTAGCTTTCCCATAGTTCCTGGAAAACCTGTTTTAAGTCCCCTCTTTGCTTTCTAGTTTTGGAGGTTTCTATAGAGATATCCTTATGTCAGATCCTTTCCTCATCCTTGTTCAATCCTCTAAAAAGCCCATCAAAAGCACTTTTAATATCTCTTCATGTTTTTGATCTGTAGCATTTCTTTTTGGTTCTTTCCATCTCTGCTACAATTGCTCATCTGTTCTTGCATGTTGTTTACCCAGTATAGCCCATAGCTTATTTTTTTTATTTTATTTTTTTTTAGAGAAAATTTTAATATTTATTTTTTAGTTTTCGGCAGACACAACATCTTTGTGTGTGGTGCTGAGGATCAAACCCGGGCCGCACACATGCCAGGCGAGCGCACTACTGCTTGAGCCACATCCCAGCCCTGCCTATAGCTTATTAATCACAGCTATTTTAAGTTCCTGGTCTGATAATTTTAATATCCCTATATCTGAGTTTAGGTCTAATGCTGCTTCTGTGTCTTCAAATTATTTTCTGCCTTTTGGTATGCCTTGTCACATTTTTCTTGATAGCTGAACATGTACTGAGTGAAGGGAACTGCTGTAAATTGGCCTTCAGTAATCTGGTGGTAAGGTGTGGGGGAAGGGAAGCATCTACAGTTCTATGATTAGGTCTTAGTACCCCTTACCCCACCCAGATATTGGGATTGAACCCAGGGGTACTTTACCACTGAGCTATAATCCCACCTCTTTTTATTTTGAGACAGGGTCTCACTAAGTGGCAGGGCTGGCATTGAACTTATGATCCTTCTGTCTCAGTTTCCAGAATCACTGGGATCACAGGTGTGCGCCATTTTGCCCAGCTAGATATCAATCTTTCAGCAAGCCTCTGTCCTTATGATTTCATAAGTGTTTCTCAGTAATTTTCCCCCCTTTCAGTGTACAGAATAGCCAAAGCTTGCTGGAGATGGCCATTCCCCTACCTCAGGTCAATCAGGCTCTAATAAGACCCCAGCAGATAGGCTCCCAGGGCAGCAGCCCCTATTAAGTGAGACCCTGAAGGTTCAGGAGGCAACAACAAAAGTGAGGGAGCCCTATGACTGGTGCTCCTGGCATTTTCATCTCTCAGACCTTTAGGTTTTCCTAAGTGGGTGCTGGATTCCCCTGGAGGCTCCCGCACTGTAAGCTGTGATTCCCTGTATCTGTCTGTCTCTCCAGTTTTGGAGCAGCGAGTTTTGCTCTGACCTCACTTCTCTGACAGATGTAAGAGTTACTGATTTTCAGTTTTTTACTTGTTAAGATGAAGGAGTGAGGGCTGGGGATATAGCTCAGTTGGTAGAGTGCTTGCCTCACATGTACAAGGCCCTGGGTTCAGATCCTAGCAAAACACACACACACACACACACACACACACACACACACACACACACACACACCCCAAAAAAAAAAAAAGATGAAAGGAGATTTTCAAGTTTCTGACATGCTGGAATGGAAACTAGAAGCAGCACTTTTCTTCTTAGATGTGGTTCAATATAAATTGGGCTTGTCTTAGTATCTGCTATGAAATACCCTGCCATGAATGTGGAGGTCTTTCATGCTAATCAAGAAGCACATAATTTCCCACTCATGATGGGCATGTTGGAGAATAATTCTGAAGGTTCAGTAACTGAAAGAACACTGGAAACAAAGAGGTGGCACTGTTACTGACCAACAGCCACAGACTGAGTCCTGGAGACGGTTTCCTCCCCCACTCTATAATTATAACACTCTTCTAAAATTAAACTGACTTGCCTTTAAACTGACTATTTCTTTGTATGTATAGTGAGTGCTGTTTTTCTGCATGACCCCCCCCCCCAATTTTGCTTACAATAACCCGCACCCCTTTCCCTCCCTTTACACCACAAGACTGGGTGGGTACATGATCCAAAATGAGCAAATCAGAATTCTTCCCCAGGATTTTTCTGGGAGGGCAGGAGAGAGTTCTCTTCCCTCTGTCAAAGCCACAGCTACCTTGGAGCCTCCTGAGGAAGCTGATCTAAGAGGACAAAGCCAAGATATACTGAGTAAGAGTTCTGCAGCCTTAAAAGGCCCAAGAACCAGAGAAAGAAAAAATAAGCAGGCAAGTTGCTCTAAACACCAGGTGCAGTACCACCACACATATTTTAAGTAATTTTCTAGGCACCTCTACTTCAATTATGTCGTCCAGTGACCCCAACAGAAGAACTATCTCAATGTCTTGAACTTTACAATCAAGCAGCATGTTATGCTTCTCTAATCGTTTCTGTTCCAGAGAAGTCTGAATGATCACAACTTCCTTTTGCAATTTTCCCACTTCCCTGTAAAAACACAATGTGAAAAGTGCTTTTACTCATTATGTAATGCGGCACTAAATCAAGAAAAAGTTATATTATAGGAAAAAGTGACTTTTCCTTATGAGTTCTGTAAGTGTTAGAGTTTGTAATATAAACACTAACACTCCTGAGAAAGACCATGAATAAACCTAGTTAACCCAAGGTTGCATTTTTCTTTTTGTGTGGTACTGAGAATGGAACCCAGGGTCTTGTTCATGCTAGGAAAGTACTCCGCCACTTAGTTACATCCCTAATCCTATTTATTTTGAGATAGGGTCTTGCCAAGTTGCCCAGGTTAGCCATGAACTTTTTTTTAAAAAAAATATTTATTTATTTTTTAGTTGTAGTTCAACACCTTTATTTATATGTGGTGCTGAGGTTCGAACCTAGGGCCTCGCATATGCTAGGTGAGTGCTCTACTGCTGAGCCCCAGCCCCAGCCCCTAGCCTTGAACTTGCTATCCTCTTGCCTCAACCTCCCTGGTAGCTGGGATCACAGGCATATTTACTGAGCCTGGCAATGGCATTTTTCAATAATATACATTCCTGATTTAATCACAGTGACCAAGATGCAGTCCTTTCCCAGTTATTTTTTTAATATTTTATTTTTTTTTAGTTGTGGTTGGACACAATACCTTTTATTTTTTATTTATTTGTTTTTGAACCTAGGGTCACTTAACCACTGAGCTGCTTCCTTGGTGCTTCTTATTTTGAGATAGGGTCTTGTTAAGTTGCTTAGGCTGGCTTTGAACTTGCGATCCTCCTATTTCAGCCTCTGAGTTGCTGGGATTACAGGAGTATTATGCCACCATGCTTAGCTTAATTTATTTATAAATCTATACTTTTTCAGGTTGTGTTTCTTCCTCATATGAGCTCTACATTTTGGAACCTCAAACCAGGAGAAATAGAGGCTGTGGTTATGGCTCAGCGGTAGAACAGTTGCCTAGCATGAGCAAGGCTCTGGGTTCGATCCTCAGCACCACATAAAAATAAATAATTAATTAAGATCTTGTGTCCAACTACAACTAAAAAACAAATATTAAAAACAAGCAAGCAAGCAAACAAAAACCCAGTAGAAATAGTCTCTCTACAAGAGAAATCAGGTAAATCATTGTATCCCTGACAATCTGAAGTCTCTGTACTACCTGGCTCTTCTTAAGATGAGGCTACGAGGTTTACTAGCTGAAACAATGTGGACTTTTAACAGGACCCAGAAAGGGGACAAAAAAGTAAGAAAAGAAAAAGGAAGGAAGGATGAAAGGCATGGAACAGGCAGGAGAAGACTCCGAGATTTTCAAGAATATAAAGAGAAACAAATTTTAAACTAAATATAAAAGTTTTAAAAAAAATCAAGAAACAGATTTTAATTCCTCTAAAAAAAAAAAGTCACACACAAAGAACTTCCCAGCAGTGTCTTAAAGCACTGAAGGATTTGGGACAGTGAGGAAAAGTGACATGCAAAGAGGTTGAGCAAAAAGAGCTAATTTCTCATTGCTATGATCATGTCAGTCATGCAGAAAAGCATGTTATTTTGCTACAAGTCAGCTGACCCAAGGCATGTCACTATCATCATCACGGCAAATGCTTATCAGGTACCAGGCTGTCTTTTAAGCTCACTCCATCAGTGTTCAGGTCACTACTCTCTGAGGCAGGCATTTTCTTTAACCCTGATTACTGATGAGGAGATCAAGGCACAGTACATCTGAAGCAAAGCTGGGATGTTCTCACAGGCAGCATGGCCTGACCCATCCCTTATTCTCTGTGCCATGCTGCAGAGAGGGAATCTCTGGACAGCAGAAGACACCAGCAACATCAAGGGGGATTTAGGGCAAGGGACTCTACGGGATCACGTTTTCATTCACCAGAAAGAACTACTCACTCTAACCAACTAATTCCCTCATTTGGTCCCCCCCAAATTAGAATATTTCAAAAATGTTATGTGAGACCAAGAGCAATAAAGGGTACATATTCAAATATAGCTTCACATAATACATTCCACTCCGACAAGACACATGTCTAAAATCCGGCTGTATCTTTCAAACTGATGAATTCTCAATTACCTATCAACAGCGAAAAACTTCTTCCGTTCCTCTTCAATCTGAGTTTGAACTTTCTCAGTGTTGGAATTCTGAGTGACAAAGATGTCCTGAAGTTGCTGCCGCTTTGCCATGAGTTCATCCACAACTTGCAGACAGTCTTCTTCAACCTGAAGAAAGAGGATATGCACTGCAGATTTACCATCTTTTATGTTGTTAAGGTTCTCAGGTTCTATTATCAATAAGACCAACCCAGTCACTCTAAGATAAATCATATCCCATGTGCTGCTTGAACCCATGTCATGGATTGTGACCTACTCTCATTCTAAACCTTTTAGGAACTGGTATCAGTACTTGCCTTCATCCTTCATTTCAGACCCATTCCTCATATCACTGCCATTTGACTTCCATTCCCACTGTCCAATAAAGTTCTTGCCACTGTGACTTTTAAGTGGCAATTAAACAAACATTTCAGGCTCAGCCTTTTAAACAGTCTTTATCACTTCTTCCTTCCTGCAGCACTGGGGCTTCTGGGATGCCTCCTCTTCGACTGACTATCCCTGTTCCTAGCCTACCTACACCTTCCAGAATCCCATGGCCGCTTTAGTGCTCTCCACTGTCCATCTGCCCAAGCATTTCAACTTTTCTCAGAGTTTCAATTTACTTGGGTCAATCAGCAGCTGCCAGATTGATAGCTCCTGCCCAGATTTCTCTGCATTCCCTGCTGGTGGACACTACCGTCCAGGCACCACACAGACCTAAGTCCCCTCCCATCTACTGTCCCAATCAGAACTCAGGCAGGAGTCCTTGTGGCACCCCGCCTCACCTTCCCTCCCACCCAGCATCCAGAACTCAGGAAGCTCTGCTGATTTAGGCACTTCTCACATCTGCCCCCATCACTACCAAAGCCTTTTAGGAGCTCAATAAGTGAAGGAGGTTGAAAATTCAATGAAGAGACACTTCAGCTACCACTCACTGTTAGTTACCTTCTTCAGATTATCAATGTCTTCTCTACCTTTCTGGATAATTTCTTTTAATGCGTTGATCTTATTCAGTTTCTTCTTAAGCTGATTGCGACTATATTCAAGCTGAATATTAAGCCGAGTTTTTTGCTTTTCAAATTCTAATCTAGCATAAAAAAGTCAAGTATTATAAATGGTAAGTGAAATGCTCTTTCTTTCTTTTTAACATTCTCTTACAGGAAATTTCAAATACAAAAGTAGAAGGAATATGATAATGAACCTCATGAAGCTCTCACTCAAATTCAATATAATCAATTCAAGATCATTCTTGTTTTATGTATAACCTCACTTATCACAATGCTGGACTATTTCAAGCAAATTCAAGACATCATGTAATTTCATCTGTAAATATTTTATGTGTATCTCCAAAAGTGAAGTGACTTTTAATTCATAAGCACAAATTATTATAACTTAAAAAATCATAATACATCTTTAATATGAAACTATTACCATTGCCAAATTTCCAGGGCATCTCATTATTAAAAAAAAAACCTGGATATCTGTATTAGGATTCAGACACTGTATACAGGTGATATGTTTCTTACATATTTTATAATCTATAGGTTCCCTTCTTTAAGTTACAACTTACATATTTATTGATACTAAGGTTTGAACCCAGGGCTTGCACATGATAGACTCAACCACTGAGCCACATCCCCAGTCCTTTAAAAATTTTTAATTTTTACTTTGAGACAGGATCTCATTAAGGTTTTGTGGCTGGCCTCAAACTTTTGATGGTCCTGCCTTAGCCTCAAGTAGCTGGGAACATCAGGTATGCACTGTTACACTCAGCTTTACATGTTTATTAATTTTTTTTTTGCCATACTGAGAAATGAACCCAGGGCTCTCTACCTATGACCTACATTCCCAGCCTCTGCCTCTTTTTTGGAGATAGGGCAGAGTCTTGCTAAATTGCTGAGGCTGTCCGCAAACTTGCAGTTCTCCTGCTTTAGCATCCAGAGTAGCTGGGATTATAGACATACACCACCATGCCTAGCTTTATGTGTTTATTAAATTATTTATTCAGTTGTTTTCAATAGTTATTCAAATATGAACTCCAAATATAAACTTTCAAACTGAAGAACATGTCCCTTCCTGATGTACGTTCTACTAGCAAGCTTCATAAACTCCTCATAAAAGACTCTAACACTGATGGGCACAGTATGCACACCTAAAGTCCTAGCAACTTGGGAGGCTGAAGCAGGAGGATCAAAAGGTTGAGGCCAGCCTCAGCAACCAAGTGAGACTTGAAACAACTTAGTGAGAACCTGTCTCAAAAAATAAAAAGAGCTAGGAATATAGCTCAGTGGTAGAGTACCCCTGGTTTCAATCCCAGTACATAAAAAAAAAAAAAAGAAAGAAAAAACAACTTCAACTGTAACTTGCCCTTTTCTTCTTCTATCCCTCCCATGTATCCTGGCAACCCAACTGTTCATTCAAGATGTACTTTTAAGTGCTATCTGTATCAGATACTGTGCTAGATAAACTGATTGAAAAACAGTGACAATAAAAACAAAGTAATATTTAGTGAGAGCTTACTATGCATCTGTTATCAAAGCTCTGCTATAAATTAACCTACTCAAAGTTGTAGACTGTGAGGTAAGTAATACTAGTGCCCCATTAACAGAAGAGACAAAAGCAGAAGAGTTCAGCCTTGTCTAAGGCTACCTATTCGGGAAGCATGGAGCCAGGTGTGACGTAGAGGAGGCAACAGAGTCCCCACTCCTGACCTCTGACTGCACTGCCTGTGTGAGAGGTTAAGAAGAAACCTTCAAGAGACTTGTCTCTGCTCAGCAGTCAGGCATACAGAATATGAGGGACACCACACAACTCCAGCCTTCCTGTCCCCTCACTGGCAAAACTAGAAAAAACTGATGGATCCAAAAATCTACTTGGAAATCTCAGTGCTCCTCTTAGCTCTTAGTGTGCAACCAGGCAGAGACTCAAAGACAGAAGACCTGAGCAACACCAGCAGCCTGGCCAACTGCCTTGCAGGTTAGCACTGCACCCAACAGCAGAATGCACATTCTTTGCAGGTATGCATGGAACATGTACTAAAACAGACAAGAATTGGCCTCACTCGAAGGGATCAAAATAATTCAGAATATATTCCTCACCAAAATGAAATTAATCTAAAAATCACTAACAGAAAGACATCTGAACTCCCTTGCCCTGCCAATATCTGCTAATCAGACAACACTCTTTTCATCCTATGTCATAGGAAAAAAAACCCCAAAAACATAGGGATACTAGGAAATATTTTGGACAGAATTATAATTAAAATACAATGTGCTAAAATTTGTAAGATGTAGCTTAAATAGCACTTAGAGAGAAATAAATATCTTTAAGTGTTTATATTAGAAGATAAGCCCCAAATACATGTCAACTTCCCTCTTAGAAAGATATACAAGAATATTAAATCAAAATAAGTAGAAGGAAGGTAGGGCTTGGTGGTGCACACCTGTAATCCCAGCAGCTTGGGAGGCTAAGAAAGGAGAATTCTGAGTTCAAAGTCAGCCTCAGGAACTGCAAGGCACTAAGCAACTCAGTGAGACCCTGTCTCTAAATAAACTACGAAATTGGGTTGGGGATGTCCCTGGTACCAAAAAAAAAAAAAAGTAGAAGGAAGAAAATAATGAACAGCAGAAACCAGTAACATAGAAACAAACAAACCATAGAGAAAACCCATGAAGCCAAGAATTGGTATTATAAGGATCGATAAAATTAATATGCCTTTAGCTAGATATCAAAAAGAAAAGAAAAGACAAGCCACAATACTAGGAACAAAAGTACAACAGTCCAGATCTTAAGATTTTAAAAATACAAAGTATTGGGCCAGGGTTGTGGCTCAGTGGTAGAGCGCTTGCCTAGCATGTGTGAAGCATTGAGTTCGATCCCTGGCACCACAATAAAAAAAATAAAATAATGGCTCAGCGGTACAGCGCTCGCCTAGCATGTGCAGGGCCCTGGGTTCAATCCTCAGCACCACATAAAAATAAATAAATTAATAAATAAAAATATTGTGTTCAACTACAACTAAAAAAATACATATTAAAAAATAAAAGTTTTGTGTCCATCTACAACTAAAAAAATAAAAAAGATACACAAAGTGACTTTATGTTAATACATTTGTCAACCCAGATAAAGTACACAGACGTCTTGAAAGACGTGAACTACCGAACCTTGTCCAAGAAGTAGATATCCTGAGTAGCCCTGAATTCATTAAAGAAACTGGATCTCCAAATAAAAGCCTTCCCACAAAGAAAAGTGGGGGGCTTCATTGACTAATCTTATGAAACACTGGGAAGAACAATACCAATCCTATATAAACTAATCTTATGAAACATTGGGAAGAACACCACTAATCCTATATAAATGCTTCCCAAAAAAGAAAGTACATTTTATTCCCAGCTCATTTTATGGGCCTAGCATTACCCTAAAACCAAACTTTGGACAAAGACATTATAAGAAAATTACAGATTGTTACACCCAAGAAAAGGGTGCAAAAATCTTTAGCAAAGTTTTAACAAATAAAATCCAAAAACATATGAAAACATATGAGAGTAACTCACGACCAAGTTGGGTTCATATTTTTATGTGAGGTGATTTAACACTTTAAAATGAATATAACTAACCAATTATTTGTACTTACTAGATTAAAAACTTTTTAAAAAATCTAGCCATACATCTCAGTGGATGCCAGAGAAAGTATTTGACAAAATTCAGTGCTCACTTATGGCAAAAAAATTTCTGTAAAGTAGGAATAGAAGGGGACTTCCTCAACCTGAAAGCTACCCTAAGTTTCTATTTTTCCCTGTGGCCCTCGGACTGGGAATAAGGCAGGATATGTGCCCTCACCACTTATCCAACATTGTACTGGAGTCCTAGCTAGTACAATAGGCAAGAAAAAGAAATAAAAGATATACTGCCTGGAAAGGGAGAAATAAAACTTTTTATTCACTACAATATGATTATCTATGTAGGAAGTCCTAAAAAATCTATAAAAGAGCTTATAGAATTAAGTTTAGCAAGGTTTCAGGATACAAGGTCAATTTATAAAAAACAAATTTTATTTCAACATATTAAAACCAAATCATTTTATGTGCAAATTTTAAAACAATTCCATTTACAATAATATAAAGATGAAACAAATGTAACAAAATATACACAGACCAAATCTGAAGGCAGAAAACTAAAAAGCAATAATGAGAGAAATAGATAATGACATAAATAAACGGAGATAGGTATCATGCTCATGGATTAGTATTAAAATGTCAATTCTTGGGCTGAGGTTGTAGGTCAGTGGTAGAGCACTTGCCTTGCACATGTGAGGCACTGGGTTTGATCCTTGGCACCAAGTAAAGATAAATAAAGATATATTATTTTTAAAAATATTTTTAAAAGATATCAATTCTTCCCAAATTAATCTATAGATTCAATACAATCCCAATCAAAATCCCAGCTGGTTTTCTTTCTTTCTTGCCCCACACCCAATGCTGGAGATTGAACTCAGGGTCTCACACATGCTGGGCATGAGCTCTAACACTGAGTCTTAACCCCAGCTCCAGCAGGGTTTTTCTTTTTTCTTTCATATATATATATAAATTGAAAAGCTGATCCTAAAATGTACATGGAAATGCAGAGGACCTAGAATAGGTAGGGGCATCACCTTTCTTGTTCACTCCTGTATCTTCTGTATTTCTAGAAGGGGGCCTGCTACGTGGGAGTACATAGTAAATGGGTAAAAAAAGAATGAAAGAAGTATGAGAGAACTGTAGAGAATAAATTGAAAGGAAGTTGGCAAAAATGTTGGCAGGTTTTATTTCAGGACAAAGAAAAGTTTTCTCTATTTCCCCCAGAGGCACATTTTACTCTTACATTTAAACATTATTTGAATAGATCATACATGCCTGTGGTACAAAGCAAAAGTCTTAGGAACACACAAAAGTAAAATGTCTCTCTCCCATTCACTCAGCTTTAGTAGCTATTATTTTACAATTTAGAGGAATTACACCTAAGAGAATTTTCATTTCAGGTCATAAAAAAGGGGAAAGTTTCATTTTCTTACAAATAAATTAACAAATTTAAGGGTTTTTTTTTTTTTTTTTTTGGTTGGGGACTTTTTTTTTTTTTGGTCTTTTCTTTGTTGGAACTAGGGATCCAAGCCAGGGCTTTGCGTGTGCGAGGCCAGCACTTTGCCACTAAGCTACATTCCAGCTCTAACTTAACAAACTTAAAAAAAAGGAAAGGCATACTAGTTCTTTCATAGGAAAACTCAATATTATGAAGAAGCTGAGTCTCTCTAAATTAAATACAATTTAAATATCACTTCAATACAACAAGTGCAGTTAAGATTGGTTTTTTGTTTTTGTTTTTTAAATAACTAGAGGGCTGGGGGTGTGCCTCAGTGGCAGAGCACTTGCCTGGCATGTGTGAGGCATTGGGTTCAATTCTCAGCACCATGTATCAATGAATAAAATAAAGGACCATTGACAACTAAAAAAAAAATTTAAAAAATAATTAGATAAGCTGATTCTAGAATTCACTTGCAGAAGTAGCCATAAAAGTATAGTATGTGTAAAATACTTACTAATATCTTTTAATAAAAATACCTTTTTTGATCAATTTCTTGTTGCTGTTTAACATGTTTATTCTCAAATTCACGAATATTTGCCACACCAATTTCTTCACAGAAGTGTTGGAAAATGTCATCTTCTACCTTTTAAATTATTTCAAAACAAATAGTTTAATAAGTAATTTTGAGAAATAGATAAGGCTTAAATAAGTTTTCATTCCAAGATTTTTCTGGATTAAGCTAAAATGTAATCAAACCAAATATTACCATATTCATCCATTGCTTCCTCTTCCTTTATCTCTGTAAGTTATGCTCATCTATTTTCAAATTCTTATTCAAAAATTTAAAAAGAAAGCTCATTAACTTGCATTATTAAGTGTTTGGGCTTTATGTACCATTTAATATAAAACTGAAAGGATTCCATTTACATTGGCCATACCAAAATACAACATTCTATATAAAGAAATTAATCTTTAAAAATTTCAGACAATAAAAAAAACAATATGGTTAGAACATAGAATGAAGAATCGAAAAGATATGGAGCCAGGTGCAGTGGTATGCGTTTGTAATCCCAGGAGGCTGAGACAGGAAGACCAAAAGCAAGTTCAAAGCCAGCCTCAGCAACTTAGTGAGGCCCTAAGCAATTAGCAAGACCCTGTCTCAAAATAAAAAATAAAAAGAACTGGGGATGTGATTTAGTGGCTAAGGACCCCTGGGTTCAATCCTTGATACAAAAAAAAAAAAAAAAAGAAAAGAAAAGAAAAAGAAAGAAAGAAAAGTTCAAATGAGCTAAACCCAACAAAATAACATTTAATCTTTCATTTAAAATGTATGGTTATAGGTTGAAAGAGACCTTCAATAGTAGGACATGTTAAAAACTTTCAAATTTTAGCTGAATATAAATTAAACATGAATATGACAGGAGTAAGCTGCCATTAGCATAAGCAGATAATCCAAACTATGGGAAGCTACAGGTCCATATCTGGGGTGCCAGGATACTCTGTACTGTTAGACCTTATTTTGACATTATGCTCTGTTCTGGACATGGACAAGTAACAGAGCATCCAGGGGATGGTTTCTAGAGCTCATCTTAGATCCATGGAAATGTAAAATGATTAGAGAAACTGGGAATATTTAACCTGCAAAAGAGATAACTAAGGAGAAACATGAGTATGCTTTTGAAATATGTAGAAAAGGCAAGACTAAAAGCAAAAGGTGGAAGTTACAGAGTGATGGGGAGCAAATAACTTTCCAAGGATTGGCAGTACCCAACAGTGCATTGAATCAAATCTAAAAAAGTTCCTGTCACTTTATAAGCAGAGGATAGATGACCAAATGTTTGTTGCTCCAGAGCCAAGCACCATACCTGGCCTGTAAGAGATGTTTAAAAAGTGACTAAGTAAACAACCTTAAAAGATAACCTGTATGACAGCTCTTCACCTCTTGGTGTGAAGGGCAGTAAAAAAAGAAAAGGCTGTATTTTTTACAAAGGGCAAGGAGAGGTTGGAGAACAGAAGTGAATACTCACTGGTCACCATCTCCTAAGACAGGCAGCAGTGGTCCTCAAAGGATACAAGGAGATCAACTGGGCAAACTAATAAAACAGCCTTCAAGCTATTTCTGACAGGGTACTGTCACCTATCAACTTTTGTTTTAGCACACACCCAATTTGGTGTCTGGTCCAAAACTAAATCACACACATCATTTAATTATGAATATAACAAAAATCACCTTATCTATTCTTTCTTGAAATTCTTCAATTCGTTGCTGTTGTTCTTTGATTCCCTCACTCAACATAGTACATTGAGACTCAATATTTAATAGTTCACTTTGTAGCTGAGATTGTTCCTAATAACAAGAGAATTTTCTTTTATTAACATGGCTATTTTAGCTTTATAGAGTGAAGCCAAAAACATGATAGGTGTGTTTTAAAATAAGAGGAATCCATAAGGTGAGATAAATTCTGATACAGATGGATAACAAGATTAAACAGGATAAAAATAATCAAAGGGGCTAGGGCTGTGGCTCAGTGGTAGTGCAACTGCCTAACATGTGTGAGGCATTGGTTTCAATTCTCAGCACCACTTATAAATAAATAAATAAGTAAATAAAGGTCTATCAACAACTAAAAAAATTAAAATAAAAATTAAAAAAAAATCATCAAAGGACTGTAATGTAATCTCCAGCAAGGGTTAAGGTATCTATAAACTACATTATGCTACATAACTAATTTCTGAACTAAGTTATGGTTCTAATTTACATCAAATTTTAAGTAAGTTCATGTACCCGATAAAAAGCAGCAAGGTGTTTCTTCTTAATCATTTCTAGTTCACTTTGTGAATATTTGAGTCGTGTATGAGTTCCTTGTGCTAGAGTCTGTATTTGCTTTAAATCTGTTTCCTTGCGGAGTATCTTCATTAAATCCTAAAAAGTAAGAGAAGCGTGAGAACATTTCACAATAGAAAACCACTTTCACTTGATTCTAGGAATTTATAAAATTCTTCTAATTTCTTCAATCATCCATTGCTTACTCGAAACTGCATTGTGTTTGCATAATTTCTGCAGTTTCTCTTGCTTTTGATTTCTAATTTCATTCCACTGTGATCTGGTAAGTTGCAAAAATTTCAATATTTTGTATTTATTAAGATTTGTAAAACAAACACACACACACACACACACACACACACACACACACACACACACACACTTGACATCCTAAAGTAGAACCTAAGAGGAAAGTTTACACCATAAATGCCTACATTAGAAAACCAGAGATCTCAAATACATAACCTAATGATGAATCTCAAGGCCTCAGAAAAAAACCAAACCTATCCAAAATCAGTAGAAGAAAAGAAATAATTGAAATAGAGAATAAAGAACAATATAAAGAATCAGTTGAAGACTGGGGTTGTGGCTCAGTGGTAGAGTGCTTGCCTCACGTGTGTGTAAGGCACTGGGTTCAATTCTCAACACTGCATATGAATAAATTAATAAATAAGGGTCCTCAACAACTAAAAATATATAAAAAAGAATCAATGGAACAAAGATTAGATTCTTTGAAAAGATAAACAAAATTGTCAAATCCTTAGCTAAACTAAAAGAGAGAAAAGATATATAAATACAAATAAGGGGATATTACAACAGATACCATTGAAATCCAAAGCATCATTAGGAAATATTTTGAAAAATTATGTCAACAAATTGGAAAATCTACAAGAAATGGACAAATTTATAGACACAAATGACCTACCAAAATTGAACCAAGAGAGCTGAAAAAAAAAAAAACCTAAATAGATCAATAACAAGCAATGAGATTGAAGTAGAAATAAAAACTCTCCCAATCACCAGTGTGTGGTTTACACTTGTAATCCCAACAACATGGAAGGCTGAGGCAGCAGGATGCCAAGATCAAGGCCAGCTTCAGCAACTTACCAAAATAAAATATAAAAAGGACTGGAGATGCAGGTGAGTGGTAGAGTGCTCCTGGGTTTAATCCCCAAACAAAAGAAAAACCCAAAGCAAAAAAAGTCTCCCAACAAATAGAAACCAGGACCATATAGTTACTTATGAATTTTATATCAACTTTTAAAGAATAACTAATTCCCATGCTTCTCAAACTATTCCATAAAATAGAAAGGGAAAGAACTCCTCTGAACTAATTTTATGAAGCCAGCACTATCCTACTATAAACACCTGATAAGGACAAACAACAACAACAGGAAACTTTAGGCCAATATCCTTGAGGAACAGGAATAAAAATACTCCATAAAATACTTGAAAGGTTGGTTCAACATATACAAATCAAAATTTTAATACACCACATAAACAGAATCAAAGATAAAAATCACATGATTTCTACAACTGCAGAAAAGCCTCTGAAAAAATAACATTCCTTCATGATAAAAACTCTGAATAAACTACAGAAGGATCATACCTCATCAGAATAAAGGTTAGATACAACACCCATCACCAATGTCATACTGAATGGGGGGAGCTGAAAGAATTTATTCTCAATCAGGAACAAGACAAGTGTGTCCACTCTTACCACTTTCAATCAATAAAGTACTGAAAACTTGAGACAGAGCTATACAGCAAGAGAAAAAAATAATGTTATGAATAGGAAAGAAGGAAATCAAACTTTTCCTATTTGCAAAGGACATAATTCTATACCTAGAAAACCCTAAAGAGTCTACCAAAAGTCTCCCAGGACTCAAACAAATTCAGCAGTGTAGCAGGATTCAAAGCAAACATACAAATATCAGTAGCTTCCTATACCACCAACAATGAACTGAGAAAGAAACAAGGAAAACAATTCCATTCACAATAACCTAAAGAAGCAAAGCAAAATAACAACGCCTGGCATGGTGGTACACATCTATAATTCAGGTACTCAGGAGGCTGAGGCAGAATTGCAAGTTCAAGGACAGCCTGGGTAGCTTAGCAAGATCCTGTCTCATAATAAAAAATAAAAAGGGCTGGAAATGCAGTAGTAGATACCCCTAGGTTCAATCCCTAGAATCAAAACAAAAAAACAAAAACAAAATAACAAACAACAACCTAGGAATAAACCTAACCAAGGAAGTAAAAGACCTGTCAATGAAAAATTATAAAACACTTAAGAGGCCATTTCATACTGCTTAGTGGAACTATATATCAACAAGACATAAAAATCTTAAATATTTATGCCCCAAACAATGGAGCATCTACATACATCAAACAAACCCTTCCCAATCTCAAGAATCAAATAGATCACAACACAATAATACTGGGTGACTTCAACATGCCTCTTTCACCAATTGATAGATTTTCAAAACAAAAACTAAATAAAGAAGCTATAGAACTAAAATATACAATTAATGATTTGAACTTAACAGACATACAGAATATTTCATCAATTGATGACTGAATACACTTTCTTCTCAGCAGCATATGGATCCTTCTCTAAAATAGATCATATCTTAGGTCACAAATCAACTCTTAGGCTAACACAAATAGAGATAATACTTTGAATAGCTAAAGAAATCAGAGGTGGAATAAAAAAATATTTAGAGGTAAATGAGAAAAATGACACAACATGTCAAAATTTCTGAGACACTATAAGGCAGTTCTAGGAGGAAAGTTCATTGCATTGAGCTCCTTCATTGAAAGAATAGAATATTACCAAATAAATAACCTAACTTTTCATTTCAAAGCCCTAGAAAAAGAAGAAGAAATAAACACCCAAAGCAGCAGAAGACAGGAAATAATTAAAATCAGAGCTGAAATTCATGAAATTGAAACAAAAAATTTTTTTAAAAAATCAACAAAACAAAATGTTGGTTCTTTGAAAAAATAAATAAAATTTTATAAACTCTTAGCCAAGCTAATGAAGAAAAAGAGAAAATTCAAATCACTAAAATTCGTGATTTAAAGAAAATATCATCATGGATGACACTGAAATATAGAGATACACTGAAACTACTTTGAAAATCTATATTCCAATAAAATAGAAAAATCACAAAGACATCGACAAATTTCTAGAGACATATGACCTATCAAAATTGAATCAAGAGAACATAGAAAATTTAAACAGACCATTTTCAAGCAATGAAACTGAAGATGCCATCAAAAGCCTACCAATAAAGAGAAGCCCAGGATCAAAAAGGATTCTCAGCTGAATTCTATCAGACCTTTGAAGAAGAATTTACACCTAATGCTCCTTAATTATCCCATGAAATAGAAATGGAGGGAATCCTTCCAAACTCATTCTATGAAGCTAGTATCATCCTGATACCAAAACCAGACAAAGACATATCAAGGAAAGAAAACTTCAGACCAATATCCCTAATGAACATACATGTAAAAATTCTCAATAAAATACTGGCAAATAGCATATAAAAACATATTAAAAAATAGTGTACCATGGTCAAGTGGAGTTCATTCCAGGGATGCAGGTTGGTTAAACATACAGAAATCAATAAACATACTTTATCACATCACATGATTATCTCAATAGATGCAAAAAAAAAGCATCTGACAAAATTCAGCATCCATTCATGCTCAAAACACTAAAAAACTAGAGATAATAGGAACCTACCTCCACATTTTAAAAACAATCTAAACATGAGGCCAACATCATTCTAAATAGAGAAAAATTGAAAGAATTCCCTCCAAAAACTGGAACAAGACAGGGCCACCCTCTTTCACCACTCCTATTCCACATAGTCCTTGAAACCCTAGCCAGAGCAATGAGACAAAAGAAAGATTTTAAAGGGATACAAATAGGAAAAGAGCCTAAACTATCCCTATTTGCTAAGACATGATTCCATATTTAGAAGACCCCCAAAAAACTCCACTAGAAAGCTTCTAGAACTCATAAATAAATTCTGCAAAGCATCAGGGTATAAAATTAACACCCATAAATCAATTGCATTCCTATACACCAATGATGAATCAGCTGAAAGAGAAATCAAGAAAACTATCCCATTCACAATAGCCTTAAAAAAAAATTTGGGAATTAATCTAACAAAAGAGGTCAAAGATTTCTACAAGGAAAACTACAGAACACTAAAGAAAGAAATTGAAGACCTCAGAAAATGGAAAGATCTCCCATGTTCTTGGATAGGCAGAATTAATATAGTTCAAATGGTCATACTACCAAAAGTGTTACACAGATTTAATGCAGTTCCTATTAAAACTCCAATTATGTTCTTCATAGAAATAGAAAAAACAGCCATAAAATTCATTTGGAAAAAATAATAAGAGTCCCAGAAGAGTCAAAGCAATCCTTAGTGATAAAAGTGATACAGGAGGTTTCACAATTCCAGAACTTAAATTATACTACACAGCTATAGTAACAAAAATAGCATGGTAATGGCACAAAAATAGACATGAAGACCAATGGAATAGAATAGAAGACACAGTGACATACTCACATAAATACAGTTATCTAGTCCTAGACAAAGGTGCCATAAAAGATAGCCTCTTGAAAAATGGTGCTGGAAAAACTGGAAATCCATATGTAGTAGGATTAAACTGAACCCCCCTCTCTCACTCTGCACAAAACTCTAAATGGACCAAGGACCTAGGCATTAGATCAGAGACCCTGCACCTACCAGCAGAAAAAGTAAGTCCAATTCTCCATCATATCAGCTTAGGAATCGACTCACTCAACAAGACTCCTCAATTGCAAGAAGTAAAATCATAAATCAATAATGGGATGATAACAAATTTAAAAACTTTTTCACAGCAAAGGAAACAATCAAGAATGGTAACAGAGAGCCTATAGGATGGGAGAAAATCTGGGCCTCAGATAGAATATTAATCTCCAGGATATACAAAGAACTCAAAAAACTCAACACCAAAAAACCAAATAACCCAATCAATAAATGGGCAAAGGAACTAAACAGACAACTCACAGAATATGAAATGGTCAAAAAAATATGAAAAAAAAGTTCAACATCTCTAGCAATTAGAGAAATGCAAATTAAAACTATACTGAGATTCCATCTCACTCCAATCAGAATGGCAATTATCAAGAATACAAATGACAAGCTGGGTGTGGTGGTGCATGCCTGTAATCCCAGCTACTTAGAATGCTGAGGTAGGAGGATCGTGAGTTCAAAGCCAGCCTCAGCAAAAACAAGGCACTAAGCAACTCAGTGAGACCCTGTCTCTAAATAACATAAAATAGGGCTGGAGATGTGGTTCAGTGGCTGAGTGCACTGAGTTCAATCTCTGGTTACCACCCCACCCCCGCCCGCCCAGAAAAAAATACAAGTAACAATAAATGTTGTAAGGATGTGGGGGAAAAGGTTCACTCACACATTGCTGGTGGGCCTGCAAACTGTTGCAACCACTATGGAAAGCATTATGGAGATTCCTCAGAAAACTTGGAATGGAACCACCATTTGACCTGGTTATCCCACTCCTTGATTTATACCCAAAGGACTTAAAATCAGCATACTATAGTTAACACAGCCACATCAAAGTTTATAGCAGTTCAATTCCCGAACCACCCTAGGTACCACCTTCAACAGATAAATAGATAAAGAAAATGTGGTATATATACACAATGAAATATTTCTCAGTCATAAATAAGAAATGAAAGTATGGCATTTGCTGGTACACTATCACGCTAAGTGATATAAGCCAGTCCCCCAAAAACCAAAGGCCAAATGTTCTCTCTAATATGTGATGCCAACCCAAAACAAGGGAGGGTAGGGAGGGGAAGAATAGAAGTCCACTGAATTAGACAAAGGAGAATGAAGGGAAGGGAGTGGGGAGGAGAATAGGAAAGACAGTAGAATTAACTGGATATAACCTTCCTATCCTTGTATACAAATACCCGACAGGGTCACTCCACATCATGTACAACCACAAGAATAGGATCCTAATCCAAATAAATCATACTGCATGTATGTACAATATGTCAAAATACTCTCTACTGTCATTGATATCTAAAAAGAATAAATAAAAAAATTTTTAAAACACTCAAGCGAGAAACTAAAGAAAACACTAGACGATAGAAAGACACCCCATGTTCACAGATGAGGAGAATTAATGCTATTTAAAGTCATATTACCAAAAGTGATCTATAGAGTTCATGTAATCCTCATCAAAATACCAATGAAATTCTTTACAGAACAAGAAAAAAAATCCTAAAATTCATGTGGTACCTAGATAAATTCACTAAATATCCTCAAGGTTCATCCACATTGTAGCATGCACCAGAATTTCCTTCCTTTTAAAGGCTGAACAATATTCCATTGTAGAACAGATCACAGAAGAACTCAAGACATTATTTCTACCTAGCTCCCACCTAGTTAAGGTAAGACACACAGAGGGAACTTAGTATGGCAAGATTAATTTCAAGTTGCCATCTTCCTAGAACTTTCTCTGTGCCCAATGTCTAAATTTGAAGTCTTTAAAAGTGGAGCATATCTACAACTTAAACATCAAATGTGGTCATATGCTTGGAAAAAAAAGATTAAAATTAGTCAAGTAACCTTGCCACAACATCTCCTTGAATCAAAAACTAATAATTTGTAACAAAATAAGAATATTAGGAAAAATGAATATTCTGAAAGCATTCTATTGATTTAGTATCTGTTATCAAATAAATGGGGGATTACAATATTGTAATGGGGGATTAAATATCAAATAAATGGGGGATTATAATATTTAATGAATGAGACTTCTACAAAATACCAAGACAGAACTAGAAGGAAGTATTGTTCAATCCTTTTGTGATCTTCTCTTTCATAAGAGGTCTTTCTAAGCATGAAACGTTCTAATATCCAGAAGTTATAAAAGATTTATAAATTTGGCTGAAGATTAAAAACAGACAGGCACACCTGTATGGTGCACACCTGTAATCTCAGTGGCTCAGGAGGCTGAGGGAGGAGGATTGCAAGTTCAAAGCCAGCCTCAGCAATTTAGTGAGGACCTAAACAAAGTCAAATGGCAAACGGCAAAAAGAATAAATAAAATAAATAAAAGGAATAAATAAAATAAAGTATATACCCCAAATCTCAAAAAGGTTAAAGAAGAAAATAGGATATAAAGGACTACTTTCTGCATGATGCTTTTTACATGAATGTCTAGAAGAGAAAGACTGCAATGACAGGAAGGATACTGCCAAGTCTAAGGAGTCTAGGGATGGGGACTGGCTGTAAAGGAGTTTGGCTGACTACACACATTTGTGGAAATGTACTGAAAGGAATGCTTAAGACTATCGAGCATTATTGTACATAAATTATACCCAATTTTAGAATGTATATGATTAAGGATTAAGTTACTTGTTATACAAATAACATTAAACTAGGTAACAAAATAACAACCTAATACAAAAATGTGCATAGGAAATAAGCAGTTAACAGAACTTATTTTTATTTTTGAAAATCCACTTAGTCTTAAAATACAATCGTTCTCCTTAATATTTTATAAGTATAGGACTTGGATTTACCTTTAGTTCTTGGACCAACTGGCTTCTTCTGTCTCGTAGACTCTTTAACTCTTTCTCATCCCAGCATCTAGCCTTGTGTTTTAAGTCACTTGATCCTCCAGAGATCACCCCAGATTTTAAAAACAGTGTTCCATCAAGAGCTACTGTCTGTAAAATCAAAAATATTTTACCCTAGAGGCATGTATATAGAAGGTAAAAACAAGGACATAATGTGGCAATATTTGTAGCTAAGAATTTGTAGATGAAAACAATTCTGAACTTTACTAACAAAATATACTCTTTATGCAGGACACAAATAAATAAACCACAAATACAAAACTTACCTTACTATGGCACAAAGCAATTCTCAGCAACAAACTAGCAGCAAATATAAAGGTTCAAAATAAGTTGTATATTACTTCCAAACATTCAATATTGAAAAAAGCAAAAACTAGGAACATTTATATTTAATAGTTTGCATTACACAATTCTGTGTTTTGAAGAATTGGACATATATGTCTGACATATCATGAAAATGGTCTTAATAACTTCAGATATCCAAAATATTATTTTCCAAAATAGATACATAACTCAAGATCAAATATGAAATGTTAAGTGGAGCCAAGGTATAAGAGAGCCTGGAGTTTATAGTCCTCTGAGGAAACATACACCTTATGAAATAAATGAAATTAATTCTCAACGTTTTGCAAATGTTCCTGATTCATTAATCAGAGTAGGAAACCATCTGTGAGAGACTAAAAGTAATGTGAGCTAACAAAAAAGGGGGAGAGAAACAGATGAGAATCTCACTCGTGTTCCCTCACTTGAGACTTCTCTGCCTGTCTCAGGGACGGGAGCCAGTGAATGGGATGGTGGCCACAGGGAATCATGCCAGCAGGGAAAAGGAAAGTGAACCCAATATCACAAGAGAAAACAACGAGAAGATACTAGGAATAGATTCAGAAATCTGGAAGCATAAAAGTGGAGGGTTCCTGTCTACAGAAGTCTCTCTGAGGCAGCGAAGCTTCTGCACTTGCTGGGTGCACTAAATGTTACATTTGACCGAAAACCGTTCGTTCCTATTCACAAAATGAAATCCTGGCAGAAAGCACCCGGGAGTCCCTAGTTAACAAGGCAGACTGCTTTTACAGTACTGCTGTGCCACCCAGCACCTGGGTTCCTCCTCAGGGACATAAGCTCACCGTGTTCTGGAGGGACCTGGGGGTCCCTTTCCTCTCAGATGTTAGTTTGACAATGAACTGCTCATAGGAGCTACAGGAACTCTTTAGATGAGCCCCTAGGTCTCCACCTGACACCAGCAGCAGTGGCATGGAAGCTGAGCTCCTGCTGACAAGTTCTGGTCTGATCAGCAATTTCCCTGACCAGGAAACTAACGGTTAACATACCTGGTTTACTCCTCTCACTTCATCATAAAAACATAAAGAAATATGGAACAGGCTCTCTCCTAGAATATTTTAAGCTTGTGCTACTTTTATCTGGCCAAAGCACAGCTCTTTGTGGAACACTTCTCAGCTTTTGAGTGTTTCTTAACAAAGTTTGACTTTATGTCTGTGATAGACACATTTACCATGTGTGTCTGTGATAGAATAATATAACCCAGGCACTGTGTAGTCCAAGATGACTCTTAGAGCCAGGCTATGGTGGCTGTGTCTCAATAAAGATGGGAAAATTATTACAAAACTTTCTTGGCAGGCCCTCCAATGACTGCCCCTGACATCCAATGGCCACTCCTGGACTGTTCCTCAATGAGGTCAAGGATCTGCTAGGAAGAAGAGAGAGGGATATTAAGTTTTAGTCTCTGATGGAGAGGTGGAGGGACAGAGGGAAAGGGTGCTCACTCGTGGCATGCTGGTACTGGAGCACAGATGACTAAAAGACATCACACATGAGTGTGCATGTGTCACAGCAATGAGATGAGGAAAGAAGAAAATTGAGACAGTTTGGAAATCCCAGGACAGTTAAGGAATAAACGAAGAGATGAAGCTAATAAGCCAGCCAACATGGGGCTCTCTGTAAGCTACCACGGGAAGAATGTGGATGGAATCCCACTGATTAATGGAACTTGTAGAGGTGTAGAAAGAAACACAGCTTAGATCTACCATTCTGGGGTAGATCTATGTGGAAATGGACTGGCCTAAGCAAAGCCAGAGGTGATGGTGTACCTTCAGCCAATAGTACCTCAGTAAAGAAGAGGGGAGAGATTGAGAGAAATAGGACACATTAACAGAGAAGCCAGGAAGTTCAGAGAATTCTTGGGGAAACAGCAGACTTTCATTTGGCTGGAATAGAGGTACCAAGAACTGAGTTGAAGAATACAGGAGAGATCAAGATTTAGAAAAAGAACACAAACTTAGTTTTAGACATACTGACTTTACAGTACTTATGGCCTAATATTTTACTTACTTATAATATGCACTATTTTCTGTATTGTCATCTCATAGATTATACAAAAATTATAATATAAATTTACAATAAGACAATTGTATGCATACAATTAAAATAGGAGCCAGATACTATGCAATATGCCTATAATCCCAATATTGGGGGGCAGGGCATGAGTGCTGAGGATGGAACCCAGGGCCTCACATATGTCAGGCAAGTGCTCTATCAGTTATATCCGAAGCCCTGCTTACAATAGGTTTTCCATGCAGAAATTCTTTTTAATTATTATTTTTTTTATGTAGTGCTGAGGATCACACCCAGTGCCTCACACATGCTAGGCAAGCACACTACCACTGAGCCACAATCCCAGCCTCAGAATTTTTTTGTTAAATATCAATGTCTATCTTTTATAGCTTTTTTCATAATGAAAAAGCTTTTTTGCTTTTTTCCATGCACATTTATTTATTTATTTATTTATTTATTTATACATACTAGGGATTGAACCGGGGTGCTTTACCACTGAGCTACATCCACAGCCCTTAATTTTTTATTTTTGAGATAGGGCCTTGCTAAGGTGCCCAGGTTGTCCTAAAACTTGTGATCCTCTTGCCTCATCCTCCTGAGTAGCAGGAATTATAGGTGTGTGCCACTACTCCCAAATGGTTTAATTTTTTTCCTATAATCCTAATCTACCTGGAATTTATTCTGATACAAGGTAAGAGGTTTATATCCAACTATATTTTACTCCAGATGGTATCCAGTAAAGTAGCACCCTATGCTTTTATTCATTCTTGTTTAATGTGTGTCTGCATGTGTTTGGTGCTGGGTATTGAACTCAGGGCAAGACCTTCAGTCTTGTGTAACTTTTGAAAAAGCTATCTTTTCACAAATTATGGTACTAAACTTTATAACATTCTTGGGAGTCGGTTTTTGCCAAACTATTTTAAAAAGAGTAGAGCATATTTTTCTATATACATTCTATATATGTTTTAGAGTAACAACCAACTGATCTATAGATGAATGAAGCAAATTACAGTTATCTCTGGAATGAATGATGAAAACCATGGAATAGATGGAAAATTACATGTATATAAAGAGATTCAGATTTTAAAACTCTAACATATAAGTTTTTAAAATATTTAAATACTGAATTATAAAAAAATGATATCCAAACTAGAGCTAGTAGAATTGCACAGTTTGTATCATGGAGTATGTCATTTATATATATATATATAAATATAAATAATTTATAAACACATCAAAATATTTTGTGATGTCTCTTGCAATGTTTTTTTTTTAAATATTGTTTTAGTTGCCAATGGATTTTTTACTGTTTATTTATGTGTGGTCTGAGAATTAAACCCAGGGCCTCACACATGCTAGGCAAGCTCAACCCAGTCCCTCTTGCAATGTTTAAACAAAGAAAATTCTAAAATATTGATATCAAGTCTATGGAAAATCAGAAACACAAATTACAAACACTGGAAGATTTCTGTGAAAATGTGACATCTGTGAAAATAAGACATCATATATCTTACCCAACCTAAAACAGAAAAATTCTTTAAAAGTTCGTGGAATATAGTTATAATACAAATAAGATGTATAAGACTCCTTAAAATTTTGAAATACATAAGAAGATACAACCTAATGAGATAAGATAAAGCATGTTATTACAAACAAGAGAGAAGTCATAAAAATCTGTTAAATGAAGGAATAAATAGTTATCTTCATGGGATTAAACTATCCATAAAAATTTTCAAAAATCAATTTTATAAATATACAAGTCAATTTTAGTAGTTAACTTGATAGCAAAATAAGCAAGATACTTTAAAAGCTCACTTATTACTTCTGTTTAATATGTAGAATCAATGACAGTGATTACTAAAAGACATTAACATTATTATTGACAGAAGTATGTATGAAAGGAGTCAGGTGCGGTGGCGCACACCTCTAATACTAGCAGCTTGGGAGGCTGATGCAGGAGGATTGCCAAGTTCAAAGCCAGCCTCAGCAAAAGGCACTAAGCAACTCAGTGAGACCCTGTTTGTAAATAAAATACAAAAAAAGGACTGGTGATGTGGATATGGCTCAGTGGTCAAGTGTCCCTGAGTTCAATCCCCTGTATCAAAAAAAAAAAAAAAGTATGAAAGCTTTATCATATTAGATAAGTGAATAAATATAATACTGGAAATCCTTACATCTCATAAGAATAGTTTGCTTTATTTGTGATTCTGGACATTTTAGATAAATATGTTATTGACTAGTAAATAAAACCATC
Source organism: Ictidomys tridecemlineatus (assembly GCF_052094955.1). Taxonomy (NCBI): domain Eukaryota; kingdom Metazoa; phylum Chordata; class Mammalia; order Rodentia; family Sciuridae; genus Ictidomys; species Ictidomys tridecemlineatus. The sequence goes on along the minus strand of NC_135482.1, from coordinate 3,563,327 downwards.
ACCGTTTTTCAGATTTGCCAGATACTATTATAGAATTAAGCCTTATGTTACTTAAGTTAATCCTTATTATTCCCACAAAATACATACTATCATTTTCCAATTTAAAATGAGGGGTCAGAAACTTGCCTAAAGTCACACTGGTCTTTTTACAGCTGTACCCTTAAGCACTATATTATACTTCATTATAAATGTAGCTTAAAAAAATATGCCATATCATTTGAGGAATTTGACATTGCTCAATGCAACACAAACTATTCAGATGAAAGTAAAACAATATTTATTTTTAAAACCAAAATTATTCCCTTGAAAGCCAGTAATCTCATTTCACTTGTACTTTTTATTATAAATTCAATTGTGTCAAAACTTGAATGTATAAAAGAAGAGTTAGGATCCCCTCTTAAGTTATGTAAGAATTAAGCCAGAATGTAAACACCAAAATCTTTCCTACTTTCAAAAACACATGTACTACAGGAAAATTCAAGGAAAATCTGGGGTTCAGCAGATTTGTATATCATGTTATAGTATATATTATTTTATATAAAATTTTGGGGCTGGGGATGTGGCTCAAGCGGTAGTGCGCTTGCCTGGCATGCGTGCGGCCCGAGTTCGATCCTCAGCACCACATACAAACAAAGATGTTATGCCCGCCGAGAACTAAAAAATAAATATTAATAAATAAATAAAATTTTAAAAACTGCCATATATATATATAAAATTTATAAAACTCCCTTTATATCTGGTATATCTCTATATCAGACTTTAAAAAAATTGGTTTGCTTTGAAAAAATTTTAAATGAGGAATAAATAAAACAGAATTTAAAATCTAATTTCTAAAACATAGTTTATGATGTTGAGATATAGCAGAAGTTAAAATTTTTCATTTCTTTTTATTTTTCTGTGGTACTAGGGATTGAACCTTGCACCTCGCACTTGCTAGGCAAGCACTTTACCACTGAGCTGCATTTCCATTTCTTTAAGACAAGGCCTCACTAAGTTCCCCAGGCTGGCCTCCTGCCTTAGCCTCCAGAGTAGCTTGGATTTATAGATATATGCCACCACACTTGGCTACAATATTTTAGAAACTCAAATGAACATTATAAAAACTGATACCATGACCATCTTAGGTTCCCTGCTGGTTTTGCTTATAAAACAGAACATATGAAAGCATATATAAAGATCTGTGTGGAATGCAGCCTGTGAATACTGCTGTGACTTATCTAAGTGGGACCAAGTCTCTTACTTTTCGCCTTTCAGGTCCACCGAACGCAACATGTCTTGCTTCTTCCACAGTCTCGCACACAAGGCCATTTCCACACACAAACTGAATCACCTTCTTCAGCTGAGGAAACTGAGTTTTTATGACATCAATCATCATTTTACAGCCTTTGATCTCTCTTAGTCTTTCATTGATTGGCTTGATCTGAAAGGTTTAAAAAATACTTTATATACTAGTTACAGTAAAATGAAAGCCAAATGCTCATTTATGTTCTTTCTTACAATACATACAGAAGCATTACAGCAAAATGTTAACAGTATGCAGTTGTATGTGATAAAAGTTTGATAAGGATATAATACATTATATTCCACATTGTCTTATCCAGTATCTTTTAAAAATACAATAACTTCACCAAAAGCCAGAAGTTGTATATAACTTATATATTCAACCCTTGTCGCTAACTAGTTGGGATATAACAATGCATACAAATGTTTCATTGCTGTCTAAATTATAAAATCTAGTGGAAAACAAGATTCATTTAGATATTTTTCAAAAAAGTAGCAAACACTATGGGTCTTAAAAAGCTCTTTAGACTTGGATGATCAGGAAATCCTTCAGACCTTCTTAGACATGACTTTCAGGCTTGGCCTCTGAATATCTGCAACGTATTACTAGAATCCTTGCTTTTGTTAAATAGAACAAAGCAAAACCCTACATACAAATACCTTTTTGTTTTATGTATGTATACACACACATAGTTTGGAAATGAATGTATTTACATATATATAAATATAGGTTGGGAATATATATTTAAACAAACTGAGTGCATGGAAAAGCAAATCTAAAGTACTATAAAAGAATCGGGCAATGAGAGGATAGAAGTATTCCCGTTATATCTGGTATATCTCTATATCAGACTTCTAAAAAAATCAGTTCGCTTTGAAAAAAATTTAAGTGAGGAATAAATAAAACAGGATTTTAAAAGGCAGATGAATTAGGATAAGTAGTTTTAGTTAGCAGAAAAGGAAGGTCTGGTCATGAGTACCATCAGCTAGTGTTTGTTGTCCCGGCTTTGTGTAGGGGCTGTGCCAGGCAGTTTGCACATAATGACTCCTTGAAATCCTCCAATAAGGTAAGGACTTATTACTTTATTCCACAGATGAAAAAACCGAAACTCAGAAATATGGAAATAAGTCAGTGAGAGCTATTTAGGAGTAGGGTTGAGATTCACTCAGGACAGTCCAATTCTAGGGCATGTGCTCTTTTTATGTATTTATTTGTTTGTTTGTTTGTTTATTTTTCAGTGGACACAACATCTTTATTTTATTTTTATGTAGTGCTGAGAATCGAACCCAGCACCCCGCTCATGCCAGGCAAGGGCGATATGGCTTGAGCCACATCCTCAGCCCTAAGGGCATGTGCTCTTAACCACTGTATCCTTGGCCTGCAGTTCAGTCTTCAGCACTGGACCAAACAGAACATTTTCCTTAGTAGGCAAGGAAACCAGTCACTAAAGGGTATAACTCATATGAGAGTTCCTGCTCAGGAATTTAGATTCTGGATGTGCTTAGGCATCTAAATACACACTTCAAGGCTCAAAATTTAGCCTGCTCTGCCAGAGCTGAGATACTAGATCAAATATTTACAACGGGCTGAGCTGGCATTTGACCAACAGACTATATGTCTTATCCATCTCCCATATTCTGCTGTAGAACAAAATACACTGTTGGCTAGTAGGCAGAGTGTGTACTCTAAGAGCAATGGAATTAGACATGAAAGTGGATTTATGGCAAAACTAGATCGGGGAAATGATGGGATGTCAAGATAGCAGCCACTTGCTATTATCCTTCATTTGTCAATACATTAATTAACACTAGCTGTTTGAATACTGGCTAAGTGGCATCCAAGATATTGTTTTTTTCCCATAGCTACCATAGTTTTAAGCAATAAAGATATGTTTTAACAGATGAGATTTTACCACTACTTGATACTAAACATTTCAACTTTCTTACATCAAGATAATCTAGAGCAAGGAACGTCTCAGGTTCGGCTCTTTCCTCCTTCAGAAATCGAATACAATCTCTTGCTACCTTTTCAGACACTACAACAATGGCAACCATGTACCGGCCAAAAAGCTTAGTCACAGCCAGCTGGTATTTCTTATGAATAGGATGACACAGGTCAAGCAGTCTTCCAAACTTAGCAGGTTCCAAAAAAGGAGAGAATAACAAATACATTAGTGAGAAACATATAATTGTTGATTTATAATGTAACAAAGAGACAGACAAAACTAATTTTATAAAATTATACATGTAATAATGGAGTCTCATTCAAATGGACCTAACTTTCATTATGAAATAAATGCCCATTTAGGCATGTCACACTTCATTTAAGAAGAGTAATGAAGGACTAGCTTTACCAAAGTATTAAAATATTTTATAGAAGTATGATAATTAAATAATATGAGTTTATTTCCCTATTTATTAGACAAGAATCTACAAGGCACCTACAACGTGCAGGGACTGAGGAAGACATTACTGAACAAAAGATATTCTCTAGCCTCCTAAAATGTTTAGTTTACTAAGGAAGAAAGACATAAATAATCAACAATAACATGAATGTACAAAACAGAGTTAGACACTAATAGAGAGTTCTGAAGGAACATAACAGGGACCGGGTTGGCCCAAGAGGTTAGAAAAGGCTTTTCACAAAAAAGACACTTCTTGCAGCAGCTGTCAGCACTAGGGTACTGGCCTTAGGGTAGCAGGCCTTAGAGTAGCTGAAGATTTAACTTTATGTCTTCGGGCTCTTTCTCCTGTTGTTGGTTTTCCCTGAGGCATACTGATTTCCTGAGAGACCATCACTCTTTCATATTTATTCTCTCTGCTTTCATTGTTTAAACTTCTTTGTTTTTCTTTTGTTCCCCTTTTTCTCAAGTCTTTCTTTTGAGTCAATTTTTTAGCTGTATAATCTCCTCCTTTCCACTACTATTTACTAATATTCCTTGCTACTTCTAATTTGTCTGTTAGTTTTTAATTAAATGGGAGTATTTAGTAATAATGTTTGATCTTGATTTTTTTTTCATTTTATTGTTTTAGCTTACATTTGAATGTTGTCCACAGCCACAAAACACTTATGGGGGATTTTGTTCTATAACTGTATGGACAGGGCTCTTTGGCTTCTAAATATTTTCAAATACTTTTTTTCTCTTTTGAGTATATGCTTATAGCTGCCATGGTGATCCTTTCTACCTTGCTTTGTGTAATGTGGGCAGTTCTGTTCAGACCACTCCACTACTGAAGGATAACTTCTAGATTTCTTTCCCACAGAACTGAGATGCCATCTCCTCTGGACAGTAAGTGATGGAACACCTACTTCCCATCCTACCCACTTTCCTATCACCCAAGGGCTTGGAAGGCAGGGCATGTGAGCGCTCTCAGCCAATGCTTTGTAAGAACACACTTTACTTACCTATTTCTGCTTTCTGTGAGACTAACACTCCAGATGTTTGGTTTTTTTTGTTGTTGTTGTTGTTGTTTTTGAGGGAGGGGAGGGTATCAGGATTGAACTCAGGGCCACTCAACCACTGAGCCTCATCTCCAGCCCTATTTTGTATTTTACTTAGAGACAGGGTCTCACTGAGTTGCTTAGCGCCTTGCTTTCGCAAAGGCTGGCTTTGAACTCATGATCCTCCTGCCTCAGCCTCCAGAGCTGCTGGGATTACAGGTGTGTATCATCACTCCTGGCTCTCTCTTGAGTTTTTAATTAGTATCCTTCTCCCTTGGGATAGGAAGACAAATCTCATTTGGAGGAAAGGGATTTTAAAAGGCCTCTCAATGAGGAGCCCTAAAGTCTTCATTTCCATCAGAGAGCATCAGAGGTTTACATTCCCTTATTCACCAGTTTTTAAATCTAACTCTCTCCAGTTAGAGGAGGAAAAGGAAACAAATATATGCATTTGCTTCTTGCTAGATCTTAATAGGTACTGGGAAAATTCTTAGAAATTAGTCAGTTCATCAGTTTGGCTTCTGCAGAGTTCAGACAAGCAATGGTATACTTCAGTCTTTTTTTTCCCCTATCATTTTTTGAAATTTATGGCATTAGGTTGTTTGGCTTTTGAGCTTTTTCTTCAAATTAGTTTTTATTATTTTTTTTCTATGAATTGAGGGAATGAAATTCTGTGATCTAGCTTTATAAACTCAATCATTATCCAGAAGTCAAAGACAACATATAAGAGTTGGAAAATCAAAAAAGATGAGGTAAAAGAGAAGATAGGTATCCAGAGAGGCAGGAAGCAAACCATGAGAGCAGTAGTATCAAGGAAGTCAAGGGTAGGTGTTCTGAAATAGAGTGATGGTTAGCAGTGTCAAGTGATGAAAATAGGTCATCACCAAACAAGGCATGCACAGGGTATACTGATGTTAATGACAAGAGTCAGATGCCAGACCCCTGAAAACCAAAAAAATAATGCTGTGAGACTAACACTCCAAACAAGAGATGACTGGATTTTGGCCAATGAAACACACTTTGCAATATTAGAGTGGACAGAAAATTAAAAACATGCCAATGAGACGACTACTAAAAATATATTTTAAAAAACTGAAAGTGTAAAGAACAAGAGTTTTGCAGCTGGTTAAGGGACTCAAACTGCTTCACAGCCATATGTGGGATACTGGCATATATGTTTGCTGGTACGGTGTTCATGTCAATACACCTGCTAACAGTTATTTATCTGTAGACATGAACTAGAAGTTATTCACATCTAACCCTAATTATTTACTGTGATATTTAAATAGTCAAATATAAAATTAAATAATTTTGCTTCATAATAATGGTAATATTTCTAATCCCAGCTAAGATTATTTTCACCAAATAAGAGTGCTCTGCCTTGTTATAATTACCACGGAATCTGGGTAAAGTCTTTTAAGGTGCTCCAGAACTTCTGCTCTCTTTTGCTGACGTCTTCCCTCATGGGTATCAATTCCAGCATTCTGCAATTCACTTCTAATAAGATTCAGCTCTTCATTAACTTCAGACATTCTTGATTTTGTTTTTCCAATTTCATCCACAAGGTTTTCCTCTTGCTGTTTCTTCTCTTTTAGGCAATCCCTGCATTATAGCAAAAAGAAATACTAGATACATCACAGCTTTGTCTGCCACTGCAGAAAAATATGGTAGTGCTCTATCAATTTTTTTTTAGGGTGGAGGTACCATGGATTAAACTCAGGGGCACTGGGCCACTGAGCCACATCCCCAGTCCTATTTTGTATTTTACTTGGAGACAGAATCTGAGTTGCTTAGCACCTTGCTGTTGCCGAGGCTGGCTTTGAACTTGAGATCTTCCTGTCTCAGCCTCCCAAGCTGCTGGGATTATAGGCATGTACCACCATACTTAGTACTCTATCGATCTTTTTAAAATATTTTTTAATTGTTGATAGACCTTTTTATTCTATTATTTATTTATTTATATGTAGGGCTGAGAATTGAACCCAGCACTTCACACAAGCCAGGCAAGTGTGCTAATGCTGAGCCCCAGCCCCAGCCCATCTATCAATTTTTAAAGGATAAAAATATGCCTAACATCAAATAGGGCAAAAGAGTGTTTGATAATTCTTTGTTGATTTAAAACCACATATTTCTGGATATGAAAAAAGTAAGAATAGCTCACTATAACCAGAAAAATCATTATGAGCTTACTAATAAGAAATACCAATTAAAAAGAAATCCTCAGTGGCATAATATCTAGGTTATATTTGACTTCATAACATAACTGGGGAATTTAAGTTTCACTACTGCTAAATGTTTATATTTTCAAAATTTAAGCATTTTACTTATTATGTGGCTAAGTAAAATTGTTAATAAACAATCATTAATAAAGATTGTTAATCTTTAACAATCTATAATGGAATGAAAAACAATGGAATAAAAATATCTAACACAGGGCTGGCATTCATTTGATGTATAGAAATATACTGGAGAGAGAAGAAAGCTGTAAGACGTTTTCTCTCTACCTACATGCATGTCTTTGTATACTCCTCCAACTTCTCTATTCGTTTTTTATGATCTTCTATTTGTTCTTTTATTTGTTTTAGATTTCCCTAAAATAGGAAATGAAACCTGAAATCAATCACAGTAATTCCAAACCAATACAATTACATGCCTACAACTTACTGTATCATAAGTTGATATAAATTTGAAATATCATATACCAAATATGAAAGTGTTTATGAGAGTAAATTTTAATTTTGAGATGGAAATGTGATATAGAGTTTTGAAGCCACACATATCAAGGTTCAAATCCTTATTCTTCCATGTGCTAAATATTTGATCTCCAGTGACTTCACTCTGGTAAATTCAAACTCCAAGAGGACGATTTTCAAATACCTGTGTATCTCCTATCTGTCCTTCAAACTAAATCAGTCAATAAATATTTATTCATGGATACCATGTGGTAGCATCTACAGAACAATAATGAACAGGACAGTCTCTGCACTCAAGGATAATATCTGGTGGGAAAAATAGACAATTACATACACAATTATAGTAGAGAAGTTTAGTGTCACAGTAACACTGGAACCTGTAGAGCAACTAACAGGTGCAGTGCAGGACTCCCCAAAGTCTTGCTCTATTGGTCCTTTATCCTTAAATCCAAACCCTGGGGCACAGGCTCCCTTTTCTCAGGGAGGGAGCAGAGTGTTCTAAGGTGTTCTGTATGCCAAAACCATGGATAGTAATGAATTCTATACATGCCATTTTTTTCCTATAATTATGTATAAGTTAGACATAGTAAGAGAGTAATACAATAAATAATAAAACAGAACAATTATAACTATATTATAATAAGTTATTAAAAATTATGAATTATTTCTAGAATTTCATGGTTTTGAACAATGGCAGATCATGGGTAAATAAAATCATGGAAAATGAAACTAGATAGAGGAACCATCATAGTCTGCAGCTGGCTTCCTGTCTGGGAAGTGGCCAGAATAAAGGCTGGGAGATGGATATTCCAGGTGACTGAACTCACTACGTGAAAGGTTTACAATGGACACAATTATGCATCCTTCCTTTAAGAAGCTTCCAGTTTGATAGAGCTGAACCAATTATCTATAATTATATAATTTTTATATAATCTGATAATAGCCCTTAGTTGCAGATTAAGAGCAATGAGTAATTATAAGAAGAAGACATCATTTTTTTTTTCTGTAGTAAGGTAGAGAGAAAAGGAGGGCAAATGAAGATTTGGTGGTATGGGTAACTACAGAATCTAACCTGTGCAGATGAGTAGGTTATCCCCAAAAGAAATCCACATGCACAAAGGCAAAAATGTGCAATGGGTATTTTCAGAAATCAATGTATGATTTGATAAAATGTAAAGTGTACAATTAAATAAAAGTTTTTAAAATTATGTTACCACCTTTGATTTTTTTCCTTGTACAAACACCCTCTTCTACTCACAGTACTGCCACACACCCACTTTTCATATTGTATTTTCACCTGCCAAATCATAAAAATACCAGAACGGTATACTTTAGTGAGTTAGGGATTCATTCTAGAAACAAAATGACCTCAGTCACATAACTTAATCATCCTGTGCTTTCGTTTGTAGGTGCCTGAGATGCATCTGTGAGCAAAAGAGATAAAAATACACATCCTCGAGGAGTTCACCTGCTAAGGGGTAAAGGCAGGCAAATAAAGCAAGTAAACACAATTTTGTTAGGAGATTAATGCCATGGGATAGACAGAACAGGGAAAGGAGAGCAGAAACACAGTGGGGATGACAACTTCAAGGTAACATTTGCGTAAAGGCTTGAAGGAAGCAAGGGAGTTGAAAATGAAGAAATGTAGAAAAGCATGTTCCAGGAAGCCAGGACTACCAGATTAGAGAGGAGAAAAAAAATGAGAAAAATGGGGGTAGGAGTTAAGGACTCTGATGGTAAAGAATACACCTGGTGGGAAGATCAGAAGTCCAGTTTGGGATCTAAGGTTGAGATGTCTATCATTGTCTAAATGGAGACACTGAGGAAGCAGTTGGATACACACAAAAGTGGAGTTTGGAAGGTCTGAGCTAGGGCTGAGGTTGTGGCTCAGGCAGAGGCAGAGCTTACTTGCCTAACATGCGTGAGACACTGGGTTCAATCCTCAACACCACATTAAAAAATAAATAAAATAAAGGTATCGAGACTACCTATAACTAAAAACAAATAAATACATTTTTTTAAAAAAAAGAAGGCCTGAGCTGGTGATAAAATTTTCAGTGTAGTTTTTAAAAGCTGGGTGACACCAGCCACAATAGCACGTACCTGTAATCCCAGTAGTTTGGGAGGCTGAGGCAGGAAGATTGCAAGTTCAAGGCCAGCCTCAAGCAACTTAGTAAGAATATTTCTTAAAATTAAAAATTAAAAGAGCTGAGGATGAGGTCTGAGGTGTAGATCAGTGGCAAAGTGCTTGTCTACCATGCATGAGGCACTGGGTTCCATCCTCAGCACCACAAAATAATTAACAAATAAAATAAATACATTCTGTCCATCTAAAACTACAAAAAAAAAAATTGAGGATGTAGCTCAGGTAAAGAGCCTCTGTGTTCAAACCCTAGTAATCTCTCCCACCAAAAAAAAAAAAAAAAAAAAGAAAAGAAAAAAGGTGTGTGACTGTGGATCACCAGGGCAGTGAGTATAGGCAAGAGGAAAAATAAGGATGGAAATTTAATAATACTAATGTCTACATTGTAGGGTAAGTATATTTGGTATACAGCTGTGGTTGGCACATGGTATATTCATATAAACACTATATTATAGTATCAAGATGGCCCAGAGACTCTATATATAATGAATTGTTATTTTTGTCGATGTGCAACAGTAATAATTTTTATCCCAACTTTTAGTCTTTACAAAGAGAGACATGAAGAATCTATTCAATCTGTTAATCACCATCCATATTGTACCAGTACAGAAATCAAAACCCAGGAAATTAATAATAATTATTTATTGAGATTACACACATTAAGAATAAGACCAGCTGGAAGCCAACCATGCCTTACTCTGAGACAGAACATCACAATGCTGTCTTGATAGTGACTCCTAATGTAGAATAACTAGTTTTTCTTGGGCTACTGTCATCCTTTGAATCCACAGGGAATTGGTTCCAGAAACTACTATGGTTACCATAATCTGCAAATTAAAGCCTCTTATATAAAATGACACAGTATTTGCATACAATCTGTATACCTCCTCCTATAAACATTAAATCCTCTCAAGAATATTTATAATATCTAATATAGCACAAAGTTATGTAAACAGCAGTTATTATGTACTGCTTATGGAATAATAAACCAAAAATCTGTAAATGTTCAGTAAACACATATCTTTTCCTCAAATATTTTCAATCCTCAGTTGGCTGAACCCAAATATATTTGTCCTTAATGCTTTCAAATGACTCTGCATTATCTCTATAATTCTACTTATATTTTTCCCTACATGTATCTTTCTCCTAAATGCACTGGCCTAAAATACACATAAGAACAGAGACTGTATCTTCTGACCATGTCCATCACTCACAGATGCAAAGAAATGCTTACTAAATACATGAATGATAGCAGAGTCTACTTTTATTTTACCATAGAAGAGCACCTAAATAATAATACTAAGCAGCACAACAAATAATCCAGAGAGCTTCCCCCGACACCCTGTGCTGGGGATTAAACTCAGGGACCCATCCCCTCAGAATTTTAAAAATTGCTTATGATTGATCTAAATCCATTTACATGTTGAAGAGTTAAGGAAATAACATTTCACTGAGAATAATTATAAATCATTACTATACAACCCAAGAGTACCTGAACTTCTCCATGTCTCCTCTTTTCAAAAGCCAGTCTTTCTTTCTCTGCCTTCTGTTCCCACTGCAGCTTTTCCAGTTGTTGAGTCATTATAGCTACTTTCTTCCTTACTTGTTCCTTAAGTTCTTTATAAAGATCCAGCTGTATAAACAGCATTGAAACATTTTAACTCACTTAAAGAAGCATGAGAAAAGTCTTTGTATGACATCCGGTACTAGCAGGTAATTAATCTATCAGAAATAGTTTTATATAAATTAGATCATAATTCTCCAGGTAAAATATGTGAATATAGTATAAAAGCCCCCTTCTTTAAACTCTTTAGATAGAGCAACAAAATATTCAAAACAAGACCTCTAAAAGTCAGAAAATCTTGAGAGAAAGGGGATCTAGAGAAAATGATACATCTCTTCTATTGATTTAGTCACAATTATTATTTATGTATATTGTGATGTCAGATTATCATAAAAATTAATGAAAGAGATAAATGCTAAGAATTTGGTTGAGAGAATGTTAGAAAACTCCATTACATACTTTTGGTTATTTGTTACTGATTTATTATAGTTAAATCTTGTATATTGTACTAAGTTAGATATTAATTCATCACTTAACATTTTAAATCACCTTAAGTAACCAGTTTCCCTCCTGTGAATTAAATCTCAGGCTCATACATCTTATTTTATATGACAGAAAATAGTTTTACCTTTAAAATAACTGAATTACCTAACTTTCATTATAAAATTATACCAGGTAATCTTATTTTCTAAGACTTCAATAAACTCATAACACCATCTAATCACATAAAGGGAAACTAGTTTAAAGATCAAATTTATATTTCATATTCAGATGAAAACTTTAAATTCCCATAATTTACATCCCAAGGATATTCTCTTAAAATATCAGAGGTCATCCTTTAATTTCTTTTAATAAAAGAAGAAATAAGAGAAAAAAGATCTCCACTATGTTGATTTTTTCACCTGACTAGCTTCCAGTTCAATGTCTCGTCCTTTATGTAAGATTTCTTCCTCAATCTGCTTTTCAAAATTTCTCCAAGCACTATCTAAATCAACCAGTTCTGTCTCTAGGGCTCTTATATCATCTTCCTGTTTGGAACACTGTCTCTCACTGTCCTTTATTGATTTCTTAGACACATCCAATTTCTTGAGGTGATGAGAAGTGTTTTCTTTGGCTTTAATGTACTGAGGCCTCTTCTGATTTAAAAGTGCTTCAAGAGACCTAAAAGGGGAAAAGAAAGTTTTTTTTAAAATTAATTTTTAATATAGAAAGGGAAGTTATTTTGATAAATCACATTCAAAACTAAATTAAAAAAATAAGTTAACTTTCAGAGACTTAAGCAGATCAGTGATTGTCAGAGATTGGGCAAAATCAGAAGCATAGGCATTTTTAAAAAGAGCAGTTAAATAATGCATCTGCCAAAAACTATGGAACTATACAGCATCAAGAATGAACCTTAATGTGAACTAATTTTAAAAAATCACTTATGAGGCTGAGGGATACTAGATGAAATATAGAACATAACAAAAGAATCTAACTATACTACAAATACATGAAACAACTTTATTGAAAGAGTAGAAGAAAAAAGTGTGGGTCTAAGTAATTTTGGAGTCTGTCAGAAAACTAAAAGAGTACTCAAGTATTGTACATTAGTTATAAAACTGCTTCCCACCAGGGTGGGGTTAGTCTTTCAGATACTGATGTCCATGATTACTGAAATTGAACAATTAAACAAATGAATGTCTAAAGGTGGAAGTCAAGGTTTCTCACTGCTGAAAAGGGAAGTTTTAGATAGACGTAAGGGAAAATGATGAACGTGGTAATAGATTACTGTAGGGAGGTATCAGGTGTAAATTCATGTTTATCTTCATGCTGTCTTTTGTGGAATTACTTACAGAAACGTAAATATACAAGAGTCAGTATACACATATACATGTCCTAATTCTGTCAGCTGAGAAAGCCTAGAAGCAAAGACACCCCGGGAGCACAAGCACATCTAGCATGCACATGTTGGCTCCTAATAGCATTCTTTAAAAAAAGGGGCCAAGACTCTGGAGAAATGACTAGTCCTAGGTCTAGGGCAGACTCAGACAAGCTGGGCAGGCTAACGCTAGGACTACCTCATATAAAACAAGCCTGGAGCATATTGTACTGCCAGAAAGTAAAGAAGTGCACTCCCAACACCAAAAACAATCACAATTATAGGGATACATCAAAGGAACACAAGAACCAACTCAAAGAGTTCTCAATGGCTAACAGTTGGGTCTAGGTAAAAATAAATAAATAACATAGGATTAGATTATAACTCCAGATATAAAATATCCTAAGTCCATATGGATATAAATAATTGAATAAATAGGAGATGAATCTCCTGTACAGAATTCCTAATGAGTTATGTAGATACTCTGTCCTTAAGTGTGGGCCATGCACAGTGATTTCCTTCTAAAGATTACAATGTTGAAAGGCAGGGGAGTTGGGAGAGGAATAACTTCATAATGGAGAAAGCTGACAAGAACTATTTTGAATAGGTGATCAAGGTCAACATGAACAGTGATGTCATGTTGATATGATACAGGATATATGTCACAGAACATGTTGATATCCTGATATAATGTGAGGAGAATGACATTTTACTTCTGTGGTCCTCCTCCCTAAAACCCATAATGCAAGTCTAGTTATTAGAAACTATCAGACAAATCCCAATTAAGGGATATTCTTCAAAAATTCTGGGCAAATACTCAAAACTGCTAAGCTCATCAAAACCAAGAAAGTGTGAGAAATTGTAGAGTCCAGAGGAACCCAAGGAGACAAATAAATTTAATGTGATTTTCCAGGTCAGAAAAAGAATGTTAGGCCAACACTAAGAAAATATGACTACTATAGTCTTTAATTAATAATAAATGTGTCAAAGTTGGTTTATTGATTCTGACAAATATGGCATACTATTGTAAGATGTTAATAAAAGGAGAAATTGAAAGAGGGAATATGAAAACTTTCTTTACTATCTTGATAATTTTTATGTAATTTTAAAGTATTTCATAGAAAAAAATCTTTTTAAAAATCAACTTTCAAAGTGTCACATCCTTTATTTGCTCTATCAATCTACATAAAACTGAACCATTAATTTTAAAAAACTTACTTCAATTCTTTTTCTGTTTGTTGTAGTTGTCTAGTTAGCATTCCATGTTCCTTTTTCTTGGCTTTAACTATGTTTTCATGATGAGAAAGAGACTCTTTTATGACACTCAAATCCCTATTCACATGCTCTAACTCAGTGTTCAGAAAATGAATTTTTTTCTCATTATGATAAAGTTGAAAAAGCTGCAGTTGTATCTTGTTTATTTTCAGTTCTTCAAGGAGACTTTGATAACGTTCTGCCTAAAAAACAGTATAATTCAATGAAGTTAAAAAATGAGAATAAGCTGACCTTTCATGAACTCAACTATTGTACCAACATACCATGTCTAGTGAATTTTGATTTATGTCATTAAGAAACAGTATTCTTCCCAAAATAGCATTATTTGAAAAGGATTTCTTTGTTCGTTTCTAAACCAGTAAATGATTTTGTGGTCATGCCCTTAGTAGTATGGTAGGAATAATAGTGAAGTGTCACCTGCCAATCTGGGTCCTCATCCTATTGTCTTGACCTGTGAGTATGGCAATCCACCAATTTGTCATGGCAACTCCATCAGCCTGGCATTAGCTTCCTCATATATAAACTAAAAGACTTTATGATTACAGAGCTCCTAGCGATCAACTTTAAATTAATGATCACAGGTAAAATTACTGCCAGAAGTAATTTTTCTACTGATAAAAACTAATGGGGCTACTACAGGTTTAGTTTTGTTTTGTAGTACTGGGGACTGAACCCAGGGACACTCTACCACTGAACTACATTCCAAGCCAGCCCCTTTTATTTTTTATTTTGAGACAGGGTCTAGCTAAGTTGCTCAGGCTGGTTTTAAACTTGTGATTCTTAAGGCAGGAGGATTCCAAGTCTGAGACCAGCCTGGACATCCCCTGGGTTGGGGATACAGCTCAGTGAAAGTTTAGCATGTGTGAGGCCCCGAGTTCAACTCCTAGTACTGCTACACCCATAAAAAAAATTTGTTTTCAATCACAAAAGGAATATTCTTGGTACCCCAGACAACTTCTTGGTACCCAACAACTTCTACAGAAAGCTTTCATATCTAACACTTACTTAACTGGTTACATTTCAGGACACCTTACCTCTTCTTTCTCTAATTTTGCATGCTTGCGCTCTGCAGCTACATTTTTTTTCTTATTAAAATTAAATTGTGCATCTTCTTCAGCTTTTTGTAACCTTCTTTTCTTTTCCTCATATTCTCCTATAAGCTCTCCTGAAGTGCTGATTTCTTCAAAAAATTGGGTTCTTTCTTTGGGTTTTTTCATGGAAATAGACTCTACAGTTCCCTGTTAAAAATAGTAGAGCATAACATGTAAAATACAGTGATGTCTTTTTGAAACAATGAACCACACAAAGCACGGCAGCTACTTACCTGGAAAACCAGACAGTTCCGTGCTTTGACTATTATGCCTATCTTTTCCAACTCTGCTATGTAAGCAGAACGACTCACAGGGTTATCATCAAAATGAAATTCAGAACATCCCCCTGAAATAGAAGAATAAAGGCTGCTACAAACTATTTTTCTTACTGAAATGGCCAGTCATGCAATAACATACCTGTTAATGAATGCAAAGGCCAAGTGTCTATTACATGCCAAGGAATATTTTATAATGGCAAACAAAACAGACCAAAGTCTAATTTCAAGAAGTTTATATCCTAGTTAGGGAGACAAACAAATATGAGATATGCAAGTAAAATAAAAATAAATATATGTGACACAGTGGCTAACTATGAAGGAGTACAAGAGCTGCAAAGCAAGATGGAAACTTCTGTATGGGGGAGGCACTTCAATGTTAAACAGGGTAGGCAACAGAATCTTTAATGAGACAAAGGCTTTTGAAGTTAAAATATCCAAAGAAAGCCAGGTGCTGTGGCATGGACCAGAGCCCTAGCTCCTTAGGAGGCTAAAGCAGGAGGATCATTTGAGCCCAGGAGCTTGAGGCCAGTCTGGACAACAACCCAGGCTATTTGTTTTGAAACACCATCTCAAAAAATTAAATAAATAAATGATTAAAAATCCAAAGGAAAGTAATAAAACTAGCCAATGAATATGTCTGGGTGATAAGTGGTAAAATATTTAAATTACACATTAAGGAACAAGTATATAACAGGAATCTCTAAAACCAGCTGTGATTGAATTTGGGGGAAGACAATAAGACAGTACTTATACATTAAAACTGTTGTTGTGGACCAGAATAAAAACTGAAACAATTGAAAAAATAAAATACACACCTATTTACAGAGTAAATAAAATCCTAGCATACAATAAAAAATGTATATAAATGACTCTAAATTTTGCTTATTCAGAGAACACAGAGGATTCATAAACAAATCACAAAATACAAATGAAAACATTTCACTCTAGTTGCTTTTTCATGTTAGGAAAAAAACTATCTATACAAGCCCCAAATATGCAAACAATTAATTCATCACCAAAAGAGATAAATAACCTGAGAAAGAACTTACATGACTTCTTACAGGTGGGCTCTCTCCTTCATCTTATTCAAATATTCAGGTATAAAAATGCTATTTGTCAGGAGAGACCTAAATAAGTAAGCCTATCTGCTTAAGGAAAAGTCTAAGTAGAGAATAAAATAGGTTGTCATGTGCATGCTTCTGAGGAAAAAGAGCCTCTAGCTCATGCTGCCAGTGGAAGAGTCACAGCCTGCATACAGGAAAGCAGGCCTTATAACTTGCTCCTGAAAAACCAAATGTCAAAGGTACCTCGAATGATTCTTGCAAATGTCTTCTCTTCTCCACTTTCTTCCACATATACAATCTTTACACTTGCAGAAGAAGAAACTGGTTTTCCAATATGTGCTCCATGAATAAGTTCTTGAATATTTTTCACTCTTAAATTAGCCGTTTTCTCTCCCATTACAAAACTAAGTGCATCCATTACATTAGATTTTCCTGGAAAAGAAAAGAGAGAAAGGTATTCAGTCTTTGGATAAGAATCCCTGCCTATGCCAAAGAAATCAGACCTCCCAATGGAAGTGAAATACAGCCAAAACATGTCTGAGTAGTTCTGTCTCCTTGAGATGAAAAATGCATGGGACTAAGAAGTTCTAGGAAGATCACTTGTTTCTTCTAAGCAGCTACTGCAGAGCATTAAAAGGTCTAAGTTTAAAAAAATAAACAAATGGATCTAAATTCCAGATTTCTGGAGCTGGGGTTGTGGCTCAGTGGTAGAGCGCTTGCCTAGCATGGATGAGGCACTGGATTCGATCCTGAGCACCAAATAAAAATAAAAACAAATAAAATAAAGGTATTGGGTCCATCTATAACTAAAAAATATATATGTATACATACATATATATATATGAAAACATAAATTCTAGATTTCTCTGATTATTAGGTACTACACCAGGGCAAATCATTTAACATCCCTGAATTTTAGTGATCCCTGTTTTATACATATGGAAATGATCACCCAAAGCATTTATGTAGCACCAAACCCTCACATTAAAAAAAAAAAAAAAAGATAAGCTAACTAAATTCAGTATCTTTCCAAAGGAAGGTCGTGTTCTTGTATCTTCATAGGTGGGGTGATAGGGGGCTACAACAGCTAAACGGCAGGCCTGAGAGTACTACTTTTGAAAGGCCTGCTTGCAAGATGGCTGGCATCTGAGGACTTAGATTTGGACCTGTGGAGAGTTTCTACAATTCCCTGGTAAAAATGGCTTACCATGCCTAAACCGTGCAAACAATATGACTTATACTGAATATGTTCTTTCTTTTTAGGGGTCTGGAATTTTGGGTATGCTCTAGGTAGAGGATGTGATCATCTCTCAATTAAAAACCCTGGGCACTGAGTTTCTAGCAAGGTTCCTTGGTAGGCATCATTTCTACTTGTGAACTTGTTGCTAGAGAATTAAGCACTGTGACTTCAATAGGTGAGGACTCTAAGAATATTGTACCTAGTTTTGTCAGGTTTTCCCTATATACCTGTTCCCTTTGCTGAATGTGCTTTGTACCTTTTTGCTGAATAAAAATGTTCCTGAGTATAACTATATGTTGAGTCCTATGAGTCTTCCCAGCAAATCACCAAACCTGGGAGTAGTCTCGGGGATTCCCAACCCCAAAGGTAAACTTATTATCCAATTATGAGGCTGCAATTTGCTTCATGAATTTTTCCAAGGTGCAATATCAATGCAGCTATTACCTGTTCTATTATTTGTTTCTTTTTCACATTAGGGATCTATAAATCATATCACAAGCAATCTGAATTTTCAGTGCCAAAAGAATAAAGAAAAAGAAATGCTGTCGGCTACTAGAAATAAGATTTAGCTTTAGACTTTAGGATCTTTCTAAAAAGACTAGAAGTGTTTTAAATGCTAAAAATTTATTTAGCTGAGTATCAGTTAATAGGTATTAAACATATTTTGGGGGGGGCATTAACTGATAAGAAATACATAGAGGGGCTGAGGCTATAGTTCATTTGTAGAGTGCCTGCCTCATATGTGTGAGGCACTGGGTTCGATCCTCAGCACCACATAAAAATAAATAAAGATATTGTGTCCAACTACAGCTAAAAAAAATTTTTAAAAAAGAAATACATAGAAGACAAAATAATATTCATTGAATGATTAACTCTGACAATAACATAGCTAAGCAAATTTTGTCAACCCTTATTCAAAATCTTCCTAAAATAAATATTTCCCCATGTAAATCCAATCATTCAATGTTGTCTCTAATAGAGGGTTATATATTTTGTCCAGACAATAAAAATTGCAAATATATTTTAATAAGCATCATGGAGAAATACACTGACTGATGAAATAAGAGGGTAACTTCAGATAAGATGCTCAGGAAACATTCAGTGCAGGCCTACGAGTTAGTGTTAGGTTAACAATTACGACCAACCTCTGCTGAAAAGAATGAAAGAACAAATGAATGAATCATGCCAAGTTCTGTAGTAGTCAGACTGGGGACCTCTGCTATGAATAATTTAAAAGCAACATCAGGAAAATAGTGATTTTAGAGGAGTTCTGTTTTAGGCTACCACCACTTCATAAAGACGAACCAAATATTATAAAACATAAAAATTACGACATGATTTTCCAAGTGCCTTTTGATTCCAACTCCACACTTCTCCTTATTCCTCTCTTTACCAACCCTCTACTAGTGCAAGCCTCTTTTGCTGGACTCCTTAACCTTTGATCTCTTGTATCCTCAAATTAATTCATTCATCCTACAAACATTTTCTGAACACTTATTTATCAGTCCTTACTTTGCTGTAAGGACTGGGGCTAAAAAACAAAATACAGATTTTACTCTGTTGAACTTTATGGGAAATAATACTTTTGAACTAGCCTCCTATACTAGGCATCAGAACATAAGATCAAACCAAAATGGAGTCATTCATGCTAAGTGCCACATAATCAAACTGAAACTTTGAGGAAGCAGGTAAACCTCCACATGGAATAGTTTATCCTGAAAACAAGAGATTCACAGCAATCAATCAGAAAGAGTACTGTCCATCTGAGTTAGACATAGTAAGTTCCCTCTGCTATAACCCTTACAAGAAAAGTATCCTGTCATAATATGATGTTAGCCAATCCACTGTGTTCCTATCCTACAAAAACCCTCATTTTGACATGTTCAGTGAATAGATAATGGAGAAAATTATAATGTAAAAAATTTTAATAAAATAGTGAACATAAAGTACGATTGAAGCACTTAGAAGAACTAAAGGTTGGAGGCTTTTCAAAGAGAGAATTCTGGGATGTTTTAAAGGGTAATGAGAAGTTTGGAGAGTCAGGTGCTGAAGGTAAATATTCCATCCCAGGAAAAGAGAATAATAGTCTAACATGCACAAAGGAGTGAGAGAGCATGGCACCACTCTAGTAAGAAAGCAAATAATTCAGTGTGGGTAGAACAGAGCTTACTTGTTTTTTAGAATGGTAAGAGAAAACTGAGAAAATTATTTTTGTATAAATTATAATGTTATATTAAAGGAACTGAACTTTATGCTGAAGATTATGAAAGATCTTTAGAAATAACTTTTTCAAATGTTTTGTAAAGATTTTTCAGACAATAACCCAACAAAAGTGAGCAAATGACACAAATTGCAATTCAGTAAAAAAAAAAGAAGTCCCTTAAACACATGAAAAGATGCTCAAAATTACTCATAAAAAATGTAAATTAAAACAGTACGAACTTCCAATTCTTATCTACCAGACTGGCAAAAATCTAGCTTTCAAAACCTATTCTTTTGGTAAGGCAGAAGGAAACAGTTCTGCCTATAGATTACACTTTAAAAGAATGCATTTTTATAATATGTAAACTCTATCTCAATGAGGTAGTTATTAAAAAATATAATCAACCACAGGGCTGGAGTTGTGGTTCAGTGGTAGAGCACTTGCCTAGCATGTGTGAGGCACTGGGTTCAATTCTCAGCACCACATATAAATAAATGAGTAAAATAAAGGTTAATCAATATCTTAAAAAAAATGTTAAAATATTTTTAAAAATATATAACCAACCTGAAAGAGTGCTTCATTTATTCTCTAGCCCTGAAACTAAAATGGTCCAGGATCCATGGTATCCGAACTCACCCAATACCTCTAAGCACTCAAATGTTGTCTCTAATACCTTTCCAACTAAAAGGAACCTGACGTCATCAGAGATCTAGCCAATTCCAGTTCTGAGGCCAGGAATAACAAAGCTGAGCTTGGGAACAAGAACATCATGTCAGAAAGCAAGGAAGTTTTCTAATATTAATGAAGTCATGACCTAAGGACATAGGACATAGGGGGCAGCCTGAAGAAGTGACCAGTTACTGAAGTTATAGAATCTGAGAATCAAAAAGAATTATTTTGGTGGATTAAAACATACCACATCAGGGGCTGGGGCTGTAGCTCAGCGGCAGAGTGCTCATCTAGCACATGCGAGGCCCTGGGTTTGATTCTCAGCACCACATAAAAATGAACAAATAAAGATATTGTGTCCAAATGAAAAATAAATATTTTTAAAAAATACCACATCAGTGAAAATTCATGAATTTGTATTAATATAAACCGAAAAAAAAGAGAGAAAATAATTTTCACTATGTGAAGCAGCTATTAAAACTCCTTCCTTCCCCCCTCCTTTTTTTTTTTTTTTTGTACTGCAGATTGAACCCAGGCATGCTTTACCACTGAGGGACATCCCCAGCCCTTTTATTTTTTTATTTTGAAACAGTAAATTGCATAGGGCTTACTAAGTTACTTATGTTGACTTTGAACTTGGATCCTCTGCCTTAGCCTCCTGAGTCACTGGGATTTTAGGCTATGCACCACAGTGTCTCTCCTAAAATGCCTTTCTTTGAAAATATTTATTAAAAGGAAAGAGACAAAGGTTAGAGTTGCAGCTTAGTGGCAGAGCACTTGCCTAACATGTGCCAAGCCCTGAGTTCAATCCCCAATAATACAAAAACAAAAACAAAAAAGAAAGAGGCCAGCAATTATTCTGTGTTTTTTTTTCAGTGTAAACTGTACTTTTAAGCTGTTTGATTAAAAAAATAGTTAACAAAGGAAAGCTCTTTTTACAGGGGAATACCATTGACTGAATATAGAAAGCATGACAATCAAGAAAACCTAATTTTGCAATCCTTAAAAAAATGTTGATTCAGGCCAAGATTATTGTTAGTAAAATGGTCGATAAAGAACATCTGTATAATGTCAAAATAAAACTGGACATCACAGTTGAAAAGGAAAAACATATAATGAAGAGATCAGTCAACACCCTAATCCAAGCATCAATTTTAGCCTTGCTAATATGTCAAAACTATCAAATAGACACAATGCAATATGAAGTCTATCCAAAAATATATAATGTGAATTCATAAACTCTTTAGATGTAACTTGCAGTTTACAGAAATAGAGAGGGATAGAGGAGTGAACTTAAAGACACCTTAGGGAAGCAATCAACCAAATCTAAACATTTTATAGAAAAACTTTTCCTATTTTTTTCAATAAGTCAATATTATAAATAAAAGCACCATGCTAAAAATTGAGAGAGATTTAAGGGATGTCACAATCAGATGCAATATGCAGTTCTGAGTTGGGAAAAGTTTTGGTTAAAGAATGTTTTAGAGTCGGTTGAGGCAATCTGAATCTGAGCTGTGCATCAGATGAAGTGAACTGTTGCATTCCTCATGACTAAAACACTCAGGGTCACTCCAGATGAACTGGGATGCATGAAATAATCACACAAGAGACAGAGATACCTTTTTTTGGGGGGGGGTTCCTGTGAAGGCTCCTCTGACCTTAAGGGTCCACAGAAAGAGAGAGCAAGCGAGCATGTGCTGAACCCTTTCATTGAGGATAAGCCATTCAAATGAGGAAAGGGGTCAGGTTTCAGGGAGTTGAGTCTAGCTTAGTGATGTCTACTGTCAGCAAGTTAACTGACATCTAGGAAGCCACAGTCAAAGGCAGAGCAAGAGAAGGGGATACACAAAGGGGGTTTCCATGGAACATTCTATCCCAAACAGGGCAAAGGGGTAGTATCACAAAGGAACAGGTGAGTGTAATTTGACCAAAGGGGTTATAGGGCGACACCTTTACATCTGAAGACGTGTCCTCAAACTTCTAGGACAGTGGCAATGGCCAGGTCACTATGAGATGTAATGACAGTCAAAGCCTCTTGGCTCCAGGACAGAAGACACAAATCATTTCCCACAGTAAGCATTTACTGAAAAAGCTGAAGATAATTGCCTGAAAACAATAAAATTAGAAAACAATATTTCTGTAAGATCTCATTTTCATTTTTAAAAAGTTTGCCTAAAAAAATCTACATGGATATACCCCAAGTGATCAGGTAGTAATAACTGAATTGTGGGGATTTTTCTTCTTGTTTACTTTTTAATGTTTTACAACTATATATTGCTTTTATGATAATATATTTTCATAATAATTCAACATTATTATAGTTTATCTAAAATGGACTTTTAATATTTTTTCCTAATATTGGTTTAAACCCAGGGGTACTCTATCACTGAGCTACATACAGACCTTTTTATTTTAGGATAGGGTTCATCCGCTAAGTTGCCCAAGATGGCCTTGAACTTGCAATCCTCCTGTCTCAGTCTCCCAAGTAGCCGGGATTACAGTATTCGCCACAGTGCCTAGCCTAACATGGGATTTTTAAATGACACTGTTTCCTGATTAAAAATTATTCAATGTAGGAAACTGGGAAAATATAGAGAAAAAAACTCACTTGAAATTCAAAATGTCCAGGAAAAAATATTGATGGGAATGGATACTGAATTCTGTCAAATACCCTTTTTTCATCTATTAAGAAAATCAAATGGATATTCTTTCTTGTAGGAACAAAAAAAGTATACTCTGGTAGCACAGCATATAAGTTTAAAGTTAGATAAGCTGAGAGGTAGGGAACTCAGATAAAAAGTTACTACAGGAATCCTAGGAAGAAAATTTCAGTGAAATAAAGCAGTAGCAATGGGTACAGAGTAGAGGATAGAGTTATTACGAAGGAAGAACTGGGGCTGAAGGTGTGGCTCAGTGGTAGAGCACTTGCCTAGCATATATGAAGCCTTAGGTTTGATCTCCAGCACCCCCCCCCGCTCAAAAGTAGAACTGGCATGAT
The DNA here is from genome assembly GCF_052094955.1 of Ictidomys tridecemlineatus. Classification (NCBI taxonomy): domain Eukaryota; kingdom Metazoa; phylum Chordata; class Mammalia; order Rodentia; family Sciuridae; genus Ictidomys; species Ictidomys tridecemlineatus. The sequence continues at coordinate 3,539,525 of NC_135482.1, read as the reverse complement.
TGGTAATATATTGGCTGTGATAGGGAGAATATATCAAGGATGAAAGAGAATTCATCCAGATAGCAGTCATGTGAAACCCTAGGAGAAAAGCATTCTAAACCTAAGGACTAGTAAATGCCAAGACTCTGAAATGGAAATCAATCTGGTCTGTGCAAGGAAAGCAGAAGTTCTGAACCAGTAGAGTGAATGTAGATAAAGAGAAAATTAGAGCAGAGAAATACACAGTGACCATATTATAAGGGCTTTATGGTCCATGGTAAGAAATATGGATTTTATTCTAAGTACAAGGGAAAGCCACTGGAAAGATTTAAACTAAGGGTGGTGGTGCTATGATTTACAGACTTAAAAAAATGTTCATTCTAATTGCTGAGGATAGATTTTGGAGAGACAAGAATAGAAGCAGAGACCTCTTAGGTTATAGCAATAGTCAACTATTATGGCAATAATCAATGGCCAACCTAGCGGCTATGACTACCTCATAACACTGGAAAATGGCAAGAAGTAACTGGATTCTGGATGTGTTTTAGAGGTAGAGACATAGGACTTATGGATAGCTGGATGAGGGAAGTGGGGTTGAAAAGTTCAGAATTGCTCTTAGGTTAGTGGTTTAATTAATGATTAAATGTTTCCCCTTACTGAGCTGGTAAAGACCAGGAAAGAACAGGTTGGGTTTTGATGGGGATGGGGGAGAAAATCAACCACTCTTTCTGGCAGTATTGCCTGAGATGTCTAGGAGAATAGCAAATGAATTGTTGGATATTAATCTGGCACAAAAAAAGAATGTACTAAGGCTAACATAGAACTTTGAAAATCATAAGTGTAAGGATGATTCGTGAAGCTGCAAGACTAATAAAATTACCTGGGGGAAGAAGAAACAGAGTGTAGGGACAAGTGCATGGAGTGCTGCATATGTGGCATATGTTAAGGGCACCTGAGTGGCAAACCACTCCTCTCATGCTAGGCTCGGGAGCGGCAAACCACTTACCCTGTAGGCAAAGCCCTGGGAGTAGGACTATATGTTACAGTCACAGTGCTTGCTCTGCAGCCCGCTGCCTGATTGGTTGCAGCAAGGATAGTTGGCCAGAAATTAAATTGCTGGCTGACTATAATCTGCTTAGATACTGCCGGATTACATATACATGGTAACTATGCAAAAATATCAGACCTGCTTCCAGCTCGGTCTTGATTCGTGACTCCACAGCCACACTCTCTTCTACCCTGTTCCGTGGACCTCCTCCCTGGACAAGAGAGAGCCCACACAATAGAGGATATGTTCCTGGGGGCACCCCAATGCTTACATCTGAGGGAGGGGCAGCCAATAACTGAAGGGCTTGTGAAGTGTGAGATTTTTTAAAAATTAGTGTCAACAGAACATGTACGTATGCCAATGAAAATTATCCAGTGCAAAAAATAAATAATTCAAAACATAATACTTAGAAAAGTGAAGACTTTAGGAGGGGATAAGAACAGAAAACACGTTCAAAGGTAATCTTAGATTCACACACACAGGCATTTCCCTACTAAAATCCTTCAAAAGCTAACATTTATTTTTACAGAAAGTTAAATACAAACTTCACACTCTGGCAAAGACTTACCCAAAGGGACTCCAACTTTCCATCCCACTACTTCCTTAAATATGTACTACATTCTGGTTATTGAGGACCATTAACTGTCCCACAAATATACGTTTACAAATCCCTGGAAAAATACACTTTGAGCTCAGCTCAAATGCTATCATCTCTTGAAGATCTTTGGACTCCATATAAGCTCTTTCTGCTGATACTTCCTCAAATCAGATTATTTACTTTCCTTGTTTAAGGTTTCATAAATGTATTATTTGGTCTCTCCATTTCAGTTAGTGTGTTATTTTCTTACGTACCTTAGAAACAAAAGCTCCTTACTCTGTGTATCTTTCCATGTTTCTAGCACTGTACATTTGCAACTATTTGCTAAAACTAACTGAATGGGCACACACCTGTAATCCCAGGAACCCAGGAGGCTGAGGCAAGAGGATTACAAATTCAAGACCAGTCTGGTCATCTTAACAAGACTTTGTCTTAAAATAAAAAATAAAAAGATCTGGGGGTTATTTTTTATTAAAAAATAAAAATTCAATAGAAAGCATAACCAACAGCTTAATGGTAGAGTGCCCCTGAGTTCAATCTCTAGTACCATAAAAACAAACAAACCAACAAAAAACCCCACAATTTTTCCTCCACCCATAAGAAAACAAAATTAGGTTACTAAAAATAAACAAATGGGACCATCACTGTGGCATGTGGTAACAATAGGAAATTATTAAAAAGGAGTGACCAATCAAAGTATAACAAGAAGTGATGGGCTGGGGATGTGGCTCAAGTGGTAGTGCGCTCGCCTGGCATGCGTGTGGCCCGGGTTCAATCCTCAGCACCACATACCAACAAAGATGTTGTGTCCGCCGAGAACTAAAAAATAAATATTAAAAATTCTCTCTCTCTCTCTCTCCTCTCTCACTCTCAAAAAAAAAAGAAATGATTAATCAGCTTAACAAAATCTGAATATGCCAGTATTTCTGTGAGATTAAGAAGATCCACTAAGAAGTGTCCAAGTGAATGTAAATGAAATATCACCCATTAAATTAATTATGGATGAGCACTATATTGAGTTTGAACTTCATATAGCAAAAAAAATATGAACAGCGTAGACAAAAAACAATAAAATCCAAAAATAAGTAAACCAGATATTTTTCATTGTGCTTCAAGGATAATTTTTAGGTTATCAGTAATTCTCAAAAAGGGAGTTGAACTTCCATAATGTGTGGATTCAGGCAAGAGCCAATTTGTAGAGATATTTTCACAAAAATCTTAAAATAGGCTTTTAATCACAACATGTATCTGTGTGTGGTTCTGAGGATGGAAGCAAGGCCTTGCACCTGCTAGGCAAGGCTCTTCCACTGAACTACTTCCCTAGCTCCAAAATACGTAATTTTAAAAAATATTTATTTATTTTTACTTGTAGTTGGACACAGTACCTTTATTTTATTTATTTTTATATGGTGCTGAGGATCAAACCCAGGGCCTCACACGTGCTAGGCAAGTGCTCTACTGCTGAGCCACAAACCCAGCCCCACATTATGTGTTTTTAAATTAAGAAAAGAAATAAGATTACTTTTATACTTAAGTTTTAAGTGTAAAATTTAAAGTGCACTAATTTAAAAGGATTTAAAATACCACTTTAACAGGATTTGAATGATGATGGGCACACAATTTAGGATGACTGAAGTTCAAGACTTTGTGCAGATACTTGAGATTAAGAAGATGGCAAAATATGGGGCTGGGGATGTGGCTCAAGTGGTAGCGTGCTCGCCTGACATGCGTGCGGCCCGGGTTCAATCCTCAGCACCACATACAAACAAAGATGTTGTATCTGCCAAAAACTGAAAAATAAATACAAAAATTATCTTCTCTCTCTCTCTCTCTTGAAAAAAAAAGAAGAAGAAGAAAATGGCAAAATAGAGAATGTCAAGTTCCTGGCTGCTCTGTGGAGTGAAACCAAGAAAACAAGCAGCTTCTCAGCAAATAAGGTACTGGAAACCTTCAGGGACACTGTAAGTCCACAGGGTAGAATCTCTACTGCCTCAGATCCATACTGTTAGATGGGTAGATGCACAAGCAACATTAAAAAAATCAAGGGAACAAATCACCCCAAGCAAACCAAGATACTCCAATAACAGAATCCACTGACACCACAGTGGAAGAAATGCCAGAGGAGTTTAGAATGTACATAGTTAAACTCATCTGCAAAGTAAAGGATGATATAAGAAAGCAAATACAGGTAGCAAAAGATCACTTCAATAAAGAGATTCTGAAAAAAAACCCCAGGAATTCTTAAAATGAAGGAAACAATAAACCAAATTAAAAATTCAATAGAAAGCATAATCAACAGAATAGATCACTTGGAAGACAGAACCTTAGGCAATGAAGACAAAACATGTAATCCTGAAAATAAAGTGGACAATGGAGATAAGATGCTAAGAAACCATGAAAGGGACTTCCAAGAATTATGGATAACGTGAAAAGACCAAATTTGAGATTTATCAGGACAGATGAAGGCATGGAGATACAAACCAAAGGAATACACAATCTTTTCAATGAAATAATACCAGAAAATTTCCCAAATCTAAAGAATGAAATGGAAAATCAAATACAAGAGGGTTACAGGACCCCAAATGTGCAAAATTACAACAGACCCACATCAAGGTACATTATAATGAAAATGCCTAGCATACAAAATGAGGATAGAGTTTTAAAGGCTGCAAGAGAAAAACAGTATATTACATATAGAGGATCTCAGGTTACATATAGAGGATCACATTATAATAAAAATGCCTAGCATACAGAATGAGGACAGAATTTTAAAGGCTTGAAGAGAAAAATATCAGATTACATATAGAAGATCTCAGCTGATTTCTCAGCCCAGACCCTCAAAGCTAGGAGGTCCTGAAATAACATACCAAGCCAACCAAGAATCCTATATCCAGAAAAATTAAACTTCAGATTGAAGATAAAAATAAAAACCTTTCATGATAAACAAAAGTTAAAAGAATTCACAACCAGAAAGCCTACACTTCAGGTGAAATGATGGGAAAAAAAAAACATATCACTTACACGGACTGTATAAACAAGCAGGGGTTTCTATACTCATATCAGATAAAGTGGACTTCAAGCCAAAGTTAACCAGAAGGGACAAAGAAAACATTTCATACTGCTTAATAGAATTATACATCAACAAGACATAACAATCATAAATATTTATGCCCCAAACAATGGAGCATTTACGTACATCAAACAAATCCTTCTCAACTTCAAGACTCAAAAAGACCACAACACAATAATACTGGGTGACTTTAAACATACTTCTCTCACTATTGGATAGATCTTCTAAACAAAAAAACTCTAGAACTAAATAATATAAGCAATAATTTAGACTTAACAGACTTATATAGAATATTTCATCCACCAATGACTTCTCACCAACTTCTCAGCAGCACACATATCCTTCTCTAATATAGACCATGCTATGCAAGCTATCACATATGTTGGCATACAATTGTAATATTACCTTAATATATTTTTAGCATCTGTAGGGCTGATAGCTCCCTTGCCATTGATATTAATTTGTGTTCTTGATTTCTTCTTGATTAGACTTATTTGACTTTTTATCAAATTTTAGCTGTATTATTTCTTCTCTATTTCATATATTTCTGTTCCTACTCTTATTTTTTCCTTCCTACTACTTAATTTGAAAATAATTTGTTATTCCAGCTTCTTTCTGATACAAGTTATAATGTTCATCTGAGTATTGTTTCATCCCAGAGATCCTGATATTTTAAGTTTTTATTGTCACTTTTTATTTACTTTCCTTGTGCTTTCTTCCAAGACCTCAGAGACATTTATAAGTGTGCCATTTAATTTTGAAGTAGTTGATGTGGGGGTGGAGTCCTATATACCTTAAGGTAATTGATTTCTAATGTAAGAAATCATGCAGGAACCACATTTTTCATGATTTCAATTTTTTAAAAAAAGTAATGGAAATGCTTTTTTATATTGTTTTGGTTACATACATGTCAAAACTGACCAAAATTGCATACTTCAAATATGTGCATTTTATGTACTTCAATCTTACCTCAATAAAGCTATGGGGGGGGAGACTTTGTGCAGATATTTATTCCAAGCATCATATGACTGAAAGCTACACAATTAAACAACCTTCACACAATCACTGGTTGAAAGGTGAGCTGGGTGCAGTGGTACATACCCATAATCCCAGCTGCTGGGGGTAGGGCAGCCTGCCTCAGCTACTTAGCAAGACCCCATCTCAAAATAAAAAAGGGATGGGGATGGATATGGTTCACTGATTAAGCATCTCTGGGTTCAATCTCTGGTAACAAAAATAAAAGGTGAAAACTACTGGTGATGGGCCTAGTGATCTACTAAATGAGTAGAGGTTAGTTAGGGTAAGAGTACAAGTGTTTATAGTAATGTGTTTTCAATGTTTTATTTTCCCCCCTGGTACTGGGGATTGAGCCAGGGGCACTTTACCACCAAGCTACAACCTTAGTCCTTTTTATTTTTGAATACGGTCTTGCTAAGTTGCTCAGGACCTCACTATGTTGCTGAGGCTGGCCTTGAGCTTGCAATCCTGCGCAGCCTCGGGAGGGGCTGGGTTTCCAGGCAAGGGTTGTCACACCTGGCTCAATCTTTTTTTTTTTTCCTTTTCTTTTTTTGTTAACAGAGTAAAGATATTTCATAGAAGACCTAAGGAAACTTTAAATGTGTGACTATTTCTAAGCTCGGGTATTCTTTCACATGTACGTGCAAAAGAAAGCCTCCAACAGCAGCTATTTCATAGGGCGACAGGAACGCCGCGGAGTGGCACCGCCATGGCGCTCTGGGTCCTCGTGCCACAGCACCTTGGCGTGCTCCCTTCATTGGGAAAGGCTGATTTTCAAGGTCACTGTGGCTTCTGAACCCCACACTCCAAGCTGCGAGAAAAGCCTCCGGCTGGCCGCTCCCCCAGGTGTGAGGGACGTGGCCCTGTGACAGGACTGAGCCAAAGGGTGGCCAGGAGCTCAGCGAGGTCGCTGTCACTACACCCAGGTCACAGGCTCCCCGGGCAGGGGCGTGCAGGTCGCCTCCGCCTCAGCTGCACCGGGGGTCCAGGGTGGGGGCCGTGGGTCAGGGGACGAGGGGTCGCGGCTGCAGGTTGCGCCAAAGTGTGGCAGAGAGCCGGCCAGCGGGGGTCAGGGCCCCTGGAGGGGAAGGAGCAAGGGTGGCCGGGGTCCCTGGAAAGGGCGGGAAGGGGTGAAGATGGCGGAAGGGGTGGTCCCCTGGAGGGGAAGGGGCAAGTGTCGCCGTGGGGTCCCTGGAGTGGACGGGAAGGGGTGAAGGTGGCCGGGGGTCCCTGGAGTGGACGGGAAGAGTGTGGCCGGAGTCCCTGGAGGGGAAGAGCGAGGGTGGCCGGGGGCTCCCTGGAGTGGACGGAAAGGAGCGAGGGTGGCCGGGGGTCCCTGGAGGGAAGGGGCGAGGGTCGCCGGGGGTCCCTGGAGTGGACGGGAAGAGTGTGGTCGGAGTCCCTGGAGGGGAAGAGCGAGGGCCTCGGGGGCTCCCTGGAGTGGACGGAAAGGAGCGAGGGTGGCCGGGGGTCCCTGGAGGGAAGGGGCGAGGGTCGTCGGGGTCCCTGAGAGGACGGTCGCCGAGGCTGGCCGCGAGGCGCGCTCGCCCCTCAGCCCCGCGGGTTCCGGCCGCCGCGCGGTTACCCGAGCCGTTGGGGCCGATGATGCAGGTGAACCTTCTGAAGGGGCCAATGACCTGGCGGCCGCGCCACGACTTGAAGTTCTCCACGAGCAGCACATCCAGGCGGCCCATGGCTGGCTCCACGCCTCAGCCGCGTCCTCACGCGCCGGCTGGAAAAGCGCGGGAAGGACCTCGCCAAGTCTCGCGAGACGACGCGGGGCGGCGCGAGCGCCGTTCCTTGGCAACCGGCGCAGCGACCGCTCACTCGCCCGCCGGCTCCGCGCCGGACGGCTGCCCACTGGGGAGCTGCGCCTCCGGGTCGCGGCGCCTCCGGGTCGCGGCGGCTTGGTCTCGGCTCTCCGCCCTGCCGGCTTGGATTTGCCCTCGACCCCCGGAGCCATGGAGGTCGTGCTGCCCGCGGACCTGCGGCAGGACGCCAGCGTGGCCAAGAGGAGACACGCCGACTTGTGCAGGCAGAAGCGGGTCTTCGACGCCAGGAGCAGGATCATTGGGGTGAGGGAGGGAGAGCAGCGGCCGGGCCCAGGGCGGTTGGAAGCCCTGGCGGCCCAGACGGCCTTCTCACCCGCCCCACGGACAGATAGGGCCGTGCCTGGGGTTGACGGGGACACCGGAACAGGCTTTGCTCCCTCTGAGCCAGGTTTTCTACACTGCCAGGGTCCCTTCCAGCCCAGTTCATGTCGGCCACACAAGCCTTTGGGGCAAGCCGGGCCCCAAGAGAGTCCTCCCAAGGAGGGACTAGTCAGTTCTGGACCTTGCAGAGCTCACGGCCCAGGGGAGGAGGCGGAAATTAAAGTGCTCACAGGAAAAATGCAGTGGGGTCAGCCTGTGAGGGAGGGGAACGCCGCCCGGAGGAGGTGATGCCTAAGCAGTGTTTGAGGATGTGTCTGTTAACCAGGAAAGGGGGAGGGAAAGTCCGGAGCACAGAAAAGCAACTACAAACAAAGGTATCCAAGCATGAAGAGTCCTGATAGCGCAGCACCTGGTGGCCACACCTGTAATCCCAGCGACTCAGTAGGCAGAGACAGGAGGACTGCAAGTTCAAAGCCAGCCTGAGCAGCTTAGTGAAAACTGCCTGAAAATTCAATAAAAAAGGCTGGGGATGTAGCTCAGTGGCACCCCTAGCACCGTTCCTTGGCAACCCCATTATGAGAGAAAGGTGGGGCGGGGCAGGGCAGGGCGGGGTTGGTAGCGGGGAGAAAAGGAGGAAGAGCGGGAGGGAGGAAGCAAAAGGTATCTTCTTGCCTGAGATAGTTACTTTGCAGTCAGACCAGAAAGATAGACAGGATGGTCTGTTGAACACCCATGTCTGGCTCTGACCTTGTCCCTGATTTTCCACTTCCAGGGAGACACAGAAGCCTGGAACTCCCAGGTTCATGACCAGAAGATAAGAGAAGCAACTGAAAGAGCTAGACATGAAACCTTTGGTGAGCACTTCTTGAGTGCTTGTCCCTGGGGTTAGGGTGGAGGGTTTTCAGGCCCCATTCCTCATTTCTTCACAGTACTGAAAAAGAAAAAGTTGTTGGGCTGGGGATGTTGCTTAGTGGTGAGCACCTGCTTAGCCTTCTCCAGGCTCTGGGTTCCATCCCCAACACACACACACACACACACACACACACACCTCCACACCATTTTCACGTTCTTTCTCCTTTTAAAATTTCTTAACTTCTTAGGCTCAATCCTTTGTCAGAGGAAAAACAGCTTTTGAATTTTAATATATATTATAGGAAATATATTTTAAGAGTAAATATGTGTTTTACTGTTTTCTTAAAATATTTAGAAAACTTTTTTAAACACACATGTACACATTCTCGCCCCAGAGTTCAAGATCTTCTGTGGAGCCAGCTGTTCTTACCAGGCAGCACATGTCAGAACCCACTCCCCGAGCTGACTCCAGGGCAAATGTGATTCAAATAATAATGTCTAGGTCTTAGATCAAGATTTCACATTGAATTCATTTTCCGTTATCATGACCAAATTTTTAACAATTTTTTAAACTGCTTTTTAATACATCATGAGGATTTTTAAAACAGAAAAAAAGCAGGACCCAAAATTATACATGCCATGGACTATCGGCTATATTTTTAAAATATGCTTACATGGGTTGGGGATGTGGCTCAAGAGGTAATGCACTTGCCTGGCATGCACAGGGCACTGGGTTCGATCCTCAGCACCAATAAAAAATAAAATAAAGATGTTGTGTCCACCAAAAACTGAAAAATAAATATTAAAAAATTCTCTATCTTTAAAAAAAATATGCTTACAAAAAGGACAATGTTCAGCAGTGGCAATGTCAGATGATGGTATTATAAGTGAAGTTTAATATTATTCTGTATTTTCTAAGCTTTTTACCTTTATTTCCTGTTGTAAAATAATTCAAATTACAAAAATAGTGGAGGACACATATGGACACACCAGACTAGCTGCTCACATCTGCCAGATTGACTTGTTCTGAGTGCTTCTGAGAACCATGTGGTTCACAGCCAGAGGGCTACCCTCACAATTCCCTGTCCTTCCTCCTGGGAAGTTTGCAGCGGTTTCTCCTGCTTACACTGTCTGCATGTCCATGACAATATAAAATTGCTTTTTGTTTTTAAAATTTACAAAAATTTATCCTATCAAGCCTATCCTTTCATAACACTTTTTTTCAGTCAATATTGTATTCTTGAAATTCATCAATAATCTACCCAGAGAGAATATTTGTTTTCATTATCTGATGGCGTTTTGCTGTATGAATTAACCCCTACAGATGGGCAGTTTGGATTTTCCCCAGTTCTTTAGCATTGAAACCTTGCTGTGGCGACCATCTGTGCATCATGTCCCCAGTGCACAGGGAAGTGGAACTGGCAGGTCTTGTTGCCACATTGCTCTTTTGGAAGTGTGACCCTGTTTATCACACCATCAGCACAAGTGCTCTTGCCTTCGTTTCTTCTGTTTCTGATCACTCACCATTTATTGTTAGTTTATTGATATCTCCAATTTATTCTTTATTGTGGTTCACCTGTTCCTATCTTTTGCTCATTTTTTGGTTGTGTTGTCTGTGTTTTTTTCTTTTATAAACTTTTATTTTATGTGTTTATTTCTTATGTGGTGCTGAGGGTCGAACCCAGTGTCTCCATGTGCTAGGTATTGAGCCACAATCCCAAACCCAGGTTGTCTTTTTATTAGTCCATAGGGGCTCTTTTATATTTAAGTTACTAATCCTTTAATGGAACATTACTTGTTTGGGAAGGTTGTATTACTTTTACAATGATTAAAAGTTACTTTTAAATGGATTTTAAAATTTTTTCCTCGTAAATTCATTCATATACTGTGTCTCTTCTAGCTACTGAAATGAGGCAAAATGACAAGATCACATGCATATTAGAAGATCGGGAAAGGAGAGATAGGAAAACTCTCAGTAGAGCTACCAATGATTTCCAGCAGAGCTTTCAGAGGCCAGAAACTCGCCGTGAATTTGACCTGTCTGACCCCCTATCCCTTAAGAAAGCTCTTCCAGCCCGGCAGTCAGATAATGACATCCGGAATACCATATCAGGAATGCAAAAGTTCATGGGGGAGGATTTAAACTTCCGGGAGAGGAAGAAATTCCAAGAGGAACAAAACAGAGAATGGTCCTTGCAACAGCAACGGGAATGGGAGAGGGCTCGTGCCCACCAGAAATGTGCAGGTAAGGAAGAGAGGTGAACTGGCTCAGTGATCCCAACCAGTCAGTCCCCCAGGGGCCCAGGTGCTGTTCATCCTCCTGAAGTGCACAGCCACACGCTTCTTTGGCATGTGGGGAAAGAGAGGAGAAGCCTGAGCCCCACGGGTCAGCCCTGCGTTAGGGCCCCAGTGGGTGCTGGGGCTCGGATAACCCAGAGTCGGCCTCTGCCCCCATTGTGTGCACAGTGCTTAGAAGATGGATGGGAACATGTAGGCCCACGGCGTTCTCTGAGTGCTGTGTGGAAGTCAGAGGGGCCTATGGGAACCCAGTTGCAGCCTGTGGTCATACACTGCACCAGGACTCCCCAGGCCAAGGCGGAAAGCTGTCTTCCTCAGGGGACTGCCACAGCCCAAGTCCTGCTCTCAGGGAGGCTGCGAGCCACTTGCTCTAGCAGCTCCCTTCCTCCAGCCATCTGAGCAGCAGCAGCAGCTGCCGCTGCCCCTCTGGCCTGTCTCCCGTGCCCGCACATCCCTGCTCTTGTGGGACACGCCAGTAGGTGGTACAGAGAGCAGGGCACTGGAGCAGGAGCTCTGTACCCCGCTCTGAGCCCCTCCGCTCGGGCTGTTCATTTGCCGTCTCCTTGGTAGCGCCCTCTCCAGCCTCTGCTCTTCCCACTCTCTGGGAGCAGGGTCCCTCTCACATCCTCCCCCACTCTTTGTGCCCACTACTACAGACCTCTGCTTTCCTGGCCAGTTACACAGTGGCCTCCCTGTCACTCAGGTTGAGGTCTTCAGCTTGGCCTCTAGGCCACAGATGACACAGTCAATCACCTCATGCTCTGAGACACACAGGCCATCTGGCTTCTGGGACTCCGCCCTCTGCTGGTCCTCCTGCCCAGGCTCCTTGAATGGGACTCTCTCCCCTGCTCTGGCAGCTCTTGCTCACCAGCGCTTTCTGGGCCTCCCCTCTGCCTGTGCCCACTGCTGATAAGGATGGGCTTATCAGCTGGCCTGGTCCTCCCTCCTTGCTGTGCTCACCCCCAGAGGCCTCATTTCCCAAGCTCATGTGTCCCTATGTATATTCTCCGCTGAATCCGCACTCACAGCCCCACCCAGCTGCCCCGCCCCTGATGAGCTCTGAACTTCAGCGCAGGTCCAGTCACTCTGCTCTCCACCAGGCCCCACCTTCCTCTCGCATCACGCCAGCCCCAACCAAGACTCCTTCTTTTCTCAGTTCTACATCCAGGCCACCCACAGATCATCTCGAGTTTCAGCTGCTTTTTACATGGCCACCATTGCCACCTGGACTCGGCTTCATTACCTCTCAGCTGGACTGTTGCATTGTCCTCTGCCTCTGCTCTCTCCCCCTGCAGCCTCCACTCAACCGTGGCCAGGGTGGAACCCTGAAAGTCAGGTGGGATCCTTTGCTGGGACCCTTCAGCGGTTCCCAGTCACTGAGCGAAAGCAAATTCCTGAGGACCTCTGGGGCTCAGGGTGTGGCCCATCTCCAGCCAGGACCCTGCCCTGTCTACCCGCTCCTTTCTTTGCACACTGTCTTCTGCTCTTCCTGGGACATGGGTGTGTCCAGCTCGCTTCTGCCTCAGGGACTCTGCTCCTGCTGCTTGGAAACGTCCTTCCCTGGATAAGGCGCATCTGTGCCATCCCTGTCCTTGACTGAAATATGGGCCTCCTGGGCCCCTTCCCTGCTCCGTTTTCCCGAGGCTCAATTACTGGCACACCTTGGGTTTGTACTTGCCACACTGCTCCTGAGTGTCACACCCTAAGCTCAGTGAAGGCGGGGACTTTTGTTGGTCTGTCTGCTGCGTATATAGACAGACACCTGTGGGAATAACCCACTCGTGGGCTCTGGGGATCTCCTCCATCCCCACCTGCTCCAGATCGCCATTGCTGGCCAGGACCCTCCTCCCAGCCTTGGCCTTGGTCCTCCAGAGGCCTCCTTTCCCTCTCTGGACTTCTCACAGTGCCCTGGGACCTGACCTCACCTCTGGGTCTGCCCCCTCCTGCCTTTCTGCTCCTCCCCTTCACCAAGCCAGAAACTTGGGGCCACCCTTGACCCCCTGCAGGACATCTTCACCTCTTGTCCCTGTCACCTCCTGCACGTATTTCTATGATGTGGTGCATGATGATCATACATGATAGTGGGTTCACTGTGTCAGACCCACCATTTGATCAGTCTCCAGCCCCAGCACCTTCCCTTGTCCTTCCTCCTCCCTCCCCTGACTCGCTTACTCTGCTCTGCTGACTCCCCTTCTATTGTTGTTGTCATCATTGTCATCAGCACATTATAATCATAGATATAAGCAGAGGTCATGGTGTAAAACTTGGTAGATTTTTTCCCCAGTCCTTCTCCATACTCCCTCCTCTGCTCTGTCCGTTCTCCCTCCTATTTTCATGAGATCCTTTTTAGTTCCCTTTCCCTCTTTGTAGATTCCACATAGGAGGGAAACATGCGACCCTCCCACACATACCTCAAGCTGTCCACTTCTCTCCGTCCCTGTTGTCATTGCTGGGATAGAAGCACCAAATTCTTCACCCAGATGGATCATGCTGATAGCTGTCCTTCCCTTCTGTGGTCTCAACATGGAAGGCAGTGATGCTTTTTAAATGATATCCAGTTGAACAGCACCCCCCATCCTCAGCTCGAAGCCCTTCGATGGCTTCCCAGGGCACATAGTGAAGTCAAATCCTGCCATAGCCCGCAAGGTTGTACTGGGCCTCTGCCGGCCTCCAGTGCTGACTGCCGGCCCTGCCCACTCCGGCTCATTGACTGCCAAGCCTTCCCTGTCTTGTGTGCTCGAGTGGCATCTGACCACCTGCTGCCTAGCTTCCTCTCCTCTACCAATGGTCAGATGTGTGTTTTTGCACTTATTTTGAACTCCACATATTTACTCTCTCCAAGACAGCCAGTTCCAGGGAGGCAGGAAACCTTTTGTGTTTTACTCGCTGCTGTGTCTGTGTCCCCAGCACAGCCAGCGGCCCACCTGAGCCTCTGATGCTGTGTGTTGGATAAAGGAACAAATGAAGGGCAAGAGGGGTTGGGGGTGAGCAGAGGCCAGAATTTCAAGAGTCTGGTTGTGGTCGGGCGTGGTAGCCACACCTGTAATCCCAGCAGCTTGGGAAGCAGAGGCAGGAGGATCGTGAGTTCAAAGCCAGCCTCAGCAATTTAAGCAACTCAGTGAGACTCTGTCTCTAAATAAAATAAAAAATTAGATTGGGGATGTGGCTCAGTGGTCAAGTGCCCCTGAGTTCAATCCCTTATACCCCGCCCCCCCAAAAAAGTCTGGTTGTCATTTTTGGAAATAATGAGGGGACCTATCAGGCACAAATACAGAAATCAGGAACTTCTGATCAATGATTTTTGAAAAACAGAACAACCCAAAGTGAAGTAGGTGTTTCCTGCCTCGCCTGGGGACAGGACGGCTCAGGATAAGCGAGGTTGCAGGTACAGAACTAGGAATGTCTGCAAGTGTCTGGATGATCTTCACATTTTGTCATTGGGACCCTCCACTGGGGCCCCTCCCATTGGCCTAGGAAGGTCCTGTCCTACTGTCCCTCCACAAGTATCTGTGACCTGCCACCCCTTCCCTTTGTCCTTCTGGTTTCTACAGCTCCTTTTTCTGGGTTCTCACCGCCCCATGCCCACTGTAAGGATGAGGCTTTCTCCTGCAAAACCAGAGACGGCAAGGGGCACACTGCCCCAGGACCATAGCAGTCAGCCCCAGGGCACTGCCCATTCACAGCAGAGATGAGAGCTCTGCTTGGATGAAGTCAGGGACCCCTCAGCCTTTGGAGGCAGGTCCTGGCATTATCATCCCCAGCCTCCCCGTGACAGAGGGGTGGTGACAGCATGAGCAACCCTGGTGCAGGCTACTCTGCACCCGTGTGGGCATGCCAGGTCTGACGTGTCTCTCCTCCTTGTAGAGGACCTCTACTTGCAGACGAGGCTCAAGTTTGATGAAACAGCAAGGCACCTGCAGATGCTGGAAAGCAACGCCAGAAGGGCCGTCTGTGCAGCTGTGAAAGAGTTCAACAGGAACCAGGTGCCCAGCTGGGGCACTGTGCCTACAGGGTGGATGGGCACACGCGGCTGGCTGGACCTCAGCCTCAGGGTCCCAAGCCCACCCCTCCCTCTGCTGAGGTGGATGGCCCTGGGTCTGGTCTGTCCCTTAGCTCTGAATCAGCCACAAAACTTAGAAACTTAGCTTTAGTTTCTTTCATAATTTGAGAGCAGATGCCACCTGGCACTGCTCTGCAGCCTGGTACTAGGTTCAGATCTTCTCAACCAGGACAGGTGGATAGGCACTCACCAGGGAAGCGAGGACAGTGGCAAGGATGATGGTGGTCTCCTGGTGACCCCCTCTTATCAGTCCTTCCCAGCTTCCTTGGATCCCGCCCCTCTCAGGTTTTCTTTGCAAATGCAGGTATATTTCCTGAGCGAGGTGGAGCTGGGTCTGGCTCAGCTGATCAGATTAGCTGGTTGACTGGCACTTGGTCTCCAAAGGAGCTGTGCAAGTGGCCCCTGAGACAGCAGGAGAACAATACCAGGACTTTGCTTCACACAGTTTCAGCCCTGTCGTTTTTAATGCTGTGTCCATGTGTCTTACAAAGCACATCCTGTATTTGTGGGATAGAGGTGCTGCATTGTAAGCCAAATAAATTGGAGCTCAAGCTGAAATATGTCCTGGGGTATGCAATCAAAAAGCCAGGACAGCCTGGGCAGAGGCAGAGGAGATTGGTTTTCAGCAGGGAGAGAAATGAGGCACCAGAGCCCCAAGCAGCGAGGTTCAAGGGGTCATAGAGGTTATCTGATCCTCGCCCTCCTTTGACAGAGCAGCTCAGGGGAGACTGGTTCAGGCTCCGTAACAAATGGACCCAATGCTGGGGGTCTTTCCTTCCTTCCCTCCATTCACCTACTCTGTTCCTTTATCCCTGAGCCTCTTACTGGGCACTGTTGGGATTCTTGCTAAACCACATTGCCTTGTTCATTCATTTGTTTGTTCATTTCCTATTATTTTGATAAGCCCCTACATGTGCCCATGATTAATACAATTTAATTGGTGGAGAGACATGCTCAGCAGGTGAGCAAACTTTCTCAGGGGTGCCAGGTTCTAAGTGGCAAGTATGGAGTTTGGTGTCTGGCTGCAGAGCCCATGCTGTGTGGCACGAGGCCCGTTGTGAGCACCTGCGTTGCAGGATTCGCTGTCTGTTCTTCACCAAGGAGAACTGTTGACCCCAGGGGTTCCCATTCTGTCTATTGACTTTACAGAGAAGCTATTGCAGCCCAGAGGGAGGAGCTGACTTACTGTAGGTCACACAGCCACCTGTCCTGGGCATCTGAACAGCAATGGGTATTGGGGGCCGCAGCTGGGCCATCAGGGTCAGTGAAAAGAAGTACCTCTCCCAGCTTTTAGAAGTCATTCATGTTCTTTGCAGCCTGCAGATGTCCAAAGGCTGCCAGGCCACAGGAGGGGCACAGAGCCCTGTCCAGCTGGTGCCAGGCTGATGAGGAGCGGGAGCTGCCCTAGGCATGCATCCCATCGGTAGTGGCCCTGCAGTCCCACCCACCCACCCACCTGCAGTGCTCAGGTAGCCAGGGCCCACTGGCTCATCCATGCCACACCAGCCTGTGCCCCTCCTTCCCTGCTCCTGCAGCATGTCCCTCCTGCCAGGGCCCCAGGGGGATTTCTGACCCAGGCCTAGGAACCCCCCTGGAGTCTCTGAAAGCATCTTTCCCAATGTCTTTCCCTGTGTAGGCCATAGAGTCACAAGAAAGGAAAAAACTTGAGAAAAAGCAGGAGGAGGAAGACAACCTGGCCGAGATCTCCAACCTGCTTCACGGGGACTTGCTGTCTGAGAACCCGCAGCAGGCGGCCAGCTCCTTTGGTCCCCACCGTGTGATCCCAGGCCACTGGAAGGGAATGTCCCAGGAGCAGCTGGAACAGGTCCACCTCACTCAGAAGCAGCAAGTCCTGGAGAAGCTGGTACCTCCCAGCCCTTAGAGCACCGTAGTGCCCCTGCCGCCGCCCCCCAGCCCCTCGTGGCTTTCCTTGGCCAGTGTTACGCTCACCCTGAGTGGGAACGGCTAGGGGATGAGAGCCGGAAACCCCTCCATGTGTGATGAGGCAGGTGGCATGTGAAGGAGATGGGCCTTGAGTATGACTCCAGGCCTTCAAGCTGGAGCAACTGGAAGGATAGAGCTGGTGTCCACAGAGAAGGGAAAATGGTGGAAGGAGCAGGTTGGCAGGGAGAGTGGAAGTCACCAGTGCAGTTTCACATGTTAAGTGTGCAATGTCCTTTAGACACCTGAACCTGCTGTGATCAATTCACCTGAATGTGGCAAAAAAGAAAACCCCCAAACACAAATACCAGCATTTTGAACAAAATAGAACTTTGTCTTGCAAATAGACTAGGTTTGTAGGAAAACAACCCAAGTCTTCTAGGGCAGGCCAGAGGGCCATCCTTGGCACCTGGCTCTCACCTCTTAGCACAAAACATCTGCTTGAGCATTAGCAGTCACATGCATATTCCAGCTATGAAGAAGGAGGAAAGAGGAAAAACACTTTGGGGAGTTTTACAAGACACTTCCACTTATATTCCATTGGACAATTTTAGTCACAAGATTGCTCCTAACTATAGAGTGCTGGGAGATTTAATGTTTATTCTCGGCAGTGAAGTGTGGTGATTCTTCACCAAGGAAGAAGGAATCACAGCTGCTGAGGGACAGTGAAGCCTGGGGAGGCCTGCAGGGCAGCAGGGTGTACGGCCTGGGTTCAGAACAAGGGCTGACCTGTGGGTGTAACTGGGAGTGGTCACCTCTGAGCATGCTGAGGGCAGACCTGGGGAGACTGCACAGGGGTGAGCCTAGACGGGGGAACTGGGGACCAAGTTCTGGGGCCACTCTCCACCATCACTACAGAGCAAGGGGGCCTGACCCAAGGACACCAGCTTTGGTGTCCTGGAGAGCAGGTGAGAGGTGTCTGGGAGGAAGGAGGGACCCGTGCCTGCTGGGTCCTGCACCTAGGCCATGCCTGGGGGCTCTATCCGGAGTGCCTGTGGTGCAGAAGGGGACAGTGGCCTGCCTGATGGGCTCTGGAGAGAGAGAGTGGAGGAGTCACAGATGCAGGCAGCATTTTCAGGGCAGGAGACAGGTGAAGAGGCAGGGCAAGGAGAGCCTGTGGGAGCCATGTCCCTGGAGGACGGGGGGCCTGAGGCCTAGGGCACAAAGCAAGGACCTGGTGTGGCTGGGCACCCAGACCCATGGCAGTCTCGGGAGGGCTGCAGGTGGAGGCTCGAGGAGCTCCTCCGGAGCTGTTCCTGGGGAGGTGAGAAGCCAGTTACCAGAGAGGACAGAGTGTGAGTGGCCTCTAGAGGAATGGGATGGATGACCCAGGTACCAAAGGCCTGGACTTGAGTGACCCCACCCCATGGCCAGGTGTGCTTCCAGCCATGCTCGAGTAGGTGTGAGCTGGGCTCATCCCATGAAGTCAGGGCTTCTGGTGGGTGTGGCCACATCTAAGGTTAAGGGTGCTCCCGCCAGTGGAATGAAGGTCTCTGGGACAGGGGACAGTCATGTGAGCCACCAGGGTCCTAGAGAGAGTAAGACACAGGTCAGAGTGGTAGACCTGGGGGAGAGACGAGGAGGGGTGGCATTATTGGTGATCACAGGTGAAGGCAACCCGGGACCAGCATGGCCAGCTGGTGGCCTGCTGGAGTTGGAGCCCCTGGGAGTGGGGGCCCTAGGGGAGGAGGTGGTGCTGAAGCGCTGGCGCTGAGGAGCCAGGGCTGGAAAGGAGCATGCCTGCGGGCTGGACCACTCAGAACCTGGCAGGAGAGATGGGGAGGTGCTGAAACCCGCCAGGTCCAGGGCTGATCAGAGGCTGCGGTGGCCCTGCCAGGTGAGCCTCCAAGTCAGAGAACTTACTGGGAGGAGGAAGGGCCCTGGCACTGGCCTAGACAAGGTCCTGAGGGGCAGCGGGCATGTGTGGTGAGGATATGTGAGGCAGGGCAGGAGCCAGGCCTGGGTGGTGGGTCAGGAGGCCCAGAGGCTATGAAGAGCACAGAGGCAGGAATGGGCGCGGGTCCTGCACCCCACTCACTCCTCGACTCAGCCCCAGCGGTCGGGTCAGCCATCAGCCCTAAAGGCAGCTTTTGGTCTAATGTCCAAACTGTAGAAAATTCAAAAGACAAAGCATAAAGGGGGGAAAGGGCCACCTAAGTTCTCACCACCCCACCCCCCGCCATGCCATCTGGGCCCTCTCCTCCCAGCTTCTGGGCTGTGAGCAGTGGGATGTGGAAACCTAGGATCCTGCAGACTGTCTGGGCCTCTGCTTGGCTGTTAGCCCTAGTGCTGCACCCCTGCCACTATGTTTGTGACAGCAGCCTGTGTGATGGCCCAGGTCCTGTGTGCAGCCTTGCGACACATGGAGGCTCCCAGGAGTGGGTGACTTGCTCACAGGGGGCCACTCCCACCCCCTGCCTTGGATCTGCATGTGGGGTTAGGTCAGGCCTGCAGGCCTGACCCTCCTTGCTTGCTATCTGGGAGAGAGAGGTGCTCTGTCCTCCACCCTTCCATAGGGGTCTTGGAGGGCACCTGCTGCCCTGCCCACCCACTGCAGTGGGGTTTCCTGGGAGGAGAGGGACCTGATGGGTGACCTGCACTGCCCGACTCCTGAGGCAGCTCCCTTTACACTCTGCAGATTCCCCTTTGGGGCTCCTAGTTCTGCACAGCAGGGTCTGGCCGGTGATGGGGATGCGCTGCAGAACCACAGGGCCAGCTGCCCACTGGGCTTTGTGGTGGCAGGGTGGCTCTCCAGCACCAGCACGTTCTAGGAGTTCTCCAGGCTGCTTGGGCGGTTGTCCGAGCCAGCCAGGGAGCCCTCCTGAGGACCTAAATTCTCACCCTGCTCTCAGTTGTGCACATGGGGCTGGGAACGTTGTTGGAACTGAGCTGCTGCTATCCCTTTAGGAATAGGAGGCGGGAAGCAGCTGGGCCAGGCAGGATGAGGGTAGGCTGGGGGTCCTCCAGCTGCCCCTTCTCTGAGCCTTTGTTTCCCCATCTGTAGAAGGGGAGGCTGGGGGTCCTGGACGGTCCCCTTGGGCTCTGGGCGAGGTAGCAACAAGTCGCCTCTCCTCCTCAGAGGCTGCAGGAGGAGGAGTGCCAGCGGGACATGGACTGGGACCAGCGGAGGATCCAGAAGGCTCGCGAGGACCTGATGTATGAACGGCAGATGCAGCGACACCAACGAGACCTGCGCAGGGCCCTGGACAGCAGCAACCGCAGCCTGGCCAGGCAACAGTGTCTGCAGTGAGTGCCCAGGGGCAGGAGACTGGGCAGCATGGAGACCACTCCTTGGGCAGCCTCATCTGGGCACTGGGGACCCCAGGCAGGCTCAGTTCAGGTGTGGGACCCGCAGTTCCTGATTTGGACCTTTGCGGCCCCAGGAAAAAGCACCGAGTTGGCTGGGGGTCTGAGAGAGGGTCCCCCAAGAGGGCTCTTGGGGCAACAGGAGGGTTCTTGGGGCAACAGGAGGACTCCCCAGCTGCCTGGCACCTGTTGGGTACAGATAGGACCCAGGAGTAGTTCCAACATCCAGTTATGGGAACATGGCTCAGGCTCTGAGGGACCCATAGCATCTGCTCCTGTCAGACCTGGGGCTGCCTGTGGGCCGTGACTTGTCATTCTGTTGGGCTTGGAAGGAGCACTAAGGTATCCATGTCCCCAGGGTGAAGCAGAGCCTCTTCACAGTCATACCTCGGAGGCCTAATCTTACACACCCCCAGATGACACTAGCACGGTCCCTAGTTAACTGCAGGGTGATTGCAACATGCACTGGCTGCTGAGGAGAGTTGAAGGGGAACAATTTGGGGGCTCCTTGGGGTTGAAATGCCTTCTGCATCATGGGGTAACACTAATAAAAAGCCCAGGAGCTTTTTCTTAAAATACTTAGGAAGTACACATATGTGCTAATCATTTTCTCCTCGTTTTGTTATTAGGAAAAAACACATGGATGAAGTCAGTACCAATCAGCTCACAGGAGATTATTTCACACAATTTAATACCAGCAGTCGATGAGAAGGACGCCCTCACTCCCCTGGGTCACGTGTGAAGTGTGGCAACCTTAAAGAGTCGTTATTTAAAAAGCCTGCGTTTCCTTGGTCCAGAAACCCCCACGGAAAGGTCTGAGTCTTCTGCGAGTCGAGGTGGAAGAGGGGAAGAAAGCTTGGCCCAGTGGCCCAGAGTGCAGAAGCAGGGGCTCAGCACGCAAAGGTGCTTCTTGACCCCAGGGGCCCCAGAGGCGGCTGGCAATCATGGGGGGCAGTGAGGAAAAGGCGTGGCCACGCTCCTCCTGGGAACAGGCGAGGTCCCCTGGGAGCTCGCGCCACTCTTCTCCTTTCACGTCACTCTTCTCCTTTCATGGCCTCGGTCTTCCAGGCCTGGGGGTTGGCAGCTGTCCATCCTCCCAGTGGGGAGATGGGTGACCAGCCGCGTCCAGGTCCAGTTAACCTGTATAATAGCCCCAGGCTTTCCCCAGTTGTCCAGTGACACGCACAAAGCTGAGTCAGCTCTGACCCAAAGGTCAGGCCAGCGGAGGAGATGGACACCCGTCCCTCCACCCCATCCGTGTCACCCACCAGGCGTCCGCAGGTCCAAGTGAAGAGTGAGCAGAAGTGTTTCAGCAGAAGTGGCCTTCGGGTCCCCATGAGTCTCCCAGGCAACTGTCACCATCCTAACCCATGTGTCAGAGGTGTCCCTGGGAAACTAGTCATGCGCAGCCCAGTGGCATGACCTCCAGCTGAGAGCCAGCAAAGCTGGAGGAGGGAGAGGGACACCTCTCCTCCAAAAGGAAGTACAGGGAGAGGGGGCATCAGGGTGTGCCTGTGGCTTCTCAGACTGCTGTTTAGCTGCTGCCCTCGGTGACAAGTGCTGTTGTTAGCGAGTGGCGTCGCTCCATCAGGAGGTAGCCAATGAGTGGGCGTCGCTCCCATTGTGATTCTCGAGGCAGCCGGAGCTGGGGTTTACTACTCACATTTTCTAGTTGGAGACCCTCGTGTGGACATGCACAGGGACTTGCCCACCTTCCCACTGCAGAGAAGCAGCAAGCTCAGGGTGAGCCCAGAATGCTGGCCCCAGCCACTCCCCTCTCTGGAGAAACAGACCCCAAACCACAGTGGCCTCCACGAAGGGCAGATGTTTCTTTCCTACCCTTTGGGAGTTCTAGCTGACCCGGAACCCTGTTGAGCAGCGCTGCTCACCTGGGCTCCCTCTGCAGGTCGCCCGGCCCTCCCCAACTCTCATAGCCCCCATCCTGGGGTCCAGGCTGCCACTCCAGCTCCCACTCTCATGCCACCCCATGGCAGCTAGGGGGACAGGAACAGAGCAGAGGGCACAGCTTCCCTTGGGGACATGCCTGGAAAGTGCACGCTCTGCCTCTGCCCATGTCTCCAGTCCCATGTGTGCTCATGGTCCAAGGGTGGGAGAAACACTTTTCCTTTGAATCACACCATCGCTCCTGCTCCCGTTGCTGTCACCTCAGTCCCATTGTTGAGGAGACCAGGAAAGCCAGGCTGCGTTGAACTCTGAGGACACAATAACAGCTGGCCCACTCAGGCTGTCACCCTAGGCGGCAGGGTGGAGAGATGCCCTCAGAGGCTCAGAGTCCGGTGGAGTGGAGCAGGGCTTTGGGGCGCCCTCCCCCTCCTCCCTGACATGGCCCAGGCCTCAGCCTCTGCTGGGGCTCTCCACTCTGCCCACGTCTGCCACGAAACTGCCCACAGATGCTGCTATCTAGGACCCGTTGCCCCACCCCCATGTGGGCTTCGGGAACCCCATGCCTTGAGTCACTCCAGCCTTAGGTAGAACCGTGCCTCTAGTCTGCTCTCAGGAGCAAGGTGGGACCTTGCCGTGACATCAAGAGTTGCTAAAGGTCCAGGGAAAACACAGGACATGCATCTGAGGGGAGACCAGGGACCCAGATCCCTCCAAGGCCCCTCCTAGAGTCCCCTCCACAGGACGTGCTCCGCCCACCTGTGTGCAAAGGCAGCACACCCCCTTTGCACAAGGCTGGAGCGAACACCTGTGGTCCCACCCTGCAGAGCCCAGGGTCCCCCAGCACTCGGCCTTTGTTTAGGAGCAGGGCTTTCTCTTCCCAGTGAGATTGAGGACAAGAACACTCCCTGTGGGGAGGAAGGTGGTTTCCCAGGGCAATAAACTGAGGGCTTAAACAACACTTAACCGTTCATGGCAGCTCTGGAGGCCAGAAGTCCAAGGTGTGGGCAGGGTTGCTGCAAGGCAGAGCCCCACTCCCCAGGCCTGGAGGGAGGGTGGTTCCAGGCCTCTTGTTGAGCTTCTGGTGGTTTCTGGCATACTTCAGTGTGTGGCATCCCTTGATCTGCAAGCTCCTGTTCACAAAATCTCTCCTGTATGAGGACTGGATCAGGGCTCACCTGTGACCTCGTCTTCCTGATCATATCTACGATTCCCTATTTCCAGGTAAGGTTACATTATGAGGTACCAGGAGTGAGGACCCCAACATGTTTGGGGGGGCACACAATTAACCCACCACAGGGGGGAAAGGCAGAGGGGAGCTTGCTCCATTGCTTCCTCAGGTAATCGTACCCAAGCTGAGCTAGGCAGGCCTTGGGGAGCAAGGTGACAACAGGTGACTGACAGACTCTTTGTCCTCCTGCTTTTGAGGATGAACATTGAGAAATGGGAGGCGACCCTTGAGAGCACCAAAGGCTCTTCAAGTCTGCAGTCCCTGCCAGTCCCTGAGCCAGTCTAACTCAAAGTTCAGGGGTGGAAGTGGAGCCCTGCATAGGAGCACAAGGCAAGTCACACGTGAGCACGGGCCAGAACCACCAGGAGGCTGCTGCAGCCCTGGAGAGGGCACTTACACCCCAGAATGGTGGGCTCAATGTGGAGGGCTGGTTCTTAACACTGAACTTTGCATTTTTATAAAAAATGTTCCAGAAGGAAGGACAGGCGGAAAGCTGGGCATTTGCTTGTGTTAGATGCGCCCTCTGCTGGTGACACAGCTCAGCGCCTTTCCTGATCTCCCCAGGAAAATGGAAGCCTCTGTCACACGTTGGGCAAGTTCTTGCAACACCAGGACAGTGCTGGATATTTGTCGTGGTCATCCAGAGAAAACAGGATGAAATAAACTAAGTGACTTACCATCCCCAGAAGGCAAAGCCCAGGTGCTGCCATCTCCATTATTCTCGAGTGGCCTGTTAGAATTTTACATACAACACATAAGCTCCAGAGGACTTCTGTTTTTGTTTCTAACTTATCCTCTGCTAACTGAAAGAGCTGTAGATACTGCCACCTGTATTCTACAATGAATATTTTGCTATGTTTCCTTTATTGCCTACTTCCCTGAAGATTTGTTTTTTAAAATTTGTTTTGTTGGTCTGGGGCTGTAGCTCAGTGGTAGAGTGCTCACCTAGCATGCGTGAGGCACTGGGTTCAATCCTTAGCACCACATAAAAGTAAAATATATATATAAAATTTTTGTTTTGTGCTGTTATAAAAAGACGCATCTAAAACAAAACAGCTCTGAAAAGTTAAAAATAATAGCATTCAAAAGTCATTTGAGCCAGGTGCACTGGCAAGACACCTATAATCCCAGAGGTTCCGAGGCTGAGGCGGAAGGATCGCAAGCTCAAAGCCAACCTCAGCAATTTAGCGAGGCTGTCTCAAAAAGTAAGAAGGACTGGGGGTAATTAGTTTTGTGGTTGAGCATCCATGGGTTCAAGTCCGAAGTCCCTGCCAGTCCCTGAGCCAGTACTGCAAAACAAAATGAAACAAAATCTATACAATTGCCAAAATTTGGAAGCAACCAAGTGTTATTTAATAGGTGAATGAGTAACCAAACCATGGCACATCCAGACAGTGGATTAATCCGGCATTTAAAAGAAATGGCACAGTGGGACTGTAAATTGGTGCAACCATCTGGAAAGTAGTATGGAGATTTCTTAGAAAACTTGGAATGGAACACCATTTGGCCCAGTTATCCCACTCCTTGGCATATCCCAAAGGACTTAAAATCAGCATACTACAGTGACACAGACAAATCAATGTTTAAAGTAGCTCAATTCACAGTAGCTAAACTATGGAACCAACCTAGGTGCCCTTCAACAAATGAATTGGTAAAGAAAATGAGGTATATGTACACAATGGAGTACTACTCAGCCATAAAGAAAAATGAAATTATGGCATTTGACAGTAAATGGATGGAACTGGAGACTAAAATGCTAAGTGAAATAAGCCAGTCCCCCCAAAAAACACAAAGGCCAAATGTTCTCTCTGATATGTGGATGCTAACACACAATAGCAGGGCTTAGGGAAGAGCAGATGTTCATTGGATTAGATAAGTGGGAATTAAGGGAAGGGAGGGGGAATGGGATGGGAAAGACAGTAGAATGAACTGGACATGACTTTCCTGTGCTCATACATATGAATACACGACCAGTGTAACTCCACATTGTGTCCAACCACAGAATGGGAAGTTATATTCTATGTATGTATAATATGTGAAAATACATTTTACTGTCATGGATGTATAAAAAAATAAAAAGAAAAAAGAAATGGCCCAAGCCTGGCACAGTGCTGAACGCCTGTAATCCCAGTGACTCTGGAGGCTGAGGCAGGAGGATTGAGAGTTTGAAGCCTGCTCCCACAAAAGTGAGGTGCTATCTCTCAATAAAATACAAAATAGGGCTAGGGATGTGGCTCAGTGGTCAAGTGCCCCTGAGTTCAACCCCAGTACACACACACACACACACACACATGCACACACACACACACACACACACACACACGCCAAAAAGGAAATGGCCCAACGTGTGAGATCTCAAGGGGCTCTCTGGGAAGGGCAGAGCTGTGGAGTCTGGGAAAATGAGTAGCTGCCAGGGCTGAGAAGGGACAGGCAGGCAGGGCTCGGGATTTTTAGGGCCATGAAGCTATTCTGCAATGTACTTTAACGATGGACCCACATCAGATAGAATTGTCCAAACCCAGAGAACGCACATGTTCAACCCCAGGGCTGCAACACCCCGGTGTGTGTGCCCGTTAGGAACCTCAAAGAAAGAACTTGGAGGACTGTGGGGAGGGGGGGGTTGACATTTCATTGCTCCCGCCTCCCGGGGCGGTCGGCCAGTGGAGGCCACCCACGTCTGTGAGCAGGGGATGGATAGGATGGGGCGGGCGGTGCAGCTGCAGTCTGCAGATGTGTGTGAGCGAGTTGATCACTGTGCAGCCTCACACCAGGACAGTGGCCCTCCCTCTGCTGGCTGTCCTCCTCACTCTTTGAAGTTCTTCCTCCTCATGGCGGGGCACTGACTGGAGTTCACCCCAACACAACACCAAGAGTGAACCCCACTTAAACGTGCCCCAGGTGGGAGTGGCCTGTCAGTGCCTGTCGTGAGCCCTGCGGCTGTCCTCAGCTTGAACAGGGCCTGAGGGAGTTAAGAGATAAAGACGAGGCATGGAGCTGAGTGAAAAGCAGGGTCCCCTGGGACCGCTCTGATGCAGACGGGTCTGACGGAACAAGAGCCTGCGTTTTATTTTCATAGGAACATCAAAGGGTCTCAGTGCGACAGGCTTCTGGAGGAAAACAGGATGAAGATGGCAAAAACACCTCGTTTTGGGGGTGGCAGCTTACGCCCACTCCTCCACCTCTGGGGGCTGCACTTGGAACCAAGGCTTCTTGAACTAGTGAGTTCCAGGGCAAACACGGAATTCCCCATCAGTGGGAGTCTCCTTGCAGGTGGGTGTTCACTGGGCGCCCTTGCAATGTGGGGCTCCCAAGAGCAGCGTTTCGCTGTCTAGAGGTCACATAGTTCAAAGCAATGATTTGTCAACTCCTCATGACAAGTGCAGGCCCACACACCGCAACGGATGCACCTCGCTAGTAAGAGAGGCTAGTAATGGGAAAATGGGGGGTGGGGGGTGATACGTGGGGACTCAATACTTGCCCTCGAGTTCTCTGTAAATCTCAAAAGATAAAACCTCCTATTTTTTAGAAAAGTGAAGGCATGAAATAATTGGGAAGGAAAACACTCATTTGCCTGTGGTTTTTTATTCTGAGTTCAAGTTCTAATGTTCAGAAATTGGGATATTCCATGTACCAAGTACTGTGAGGACTCCCCCTGTGGGGCCCTGTCTCTCCTGGCCTGCCTCGTCTGTGCTAGCTGGTAATGTCTCAAATTCATGGTTCTTCAGCCTGCGTACCTCCACGGTATTGAATATGTACACCAATTCTTTTTGTTTTTCTAATCAGGTATTCAGTGACTTGAAGGTGTATCCTAGGGCTGAGTGTCCTGTCTCCACCTCGACCCTGACTCCTCTTCTTAATGACTTCTGGTGTCTACCTAGGGTATTGGTGTAGACAGAGGCATCTCATCCACATGATGTCATTGGCTTTGCATTAATCCTGGGAGATAACCAGCAATTATTTATTACCTTCTTTTAAAGATTAGGAGACTGAGGTATTGAGGCACAGCATGATGTCACAGACTACAAGAGGCTGATAAGGATTTAGATTCAGGTCATGCTGACTTCCACGTTAGTACTCAGGCTACTTGCCACAGTCTGGCTGGGCACAATCAGGAGCCACTTGTCAAAAGAAACTAACTTTATTTTTAGAACTACAAACGCCAAACAAAACAGCTCCTCAGGAAAAAACCCTCAGAGCCCAACTGCCACCACCAGCTTCCCACAAGCCTCTCCACCTCCCCCCTCCTCCTGCTCTTGAGGCTGATTAGCTGGGTCGTGTGGGCGGAGCCAAAAAAGTCCCCCAATGAGCAGCTCCGTAGTCTGAAAGAGCAGGGAAACAGCTCAATGAGCATCACCGCAGAGGAGCCAATCAGCTAGAAGTTGCTGGGGCCGCTGTGAGCCAATCATCAGCTGGCAGTCTGAAAGTTTGCTGGGGCCCCTTCGGCTGTGACTCTGAACATCTCCCCCTCTCTGTTTAAACAACAAGCATGTGGCTTAGGGACCGTGCCTGCCTTAGGTTGTCCAATAGTACATATGGTTCTTACCGGTTATCAGCCTCCTGATAACCGGTAAGAACCATAGGCGTCAGCCTCCTGTCTTAGGCGTCAGCCTCCTGTCTTAGGTTGGTACCATTGTAATTGGATCTTACTCATCACTGACTACCAGTCCAGTATACAGCCACACCTGTGGAGAGGTCTTTGTACCAGTGGGGGGTGAGGTTCTTTGCCTCACCTCTGTTGGCCCCCAAATTTTAGCTGAACGATCATGACAAACAGAACGGAGGAAGATACACCAAGCAATTGACGGCTCCTTTTGGAAAAATTGTACCACCAATGACATCATCAGCAAAAATACCCCAACACTACCACAAGTCGCTGCACCAACAGATAGTTCACAATGCATACAGGTGACACATAGTCCAGGCAAGTTCTGCAAGCGGTTCAGTGATAGCTATTGCAGAAGCTGTAGATTGGTTTTATCTTTGTCTTCACCGGCACTGGGATGAAGATAGGAATTCTGGCAATAATGGCTAAAGAAAAAATTATGTAACATTCCAGAAGGCACTAAAAGAAAACAATTTTCTTAACAATTTACGTTATCTTGAAGAGAATTATTAAATATAATGAAAAGAAAAGGTGAAAGTAAACAAACAGATCTGTTAACCTCCTTTTTTTTCACATATTAAAACAATCCTCAACAGTTATTTACCCAATTTAAATTAAACCATTTAAATCACGTGAATTAAAAAAAATTTTGGATCCATTTTTTCATGAGCGCTCATCATATATGATATATGGACATACGTACATACAAACATACAACATAAAACACAAGTGTGCACACAACACATAACATAATAGTAAAGGCCTTATAATTTTTACAGGTGAAATCTCCATTGCAATGTTTAAAAACTCTATAGTCAAAAAATAGAACTGATCAACAAAACATTAACCTAGGTCTGTATGAGCTCAAAAAACAAAATAGAACTTCATGAGGTGGGAAAGGGCAATAATAAAATAGATATTGAAAAAAGCATCCTGGTTCTGTCACAGATGTAAGGGTAGCCAAACTGGAGTTCTGGATATCAGCTGTTATGGATATGAGCCAAATCATCTTCTTTTTGGTCTGTAGAAATCGCTTTAGTTAATCTTTCTGGAATCCAAATCAGCTGCCGTTCTTCCTGTGGAAACACACAAACAGACCCCCAATTCCAGACAATTACTGGGTCAGGACCTTTCCATTGTCCTGTTAGAATATCCTTCCAAAGTACCTTGGGCTTATGTACATTTTTTGGATACACATGCCTTTCCACAGCACTAAGCCCTGATGAATACAAATTTAAAAAGTTTAGAGTAAAAAGGGTTATTTTAAGTTTATCTTTGGGGAATATATACCCCTTCCCAATTCCTTCTTTTTGCTTAAATAAGTACATTTTAATAGTTTGATGAGCTCTTTTAACTATGCCTTGTCCCTGTGGATTGTATGGGATTCCTGTTATGTGAGTAATGCCAAATGTTGAGCAAAATTGTTTAAAAGAGATAGAAGTATAACCAGGGGCATTATCTGTTTTTAACTGTTTTGGAACACCCACAGTGGCAAAATTTTGTAAGCAATGAGCTATAATATCTTTAGTTTTTTCTCCGGCATGAAGGGAGCCCATCAAAAATCCAGAAGAAGTATCAACTGTAACATGCAAATATTTTAATTTTCCAAATTCTGGCAAGTGTTACGTCCATCTGCCAAATATGGTTAGGTATCAATCCTCTAGGATTGACTCCAAGATTAACTTGTGGTAAAAAGGTCACACAATTTTGACATTGTTTTATTATTTGTCTAGCTTGTTCCTTAGTTATTTTAAAACGCTTTTGTAAAGTATTAGCATTGACATGGAACTTTTTATGAAAATTCGTAGCTTCTTCTAGTGTAGAAAAAATATGTATGTCATGAGTAGTTTTATCTGCTAGATCATTGCCCAAACTAAGGGCTCCAGGCAATCCTGTATGATTCAGTGCCCTGATATGTCCTATAAAGAATGGATCTTTTCTGTCCCAGATTAGACTTTGTATAGTGGAAAGCAAAGAGAAAACAGTAGAAGAAGGGGAAATCCTACCAGCATCTTCAAGGGATACTATAGCATTAACTGTATACTGACTATCGGAAAATAAATTAAATACAGAATCTTTAAACATCACAAAAGCTTGTAATACTGCATTAAGCTCTACCTTTTGAGCTGATTGTTTGGGTACTAAAAATGTAAAAGTTTGATCAGGTGAAACTATTGCTGCTGTACCATTATTTGACCCATCAGTGAATATATTTGGAGCATTCATGATAGGTGCTTTTCTTGTCATTTTTGGAAAAATTACAGGATGCGATGACCAAAAAGACAATAAAGGATTAGATGGTAAGTGGTTATCAAATGGAACATTAGATTTGCACATGATAATTGCCCAAGTATTTAACTCATTAGCTAACTCATCAATTTGATCCATAGTATATGGAGTAATAATTTTATTGGGAGAAATTCCAAACACTCCCTTTGCTGCTTTTATTCCTTTGAGTATTAATTGTCCTACAGCCTCAGGATATCTAGTAAGAATAGTGTTAGGAGAATAAGATAAATGTATCCATAATAATGGACCTTCTTGCAAAAATACTCCTGTAGGAATATTTTTTGTTGGTAGTACAATAAATAATAAAGGCAAACTTATATCAATTCTATCCAAATGCATATTTTCCATATATGTCTCAATGATTTTTAATGCCTTTCTTGCTTCAGGCGTTAACATGCGGGGTGAATTTGGATCTGATGGACCTTTTAGGATATCAAATAAAGGTCCCAACTCTCCTGTTGGTATGCCTAGATAAGGCCTTATCCAATTTATGTCTCCTAATAACTTTTGAAAGTCGTTAAGTGATTTGAGTTGATCTACTCGTATTTGAATTTTTGGTGGACGGACCATGGTTGAGGATAATAGAACTCCTAAATAATTAATTGGAAAATTTAATTGTACTTTATCTATTTCTATCTCTAGATTACAATTTTTTAATAAATTTGTAAGTGTGGCATAACATTCTAGCAATGTGTTTTTATCTTTTTACATCATCCATATAGTGAAATATTTGTAGTTCAGGATTTTGATTTCTAAGTGGCTGGATTGCTTTGTTAACATAAATTTGACACATAGTTGGGCTGTTAGCCATCCCTTGAGGGAGTCCTTTCCATTCATATCTCTGGTAAGGACCTTCATGATTCAGTGCAGGGATAGTAAATGCAAAAAGTGGACTATCCTCAGGATGAATTGGAATTGAAAAAAATCTTTAATATCTATAACTAAAACATACCAGGTTCTTGGCAAAGCAGACAATTGAGGAATCCCCAATTGAGCAGATCCCATAATAACCATCTCATTATTAATGGCTCTTAAATCTTGCAATAATCTCCATTTACCAGATTTCTTTTTGATGACAAAAATGGGAGTATTATGGGGAGATACAGAAGGTTGTATATGTCCTTCCGCTAATTGTTGTTTGACCAGGTCATGGGCTGCTTGTATCTTTTCTTTAGTCAGGGGCCACTGAGGAACCCATACTGGTCTTTCTGATTTCCAAGTAATTTTTATTGTCTCAATGGCCCTTTCTGAATATCCAACCCATGTCTGTCTGTTCCTTGATCTATTTGTATTGGTGCTGCTATACCTTGTTCTTGTTTTTCTAATCTTTTTCCTTTCCTAAAACCTTGTCTAGTCATAATAGTGGGTGCATTTTGGTTGATGTTATTTGTTAATGTCAAACCTAATTGATCTAGGACATCTCGTCCCCAGAAATTTACGGGAAGATGATCCAATACATATGGCTATATAGTTCCTTCACATCCTTCAGGATCCTTCCAATCTAATACCATTGCACTTCTATGGGGATTAGTCGCCACTCCTAGGCCTCGAAGTGTTTGAGTGGCTTGTTGTAATGACCAATGTTTTGGCCATTCTTGATGAGAGATAATGCTAAGGTCTGCACCTGTATCCAGTAGCCCATTAAATTCATGTCCTTGAATGTTTAGTTTTAGCATGGCGCGAGAATCTAAATTTAAAGAAAGCATAGCCCAATCTACACCTGTGGAGCCTAATCCCCTGGAACCTCTTTCTACAGTACGACTGGAAAATTTATCATGTAGGCTGGGTATTATTAGTAACTGTGCAATTCTATCTCCTGGTGAAATTACTGATATACCCCTTGGAGAACTGGCTATAATTTTTATTTCACCTTCATAATCAGGATCAATTACCCCAGGACTTATCATAAGTCCTTTTAGAGTAGAAGAGCTGCGTCCCAATAATAAGCCTACTGTTCCTTTGGGAAGAGGACCTTTTACCCCTGGGAGAATGATTTGAACTCCCATCTCTGGAGTTAGTACTGCTCTGGCAGAGGCACAGATGTCCAACCCTGCACTCCCTCTGGTTTGTCTGATGAGGGATCTGATGGACAATGTGTCCTGGGCATTACCCTGATGGGGTTGCTGGGTTTCTCCAGTGCTCCGTATATTTGTGGTTTTAGGCCCCGGAGCATTGGGCCCCCCTGTCCATTTTTTGGCAATGGAGCCCGATGACTTTCTCCATGATATTGTGGATAAACACCTGGTCCTTGTACTTTTTTTGCTAATGGAGTACCCTCTATGGTGGTTTGAGAACGGCATTCATTAGCCCAATGTCTCTCTCTATGGCATCGTGGGCAAATACCCAGTATTCTACCCCTTTGATACCTAGTTTTGTTAAACCCTCCTCCTATGGGGCAATTCCCTTTAAAATGTCCTATTTGTTCACAATTGTAGCATGTTCTTGGCTTGGCATCTAAAGCCTGTTTGACTGTAGCTGCCACGATTTGCCCTTGTTCATTAATGTCTCTACATAATTTAATATATGTGTTTAAAACTTCATGTTTCCATGGTCTAATGACTTCTCTGCACCAATGATTCGCTTGCTCATAAGCCAGTTGTTTTATTAATGGCATTGCTTGTTCTGTATTCCCAAAAACTCTGGTAGCTGTTTGAATAAGCCTACCTACAAATTCAGCATAAGATTCATTAGCTCCTTGTATTACCTTAGATAATTGACCTTGTAAACCTCCATGCCCTTGTAAAGTCTTCCGTGCCCTAACCGCATCTACAGCAATTTGTGTGTATACACCAGGATCATATGCAATTTGTTGCTGCTGATCCTCATAAGGTCCCTTTCCTAACAACATATCTAGATTTCTCTGAGGATAATAAGCTGCTGCATTTTGCCTAGCCATCTCCTTGCAAAATTCCTCATTGGCAACCTTCCATAACAGGTATTGTCCTCCATTTAGCACAGCTTTACATATATTAGCCCAATCTGCTGGCGTCATGTTCAAGTTGGTAATGGATTCGACCATGCTTACAGTGAAGGGTGCTTGAGGACCATAGGTTGTTACAGCCTCTTTTAGCTGCTTCACTGTTTTGAAATTTAAACCCTGGTAAATTCGCTGCCCTCCTGCCTGCTCAAGTACAGGGCATGCTACTACTTGAGATCCTGTCTCAGGATCCCAACTATCAACTGCGGGGGTTGGGAGCCTCCCAGCATATGGAGGTGGCGCTGTTGGTTGGACACTTATGCTCTCTGGTGATAGAAAGGTGTTAGTAGCAGTCTCCTGTTGTAACTTTTCCCCTGCTCTAAACTTCCTTCCTCTGTCTGACTAGCTCGAGAGACCTTCTCTTTTACTTGAATCAATAAGTCTTCTCCTTCCTCTACCATTGTCTGAACTGAAGGCTTTGGACTAAGCAAACAAGATACGAACGTCCACA
Organism: Ictidomys tridecemlineatus; assembly: GCF_052094955.1. NCBI lineage: Eukaryota > Metazoa > Chordata > Mammalia > Rodentia > Sciuridae > Ictidomys > Ictidomys tridecemlineatus. The sequence goes on along the minus strand of NC_135482.1, from coordinate 3,505,750 downwards.
ATGGCAATGTGCCAACTGGCAGAGTCCCTGGGCTTTTCTTTTCTATTCTTTTTAAATCTTCACCATGATGGTCCCACTGTGGTATATTTAACAACTCCCCCTTAAAAAGCCATGGGCTACATTTTTGTATTGTATCGACGTATGCCCTGACTGCTCTCGATTTTACTGGGAAGCCTCCTTCCTCTAAGAATTTACTTAACACTCTTTTGGTTTGTTTTTTACTAATTTCTTTTTTTTTTTAAGAGAGAGTGAGAGAGGAGAGAGAGAGAGAAAGAATTTTTTTAATATTTATTTTTTTGTTCTCGGCGGACACAACATCTTTGTTGGTATGTGGTGCTGAGGATCGAACCCGGGCCGCACGCATGCCAGGCGAGCATGCTACCGCTTGAGCCACATCCCCAGCCCTGTTTTTTACTAATTTCTGATCCCGTATTTCTGCTATAATACAACCCAACAAGATGACGCCAAACAAAACCGAGACAGAATGAAACAAAAATGGAACCACACAAAATCATTATATCAGCCTTTCCATCTTCCTGAAATGTCCATCCGTCCTTGCTCCCTATCTGTTCCTCAGATGTGAGCGGTTTTTCTTCTGTCTCACTCATCTCCAGGGACAGGCAACTTAAAACAAAAGTGAAGCAAAACAAAAGAGGAATCTTAGAATGGCTGCCCATCCTCTCGCCCTGCCCTCAGGGGCGGGCAGTTTACTTACCCTCAGTCGCTCCCCGTGCGGCCACCAAATGCTGCAGTCTGGCTGGGCACAATCAGGAGCCACTTGTCAAAAGAAACTAACTTTATTTTTAGAACCACACACGCCAAACCACACAGCTCCTCAGGAAAACCCTCAGAGCCCAACTGCCACCACCGGCTTCCACAAGCCTCTCACCCACACCAGCTTCCCCACCTCCCACAATCCTCCTGCTCTTGAGGCTGATTGGCTGGGTCGTGTGGGCGGGGCCAAAAAGTCCCCCAATGAGCAACTCCGTAGTCTGAAAGGGCGGGGAATAGCCCAATGAGCATCATCACAGAGGAGCCAATCAGCTAGAAGTTGCTGGGGCTGCTGTGAGCCAATCATCAGCTGGCAGTCTGAAAGTTTGCTAGGGCCCCTTCGGCTGTGGCTCTCAACAGCTACTGGCCACCAACAGAGACCAGCCCAAGACATAGAACCTCCCAGACTGCAGTGGAGCCTTGCTCTGGCCCCGGCCTGCCTTAGCCTTGGAAGGAGTTGACAGTGCTTTGTGTTACAATTTGTGCTTTACTCATCTCTCTGCCCCTTTCAACCATCCTCAGAAATCAGGGCTACTGCCTTTATCACAGATGAAGTCACTGACACGGACGTCTTCTGCTTCCAACAGAATGGTCTATGTGGCCGATGAAATATCCTAAAAAGTATAACTAGACCCAGGATTGATTAGTAAAATGCATTGTTGACCTCACGAGACTAACTGGAACCTTGTAAAATCACATTCACATGTGAGGAACCAGTCAGAGGAAACCAGAAGAGCTCACAGGAATGAGCCGTAGCAGCAGGGCTGCGCTGGTGTCAAAACTGGGAACAGGAACTTAGATCTTTGGAGGTTAACAGTCAGGAGGACAATGAGAGGCCTTCACAAGGAAAGGGCCCCACAGCTGAGCTCCGCCTTAGTCTGGCATCTTGGAGGGCAGCTGTACTCTTAATGAAAGGAGGGTGGATAGAAAAGAGACTGCCAGCAGGCTCTGAGATAGTAATGAAGAGTGATGATGGTGATGGTGGTGGTGGTGATGGTGATGGTGGTGGTTACAGTGGTGGTAATGATGATGGTGGTGGGGATGGTGGTGATGGTGAAGATGGTGGTGGTGGTGATGGTGGTGGTGGTGATTATGATGGTGGTGGTGGTGGTTATGATGGTGGTGGTTACAATGGTGGTAATGATGGTGGTGGTGATGATGGTGGTGGTTACAGTGGTGGTTACAATGTTGGTAATGATGATGGTGGTGAAGATGGTGATGGTGGTGATGGTGAAGATGGTGATGGTGATGATGGTGATGGTGGTGATTATGATGGTGGTGGTTATGATGTTGGAGGTTACAATGGTGGTAATGATGGTGGTGGTGGTGATTATGATGGTGGTGGTGGTGGTGGTTATGATGGTGGTGGTTATGATGGTGGTGGTGGTGGTGGTTATGATGGTGGTGGTTACAATGGTGGTAATGATGGTGGTGGTGATGATGGTGATGGTAGTGGTTACAATGGTGGTAATGATGGTGGTGGTGATGGTGAAGATGGTGATGGTGATGATGGTGATGGCAGAGGGTGGGACCCGTGTGGAGCACACCAGTCTCTCCCAGTTCAGAGGTGGCTGGAATCTGTGGGGCAGAGTAACCACACAACCCAGCAATTCCACCCCATACCAAGTACCCAAGAGTACTGAGAACGCGGCCACACAAACACTCCTTCACCCACGTTCAGAACAGCATGATTCAGTCCAGCCACAAAACAACATCCACCCAAATGTCCACCAACTGAAGAAGAGACGAAACGCGATGTGTCTGGATGTGATGTTACTGTCATAAACAGACAACATAGATGAGCCTGGAAAACAGCAGGCCAAGGGGACAGAGCAGGCACAAAGGCCACGTGCGGCAGGATCCACTTACAGTGCATGAGATGTTCACCATGGCGAGTCCGCAGAGATAAGCAGATTAGAGTCATTCTAGAGGTGAGGCTGATAGCTAAGAACACAGGAGTCCCCCTTCCACCACCTCCCCATTCTGAAACCAGAAAGCAGAGATGGTGGCACAGCTTGAGGCTTTACCAAAACCACCAAACTGCACACTTTTCAATACTGAGTACTGCTGGGTGCACTGGTGCCGCCTGTGGTCCCAGCTACTCGGAGGCTGAGGCAGGAGGCTCACTGGAGCCCATGAGTTGGAGATGAGCCTGGGCAACACAGCAAGCGAGACCCCGTCCCCACCCCCCCACACACTCAAAAGGAAGAGTATTATGTTGTGTCCATTATGTCTCAGTTTTTTAAAGCTCATGAGATATTCACTGCACGGCCACCGAACAGCTAAAATTACAAAGACCGACCACACACACCAAATGATGGCCTCGATGCAAGTGGGAGGAGGCAGTGTTTACAAAATCAACCCTGCACTTACCCCAGGACCTCGCTGTTTCAATACAAATGAAAATACACCTCCACAAAAAGACCTATACAGAAAAGCTCGCGGCAGCCCAAAGCAGAATCAGCCAAAATGTCCACCAACAGGTCATCAGAAGACAAGAATGCTGCTTTCACACCACTCACCACTTACAAGAGACACACCGGGAACACCCCCAGCAAGACAGCGGAACCAGAAACCTTATCCAGAAACATGGTGGCAGGTGCCAAAGAGAGAGCACTACAGCTCTGTGCAGAACCAGGGCTGCCTGGGCGCGGCAACGGGGCGAGGGGGCGACTGCAGAGGGGCCTGGGCTACTTGGGAGCAGTGGGAAAAAATTATCACACCCCTCCCACTGGGCCTGCAAAGGAAGGGTTCCTCTGCATCCGGACCCTAGCCGTGCTCCCCCTCTGTGCTCTCTGATATCCACCAGCAGGTGGCGCTGCCAGCTCTCCTGCTCCAGCCACCGAAGAGCCTATGGTCTCACTGCAGACAGAGGAGGCCGGTGTGGAGGCAGTTACCAAGCCTGTGCCACAGCCATTGGGCATGTCAGGACAATGATGGGTCCCCACACTCCTTGGCTGACCCGCAGCATAATATTCATCCTTTTTTTGTTTTGTTTTTTTAATGGGATCCTTTTTTGTTTGTTTTTTTAATGGGACAGGGTCTTTCCTGCTGTGTTGCCTCGCTTATCTCCAACTCATGGGCTCCAGTGAGCCTCCTGCCTCAGCCTCCGAGAAGCTGGGACCACAGACACTGCCACTGCACCCTGATCCTGGTCCAAGAGGAGCGTGGGTGGAGGCCCGGGAGAACTGAGCGAGGCCTCCATGACCATATGCAGCGCAGCCAAGGGATGAGAGAAGTGGGGGAAGCCAGGAGCCAGGCCGGCAGCTCCGGGGCGGAGGCAGTCGCAGGCTGAGGCTTCATGGTGCGGCAACCCACCCAGCAAAGGTCCGGACCCTGGGTTTGAGCTGCTCCATTGTAGAACGCAGCTACCCTCCGCCCAGCCCTGGCCAAGTCACTTTTGCCCACTCTGCGTCTGGTAAGGCAGTTTCCTTTCTCTTCTTTCACCAAATGAAGGAGGAATCCACAGCCCCTGGTGCCAGCTCCTAGCGTGGCCCAGAAGGTGGACGTGGACGGCAGAGTGGGCCAATGGGATTCCCAGGATTGAAGGGGCCTTGTCTTTCACCAGTCACTCCAGAAAGCTTTCTGAACACACTGCCCTAACAACGCCAGAAGAAACCCCAGCTCTATTGTCCACAGTCTTCAGGGGACAGAAGGTTTCAAAGCAGGTTGAAGAAAGAAGCAAGCCAGGCCCTCTTCCACACCAGGACGGGCTCTGAATTAATCATCGCCAACCCCCCCCGGGCCCTCGGGCTCACAATGCAGCATTGTTGACTGAATGTCCAGGACTCAGCCATCTGGGAAGAGAGCAGGAGCCAGCTCGATCCAAGGTCACTCAGTCCTTGCCTTGCTCATTGGGTAAGTGGCCCAGGACAGCCTTTCTTCTCTAGACCCTCCACTGACAGGCCCAGTCTCCTCATTCTCAACCCAAATCCACGAGCAGGAGGCTTAGTAGACAGGGTCATCTGCTCAGATGGCCCAGAAGCCAGGGCCCCTTCCTCCCAAGAGAGGAGCTTGTGTAACCGCAGAGTAAAAGGTCAGTTGGCTTGTAGCAACAATGGTGTGTCCAGCAAGATGTGCTCCTGGTATTTACAGTTGCTGTTGTGGGGCCCCCCATGCTGCTGGCACAGCATATATCATCTTATTAAATCCGCCTCAAGTCTCTGAGGCCAGTTTTACGTCCCAGTTGAGGAACTGGAGCTTCCAGAGGCCAACAGACTGACCTAAGATCCCAGAGCCAGGTAAGGGTGGGGCCAGGCAGGGAGCCTCATTCTGATTCCAAAGTCCTGACCACTTCTGAGACAGTGCCCACCACGTGATGGTCAGCTGAGCCCCAGGGTAGTGGAGTGTTAGAGAAAATTCTGAGACCAAGAGGAAGGTTCTGGAATCAGTGGAGAGCAGGCTGTGCCCTGCTTTGTGTTACTCAATGGCGTACAGAACAGGAGTTTCCAGGCTGGGCCTGGCCCTCTGTCCGTCCATTTTGTGAAGCGGCAGTTTGCCAGGAGCTACTGCATCTAAGTGCTGAGGTGGAGGGACTCCACACCTTGTTCGTACAAGTCAGCAGCCACCATTTGCCTGGCAAAGCCACAAGGCACAACCTGATCGTGCTGATCAAATGACCAAAAAGCAAGTGGACGCATGGCTTGTATCCAGCTCATCCGGGAAAAAGCCTGCCCACGAGCTTATGGAACACTCCAGTCCACGGAATGGTGCGACCCCTTGCTTGTGGCCCATAACTGGGGGCGGGGGGGGGGGCATTCTGATTCTGTCACCTGGTCACTCGTCATGAGTCTTGCCCAGAAAACCACCGTGGCTCTCTGTCCTCGGGCTTAAGCAAGGTGCCCTTTGTCCTGCCCTTTACGACCACACAAGGCCCACTCCAAGATGACACCTGAAGCCAACACTCTAGGCGGACACTGTGACATGGCCCTCCATCAGGACCTGGGCTAGAATAAGTCCCTGTGCGTTGACGGCCCTGCGCCTGAGCACCTACAGCAACGCTTGCCGCGGGTCGTCCTCTGACTTTGCTCCCAGCTCCCAGCCCGCCTCCTGAACCCCTGTGGCTGTCTCAGGTATCCCCTGCCTTTCTGTCACCTGTGTATGTAACTGTGAGGTTGATGTGTGACTCAAGTGTTGAGATATTAGTAATTAAGACTGGAATAAAGAGCCTGGGGTGGCCGGCTCATGCCTGCCAGGCAACCGTGAGCATCCGGAGAACTGCCACTGCTCAAGGGGCGCAGCCCGTGAATTCATTGCTCTTCAATAAACGCTGACATTGAAAGGCACAGATGTGGCTGGTCGATGTCAGTGACAGCTCACTCGTGACAATCGGGTAATATCACCAATCACAATGGGCTCAGCGTGCTCTGTCCCACCAGCATGCATTTTCTACTAATAGCCACACAAAGCAGTGGCAGGAAGAAACAGCCTGACGGCTGCAGGGGCACCAGCCTTTGGTGGGCCAGGTCTGATCAGTTGACAGCCTGTGATTGCCTGACCCTCAGCTAGATTGGCTAGACTCAGTTGCTGAGTCACAGGAGTACACTCCTGGGTTACAAGGTGGTTATATTGTATGTATGCAGGGCACCTTCACTATGTACAGAGGCCATTTGGGGCCAGACTTTATCACCCTAGTCTAGAGACAAGTCTAGGCCAAACTTCATTCAGTTTAATAGAAAACAGGTGACAACTCTGTGTGTGTGTGTGTGTGTGTGTGAGAGAGAGAGAGAGAGAGAGAGAGAGAGAGCGAGCAGCTTCACTATCTCTCTAGCCACCTTCCAGGCTCAGTGTCTAATGTGGACTGGATCACTCTCCTTGGATGTGGAGAGGTCACAACCCTGGGCCCTGCTGTGCTCACTCAGTGGCACACAGACCAGCAGTCTCCAGGCTGGGCCTGACCCGTGGCTATTCCCCTTTGCAGAGCAGCAGTTGGCCATGCGCTACTCCATGTGTCCAGAGCCGCTCTCCCTCTCCCCCTTCCAAACCTGTCCCTCCCAAGTCCTCTGTGCGCTAAACACTGACCATTGCCTGAGGAAGCTTAAAGTGAGATAAGAAGCTCTCGGAAGGAAAGAATGCGGCAGGGAGGGGAGTGGGGGAGCTGGCCATTCCCTGGTTGTTAAAGAATGCTCTCACAACACCTCTGAAAAAGCCCCCTGTGCAGCGGGCAGCCACCTGTCCTGTGTATTCCCCTGCTTGTGGGCAGGGCACAACTCTCCACTGAATTCTGCTGCGACCAAAGAGTAAGCAAAAAAAAAAAAAAAATCCCCAAATCTCTCCACTGAGTTCTCCGGAGTCTCTCTCTGGACTAGGAAAACACCCTGCTGGGGCCTTCGTGGCCCTGGGGCTGAGCAGCCTCCCCCTCTCTGCCAACGGCAACCCCATTCTTGCAATCTCAGGCCAGAAAGTTGGATTAATTGCCAGGTTTCTCCATCAGCAGCTCCTGTGGGCAAGACTACAAAACACACAACACATTTGCCACTTCTCACCACCTTCACAGCCACCACCGTGGTCCCAGTCATTGTCTTCTGCCTAGATGATGGCACTGGCCTGCTCACCACTGTCCCTGCCTCTCCCCTTCCCTGATTTCTTTCTCAACACAGTGGCCACAGAGACTGGGTTAAAATGCAAGTCGGATCCTCCCAATTCCGAAGCTAGCCCAAGTTCCTATGGTGGCCTGCCAGGCTCACATGACCTTGCTCCCGCTCTGTCTCTCTGACCCCTTCTCCCACTGCCCTCCCCCTTGCTCACTCCGCCTCACCACACTTGCTTCCTTGTTATTCTGAGCACACCAAGCACGTTCCTGCCTTTGCACTTGCTAAGGTGCTCTTTCCCAGTGCCCATGCTCAACTGTATCACTTCCTTAGGACTCAGCCCAAAAGTGCCTTCTCAGTGGGGCCTCCTCCTGGCCCCTCACAACAGGGCGACCCTCCCTCCCCAGCACTCTTCCTCCCCTCATGGCACTTATTTCCTGAAATGTCACCTCCCATTGGTCCTCCCCACCACTTGGATGCATGTTCCATGAGGACAGGGACTTTGCTTTATGCACAGCTATTCCCAGAACCTCTGACTGTCCACCACACAGATTTATTGATTGATTTCTTTTGTGGTGCTGGGGATTGAACCTATGTGAGCCAGGCACTACCAACTGAGCTCTATCCTGGGCCCCAGATTTTTTTTTAACATTTATTTTTTAGTTGTAGGTGGACACAATATCTTTATTTTATTTTTTTGTGGTGCTGAGGATGGAACCCAGTGCCTCACACATGCTAAGCGAACACTCTACCACTGACCGCATCCCCAGGCCCCATGACACTGATATGATGCTGAATTGTGAGGTGTGGGCTCCATGTTCTGAGGCCAGACCCCCAGGTCTAGGTTTGCCGGGCTCCTAGCTGGAGGCCGGGGGAGGTGCTCCTGTGATGGCAACCCCAGGGCTGGCAGTGAAATGAGGCTCTGTTAGGGTAAGAGGCCAAGGCCTGGGGACAGTCAGCTGCCTCCCCTCGCCCAGCCTTTCTCCAGGAAGCCCAGTTAGCCCTGGGTCCCTGCCTTTTAGATTCTCAGTAACTGCCCTGGGTCTGACCACTCCTGGAAGGTAGCAGACACTGTGAAAAGGGCCGTTCCTTCTCCTCCGTTCCTGTGAGCTGCTCCTCCCTAGACCCTGCACAGGCTTCAGCCTCGGAGAGTCGGAAGGTTTAATAGAGGAAAAGCCCCCGTGGTAGGTGGCATGGCTCTAAGATGACGCCAAGCAACCTGTAAGTGCCGTGAGGAGCTGGGCCCAGGGCTCAGAATGTGGAGCTGCGTTACCCTCTTGGAGTGCTGCTTGCTGCTTCTCGAGCCATCTGTTTCCCGCAGCTCTAGAGATCTGGTGGCACGGTGACTGGGGAAGCCTCTCCTGGGGGAGCCAGGCCAGGGCCTAACTACAGTGGCCAGATGGTGGAGAGAGCAGCCTCAGCTGCGTGGGACGGGGGCTGTTAGAGATCCAGGGAGGGTACTGGAAGTCTGAGGACAGGCCTCCCAGGGAGGTGTAGGGGACAGGAGGTCCCTTGACCTGGCGGTGGTTCTGAGAGATGGCCCGGGATCAGGAGCATGGCCAGCCACGCTTGATATCAGGGAGTATGATGGCCTCTCATAGGGGCAGAGGCCATGGCAAGAGGCTCACGTGGCTCGGACGGAATCACGGCCACCCTCCTGCTCGGGGGCCAGCCCTACTAATCAAGGTCATAATGCTGCGTGTGGACTCAGGGACGTGACTGCTGCTGAGAGCTCGCACTCGGGAAGGGGAGAGCCACTCGTCCATCTGACAGGTTCATGGAGAGCCCGCGGCGCGCCAGGCCCACGTAAGACAATTAGAAGACATGCTGGGGAGGGACAGAGAGGAACAAACGAATAAATGCACGATGACATCAACGCAGACAAGCGCGACGGAGGGCAGGGGAGCGGTGTTTTCTACTCAAAGCTTGTATTGGTGACTTGGAGAAAAGGTGCTATAAAACGTGCTCCGGGGGTCATCAGGGGATTAGAGCCAGAAGTCGAGACCCACACAATCTGAAGGGCAGCAAAACGGAATTTAATAATGGCGAGTTATCAAGACCTGGGGTCAGGTTCCCAGACTAACTGCACAAACACAGATGCAGCAAACCGACCAGTTGGCACAGTGGTGCGGGGCTTGAAGGGGGGTCGAGACAACAAGTTGCTGTTGCCAAAAATGACCCCTTCGTGCAAAAGAATCTGCCGGGCTGAGCCCACAGTCAGGGGCTGGCTGTCCTCCCCAGATCGGCCCCAGCCTCCAGCAGGAGACATGGCAGCAGGTGATGTCAGGGTCCCGGCTCAGGTAAAAATAATGTGGAGGATTTTGTCAAGGATGATGTGGCCTCTCAGCCACCCATTCACGCGACAGCATTTGGATGCTCAAGCGCTGGGTACTAGTCTAGGCAACGGATTCAAAAGCAGACCAGATACAACCCGCCGGTCCTTACAGCTCATGCTCCAGACAAACAGGTGGCACCTGGGCACGCAGGTGGTGACAGGTGTCCAGGAGCAGGAAGGGGTGGTGAGTGGTTCTGGTGGGGTACCGCAGCTTGGGTGGGGTGGCAGGTGACATGGTCTGAGATCCCCGGGAGCAGACTGACTCGGAGATGAGTGTGCAGGGCTCCACTAGGGACAGTAGGTGGGACGGGGGTGGGGGGTGACAGCAGCGACAACGCAGGCCCCAGAGAGGCCTCAACCATCCCCACGAGGCGCTCCAGACAGGAATGAGCCCCCAGAACCCTCTGGAATAGGGGCAGGAGCAGGCCTTCGCGCCCCACACTGATCAGTCGTGGCCGAGGCAGCCCTGCAGGAGTGCAGGCTTGGACCAGGCGGAGGTGAGGCTCAGAGAAGGCTGTAAGCCCGAGGCCGTGGGGAGGGATGAGCCTGGACACCCGGCCAAGGAGGCATTTCAGTGTGAGCCTCCAGGCAGAGGAGCTGCAGGCCCACAGCCCGCGCAGAGACGGGGCTTGGGTGCCCGAGGAGCTGGGCGGAGGCCCCGCAGCTGGAGCCAGTGGGGGGGGGGGTGATCCCGCCAGGCTTCTGGGGCTTTTACTGGGAGCCAGACTGGCGCCTTGAGAGAGCTGTGAGCAGGAGGGATTTGACCTGTGCGTTGAACTGATCCATCTGGTTCCTGCGCTGAGCCCAGAGAGGGAGGCCGGGCCCCAGCAATGATCTCAGTAGGAGACGATGGCAGCTTGGGCCACGACACAGCAGCAGAGGTGGCGAGAAGGAGTCTGCTGCTGGGAAAATCTAAATTACAGTGGAGAGACCCTTGGCACAGTGGTGCAGGGTTTGAAGAGGGGTCGAGGACAGCTCCAAGGTTTGGGGACAGAGCATCTGTTTGCATGGAGTTGCTGTTGCCAAAAATGACCCCTTTGTGCAAAAGAATCTGCTGAGCTGAGCCCATGGACAGGGGCTGGCTGTCCTCCCCGGCTCAGCCCCGGCCTCCAGCAGGAGACATGGCAGCAGGTGACAAAGCCAACCAGGGGGCACAGCTGTGGGACAGTGGGGTTAGAGACAGACCCGCTGCCCAGCCGAGGCCCGGCTTCCTCTGTGGGACACACATTTAGGAAAGGAGTTGATGAGTTCGTGCATTAAGTGAGACCCAGTGACGAGTCTAACAGCCAGGTGGAGAGTAGAGATGGCCACATGTATTGATGAGATGGTCACAGGTGTCACAGATATTCCTCTGGAATGTTCTCTACCTTCCTTGTGGGAAGAACTGCCACATTTCAGTTTCAGGTTGGTTGGAATAAAGAGGCAGTTTTCCCCAAGGAACCCCCCACTGGGTCCTTTCCATGTGCACCTTAGGACTCCTGGATCCAGGTGAAGAACCCTCAGGGTGCCCCTATATTGCTGATGAGGAGTAAAGTGAGACTCAGACCAGAAAGGGATGCGCCAGACCGAGTACTGAGCCGGGAGGGGGAGCCAGGCTGTGCAGCCCCGTGGCCCATCTGGGACTCCTGACTTTCATCTGTGGATTGGAGCTAACCCTGCTCACCTGGCAGGGCCCATGGGTAAATTCTTTGAGGTGTGTGCACAGGCCCAGCCCCCGGGAGCTGCTCCCTTAACAGCTGTGTCTGGGGCCCCAGTCAATGCCAGGAGCAGGAGGAAGGCCAACGAGAACCGCCCTGGGCACCAGCCCGCAGCTGTCAGCATCCCGGATGATGTGAGGCTGTTTTCCCAGAGCCCAGTTTTTGCTCGGGGGTTGCAAGTTGGCGAGGTCTGTCTGGGTGGGGCAGGGAGCTGGCTGGTCACTGCGGCACCAAGTGAGGAGGAAGAGGGAGGCTGCCCCAGTCTGGGCTCAAGCCCACCAGGCAAGCAAGCCCCAGAGGAGCGGGGGATCGGGTCAGTCTCTGCATTGCTCTCATGTGGCTTTGTGCCCAAGCCAAAAGGTATGGGTATGTCAAAGGGCTTCTGATGCTGGTGGCTCACCCTCTGCCTCCTCTCTAGGACTCCCTGAACCTGGCCAGGCACAGCCACAACTGCACCAAGGCCAGGAGGACACCGGACTTCCCTGACGGAGACCCCCCTCTGCAGCTGCAGTGGTACCTGGGGGCATAGGCCTGTGCCATTCTCGTGGAAGGAGGCAGAGGGGCTCAGGGGAGGAGCAGGGGAGGAGTCCTGGGGCCAACAGGAGGGAAAGAGGCTCTCCAGTGTCCTTGGAACCAGGTCCTCTGCTGCCAGGGACTTCATCCCCAGGAGACTCAGCTTCTCCAGATGTCAGAAGGAGTGACTAGAGAATGTGCAGAGAGGGGTGTCCCCCACCCTGCTGGCCAGGTTGGCACTCAGAGCAGCCGGAAAGCTTTGGGCAAAGCGGCTGTGGGGTGGCACCCCCTGCACTGCCTGCCTCACTGTGGAAAAATGTCCTACATTTCCCAGGCGAGTCCACATCCATAAAATGGGGTTAGTAAATACATCATCGTGCCCATAGGATTCTGAGAACTAAATGACACAATTTGTTAAAGCGTTTGGCACATAGGATGAACTTCATAAATTATTACGTGAAAAATACCGTTGGGGACTCCAGGGCTCACGCGCGTAGAGCCTTGCCAGGCTGGCCATGTTATTTGGAAGGAGCCAAAATCACTAATATAACATTTAACAGGGGAAGGATAAGCTTCTCTGCTAAAGTTCAAAACACGAGTTCTGTATAAATATTTTCCGTTTCTGTCTAGAGAAGTCCCCCTCCCACCCCCCCGTAATAAGCCCCCAGAACCTCTGGCAAGAAACGTCGATGGGAACACAGCCTGGGATGACTCCCAGTGTCCGCCTGTTTCTTTTCTCAATCAACAAACCCTTTATTAGCCCTGTCTGTGCACCCCGAGTACAAAGCTGGGGCGGCCAGGGTTGGGGGGAATACCGGGCCCGCCTGCCTCTGGGGATCATCCTCTGAGCCCGCTCGGCCTTCGCGGCTGAAAGTTCAGACGACAGCCTGACATTGACCGAGTGTCTGGCCTTCTTCCACTCAGAAACACATTGGGAAATGGATATTCTAGAGGAGTGATCCAGCAACCATTTCTTGGAATCGTAAATGTCTGAGGGTTGCTTCAAGCCTGGAGACGACCTTGTTTTCTTTATCTGTGGGGCCAACATTTTAATGCTACATCTGTGTGAGTATCTTTTGATAATAAGAACCAAATGTTGTCGGTGGAAATGACTGGAAATTACACTTCGGATCAGAATGTGGGGTTTTAGGTTCCCTCTTGGAAGGCAGCGCCGAGAAACAAACACACAAGACGTTTGCTCGATAAATCACCTCGGATGTTGCAACCCTCGGGGCTCCTGCCTCCTCCCCTCTCCGGCATCCGAAGGCTGGGGCGAAGCCACCAGGGCAAAGCCTTCCACCAGTTGGTGGTAAATGTCCCATAGCTCAAATTAGACCTGCAGCCCCCACCTCTCGTCTGAGCCTGGCCTCTGGCTGCTTCTAGAAACCTTCACCTGGACATCCCACAGTCACATCAGAACCACACTCATAATGTCCCCCAAACTGCTCTCCTATCTCCAGACTCCCCACTGATGGGAGAAACCTGGAAATCATTCCTGACACCCCCTTCCTCCAGCCATGCAGCCCAATGGGTCCAGGCCGGCCCCTCCTGGTCCTAGTGGATTACCCCTTACCCATCCCCTTGACCATGTCCTGTTTTGGGGTCTCTGTCTGAGTCCCAGAGCATTGTAGCAGGCTCCCTCTGCCAGCCCCCAATAGTCAGTTCCCCACCCCTCCAACCCCACCTCCAGCCAAATTGATCTTTGGAAAAACCCAGATCACACTTGGCTGTGGCCCAAACTGAATTGGAACCTGATCCATCGATATCCTCCACTCGAATTCCACCTTTGAAGAAAAATGTAAATGGTTCAGTAGAAACTCCTGTCTAGGATCTGCTGAAGGGGCACCTCTCTGAGCTGCCTGCGCCCAGGACACTCGGGGTGAGGTTCGCACCCGTTCCTCCCTTTCACCCTCCACCACATCCTCATAATGGAACCGACAGTCTGGTGGCAGGAGCTGGTTCCAGAGCGGCCCCGGACATGGACACCACCCAGACTCAGTCCCTGCTGGTGAGGGGTCTAGGATGGGCACTGGAGGATTACTGAAAGGAAGCTTTCCAAAAGGAGGTGCCAGAGACAAAAGAGCCAGTTTGAGAAGCCGCTGGGGGCTGGCGGCTGGGGGCTGGGGGCTGGGGGCTGGGGGCTGGGGGCTGGCGGAGAACTAGTGGGCGGCAGTGCTGGGCTTTCTAGTGATAAGACTACCGACTGCAAGTTCCTCCACGATCACTTCCCAAGCCTCGTCAGCCTTTGCTTGGGACTCACTCTTGGGAATCAGGATGGGGCAAGAGACCCCGGGCCCGCCATCCCTCACCTACCAAGCCTGGGCTTCTTGGGCCTGGACCAGTGTCTCCACAGCACTGGGAGGTCTGCCCGCTGCAGCCCCAAGGCTTCTGATTCTTGACAGATTTGTGTGCATGTGCTCCACTTTGCTTTGTCTCTAGAAGGCAGCCGGAAAATGAACATTGTCGGGTAAGTGAATAGTCCCCGTTTCTCAACACAGCTCCCCTACCAGTCTTCCCTGAGAACCCGAGGGCAAAGCTCACTAAAGCTCTCGTGGCTTCTGTCCCCTGGCTGGTGGCTGCAGCAGGAGGGTGATAACAGCTCATTCCGTGGGGCCCTTCTGTTCCCACCCGTGGGTTGTTGTGACCTTCAGCAGAGGAGCTCCTTGGGGACACTTTGGTACAGGAGAGACAGCTTTGTTCTCATGTGTGAGCAAACTGTCAAAGGTGTCCCTGCGGCCTCCCTGTGTCCCTCTTACGCCTTTTAATCCCCCTCAGTCTCTGGGTGACTCCTTTCAGCCACTCGTCGTCACATGGAGGGGTGTTGGAGGGCAGTGCCTGCCTGGTGGTTCCGCCCACATCTTTACTGTGGCCTGTGTCACTAGCACCTGCAGTCTCCATGCAGAAGTGGGTCCTACTGCAGAGGCCACTTCTGGCCAGGTTTATCTGCTCTTTGCTGGAGCTGAGTGAGTCCTTAGGCCAGCAACCCGTAACAGAGCCCCACTCCTAGGCATAGCCTGAGGTTCATGCAGACCCCACCCGTCGACAGCTCATTCAACTTTTAATCTGTCTAGCGAACACCCCAGGCTCCCTCATGTCACCTCTGTGCACTGAACATTTTTCTTGGAGTGTGTCCTGCCCTGCTGACAGGCACCTGTGTGCTCCATACTCTGACACTCCCATTTGCAGGTGAGCAAGCAAGGCCCTGGGCTGCAAAGTCTCAGTCAGTGAGGGTGGGGACCCGTCATTCTGGCTGCACAACGCATTCAGTGACGCAGCCTCGTGCCACGCACCCTGGCTAGGTTGGGCTCTGCACCTTGCTGCTGCATGTTCTCTTGCTCCCGACCAGCGCTGCTCTGCGCCTGCATGCAACCCGGGCATAGGATCCAAGGGAACCCTGCTCACGGAGCCTGGAGCAAAGCTGGCAGGAGTCGGCACTCAGCAGACATTTGCAGAGAGCACAGGGCGCCTGGCTCCCTCAGACAGCCCACCCCACCCAGCCCCACCCCCCTGGCGCCAGCTCCTCCTTGGGATTCCAGTACCAAAGCCCCTTGCTAGCTTAAGTTGATACCCGGGAGGGGAGGGGAGTCCTCACTCATCCAGCCATCCCTGTGAGCAGACCCATCCCTGGATGTCTGATAGGAGTGCCGCCTCGGCCAGCAGCCAGCTCCCTGGTCTGGGGTATTTGCTGAGCGCCGTAGGCTCCACCCTGAATTCACAGTAAATCCCAGCGTCTGTTTTCCTCTGGAAGGCAGGCCTGGCTCTGGGCACCAGAGCGTCAGGGAACTGCCCGTGGGGTGGTCCCTGCACAGAGGAGGCATCCGAGGGGCCCGCTTCCAGCCACCCCGACTGCAGCAGGGCCTCCTCCGTGGGGTGCTGTGTAATTGGTTCTGCATGGTGTTTGTTATGGTTTGTGTTGAAAAATCAGAAAGAAAGGAGCTGAGGGGAAGGCCTTGTCGGGAGGCCATGTGGTCGGCTCCCTGTGGGCATCTCCACTAACCTGGTCCCAATTAGGGGCTGGGGAGCTCAGGGCCTCCAGTTTGTTTACGAAGCTCTTTGACCAAAACCTGCCTTTTTGGAGTCGTGTTTCCTTTGTCAAGTGCCGTTTGGAAGGCCCCGAGGCCGCGGGGAAGCACAAGGCCGCGCAGTCACAGGGTCGGGTACTGTCCTGCTTAGTCCCTCTGCGCCAGGAGGGCCCAGCACCGGAGCGGATGCTCTGGCTCCCCGACGCTGCTGGCCCCCGTGATTCAAGAAAGAGCCAGACGGAAACTTGGGAAGAGGCCGCGGATTCTTGCAGGACTTGGGCACCATTTTCACCATCGACAAAAATACTCTTCGCTATATTTAGGCCTCGCTGCTCACGGCCTCTCCCCCTTCCCCTCAAGAATGTCTCCCTGTTTGTTTTTGTCATTTAGCATTTTTTCCTACCTCCTGCAGAAATCATCAGGGGCTCACCTTCCCAGAGTTCAGTTTCCCTGCTGCTTCCTAATGAGAGTAGAGCTCTGGCCAGACTACCACCTTCCCGCGGAATGTGGGCGCCAGTGGACAGCATGGGTGCCTGCTGCCCCACCCCCGTGGCTCGCGGCTGGCACGTCTGGGGCACCTGCTCTGCGCGGGGCCCTGTGCAGGTGCCACACACGCGTGTGCCTCTCAGGCTCCGTTCCCGTGGGCTGTGGGCAGCAGTCTCACCACCTCCTTAGCTTAGAGAGGAGACAATGGCTCACGGGCCCCACTGCGCAGCAGGGGCCTGAATCCAGGTTTGTTTGACCCTTTCTGAGACAGAACGATGCTCTACAGCTTCCCTGTGTGTGGCCCCACGACCCGACACAGGGACGTTGGCTTCTAAAGACCAGCGGGTTTTCCTGTCACGTGACTGCCCCCGGATAGGCCCGGTCCTGAGGGCTCAGGGAGGGGACCCCACTCCTGAGACACCCCACCCCTCCAGCCCACTCAGAAGCCTGCTCGTCTCCAGCCCTCACCCAGTGGAAGGGACACGGAAGTCCCCTTGGCTCTCAGCAGGTGTGGCCACCTGCCCAGGCGTGAAGTTGCCAGTTCACAGTGGGGTGGCCACCAGGCTGCTGGCCGCCCTTGGCCTGTCTGGCTGCAGTCAACAGCTTCCCACTGGGCAGCACCTGACTGCCCTCACCCAGGAGGCAGCGTGTCTTCCTGAACCCACGCCTCAGGCCACGGGAACGCCACTGACGGGCGGAGGGTGGCCGTGGCCAGGCGCTCCTCCAGACACTTCTGCTGCATGAACGGGTCGAGTCTGCGTGACAGTCCCCAGTTGCCTCCATCCTCCCCGCGTAGCAGATGAGGAAGCTCAGGCTGTCATTTGAGAGACAGGGGGCCATGAGGCCAAGGTCAAGAAACAAACCAGACCACGTCCCTCCCCTGGACCCTCAGGGCATCCTCAGTCCAAGAGAGAGGATGGACCTGGGCCCCAGAGCCTCCTCCTTCGGGGTCCTGACTGCCACTCCAGCCGCTTTCCAGGATCCCCCAGCCCCCTGTGCCCCCGGGCCTCTGCCCAGGCTATCTGTCCCCCGGAGCGTCCTGCTCACCTCCCTGCTGCGAACACCTCCTCTTCCTCTTCCAGGACCTTCCGGGCATCAGCGGTGGGGGGTCTTTTCAGGAGCAGTTCCTGTCCTCCTTCCTGTCCCCTCCCACCCCGTGCCAGCCAGGTGCACCTGTCCTGGGACACCTCGCAGCATTCCTCTAGAGTGGACAGTGGGCCCTGGGAGGACAGGCACCCGGCCCTGGGAGCATCTGTGTCCTTGAACCCTGCACCCTCTGGCCCAGGCCAGCCTCCTCTTATGATCTGCCCCCTGACCTGGTGCCAAAGCCACCCCAAGTTGGGCTCCTCACTGGTGACTTGAAACTCCAGCTTTGCATTCGCTGAGACGGAGAGGTGCCTCCCGAGCCGGGTGTCGTGACGTTCTGCACGACACCCCTCTCTGCCCCGCCCTCCTCACACTTGTCTGGTGCCCCCGGCAGGCAGGTATCCGGGGCACGTGTGACGGTGCAAAGACGCACACACCTTAGGAACATCACTGCTCGTCTCCGTAACGAAGCGCCCAGGAAACACGGGCGGGATGCCTCAGTCGCCCCGTCCAAGGGAGCCGCACTGGGGTGAGAGGCCACAGCCCTGCGGGTGCAGGGACGCTTCCCAGCACAGAGAGGCTCTCCTGCAGCCCCACGTGCTCACTCTGATGTGGCAGCACGACTCTCGTGTGGCTGCTGAGCGCCTGGCGACGGGGTCAATCCCAGGGCAGTTTCCCAGCACCGCACCATCCGGGGACGGGCCCACGGGTTCCAGAGTGTCTGGGCAGCACCCATGTGTCGGGTCCCTGCAGCCAAGAAACCAGGGCCTGAGAAACCCTGAGCTCGGCAGTTCTGCCTGCTGGGGGGTCACCCAGCGTTGGGGGAGGGGGAGGGCTGTGGGGACTGAAGAGCCGTTTAGGAGACCCAGTTGCCAGATGGGCCCTGGAGCCGGGGTAACAGGGGGAAGGAGGCTCTTGGCCGCTGCCCAGGTGTGGTGACGGGATCAGAGCAGGAAAGAGGCAGGAAGCCACAGTCAGAGGGAGAGCACGAGTTTGCAAGAGCCGCGGCAGCCAGGCGCGGCAGACGGGCCACGAGCAGAAGAAAAGCCTTTCCCACCGCCTTGGAGGCCCAGGCCCCGGGTCTGCTGGCCCTTCTCTGTCACTCACCCCCAGATGGCTTTCTTCTCCTGTGTCCTTGGTGGTCGCTCCTAGGGTCCCTATGTCCTCTTCTCAGAAGGACTGTGGCCCACGGCAGGGACCTCTTTCTACTTTACCGACCCCCTGGAGACCCTGTCTCCGTGACTTCACTGACTCTCTCTCTCACGTTCTGAGGTCCCGGGAAGGTGGCCTTTGACACTGTGGCCGGGGATGGGGATGATTCAGACCACAGCAGCAGGCAGATGGCTTTGAGTGGGCTGAGGTCTGAGAACCCGGAGCCATCAAGAGGGGAGGTGGAGGGGTCTGAGTTCAGAGGGAGGGCTTGGCTGCGGCTGCAGATTCAGGGATGAGTGGCTGAGGGGCAGTGACTGGAGCACAGGGGAGGCAGAGGGGAGGGAGAGGGGCTGGGGCTGGGGCTCAAGCGGTAGCGCGCTCGCCTGGCATGCATGTGGCCCGTCATGTCTTCCAGAAACGGCAGACCACCTGGGGCAGGAGCTGGGTTCCATCCACGTCCCCAGCCCTTCCCCAGGGGCCTGGCTCAGGAAGAGAATAAAATTAAAAATACGAAAATATTAATTTTTAGTTTTCCACCAGCAAGTATGAATTCCTGTTCGTCTGAAATCAGCCTACTTTCTGGGAGTCGAAAAGGGGTAAATGTGCCCTTTGATCATGAGAGGCTCACACCCTCCCCACAAAGGATTCTGGGCTTACATGAAACACCCAGATGTGCTGTTCGACTTGGAAGGCTAGAAAAATGTAAAAAGCCTGGGCTCAGTGTGCCTTTGTTTGGCCTTTAAACATTGATTGGCTGAAGTGAATGATGCCTTCCAGATGCTTCTCTCTCCTCCAATCTCTTCCAGCCTGGAGTCCGGCTGGCCAGCCGGGCCCCAGCACGGGCCTCCCCGCAGCCCAGCACCCGCACATCCAGATGGCCTTCGCCTTCCTCTGGCCGGTGCAGCTGGGGTGGTGCAGGGCCGGGAAGGCGTCCCCACGGCCCCTGGGGCTCCAGCATTCCCCAGGCTGTGCTCCGGGCTGCAGAGCCGGGGTGGGCCGTCTCCGTGCCCATTATGTTATTTTGAGATCCTCGGAGGCCTCCACTCTGCCTGCTCAGCCCCACCTCTCCATCGCTGCCCTCTCCCGCTGCCTCGGGGACCTGCTGCTAGTGACGGGACCCCGCGTGTGCTCGGGCTCTGAGCCACCATCCTGGGCCCTCCACACACTGGCATTTGTCACAGGCCGACTTGGAGGGACGGATAGCTTTCCTCTCTTAGAAGAAACGTCATCCTGGGGCTGGGGATGTGGCTCAAGCGGTAGCGAGCTCGCCTGGCGGCGCGGGGCGCTGGGTTCGATCCTCAGCACCACATAAAAAATAACTCAAGATGTTGTGCCCACCCAAAACTGAAAAATAAATGTTATAAAATTAAGAAAAAAAAAAAAAGAAACATCATCCTTGCAGTCTGATTGAACAAATTAGGCACCAACATTAGCATTGCTTTTTACCTTTTCATTTCATAATAATCATAAATTCACGGAAGGTCGTGAGAAATAAAAATAGCACCGAGAGACTTCAGTTTCTGAGAAGATGGAACAGATGGTTTTTCCTATTCCATTCACTAAATACCGCTAAAAACCCTGGACAAATACAAGAAGACTGACCACTGGGGACAGGGGAAAAGCTTAAGATGACAGGGACCTCAGGACCCAAGGAACAACAAGGCGATGGGTTCCCTGGGGTTCCCTTTTGTCTGGAATATTGTAGCCTTGGGAGGAAACTGGCTCCAACCCTAACCCACAACTGTCCCAGCAGAAGCCTGGTCCTCCACCCAAAGGGTCAAGAGAGGGGCCTCGCAAGGAGACCCTTGACAGCAGGCGCTCCACCCCACAGAAAAGCCATGGCGCTGCCACGTCAGGCGGTGATGACTTGGCCACCACTGCCCTGGGCAGGTACCGGAGAAGGCTGAGGGGGACTCGCATTCCCGCCAGCTGGTGAGGAGCTCCCCGTGAGGTGGTGCAGGGCCTCGGGTCTCCCTCTGTGATCCAGGGGTAGGGAGGCTCCCCCTCTTCTCCCTGCAGCTCCAGTGGGAAGAAGTAACTGGGCACTCCTACCCCCCAGCCAGGGAGGCATCCTGAGGCTTGGCAGGGACAGGGACTCCTGCCTCCAGGACCAGCCCCCGCAGGCGTCAGGCCGAGAGGATCCCTGACTTCCACCTGCACCTCCAGGCAGGAGGTGGCCCCCTGCTCCCCGCCAGAGCCCTCACAGGTAAACAAGATCCAGGACCTCCCAGGAGTGCGAAATGCCCCTCATCTCACCAAGAACCAGGAAGGTTTAAAGTGGATGAAAAACGACCATGAATAGGCCCAACCAAGGACGGAGGTGTTAGGCTCTCGCAGCCATGACACCAAACAGGTGAAAAAACAGAAGGCCTCAACCAGGACACCATCTGGGAGCAGAAGGATCCAGCAGCAGAGACTGCCCAGGATCAACACGGGGGAGATCTTTCGGGGAAAAATAGACAAAACCTAGGGACCTGGGGGACTTTCAGAAACTAAGAAAAAGGAAAAAACTCGAGAGCAGCAGACTTCTCATGGGGCCCATGGCAGGCAGGAGAAAAAGGCACGGCCGGGAGAAAGAAGTCAGAGTGAAGGGAAACCAGTGCACACCAGAGGAATGAAACTGGGGGATTACTCACCAACAGACCTGAACTAAAGGAGCCGCTAAGAGAAACCCAAGCAGAAAGGGAAACCATAAGATAAGGAATCTCGGAACGTCAGGAACATAGGCAAAAATATGGGAAAATACAGTAGGATCTCCTTCCGTTGGATTTTCTAAATCATGTTTGACAACTAAAATGAAAATTTCAACACTGTCTGATGTGGCTCTAAATATATGTGGAGGAAATATTTAAGACAATTATAAATGGGAGAAGGTAAATTAACCTAAAGGGAGGTAATATTTCTACACTTTAATTGGTAAATGTCAATACTGATAGGTAAGTTCTGTATATATCCTGTACATATAATCTAGAGTAACTGCTAAAATTGCTAAATAATACATTTTTATAGATAAATTAAAATTCTAGTGATTCTAGCTATGTGGGAGGCTGAGGTCAGAGGCTCACAAGTTTGGGGCCAGCCTGGACAACTTCGCAAGACCCTGCCTCAAAATAAAAGGAAAAATATAGGAGTGTGTGTGTGTGGGGGGGTGGCTAAGTGTTAGAGCACTTGAACAGCATGTAAAAAGACCCTGGGTTAAATCCCAGTATCTCTCTCTCTCTCTCTCTCTCTCTCTCTCTCTCTCTCTCTCACACACACACACACACACACATAGGAAAGAAAAGAAGGAAGAAAAAAAGAAAGGATAAAGTAATCTACAGGATGACAGGAAAAAGAAAGTAGAAACAGGGCTGGGGTTGTGGCTCAGTGGCAGAGCACTCACCTAGCATGCATGAGGCACTGGGTTCGATCCTCAGCACCACATAAAAATAAAAAATAAAGATATTGTGTCCACCTAAAACTAAAAAAATAAATATTCTTTTAAAAAAAGCAGAAACAAAAACAGAATGCATATAAAACAAAAAGACAAAATGGCAGACTTCAGCATTAACAAACCTATAATTACAATAAATATAAATGGTCTAAAAATAGTAATTAAAAGGCACAGATTGGCAGAGTGGATTAAAAAACACTATTTAACTATATGTTGTCTATAAGAAACTTGCAATGATATAGGCGGGTTAACTACAAAAAGAAGGAAAATGATATATCATACAAATATTAATCAAAGGAAAGCCATATCAATATCAGATAAAATAGACTCTGAGCAAAAATAAATAAATAAAATTACTAGAGACAGAGAAGAGCAATAGATATTGATAAGAAGGCCAACCCACCAAGAAGCATAGCAATCCTAAATGTGTTTGCATTAAAAAAAAAAATAGCTGTAACTGGGTGCAGTGGCGCACACCTGCAATCCCAGTGGCTCCGCTCGGGAGGCTGAGGCAGAAGGATTGGGAGTTCTAAGCCAGCCTCAGTAAAGATGAGGTGCTAAGCAACTCAGTGAGACTCTGTCTCTAAATAAAATACAAAATAGGGCTGGGGATGTGGCTCAGTGGTCGAGTGCCCCTGGGTTCACACTGGTACAAAAAAGAAAAAAAAATCTGTTAAAATGTGTGAACCAAGAAGTGACAGAACTGAAAATATAAGAAGGTGAATATTTTGTAGAGCCTTCTGTAACCCTGTCTTGGTAATTTATAGAACAACTAGACAGACCATCAATAGGATACAGAAGAAATCAACACCCACCCACCCATCCACAGGACCTGAACAGCATCTATAGACACCTACCTCAGAAGGGCAGGCCTCGTGTTTTCCCTGTACCCAGGAACGTGTACCCAGACAGACCACTTCCCGGGCCATAAGAGAAACCTCACACACTGTGAAGACTGAGGTCATACCAAGCATGTGTTCTACTCACAATGGAATTCAATAAGAAATCAATGACAGAAAGAAAACAGGAGATTTCCAACACTTAGAACTAAACAGCCTATTTCTAAGTGATCCATACGCCAAAGAGAAAGTCTTGAGGGAAGTAAGGAAAATACATCAAACTGAATAAAAATGAAAATAAAATGCTTCAAGATCTTTGAGACACAAAAGCCGTGCTACTAGGGAAACTCACAGCGGTCAGTGCCCAGTTAGAACGGAGGAAAAGCCCGAGTCCATCCATAGTCAGGGACTTGCCCTCAGGGATGGAAAAGGAAGAGCAAAGCCACCCAGGCAGTAGGCGGAAGGAAGAATACAGAGCAGAAATCAACGCCATCAAAACCAGAGGATCTGTTAGACCAAGAGCTGTTTCTTTAAAAAAAAAATTAATTGTAGATGGACCCAATATCTTTATTTTTATTTATTTATTTTTTAAGTGGTGCTGAGGATCGAACCCAGGGTGTCACATGTGCAAGGCAAGTGCTCTACCACGGAGCCACAGCCCCAGCCCCAAGAGCTGATTCTTTAAAATTGGCCAACCTATCGACACTGCAAAGGAAACAGAGACAGTACACAGATTACCAATGAATGCAGAGCTCCCAAGGATGACAAGGGAAAACTAGGCAGCTCTATTCTCTCTCTTTCTCTCTCTCTCTCTCTCTCTCTCTTTTCCTTTGGTCCTGGGAACTCAGGACCACTCAACCACTGAGCCACGTACCCAGCCCAATATGCGCAGCTCTGTACACGCAGATCAAACACAGGAGACGGCACAAACGGTGAACAATCCCAGCTCATCCAATATGATACCGGTCACCTGGGCAGCTCTGTAACTTTTGATGGAATTGATCATATAATTTAAAAATGCCTTGAAAGAAGTCTTTTTGAGGTCTAGAAGGTTTAATTGAAAAATTCTACCAATCTTTTTCAGATACCAGAAGGAGAGGGAATATTTTCCAATTCACTTTATGAACATAGCATCATCCTGATACCCGAACCAGAGAAAGACAATACCAAAAACAGATAGTGAAACAAACAACAACAAAAAAACAATATTCCCCTTAAACACAGGTGAAAAAATCCTGACAAGATACTAGTAAGTAGAACTTACAATGTGTGGAACTATACAACACGACCATGTGGATTTTATTTTGGAGACAAAAAGCTGGGTCAATATTTGAAAAACAATATAACATATTAATGGACTAGAGAAGAAAAATCCTGTGAGCTTCCCGATTGATGCAGGAAAGACATTGGACAAAATTCAAACTTACGTGTGGAAAAAATGCTTAGAAAATGAGAATAAAGAGGAAATTCCACAAGTTGATAAAGAGCACCTACAAAACCCTACAGCTAGACTTAATAAGGTACATTTCCCTAAAATTGGGAGCAAAGCAGAGAAGTCCACTCTCCCCTCTTATTTAAATAGTGCTCTAAGTTTAAGCCAGTAAACGTGACAAGAAGAGGAAACCCAAGGTCTACAGGTTGGAAAGGAAGAAATGAAACTGACCCTATTTGCAGATGATACAGTTTCCCTGGTTGAAAATCCCTTGGATTCAGCAAAACATACTTAGAACTAGTGAGTTCAGCAGGATTGAAGGATGTGAAGTAAACATGGAGAACTCCACGTTATTTCCATGTAGTCACGACAAATACGTAGATACCAAAATTAAAGACACAATCTCATGATCATTTTAAAAATGAATTACATGTAAATCTAACTAAACATGGATGGGACATGTATACTGAGAACTATCCCACGCAGATGACAGTAACTAAGAGATTGAGTGAATGGAGAGGCACACCTTGTTCCTGAGCTGAAAGACAAAACGATTGTCGATCCTCTCCAAATATGCACACATTTACCACAATTCCCTTCGGGATCCCAGCAAGAATAGATCATACATAGAATTAGAAAGAGCATCCTAAGACTTACATGGAAAAGCAAAGGAATGAGAATAGCTCAAACAATTTTCTAAAGGAAGAATAAAGTAGGAGGAATGGATCCAGTCACGTGGTTTATTATATAGCCGGCTGTTGGCAGAAGAGCAGTCACAGGGACAAATCAACAGAGCAGAGGACTCAGGACTAGACCTCCACAAATACCCCCAGCTGATGATTGACACAGGTGCCAAAGCAGACCCCGGGGAAAATGGCCTGTTCTATGAATAGCACTAGAGATATCAGACACCCATCGCAGCGGCTCAGGAGGCTGAGGCAGGAGGATCGCAAGTTCAAAGCCAGCCTCAGCAAGTTAACGAGGCCTTAAGCAACTCAGTGAGACTCTGTCTCTAAATAAAATACAAAAAATAAATAAATAAAGGGCCTGGGGATGTGGCTCAGGTGCCCCTGAGTTCAATATCCAGTACAAACAAAAAGAGAAAAAGGAAATTAAATTGGACATCCATTGGCAAAAAAAAAAAAAAAAGGCTCAGGCCTCATAAAAATTAAACAAAGTGGATCACAGGCTCAAATGAAAAACATGAAACTGTATAATCTTTCGAAAAAGTAGGGGGAAATCTTTGGAATCTAGGACAAGGCAAAGAACGATCAGAGCTGACACTGAAAGCATTATTCATAAACAGAAAAACTGATAAATCCAGCTCATCCAAATTTAAAAATTTTTGTGCTATGAAAAACCTGGCTAAGAGAATGAAAGCTACCAACTGGGAGGAAGTGTCCTCAAGCCACCCACCACCCACCGAAGGACTGACACCAGACCTCTCAAACTCAGCAGCAAACAAAACAAAAACCAGACGCAGCCAACAGCCCCCTTAGAAAATGACCAAAGCTTGTGAAGAAGCATCGCACCCAAGAAGAGATGACGAGAAGCACATAGATTAGCCGTCAGGTCCCTGTGAATGAAAGCCGCAGGGGATGGCTCACACCTCCCTGAACAGCTGAGATGGAAAAGAGTGCCAACACCCAGTGCTGGTGAAGATGCGGGGAAACCGGCCCTGGTGCACTGCAGGTGGGACCGTAACGTGGAACAGCCACTCTGCAAAACCACAGAACTGAACAGCTTCACAGGCACTAGCAACTGTTCCTGAGAAACGAAGTCTTCCCTCCACATCAGTACTTGATATATATATAGGTGGTGCCTTCTTCTTCTTTTTTTTAATATTGATATAGATGGACAAAATGTCTTTATTTTATTCATTTATTTTTATGTGGCACTGAGGACTGAACCCAGGGCCTCACGTGTTCCAGTCAAGCGCTCTACCACTGGGCTACAAGCTCAGCCCTGGTGCCTGTTCTTAATGGCCCCAGCTGGGACAGCCTGGCTGTTCACTGACCACTGAGCGGGCCGCACCACCGCCTCCAGGAGCACCCCTGTCCAGTGCGCCGAGGCTTTCGTCATGGGCTGCATTTTGTCAAACGCTCTTTCTGTGTGCCCTGGAGTGGTTGTCGGATTCCTGCCAACGTGGGGAGCTTTGTCATGTGGCCGACCTTGGCATGTCGGACCTACCTCGGTCCCTGCGGAGGCCCCGCTGGCCACGCGTGCTGCCCTTTCTACGCTGGCCTTGGTCTGCTAATGCCTCAGGAAGGACCTTCGGTCTGTATTCACGAGGGACGCTGAAGTGCGGTTGCCTCTCTGGTAGAGCCTCTGGTCTCGGTGAAGGGGGCAAGGCTGGCCTCACTAAGTGGATTGGGAAATAGTCCTCCTCCTGTTTTCTGAAAGAGTCTGTATAAAACTGGTACATTGTTTCCTTCCATCTTGGACATGTTCACTCACCACTGAGGCCCTCCCTCTCACCTTGAGTCCCTCTCCCGACACAGTAGGTCCTCACGATGCTTGGAACAAACGAGCCTGTGATCTAGACGGGGAGCTGTGGCTTTGGAATTTCCAGGCTGCGCTGGTAACGGAGAGATGAAGGGCTGAGCTGACCGGCCGAGGGGTGGGCCTGGCTGGAGAGCTTCAGAGTCAAGCCCAGGAGCCTGCCCTGAGGCCCACAGACAGCCCAGATTCCAGTCTGGTTAGGGCAGGGAGAAGACCCTGGAGGAGCCTGGGAGGAGGGAAACCTGATAAATCCTTCAGCCTCGCTTCTCCTGCTCTTGGCCACTTGACCAGCGTGAGGCCGGGGATGGAGTAGCAGGTGGTACGGTGCCTGTCTGACACACACGAGGCCTTGGGTCCGAGTCTCAGTCCTCCCATCCTCTCCCCATAAGAACCACCTCTAACGTGTGAGCTCGGGTACCGGTGGGTGCACTGGCGTGATGCATGCCCAGGCCACCAATGCCTAAACTCCTGGCCCCTTTCCCCATGCTGCGGCCATCAATGCCCGAAGTCCTATCCTCAGGGAGGAGATTTGAGACCTGCCCCTCATCTCCACCTGCCACCACCTCATGAATGAACCTTCTCTTTTGCAAACATCGTATCAGTGGTTGGGGCACCATGTGGAGCCGGCCTGCTTCCCTAACAACCTTCCCGCTCTCAGAAATTGAAAATCCACGCCCAAGGTGCTGTTGGTCTTCTCTGCTTCCCTTCCTTTCTCCCCTACCACTCATGGTCGTGAGCACATTACGAAACGGTGGATGCCCAGAAAAGAGAGGGGTGCTCATCCCAAGGCGCAGGCAGGTGTCAACCAAGGTCCTGTGGCCATGCCTATGTGTGTCTGTGCTGGGCAGGGCTGCGCACTGAGGGAGGACTGGACAGAGTAGCCTTGCCAGGCTCATGCCCATGTTCCCGACATAATGACCACAAACCACTGAAAAAGAAGAAATGATGGCACACCCTGTTTCTAAAGGCCAGGAAATAGATTCTGCATTTTGGAAATTGTTCCATTCGAAAACTGTCAAAATGAAAAGACACAGGCTGGAAGGGACGCGCTCCAACCCTGGGCAAGCTCGCTGGTGGGGACTGGCTCTCTGCACATGTGTGACCCGAGGTGTTGCTGGGTGGCGTTTGCAGAGGGTCAGGGACACATCTCCTACTGCCAAAGTGCAGCGAGCCGAGGGACCCGGACAGCAAAGCCTCAGTCTCCAGTCCCCGGGGTGACCTCAGAGTCTAGAGAGAAGGGTTTCTGGAAGAGTTCTGAAGCATTATGTGTTCTGCGTAACTGGACCCGTTCTTTCTTGTTTCTCTAAGGTAGACCTCATATCTTTATGGTCTGTTTCATTTTCCATTAAGCTTTGAAAAGTATATTTTGAATGTTCCCTGGCATCAGAATGAGTCATAAGACCTCCGAATCGCCAACAGATGGCTTTTTCTAGAATGTGAGTGTGGGGGAAATTTTATTAAAGTGATTTTCGTGCGCAGAGAGAGAGAGAGAGATTAGGCTCGAATAAAGCCTGCCATAAAAATACACGTGTTCTCTGGGGAATGTTTCAGTTTTGATTTCAGGGTTCGGTCTTGGCTGGGTGATGAGAGTCTTTAACAGATATCTTTTCTTTTTTAGTTTGGGCTTGTTTTGTGTTGTTTGGCCTGAATCCATACTGTGACTCCAAGGCATAAAATGATGAGATTATACACCCTCCAGATTTTTTCTCGCATTTGTAGAGCCTGGATTCCGGGTTCTTCCGTGCCAGTAACTTACGTGTGTGGGGACGCAGCGCAGGTTTTAACAGCGCCTGGGCCAGGTACTTCCAAACTTGATCCCCCCGGGGTGGAGGGAACAGTGTTTCAGCCTATTGGCCCCAAATCGATTGACCCAAGGGCTGCCCGCACATGTTTCTCATTAAGGTTCTTCCTTCCCCAGGGACAGGCCTGGGACGCCTTCTTTCCTTAATTTTCCCGCCTTGCCTGGTGCCCAGCTGTGTGAGGCGTTAACGGGTATCAGCCAGCTGCGTGACTCGGACACACGGCCCTGAGAGGCGGGGGACATGGACAGGTTCCCCGGGAGTAGGAGTCCCACACGCCTCGGGGCAGAGGGTGCTGCCCCGTCTTTCACTTCCAGAATGGACTCTGGGAACTCGGAGGAGCAGAGGTGTGGCCTGGAAAGCCAAGAAGCTGCTTGGCGGAGGGAGAGACTTCTGGGAGCGGGAGAAGAGAGCCTTTGGTGCAGCCATGACCTGTGCCCACCTCTGCTCCTCCCCAGGACAGCTGGGCCTGCACCACGGTGGCTGAGGGCCAGGGTGGAGGTCACTCGCAGAGGACCCGCTGGCCGCTCTCTCTGGAATGCCTTCTCTCTTCCCAGGTGACCCTCACCTGCTCCTTAGGAGCCCTGGGGTCACATGTTCCCTGTCTAGGAAGACCGGCCCTGGGCCACGGTGACCTGTCTCCTCTCCGGGTTTCCTTGTCCTCCTGAGTCCCTCTGTCCTAACCTAATCCCAGGTGCTGCAATCTTCTGTCTGTGTCCCAGTCTGTGAGCTCCTCTGGGGAGGGGGGTGGCCCTCGTCTGGTGCAGCTCTGTGTTTCAGAGGGAGTGAAGGATGCTCTGTGCCCCCTCCAGCCCTCCCTCTGCCCCCCAGACTGTCCGTGTTCTCTGGAGAGCCCCGTCCTGCCTGCACTCCCTGCTCCTTCCGAGACTCTTCTCTGTGTTATTCCTCAGCATTTGACTCTGCTGGACCTAGAAGGTGGTTCTCTTTGTGTCCCCCCCACCCACATCTATTTGGGTAAGTTGAGCTTCTTTAACCTTTGGATTGGCATCTGTTCCTGTTTTGGGGGAAATTCTTAGTCATAATCAAAGTATGGCCATTGTTCTTTTCTCTCTCTCCTCCTTTTCTGAGGCTACAGTTACAAGTATGCCAAACCTTTGGATTAGATCCCAAGTCTTGGTATCCTGTTTTATTTTATCCATTCTTCTTTCTCTGCCTCAATTTAAGTATTTTCTACAGGCTTCCTTTGAGTTCACTTTTCCTGTGCTTTAACTAATCTGTGGTTAAAGTCTTCCATTAATTTCTATATTATAATAATTTATATATAACATTCTAGAATGTTAATTTGGCCCTTTCTCTACAAAGATTCCGATTTCCTATTGAAAGTATGCCTTTTATTATTATTCTGTCCACATTTTCCTCTGTCTTGTTTGACGTATCCATCGTTATCATTTTAAGATCCTGGTGCACTGATCTCAACATCTGCCTTGGTTCTGTGAGCATCTTTCCCTCCACTGCTCCTGCCCGCCCCCCAGCCCCGTGTTCTCGACTCTTCGTGTCTAGGGATTTGAATGGTGTGCTGGACATGGTGTACGAGAAGTAGGTTCTAAGTGGCATCGCATTCCCCAGGATGGTTCCTCCTCACATCCTAAAACTATTCGTGCTCACGTGAAAGAAGCTGAACACACAGCTGATTCTGCAGAATAAATATATGAGAGCTGTTCACTTCAATCCAAACGGAAACTGGGCAGGAAAGGGGCTGGACGTGCAGCCTGCCCCTGGCCACGCTGTCGGAGGCCTTTGGAGGCTTTTTGTTGAGAACCTGGTGGGCCTCTGTCTCCACGGCCCTGAACGTCCCCAGGACAGCCAGCTCTGCCCTCCTAGCTCAGCCTTCCCACTCCACCCAAGTGGACTTCCAAGAACG
This sequence comes from Ictidomys tridecemlineatus, assembly GCF_052094955.1. NCBI lineage: Eukaryota > Metazoa > Chordata > Mammalia > Rodentia > Sciuridae > Ictidomys > Ictidomys tridecemlineatus. Next base: position 3,475,271 of record NC_135482.1, on the reverse strand, counting down.
TACCAGTAGGGGAAGCCAGCTATGCATCCAAACCTACTCCAGTTCCTCGGCTGTTCTTTTCGCCTCAGGTGCCTCTCCACACATTCACACAGGCGCCCTGTCCTGTGTGACCATTCAAGTATTTGGTGGTTTCTCTTCTGGCTCTGACAGCAGCCCAATCCTTAGCCCTCAGAAAAAAATAATAATAATAAAATAATAGCTGGAAGCCGTCAGTGCACACTTCCCAATGGCAGCTCCTAAGTTCCCTGGTTTCCAGGCTCCTCCGTGCATTTCCAAGTCTGATTTTCATTCATCCAGCTTTTTCTAATCATTGCATTGGGAACACGGGCCGTGATGATCTACTACTTAGTCCAATTTACAAAACACAGGAAGAATGTCCCCTACATAGAGTTTTGCTTTTAAAATATAATTGTGCTCTAGGGGAACCACCAGACGCAGAATCGCATCCACACTGGGGTGCCCACTGGAGAGATCCTCGAAGCAACCATGCAAAGACCTTGCAGGGAACATGGGGAAATTGACTGTCTGGTCGGAGTGATCAAATTGTGGGGTTTTTCCTCTTTCTTATTTCCTTTAATAGGATTATAATGTGGTTTGTGGAATTTTCCAAAGTATTTTGGAAATTCAGACTTGGCTCTTGTGCCTCTGCTGGTAGGACTGTGTCCCTTGTTCCTATACATGGCCAGTGCTGTGCCCCTCGACCTACCCTGAGTCATGCCAGGTGAGTCCTGCTCTTTGAAGAGTCCTGACTTCCTTCTCATCTGGATCTTAACAAGGTTGAGGCTGGAAGCATCATGCGTGTCCATTGCTTGAGCCTCCTGGATTCTCTGGTGCTTTGGTGTCTCAAGCTCCCACTGGAGTCAGAGGTGGGGAGGGGAGAGCACCAGACTCAGCCTCTCCCTGTCCGTGGGCACCTGGGAAGCTACAGGCCTTGCTGGGCCCAGGTTTCTCTCTCTGTAAGTGAACAGTGTGCCCGCACCTCTTGGGCCCAGGCTGTGTGTGGCTTGCCAGGTCTTGACAGAATCTGCCTTTGAACCTGGGAGTCCACCTGAGCAGCAGCCTTCCATTGCCCATGGGTGTGTGCATATGGCCACTGTGGAGGCCCAGCACCAATCGAGGAGGGACACATGCCCGGCCCTGGGGCTCCTGGAAGGATCTGATTAGGTGCGTTCACAGGTCAGGCTCTCCCGTGCATAGAGGCTGCACATGAACGCATGCAGGACGCACATGCACATTCTCTGGGCAATCCCTGAGCTGGGGACCTTGACATGAACCAGGGGCAGCCCCACCCTGCAGTGAGAGAGACGGCAATCAGGCAGGACCAATATGGGTGCTGTGTGCCAAGACCCAGGGAATGAGGACCTGTGAGGACAGAGAAGAGGGCCAGGAGGAGAAGCATGGCCCCATGCCCCCCACCCCGTGGACTGCCCAGCTGGAGCCTGACGTCATGTGCTGGTGCCGTCAAGCACCATCAAACCCCAGATCCCAGGGGCGGATGGCGGTGGTGGTCTGAAACATGAGAACGTGTGAAACGTGGTCGTGAATGAAGTCAGCCTCGTGAAATGTGAAACCTGAGACACGGCCGACTTCTTCCTGTTTCAGAGTAAACACTGCACATTTTACACCAAGAAAGAAACTAAAACTGAGTATGCAGTAGGAGCCCTGTACAGCGGTGAGATCAGGACTCCATGTCAGGCGTTTCTCTTTGCTGGAAGCTTCTGTTTGTGATGGGGGAGTGGGGGGGCAGGTGCACAGAGCTGAAATGTCCCGTCCCTGTCAAGAGCAGCTCTTTGAACACTTTGGGCAGCTTTTGAAGGGAGAGAACAGGTTGGTGGGGAGGGGAAGGGCCTGCCACGTGGGGCAATGGCAGCCACAGGCAAGGGGAGGAGGTGGGGAAGGGTAGCTCCTGTCTCAACGGAAACTCTGTCCCTTGCAGTGCCAGCTCCGTGGAGGCCGGAGAGCAGTCTGGTTCCGTTCTGCACAGAGAACAGTGCCTGGCACATAGTAGGTGCTCAGTAGAACATTTGCTAAGTGAGCGAATGAACCAGCTGTTTCTGGAGGTGCAGAGAAGAGGCTGAAGATGAACTAAAACACAGGGCAGGGTCCAAGAGCTGCGCATGGCCGCTGGGTCCTGACCCTCGTGCTGCAGACCCTGGGGAATCAGCAAGGAGGACCAAGCCACTGCCCTTGCCCAGCTGTCCCAGACGTGGGGGGGGGGGAGGCAGATGTGCCGCTAGGTGGCCCTGGCCACAAACAGCCTCCTGGAACAGCCTGGGCTCTGCCGGGGCCTGTCCTGAAGCTCCTGGTTCCTGCTGTGCTACTCGAGCCACGGCCAGTGCCCGGCCAAGGATCAGGGAGCCGGAGACACACAGCGGCAAAGCCAAGGGCTGGGAAGGAGGCGAGCCCAACAGGGATGGCTGGGGACATCGGTCTCCTGAGCTTCCCTGAAGAAGGGCTGAGAGCGTCCAGCACGTGGCCAGGGGCCCGGCCCCCTCAGGACTCCTTGAAGACACACTGCAGGCGGCTAAACCTACGCGGAGCCGCCACGGCCTCTCTCCAGTCTGGGCTGTTCTTCCCGCCTCAGGTGCCTCTCCACGCTCCTTCTGCCACGGAACTCCTGATACGGAGCCTCCCCCACGTCTTCTGAGGTGGACTCTCCCTGCTGTGGCCGCCGCCATCACAGCTAACGCTTAGCAAATAGGCTCCACGTGTGATGGGATTCCAACTCCAGAGCCAGCATGAAGCTGGGTCGCAGCCATGTGCAGCTCAGGGTGGCCAAGGTCATCAGCTCCTTGCTGGCCATAGAGACAGAGCCCACACACCCTCACAGCGTCACAACACGCTGCCCGCCAGGAGTCACTGGACGTGGCCTCCAGCACTGTCCCTGGGCACCCTCTCCTGATCCTTTTCCTTTGGCATCTGTTTGACACTGAGATTCTGGAGAGACAGGGCCATACACTTGACCAGATGCCCGCCGTCTCTCCTCCCCTCCCCGCCCACCTGGCAAACTCTTGCTGGGGCCTGAGAGCCCACCTCCAGCAGGTGCCCCTTCTCAGGGTCCCTCGGCTCTCCCCCGCACTGCCAGACAGTGAGCTGGGCCTGACCCTTCAGTTTCCAGGGTCCAACACCAACCTGGCCCAGGTGGGTTCTGAAGTCCACCTGGAGTCACAGGGATTAAACCAGGTGCTGGTTTGGCCACTTCATAAAACTGTGATGGCAGGAAGGTCTGTTCACCCACTTGAACCTCAGTTTCCTCCTCCATAGGGTGCAGCAGTGGGGAGCAAAGACGGGAGGAAGGGCATCACACCCTGAGTTCATCTGTGAGGGGTCCTGGTGTCAGTTTGAGCCCAGGTCAGGGAAGGGGGGCTTGGGGGTGTCGGTCAGGCTCACAGCTATCATAGATTCTCCTATTAGATGAGTCAATGCGAAGGTTCTTTTTTTTTTTTTTTTTTTGGTGCTGGGGATTGAACCCAGACCCTTGCACATACCAGACAAGCTCTCTACCAACTGAGCTATATCCCCAGCCCCGACACGGAGATTCTTGAGTCCTCTGGAAAAACACTGTCAGGAAACTCTGCGCTGACAATTGAGCAGAACAAGCTTGTTTTGCAGGTCCCAGGGCTCCCCGGTACCTGTGGCTAGAACCCTGGGGAGGCTTGGGCCTTTAATTGGAACCATGTGTCCTTCCAGCAAGCAGCAGGTGACCAGGCCAGCTTCGAGAGGGCCGCTCATTAGAGCAAGCGTGCCCTCTGACCCCTTCATCTGACTTCTGGGAACACATCCCAAAGAAATAACCCCAAATATGGACAAATAAATGGTCTTCGCGGTATTTCTTAAAACAGCAGAGGAACTGGAGTCAACCCGAACGTCCCACGGAGGGACCAACTGATGTTCCTCGCAGCTGACGGCGCCTGTCGCCCGCTGCGGAGGGACAGCCAGGGAGGTTCTGAGACCACGGGGTGTTTGTGACAGAATGTTAATTAAAGAAATCAGGTGGCAGAGCTCTGCACCCCGCGACGGGCTGTGTAAACATCGCATGTGGAATGCGGGGCCCGGGGACGGGGCTGTGGACGAGGGGCAGTTTCTGCCTCCGCGTTCCCGGTTTTAGGCGATGTGGTCATGGTTAAAAGCACATTATACATTTTTTAAAAGGAAAAAACAGAGAACCAGTGGCAAGTTTTCCGGGGCAGAGAGAGGACTTCTGCCTTGGGAACAAACGGCGCTGCAGACGCACAGGCACCGCCTGCTCTCGATTTCTTCTTCTTTAGTGGAACAGTAATACACGTGCCGTACGAAAAGTGTTCTGTGCAGAAAGACACAGATGCCACTATCCTAATGAGGCTGCCAGTGTTTCAGCCGTGTTTACACGTATTTTATTAATTAATTTTTATATATTCACTTATTTAGGTACCAGGGATTTAGCCCAGGGGTGCTTTACCACTGAGCCACATCCTCAGCCCTTTTTACTCTTTGTGTTTTGGAGACAGGGTCTCTCTCAGTTGCTTAGGGCCTTGCTAAGCTGCTGAGGCTGGCTTTGAATTACCATCCTCTTGCCTCAGCCTCACAAGGCACTGGGATCACAGGCATGCAACACCACATCCGGCTTTGCATGTATTTTAACAAAGCCTACCATGTAACAGATTTAAAGTTCTACTTTCACTTCTATTTTATTTAAAAACCAAGGATCTTGGTTGCAACCATCTTCCTATTTACAAATGTAGTTACTCCATATTCAGTAGTGTGGGGAGTGGGGGCACATTGTATTTACTTATCTGTTTCTCTAACACATTCATTATCAAGTTTCTACTTATGATTATATTTCTATTATAAATCTCATGATAATAAATATGGTTATACATAATGTTCCTGTGGTTGTACACAGTGAACAGGTAAAGTCTTAGAGCTTTCCTTCATGTCAGCAATAACAAATTAGAAAACATGATGAAAAATATTCCACCCAGAAGGACAACAGAAATATAAAGTGCTTAGAACTAAAGACGCAGGCTAGGTCTGGAGTGTGAGCCAGGCTCAGCCTGCAGGAGCTCTTGATTATTCCCAGCACCAAAAAAATAAAAACGTAGGTGCCCACATATGGATGAACCCGGAGGACTTTATGCTAAGGGGGAAAGGCAGACACAGAACAAAGACACGCGCGGTCTCACTTATATGTGGAATCTTAAAAAATAAATAAAAAGAGGAATGAATAGAATACAGTAGAAGACAACAGGGCATGAGTGGGAGGAAGTGGGGGGTTTAGATCATAGGACACCAAGCTGCAAGGTACAGATGTTCCCAGAAGCTGGGACTTCCGACTCCAGGGAAGAAGGAAAAGGAACCAGCCAGGGAGAGCAAACGTGCACCCAGGCAGAACCTGGGGCTCCAGCTGAAGGAGACAGGCTGCTCCCCAAATGCAGTGGGAGGAGGCCTGGGTGAGTCTCTGGGGGAGGCTGACATCCAGTAACTTTCCACTGGCCCAGGGTCATGTTTCCCAAAGATATTTCTTCTTGTCCGAGACTCAGATGATCTTGTGATTAGGGTCAACTTGTCCCAGTAGCTGCTGAGTTACTCTTGCAGGGAGGGTCTGCCTGGGGTACTGAATGGGACTGTGGGATGCAGACCCCTCCGCTGGACTGTCCAGTACCCACAAACACCGTTTTCTCTGTCTTTGTGAACTGCCCATTGCTGATCTCGACGCAGCTATCACGAAGGTTCACAGTTACTGATCCACCAGAGGCAACCAAGATCATACCCAGTGATTACCTCTGAGACGGTGACATTGGGACCATAGTTTTGTGTCCACTCTGTAGGGGTTGTCCGCTCCTCCTCTGGTTCTGTGGCAACCCCAGTAAGAAAGACAGACGTCTGTGATGACGCACGCCCTGCTCCACAGCCTGCGCTGGCGGGAAGGTAGAGCTCGCGTTCCTGCTCAGAGTGGCCAACACAGAGGAAGGCAGAGCTGGGCTGGGGCTCAGTGGAGCACTTGCCTGGCATGTGCGAGGCACTGGGTTCGTTCTCAGCACCACTCGTTAATAATAATAATAATAAAGTTCCACTGACAACTTACATATATATATATATATATATATATATATATATATATATATATATATATATATATATATATAATTTTTTTTTTAAGGCAAATCTGCACCCAAACAGAAGCCAGATGAAAGGACTGTCCCAGGCTCCAGGGCAGAGCCCCGGGCATCAGGGTTGGTTCCTCCAAGAAGGCAGGAAGTCGACGTTGTCCCATGTGGTCCCAAGGAAAGGCACACAAACTTCCTTGTTTTGTGTGGTTACCCCAGAAGCACCTTCACTCTCTCCAGCTCCACTTGACCGCTGTGGGGGCAGCCCGAGGACCAGGCCCCTCTCCCTAACATGAGGCTCCTCGGGCTTTGTGTTTTCTGGGCCTTTGTTCGGGTGGCCCCAGGGACTGTTCAACATACAAATAAGTGGTAGTGTTTTATTGGAACTTGCCCCTGTTCTTCCTCTGATCCATGGAGGGTTCAGGTTCTAGAATGTTCCGGAACGTGTGCCCCCTTCCCTCCTGGTTCCAACGCCTGTGACAATGTCCCAGGTCCAGCATGGTGGCTGTCCCTCCCTCTCTCTGCCGCGGCACTGGTCTGCTGGGCTGCTGTGACATGCGCTGCGGACAGGGTGGCTTTATTCTCACAGTGCTGAAGGCCAGAAGTCTAAGATCAAGGTGTCAGCAGGGTTGGCTCCTTAAGAGTCTTCTCTGTCCTCGCTGGTCCCCTCTGTGCAGGTCTGTGTCCTACTCTTAGCTTTTCACAGGGCAGCAGCCCTGTTGGGTTAGAGCCCACCCTGACGTCAGGTCCTTAAAGACCCCGTCTCCAAATACAATCACACTCTGAGGTGCGGGATCTGGGACTTTAGCATATGAACCTGGGGGCACTGTGCCACCCACAACTCCAGGCAGCCACTTGGCACCGTGCTAAGTGGGCACTCTGGGAACTTCTGGGAAACGGAGGCAGCCTAGGGACCCCCCCCTTCAAACCCCAATTCTTGCAGCCTAATCAGAAAGATTTCGGACACGCCACTTAGAGCAACAGGAATGTGTTTACTAGAGGGGACGGGAAGGGGGCCAAGGGGACACTCTCACAGGACAGAGTGGGTCCTCTCAGAGACAAGAGCCGCAAGGTGCTTCTCCTGTGCTCCACTTTATGGGGGATCCCAGAGAAGTTTCCAGAGAGTCCCACCCAGGTCTACCTCTTGATGTCTGCCTGACAGCAGGATGACATCAGACTCCAGTCCCCACGGCCATGACAACTCTGGTCACTTTGGCCCATGTGGACAGGTTCTAACTGGAATCTTTTCTTACAGAATTCATGGTTAGGGAGAATTATTCTTATCTCCCTGAATTCCAGTTCAGAATGACTTGTGTTCTTCTTATCAACATTATCTGAAGGCCTGAGTTTCTCCTGCAGGTGGCTGGTGGCTTGCTGGGGAATGTGACACATCCCGTCCTCTGAAGCCTCGTAAGTCCTTAAAACAGGGCTGCACGTAAATTGCTTCTTGAAAGGAAAGTATGTGGGGTCAGCACAGTGGGTGCAGTTTACAGAATGGTTCCCCTAACCTCAGGTTCCCATCTCTTGCATCTGTCTGTCCCCTGTCAGTGACACAGCTGGGGACCCAGACCTGCCTGGTTTACATCCTGGCTCTGGTGGTCCCCTGGTGATGCTGTCCCCCCAGCTGTGAAATGGGAGTCACTTCCTGTGGGCTGACCGTCACTGGGCGCTAGACCCATGGAAACTGACCCCTGGACGGAAGATTAAGATGGCCCAGGCAGGGCCCAGCGGGCAGAGGACTCCTGCCGGATTCCTAAGCCCACTTCCCCCTCAACCTGTCCTGTGGTGGCCCTGCCCTCTCTCATCCCCTCCTGTCCTGCTGAACTGCACCCACTAATTTTACCCAACATGGTCCATCCTCAGACCTGGACGCTGCCTGCTCCTCCCTCATCTGGGATGTCTGTCACCCACCCAGGCCCTTCCCCTCCCCCGGCCTGGACCTGCTCCAGCACCACTCACCCCCAAGATGGCTCCAGCGCAGGGGTCTGGTTACCTCCTCTAGGAAGCCTTCTTTGATGACTTCTTCCTCCTCAGCCATCCTCCTGTCCCTGCCTGCCCGGTGGCAGGGGTTGTCACTGATGTGGAGGAACCCCTTGAAAGCCAGGGGCAAGTCTGAGGTGCCAGCGTGGGCCCATGGCAGAGCGGCCACCCACGCCCACTTACTGTGAGAATGCACACGCACTCGGAGGGCCTCGGAGGGCCGTCCAGTGTCCGGGTCTGAGAAGGGAGCAGCTGCTTGGGGTTTGGGGAGCACGGTGGTACTCCAGATCTTATGTGTGTGGAATAACTTGGGGCTTCTCATTTCCAACAGCCCACTGACAGCCTGGTATTCTCCCACATTCTGGGGCCTGGTCACAGGTTTGCCCAGGACCTTCCCAGTGAAGAAAATCCTTAGTGGAGGAGGGACTCAAAAGGGACAGTAAGTGGACCGCAGCCCAGGTCGGCTCCCAACTGGCAGAGGGCAGAGACTGGGCAGCCACACTAGGTCTGCCACCTCCTCAGCTATAAAATGCAGAGAAGAGAGGCCATCTCAGTGGTGGCCATGACGTCACCTGGGTCTCTTTCTTACCACCCCGTGTTGCCAGCTGCTAGGAAGCCACTCTCTCCATTCACGCCCTCAGCAAGTGGCTCAGGAAGCCAGGCCCACGGCAAAGATGGCAGACACAGGCTGTGCCTCAGGGGGCCCAGGGGCAAGGGGGCCCAGGGGCGAGGGGGCGGAGCAAAAGCCTGCACACGAACAGAAAGGAGGGACGGTGGGCTGGAGCAGAGGGCCACAGGGAGGCGGTGCAGGGCAGAGAGGGGACATCCAGGCCCAAGGCCTCGGTCAGCGTGAGCAGCAACAGCACTCTCAACAGCTCATCTTGGCTGAGACCCGAAGGACAGGAAGGAGCTGGCTGCTTAGACAGAACGAGAAGACGGCCTTGGAGAGGGCTTAAGGACCTGGCAGGCCCAGGACTCCCAGCTCCTGGCTCGAGCCTGTCTGGAACTCCTGTCTGCTCTAAGCAACGAGGAGGGAAGCGAGGCTGGTGCTTTGAGCTCTAGGGGTCAGGCGAAGGCCAGGACGCTGTGGCCAGTGAGTGAGGGGTTAGCCAGGTGCACCAGGGTCAAGGGCCCAGGTGTGCCTGGAAGGGCGGGGGCAGGGCAGTGGCTGCTCTCAGAAACCTTGAGGAAGGAATGCAGCTTCAGGCTCAAAGACTGCGGTGCAAAGGTCACAGGAGGCTGGGCCGGGCATTTGTCGATTAACTTGGGAACAACAGCCCGTGAGCACCAGCCATGATCTTTCAAACAGATGGAGAACTGTTTGTGATGGGGAAGAGTGCTGGACTGTCACTGTGGACATGGTGCATGACTTCCTGCTTGCAGCAGATTTCCAGGGTGTGTGTGTGTCATCGTGCCCAAAACCCTGGGTCAGAGGCTGGGGCCTCCGCCCCTTCTACCCCACAGGAAACCTGCCCAAAGATCAGTCTCTCCCTCTCTCTCTGCAAACTGCAAGCAAATGTGCTGCTTATCAAGTTTCTTGACTCTTACATAAAGACCCAGGAGGAAAAGGATCCGAATTTTGTGCCAGAAACACGCTGGTCTCCCCTGATAACACGGTGCGCTTTCTTTGGTCAGGAGCCACAGCAGTGCTCCTAATGGGAGGTTTGCCTCGGTGGCCAAGAAAGGTCGGGTCGAGTTTAGGTGTAGTAAGCACATCACCCGAGGTTTCTGGCACAAGGATTCCCCTGTTGATTGTCCCCTAAACAAATTAAATCACATTTTTAAGAAATTAAGAATAAAAATTTCCCCCATCAAATGAGGCTTCCACTTTCATTTGGTTTCCTTCTGGTCCTTAGCCACATGGATACACCTCGTGCGTCGTCATGATGGCACACTCACCCTTCATGTGGGCTCTGTTTTCACGTGCAGTTTGTTCACTAATACCATATTACTGCTTTGGTCTCCTGTCCTGCCTTTTCAACAATAGCATGATATTCTGTTGAGTCACTGAATACTGATCTGTGGTAGTTGAATCCAACCCTATGGACCATGCATGGGCTAGCACTGGACACTGCCTTTTCCTAGATTTTCCCGTTATACATAATCGTGCCATTATATAAATGAGTTGTGAACAAGTCACACAACAGAAATGGTCCATTAGCACTAGAGAAGTCCAGCCATTGCTCCTGATAAAAGACACATTGAAACAAGACAGCCTGTGGCCCACTTTAAACACAATGTTACGCAATCTGGAGGGGCGGTGGAGGGACCCGGGGCTTCTCTGCCTGTTGGCCTGAAAGTGAATTTGTCCATTTCTGGCTGAAACGACTCTTTCAGGGCACCCATGTTAGGAGCCACTGAGATACAGCCTGTTCTGGGCACACAGGTTTCACTGCAAAGTAATTTCTAAGCCCACAATTTTTTTTTTTAATTTTTAATTTTTTGTAGTGCTGAAGAAGGAACCCAGGGCTTCAAACATGCTGGGCAAGCGCTCATCCTGAGCCCCACCCCAACTCAAACCCTGCGAAATTTAAATGACAGAACTGTCCTGTGATAGGAGATTCAACTCTGGCCTGTCCATTCTTCAGGTATTCACGTGGTGTTCCAGTGTGTGTGTGTGGGGGGTTACACTTCCATGTTCAGTGAGAAACAAGAAACTGGATACAAAGTCACCTCCGGAGGAGCCCCGGGCTGGGAGTCAGAGCACAGGAATGAGCCACCTACTCCTGCTGTCCCTGTCTATACCCCCACCCCCTCTGCAGCCACCTACAGCCTGGTCATTCCTTCCCCATCCTCAGAAAGGGTGATGCGGGGGCACCTGCTCTGGCTCCGGCAGGAATTCTCAGGCCCAGCCTCACTGAGCCCAGGCTCTACTGGGCAGCTCCAGCCAGACTCCCTCTCTGAACCCTTCATGGATATCTCCCTGCCCAGCCTTCCTCCCACCTCTCTGCCTATTTCTTCCAGTGGCCTGTCTGGGGGGCCCAGGACTCTTCCCCATCAGCCACCCTCTCTTAGCCCTCTAGACTCTACATACCCTTATTCCTCCATGGCTTAAAAAAAGACAGAAGAATACCAAAGTACTACAGAGTCCCAGTCTGCCCAGCTCAGGGGCCCCTCTGTCCATGCACATGCTTAGGTGCCTGGTATCATCTCCAGCAAGAACATACCAGATCCCTTTTGAGGCTGCCCAGGGTCTCTGGTGCCTCCCCTCTGCCCTTTCAACGGCAATTCCGTGTCAGGGAGGTCTCTGTAACCAAGCAGGCAGTTAGTGGCAGGTGCCCTTCATGAGCTTTCCTGGGTTCTCTGCAAACCTCAAGTGTGTGAGGCATCTTGTGGGAAAATGTCTTTTGTCTCTTTGGTTTTTATTTTTTATTTTATTTTTTTAAATTATGCCATTATACATATATTCTTTTTTTTTGCATTACAATTTTTTTAATGTTTATTTTTTAGTTATCGGCGGACACAACATCTTTGTTTGTATGTGGTGCTGAGGATCGTACCCGGGCCACACACATGCCAGGCGAGCGCGCTACCGCTTGAGCCACATCCCCAGCCCCAGGTTTTGATTTTTAAAATTCAACATTCAGAAAAGGGCAGCTGGGTGTGGTGGTACCCATTGGTGGTCCCAGCTACTTGGAAGGCTGAAGCAGGAGGATCATTTGAACCCAGGAATTCCAGACCAGCCTGGGCAACATAGCGAGACCCCATCTTAAGAAAAAAGGGTCAGCGGGAGGCTGAGGCAGGAGAATGGCAAGTTCAGAGCCAGCCTCAGCAACTTAGCAAGGCCCTAAGCAACTTAGCCAGACCCTGTCTCAAAATAAAAAGGGCTGGAGATGTGCCTCAGTGGCTAAGAGCCTCTGGGTTCCATCCCTGGTAGAAAAAGAAGAAAGGAAGGAAGGAAGGAAGGAAGGAAGGAAGGAAGGAAGGAAGGAAGGAAGGAAGGAAGGAAGGAAGGAAGGAAGGAAGGAAATGGGTGGGGGCACATTTTGTAAGTGAGCAGCTTGACAAAACTTCAGACTGAACCCAACCTTGTATCCAGAACCCAGGTTAAGAAGCCAGCCCCTCATGCTCCCTCTAGTCCCTAACCCACTCTAGTGATCAGCACTCCCCTGATTTCTGGCCTGTGCTTGTTCTTCCTATAAATGGAACCACGTGCCAGTGCTTCTCTGTGGCTGGCCCTGCTGCTCAGACTGTGATCACCCTGTGGAGCTGTGCACCTTGCTCCAAGTCCCCGGTGTGGACCCTGAGGGTGGATCCACTCTGCTGTGCTGCTGTGACCATGCTGTCACTCCCACTCGGGAGCTCTGTTGAACAGTGCCACTGTGACCGTCCCAGTACACGTCTGTCTGCTAGTATGCACTCGTATTTCTGCTGGAAAGAGCCCCGGAGGAGAACTGCAGAACCCTGGAATCCATACATTCAGCTAAATAGAGTTCCTGTGGGTCTCCTCCCGGGGAACCAAATCTTTACCTGTACTAGTTTGTTTGGTTTGGGGGTTTTTGTGTGTGTGTGTGTGTGTGTGTGTGTGTGTGTGTGTGTGTGTGTTAAAGAGATCTATTTGTTTCAGGCAGACCATCTCGTCCTCAGTAACCACTGGATGCAGTTACGAATTAAGCACAAGTCGGCTCCCACAGGCCCTGCAAAGGCTGTCCCATGGCTTCCCAGCCTGAAAACTCTCCTCTCCATAGGGTTTTTGGGTCCAGCTGGGACAGGCGAGGGACCTGCAGCGATGCGCGCCAGCCGGGCGCCCCAGGCGGGAAACGAGCACTCCGGAGAGCCCCGAGTGGGCCCGCTCCAGGGGACCCAGGACACTCGAGGCCGGGGAGGCCGGGGTTCCGGCGGCCTGGCTGCCCGCGTCCGGGCGCGGGTCCTTTCCGCGGGCCAGGCGCCCTAGCCCTGATCCTGAGCCCGCCCGCGGCAGTGGAGGGGGATAGGGCTTTGCGGGGGCCGAGTCTGGGGGCCTGGGGCGAGTCCGCCCGGAAGGGCCCCCTTCTGCGCGCCCCTGCAGGGGGGCCAGGGCCCCGCGCCGCCCGCGGCCGTGGCAGCGCGCCCCCGCGGCCGGGGCGCCGGAGGGAGGGTCCCGGGGCCGCGCGGGGGCGGCGGGAGGGAGGACGCGCGGCCCCGCCTCCTCCCGGGCGGGATAATTGAACGGCGCGGCCCGGCCCAGCGTTGGCTGCCCAGGTTCGGCCGATCGCGGAGCCGCTGCCGTCGCGCCGGTGAGCCCGGAGCCGCCGCGCCTTTGTCCGCCGCCGCCCGCCCGCGCCCGCCGGCCCCATGGAGCGCGCCGCGCCGCTGCGCCCCGTCCCGCTGCCGCTGCTGCTGCTGCTGCTGCTGCTGGGCGGCCTCTCGCTGCTGGCTGCCCGAGGTAGGGCGTCTCGGGCCCAGGGTCCCCTTTGTAGGGTCCCGGTCCCCGTTCCCTGGCCGTGCTTCTTGGAAGTTCTGCAGCTGCCAGGACTCAGAGCCGCGTGCGCAGCCCAGCGCTGCGCATCGGGGCGGTCATCGTGCAGGCTGCAGAGCCGCTGGCTGGGGACGTCCCCTCCCTTCTCTCTCCTGGTCGGCCTAACACCTCCCTCGCTTAGGGGTCTACCCCACGTCCCTCTTCCTCTAGCGCGCCCTGTCATCCACCCTCTACCCCAGTCCTGGCACATAGACTCTGCCGCGAAGACCCCAACCTGGGTCCTTGGGGGTGGGGAACACTTTGGCCCGAAGCCCCTTGTGTGTCTTTTCCCACTGCACCAGCCCCACCCCTGGTGGGGGCTGTTGTATCATCTCGCTGAGGAGCAAACTGAGGGGTGGGAGCAGTAATTTGTCCAAGAGACAGTCGGTTTGGGGGTAGGGAAGTGGACAGGAAGAAATCAGAAAGTAAGGGCGAAGCTAGAAGACTTCAAGGTGGTGGTCCTCTTGGGATCTGGCCATCTCCTCCCTTCCTGCCCCCCTGGGACACAGGACCCAAGGCAGTGCTTCTGCCAGGCTTCGTGTTCAGCTGGGACAGGGGACAGGTCACTTCCAAACCTACCACCCTGTGGCAAGGTGGGAGGGGTGTCCTCTAGCAAATCTGTGGCCTAGAACCTCCTCTCCCAGCCCTGGGAGGAACAGTGCAGGGATAGTGCCACCCACGCGGTGCCTTTCTCTCTGCAGATCCTCCAGGCCTGGTGTGATGTGGTGGGGGGCAGTCCCAGTGCCTCTGGATCACAGCAGCTGCTGGGCGGGAGAGCCATGACCTCTGACCTCTCTGCTGGCCCTGTGGCTTCTCAGGGCCATTAGCCAGGCCCTGCGCTGCTGGAGTCTTTGTTTCTCCTGGGGCCCAGGTCCAGACCACCCCTGGAATCTCAGATTCTTTATCCCTGGTTTAGTTTAGTTTCTTTTGAATTCTCTGATCACTACCCTCCTCCTTGGTCAAAAGGTCACTTGTCCCAGATAATGCCTGCAGGGAATTTAAGAGGAGGCTGCAGGAGGGGGACAAGGAGGGGGGTTGGCTCTGCAGAGGCTCTGGCTCGATTACTGCTGCAGGCCTCTGGGGACTCGCTTGTTCTGGGCACTGGCTCCATCCTGGGCATCCCTGGGTCCCTCCTCAGGTTGGAGACTGTGGGGAGGCCAGGGCTCAGTGTTGGGAGCTCCTGGGGGACTTGGAGGAGATGGAGCTTGGGGAGGAGCTGGAGGCAGTGTTGGTAGAACATTCTGGGCAGAGTGGACATTTGTGTCACTGTTAGGCAGGGTAAAGGCCCAGAGAGGGCCTTGGAGCTGTCAGGCAGGCAGCACAAGGCCACAGAGACGCTGCTACAGACCCAGAGAGAAGATGTAGCCAACTCTCAGGAATCCAGGAGCCCCGAGACCTCCCTCACTGACCACCCCTGTGCTTCTGGAGAAAACTTTCCCCTGGCATGTTTGACTTTGAGCTCCCAAGACTGGCCAGCCCGGAGCCCCTCGCTACCTCACTGATCTGTCTTCATAGACAAGTTCCCAACCTGAAGGGTTTAAAAAGTTTGAGTGAGCAGAGCTGTGCTGTCCTGTGGCCCTAGCTGTTTCTTGCGGGCAGAACCCTCTGTTTGGAACAGTGTGGTGTGGTCTGGGAAGACGAGGTCAGAAGGTGCCCAGGTCCTTCCTGCAGCCTGGGTAGCACCACCCTGGGGCCCCATTCTGGAAAAGAGTGAGCCCTTTTGCTAATCTGCTGGGGTTCACTCGGTATCGGGCCACGTAGAAGGGCCCTGATCTTTCTTGGGGCAGATGTAAGATGAGGGCCTGTCTGTCCTGTGTCTGTCTGTCCTGTCCAGCTGCCCCGAGCTCTGGTGTGTGAAGGAGGGGGAGGAGGTGAGTGTGGGGAAAAACAGTTGTGTTTTCTCTGAGGCTTTCTTGGCCTCTGACTTGAACAGGGCAGAGTTTCCCACTGATTAAAAGAAAGCGTGTTGGGAGGAGAACAAAGGCTGGAGGACCTGGCTCTGGACCATGTGGCACGCACTGGGCTCCTGGAAGTCTCCCAGTCGGGAGGCGGGGCCGAGCGCTTGATGTTAGAAGATGAGCCTGGGGTGCTCTGGGTGGGGGTGGCCCTGGGACCTCTCCTGGTTCTGCCCGAGGCCCCCCCAGCTTGGGCTGCATGCCCTGTCCCTGCTGGACTAGCCTGGGACAGCTCACTCATCTTCAGTTCCCAGCAGGGTACATGGGGCCCAAGGGACTGGAAACCAGTCTGTCCGTCTTCAGAAAGACTCAGGGATGGCTTGGAGCGTTTTCTCATCTATAAGATGGAGATAGCAGAAGCCGCCTTCCTGGGTGGCTTTGAAGATTGAGGGGAGAGCCCAGGACAGAGCCACCATGGTCTCTGTTATTATTCGCTGTCATTGGTGTTGACCCTTCCTCTGTGGGAAGATGGCCTTCCCCCAGGACTGCCCTGAATGTTCTCTCCAGCCTGGAGCCGGGAAGCAGCCCTGCAGGGCCACAGCTGAGCGGTGCTGGCCCCAGCAAAGTCAGCCACCCACCGCTTCTCTCAACCTCTGGAACAGCTCTGGGGCTGGATACTGCTGTAGGCAGGATAGTATCCAAAGGCAGGAAGGAGAGAAACCCTGCCCTCCTGGGAGCCCTGTTGACAGAAAGAGCCCTCTGGCAGTCCGGAAGCCTTCCTGGAGGAGGAGACCTTGGCTGAGTCTATGGGCAGGGCTGGGAGGATGGCTCCGGAAGCCTGCAGGTTATCAGGAGGGTCCTCCACCGGGGCCAGCCCTGGAAGCTGGGGTCCCTTGAGACCATTTGCTCATTCATTTTCATTCACAGTCAACAACTGAGCGACTGCCCAGCAATCACGGGTCAGATGTGCTGGTCCCAGTTCTGAAAGTGACTCAGACAGTGGCCCAGTCCGGCCTTCTCTCCGGCCCTTTCCAACACGATGGATTGAGAGTGTGTCCTGCTCTGGGCGATTGTTGGAACTGAGGGGCTTTTGTTCGTATCTAGCTGTGAAGTGGGTGACCCAGATTCACCTGAGCCTCCTTTTCCTTCTGGATTGGTCATGTCACCTGCTGGAGTAGACGTGGACTGTCAGGTTTGATTTTTACATTTGAAGGCTTGCTTCTTACTTTGGTTTAAAAAAATCTCTCTGGACCTGGGAGTCAGTGCTGCCACGTAGGGTCAGGCGTCACCCGAGCTCCGTCCACCCACCTCCCTCCTCACAGCGCTGGGACTAGAGCGCCCGTCTCTCCACCCCCAGGACCCTGTGGTACCTGGCTGCCCCCCACATTAATCTCACGAGGAGACACTGTCACTGTTCCCATCATCCAGGGGAGGACACCGAGATGCAGGGAGCATGTCCCCAGCACACAGTGGCCCCAGGACTCCAGGCAGTGTCACCCTGTTAACCAGGACACTCCGTGGTAACACCAACCCAAGTCGGACTGGTCTGAAGTCCGGCTTTAGGGGAAGCTGGTTTCCTGCAGTTGCCGTGAGCCTGGGTTGACCTTTAGCGCAGAGCAGGGTTTGGAGCCCTGCGTGGCCTTGGGCCAGGTCCCGAGTCTCTTCCCCTCCCCTGCCCCACGGGCTGAGGTCCCTTGAGATCATTTGCTCATTCATTCATTCACAGACAGCGACTGAGGACTGAGTGACTGCTCAGCAGGCACTGGGCAGAGTCTAGAACGGGACTCAGCCTGTCCCCGTTCTCCGGGTGCTGAGTACAGGGTTAATCATTTGTGCTAAGTGCCGGAAAGTTCAGGGAACAAAGAGACCATGCAGGGCAGGAAACAGATGTGCCCTATGTGAGCCTGCGTGCTAGGGGCGGCCAGGGAGGGCACTGGAGGAAGGGCAGGGGGCTGGCGCGGCAAGAATGCACTGGCCAGGGGAGAGGAGGGCCCTGGGTGGCCTGGCTAGCAGGGTGCGGGATCCAGCCAGCAGATGCAGAAGATGCGAGGTGGGTGTCGAGAGAGACAGAGGCCCTGGGGGAGAGGGGTCCTGGAGGCCTAGGACCCCCTTGGACAGGGCTGGATGCTACAGAGGCGACCAGGTGTGGATGGCCCATGTGACATGTGGCACAGGAAGTGGCTGCCCGAGAGAGCCTGGGGGAAGGTCACTCCCCTCACCTCTCCCGCTGTGCCTTCTGCCCCTTCTATCTTGCTGCATCCTCCTGCTTCTCTGCCTCAGACCCTGGGGGTCTCTGTGACGGCTGGGGACGTGCTCAGGAGTGGCAGGTGAGGCTTCAAGGACACAGGAACTCTTGGGTGGAGCTGAGGCCTGGAGCCCGAAGAGCAGACGCCAGCTCACCCTGCTGCTTCCTAGGAGGCCTGGTGGCCTTGGGTCTGTCCCCACCGGGTCCTGTGAGGCCTGCAGAGGCTGCCAGCGGCCCAGGGCCCTGCACTGCCATTTTCTTGTGTTTCTGGATTCCCATGTCCCGGGGTTCCTGGACCCAGGGAGTCCCCTCAGCTCTGCACAGCTTCAGACAAGGTGCCAGTGTTGATGGGCATGGTCCCCGCAGGGTATGTGAACCAGGAGGACCGGGACACAGGTGGCAGAATCCCATTCCCTTTCCAGAGCCCTGAGTCTTAGCCACTGCTGAGCTGCCTTGAGGACACTAGATCCCGTGGCTCACAGGCCACTTGGGAATGTGTTTGGACATTGCCCCAAACCCCTACGATGTTTACAGCTAGCAGGCTGACATTCTGGAAGCTTCCACCCAGAGACTGGTAACGAATCCCTCTGACTGACAGCCCAGCATCTATGGTCTGGGAAAGACCATGTGGCCATGTCCTCACTTCAGGTCGAGGGCCTCTCCCTGTCCCTCTAAACCCTGAGCCTCTCTGTGCCTGAGAACCTGCATCGTCATCCGCACGATCCGTGTCCATGCCATCATCTTTAGAAAGCCTGACGCACCTGGAAGCAGCTGAGTTTCACTGCTGGGGCAGGTGGCAAGTGGTGTCTGACCCCTGGGAACTGAGTCCCCGTCCGCCTGGACACCAGGCACTTCAGGTGGGGTGTGGCTTTCCAGGAGGTGCCGGTGGGCAGGTGCAGACTACCCAGCAGCATGTCAGTCCTGGGGAGCGTGCTGTTCCCACCAGGGCAGCTTCTCTTGGATTTCAAAGACTCTTCCTTGATCAGGGTACAGACTAGGCCCTTGCCCTGGATTGTCCTGTTCACTTTCCCACCCGACACTGAGTGCGCTCACCCCACTGTGCCTCTGAAGGAACCAGGCCCCCGGGGTTAGTGAGATGGGCTGCCAAGTTGAGGCTGGGCACTGCTTCTATTCATTCATTCATTCATTCATTCATTCATTCATTCATTCTTAGTACTGGGCACTGAACACAGGGGAGTTTTACCACTGAGTTACATCCTACCCCTTATTATATTTTATTTTGAGACAGAGTGTTGCTAAGTTGCTGAGGATCTCGTTAAGTTGCTGAGGCTGGCCCCACACTTTGGATCCTCCTGCCTCAGCCTCTGGATGGCTGGTGTGTCCCCGTGCCTGGCAAGACTGGGCAGTCTCACCCCTGCACTGTCGGTGGAATGTCTGGTGCAGGGTTAACTACATTTGCAAGGGCTTGTTCTTGGCTTGCACTGAGTGTTCTTTATGGGCCTTACCACCTGGTCAGGTGACAGGGATGACATTGGAACCGTGGATGATGAGAGTTTCTTCTCAGACAAAAAAGGAGCTAATCAGTGAGAGAAGATTCCAGATTGTCCCTAGAGCCTGGCACTGGGCCAATGAGCCTGCCTGGCAGTTGAGAGAGAGGGTGATCTGGGTGGGCTTGGGAAGCATGCAGTGTGGGACTTAACGTGGAAATATAGATCATGGAGCCATTATGGTCGTTGATGGTCAGGGGACAGGAGCAGCCGGGCTGGCCTCGTGGCTCCAGATCACTCCTGACATGCTCTAGGTCTGCTCAGGCGCAGGGGTCTTGTGTGGGGATTGCTTGTTCTTTGGCCTCTGATAGGTGTTGCTAGTGGGCCTGGGACTGGTGCGGAGCTGGGCGGGCGCTGGGCTCACTGGGAGGCTTGGTGCCCATGAGTGTGGCATTGGGCTGAGGCCCATTACCCCCAGGTCCATTCCACCTGGGGCAGGTGGCAAATGGTGTCTGACCCCTGGGAACTGAGCACCCCCCCCCCCCCCCCCGTCCGCCTGGACACCAGGCACTTCAGAGGGGTGTGGCTTTCCAGGAGGTGCCGGTGGGTCTTGGGCCGCATGGAAGACACTGTGTGGCTTGTGACATAATGAGCAGGGCCGGGAGGAGGGGTGCCTGGGTGGGCCTCAGAGTCTCTGACTTGTGGTGGGGCCATGAAGCTCCGGGTGCTGGCTTTGGGAGCCATGTGACCCAGGTCAGCGAGCCTGGGCGGCGCTGCGGCCACCTCCGAAGGCCTCTGGGAATGTGTTTGGACCTTGCCCCAAACCCCTGAAATTTTGTTGAATTTCTAAAGCCATCTTTATTCTTTTTAAAAGGTCACAGTTTGCGTAGTCACTGAACATTTTAACTTTTCCCGTTTGGAGTCCCATGTCATCTCTCGTGCCTCCTGTCTGGCTGTTCTGCAAGAACATCTTAGAAGAAGTGACCGGGGGCTGGGGCTGTGGCTCAGGGTTAGAGTACTTGCCTAGCAAGTGCCAGGGGTCGATCCTCAGCACCACATAAAAATAAATAAATAAAATAAAGGTATTGTATCCAACTACAACCAAAAAATAAATATTAAAAAAAAAAAGTGACCAAATTCCTCTCTTCCCAGTGCTCAGACTAGTGATTGGAACAGCAATGGCTGAAACATTGAGTTCCTGGGCAGAGCACCGGCTCCTTTCCTAACACCTGTGGGCAGGTGGCCCACAGACACTCACTTTTGGAAGTGTTTTTTGTTTGTTTGTTTTTGCACTGGGGATAAACCCAGGCACTTTACCTCTGAGCTACATCCCAGCCCAGCCCTTTTAATTTTTTATTTTGAGACAGGGGCTTCCTAAATTGCTGAGGCTGGCTTCGAACCTGCGATCCTCTTGCTTCAGCCTCCGGAGTTGCTGGGATTACAGGCGTGCACCACCGCACCCAGCTTAAATGTATTTTTTATTGTAGTAAAATATGCATCACATAAAATGTACGCTCCTAACCAGTTCAGATGGCACAAGTAAATTCACATTGTCCTGCAGTGTCACCACCTGCCATCTCCAGAGCTTTCTCTTTCCCTCCCCCCCCAGCCCCTGGCAGCCCCTGTCTTCCTGTGAACCTGGCTCCTCTTGGGACTTAGGTGCCATTGTCCTGGGCCACAGTGATTTTCATAATGGAGGAAAGCTTGCTTGACTACAAGGGACAAATCTGAAAACAGCAATTTGCCTTTCTAAGTGGAGTGTGGCTTGGAGGAGAGGCATCTGGGGTGGGGTGGGGACAGCACTGGCTTTTGTGCTTCCCAGCGTCCGCCCTGCCCCGCCGTGGAAGTGCCTGGGAAGACGTGGGTGGCTCTGGCTTTGGAGCCCAGGCTAATAACAGACCTCGTCCTGCTGAGACACACACAGCTTTTGGGGACCGACCTGCTGCAGAGACTGCCGTGGTTGGTGTCTTGAGCCGTGACCAGGGGCTTCTCCAGCAGTCCTCCTGTGGCTTGGGGACAGCCAGTGCTGGACTCCCACGGCTGTCTCCAGGGCCAGGAAGTGGCAGTTCCACAGCCTCTAGCCCAGCCTGAAATTCTAATCAGCCCTTCACCCTGTGATGGCTGGCTCAGGGATGTCCCCTGGGGCCACCCCTCCAGGCCCTGGGAAACAAGGGAGAGGCCTGCGGGGTGGGGGTCCGGCCCAAGCAGCCTCTGCATTTTAAGGGTGATCCCGCCCCTTGCCAACCCCCACCTTGGTTCTTTGTAATTAATAGTCTGTGAACCCCCAGGTGTGTGCTGGGCGCGGGCAAGGGCTGCGGGCACAGTGGGAGGAGAAGGTGCCCTCCCTGGCCACAGTGGGAGGAGAAGGTGCCCTCCCTGGCCACAGTGGGAGGAGAAGGTGCCCTCCCTGGCCACAGTGGGAGGAGAAGGTGCCCTCCCTGGCCACAGTGGGAGGAGGATGCCCTCCCTGGCCACAGTGGGAGGAGGATGCCCTCCCTGGCCACAGTGGGAGGAGAAGGTGCCCTCCCTGGCCACAGTGGGAGGAGGAGGATGCCCTCCCTGGCCACAGTGGGAGGAGGAGGTGCCCTCCCTGGCCACAGTGGGAGGAGAAGGTGCCCTCCCTGGCCACAGTGGGAGGAGGAGGTACCCTCCCTGGCCACAGTGGGAGGAGGAGGTGCCCTCCCTGGCCACAGTGGGAGGAGAAGGTGCCCTCCCTGGCCACAGTGGGAGGAGGAGGTGCCCTCCCTGGCCACAGTGGGAGGAGGATGCCCTCCCTGGCCACAGTGGGAGGAGAAGGTGCCCTCCCTGGCCGCGAGGAGGTCTGAATTCAGGGGCTGCAGGACAGAGGAGCTTTGGAGGCTGCCGGAACAAGGCTGACGCTGGAGCCCAGGCCCCGGAGCCGGAGAGTGCCAGGGACTCATGTGCAGTGCCCGCTGAGCGCTGGGCAGAGGTGGCTACACACTGGCTTGGGCCGGTGCTCACTAGTCCACGTCACTGGTCACTTCATTCAGCCTCTGTTCTCAGTTCTGCTTGAAGTTTGGGCTCCAAGAAGTCCCTGAGGTGACAGCTTGGCGGCAGGGTGCCCACGGGTACGCATTGTGGAAGAGAGCAGTGGGCTGTGAAGGGGAAGGAAGGAAGTGCACCCAGTGACCTTCAGTGGCCGCGCAAACCCCGCTTCCCAGAAGGGTGTGGCTGAGGTTCAGGCGCAGGGGAATCTGCCCAGAAAGGGGGCGGGGGGACTCAGACCTCTCTGTCCTGAGAGTGCTCACTGCCCCGCTGTCCTGTCCCCAGAGCAGCGGCGGTCCTTCCAGAGGAGCGTTCTCCCTGCGGACCCCTCTCAGCTTGGGCTGGGGCTCCCAGCAGGTCCCAGGCAGGTGCCTCAGCCTTGACCAGGAGCCACGAGCCAGGCCAGTCCCGCTCCCTGGAGTCCCGTAGGCCCCTGCAGGCCACAGGTCCCCACTGGACACCCTAAGATTTCCACTCACAGCTGCGGGGGGTACCTGGAAGCCTGCTTTCAAGGACCGGGGGACAGAAAGCATTCCTCCCTACCCGCTCCGCTCCCCGGGCTCTGTGACTTTAGGGGAAAAGATTTAAATCAGTGTCCGCGGTTTTTCACTCCTTCCTGGGAGTCAAAAATCGGAAGTGCCCCCAGCCCTGGGCAGGGAAATGAGTGCGGCCCCGGGCTACTTCTCAACAGTGTGACTGACCACTCACCACAAGATGAGTTTCAGGGCTGGGGAGGGGAGCAGGCACAGGAAGAGGCCTTCTCTGCAGGGCCGCTCACGGGCCAGGGCCTTGCGGTTTGGGGATTGTTGGTTACAACAAGGACAGGAATGCCCTCCTGTGTCCTGTCCACACTGTGTCATTGCTGTCCAGCCCAGCAGTAGTCTCTTCTTGGTTCTTCCTGGTCTCTGAGGAGGCTGAGCTGATTCCCATGCCCCTAGGGTCTGGGTGGCAGAGGCTGATCCCCAGGCCTGTCCCCAGGCCAGGGCCCTTACATTACCCCCCTAGGCCCGAGTTCCAGCCCTGGGGCTGCTCAGGACATTGAAACTGCATCCCGGGGACATTCCGAGTTTCCTGGTGGACTGAAGGGCTTGGCATCTGATTGTCCTGAGAATGAGGTGCCCTGTTTCCGGGGCTCCCTGACAGGACTCCTCTCCGCAGCTCCGGCTGCCGAGTTCCTGCCCTGCTGAGGGGGACAGGCATCTGTAGGTCCTTGGTATTGCTTTTCTGCATCTAAGGGAGCCTGAGGGCTGCGGCTCTTCCATGGGGTTCCACACTCTGACACCGGCTGTGCCTCCCGCATTCTCAGGGGTGACAGTGAGTAGTCAGTCCCTGTCAATCATGTCACCTGTGATCGAGCTCCTGTTACGGAGAACTTACTCTGTGTTTGGAACTTGATAAAGTTTGTCCACCTCCTCGGCCACCCAGCAAGTTCTTGCGATCCACTCTAGCACTGAGAAGCCTGTGGCTTCAGGTGCAGGAGCCTGGCGGGGTCACAGAAGGTGCTAGAGCTGGCTCTGGGGCCCAGCCCTCTGGCTCCAAAGCTTCGGCCCTTTCTGCTGGGCTCTGTTTGCCATGCACCCACTTCTGTGCCGAGGGCTAGGGGAACAGGGACGGCCACACCCCAGGACCTCTGGCTGGCTTGGTGAAGCTGACAGTCAGAAGGTCAGAGGCTGGTGGTGTGAGGGTGGCCAGGGTGGCCAGGCGGGAGCCGGGGCCCTGCGTCAGGCGGGGTGGGTGAGCAGTCTGTGAGAGGAGTCGAGGGCTGAGGCTGCAGGCAGGGCTGAGGGCTGGAGTGTGGGGTGACCAGGTGCCGGGGTGATGGCCACGTGGGCAGGGCAGCTTTGCCGTCAGCCCCCTGCAGGCACGTCACCATCATGTGGGGCTTGAACCACAGCTCTCCTCTACTCGTGAGGTCCTGAGTTTTGTGAATGCTGTTTTTAAACAATGTACTGGAACGAGAGCCTGAGCAACTAGGCGAACAGGAGCCCAGTGGCTGGTCCCACCATGGCAGGCCTCCCTTGTGACAGTCCTCTGGCTTTGGTGCTCTGAGGCCTGTGACTCCAGCCCATGATGAGAGCAGCCTGTTATGAGTGTTCCCTGTTCACCAGACAGCACCATCAGGGACGATGGAGGGACAGCTTGGGGGGTGGGCTGTGGGGCCGCGGAGACAGGCTTCCGTCCTTGACCACCCGGCCAGCCCAGGGGAGCGCGGGGTTACAGGAATGGGTGGGGACTTCTTTCACTGCAGAGAGCTGCTCAGTCTTCCCGAAGCCCTGGGGGGAAGGGCAACCCCTGCAGTAGTCATAGGGGTGTGAGGACCCTGCTCCTGGCCTTGTGGAGTGGCCCTGCTGAGCCTCAGCTCCTGTGTGCGCTGGCCACGCCTCTGAGAGGGGACAGGGAGTCCAGGACTTGTGGTGGCCGAGGGTACATAGTCAGGGAAGTCTTGGTTTCACACAAGAGCAAGACTTCCTGTGGGCCACTTCCTGTGGGCCACTTCCTGTGGGCCACTTCCTGTGGGCGAGAGCCGGCCTTGAAGAGCGGAGGGCTCAGCAGGCCCCAGCCGTCCAGCCTGCGGGCACTTTTCCCCAGGGCCTTGGAAAGCTGATGGTGAGGAAGCCTGGTGTTTCCTGAGCCCGTCTGCAGTGTCCTGCTGGGAGGTGGCCTCTGCCTGGCAGTGGAGGCCTTGGGCACTTGTCCTTCTTGGCCTGCTGACCCTTAGGTTGAGAGCAAAGGGTGTGGCACCTTGAGACCCCGCTGTGCCTCCCAGGGGCCTGGCAGGGTCTTCTTCCCAGGAGGGGAGGGCCCAGGTTCTGAGCAGAGGGCCCTGGGGCCACAGCCTGGGCTGGCAGAGGACCTGGGCGCCCAGCTCAGCCTGGTGCTGAGGGCCGGCTGCTCAGCCAGGTGGCTGTGCTCTGTCTTCACAGAGGGTTTGTGGCAAACGAGGGTGCAGGCCATTACCAGCGTGATTTCACTGCCAACCCCTCTTCCTGCCTTCGAGACCCCTCTCCGCACCCCCTGCGGGGACTCGGGCTGGTTGTGCCTGGGCGCTTCCCACGCACGGCTGGACAGGGCCCTCTAGCTCATACAGGCAGCGACCCTGACCCATCCCTGATGGGTGGCTGGGGCAGGGGTGCTGAGCTGTACCCCATCAGAATTGCGGGGAGCAGGCTGCTTCCTGGGGTCATGGAGTTCTCAGTCCTCGTCTGCAGAGTGACTAAGGGAAGTGCCGTTTGTGCCCGCTGCCCTTCCATCCCTGGCCAGATGTTCTGGTCAGGGCTGGGGAAGCAGCTGTCCTGCTGGTGCGCCTGGAGGGTGGGCAATGCATGGCAATTCACCCGCCTGCTGTCCTCTCCCTCACAGTGGGCGCAGATGTCCCCATGGAGGCTTGCTGTGCAGATGGACATCGGATGGCCACTCAGCACCGAGACTGCTCGCTGCCTTACGCCTCGGAGTCTAAGGAGTGCAGGTGTGTTTGCCCGTGGCCACCTTCTGACCCGAACAGTGTTTCTTTAGGGAGAAATGGGGGAGGAAGGACCCCCAGGGACAGGCAGGACTCACCAGCAGGCCAGCTGGGCTGCATCTGCGTCCCCCTCCCTTCCCCGCTCCTTCCTCTGCACCCGAAGGCCTCACACAGGACCCTGCTCTCCCTTCTGGGCCCCCCTGTGTATGTGGGGACATCTGATCCCTTCCCAGGGCTGGAAGCAAATAGGTTGGGGTTTGCAGCCCAGCATGTCCCATCTGGGCAGCTGTGGGCAAGTCTGTTTCTTCCAAAGAAAAGAGCGTTTTGTTCTGGGGGTCAGTGAGATTGTGGAACTGGACATGCTTTTCCCGTGGACACCTGAAGGCTCAGAGGCCAGGCCCTAAGCAGGAGTCCCACAAACAGTGGTCCACCACACTCCACAGCCGGCATCTGGGCTGACTGTCTTCTCTCCCTAAGTTGACTCAAGCATCCTCAAAGTTTGGGATAATATACATTTAGAATAAATGATGGAATAGGTCATGTTGATCATATCATGAAAAGAATAGCAAGCTTTTCAGAGCACCTACTGTGTGCTGTGCATTTGACATACACCGTGTTGTGTCACCTTGTTATTAATCCACGTTATAGACAAGGAAACGGACATCCCCGTGTGCACAGCTGGTAAACGGTGATGCTGGCTCCGAGCCATGCCTGCTGGCCCAGGAGCACGTGGCAGGGAGGTGGAGGAAGGCTTCCGGGGTTGGCTGCCCCTTTGTTTTCTCTGCCTCTAGTCTGACTCTGTGCTGCCTTGGCCCTGGGCACCGTGCATGCTGGTTGGACGGCTGTCACAGGAGGATGCACAGGGACATCTCTTTTGCCTCCTGGGCAGCTTTGCCTTTGTGCTGGCATTGAGTGCGCTGTGCCTGCCAGTGGTGACCGGTGATGTAGATCCTGACCCAGGAGACTCTTGACAAGTCAAAAGCATGAAAGGCCAAACAAAGGAAGAGAGGGCAGGGGCCTCAGAGGGGTGGAGTGACCGGAAGCCACCCGTCACTGCGCAGAGCCCGCGAGCGAGCTTGGCTGGCAGGGTGCTTAGCACCGCGGCTGCTGGTGGTTGTGTAGTCGAGTGGGTGTTCAGCGCCAAAGGGTTCTGCTTACGGGCTGCGCTGGCCCAAGGCAGCCTGGCCCTGGGAAGGCCAAGGGCGGAGGTGAGAGCTGAGCCAGCCTGGATCCTCGGTTTCCCCCAGTGCACTTCTCCCTCAGGTTGGTAAGATGATGGCAGGTGATGCCTGAAACCAGCGGAACCAAGCCACGTGTGGGAGGGCCAGTCTCTGTGACACTGCCCGAGGACAGGGGCCCAACAGGCATCAGGCTCCTTGCAGAGAGCAGACAGCAGTTGTTCTTGACCTCACCCCAGCAGGGCACCTCCCACCCCCACTAGAAGGTTCCTGATCCCTAACCTCAGAGAGGACAGTTCTCCCCAGGAGGTGGGGCTTCCCCCCCCCCCCCCCCCCCCGTTGACCCTCCGCCCGTCTCTGTCTCCTCCTCTCCTCTCAGGGCCGTGGAAAATTCCGGCGGGGTTGTGTGGGTTTCCAGATCACAGTGTCCCCAGGATGTGTGACTGAGCACCCAGGACACCAGTCAATGTCATCGAATGCCGATGACTGGCCCTTTGCTTTACTGAGGCCGGTTGGCTCGTCCCAGGAGTCACAGGCAGGGGCTGAGCCACCTGTGGGACTCACAGTTTCAGTAAATCTCCACTTTCGTTCCTTTAGCCCTTCGGTCCTCCTTGACCTGGTGCTGTTCTAAGCTCAGGTGGGGGGCGCTGAGCCCCCTGCCGGGCCTCCTGGGCAGGAGTTGAGGGTGGGGGCAACCAGGGCTCTCAGGGTTGGCTCTCCTGGGTGGGCAGGGGGCTCAGCAAGGCTGGCAGGGGTCAGGCCACCTGAAGCTCCAGCAGTGCCGGGTGCGGGGTGGGCGGTGATGCTGGCTCTGAGGCTTCCTCCATTCACTGGGCCCTCATCAGGCCCGACATTCCTTAGATCCCCATCCAGATCCCCTAAAACCTTGGGCTGGACTTCAGCCTCGAGTCTTCATCCTCTTGGAGGAACGTGGCCCACGAGGAGCCCGCTCGGCTGTCTCTGAGCCGGCGTCTCCAGCAGCCTGTGTGCTTCACCAGGGTCATGGGGCAGGTCAGGGGACGAGGAGGCCAGGCCTCAGGAGCTGCCTTCTAGAACATGCCACCACTCACCTTGGGATGGCCAATGCACGTTGGGTTTGTAAGAGGGTCGTGTGTGCCACGTGGGGAAGAAGATCCCGGGGAGGGAGTGGGGTCATCTGCTCAGGGCAGGTCTACCCTGAGAGCTGCCAGCCGGGAGGGAGGCGAGAGCCAGCCGAGTGCACAGTGAGTGGTGCCTGGACTGGGCAGAAGGACAGGAGCTCAGGAGGAATCCAGGCTGGCCAGGGTGCTGCAGGGTGGGCGTCCCAGGCCTGGTGGCCATTGCGGAGGCTGCCTGAAGTGGCTGAGAGCTGGTGGAAGGTTCTGAGCAGGGATAAGTGGGCGCTTATCTGTCTGAACTTGCCTTTAGAAGGGACCCTGCCTGGGAGGAGGGGGAGGGAGGAAGATGGAAGCCCAGGCCCTAATTGACTGTTTTGACCATCCCGGGAGGTGCTGGTGGTTTGGAGCTGGGTGAGAGCCCGGAGAGAGTGGAGAGACTTGGCTGGCTGTGGGCGAGACCGGGAGGCAGGCCGCCAGGTTGTCCTTACTGAGTGGAGTGGGATGCAGAGGTGGCCTTAGGCTCCGTCCAGGGCCCGGCTATGAGGGGCTGGGCAGGCAGTTTGGGTGAGAAGGGGCACTGGAGAGGCAGCTGGGGTGCTGGGATGGGCACATTTGTTTAGGGGGCACATGGGTTTAGGGTGCCCTTGGACATCTAAGAGGAGATCCAAGGGGGCCTCTGGGAGCCTGGTCAGGAGCTGGAGGGCACAGAAAGGAACCCCCACCTGCATGCAGGTGGCATGAGAGGCTGGTGGGTTGGCAGGAAGGTGAGGTGGAGGCCCTGGGGTCCTCCTATGTGGGGCCAGTGAGTCCTCCCCTCAGGCCTCTTTAGGGTGGACAGGCCCCTCACAAACCCACCATGAGCCGAGTGCAGAGATGCAGCCTGTCACCCCAGCCACTCGGGCAGCTGAGACAGGAGGATCACAAGTGCGAAGCCAGGCTCAGCAACTTAGTGAGGGCCTGCCTCTGAATAAAATATAAAAAGGGCTGGGGATGTGGCTCAGCGGTTAAGTGCCCCTGGGTTTAACCCTCAGTCACAAAACAACAACTACCAAAACAAACAACCCGCCCCTGCGCCCCAGGACCAGGACGTGCTTGGCAAGTCTAGCCAGGGAGAGCGTGTGGGGCAGATGACAGAGGGTCTGCCAGGGCAGGGTAGAGTGACCAGCTTCGTGACTCTCCCCAGAATGGCACCTAGAAACTCTGGTTCTTTGGTTGCAAACTGGTTCCCTTGGCAGTCCCGGAAGAGGGGGCTGCAGCTGGACAGCTGTGCTCCCCTCCCGGTGCCCTTCAGCCAAGACCCTTCAACGTGCACGAGGACCACCATCAGCCCAAGGTCACCCACCCAGGAAGTGAAGGTGGGTGGGGACGGCAGCCAGGTGCTCTGGGCTGACTCTTGACATGGCCTTTGCCAGCCACTCAAATGCCAGGGCCAGTCGGACAAAGGCAGCCGTGACGTTGGGTGAGGCTTTAACCTCCAGGCCACTGCTGTGCCCCAGGGCTCCAGGGCCACGGTGACACGGCTGGCTGAGGGAGGTGGCATTGCCTGACCCTGCAGGCGAGGAAAGCCTTCCGGGGCTGGACTCCTTGTCCAGGACGCAGCCAGAGGAGAGCAGGACTTGCAGCCAGCCCTCCAGATGGCCGCCCTGGCTCCTTCCCCTCAGGACAGGGTCTAGCACCCGCTACCCCCCCGGGGCTGGAGAGGAACTGTCCCCCTAGGCCAAGGCTTTCAAGTACCTGGAGCCTGCACCGCCAACCAGCAGGCCAGAGGGGCCGCAGCCAGTTTTTTTTTTTTTTTTAATATTTATTTTTTTTAGTTTTCGGCGGACACAACATCTTTGTTTGTATGTGGTGCTGAGGATCGAACTTGGGCCGCAGTTGTTTTTAAACAGTGGTAAAAAGCACGCGACCCGAGAGGCACTCTCCTTAGTCTGGGTGTGCGCTCCGGTGGCAGTTAGCCACCCACGATGGCCAGCCAGCGCGTCAGCGCCTGCCTCCCGGGCTCTTCGTCCAGCAGAGGCGGAACTCTGACCCCATTAAGTGCTCACTGCCCTTCCTCCTGCTCTGCCCCAGCCCCCGCGACCCCCTCTGTCTTCTGTCGTGAACTTAGCCACTCCAGGACTCGTGTCGGTGGGGTCACACGGCCTCGTCCCTCTGTGGCTGCTCGTGTTCCTTGGTGTGGTGTCAAGGTTCCCTTCTTCTCAAGGCCGAATGCAGACAGATGGCCGGCCTGTCGTGAGCGCTGTGGGCAGGCACCTCTTTCAGACCCTGCTCTGGAGTCTCTGGGGCACACACCTAGGAGCAGGGGCGCTGGGTCCTGATTCTATTGTTAATGTTTTGAGGAACCGCATGCTGTTTCCCAAATGGCTGCCCCATTTCCATTGCCGTGAGCGGAGCGTGAGGGCTCGCTTCTCCACTCTGCTCCAGCATTTGTGACTCTCTGTTTAGCAAAAAGGTTTTGAATGAATGTGTGGAATGTGTGGATCTGGTAAGGGCAAGGACAGCGCCGGCAGTTCAGTGAA
Source organism: Ictidomys tridecemlineatus (assembly GCF_052094955.1). Lineage (NCBI taxonomy): Eukaryota > Metazoa > Chordata > Mammalia > Rodentia > Sciuridae > Ictidomys > Ictidomys tridecemlineatus. Next base: position 3,444,920 of record NC_135482.1, on the reverse strand, counting down.
ATGCCTGTCATCTGCTCACCCGCTGTGAGCCTGGGCACGGTGTGTAACTGCTCAGTGTAGACAGATCCACTCTAAGCCAGGGGAGTCGTGAGCCAGGGGGGGGGAGGCTGGTGTAGACTTGGGTTCCTCCAGGGTGGTGGGGGGTCGGGAAGGTGGGGGCTGTGTCGGGGGCAGAGGCTGCACGGGGAGGCTGTGAGCCCCGCCCTCTCTGCCAGATGCAGTGGGTGATTCTCCTGCCCTTGCTGACTGTGGCGGGAGCTGGGGTCATTTCAGGTCTGGACGGGCGTCGCCCACGGTGCACACACCTCCTGCTTGCTGCCTGTGGGCCAGCTCTCTGGTCCCTGGTCCCCTGGCTGTCTGAGGAACTGACCCTGGCAGGTCACGTCCTCCTCCCTCCCCGAGATCTCCATACCCGAGAGGCATGGCAGAGCTGGGGCCACACCGGGAGCCACCCTTGCAGCCTTTAGCTCTCTGGCTTGTCCCTGTGAGCCTGGACGGGGGGCGTGAGTGCTGAGAACTCAGTGTGGCGCAGGACGCGGTGGGCCAGCATCGGCAGCCCCGGGGCTGTGTCTTAAACACGGGGACGTCCTGTGGGAGGGGCGAGGCTCAGAGCGGACTCTTCCCTCTGGGTCACAACTCGGGGTCCCGACTCAGCCCACATACCACCCTGCAGTCTTTCTAACTACACACTTATTGGGCACCTTCTGTATACCGAGGGCTGTGTGTCTGTCCTGGGAGCTGGGGGAGGGGAAGCCGTGGAGGACAGAGCCCTGTGACAGGCCGTGGGCCACTGCAGACCCGTCCAGCCCTGCCCTCTGCCCCCAGGATGGTCCAGGAGCAGTGCTGCCACAGCCAGCTGGAGGAGCTGCACTGTGCCGCGGGCATCAACCTGGCCAGCGACCAGGACGCCTGTGTCCCGCCGCGTGGTGACAACGCCAGCCTCGAGGCCGTGTTTATGAAGGTGAGGACCTGGGGACCACATGGGGCCACCGCCACCCGTGACGGCCACAGGCCAGGGCCCCCATGAGCAGCACTGTCCATCACACCACTCCCCTGCCCGCCCCCTGGCTGCCTGGGCCAGGAAGGGCAAGGCCACTGCAGGTGGTGGGTAGAGCTCACCTACCAACCTCCAAGCTGGCTAAGGGATGAGAGGCTGAGGGTGCAGCCCCCCTAGGAACACGGGGAGGCCCTGCACACCCTGCCCAGGCCTCAGACACAGTGCAAAGGTCAGAGCAGGGGCCGTCCAGGGCCCCGAGTTCTCTGCTCAGTTCCTTGTGGGCCCCCCAACAATGTTCAGGAGGACCTCAGGCTTCTGTGTGCCTCAGGCTAGTTGGGCTTAGAGCTCAGAATGGGCCCTTATAAGGGCCTCTGATAACACATGACTTTTATGACCACCCTGGAGGAAAAAACTGAAGTTCAGAGAGGCCCCCACTCCTAAGTGGCCTCTCAGGAGCCCTGTCAGGGGGCCAGGCCGGCTCCCACCCTGAAGGTGAAGCAGGAATCACTGGCGGAATCCCTCTCCCCGAGGGCTGCTGGGACTCCACCTCCAGACCAGGTCACTGAGGGCCACCTAGTGATGTGGGAAGACCCCAGAGCCACTCGGCCCCTCCCTTACCTCTCAGGGAAAACAAGCCGGGCAGGAGGAGGCCAGGTTTGGAGGCTGAGAAGGTACCAAAGAGTGGAGTCCCCACCAGGAGGCAAGGGGGGATTCCTGGAGGTGTCACATGGGCTCCTTCCTGGGGGGCCCCGCACACAGATGGGCCATAGAGGGAGACCCTGGGGGCACGGACCCCCAGGCCCCTGAGGGTGTTGGCCGGGGGAGGCGCTGCAGTGAGGGAGCTGGGCGGGGGGGGGGCGCGTGGCCTGGTCAAGGTCCTGGCAGCAGGACCTGGGTGTCCATGGCTGCCTCCTGGCAGGGCTGGGCTCCGCTGGTGCCACCTGCAGGCCGTAACCCTGTCCCCTGCCTTGCTGGTGCCTTAAGGTTCTTGTGCTTTCAAAGCACAGCCTGGACCCCCGGGAGCCTGGAGGGCGGAGTGCGTTCCTTCCAGGCGCAGTGGAGACATCTTGGACCACAAACCACCAGCATCCAGGGCTCTGTGGGCTCCCTCTCCCTGGAGCGGTGGGCGGTGGGGTGGCTCTGCAGGGAGGGTGAGAGGGCCGTCCTTAGCAGGGTTGGGAGGGGAGGCAGGACTTGTGCTGGGGGCCGGGCACTGCAGGTCCCCTTCCAAAGCTGATCAGGAGAGCTGGGGACCTGGTGGCTTCGCTGTGTACCGTGGAATTTCGGAGAAGCACCTAGTGGCTAAGTCAGACGTGCCCCCCACCCGCTGTTCATGCTGAAGACCAGGGGAATCCGAGAGGCGTCCCCTGGGTCTCTGTGGGACCCTGAGTGGGCCTGTCTGAGTTCTGCTGTTTTCAGAGATGCTGCCACTGCTGTGTGCTGGGGCGGGTGGCCCAGGCCCGGGCCCAGAGCTGCGAGCCCAGCCTCATGATCGGCTACCAGTGTGGGATGGTGTTCCGGGCATGCTGTGTCAAGGGACAGGAGACCGCGGACTTCCCCCCCGGGGATGTGGGGGACCTCCAAGACACAGGTAATCCCTCCTCTTCCCTCTTGGGCAGTGCACTGATCAAGGTTCTCCGGGGTGTGTCTGTGTACATAAGCAAGGTTGGCCCTCTCTGTCCATGGTTGTGACATTCATGGATTCAACCAACCACAAATCAAAAACATGGGAGGAAAAAATTGCATCTGCACTGAGCATGTGCAGACTTTTCCCCACGCCTAACAACTGTGTACTCAGAATCTGTGTTGTATGCTCACAGCCACAGCAATGTCTGCAGCAGCTCAGTTCACAATAGCCAAGCCATGGAACCCACTAAGTGCGCTTCAACAGACGAATGGATAAAGAAAATGTGGTCTGTGTTCACTATGGAATATTTCCCAGCCATAAGGAAAGATGAAATTATGGCATTTGCTCATAAGTGGATGGAACTGGAGACTACCATGCCAAATGAAATAAGCCAGTCCCCCCAAACCAAAGGCTGAATATTCTCTCTGATTTGTGGATGCTAACCCACAACAAGTGGGGGAGGGAAGAATAGAAGTTCATTGGATTAGACAAACGGGAAGGGAGGGGGGTGGAAAGAGGAAAGAGAGTAGATTGAACAGGTCATGACTTTCCCATGTTCATATATGAATACACGACTGACCAGTTAACTAACTCCACGTCATGTACAACAAGAATGGGAAGTTATACTCCATGGATCTATGTCAAAAAAACACTCCGGGTCATGTGTACACAAAAAGAACAAACAGAAAATATTTCGTTGTGTATATGTATATAAAATAATAATAAGAGTAACAATAAACCAACAACCCTCACCGAGTTTATGATTTCTCAGGTATAAAGTGGGGTGAAGTCACAATTTTTAAAGAGTTAAGCATCAACTCACTACCACTTAGTAAGAAGAATATTCTCCCCACTCTTCTACATTGAAGTTACAATGTAGCAAGTGCTTGTACAAAAATAAAAAAGAAAGAAAAGAATTTGTGTTGTTCTAGATGTCAAAAGTAAGGTAGGTACGGTAGTGCACGCCTGTAATACCAGCAGCTCAGGAGGCTGGGGCAGGAGGATTGCAAGTTCAAAGCCAGCCTCAGCAACTTAGCAAGGCCCTGAGCAATTTAGTAAGACCCTGTCTCTAAATCACATATGTATCTAGCCTTTGGTCTTTGGGTGTATACATATATTGGGGCTGGGGATGTGGCTCAGTGGGGAAGTGCCCTTGGGTTCAATCCCAGGTACAAAAACAAACAAACAAAAAAAGTAAGTGAGCTTTCGGAGGGTACATGTAGGTCATGAGCAGATCCTGCACCATGTCATGTAAGGGACTTGAGCATCTGTGGATTCCGGCGTCCCTGACGGGTCCCGAGGGCATGTGGGAATGGACTTGCGGGAGGTGCTGGAAGGGTGGAGAGTGGAACACCGTGCCCCCTCAGGGTTCCACCCCGCCTACAGCTCTGGCTGCCCCCGCTCTGTTTCTGGGATGTGCAGCTGGTGCTCAGGGTCATGGCCAGCACACAGAGCAGAGACTTGGCCTGTGGGAGCCCCCTCTCCCTCTGGAGCCCAGGGTGTGTGGCCAGAGGCTGCAGGTGCCTCTTTCAAAGGACAGACGCTTCCTCAGCAAGGGGCACGTCCAGAGGCAGCTTCCGGAGGCTTCAGCGGGTGACCAGCCCTGCCCTCCCTCCCCTCTGTCTGTCCTGAGCTCCACTCTGTAGGAGACTTCCCGGTGTCTGGCGACCTCTCCTGCTTGCCCGGTGGCCTCCAGTGCCAGAGTGGAGTACCCTGAGAGGCACCCTATCTGCCCTGCCCACGCCTGGGTCTTTGTCTGTTCCCAGCCCTCTCTGGGCTCTGCCCCTTTCTGTTGAAAAAGGGGAAGGTACAGGAAGGGGTTAAGGGGGAAGCACTCTGCCAGGTGGGCATGGTGGCGCACACCTGTCATCCCAGAGACTTGGGAGGCTGAGCAGGAGGATTGCAAGTTTGAGGCCAGTCTAAGCAACTTTGTGGGACCCTCAGCAGCTTAGTGAGACCCTGTCCAAAAATTAAAAAATAAAATAAAATAAAATAAGAGCCAGGATGTAACTTAGAGTGGTGCAGAGCACCCTGGGTTCAGTCCCCAGTACCCAAACAAACAAAAATAAAAGGGTAGCGCCCCCAGGTCTCTCAGTCAGGCCTTCGCCCTCTGGCTTTGTGACCCGTGGCTCTGCCTTGATAAATCACGTTGGATCTTAGTTTTTCAAGTCGAGGCTGCTGCGGTCACTGTTGAGCTGACTTCTGATGTGGAATCCGGACCACATTCCTGCTCCCTCCTGGGCTTTTGAAGTCAGAGATGACTTTTACAGTAAACAAGCCCAGCCCTCGTCCTGGGCAGAGTTCCTCGGAGGTTTCTGTGATTCCTGTCTCCTGCCTTGGCCTCTCTGGGAGTCTGTGGCTCCCGGGTTTTCCTCTCTTGTCTTGGATCCACTTTGATCCCTGCCCCAGACTTTTCTCCAGTGGCACCTCCTCTGAGGGGGCTTCACCATGGCCTTCCTGAAGCTGACGTTTATGGTGGGCCTACTGTGTGCTCCCCAGGCACACACACACCCCGCCCCCAGGCCCCACGGGTGTGCAGGCCGCTGTGGCCTGCAGCAGGGCTGGAGGCAGCGAAGGCCTGCTGGGGCCCGCAGGGCGGTTCCGGCGCTGGCCACATGCTCTGCCATGGGCCTTGGGGGTCTTATGGGGAGGCGGAGACCGTGTCCCAGCTGAGGGCCTGGAGTTAGCGATGGCCTCCCTGGTGCCTGGGCCCTTCTGTGTCACAGACCTTGGAGAAGGTGAGCTGCCTTCATGAGGAAAATCCTGTTTTCATGAGGATGAATGAGCGTTCTGCTGCTTTCAGGAGGACGCGTGGGTGTCCTGTTGACATTGATGGGAAGTTCCTTCTAAGGTAAGGTGGACTCTGGGTAATCGCTCTTGGTCTCTGTTTCCCCTCAGCTAAGGTCTCTGAGGCGGAGGAGGAACAGGAAGACCCCTACCTGAATGACCGCTGCCGAGGTAAGGCCCCGGATCTCCACGGCCGTTCCCTGGAGCCTTGAACCCAGGCCCCTGGGCCTGCCCTCCTGCTTCCCTGGACTCTCCAGAGCTGGCCTGGTGGGGCTGGTGGGGCAGGGGCCACTGCAACTGGTGTGAAAGGCCCCTCTCTGCAGTGTGTGCCAGACATTCCCAAGCTCACAGGCTTTAGAGGGTGACCGCTGGCGTCCAAGAGGCCGGGAGACCGCGGGGAGGGGCCAAGCGTTTCTTGCCTTCCCGACCTGAGCCCCAGCCTCGCTGTCAGGCATATTGACTTGTCTCCCAGGGAAGTGTGGGTGTGTTTAAACCCAGAGGGCCTTGGTGGTTGTTCCCCAGGGTCACACTCTCGCTCTTTCGTGAGCATCCGGGCATGTCCGGCCTGGCAGGACTGCTGCACGTGGTCACCCAGCAGCTGGCCCTGTGGTCAGGTGTTAACTGGGGAGCCATGACAAGATGATGTGGTCGGGGTGCAGTGACAGGCAGCACTGAGGCTGGGAGGGGAGGAGAGGGAGGGACAGAAGCCCCAAGAATCCTGCCTGAGGGGAGGGTCTTCCTGGGGGAGGGGACAGCCCGTTGGCAGCAGCTGAGAGTGGCTTAGCATGATGACCAGCACGTGAAGGGCAGCAGGCAGGACCCTGCAGGCCCTGGGCAGAGGCTTCGGCCCCTGAGGTTGCACTTGAGCATCACTCTGGCTGCCCTGTAGGAAGTGAGAGGGGCAGAGTGGCTCCGGGATCCACGGGGAAGCCGGGAACCTGCAGCACAGAGGCCCACCGCTGCTGGATCTGGGACAGGCCTGCTTCCTCAGTGTCTGTGGCTGGCAGCAACTGCACCCCGTCCCTGCCTTGTCCCTCACGGCTCCTCTGTAACTCCAGAGGCTGCCTGGTTTGTCAGACCCCAGCGGTGACCAGAGCCAGTGTCTGGGGGTCTCCCTGGGGCCGCGGGTGGCTTCAGAGACCTCTGGACGTGGCTGGCCCCGCTCACGCCAGCTCTGATTGCAGGGGGTGGGCCCTGCCAGCAGCAGTGCCGGGACACCGGGGACGAGGTGGTCTGCTCCTGCTTTGTGGGCTACCAGCTGCTGCCTGACGGTGTCTCCTGTGAAGGTAAGACCCCGCTGCTCTGCCTGGAGCCCGTGCCAGGTCTGAGCAGGGTTGACAGGTCCCCTTGGTGGGCAGAGACAGCCTGGACTGGCTCTCCAGAGTAGGCAGGGCAGTGGCTCCTGGCAAGACTCTCGTCAGAAGAATATGACCCCCAGGGCTGAGAAAGGGCCTGGCTTTGGGTCCACCCTGGCTCTGGATCTGGGACCGGCTGAGTGGCCCTGAGCATGTCCCTCAGCCTCCCTTGGCCTTTCCCCAGCTAGGAGATGGGGAGATGCTGCCCCTCCATGGGGTTCATGGAGACCGCCGGACCCCAGTCCAGGGCCCAGCACTTACTCAGAGTCCTGGGTCTGCCAGTCGGAAGGCAGGGAAGCCTTGGGCTGGATTGGGTGAGGGCTGGTCAGGGCAGCATCCTGAGGCACAGCGGGATGTGCTCATGGCAGGACCCAGCTCAGTTTGGGCAGTTTGATAGATGCAGGAAGCCAGTTCCACCCCGGCTTCTAGAACTTTCCTCTGATGAAGTGCAGGGATCCGAAGTTCTTGCTGGTTACTTCATGTCCCCGAATCTCTCCTAGATGTCAATGAGTGCATCACAGGCAGCCACAGCTGCCGTCTGGGAGAATCCTGCATCAATACCGTGGGCTCTTTCCGCTGTCAGCGGGACAGCAGCTGCGGGACTGGCTATGAGCTCACAGAGGACAATAACTGCAAAGGTACGGCCTGGGAACCTGTCCCCAGCTGGGGCCGAGCGCTAAGGGGAGGGTGGGTGGCCCAGGACTGGTCTGGGCCCTGTGGTGCTGCCCCCGTGTGGCTGCCTGGGCTACTGCCGCCTCAGCCACAGGAAAGCCACAGGGCGAGGGGAAGAGCTGGTGCCACATTCATGATGATGGCCACTTGGGTTTAAAGGCTCAGTGCTGGTCAGTTAAACCAGACAGAGAAGGATTTCAGGTGCTCACAGGTGCTTTTTACAAAAACAAACATCCCCCTCCAAAGAAAACAAGTGTTTGCACAACAGCGGGCTTCCCTCTGGCTCCAGCTTCCTGGACGCTCAGAGCATCACCCCTTCCTCTGCGTAAAAGCGTGGCGTTTCTGACCGCTGGTCTCCCTGCCTGCCATTGGCAGAGAGTGTATGATGAGGACCTTTTAGAACATAGTGGTCTGCACGGGGCTTCAAGCCCTCCAGAAAGATGGCACCACTTGCATTAAAACGTCCATCTTTGAATTATGAGGGTGACTCCAAAGCCAGGCACGCCCTCCGGGTGTCAGAGGGCCTTTGAGCCAGCTCAGGCTGCCAAGCCTGCTGCCCAGCCCAGCGATGGGCTGACCCCAGAGCCCAGGGCCAGGCCAGCTGATGCCCAGCTCTGAACATCTGACCTGTCCCAGCTGCGAGGCAGGGCAGCCCTGACACCCCTTCCCGAGGCGATCATTCTTAATATGTGGAACATTCTAAGCACCTCAGAATGAATAAGATATAGAGAAGCTGTGTTTATTGGCACTAAGAAAATTGCCTTATGAAAGAAACATGCACTTTATCTGGATGAGTAACGATGGCTCCATCTGCCAGGGAAACGCCTGGGCTGTGTGTTTATACAGCCCTCGCCTCCCAAGGGCCGTGGCCGAGAAAGGCTGCGTTTTTAGTCCTCAGCAGCGGGAGCACTCTGTGCCTCTCTGAGGCCCTTTTTGTTTGTAATCTCTCTGTAGGAATGTTTGGGGTTGTAGTCTGAGTAGTGAGCACTTTTGATAATGTTTTCTTGTGATGTTGAAGTGTTGTGTGATGCCTCTGGCAGGACTCTTGCTAACAATCTCCTTTTTTTATGATGCACCAGATATTGACGAGTGTGAGAGTGGTATTCATAACTGCCCCCCCGATTTTATCTGTCAGAATACTCTGGGATCCTTCCGCTGCAGACCCAAGCTACAGTGCAAGAGCGGATTTATACAGGACGCTCTAGGCAGCTGTATTGGTAAGCCACGCTGCCGCCAGATGCACGGTCCGCCAGGCGGGGAAGGCCTGGCTGTGGCCACACCTGGAATTGAGGGATGTGCAGAGCAAGGACCCGGGCTGGCAAAGCTTCGGTGAAGGGTCCCGTGGCCATCATTTTAGGCATTGCGGGCCATGTGGTCTCTGTCACGGTTACTCAACTCTGCCGTACAGTTCAAAGCCACAGATTGTACAAAAACAGCTGGGCAAGGTCATATTCCAATAAACCCTGATTTACAAACACTGGCCACAGGCTGCGTTTGACCCAGGGCTGTGGCTCACTGGCCACTGGTTTAGATGAAAGAGTTTGGATTTGGATTAGAGCCTCTGGTTTTAAACTGCGTGGCTAAAGAGCACTTGCCTCCTTCTGTGAGCCTCGGCTTTCTCCCTGTGAAATGGGGGCAGCCGTGATATGTGGTTGCGGGGCCTGAGGCCAGGGTGAAGCCCACCGCCCGAAGCCACAGACAGCAGGGCGCTTGTGGGGGTGGACCTGCCACAGCCATCCACCTGTCAGAAGCACTTGGTGTTCACGGTGGAGTTCCCACGGACAGGAAGTGGAGTGGCGGTTTCCAGGGACGGTGGTGGGGGTTTGTGGTTAGTGGGGACAGAGCTTCCGTGTGGGAAGATGAAAAAGATGAAAAAGTTCTGGAGGTGGACGGTGGTGACGGCTGCAGGAGTGTGTGAAGGTCCTAGGTGCGACTGGCCTAAGGTGCTGAGGGCAGTGGACTGTCACGGGCACCTCACCAAGAAGGAGGTGTCAGAGGGAGACCCTGTGGAAGGGGAGGAGATCCCACAGGAACCGAGTGTCACGACAGGAGCCGGGAGACCACCCAGGCCCCAGGACTGGCGTGGGCGAGACCTGCGTGCCCCCTTCCATGTCGTCCAGCTGCCACTTGGCTCTGTCACGCTTGCGGTGGTCCCTGAGTCCCAGCTGCTGGCTTCCCCCCCCTCTGCTCAGCTCCCAGGTCCTGCCCTGGAGGTTGGGGGGCGGCTGCAGGTGCCACCGGTCAGACCCGGCCTACCCGGGGTGGCCGCAGCCCTTCCCCACAAAGCCGCGCTGCCGTGCAGGTTTCTGTCTTGCTGCTGCCCTAACTCTTCTGACAGAATTTGTACTTTTCTTAGAAGTGGAATTGAAAGCTCTTCCTCCTGCTTCTGTTTTTACCGCCTCCAGCCACAGCCTGCAGCAGGGAGCTGCCCGCTGCCGGGGTCGGGAGCCCAGGGCCTCCTCCCAGTGCTGGGGCCGCTGGGGGCCTGAGACCGCCTGTCTTGGCGGGGTTTCCTTTGTTCCTTTCCTTCACTCCTCTCCCTGCCCTCTGTCGCCCCTTCCGCCCCGAGGAGGAGAGAATGGGCCAGGCATGGCCCACACCCTGGACCCTGTGTGCAGAGGGATACTCTCAGGTCCTGGGACAGCAGAGGTTCCACTGAGTCTCAGAGGCGCCTGGCCAAGCAAAACAAAGGCCCCGACAGCTGGGCTTTTCCCACATGGACCCCTAGGGGACCTCTAGGGGATCCCTAGGGGGAGGGTGGACCGCGTGACCGGACCTGGGGGATTTTTCATGTCGATTTGTGCTTGGCTTGTTCTCCCTCCACTTCACACACTCACTGATCCATTGCCTGACGCGGTGGCGCTCTCAGGCCTGGGGACCCTCTCTGTGAAGCTCATGATGTTTCTAGGAACACCGGGGTGCCATGGAACAGAATTTGGGAAACAGATCTGAGAGGGGCATGCAAGCTCAGGGGAAGCCGTGAGGGCTGAATGACAGATGCCCACGTCTCGGTGGCCAGCACGCAGCCCTTGCAGTTGTGGGTAGCAGCAGTGGGCAGTCCGAGGAGGAGTGGGCCCAGCTGTGTGCCCCTAAAACCTTATTCACAAGCGCAGGCAGCGGCTGGACGGGCCCAGGGCTGGGGTTTGTGACCTTCACATAGGGGACCTGGCACTGGCCGGGAGGCGGGACTCTAGCCTGGGCTGTTGCCCCACACTGCTGCTGTGAACCTGGGGAGTCACCTGCTCTCTCTGGGTCCTGAGGTCTCGGTGTAGGGCACACTGGGTCACCTCAGACAAGCTCTAAAGCGTGGCACTGGTGCAGAGGCCCACCCCAGGGTTGGGAGGAGCCGCCTGGCTGTGGCGGGGCTTCTGCCATCTCTGCCCACTCCTGTCCCCCACCCCACATGCTTTTCTGAACTAGGAGATTCTCGGAGGTGACTTCCCCAAAGTCGTCCTTTTGGAAGGACCCCCTAGTAGCAGTCTCATCTGTGCTTTGACATCGCATCTGAGCGTGAGGCACGAGCTGATGCACTACTTCCTGGTGCACACCGCCAGGTGTCCACTAGAAGTGTGCAGCCAGGTCCCCACTCTGGAGGCGTGTATGCCCTGGGAGGGAGTCTCCCAGGCAGGGAGCTCAGGGGACAGTTCTTCCCAGCTGGCCTGTGTCAGCACAGGCTCCATGACCCAGATGGGGGCCTGGGAAGGCTCTGTGGAAGTGGCACCCAAAGCCATGGCTAGCAGGCAGAGGAGGGGACTGGGACTTCACCTGAGTGGGGCTGCAGGTGCCGCGAGGGCTCAGAGGACTGGCCAGGCGGGGCTGCAGAGCACACAGGGCCCGGCCAGTGACCAGAGGCACCTAGAGCCTCTCTGAGGTTCAGCGTGGGCACAGAAGGGACGGTCACTCTGCCTCCCTAGCAGCCTGCTCAGGGAAGGGGCTGCGTCCACCTGTGTGGACTGTGCGGTACAGGAAAGCCAGGCAGGCGTGGGCTGGCTCAGTGCAACGTGAGACATGGCGGTGTGGGAGATTTGGGGTCAGGAAGGAGGGCCAGGAGGGGTGTTTGAGGCTGTGTGTGCTCGTGAGATTTGGGACTAGCTGGGGGCAGCCATGAGGTCCAGGATGAAGGGACTGGAGCAGCATCTGTTTGTGGTTTGGGAGAGAGGCGGAAGGAGGGGCTTCTTCAGAGATCATTGCTGGGCTCCGGACGCCCTCCACGTGTGACCGTCCGTCTTCCTCTTCCCCACACAGATATCAATGAGTGTTTAAGTATCAGTGCCCCGTGCCCTGTCGGGCAGACGTGCATCAACACAGAGGGCTCTTACACGTGCCAGAAGAACGTGCCCAACTGTGGCCGGGGCTACCACCTCAACGAGGAGGGAACTCGCTGTGTCGGTTGGTACTGACTTTCCGTCTGCTCCCCGCCCGCTCCCTCCCCCTCTTTTCTACAAGGGGAGGAAGGCATTCCTGCCTGTCCTTCTATCCCACTGCCCATTCCCAGGCCCAGGCCTTTACTTGGCCTGGACTGCGGCTGTGGCATGCCAGCTCATCCCTGCCTCCAGCCCGGCTCCAATCTTCCCGACACTGTCATGCCTCCCTGTTCACAGCCCTTCAGCAGCTCCCCTTTGGTGACAAAGGACAGATGCTCACACAGATGCTTACAATTCAGTTCTCTGGGCTCCAACTTCATGAGCCTTGTAATTCAGATGAAATAGGTCTCGGCACGCCCCAGGAGACACAGGGTCCCTGGCCGGCCGTTTGCTCCTATTCCTCTGCCCACCTACTCCTTTGTCTTTGGCTGTGGGTGGTCAGCCATCCCAGACCCCTGCCAGGGAAGAGGGCCTTGTTCTCTCAGTGCCCTGTGCATCACTGGGCACTTCTTTTTTTTTTTTTTAATTGGTTGTTCAAAACATTACAATGCTCTTGACATCATATTTCATTCATTTGATTCAAGTGGGTTATGAACTCCCATTTTACCATGTGTACAGATTGCAGAATCCCATCGGTTACACATCCACATTTCTACATACTGCCGTACTCGTGTCTGTTGTATTTTGCTGCCTTTCCTATCCCCTTCCTTTACCCCCTCCCCTCCCCTCCCATCACCTCTCTCTACCCCATCCACTGTAATTCACTTATCTCCCTTGTTTTCTTCCCTTTCCCCTCACATCCTCTTATATGTAATTTTGCATTACAATGAGGGTCTCCTTCCATCTTCTGTGCAATTCCCCTTCTGTCTCCCTTTCCCTCCCACCTCTCGTCCCTGTTTAATGTTAATCTTCTTCTCATGCTCTTCCTCCCTGCTCTGTTCTTAGTTGCTCTCCTTATATCAAAGAAGACATTCGGCATTTGTTTTTAAGGGATTGGCTAGCTTCACTTAGCTTAATCTGCTCTAATGCCATCCATTTCCCTGCAAATGCCATGATTTTGTTATTTTTTTCACTGGGCACTTCTGCCTGCTGAGGCTCACTTGGGTCGGCCAGCGCAAGCTCCATGGCTGGGGCTGTGTGGGCCGCGCAGCAGCCCAGAGAGCAGAGTGGTGCTGCGTGTCAGGGTCCACTTGAGTGTGCCCCAGGCCTGGGGACCACTGAGGCCTTCCTCTGCATCTCTGCCTCCTTTGCAGACGTGGACGAGTGCTCACTCCCCTCCATACCCTGCGGCAAGGAGCACCACTGCGTGAACTCCCTCGGCAGCTTCCGCTGCGAGTGCAAGGCTGGTTACTATTTTGACGGCATCAGCAGGACGTGTGTGGGTACGTGGGTGTCCTTCCGGCCTCGGGGGGCCAGCCAGCTGCCACCACACAGGACACGGTCTCTGTTGGCTGGACTGACGCGCTGCCATCCTTCTCCCAAAGCCCCAAGTGCAGGCAGAGTGCCCAAGCCAAGGCCCCACCAGGATACCCATCTTAGCTCCCGGGCAGCCACCCCTCCGTGGGCCTCCTTCAGGGCCCTCGCACTGTGAGCTTGTCCCCACTGCAGGGTGGGTGTTCTGCTCCACCCCAACCCCCAGGTCCTGAGAGACTTAAGCCCAGGTCTGCAGGGGGCCGAAGTGCTAGTGATTTCCCAAGACTGAGCTCTGACCTGCAGGTGCCCCTGGCAGCAGGAACCAAAGATGACAAGGAGTGGGGTCAGTCCCCGCTCCCTCCCAACCAGGGTGCTCAGTGGGGGCTGGCAGGGGCTTCCCCGCCACATCCCCTTTGCCGGATCCCAGATCCCAGTGGACCCTCCCTAAGGGCATGGGGTGGAGAGCTGGTGGGAGGGCACTGTCCATATATGCCACCGTGTCAGGAGCACAGGGCTTGGCACAGGACGCCAGGGGGCTCTGGCCTTGCTGCTGTGCTGGGACAAGTCACTTTGCCTCTGTCATCAGAGCTGATGAAGCAGGTGGGCCGTGAACTGCCGCCATTAGCAGGAGGGTGAGGTGTGGCCCTCTGCTGGTGACGGTGCCCTGAGCTGCCCCCCTCTCTTCCAGACATCAACGAGTGCCAGCGCTACCCCGGGCGCCTGTGTGGCCACAAGTGTGAGAACACTCCCGGCTCCTACCACTGCAGCTGCTCCGTGGGCTTCCGGCTCTCGGTGGACGGCCGCTCCTGCGAAGGTGCGAATGGGCTTGGGCGTGGGCCAGCTCTGCCGCCTCCCACAGGGTCCCTGGAGCCTGGTTTGTGTTTCCCCACTAAATGGCTTGCAAGCCAGGAAGACACCTGTGAGGGGTTTGCTCCTTGGGGGACTCTCCCACCGGGTCCGGTTCTTCCAGGAACCTCCATTCTTGGAGGTTGTCGGGATGTGGCTGTGTGCACGGGATGTAGAGACCAAGGGCCCCTGTTGGTGACCTTGGGGACAACTGACCTCACAGGGGAAATGGGTTGACATGCCAAAGAGGAGCAAAAGCCAGACACCACGTAGAGACCCGGAACGGGTCATATTCAGACTGCCCACGAGGCCGATGGCGAAGCTTTTAAACAGTTTGGCACCAAGGGCAAGAGGGCCGGGTCCCACGGTGCCCTCTGGGATTGGCCAGCTGCCGCTGCTCGCCCAGTGGAGTGCAGACCCCAACACCACCCATAGACTGGAGGCAGGTCTTAGCTTCCTGAGGATGAGGGTCCATGGGAAAGGTTCCTGGGTCCTTGAACAGATGCTTCTGGGCCCTGGAAGGTCCGTGTCCAAGGGGCAGAGAGGATTTACGTTGCAGGGTTCTCTGAAGGGAAAGGCGGCACGGGGAGGTCGGGCCACGGCTGCTGCGTTTCGGCTGGAAGAGTACATTCCTCCAGCAACGTGGGCTTTCCCAGGCAGGGGCTTGGAAGGGGTGTGGGGTCTTCACTGTGGGGACACAGCCGTGCTCTGGTAGCAGCTGTGCCAAAATTGGCCAAGTCTGCTGAGGTGGGGCTGGCAGAGCCCCCGTGTTTGAGCACGTTTCTGCGTGCTCAGAAAACAGCGTCTCCTGCCTGCTGAGCTGTCTGCCCCGGTGCCAGGGCCTGGCCCGTGGTAGGTGCTCTAGAGGTGCCACATCTCATGCAGGGACTGGGAACGCTTTGGACGGGCCCTGCCAGTGCCTCACGGTGCCTGCCGTGCCCTGCTCTGCAGTGCAGTGACCCAGGGAGCAAGATTCTCTGGAGCATGGCAGGTTCAAAGTCTGAATTAAGGAGGCTCCCTGGCCGGGAAGTGGCTCTGGGGAGCACTTGCCGGGCACGCGTGAGGCCCTGGGCTCCATCTCCAGTGCTGCACAAAAAGAAAAAGGTGCCCTTTCCAATGACACGGCCCAAGGAGGGGGCTGGGCATCTTCCCCGGTACACGATTCTCACACTGCATCATGGGTGGTGTGATGGGTCTTGGGCTTCCCTGAGAGTTCTGGGATGTGTCCCCAGGAACCGGACCCAACCCCTGTGTGCATTGGAACACGGTTCCTGAGCCAGGCTTCTCTCAGGCCTGGGCTCCAATCCCAGTCCTGACGTTTGTGTGGCCTCGAGGAAGTAGCTCACATTTCTGGGTTGGCATCCTCCTCTGTGAACAGGGACAGTAGGACTGACCTGACTGTGGGGGTCTCCTGGGGGAAAGGAGTTGAATCATGTGATGAGCTCATCACCGGCACAGGACCAAGAGCTGGACGCGTGGAGACTGCTGTGTTGCCTCTGTGGCTGGCTCATGCTTCCCCTGGCCATTCCTAAGGCACTGGAGAGCAGACATCCACACCTTTGCTACGGGACAATACTATGGATGTGAGCAGGGCCCGCCAGCCTTGCCGAGCCGCCTCTCTAAGCATTTATAAAGCGCCTTGCCCAGGCATGGAGCAAGAACCCAGTTCCTGCACCAGGAAGCACGTCGAGGGTGCGGTGGGAAACCACCCTGGGCCCAGGTGGACAGGGGCGCCCCGAGGGCAGTGGGGGCTGCAGAGATGAAAGCCCGGGTGAGAGGCGAATGGCCATTCCCTCCTGCCCTGCCCCAAAGTCGCAGGAAGTCAACCTGAAAGGCACCTTCTGGGCCAGGGGTGGGCAGTGCTCCTCCCTCAGGTGACTGTTAGGCCGTCCTGGCCACAGTCTCTCTCGTCACCACCCCACTACTGCTGCAGCGGCCCAGAAACAGCCATTGGTCAGAGTAAGAGGAGGTGGCTGTGTTCCAGCGCATCTTCACCAAGCCCACAGTGGGCTGGGTGTCACCATGGCCACTGATCTCTGCTCTAGGCAGAGCGGACCAGGGAGCCATCAGCTGAGTGACGTTGGAGTATCAGTTTTGCCCCAGGGCCTGGGTCCCACGTGACATCATCTGTTTAGGATGACATCGGGGAGGCGAGGAGGAGCACAGGCTCAGGTTCCCACTGGAGACCCAGAGCAGATTCTGGTGCCTGATGGGGCCTGCCCTCAGGCCTGTCACCACTGTCCTGGGGCAGATGGCCTGACTGGGGCGTGGCAGAGGCTGGCAGGGGGCTTCTCTCCCCTTCTCCCTGTTCCTGTGGGCTGACCCCAGGCAGGCTGCTGGCCATGTGCCCGAGACCTGGCTTCTGTGTGGGGGGTGGAGAGGGGTCGGGAGGCAGCTGTGATGGCATGAGCGGTGACAGGGACCCGGGCCTGTCCTTTCAGATGTGAACGAGTGTCAGAGCAGTCCCTGCAGCCAGGAGTGCGCCAACGTCTACGGCTCTTACCAGTGCTACTGCCGGCGCGGCTACCAGCTCAGCGACGTGGACGGGGTCACCTGCGAAGGTGAGGGTGCCCCCGTGCTGGGGAGACTCCCGGCCTTCCCCCATCCACCGCGGCCCTTCCCCCCGGCCCTGGGAGGCTGCGTGCCTCGTTCCTCAACCTCCGTCTCAGGTTTCCTTGAGGACACTTCCCGGGTGGGGGGTGAGGGTGCAGGAGGCAGCAGACCCCTCCCCGTGGTGCTCTGATGCCCCTGCGGGTGTCACGGGTCCGTGTGCTGAGACCGTGAGCCGCAGGTCACAGGGCTTGGTGGTGGCACCTGGCTGAGAGGTGAGGAGGGTCTCAGGGGCCACCACCCTCTTGGCAGCCCTCAGAAGACGGACAGCCCTTAGAGTCCTGGCTCTGTCCCCCTCGTGGGGCCTGACAGTCTGCTCTGTCACAAGGGGCTGGTCCCCGTGCCAGGCTATTGGAGCATCGACCCAGACAAGGACTGGGCTGGAGGGCGACTGGCTCATTGCTCCAGGGCGAGCCTCCCTGACCCGAATTCTAAGCTCCCTGAGCACTCACCTGGTGCCCCGGGGAAAGGTCCACCTTGGCCTCGGGTGGTGGGCGTGGCCTGCAGGTGGTGGGCGTGGCCTGCAGGTGGTGGGCGTGGCCTGAAGGTGTGCTGGAGACCTGGTACAAACTCCTCTTGGGTGATGGGTGCAGCTGCACAGGTGACGCAAGTGAACCCGATGTTCAGACTTGGCCTCCGACCCCAAGGTGGCCCACTGTGTAATATGGAGGCACATCTGAAATGCTGGGGGCCCAAGCTTGTTGGCTGAGGGGAGCTCACTCTGTGTTTTCAGGGGAAGTGCTTCTGATTGTCCTCCTGCCTGCACACTGCACATTGGGAACTTGCCCTGGGATCTGAGGCATCCCCTCTCTGTGCCTCAGTTTCCCCTTCTGTCTGGATGGTCTCTGAGGCCACCCAGCCCTAGCACCCTGAGGCCTCTGTCCAGCTCACCCAGTGTGGCTCTCCTATGGAGCCCAGCCTGGCCCCTGGGGTTGGGGCCATGGCTGGGCCCGGGATGCTGAGAGTGGCTCTGCCCTTGCAGACATCGACGAGTGTGCCCTGCCCACCGGGGGCCACATCTGCTCCTACCGCTGCATCAACGTACCCGGAAGCTTCCAGTGCAGCTGCCCCACATCCGGCTACAGGCTGGCCCCCAACGGACGCAACTGCCAAGGTGAGCTGTGGGAGTGTCCTAGGACTGTGCTTGGGCTCTGTGACACCAGGGTGCCAAGGCCGGGCTGGAGGGCTGTCCTTCCCCAACCTGTGGGCCGTGGCACAGGCGGTGCCTTGGGAGGGCGTGTTCTGGGGTCCACCGGTTCCCTGGTCTCCTACACCTGGGCCCCCAGCACCTTCATCTTTGGGTCCTCAGCCCTGGAGGCTGGAAACCCGCAGTCCCTGCCCTGTAGCCTGGGGCTTCTGGTGCCACCTTTCACTGGGTCTCTGGACAAAACCTGGCTGTGGGCCAGGCCTGGGCCAAAACAGGTCTCAGAGGCCTCTGTCCCGAGGCGCTAGCTGTGGTCAGGTGTGTGCGGTGTCTGTGGACAGGTGGCTTTGAGGGTCTAGTGGGCCGGGCCAGCTCCAGCATGGGCCAATGGGGACTGGTGGGGCCCACTCTGTGCTCTGATCCGTTTCTGCGGGTGCTGGGCCCCCTGCATCCATGACCTTCCATTTGATGACTGAGAGGGGCTAAGCAAGCTCTCGTGAGTGTCTGGGCGTGTGTCCTGGCTTGTGCGTGGGCCCCCCAGCAATGGCCCCTGGAGCTGAGCCCAGCCCCTGGCCTGGTGTCTGGTCATGAAGATGACCCACCAAAGGGGGGCAGGAGCCCCACATTTCCCACAAGAAACTACTTAGAGCATCTAGGGTTGGATGGGATCCTTCGCTTTTATGACTCCTGGCCGGATGCTCCACTGCAGCCTGGGGTCCCCCCGGACACAGCAAAATTCCACTCCTGAGCTGATTGATCGGGGAAGTCGTTTTTGCCAGGCACTTGGCACCTTGTCGCAGATGCCTCCCAGGCTCTGTGACGTCCCTGAGCCCCAACATTCAGCTTCTCTGGGATAACAGGGGCTCCCTACCCCAGGGCCTCTCATGGTGGTGCCCCACAGCAGGAGTCCCAGCTGTCCCCTCCACCAGTCACACCCCCAGGACACAGGGCAGTCAGGGCCCCTAACCCCTTGCCTGGTGTCCTGTCTGTTCCCGGGCTGGTGGCCTGCCCCGTCCCTCCTAGGAGGTAACTCGCCCCATGTGAGGGGAGGGCATGCAGAGGGCTGGGTCAGTGCTGGACGCTGGCGCCCCGCTGCCTGGTTTGAGCTCAGCTCTGCCACTTACAGCAGGGTGACCTTGGGCAGCCCCAGGCTCTGCGAGCTCTCCCAAGCCAAGACGGCCACAGCACCGCTGCCCCGAGTTGTCCCCCTCCTATGCTCCCTCCGCCCAGGGGCCAAGAGCCTGAGCCAAAGCCCCCCAGGTGTCCCGTAGAAGAAGGAGCTGGTGCCAGGTGCTGCTGCAGCCGAGGGTGAGGGTGGTGTGATGCCCGTCCCGCCCTGGCTGGTGGGAGGCCTGGCACCTCCCTCTGGGGTGGGGACAGCTCCTCTGGCCTCTGCCTTGACCGTGCTGCCCGGGGTCTCCCGCAGACATTGACGAGTGTGTGACCGGCATCCACAACTGCTCCATCAACGAGACCTGCTTCAACATCCAGGGAGGCTTCCGCTGCCTGGCCTTCGAGTGCCCCGAGAACTACCGCCGCTCCGCAGACACGTAAGTCCCTGGGGCCTGCTGTCCTCTGTCTGTGTCGACCTCCTGGGGCCCCGCTCGTGGCCCAGGTGGGTGGTCAAGGAGCTGCCACCTCGGTGCCCTCCAGTGGGGACATGAGGATCAGCTGAATTCTGGTTCTTAGACCCCCAGTGGCGGGTGACACTGGTCTCAAGAGACCAAAGGGTCCTGGAGCCTGTGCACCGGGCCAGGCAGATCCTCAGCCCTCCGGCGTCCCGGGTGAGCCGTGGGCAACCTCTCTGGGCCTCTGTCTCCTCATTCGTAATGTGCAGATGCGGGAACAGGCCCTGAGGCAGTGGAGCTGGTGGCGATGACTGACAGTTGGAAGTCACGACCCAGTGTGACTTGCTGGGTGTTGTGATGGTGTGACCCCCTAAAAGCCAGAGTGGCAGGTGGGAACAGTGTGGAAGATTCTGCGTCCTAGACCTGGGGCTGTGTGGCCACGTGTCATTGTCAGCTCTCTCTATCCCTGGCCACCACGTGTCCATGGGGTGGGTCTCGAGGACCCCCAGGCTGGGGTTCTCGCCTGGACCACCATCACCCCTGATTTTACTCAGAGTGTCATTCAGAGTCATGAGCCTCAGGGAAGCTCCAGGCTGGGCCAGCCCGGGAGTGTGAGCTCCTGAGCCCTGTCTGCCCGGGGCGGGCGCTTGGCTAAGCACCTGGGCCCCCAGCACCTGGCTCCCAGTTGCGACCTCCTGACCCTGGGCCTGTCTTGGGCTCTTGGCCTGCACCTCTCCTGCTCCAGGGACAGTGTCTTCCTTTGACTATGCACAGGCCCCAGTGCCCTCCACGAGGCCTGGCTGTGCTGGTTTTTGGCCGTGGCCTGGGACTCCCCCAGCTGCTGTGCCGACCCAGCATGTGTTTTGTCACTTGAAAACACAGCCTCTTGTGTGCTTCCTGGGCCCTGCCAGGGGAAAGCCACTCCACCCGGGGTTTGCAAGCGGGTGGCATCCCAGAGCGTGTGGGCTACGTGGTAGCTGGCGGGCTGTGCGGTGGCTGGCGGGCTGTGCGGTGGCTGGTGGGCTGTGGCAGCGCTTCTCTGAGACGTTGAGAAGTCCGTGTGCGTCTTTCGAGGCTGTGCAGCCACTTCTCGTTGTGAGTTCACCGTGTCCCAGGCCTGTGTCAGCCTCTGAGTCTGAGGACTCAGGAAGGCCAGCCATGGCTGCAATGTGGACTTCCAACACACCCAGAGCCACCAAACCCAAAGAAGAGCAGGTGCCCAAGGGGTCATGGTGTCACCCAAGCTGAGGACAGGCAGGTTGGCCTCACTCACTGAGACTGTCTGCCAGGGGCAGAGTCACCCTGCACCCTGTTGGTGTGCACTGTGGAAACCACTGCTACCCTCGGTGCTGGGGGAAGCCATTGCTGTGGGGCTGGCTGTGTGCAGGCACTTGTGGGGCAGTGACCCACAGAAGCCCTGTCCCCTGCACTGGCTTCTAGGTGTGTGTGTGAAACACCAGTGCTTAGGCAGGTGCAGTGGTGCACACCTGTGATCCCAGAGACTCGGGAGGCTGGGCAGGAGGAGCACAGGCTTCAGGTCAGCCTTGGCGATTTGGCAAGGCCTGGGTCAAAATGAAAGGGCTGGGATGTGGCTCGGTGGTAGAGCACCCCGTTCAACCCCCAGTGCCAAAGTACCAAGACCAAGGCTCCAAGAGAGTGGGGGGCACTGAAGAGGGGCAGCCCCCACCTGGCCGGGGCAGCCTGGGTCGGCCAGCTGCCAGTGAAGGTCAGGGGAGCCCAGTCGGGTGGTGGGGAGCACAGGACATGCGTGCAGTGAATCAGGTGTTTAGCCAGAGAGCTGGGCGGTTTCCACCCAGGGCAGGTTGGCAGCCAGGGCCTCTGCCATTCTCTCTAGAAAGGGCGGGGATTGAGCCCCACCCCCACCCCCGTAAAGATGGGAGGGGGAGGAGGATGCTCAGTGACTGTCATCTTATTACCACCTGCGCCACCCAGTGGCCTGCTCAGAGGCTGGGGAGAAAGATGGAGCTGGGAAAGGTGGGGGACCCGGGGCTGCTCCCCTCCCTGGCAAGGACTGGAGCTGGGGGCGTGCTGGGTGCCTTCTGGAAAGATCTTAGCTTCAGAGTGCGCTTCACTGAGCTCAGCCACTTCCAGGTCAGCTGGCCTGGGCAGGTCCCTGGGCTCCTGGGGACCTACCAGATGCTGTGGTGGGGTCCTCTTCCAGGTTGCCCTAGGTGACCCATGATTGTGGGGAAGGGCCTCCCTCTGCTTGTTCACTGGCCCTAGTGGGGTGCAGGTGAGCACCCCTGCATCGACCCCCGCCAGCAGTGCTGGGTGAAGGGAAGGCGAGTCTTCAGTGGCCTTCCTCTGGCATCCAGGTCTGTGCGGGCACCTGGGAGGACAGTGACCCACGGAGACCCCATTCCCTGCACTGTAGGCGCGTGTGCAGAACATCAGCACCGGGGCAGGTGCGGGGGCGCACGCCTCTCCTCCCAGAGACTCGGACTGGGACTGGTGTCCAGGTCTGAGGGGCTGCGTGGAGAGGGCAGGCCCTGGGCTGGGACACAGCGGGGTGAGCTTCCACCTCAGCCTCTCTGGTCCTGACCCTCCAAGTGCTGTGGTCTTGGGTCAGTCTCTGGGCCACGTGGGGCCCTTTCTGTCTCTGCAACGTGGCCTCAAGCTTGCCTGCTGGTCAGAGTCGGGGATCATAGGTAATGAGCCCCCAGGGGGTGCTCGAGAAGGGGAGGCAGGGAGGGGAGAGTGAGCACCCCTGTGTTTTCCTCGGGGTACCCCAAGTAAGGGGACAGAGGCCCTTTCAAGTAAAACTGGCTTCCGCTCTGCTGCGGCCCCTCTGGGTGACGGGCTGCACTAAGGTCCCTCAGCTCTCAGCCGGGGAGACCGGACACTGGCGCGTGGGGCCCTGTGGTGTGGGGCCATCCCTGCCACACACATGGGCATGTCTGGTTAGGGTTTTCTCCTCTGCTGGCCCCTGTCGTGGAGTTATAGGCCAGGGGGGACCCCAGTGCTGGGTGTGGAAGTCAGGACCCGCCTGGATGCCCCATTCGTGCCATAGGAGGCTGTGACCTGCTTGCCACCCCACTGGTCCCCTTTGGGACCATGGAGTGCAGTGTGAGCTGTGGTGACCAGTCACTGACGTGAAGGAGCATTCTTGGCCCCCAGGGTCCACTGTGCGAGACGTGAGCTGTGGTCCTGTCCAGCCTTCCCCCAGAGCTGCTACCCCTCAGGCTGGGGGGCTTCACCTCTTGGCCCCTTTTCTTCCTCATCTAAAAGCCAAGGCTGGTAAAGGACTTATGTGACCCTTAGAAAGCAACTTTTAAATCTGAACGGGCCTCACTTAGAGGGGGCCAGTGGTTGACTTCCCGCAGTGGAAGCTCAGCATGGGCGGCTCCTTGGGGGGCCTCCGTGGGAGATGTGAGCACAGGTCTCTCTCCCTCTGTCTCCCTCTCTCTGGGTCTCAGCCCTCTGGTCACACACCACAGAGGTTGCCTGGTGGACCCGTCCAGGGTGTCAGGTCCTGCACAGTGCCCGCGAGAGGGGTTCCAAGCTGCCCCAGAGCCTTCCATGGGGAATGTTCCCCGTGCCCTTGGTGGTTGTGAAAGCCTAGGCAGGGCCTTGGGGCCTCTGGTGCCGTGTCCGGGGGAGGGGAGCCAGTGAGCAGCTCAGGCCTGGGGTGGACGGAGGCAGGCAGAGCCCTCCATGGCCCCTCTGCCCTGGACAGATCCTGAGAAGCATGTAAGTGCAGGGAAACGTCAGCAGGGCTGGCCACTGGCATCAGACAGGCTGGGGTCGCTGGACGGCTGGCTGCCCCTGGAGGAGGAAGGGCCTGGAGAGCTTTAGTCTCGGTCTGCGGTGGCGTTCTGGACTTTCCATAGAACTTGGGATGCCGCGATCAAATGCGCTGAACTGGAAAGCGGAGTGCATCGCCCCCTAATGCCCAGTGTGACCAGGATTCGTGGTAGGCCAAGGGAGACTAGAAACTAGAAGCCTGGCCCCAGAGCTTGGCAGGGCTCCCTTACAGATTCTGTGACAATGGCCTGTCCCCAGTCTGGGCACACTGGCCAAACAAGGTTTTAGGGCCATTCCGAGTGTGACAGGCGGGCAGCTTGCCAGATGTGGTAGTTATGATTTGGGGGCTTTTTCAGTAAGTTTGTGCCAAAGCATAACAGTGCCCTGAGGTTGGAACTGACCAGGAAAATCAAGGGCAAGATATCTGTGAGCATTTGCGAAGCCCATGACCGGCTGGCCCTGGGTTGGGCGCAGGAGATAAAGCTGAGAGCCTCCAAGGAGCCAGCCCAGAAACACCTCGTGGAGGAAGGGCTCTGGTGGCCTGGTGAACGGCAGGGGCCGGGTGTGGGCAACCTGGGAGAGGGAGTGTCCAGCTCTCTGGTGAGCGATGGGCAAGGGAGCGGCACCAGGGCGGTGTGCCCTCCTCGCGTCTCTTACCTCCCACGCGCCTTGTTAATGCTTCCTTCTGGCAACCCCAAACCCCATCCTTGGTCAGTGGAGGAAACCTGCGACAAGTGAGAAAGAGGCCATCTCACCATGGGGACTCTAGTGCCCCCTGCTGACCATCCAGGCCATGCCTGAAGGAGCTGGGGTGGGCGCCGGGTGCAGTGAGTGCGTGTGTTTGTAAAGGTGTCGAGAGGACATGGCTAAGTTTGAAACTCAAAATTGCCACTTATCACAGACCATGGGGGCTGGACAAGAACATCTTCATGGAACTTTGTCTTCCCACTGGTAGACTTGGGAGGCCGAGAAGAGAGCTAGCGCGAGGAAGGCCTGGTGTGCCCAGCACGCTCCTGACCCCTTAGGGAAGCACCTTGGCCAGGCTCCACCACCCTTCCCGTTCCTAGCTCCTCCCAAGCTCTGTCCCTGCGCTCTCTCAGGTCACGTGGAGCACTCCCATTCTGTGTGGACCTGGGCGTCTCCAAGGGTGGCTGCCCCTCAGCAGTGCCTTACCAGCTTCCTTTCCTACCTCTGGATCTGTTTTGCTTCTTCCCATGCAGAATTCCTCTCTCCAGTGTCCCTAATCCCCACGTGTCCAGTGCCATGGGGTTCATTCCCAGGGCCGTCCTTTCTCAGAGCCAGAGTGGTAAATAGCCAAGTAAAGCAAAGGCTGTCTGCACTGATACAGCCTGGAAACAGGAGGTAAGCAGAGACCCCCTCACAGTAGGTGCCAAGTGACCCGATGAGGCCCAATGACTTGAAAAGCCAAAAGGGAGATGTGATGAAAGCCAGGAGAGAGGAAGCCTCTGAATGGAGAATCCAAATACAGTCAAGAGGGCAGAACGTTCTGGGAAGTGCTCAGTCAAGTGCCATCGGGCTCCACCCCATGGCTCTGCTTCCTAATTTCTGGTCAGACTGCCTTCTGAGTGTGAGGAGCCTAGAGTGTGGGACCCAGAAGATAGTTCCTGTCACCATCACATCACAGGAATATAGCATCTATGATCATCCTTCTATAGGAAGCTAGATCCTGTCTCCATCCTGTCACAGGAAGTTCAGACCTGTCTCCATCCTGTCACAGGAAGTTAGGACTTGTCTACATTCTACCACAGGAAGTTAGGACCTGTCTCCATCCTGCCACAGGAAGTTAGGACTTGTATACATTCTACCACAGGAAGTCAGGACCTGTCTCCATCCTGCCACAGGAAGTTAGGACCTGTCTACATTCTACCACAGGAAGTCAGGACCTGTCTCCATCCTGCCACAGGAAGTTAGGACCTGTCTACATTCTACCACAGGAAGTCAGGACCTGTCTCCGTCCTGTCACAGGAAGTTAGGACCTGTCTACATTCTACCACAGGAAGTCAGGACCTGTCTCCATCTTGTCACAGGAAGTTAGGACCTGTCTACATTCTACCACAGGAAGTCAGGACCTGTCTCCATCCTGCCACAGGAAGTCAGGACCTGTCTCCATCTTGTCACAGGAAGTCAGGACCTGTCTCCATCCTGCCACAGGAAGTTAGGACTTGTCTACATTCTACCACAGGAAGTCAGGACCTGTCTCCATCCTGCCACAGGAAGTTAGGACCTGTCTACATTCTACCACAGGAAGTCAGGACCTGTCTCCATCCTGCCACAGGAAGTTAGGACCTGTCTCCATCCTGCCACAGGAAGTCAGGACCTGTCTCCATCTTGTCACAGGAAGTTAGGACTTGTCTACATTCTACCACAGGAAGTCAGGACCTGTCTCCATCCTGCCACAGGAAGTTAGGACCTGTCTACATTCTACCACAGGAAGTCAGGACCTGTCTCCGTCCTGTCACAGGAAGTTAGGACCTGTCTACATTCTACCACAGGAAGTCAGGACCTATCTCCATCCTGTCACAGGAAGTTAGGACCTGTCTACATTCTACCACAGGAAGTCAGGACCTGTCTCCATCTTGTCACAGGAAGTTAGGACTTGTCTACATTCTACCACAGGAAGTCAGGACCTGTCTCCATCTTGTCACAGGAAGTTAGGACCTGTCTACATTCTACCACAGGAAGTCAGGACCTGTCTCCATCTTGTCACAGGAAATTAGGACCTGTCTACATTCTACCCCAGGAAGTCAGGACCTGTCTCCGTCCTGTCACAGGAAGTTAGGACCTGTCTACATTCTACCACAGGAAGTCAGGACCTGTCTCCGTCTTGTCACAGGAAGTTAGGACCTGTCTACATTCTACCACAGGAAGTCAGGACCTATCTCCATCCTGTCACAGGAAGTTAGGACCTGTCTACATTCTACCACAGGAAGTCAGGACCTGTCTCCATCTTGTCACAGGAAGTTAGGACCTGTCTACATTCTACCACAGGAAGTCAGGACCTGTCTCTATCTTGTCACTGGAAGTTAGGACCTGTCTACATTCTACCACAGGAAGTCAGGACCTGTCTCCATCTTGTCACAGGAAGTTAGGACCTGTCTACATTCTACCACAGGAAGTCAGGACCTGTCTCCATCTTGTCACAGGAAATTAGGACCTGTCTATATTCTACCACAGGAAGTCAGGACCTGTCTCCGTCCTGTCACAGGAAGTTAGGACCTGTCTACATTCTACCACAGGAAGTCAGGACCTGTCTCCATCTTGTCACAGGAAGTTAGGACCTGTCTACATTCTACCACAGGAAGTCAGGACCTGTCTCCATCTTGTCACAGGAAGTTAGGACCTGTCTACATTCTACCACAGGAAGTCAGGACCTGTCTCCATCTTGTCACAGGAAGTTAGGACTTGTCTACATTCTACCACAGGAAGTTAGGACCTGTCTCCATCTTGTCACAGGAAGTTAGGACCTGTCTACATTCTACCACAGGAAGTCAGGACCTGTCTCCATCTTGTCACAGGAAGTTAGGACCTGTCTACATTCTACCACAGGAAGTCAGGACCTGTCTCCATCTTGCCACAGGAAGTTAGGACCTGTCTACATTCTACCACAGGAAGTCAGGACCTGTCTCCATCTTGTCACAGGAAGTTAGGACCTGTCTACATTCTACCACAGGAAGTCAGGACCTGTCTCCATCTTGTCACAGGAAGTTAGGACCTGTCTACATTCTACCACAGGAAGTCAGGACCTGTCTCCATCTTGTCACAGGAAGTTAGGACTTGTCTACATTCTACCACAGGAAGTCAGGACCTGTCTCCATCTTGTCACAGGAAGTTAGGACCTGTCTACATTCTACCACAGGAAGTCAGGACCTGTCTCCATCCTGCCACAGGGAGTTGGACTTTTCTGTATCTTATCAAAGGGAGATAAGAATTGTACTGCCATAGAAAGTTAGGACCTGTCTTAGAAAATTAGGACCTATCTCCATATAATTAAAAGAAGTCGGAATCTGTATCCATCATGCCATAGGAAGTTAAGAACTATCTCCATTTTGCCATAGGAAATTAAGACCTGTCTCCATCTTGTCACAGGAAGTAAGGGCTTGTCTGCATGGTGTCACAGGAAGTTAGGACCTGTCGCCATCCAGCCACAGGGAGTCACAACTCTTGTCATAGGATTTGTCATTGGACAAGACACCATTATGTCACAGGAAGTTAGGATTGATCTCCATATAGTTACAGGAAGTCAGGAACTCTCTCCATCCTGCCATAGGAAGTTAAGATCTGTATTCGTCTTGTCACAGGAAGTTAATACCTCTCTTCATCTCATCACAGGAAGTGAGGACCTGTCTCCATGTTTTTAAAGAAACTTAGGACCTGTCTCCATCCTGTCATAGGAAGTTGGGACCTGTCTCCATCCTATCACAGAAAGTTAGGACCTGTCCCCATCATGTCACAGACAGTGCCTGTCTCTATCCTTTCACAAGAAATGATTACCTCCATTCTGATCCTGAGCTGGTTGTGTGGACCAAAACAGGGAACTGGACCTGGAACCCACAGCTTAGTGACAAGGAATAGAGAGCTGACCTGGCTGCAGGCACACAGATGTGGCTCCCTTCCTCACTCTGTGACCTTGGGAAGGCACTTTCTCTCTGAACCTCAGTTTCCTCTTCTGAAAAGTGGCACTCAGGTCACCATCATGAGCACTTATAGTGGTGGCCAGACTCGAGAGTGCCCAAGGAATGGCCCAGCACGTGATAAATGGCAGCAGCCCTGCCTGCTAGCAGTGGGACAATGTCTTCTGGGGTCTTCTCAGACCCACTCAAGAGACTGTGTGGCCTTGGCCACTGTCTGGGCGAGGGGCCAGGAGCCTGGAAGACACTCAGGTCAGGGCGTGCCTGCTGAGCGCTCCCAGATGGGGCTCTGCTGTGAGAAGGGGACACACTGCATCCTGGGCACAGCCTTTGACCCCAGCCACCAACACCCGCTGTGGGTGTTGAAAGAGGCTGGTGCCCGAGTCAGCAGCCCAGAGGTCCCCGCGCCTCCCCCAGGTGAGTGAGGGTGCTCTTGGCATTGGCCACAGGGGCCAGAGGGGCGGCGGGAGCCCCGCCCAGCGAGCCCCTGCTTGCCCACTCTGTTGTCCCCTGCTTGCTGAGTTTGCCCTAACCCTCTTGTCTCTCTGCCCACTTGTCTTGCAGCCGCTGCGAGCGCTTGCCTTGCCATGAGAACCAGGAGTGCCCCAAGCTGCCTCTGAGAATAACCTACTACCACCTCTCTTTCCCCACCAACATCCAAGTGCCCGCGGTGGTTTTCCGCATGGGCCCCTCCAGTGCCGTCCCCGGGGACAGCATGCAGCTGGCCATCACCAGCGGCAATGAGGAGGGCTTTTTCACCACCCGGAAGGTGAGCCACCACAGTGGGGTGGTGGCCCTCACCAAGCCTGTCCCTGAGCCCAGGGACTTGCTCCTGACCGTCAAGATGGACCTCCATCGCCACGGCACCGTCAGCTCCTTTGTGGCCAAGCTTTTCATCTTTGTGTCTGCAGAGCTCTGAGCACTTGCTTCGGCCGGCCGCGGGGTCTCCCTCTTGTCGCTTTCCTCGCCCTCCCTCGGGACCCTAATAAAGTCTCGGCGCCCGCCCGTCCTGCACAGCGTGCCTGCGTGCCTTGGTGTTCTTTGGTGTTGGGTTCCTGTGCTTTTCATCCCCCAGGGCGAGCCGAGCCCTCCCCGGTGCCTGGTGTCCACAGGGGCTTTCCACCGGGACGTGTGCCTGAGGGTCCTGTCCTCAGAGCTCACCGGGTGTCCTACCAGGGACCCGGCGAGGGGAGGAGGCCAGGGTGGGGGCTTCAGATGAGCCCACAGGGTAAAGTGGTGATGAGAAGCCCTCAGAGATTAGCGAGCTTGGTCCGTTTTTCAAATATGGAGACTGAGGCCCCAAGATGGGCGACATGGCCTCTCGCAGCCAAGCCCCGACAGGGAACTAGGACTCCTGGCCCCTGCCTGGTTCCTTGCTGTATCACTCAGCATTGAGCATTTAACAGAGAGAAGAAAGCTCTAGACTGAAACCTCCTTTCTGAACCCTGGTGCGTCTTGGACAAGCCTCTTGCCCACGTGGGGTCAGTTGGCTCCGTCCTCCGAGCACCCTGTGCTGTGCCAGGAGGAGACAAGGACAGCACAGTGAGTGCCGGGCTCCTGGGACCACTGGTGTGCATAGGCTCCTTCAGGCCCTTTGGCTCCAGGCCTGCCAGGCCTCTATCACCCCCCGCCCAGATGCTCAGAGAGGGCATGTGACTTTCCCAAGATCACACAGCTGTATCCAAACCCCAGTCACTGACTCCACAGCTCTGCTCTTGCAGTCTGTCTTAGTACCTCCACTGTGGGCCACGATTACAGCCAAGCCACCTCCGCTGGGTGCCAGCTCCATTCAACTCTGTGGCTCATTCTCTGCTCAGCAACTAGAAGGATCTTTTAAGCTTTCACCCAGACTCTTCCCACCTTCCTTTGTGCCTTTCAAGCCTGTGCATAATTTTGACCTTGCATACTGACTCCAGCCTGACCTTGGCTTGTTTTCTACTTGCTTGTTTCCTTCAGTCCATACTGCAAGTTCTTTGCTGCCTCAGGCCCTTTGCATTTTAAACCCATTGGTTGAACTTCAGCTTAAGTGTGTCTTCCTCTGAGAGGCTGTAGTAGTCTGTTTTTTATTATGATAACAAAATACCTGAGACTGGATAACTTTATAAAGAAAAGAGGTTCTAGAAGCGCAAGGTCCATGGGCCCCACCTGTGATGGCCTTCTTGCTGGCAGTCTGAATCCAGCACGGAGCATCACCTGGCAGGAGTCAGGGAGCATGCCCTGCGTCTGTGTCTCTCTTCTGGTGTCTCTCCCTCTTATAAAGCCTCTGGGACTCAATCGTGGGCTTCTCCCTAATGAGCTTATCTCATCCTAATCACCTCCCAGACGCCCACCTCTAAATACTGCAGTTGAATTCAGTTTCCACCTTCTTAATTTTCAGTAGGGTTAAATTCCAACCCCTGAAGCCTGGGGGACCTCAGACCAGCCCAGACCACGGCAGAGGCCTCCCAGCGCCGGGGTGTGTCCTCTCAGGCTTTCTCTGTTGCTGGCTTCCCGATGCCACTAACGGATGGCAATCCTGTTACCCACGTTTTTCAAACTTGCCTTCCCCACCCTCCGGAAGGCTCCATGAAGACAGTACCCAGGTCCCTCTCATTCAGCAACTGTTCCCAGCTCTGGGAAGCTGCCTAGCACAGGCGGGTGCTCTGTCCGTGTCCACTGCTGTGTCCATGGGGACAACGGGACTCTCCGCCGACATGGCCGACCTGTCTAGTGTTTCCAAGCAGGAAGCCCAGGGGCCAGCAGGAGGGCTCGGTGGAGCTGAGCAAAGGATGCTGCAGGGTCCTGAGGTCCTCCCGAGGTCCTCCCTGCAATTGCCGTGAAGGGGTAAGGCGCCCCCCTGGCAGCCTCGCGGGAGGACAGGGCGCACCGACTCCCCGCCTGCACAGAAGCACTGCTCACGTGCCAAGAGCACAGCCCTTCTGGCCCCGCGTCCCCAGCTGACCATTCAGTCTCCCAGACCCCTCGCTGACCATTGGCTCCAGCCTCCAAGCCCAGCAGGGCCCCCTGGAGGACTAGTCTGGTCCTGACGGGTCTAGTCCCCTCTGGAACCTTCCATGGCATTCTTTCCTAGCCCAGGAAGTCTTCCTCCCTGGAAACTGCCTGCCGCTCCCGCCTGTCTGGTCTCTGTCCCTCTCCCAGCTCCAGCGTCCTGTGTGTGTGGGGGGGTGCCGTCCACTTGCCAACTGCCACTCTTCTCAAAACCCAGGTCAAGGGTCACACCTCTCAGGAAGCCTCCTTGCTCGGTGCTCCCTGCCCCAGCTCCCTGTCTGAGCGCTTAGCCATTGCCGTGTCGTTGACCTCGGGGCCCTCACTGGCCCAGGGGCTTTTTGATGGTAGGGACTGTGTTTTTTCACTAAAGAAGGAGCCTAGTAAATATCGGAACATACAGATAGACGGACGGACGGATGGGTGGGTGGAAGGACGGCGGGTGGGGGGGTGGATGGTGGGTGGGTGTTGGGGGCTTGGAGGAGGTGGACAGATGGCATTTTAAGGTGCAGTTCAGGTGTCCTCTGTTGAGGCCAGCAGGGCACAGGGGCATCTGGTCGTTCTGCTCCGTCCGTTGTTCATCACCCTCCAGGTGGCTCAGGCCCCAAGGAGCACTTTGTGTTCCTAGAACTGTGAAGCTGGGGCCCTTCGGGGGCCTCACAGGCCACCCAGCGCTCTATGTGGCCAGCATCCCTACGCACTGTCCCCAGTGATGCGTCAGCTCCGCCTCACTTGCCTTAGTTTGTGGAACCGCCTGCCTTGTAAGGGGGACGGGGTCACCTGAACGCCTGGATTCCGACCTCTGCCCTGCGGCTCCTGGGCTGTTGAGGAACAGGCCTGGATCGTGCTGCTGAGAGGCTGATGCACAGAAAACGGGGCAGGCGCTTGAGCGTCCCCGTGTCCTGGGCTGGCACTATGCTGGATGGGCCATCGCCGGCAGTCTCCAGGCCCAGCTCATGGAGGACTTTGACGATTCCATGAAGCCACACCCAGGGAGGTGCCTGGTGCTCGTAGGAGCCTGGCGGGTGCCGGTGCTGGCAGCTGTTGGAAGGTAACCAGACATTCCTGTGCTTGTTGTTTAAATGAGGGACGCAGGTTCCAAGGGCTTGGATGTGTCCAAGGTCACTGACCCGTGGAGCCACCGCCTCTGCTGGCTCCTAGACTGTGCTTTTCTGACTGTGTCACTGTTGTCAATCAAACTCCCAAGGAGAAATGGGAAGGACGATGCTTGTCATCATGACAGTGGTGACAATAGTGACAGTGACAGCTAACACCGAGCAGGGCCCTGTCCCAAGCATTCGGCTCATTTCATCCTCATAGCGGCCTTGGGAAGCAAGCAGTGTTCCCCCAGTTCACACCCAGGACATGGGGGTGCAGAGAGGTTAAGTAAGTGCCCCAAACCCCAGTGCTGGTGGCATCTGGTGGCATTCCACTGCCCACAGCCTGGTCCAGGGCCTGAGCTCTGACCCTGTCGTATGCCACCTCGCCTTCCAGGAAGGCGGCAGCACCGCTGGGAGTAGTTGTCATTGGGCCTCATCTCGGAGCTCTGGGCTCAGTCCCCTTCTGTGAGTCCCAGGTCCAGAGCAGGACACTCTCCTGGTGACAGAAGGAGGCGACGGGCACAGAGCAGCGAGCTGCGAGATGAAATAGTGAGTGCCAGGCGAGTCGCAGAGACACCTGGAGGACGCAGTGGCCGGAGCGATGGTGGCTCTAGGCACCGCTGCTGGAAATGGAATAGAAAATGGGCAGGAAAGTGACGGTAGACATTCTGGAGAAGAAAGTCCCAGAGACGCGGGGACGTGAAACAGTGCTCCGCCCAGAGGAGGGCGCTGGCGAGCTAGTGAGGCCGGAAGAATCCCTGTGCACGGAACTGTTTTCAAAATCCCAGGAAAACTAATGTCCACTCAGGACAACCAACCAGCAGCATAAGGTCAAATTCCGTTTACTAGTTTCCACGATATGGTAGCACAAACTCGGTGACTGCACAGAAACTCACCGCCTCACCATCTGCAGGCCTACAGTCCAGACTCCTGCAGAGGACCTGAAACCTGGAGGCCAGGACTCCTTTCTATCCTGTGGCTCAGCAGCAACCTTTGGTTTTCCTGGGCTTGGAGTCGCACCACCCCAGTGCCTGCCATTGCGGTGGCATGGTGTGCTCCTGTGTGCCTTTGATTTCACATGGTCCCCTTCTCATAAGGACGTCAGCCACACTGGATTCCGGTAGGACTTCATCTTAACTGGTCGAATCTGCAACGACTGTACCTCCAAATAAGGTCACATCTGGGGCATGAAGGGCTGGAACTTTGGTGTTTCTTCTTTGGAGGATCACGGTTCAGCCGTGTGTTCCTTCCTGCGAGTGTATGGGTTGAACTGTGTCCCCCTCAAAATCCACCCACGGAAGTCCTGACCTCCAGTATGTCTTAATGTGACTTCACTTAGAGACGGGGTCTTCAGAAGTAACCAGGGTGGAAACAGGGTCATCTGAGAGGGTCCTTATGTGGGGAGGACTCCAGGAAAACATGCAAGGACACAGCAAGAAGGCAGAGTGCTACAAGCCGAGAAAGGGGCCTCGGGAAACCCACCTGCCAACCCCAGGGCCTTGAACTGTCCGTCTCCAGGACAATGAGTGTCTGCTGTTACACCCACTCTGCGATACTCTCTTACAACAACTCCAGCAAACTATACGTGCAGTTATTATAAGGAAAAAAATTAAGCAGGACCAGAATGATATCCCTCTGGATAACGAAAGCACATTAAAAAAAAAACATGCAGAGAATTTGAAAAGACTAATATTCTATCTTTGAAACAAACTAGAAGTGCTAAAGTGATCAAGGTACGGAAGAAGCAGTGCATTAGAATTAGGATAAACTGAGAAATGCGGTCGTAGACTGAGGACATAATTTTAAATATTTTTAAAATAATTTCAGAAAGAATAACCTAGGAGAAATACAAAAGTTAATAAACACTTAAGAAAAACAAGTTGAAATGAACAAAAAATTTTAAAAATCAAAGGAAAAATAACAAAAGATGTCTTTTCAAGAAGGCTTAGAGAAAAAAGTGTCGATTCAAGATATGCAAAGCAGATCAATCATACAGATGACAGGAATCTCTGAGGAGGAAACCCAAAACAGAAGAGGAGACACTATAAATGATAAATCAAGAAAACTTTCCATAAAGTAAAAAAATAGATTTGAAATTCTATATTGAAAGAATGTACCACATACCTGAGAATATCTGTCAACCCAGAGCAACCAACACCTATTCTAGTAAAATTTTTGGACTTTAAATAAAAGGGAAGAAAAACGTGAACATCTGGACAAAGACAGAAAGTGATCCTAAGGGGGAAAGAAAATTAAATAGCATACGTAGGGCACTCAAGAACATGTAGAGCAAGGATTTTATACCTAGCAAAACTGACTTTGTAAATGAAGACCACAGGCTATTAGGAACATGCAAGCACTGCACAAGTGATTATTTGTAAAATTATAACTAAATGACCGTTATAACAGAAAGAGTTTGTATGAATTGTTGTATAGCTTAGACAACGGAGAGGTAGCACTTTAAAACCCAAGTAGAAGAGAGAGGACATATCAAAGAAATTGTTTTCAGTAATTATGTTAGTGATGATAATTTGAGTATCTCCTGTGTGAAATGTGGGTTAAATGAAATGAGTAATTAGGGGATATTCTGTCATTCTCTGTGTCCTTGAAAATTGGGATCCTGTTGTGGAACAAAGAAGATTCTTTGGTCATGTGGAAAAGCTTAAGCTAAAAACCATGTGATCCTTACTTCAAATTGGAAATATCAGCGTGAACTCATGTTGCGTTTTATGTATGAAAATGTCCACTTACGAGGCCTAGGAACAATGACCAATCCAGGGCCACTGGGCATCACCAATATCCTGGTTGTGGTCTTCAAATACAGTTTTCTGGAAAAAAAAATGCAGAATTTCTTGGAGCGATGACTGAGTCCAGGTCTTGGCAGTAAAAGGTCAAGATGAGGCTGGACACCTTGTCCTCTCAGATAGCCAGAAGCCTTCAAGAAGCACTAGAATCAGGCCCAAAGGACCCAGGCACCATTTCCCGATTGGACAAGGATGGAACATTTTGCATTTTAACAAAAGGATGATAGTGACAATGGATCCAGTCTCATCAAATTGGTTCCAATCACAAGTTTACACTGGTGTGTGTGTGTGTGTGTGTGTGTGTGTGTGTGTGTGTGTGTGTGTTTTCTTTGGAGAATGATAAGAGTTAGATCATGATCCTGAAAACTGGAAAATACAAGGAAAGAACCAGTATGGGTCTTGCTTTTCCTCTGTGAACTGTTCCCCCTGGTGACCACACAGCAGTAGCAGGTGAGGGAAGGCATCTCAGGAAGTAAGCCAGCCAGTAAACAAGAAGGAGTGACCACCAACATGAGCCACCACCCAACATGAGCCATGATCCACCATGAGTCACCACCCAACATGAGCCACCACCCAACATGAGCCACCACCCAACATGAGCCACCACCCAACATGAGCCACCACCCAACATGAGCCACCACCCAACATGAGCCACCACCCAACATGAGCCACCACCCAACATGAGCCACCACCCAACATGAGCCACGATCCAACATGAGCCACGATCCAACATGAGCACCATCCAACATGAGCACCACCCAACATGAGCCATGATCCACCATGAGTCACCACCCAACATGAGCCACCATCCAACATGAGCCACCATCCAACATGAGCCACCACCCAACATGAGCCACCACCCAACATGAGCACCATCCAACATGAGCCACCACCCAACATGAGCCACCACCCAACATGAGCACCATCCAACATGAGCCACCACCCAACATGAGCCACCACCCAACATGAGCCACCACCCAACATGAGCCACCACCCAACATGAGCCACCACCCAACATGAGCCACCACCCAACATGAGCCATGATCCAACATGAGCCACGATCCAACATGAGCACCATCCAACATGAGCACCACCCAACATGAGCCATGATCCACCATGAGTCACCACCCAACATGAGCACCATCCAACATGAGCCACCATCCAACATGAGCCACCACCCAACATGAGCCACCACCCAACATGAGCACCACCCAACATGAGCCACCACCCAACATGAGCCACCATCCAACATGAGCCACCACCCAACATGAGCCACCATCCAACATGAGCCACCACCCAACATGAGCCACCACCCAACATGAGCCACGATCCAACATGAGCCACCACCCAACATGAGCACCATCCAACATGAGCCACCACCCAACATGAGCCACCACCCAACATGAGCCACCACCCAACATGAGCCATGATCCAACATGAGCCACGATCCAACATGAGCAACCATCCAACATGAGCACCACCCAACATGAGCCATGATCCAACATGAGCCACGATCCAACATGAGCACCATCCAACATGAGCACCACCCAACATGAGCCATGATCCACCATGAGTCACCACCCAACATGAGCACCATCCAACATGAGCCACCATCCAACATGAGCCACCACCCAACATGAGCCACCACCCAACATGAGCACCACCCAACATGAGCCACCACCCAACATGAGCCACCATCCAACATGAGCCACCACCCAACATGAGCCACCATCCAACATGAGCCACCACCCAACATGAGCCACCACCCAACATGAGCCACGATCCAACATGAGCCACCACCCAACATGAGCCACCACCCAACATGAGCCACCATCCAACATGAGCCACCACCCAACATGAGCCACCACCCAACATGAGCCACCACCCAACATGAGCCACCACCCAACATGAGCCACGATCCAACATGAGCCACCACCAAACATGAGCCACCACCCAACATGAGCCACCATCCAACATGAGCCACCACCCAACATGAGCCACCACCCAACATGAGCCACCACCCTACGTGAGCCACCACCCAACATGAGCCATGAGCCACCATCCCCGTGAGTCGGCAGCTCTAGGCCCTGGGCATCGACAACCCTGGGCATCGCAGGAAGACAGGCGCCCAATCCCATGTGCCCTGAGGAAGATACACCCCCTGGAAGACACCAGCTGAGTGGTCATCGTGCAGGAAATCCAGAGGACAGGGACACAGTGACCTGCACCAGGAGGAAGCAGATGGCCAAGCCCAGGCTGCAGAGCCTCTTAGCTCATCAGTGTCACATACTTTCCTTAAAAATATTTTCTCAGTTGTCGGTGAACCTTTATTATTTATTTACATCTGGTGCTGAGGAGCGAACCCAGTCCCTCACACGAGCCAGGCAAGCGCTCTGCCACTGAGCCCCAGCCCAGCCCTTTAACTGCTTTGCATCCTTTAACAGATAAATTGCGTGGAAAATAAGAGCTGGAAAAGAAACCTAGAGGTACGTTAAAAAGAACTGAAAGGACAGCGGGCACTTATTCACGAGCAGGTCTAGATGAAAGGTCTAGAGGCCTCTGCTACCATAGAACCATCAGGAAACCCGGCTGGCTTGCCCTGGGGCTCAGCCGGGGACTGCTTGTGGGACAGAAGGGTTCACACTGGTCTGTGCCTGTGAGGCAGCCCAAGCACCTGGCCACGCCCTCTGTCTTGACTTGGGTGATGATTAGGAAGACATTTGCCTTCAATCTGATCTCGCTAGACCCTCACTTTGGGTTGCTCTCGTATCTGCTCATTTTATGATAAGGAGGTTTTAAGAATATGTCTGGAGCGGAGCTGGGATGTGGGTCTGTGATTCCCTGGGTCTTGGTCCCTGAGGGAGCTGAGGTCCTCTTCCTCTTGCTCCCAGTCGCACGGTGGTACGGATTTCACGTCTTCATTC
Organism: Ictidomys tridecemlineatus; assembly: GCF_052094955.1. Lineage (NCBI taxonomy): Eukaryota > Metazoa > Chordata > Mammalia > Rodentia > Sciuridae > Ictidomys > Ictidomys tridecemlineatus. The sequence continues at coordinate 3,407,310 of NC_135482.1, read as the reverse complement.
TGGGCACTGAGTCCGGCACTTTGTACATGCTGGTGACCCGCTACTCACCCAACTGTGGGCTCCCCAGGGTAGGGAGCCTGTGTCCCTTGCTCACTTTGGTGCCGGTGCACCTGGTGCCCTGCAGGCACTAGGCATCGTCTGCTGAGCCAGCAGCACGTGAGTGCACCGTGTGGCGAAGGCACTGAGGCTCGGTGCTGCCGTCCGTCCCTCTCAGAGCCCTGCTCACTCACCGCCAGGCAGACGCAGCTGCAGGGTGTCTCCTGTGTTTGGCTCCAGTCTGCAGGAAGGACACAGAGCAGCCCGGCTGCAGAGGCCGCCACAGTTCCCCACTGGAGCGTCCTCTGGGCCAGGTGCTCCCTGGCCTGGCCACCTGCTGCTGCTCCCTGGGTCTTGGTCCCCGTGGGAGCTGAGGTCCTGACTTTGCCATCAGCTGCGTGTGCTGTGGTTCCCCTCAGGGTCCGGCAAGAGAAGACGGACACCGTCCGCTGCATCAAGTCCTGCCGCCCCGCCGACGTCGCTTGTATGCGGGACCCCGTGCACACCATCTCCCACACGGTCATCTCGCTGCCCACCTTCCGCGAGTTCACCCGCCCTGAAGGTGAGTGGCAGTGGCCTGGAGGCTCCAGACTCCCCTGGAGGGCCTCCCTCTGCTTGAGTAGAGAGCTGGGCCCTAGAAGGCACGGTCAGGGCCGAGCCGAAAGCATCTACCCACCTTCCAGCCCAAGCCGCCCTCAGAGCAAGGTCCTTCTGCAAATAGCCACAGTGTTGCTCCTGTGCCGAGCTCTGTGGAGTCAGGAGGGCTCTGGGAGGAAGTGACCTTTGTGCTGGGGCCCAAGTGGTGGCTGAGAGGTGATTCAGTGAAAAGCCCAGAAAGGGCAAGGAGGCCACCAAGCCCGGTCACAGCTGGCAAGGTCTGGAGTTGAGTGGGACAGCATGGGCATTGAGGACGAAGCCACGTTGTTTGGCTGGAGTGGCAGCCGCATGGCAAGAGATAGGCTGGCGGAATCGGCAGGGATCAGCCTGAACTTGGAGCTGGGGCTTCACCCTAAGGCTCTGGGGAGCACTGAGAGGCTGCAGCTGGTCAGATTTGCAGGAGGAAACATGGTCCTGGAGCCTGGGACGACGGCGGAGGAAGCGGCACCTGGGTCATGTTCCCACGCCCGCGCCCGCTGTCCAGGGGCCTCAGGGTGCTCCGCACACCTGCCTTCCTAGCGCGCTGCCCAGGCAGGACAGAGGCTGGCCCATTGCTCTGTGGCCCTCACACCCGGGTGTGCAGCCCTGTGCTGGGGCTGGCTTGGTCCCCAGCCACTCTGCCACTGTGCAGTCTCCAGCCCTGGCCTTCAGAGGCGCTCACCATCACCAGGCCACTCCGCAGACATGCACTGAGCCCACATCAAGCTCTGGGGACACCAGGGATAGAAGATCCTTCCTCTCAGAGGAGACTTCCAATTGAGCCAGCCAGGGCAACCCCGGTGCTGACACTGTGGCAGGACGGTGCAGGGCTTTGGGGATGACAGGGGAGACCCCCAGGGCCGAGCTGCCTCAGGCCGCAGTCCCCGCGCAGTCCTTCCCCACTGGCTCCAGAGAAGGAAGGAGCAGCATTTCACAGGGGTCTGGACTCGGGCTGGAGGCTGGTGACGCTGGCTTTTCACCAAGCCACACAGCAGGGCTCCCCAAATCCTCACGGCCAGCCAGTGCCGACGTGGGGGCTGGTGACTGCAGGGTGTTGGATGTGGCTGGAGACGCCTCTTAGTACCTTGGGCCCAGGAAGTCCAGACCCTGAACTTCAGTGCTGAAAGGACCTTAGTGGTCACCCAGTGGCCCTTTACTTTAGGTATGGGGAAACTGAGGCCCAAGGAAGGCTCCCCCAAGACCACCAGGAGTCAGGCTGGGCTCTGTGACCAGTGGCTCCCAGGCCAGGGTGGCCTGGTCTCTTCACAGTGGTCTAGAGATGGACCCAGCCACACAGCCCAGCCTCCCCAAGGAGCGGTCTCTCTCCCCGAGTTGGTGTGCACAGGAGAGGAACCAGCTTGGGCCTTTGGTGTCCTCACGGACCTCCTGTCCCCTTCCCCAGCTCCATAAGTGCTAGTAACATTCACTAATTACTTCTCAGTGGACACCACTGTGATCGGCTTCCTGGCCTCAGGGACATCCAAACCTCTCCAGCCCCCAGTCTCCCTGCTGATGGAGCCGCCCAGCCTGTGACGTGGGGCTCGGGAGCTCCACCTTTCCACATAGGGCGTCCGCAGCTTCAGGGACGTGGCCTGTGAACAGTCCCTTGTGTTGGGTGCTCATTACTGGGGCGTCACTGGGGTGGGCCCCGTAGTGCACCCCTTCCCATCCAATGCCCTCTCTGCAGAGATCATCTTCCTGCGGACGGTCACGCCGCTGTATCCTGCCAACCAGGCTGACATCATCTTTGACATAACGGAAGGGAACCTGCGGGACTCCTTCGATATCATCAAACGCTACATGGACGGCATGACCGTGGGTGAGTGGCCCTCCCCGGTGCTCCAAGGATCAGCCACTGCCCCTCCTTGTGCTGTTGGGCAGGAAGCCTTCTCTGGACCTGCCCGGCCCACACCTGAGTCTCTTTTCCAAGCCAGTCCCCTCCGCCGTCCCTTGGGACCAGCCTGCAGCCCCCTCAGTCTCAGCCTGAGGCACAGCCCAGCGTGGCAGAGCCTGCCCTGGCAGTGCCCCTGGCTCTCCATGGGAATTCTCCTGGCCTCCACCTCCCTAGCTGTAAAACAGGTGGGTTAAAAGCTGTGGCCTCTCACAGCTGTGACCTCCAAAGGCTGTCACTGAATGGGAGCTCTGGCTCAGGCTCAGCATGGCCCCATGGTCAGTGGAGCCCTGGGGTTTTACCCTTGGAGTCTCGGGGAGGAGTAGCAAAGGAAGAATCCGAGGGCCTGGGCTCCAGTCTCGGCCACAGGGCTACTGTGACTTGTGGTGTGACCTTGAACGTGTTCTGTCTGCTCCCCAAGTGTCCGCTGGTAATAGGTCCAGGCCTGGCCACTGCCTAGAGCCCCTCTGGCTAGGCAGCCACTGTGCTTCCTCCCTGGAGATTTGGTGTCTCTGGAGCACCAAGGAGACCAGGGCAAGGACAGGAGTTGGTACCTGGGCAGAGAACTTGGTAAAAGGGGCAGGGGAAGGGGTGAGCTGGGCACAGGAATGGCCAGAGCAGACACCAGAGGGAAGTTAGTGAACTTGGGAGATCGTGGACTGTGCCCTCCCGTGGAGGTGGGGATGCTGTCAGCTGCTGGTCAGGGGGATGGGAGGGGACGGGGCAGAGCCCTCCCTGTCTCAACCATGTCTGAAAGCACATCTGAAAACACGCTCAGACCACGGCACTCGGCAACACGCTTCCTGTGGTCCACGGAACCTGGCCTGAAAGTTACATCTCAAAGAAATTCTATTCTTAGGGAATGTCACCATCGGGTCTGCCGGTTTGGACTTGGATTTGTACTAGGAACACTTTCCAAGCAGCTGAGCACACCCCCTGCCCTCACCTGGGCCTCAGTGTCCCCATTGTGAATGGGCATGGGAGCCGAGGGCTTCTGAGGTCCTGACCAGATCGGGAGGCTTTGGAACGTGGGCTCCAGGTGGCGCTGTTGGACCTGGAACCTCACGCCTGCCGCCCCCAACCTGACGGTTGTTAAACTGGCCGTTAATCCCTCGTTGCCAAAGAGCCATTTATAGCAACTTTACAAGCTCTTAAATGGGTTTGCATGTTGTAAACATGACTGAGTCGTCTGGGGGTTCCCCGCCCCAGCCTCCTCCTCCGCTAGTTGGCAACGGCAATAATTAGTTAATTACTATTAATGGTGTGTTAGCCCTCGCCGGGACTCCAGCAGGGCGCAGCCTGGCTGTCAGCAGTCGTGAAACCGGCTGCTCGCCCCAGAGCCACTGCCCGCTCTGGACCTCTGTTTCCCCCTTGTAAAATGACCTGCGGGTGTGGCTGTGATGGGGCCTGGCCCCTGGGTGGCTCCCCGCTCTGGGAACCCTAGTGGTTTGGAATCACAGACCTTCCGGTTCACCCCTTCACTCCTTCCCAAGCCCTCCTGGCGGAGACCACCTCACCAACAGCTCAGAACGGCCGGCCTGGGGGATACGGAGCCTCGGCCTGTGGGGGCTCTTGGGGGCGAGTCCCTGGACATTCTTGCATCTTCCGTTCCCAGCTAAATCCTTCCTGGGGTGACCCAGCCAGGAGGTTGGGCAGCAGCCAGGCCTGGAATGACACCACCAGTGCCCTGGGGTGCCGTCTCTGGCCACATCAGCATCCCAGAGGGACCACCCTGGGAGTCTTCGTTTCTCGGCTTCCCATGCGCTGGGGCAGAACAGCCAGCCGTGCGGCCCCGGAGACCCCTCCCCCAACCCCCTCTAGAGGGGAAACCGAGGCCCAGAGGGGCAGGGATTTGCTGGTCTTCTACCAGTGACTCGGGGCACCGCAGGCCATGGAGCGGCCCCCAGGGTGGGGTGTGAGAGGTGACCACAGGTGTTCCGGGCAGTGGGCTTCCTGGGAATGGAATGTGGACCCAGCCACACAGCGGCCGTTCCCCTCGCTGCGCTTGGTCACGGGTGCCCTGGTCTTTGGAATTCTGGGCTGGGCCATGGGGAGGCCCCAGCCCGGTCTTGGGAACGGCTCCTCCCGAAGCCCTGCCTGCCAGGTGGCCCTGTGGCTCCCCCCTCACTGTGTGCAGGAGGTCCCATCTTGGTGTCTCTGGAGTGTTTCTGGCTGCCTCTCACCCTGGGCCTCTGGATGCGACGTTTCTCTGCTGGGGCTGTCTTCCTTGGGACCTTCACCGTCCACCTCTTTCCTCTCTTCTGCTGCCCAGAGCCACCTCTGGGAGCTTCCCAGGCCCTGGACCTCCCTGGCACACAGCTCCAGGCCCGTCCACCTGGCAGGGTGGCCTGCTGGACTGGAGCCGGCATGCAGTGCCTGGAGTGGGCTTCCCCCTGATGCTCCTCTCCTCTGCTGAGCCTTCCCCCTTAGTTCTTGTGCTCACTCACATCACTGCCCAGGATGGGGCAGGAGCCCTTCCCTTGGGCCAAGGAGGGAAGGGAGCTAAATGACCGCATGAGCCTGTAACTGAAAACCGCAAAGCCGGGACATCTCCAGACTTGTTCTGAGCGCGCTGCATTCCCAGGCCCCATCTTAGACGGAGCCTGGGTGTCGACTGAGGGGGAGAAAGGGTCCCTGGACACTCAGGCCTGCCATCTGCTGCTCCCTGCTAGGCCTTGGGAGGCTCCTGAGCCCCTTGAGAACCCCCAGGCAGCTCGGCCACCAGCAGCACACGGCAGGGGCACCTGCCTGCCCAGGGCACTGGCTGGATGCCTGCCAGCTCCAGGCCATACCCTGGGTGGACACTGAGGACCACCAGGGGCTTCCTGAAGGAGGCAAGGCCAGGCTGAGTCTCCACCCGTGGGCAGGAAGGACGTTGGTGAGCTGCTACGCAGAGGAGCTGATGTTCCATGATGGCCAATGCCCTGTGCTGTGGGTCACCCCTACTCAGGGACGCAGGTGCAAGGGCCAGGTGGGCATGAGGCTGGCAGACCAGAATGGGCCTGGAGCCCAACCTTCCAGAGCTGGGCTGGTGCCAACTAAGACCCACTGGCTAGGAGTGTGGGTGTCCCAGGAAGTCACCCGTGGACAAGCCTGCAGGCCCAGTGGCCGCAGTGTTCACCCCCCTCAAAGTCATAGGAGGTCAATGCCCCGAGACAACCAGGACCCAGGGGAGCCAGACCTTCGGCTAATGCAGTCTTGAAGCCTCTTCCAAGGGATCCAGGGACTGCGCCGGGCGAGCGGCTGTCCCTGACAGTGCCCCTGCATTCCTCTCTCCCTGGCTGACAGTGAAAAATGAAGAATGCGTTTCCTCTAGGGCCTGAGGGGCTCCCGGGCCTCAGAGCCCTCCTCAGCCGTCTCGGGGTTCACCCTTGGCTCTGCAGGGTGCAGGCTGTGATCGGGGAGCTCAGAAAACTCTGTCAAGTAACAGCTTCTGGGTGACCAACGGGGATCTTTGAACAGGATGGTGCCAGCTGCATGCGGCCAGCCTGGGGTGGGAGGACAGGCCCCAGGCCCCTGGGCACCCCTGCTGCTGGGCTGCAGCAGGTGCAGGGCCTCAGGCCCCTTACCACCCTCTGCTCTCTGCTTCTCAACCGCGCCCCTGGTGGAGAGCTGGCTTGGCCAATGTTTCTGTGAGACCAGGAGGAGCCGGGGGGTGGCAGCTCGAGGGAGTTTTCCACCTGCGGCCTGTGTGCACATGGCTCGACTGGCCCTGGGCCTTTGGGTCAGCAGCTGTGATGGCAGACGTGATGGTGGAGCAGTCCAAGGTAGGGGGCTTCTCGGACCGGGTAGTGGGGGTGCGAGCGAGGATGGAGGTTAGACTCCACTCCAGGCCAGTGTGGAGTCCCGGTGTCCTCTGGTCTCTACTGGCCGTTGTCCACACTGCTGGCATCTGCTGGCTGCAGTTTGTCCAGGTCCTAGCCACAGAGCATCGGTAGTGAAGCAGGTCCTTATAAACAGCCTCATGTGCAAGCTTCATGTCTGAGAAGACGTTCAGCCCACTCCGCTGGGCACCTCGGTCCCATCTGGTGAGCGCGTGAGGCTGGAGGTGGGCCTGGTGGCGATGGCCGAGCACTTAGGTGTGTGTGCTCAGGTGGGCGAGTGCCGAGTGAGCGCCACCGCCTGACTCTCCCAGAGGCTGGCAGTGTGGAGGGCAGGCAGAGTGTCCCCTAGACGGGAGAAGGGGACATGGCAGTGTGGAGGGCAGCAGGAAGGTCCCCTAGAAGGGAGAGGGGGACGTAAAAGGAAAAGCACCTTTGTACTCACTGCGTGGGGACCCCACGGGGCAGAGGCAGTGCCCTCCAGGTTGACCACTCTGAAACGACAGCTGTTACTTTTCCAGAGTGCCACCGGAGGGGTCACCTGCCCTAGCTCACAGATGCAGACTCAAAGGTCACACAGTTAGTGACAGCCCCTGGGCTGGGGCTGGATTCCTCAGAGGACTGGTGGGCTTCAGTGGGGCGGGTATGGCCTCTGCTGGGAGCCCACCTGTCTGAGGTGCCCAGGGGCTACAGGGAGCCACCCCAGGAGCTGCCTGTCCTGCCCTGGGCTCCCTGGCTGCCTGCCCTGGGCCTGTTTGTGGCACAAACGTATTTGTTCAGGGCCTCGACGGAAGGGGGAGCCCCAAGCACTGGGCAGCACAGGACCTGGCCCCGAGAGTCAGTGGGGGTGGCCTGTCCTTGCAGCTGCCACCCCTGAAGGAGGAGCAACATGGTGGCTCTGCTGTGCGCTCCAGGGGGCTTCCTGGTGCCACGCTGGAGGAGCACCATGGGTTCCCAGCCCTGCCTTCTCAGTCACCCTGGGTGGGACCACTGTGGCCCCAGGGGAGACGTAAGGCCACACTGGAGACACCTGCCTCTCAAGTGAGTGACGGCACTTGCAGCTGGGCTGGGAGACTCAGGCCTGGGGGCATCTCAGAATCCTGTCCCCACACCTCTGTGGTCCCTGGGGAGGCACAGGGACATCCTGGGGACAGAGCCACAGGTGCTAGAGGACAGGATGTTGTGCCACAGGGTGGTGCAGGGTCACTCCCAGGTGTCCCCGGAGTCAGGGAGGATGCAGAGGCCTGAAGTGGGGAAGGAGCAGTGCTCTCGACCCACAGTCGTGGATGCCTGTCCCCTGCCCAGGCGCCGAGCAGCCTGGGTGCCCAGCCATCAGGAGTCCAGCCATCGGGCAGCATGGGGAACCCCTGGGCAGGTGCAGCCAGGCTGTGTGGACAGAGTCCAGGGGTGACTCAGAGCAAGCCCTTCAGGTGGCCTCTTGACAAGTGCCGCCCTGCACCCAGCACCCCTTGCCCTGGACCCGTGATCACTGCAGCTGCGTCTCGGGCCGGCAGCCCCCTACCCACCTCCATCCAGGCTGCAGGATCCCGGGGGCACATTGCTGAGCCACTGAGGTGCCTCTGGCCTCAGCCGTGGACTTGCATGTGCTGAGACGTGCCCAGCCACTGGGTTCCTGAAGCCAGAAGCCAGCGGCCCCTCTGGCTCTCCTGATACCACAGCCAGCCGCTGGGACTCTGCAGAAGTCCTGTCTTTCCTGTCCGTCCTGCCTTCTGGCTGGAGAGACATCCCCACCTAGGCCTGCCTGCCCCTCTCCTCTGGAAGAGGGAGTCACGTCTGTCTGTCTGGGTCACTGTGCATCCCTTACAGCAAGCAGAGCCCGACCCCAGGCCCAGCACTTGGGGGTGCCCAGGCTCTGACCTCTGCTGGCTGGCCCCTCCGGCCCCACCTCTCGTGCCCTATCCGCTCCTCTCCCCTCTGTCCTGCTCCACCCACTCGGCCGAGCCCCGGCTCTGGCCCTCCCTGGACTTCCGCCCTGACCTTCTCCTCTTTTTCCTCTTGGTAAACTACTCACCCTCAAAGCCCAGGCCAGCCATCACCTCTCTTGGGTGCCCTCCACACCCCTCCCCGTGTGACATTTGCCACCCCTTCTCTTGGACCCCGTGGCATCCTGGGTGAGCCTCTGGGAGCTCCTTCCCCCATAGGAGCATGTAGGCCCTGATCTAAGGGTCGTGGCAGGGACCAGGACAGACAGAGGGACAGACCTGAATCCCTGTGTCGCACCCTGTCATCCCGAGTGTGGGAGCTGGAAGTGTACCGTGCTGCGTGGCCGTGGTGAGTGCTGCGCAGAAAGCAGAGCAGGGGACGCCCGCGGCGTGGGGCACGGGTCAGGGGACCACTCAAACGGCGACCGCCCAGTTGCTGGGGAGACGGGCCGGGCAGCTTGGAGGAAGAGTGCTCCCATAAGAGGGCACAGCCTGTGCCAAGCCCCTGAGGCAGGGCTGAGCCTGCTGGGCCAGAAACGCAGCCAGGAGTGGCGGCCCTGGGGAGGCGTGGCGCCACGGGCAGGTCCTGAGGCGGGGGACGCAGTGCCCTGGCTTCCCATGGAGCAAGGAAGCTGGGAGCCTCACAAGGGTTTGGAGAGAAGGAGTGAGATGACCGACACCTCAAAGTCTCCCTGTGGTCACTGAGCGGCTCCTGCGACAGTCCTGGCCCCCGCGATGGGGTCCCGTGGGAAGGGGGAAGTAGGCAGGCTCAGGATGTGATTGGAAGGCGGTACCGGGTTTTGCCGACGGGGTGGATGTGGAGTCAAGCAGGGCTGCGTGGTTTGCAGCCCGAACATCTTCAGACTAGAGCTGCCAGAGCTTGCGTGGGGAAACTGTCAGAAAGGTGCGGAGAGGACCGGCCACTGTGGACACGAGCTCTGAGCACGGGCAGGGTCTGTGAGTCTGTGTGATGACCGTTGGTTACAGCCTCGAGCGTGGACTGGCTCGCTACCACGGGGAGAGGGTGGGAGAAGAGGGCCTGGGCCCTGGTGCTCAGAGGTCGGGGATGAGAGCAGGCAGCAGAGGGACATCGGGTGATCCTGGAGCACCGAGAGACGGCATTTCCAGGTGGGGCCTTGTCAGATGAGGACTGAGGACGCACCGTGGTGTCCAGAACCGGGGGGCCCCTGGAGCCCCGTGGAGGGAAGACTTGCTGAGTGGGGGCACCAGGGCTTCTGACGCCTTCTAGAAATCTGCCATGAAGAGGGCAGAGACGTGATTGTGCCCGTGGGAAGGACGAAGGTCAGGAGCAATGCCAGAGCCAGTCACAGCCTCCTGAGCTTGGGGCTCGACGTTCACTCACGTTGACGGGAGGAGCGGCCTCTGCGGGGTCCCCTCCTCCAGTGAGGCCCCTTTGCTTGTTCCTTGTGCACACAGAGCAGACACGCCCACAGTCCCCCAGCCCAGAGCACCTCGTGGACCTCCCAGCCTCTCAGGCTCCTTGGATCCAGTGGGACGATTTGTGACCCCCTCACTGCTGCTGCTGTGAACCTTTGCAGAGCCTTTGGTATCCACAGGCAGTGCACCAATCACTCCCGATTTTAAACGATGCGCTCCACCAAGGCCGCGGCAATAGAGGCATCTGGGAAGAATGAGAAGGGAAAAAGAAAAAAAATGGCCCAGGGATGATATGAACCCACACTGGAGTGATTTACCTTCTCAAGGTGGACTCGCTGGCTGCTTGCGGGAGTCCTAATCCCACGGGGCGTCCCAATCTGAGGAAGGAAGCATGTGGCTTAACTCTGGGGTGGCACAGGGCAGGACCCGGCCCTCCATGGCCTCTGGGACATCGATTCTGAGCCAAGCTGATCGGACTTGTCCTCTGAGGCCCCCGCGTGGTGGCAGGACCTGGGGTCGCAGTGTGGCTGGGGCACAGTGGGCTGGACAGGGCTGGGGGGCCTGACCAAGGTGTGTCTTCCTCCCTGTTTGGCACAGGGCCCTGCTGAGCTTCAGGCAGGGCGGAAACTGGACTCCACAATCAGGGTCATGTTCCAGAGTCTGGCTCTGACCACAGTGGGAGGGTGTGGGGGGAGGAGGGGCCTGAGAGCCCAGGTGGACACGGGGTGCACGGGGGCAGGGCTGAAGGACAGCTGCTCTCGGACACCTACCAATGGGACAGAGCTCCCCAGCCTTAGGAGGGAGCAGGGCCTGCTGGGGTAGACTCTGGGGAGCAGGGCCTGCTGGGGTGGACTCTGGGGAGCAGGCTGGAGTCCTGGGAGGGAGGTGGGTTTCTGTGGTCATCTGGGGAGATCCCAGTAGGTCAGTGATTGGGTCTAGGGCCCTGGAGGATCCCGGCAGGAGGACAGACAGGGATACAGAGGAAGGGGATGGTCTCTTACCCCTCCCATCTTGGCCGACGATGTGAAGGAGGGTGCATCAGGGAGACCCTCCCGAACACCGCCAGGCTCCCCCACCCCCTGTGGCAAGGCTCGGTGGCCCGGGGAAGGCTCAGTGGCCTGGGGCCTGGGTTCCTTCTCCCCGCCTATGGATGCTCAGCAGCCCGCCCACCTGAGTCCCCTGAGAGCCACAGACGGTAGTGGCCCCTGCCATGCCCCGTGAGGGGAGAAAGGCAGGCGGGTGGGCCGCGTGGCCACAGGCGTGGAAGCCCAGTTCCCACAGGAAGTGGGAGGGGAGGCGCCCCCTGGGCTGCTCTGCTTTATTTAGCCGCCGGGTGGCTGTCCCCTCCACAGAGTGGGGGGGCACGTTCCTAACCCTGTGGCCTATGGGATGGGCTTCCCTGGGGCACACTGGGTGGCAGTTGATGTATAAATATGCAGAAGGGACACCCAACCTTCTTCTGGGCCATTGTGCCCTTTCTCGGGGTGCAGAGGGGGCAGGGTTTGGGAAGCCCTGGGCACCTCCCTCCGTGCACCACCAACTCCGAGCGCCCTGAGTGGGTGGTGACTCTAGAAAGCGCGGTTCCTTTCTGCCACATTTGCCACACATTCGAGACTCAGGCGGGGTGTTCTGAAAGCACCCTGAGGGTCACATCACAGGGTGACGCGGGGACAGGCCATGGGTTGGGAGGAGCTGGGTTCTGGGGACCACCCCACTGGGCTGGGCTCCACGGCCCTTAGCTTGGAATCTGGGACAGGCAATGGGGTCTCCAGAGCCCGGCGGAGGATGGAAGAGGCCGTGGGCCGCAGGCTCCGTGCACTTCCTCACTTCCTCTGCCCCCCGAGGTGCAGCCTGTTTCCCAGCCCAGCCGCGCTCTGGTCTGTTGCTCTGCAGGTCCAAGCCGAGTACCCCTGACCCACACCCTCACCCTGCTGCTCCAAAACCCGACAGTCAGATGCTGACACACCGCCTTGGGGGAAATCCCACACCTTCAAACTTTGCTTCTTGCACCAAATTATAGGAGCATTGAGTAGGTGACCGTCAGGCCATAGGTGAGGGGTGTGTGGAACACAGAAGAGTTTCGTGGTCAGACATGGGAGCCGTCCCCAAGATACCGCACCATGGAGGCGGAAACTCAAAATCCAAAGCCTTCTGCCCCCACCGGTTCCAATGAGTCATCCTCTACTGTGCCCACGACAGTCCTTTCTGTTCTCCCCCTTGCTTATCAGTCTCAGCCTCCAGGGTCGGTGACTCCCATCCAGGGAAGTTTTCTGAGATCTGGTGACTGCTTTCCAGTGCCCTTTGTGTGTGCAAGCAAGACTTCACAGGAGTCCTCTGAGCTCCTGGCACTCTGTTCCAGCCCCTCCTCCCACACCTCCTTCCACCCTGCCCGTGGCTGGTAGCGCACATTGGCACCAAGGCTGGACGGTGAGGACTGGCTCTCTTGTTGCTATCTCCCTCCAGGTGGGCAGCAACTGAAATCTCGGTGACTTCGGCCGTTGGTCATTATTTCCCAATACTTTCATTTATGGGTGGTACTTTTATAAGTGGTGCTTAGTGTGAATTTTGAGTCCATCCATTCTTTCAACAACCATTTTTGGAGTGCATCAGGCAGAGCATGCCATGTTCTAAGAACCAGGGACACAGGAGTGGCCAAGAAAAGCAGTGCCCGTGGCCCAGCCTCACCTGGTGGGGGAATACCATGACCAAGGAGACAGAGGCCTCCCTAGTCTGATCTCAGAGGGAACAGTTTCTTTTTCTTTGTGCAGCGTTGACATGTGGCCTTCAAAGTCAGCCAATTGCCTTTGGAAGACAGGTACCTTCCCTGGGCATGAGAGCTCATGCAGTGTCTCGATTTGTCATCTCATTTGTTAAAGTGCTTCTGACAATCCTGCACTCTCCACCACACTGGGTAGAATCGCAGAGTCCTGCATTGGAGGCTGGACTTCAGCATGGTGCCTGCAGGAGGCCACTCAGCTGGCCAGCCTGGAACCACCGAGAGCCGGCTCTAGGTTTCTTTATGGATCCGTGTCTTGAGCGAGTCAGGGGTGGGGATGGTGCCGAGAGCCCCGAGGCTCATCTTTATCATTTCAAACGGGTGATGGACAGCAAATACAGCTTCAAGGGGCAGAAACTGGGAGATGGCTTCAGGGGTCACAGATGTGGCCACGGACCCCAAGACGCAATGACATTCTCCTCTCTGGACCTGTGCTGTGTATTCAGGATCCCGGATCCCAGGGCGACAGCTGGATTTACAAAGCAGAGCCAAGACACCAGGGTGAAATGCCCAAGGGGGCCTACGTTTTTCTACTGGGGAAGTCTTAATTACATCTCGAGGCGGCACAGACACCCGAGGACCACCAGCAGCCCAGACCCGGAGCAGAAATGCCAAGGACGCGCGTTCGGAAGGTCATCCAGGTGGAACTCAGCACCACGTCCTTGTTTCCTTTTTCCCCCGAGCCTTTGGGCAGGTGAACAGGTGGCACGGGCAAGCCAGGCGTGATGGAGCTGCCCCTCTGTCCTGCATTTTATTGCTAGAGTGGCCAATCCCAAAACATACCTCACCCAGAGAGAGCTCTGTTGACCCCCCTCAGGACCACGTTTTATCTTCCTAGACCAAGGAGGCTCTGCGGACTGGCTCCCCCCCCCTTCTTTCTTCTCATTTAATCTCATTCGACATTCATGGCTGAACTCCTGCCGTGTGCGTGCCCGAGTCAGAGCCTCACCGAGTCGCTCAGGCTGCTCCTGAACTTGCAATCCTCTTGCCCCAGCCTCCCAAGTAACTGGGGTCACAGAGGAGCACCACCCGCCGGGCTCTACCTGCTCACTTAGCTGAGCACCTGGCCCCGTCGCGTGCGGGCCGTCTGAACTGTGGGCTCTGTTGCTGAAGGTCCCACATGCAGCCCGGACAGCTCGGATACAAACAGACGTAAACTGAAATAGGTAAACATGTAAATATAACAGCGAGGGTCGTTATTCAGGATTTTAGAATGTTTATATTGTCTACATGTTTCAACGCAAATATTTAGTTACATAAGCTATAAATATTTTATATCAAAGTCATATTTTACAAACTGAAAGGGCTGGGGATGTAGCTCAGTGATAAAGCACCCCTGGGTTCAATCCCTGATACCAAAACCAAAACCAAAAAAAAAAAAAAAACCACAAAATATATTTTACATATAATTACATGCAAATTTATTAATTATTTTATAGAAAATGTTGTGACATTTATATATTAACTATATATATTTATGTATTTTAAATAACATATATTTATTATAATAATTACATATTCTCCATATTCTCTTTTTTATTTTTTTTATCCAGGGATTGAACACAGGGGCACTTAACCACTGAGCCACATCCCCAGCACTTTCTCATATTTTATTTAAAGACAGGGTTTTGCTGAGTTGCTAAGAGCCTCGCTAAGTTGTTGAGGCTGTCTTGGAACTCACAATCCTCCTGCCTCAGCCTCCTGAGTTGATCGGACCTCAGGCGTGGGCCACCGTGCCCAGCTGAATAATTGCACGTTCTTATTGTTCATTAACACGTGGAAGTCAGAGTGGACAGGCAGCTGCCGTGACGGTGCCTTTCCTCTGCCCTGGGGTGCTCCACAGCCACTTGACTCTCTCCTTGGAGCCACATTCTCTGAGTGCCAGGAAGGGCAGTAAGGACCCCCTGCCCCCCGCTGTGCCCAGACAGGTGAGGTCAGTAGGGGGCCCAGGGTGCTGTGGCTGGTGGGTGCCATTGTCAGCCTCCGGCCTGGGAGAGGAAAAGGTGATGGTGGAGCGACGGGGGCATGAGTGAGCCCACCCTGACCCTGACAGGCTGGCCCAGCCCAGGGAGGGATGGACTCCAGCGCCCTTGTCCTCAGACCCAGGGCAACCGAGTGGCCACAAGCCACGCCCCTTCCCTGGAGCTGAAGATGTTCGTGACAAACCTGCCTCATCATGGGGAGGGTCGAGGGTGGGGAGAGGTTGCCGTCAGCCTGCAGAGGCCTGGGCTGCTCTTCCCTGGAACTAGTGCCCAGGTCTGTTGGGGAGCAGCCTGGGGTCCCCCCCTGACGGCTGGGCAATGCACTGTGAAGTGTGCCCAGATTCTCCTTTGGAGCATGAACTTGACGTTCTTGACATGGACCTGCTGCAGGTGCAGGGGGCCTTCATGACCCTCAGTCCTCCCAGGCCTCTGCTGCCTGATACAGGCTGTCCCCTGCACTTCCTGAGATTGTGACCGCCTGGGTTGCGGAAGCCAGCTGGGGGTCAGAGTTGGTACGGCCTTGAGGCTGCTGTGTGGTCTGGCACTGGCTCAGGAGCTCTGCTAACAGACGTCTCTCCCCATCTCCATTGAAGTGACGTTGTGTTGGAATCTTGCAATCAGCCATGGAAGTTGGCAGGTGGTTCAAGCAGAGAACCAGCTCCTAAGCAGTTAATGCTGGAAGGTGTGGGGTGGAGTAGGAACTCTAGAGGCCATCAGCAGCCCTGCACGCTCTGCCCCAGGCCTGCAGGTGTGGCTCCTGGGCTTCCTCTACAGGAAGGGCGTCTCCTCTGGCAACCTGTCCTGGTTCCCAGCCTTCCTCACCTCCTCCTCACCCCTGTTGGACCTGCACAGACTCCTGCGGGAACACAGCACTCCCCATTTTCAACCCTAGATTCCCCCACCAGTTTTGGAAGCAGGGCTGATAGTTGTCTCTGGGGCACTGTGAGGAAGGCATGGGGTGCAGAAGGCGAATTGCAGAGCCCTCCGGTCTGCAGGAACTGGGCTCTGCACTGCTGCAGCTGATGCTCGGGGACATGACTTGGGCATTTGGATCTTGCAGGCACATCCCGGGAGTCAGGGCTGCTCCACCGGGAAGAGGGGAATCCAGGGCCCTGTGATCCTCTAGTCACACAGGGAAGAGCCTCTGCTGCTTTTCTCCCTGGGTCATAACTGGGCATGGGACTCAGGAGGAGAGGGACAGGGCCTACCAGGCGTCTACTCCATGCCAGCCCTTGTTCTCAGTTCCTTTAGACCCTGTCTGGTAGATGGTGGTAAAGCAGAAACCCAGGCTCCAAGAAGGCAGGAGTGGCACTGACCCCAGAGCCACCGGCCTGCAAGGCCCACACTCATTGTCCCGGCCACGTGTGATGCAGGAAGTAGGGGGTCCACATCCGGGCCCCTGAGGGGAAGCAGAACCAGACTTGGAAGGGAATGCTATCGGGGGACTTCGGGGCCTGGGTCTCTTCCGCCCTGACACTGCTCCAGGGAAAGCCTCCTACACCTTCTCCTTGCCGCCGTCCATGGTAACTTCCAGCACACCTTTGCTCTCTCCTCAGGTGTCGTGCGCCAGGTGCGGCCCATCGTGGGCCCTTTTCATGCCGTCCTGAAGCTGGAGATGAACTACGTGGTTGGGGGTGTGGTCTCCCACCGAAATGTCGTCAACGTCCACATCTTTGTCTCTGAGTACTGGTTCTGAGGGCTGGTCCACAGGGCAGCCCACATCGTTGCTGCAGTGACCGCTGTGCCTGTGTGACCCCGAAGGCATTTTTAAATGTTATGTGTTGGTTTGTAGCATTAGGCCAATATGTATTTTGCTGAGCCAGGTGAATAAGCCCATCCGATGTACTCTGGTGTTTAAATAATGAGTGTAATTGCTCAGCTGTTTGGCTGAAGACCTTGCTGATGTTTTTAATGCAAAGGTTAGATTTTGTGCCTTTCTCTGCCTGTGGACTGGGCCTTGGTAAGAACTGAGGAAAGACATCTCTCAAAGGGGCAGCCAGTCCAAAATCCAAGAGAAGGCCCAATTATATGAAATTTGACATTTTGGTCCTTTGACACCAATCAGCTTCTGTGTTCTAAGTTCATGGCTGCTGAAGAATAGCACATACATGCACAATAATTTCTCCCCAGAAGCAGCCTGACAGAACGCCTTGGGGATACTTAGAAGGTCAACTGCAGTCCTGTTGAAACAGGGGGGTCTCTTGGTAAAGACACAGGCTGTGGTGTTTGGTGTGGCCTAATGTGGTCGCCTGGGGACAGGCTGGGTTTCTCTGTACCCTGCATCCTTTCTCACAGGTGGGAAATAAACAGCTTTGCCATCCTCCTGATGGCCTGTGTGTGGAACTCTCTCTAGAACGGGGCTCCTGGTCTGGGCTGGGGCTCAGTGGTAGAGCGCTTGCCTAGCATGTGTGGGGCACTGGGTTCGATTCTCAGCACCACATACAAAAATAAATAAAGATATTGTGTCCATCGATAGCTAAAAAAAGAAGGAGGAGGAGGGGGCTCCTGCTAGCTCAGGGGTCCTTCAGCAGCAAAAGGACAGGAACTGTCCCCCCAAGAGTCCTTTCCCCCTCCTCTCAAGCACAGACCCCCTTCACCCTCGGGACACCTTCTCATTCTCGGCAGCCTGGACCCTGGCCCTGGCTGAGATGGGGACCTCACATGCAGCGTGGCCCCAGCAGGTCTCCAGGGGCCGCTGGTGTTGCAGAAGGCTATTCAGACCTCTCCGACCCTCAAGGACGCGAGTCCAGCCTCCTGGGGACCGCGGTGTTTCGAAGTCACTGTGTGAACACTGTCAGGCCAGGCCAGGCCTGGGGAAGGCCGTGTGGGGCTGGGCAGACAGGGAGCCATGTCCAGTGACAAGGTCAGCACAGGGGATTCAGCAGCTCTCCAGGCCAAGGAGGCAGGTCTTGGCAGGGAGCACGGCCTGGGGCTGATCACAGGAATGGAATCCTCAGGACTTGGGGAGAAGAGAGGGCAGGTGGAGCCCAACAGCCACCTGCAGCTAGGGAGTCATCTGCAGGGCCAGCAGCTTGGGCCAGGCTCAACAAAGGATTTCTGGAGCGTTCTTCCAGAGGTCTGACTGGGACTTGGACTGGGCCAGGGGCACAGAATTCCTGACAACTTCCAGAAAGGGCACCTCCATAGGGCTCTTGGCATTAGTTAGCATGGGACCTGCCATTGGTGAGCAGAGCCAAGCCTCCTGCCACTGATTGGCTCCCAGATGAGCATGTGACTTAAGATGGCCAATCAGGGCCTTCCCTGAGGGGGCTGATTAGGGGGCGGGGCTGGGAGCTGCCAGGTCTGGGAGCGGAGAGGAAGGGACAGTGCTGATCCTTCCCGATCCAGAGTCAGTCTGGACCCAACCTCAGCTCTGTCAGGGCCAGCAGGGCGTCCCTCTCATCTTCCAAGCTTCATTTCTGCATCTTTAAGCAGATACAGCAATCCCTAGACCAGGGCTAAATTTCATGAGCTCAAGAGGGCTTGCCGACTGTAAAGAGCTGCACACAGTGTGAGATCCCGTGGTCGCTGACCGTGAAAATGATGATGGATGCCACTGGCTGTGAAGCCACATGAACGGGCTCCAGAAGCCTTCATATTTTCAGTCCTGATTTCCATTTACGTGTGTGTGTGTGTGTGTGTGTGTCCTTTTTAGTTGTAGCTGGACTCAATGCCCTCATTTTATTCATTTATTTCTATGTGGTGCTGAGGATCGAACCCAGGGCCTCACACGTGGTAGGTGAGCGCTCTGGCACAGAGCCCCGGCCCCGGCCCCTGATTTCCATTTCTTAATCACCCAGGAGAGACCCGGTAGACAGCTGTGTAAATCACACCCAGCCCTAACTCTTCCCATTTCATCTCACACTCCATGTTGGTCACCGGATGGACCAATAAGTGTCCATTATTCTTACAAAGCAATCGCAGTCAGGGCCCAGCTAACAAGAGCTGGAGGTGCCTCTGGGCCCCAACAGCAGTTCCCTGTCTTAATTGCAGCCTTTAAACAAAGTAATTGCGGGGAGACGCTGAAGGGAAAGCAGTTTATAAGCCTGAGAAGGCAGACACACAGGGCCAGTCGTTTTGCTGACCTGGAAGTAGAAGGACTTGGAGGGAAGATTCCAGAAAGCCCAAACTACCATTCAACCAGGAAACGGCTGGCTGGAGGCAAGGACCCGCCCCACTGTACTGAGAAGCTCCGCAGCATGTGGCAGGAGCTCCCCGGCCACCTGGCATCCTCGTGAGACCAGTGTCGGCACATTTGTGGGACTTGGGTGGACAGTGGCAGGGCCACCCAGCCGAGGGGACTAAGGAGGTGAGCTGGCGCGCCAAGGCTCCGTGAGGTTCCCAAGTTTGTCCCTAGTGAAGAAGCCCTGGGAGTCGAGCTGTGCTTTTCTTCTTTCTTAATATTTTATTGTGAAGCTTTCTCAAATATACAGCAAAATTGAAGGAATTTTAGGGAGAATGCCCAGGTGCCCACCGCCTTGACCCTGCCGTTAACATATTAGGAGCTCTAGTTGCATTTGGAAGAATCGGCGACTCAGTGAGATTATAAATATAAAAGCTCTGCAGAGCTTGCAGCCTGCCTTCCGCTCCTGCCACTTTCTCACTGTGGGCTGCCGCCCAGCCCCACCATGGCAAAGGAGAGGACACCTGGGCACCTAGTGGCGCTTTCTGTTAGTCTAGTCTGGACAGGAAGCAGAAAGAGTGAAACTGCACAAGAATGGGTCACTGGCTATGGACGTCCATTTGTGCACCTGGCCCCTGCTGGGTGGGGAGCACTGAGGGACCAGGACGCGTCTCTGTTCACTTGGGGGTATCCCCAGGGAGTGCGTGGCTCAGAAGAGGCGCCCAGGAAGCGTCTATGGGATGGACAGCATAAAAACCCTGCAAACGGACAGGAAGGGGCATGATGCTCCGATTCTTACAAGACGGTCAGCCCACAGTCTCATGGTGGTGGCTGACGTGGGCAGTGGCAGTGGGAGCTGAGGAAGGAGACAGTTTCTAGAAAGCATTCTTGATTTCTCAAGAATTCAAATACTCGAAACCTTGCTCTTGGAAGTTCTCTCTGAGATCTAACTTAAATCCATTCCTCCTCCTCTCCTCTCCTATAGTCTAAGAATCTTTGGAACAAGAATCCATCTAAAAGACCCAAAACCCCCTGCACAAGACCCTGGCTTGAGCCTCCCCTGCACCAGGCCTGCAGCACTGATTGTCTCTCCTGGGCTCTGTGCACCTATCTGGTTGCTCCATGCAGGGCGGGCTGTGCTTGGCAGGACAGCATGGCCAAGACCAGGGCACACAGGTCCCCTCCGCTCCCCCCTCCCGTCCCTGACCTCACACCGGCACCAGGGACCCCCATGCTCCTAGAGAGCAGCCTCTGAGGCCCCTGCTGCCACCTCGTGCAGTCCACTGACCTCCTGACCCAGGGGCTCATGTGGTGGGTGCCTCGGAACGGGCAGGTTGGGCTTGGAAAATGATAAGACATGCCTGAGCCGGGCTGGCCCAGAGGTGACCGCCGCCACCACCAGGCTCTGAAGAGAGAAAGGCATGTTTCCCACGGTGCAGCGCGAGACGCTCGTGTCCCGCAGCCCACCTGGACAATCTGAGGGCTGCTCTCCGTAGCTCAGCCTGGATAATTGCATAGTTAATCGTGTGCAGGTAACTCAGCCAGGGGAGGTGGTCAAGGGAGGGGGAGCCCGGCTCCCACTCCGCTGGAGAGCTGCCACGCTGCCCCTGTGCCTGATCCCGGGGTGGACCTGCCGCCCACATGCACGAGGCCTGGCCTGCTCATCTGACCCAGGGGCAGCTGGACGCTGACGCCTGGTGGCCTTGCTGCTGCCCGCTTGCTCTGTCAGGTCAGGTCAGAGGCCACTCCGACTGCAGATGCTCTGCCAGGGTGGATGGAGGGAGGGTGTCTCTGCTCCCAGGCCGGAAGGAGCCAGGGTTTTCCCTGGGGACTTCGGCCCAGTTTCCTGGGACACAGGGAAAGCCAGTGTCCATTTTCCTTCCTCCACACACTGGCTCTAGGGTCCTGGTGCCCATGGCCCTGGGTGGTTCCCCTTGGGGCCGCTCAGCCTTCAGGGATCCAGGCCATGTTCAAAGGTCCCTGACACCACTGGGCAGAGGGCCGAGGTCAGGGGAATGGCCCCCAGGCGGCTTGATTCTCTAATCCCGTCCCTCCCTACATCCCAGGGTTCTACCACCTCAACTGCCAGGCACGGGTGCCCCGGCCCCTCCCTGCTCTGCAGCTCGGCCGGGGCAGGCAGCCCTGGGTGCCGAGGGGTGGGGCTGGAGGGCGAGGTGCAGGGCTGTTGTCGGGCAGTCTGCAGCCCTGCCCTGACCGGCAGACCTCCGCCTCCTCCCTCCCTCCTGTTCCCTCTTCCTCTGGAGAACTCAGGGACAGAGCACAGGTCTCCGGGTGTGGACCGCTGTGACCTACGCTGCAAGCCTGGGACAGCCTCTGCGCCTGGTGCAGAAGCCTGAGCTGCAGCCCACACACCCAGGGCCTCCCTGGAGCCCAACCTGGGGAGGCCTGCCCAGGAGAGGCGGCGGGAGGGAGCCTGGAGACAGGGAGGAGGTCACGCCCCGGGTGAGCTGGAGAGGCAGCGGACACAGGGTCCTGGAACTGGGCCAAGGAAGAAAGTGTCACCTGGAGGGTGGGACCAGGAGCCGAGAGGCCATGGCGTGCCTCTGCTGACAGTCCTCGGGGGCTCAGGGGCCACAGCGGGACCAGGAAGTCTGAGCAGCAACAGAGCCGACCGTTATCATCTCGGGGACCCAGCTCTCAGCACCGAGTCTTCCTGCACTCTGAGGGCCAGCGAGTCCAGCCGTGTGAACGCCCAGTGGTCCAGGCTGGCTCCTGAAAGGTGAAGCCCGCTCTGCCCTTCTCCTTGCCAAACTGGGTCCATGCAGGAGGACCTTCAGACTCCCAGGGGCACCCTTCTGGACCTCTTCTCCTTACTGCGCACACAGCAATGGCCTAATCCTTGCTTTAGGAAGCAGGGCCCTCCCGCCCCAGTGTGAAGACTCTGGTTTTGCACAAAGGGATTATTCCACAGGGGACAGCTATGGGCCCTCTCAAAGGGTGCTAATAGAACCTTCCAGAAGCATCAACCTGGACACTGGAGCACACTGACCCCAATCCCAGAACAGAGCAAGAAGGGACATGGTACGGATGGCCCTGAGGCCAGGGAACACGCTGGCCTATGCTGATGACCAGGGAGCATCCGTCCAGCCTGGGTCTCCAACTGGGCTCCAGGAGGACTGGGTCACACCATGGGAGGTGCTTTTTATTTTTCTTTCTGTGCCACAACAATTTGTGGCACTTACATAACTCAGGACCCTAGAAGTCTCATGAGGCCAGCCTGTGGCCTCCCTGCCCAGCTCCTGTTCACCGTAGGCAGGGAGGCCGAGGGCGGTGGGATGCAGAGTGCGCCAGGGCAGCATTGCAGCTGAGACAGAGCCCGGCTTGGTGGGTTGCCACCCTGAGAAATGGCCCCCGGGTGTCCAGGGGAAGGCAGGGGCTGGTGCCGAGGGGAGGTAGGCAGTGGGCTCAGGGTGCCGCAGAGCCTGCTCAAGTAGAGATTGAAGGAAAACCCTTCCAACGGGTCAAGGGCGGCCCACAACGAGAAATAGCAGCAACTTGGCATGGTGCCCCCCAAACAACCCACCATCAGGGTCAATGGTGAGCCTCAGAGATCAAGGGGTACCCCAGAGTGGCCCCAAAGCTGAGGCCCTCCCGGCTCTCTCCACTGCAACAGAAAGCGAGCCGCCACCAGGAGGAACGTGCCTGAAATAAAACCAGAGCGCGATGATGACAAGCCAGCAGCCTCGGACACACACCCAGTACAGGCCTCGCCGTGGTGCAAGCTGTGCTCTCTGCCAGCCAGAGGCCGTCCCAGTGTTCCAAGGTGGGGGGGGGTGCACGTCACTGGGAAGAGCCCCCTCCTCGCGCCTCCCGGGCTGCCAGGCACGGAGCCCAGCCTTGCTCACAGCTCTTTCAAGACCTTCCCAGAGTTTCCCTCATCTGTATCAGTCTTCTCATCTGCAAAATCGGCCTAGTAATTACTACCTTGCAGGATTTTTGTGCACATAAAGCAGGAGGATGACGGTCACACGGGATCGGAGCCTGTCTTGGAAGATGAGCCGTGAAAAAAATTGTTGGGAGTCTCCCTGAGAACTCCCCGGGCCTTTCAAACATGGCGGCGGGCAAATTGCCAGTGAGCGGCTAGAACTCCCCGGGCCTTTCAGATAAGAAGCCCCTCATGCAATATGGCGGGGGGGGGGGGGGGGGCAAGTTGCCAGTGGGCGGATAACAAGCTGTTTTGAAAATTCACTAATTGGCCCTCCCGTCTTCCGTGATCGTGGACAGCTGGTGCCCCCCATGAATCTTGTGCAGGGTGGATGTGCGTGCACCGTAGGTGATGATCTGACCTTTACTGTGATTGGCCCCGGGAGCTTCCTGGTTTAAGATAACTGACTCTCGCTTTCTATATAAGCTGGAACCAGCTTGCAGCACAGTGCTTCATCTTTGTCACTGCTGTCTGTGTGTGTGCCTTTTAATCTCCGACGACGAACCTTGGCCTTTCACTGGTGCCGTGACTCGGATGGGGAAATTCCTCATTCTGAGGACCCCCTCTCTCAAGGTTCGCCGTCCTCGTTCACCTTTTTGAGCGCTGCTACATTCCACCCAACACCGGCTCTCCAATAGGTAACTACTTCTGATCGACAACCGGTGAGTCCCCCTCCCCCTCTTTGGGAATCCATCTCCAAACGGCTATATGCAAAAGGCCTTGACTGTGAACGTCCAGCAAGGCCCTTGACGCCTCGTTTGGAGGAGAGAACGCACCCCACCACCACTTTCACAGTTACGGTGGACTCTCTGGATGCCCATCTCATGGTTGATGAGCTATAAGGGACAGAAGAATAGGCATCCCTGACTCTCTCCTTCTCCTCTCCTGGAAAAACCCTGACGTCAGGTGGCCTGTGACTCCCGGCCTCAAGGTCTCGCTGGTTGGGCTCCTGGGTGACGACTCATTTGCCCTCCCGGCCCTGGCTCTCCCGGGTCTCTTTGGTTGACCTCTCCTTTCAGGGACGCCTGAAGGAAACTCAACCCAATTCTGTTCCAGTCCAGGCCACTCACCACTTCTCTTCCTGCCGAGAGTCATCCTGGGAGCCTCTTCTTCCCTCCCCGCTGACTCCCCTCTCAAATGCCTCCTGGCTAACCTCATCCGGTTCTCCCTCACTCCTGACATCAAACCCAAACTCCTCATCAAATTCAGTGCACAGAATTGGCCATGTTACCAATTAGACCACCAAAACCGATGGCCCCAGAGGGGTCTCTAGATCCTCAAATTCTGCGTGACTTTTTAACTTCTGCGAGCGCTCAAAAGGGTGGAAGGAGATCCCCCATGTGGAGGCCTTTTCCCTCCTTCTCTCCCACTCGGAACTCTGCTTCTCCAGCAGATCCTCACCCTCAGCCTTCTGCCCCACACTCTGCGGTCACTCCCACCTCAGTAACCTGATTTCTCCCCTCCAATTACTCGATCAGAAACCCAGACCTCCGCCGGTTCTCAGACCATTGCCCCCTTGCTGAGCTGGCAGGTACTGAGGTACCCCTCCACCCACTCACTCCTCTCTTCTCCTGTCAGTGCCCACACCGGTCCCACCAGGTCCTCTTACCAGCTGACCCAAAGCTCAAACCAGCTGAGGACAGCCCTCAGACCCCTATTCAAGATCTGGTGAAAATGGCCTTTAAAGTTGCTTTGTCATCACTGGAAACAGGTTACTAAGAATTTAAAGTCCCTCACAGGCTTTTTGGGATACTCCCAACTTCCCCTCTGCTCTACCTGTTCTACTGCTCAAGTCTTCGTTGCTAGGAAACTCCCAAACCCCTTTCCCAGTATCTTTTACATCTCCTTCCTCATTCTCAGATCCACGGAGCTGCTCTCAGCCCCGCCTTCCCGTCCTCCCCCTCTGTACCAGGCCCACAGAAAAGTCTTCACTGACCTTCTCCAGAAGCCTTCACCATGGCTGACTTTAGGACTTTCAGCAAAAGAGTCCCTATAAAAGAGTTCAGTGTAGATAAACTTCCTCTTTTCGTGTTGCCCTGTTCTACTTGGCCACTGGCTGGAAAAGTCAGCACTCCTAAGCTAGACACCCCCTTACTAGTTTTTCACAAAATTTGTGAACAAGGCCTCTGGCCTGGAGCTGGGCTTCACAGAGATGGCTACATTTCTAAGATAAGGAAGTTACCAACTGGGCTTCAAGGGAACAGCTAGCTGGCAGGGGGAGGAAAAAAAGAAAAAAAAAACTTTCCCCCTCCCAAGTGTCCTTGAAAAGTTAACTTGCCCAGAACAGAGGAAAAAACAGAGACAAAACTGCCTTTTGTGAACTCTGCAGACTGAACTTCTGAGCCCCTCCCCTTACATGCTGGATGCAAAATTCTGAAACTACCTAAACTTGGGGTTCAGGGCATTAATTGATCACAACAGAAGCAGTGCCCTCTGAATCTCAAATAGGACTGTTTCCCTATCTTCACTGCTATCTTAGGTGCCTTGCTTTGTCTGTCCCTACAACAGTATAATTTCATATACTTAAACATTGTTTATGTTTTCATGAAATTTTGTGTACTGCAAAAACAAAAGTACTTTGCTACTTTTCTTCGAAAGGTTGACAGTTTCAGCCTTTCTGTAATTCATGTTTTAGATGTGATATTATATTGTGTTAGCTAATATTCATATGAACTTGAGCAACAATTTATTTAAGCTTTGTAAAATGATATTTGAAAAGCAAAGATCAGCTTCAGAACTATAACACTTAAGATTTATGAAGAGCACCACCTTGCCTGAGATAAGGCCTATGTCCCATCTCACTACATGTCAGAATGACTCCAAAGTAGGCCAGACTTCAGGTAAAGCCCAGTTCTCTTATTTTAAAGTGAAACTGACTTTGCTGCATGTTTATGATTAATATTTAAAGTTAAATGAAAAGGGCCAAGAAAACCAATGTTTGGCTCTGGCCCTCTGAGTCAGTCTGAATCCAGGGAACAAGGAACTTGTCTAAAGAGCTTTTCAACTCTGGGCCACATAACCTCCTGGTCAGGGAGATTAATGAGACCACTGGAGAATGAAAAGCAATCCGTGCATTTGCTGGGAATAGGAGGGTCACCAGAGAGGGAGACATCCCTGATGCTTCCAAGGGAAGCCACGGTCAAGCAAGGCCTGGACCCATCCTAGCGCAAATGGCACTAGCAGAACTGAGAAGCTGCTCTCAGGTTCCCTCAGGAGCGACCCCTATGGGAACTCGGCTGACTCTTAACAATAGATAGAAACAAAGTCAGTTTTGACCAACTTGATCTTAGACACCTACCAAAAACAGTTAAGCCAAAACATAGTCATTCCTGGGAGTAATGAAAGACAAGAACAGCTAGAAAAGAGGAGACAGCAACTAGCCAACAGGCTCCATGGGGAATGTTCAGTCAAGTATGGCCTTGGCTCCTCCCCCTCGCAGGACCCCTATTAGTCCTCTTTAGGTTTCTCCTAACAGAACCACTAATAGGACCACGTCTGTTAAATTGCCTACAGAAGTTCCTGCAAGATCAGATGTATAGATTCACCAACAAGCTGGTCAATCAACTACTTCTTAAAGACTACCAGCCCTGGTGCCCAAGACGGAGACCTAAGACTCATGACCAACTCCTCTGGCTCCAGAGACTCTGTGCCCATCTAAAACCCTCTCTAACCCCTTTTCCAGATTTTACAACCCCTCTTTCACTTCCTAGGAATGAGAACTAATCTCCAGCAGGTCCACCTGCTTATTCTGTCTGCTCTCCAGCATCCCCACAAGGAAGCATCAAAACTAAGCTCCCCACACCTCAGATGAGGAGCCACCACCCAGGTGAAGACTGGCAGATCAACTCCACTCACGTGCCTAGGCACAAAAAGCCTCGCTACCTACTTACTCTGGTTGATACTTTTTCAGGTTGGATAGAAGCCTTCCCTACCTCCAGGGAAACTGCTGACACTGTTGCCTCCATCCTCGTTGAGCAGACCATTCCCAGGTTCGAACTTCCCGCCTCCATCCAGTCGGACAACAGTCTGGCCCTCAGTTCTCAGGTTGTCCAGCTAGTCTCCAAAGGCCTCAGCATCACTTGGAGGCTCCACATCCCCACCAACCCCAATCCTTGGGTAAGGCTGAGAGGCCTAACCGCATTCTCAAGGATCATCTCACTAAACTCGCTATTGAACTTAGGCTCTTCTGACCCACCTCCTGCTGTTGGCCCTCACCTGAATTCAGGCAGCCCCAAGGGCCCCCTCAGGCCTTAGCCCCTTTGAGCAACTCTATGGGTGCCCTTTCTTAACCGCCCACAGCTTTTCAATCACTCCTCCTCCCCTTGTGTCCTCCCTGCCCAATCTCACTCTTCTACACAAACTCCTAAGGGAACACACAGACCAGTGCCTTCCTGCACCATTCATTGCCTCAATCCCAGCACAACCAACCAACAAGCAGAACTTATAGCTGCCACAAGAGCATGTGAACTAGCAAGAGGGAAAAAGCTTTCTCTATACACTGATTCCAAATATGTCTTTCATATACTGGTTTTTCATGTGGCTATCTGGAAGGAGAGGGGACTCCTAATGACTAAAGGAACTGCTATTATATATGCAGCCTTATTTCTAATCTGCTATGAGCCTCCACGCTGCCTTTACAGCTGGGAATAGTCCACTGTAAAGCCCCGTCAGACCGACTCTTCTCCTGCCACAGTGGGCAACTCCAAAGCTGACCAGGTCAGCTGCCCTACAGGCCCCATCCTCTTCCTCATTGCTCCACCTTTCCTCTGAGGAGCGACCTCCTGACCCTCACCAGCTCACTAGATTCCTCCATTCACTGCTCCATTCCAGCCCCCAGAGCTTATCGACTTTCCTTCAATCTTTTTTCCCTCTTTCCTCCGACGATCGGACCTTTCTGCAACAGGTTACATCCACATGCCAGATCTGCCAGAGGCCCAATACCAACACCCCCTTAAAATCCAGACCCTATCCTTCTCATCAGGCCTGTGGCCACACCCCGGAGCTGATGGGCAAATTGATTTCACAAACATGCCCAGGGTAAAAACATCAAATATCCCTTAGTACTGGTGGACACGTTCTCAGGGTGGAGAGAGGCATTTCCCCATCCAATAAGCGGGCCTCCACGGTTGTGGATCCGTTGATATCTGACATAACCCCTCGTTTAGGATGCCCACTTCCATCCAATTGGATAATGGCCCAGAATTTACCTTGCAGATAACTTGGGGGCTGGCTAGTGCACTATCACTCCCTTGGCACTTCCATTGCCCTTACTGTCCCCAAGCTTCCAGGAAAGTTGAAAGAACTAATCACCAAATTCACCATGGAATTAAGCTGAGGCTGGACTAAGGTCCTCCCCTTGGCCCTGTTGTGTCTCAGGGCTTCACCAAAGAAACCATCCAACCTTTCCCCATTTGAGGTTATGGATGGCCATTGATTCTTACCCCCTGGAATACAGACTGAACAGTTACCTATACCTGATTCCTACGCTCCACCTCTCCTTTTCCATCTACGCTCTGAACTTTGGAAATACCAGGACTGGCTTTTACCTGACCCAACCATTACTCAAAACCCCCTCACCCTAACACCCGGCCAACAGGTATATTACTGCCTCCCAGGTGAAAGACCCCAACTATGCCCCAAATGGGAGGGCCCTGCCTCCATTATCATGTGCACTCCCTCAGCAGCAAAACTCAGACTCACAAATGATCAATTAACTCCATGGATTCACATTTCCAGGCTCAAACCATGCATCTAGGAAACTGATTCTGGCAACATCCGACCAGAGGACTCATAAGAATCCACACCTACCTACTCTTGCTCTCCCCACCCTACTGACCCTTTTAAAAATTCGTCTCTCTCGTGTTTCTGCCCTTACACCATAGCTGAGAACATATACAAAAATGAACCTTAACTTTCTGATCCTCATCCTCACCCCAAGGGTAATGCCTTCACCATCGTATGTCTGGAGACTCAAGGTGAGAGAAACATACACAAAAAACACCCAGACCACCCACTTGGCTACCACTTCTGACTGCCCCCTAACAGGGTGCTCCTCAGCCATCTCTATTGTACTCTCTTCCTCTTCCTCTGAGCTCATTAAGCAAGCCAGCCACCCTCACTTTGTTTTGTTTTGTTTTTTTTTTATGACCAAAATAAGGATTACTGCAACGGTGGCCGGAAACCTACGGAGGCTGCCCCTATTGGTCATGCAGAATTCATGATGCATATTCAGGGCAATTTAATGTAGGAAGATTTAAACTTGAGTCTGCCTCCCACCAATACAAGCCGACCATCCCAGGCCCTGGGAACCCACGCTGGGCAGCAGGAGTAAAGGCTTCCTTTTATTGCGGTAGGTATGTCTCCACTCCCTGTGGTTCCTTATCCATTACCTGGAATATGTTTCCACAGAGTCCCCAGGCTCTCTTGTCTCAACCAACACAAAACACTCAGAACAACGGCTGCTCACATCCCTAGAAAGCCAACGCACTTCTGACTCTCAGGCTTCACCCATCTATACCTGGTTACAGATCATCACTGACACATTGTCCTACCTAAACTCTCCCCGCTGCAAGTCCAGCAAATTGCTCTCTGTGTGCTTCCCAAGCATGGCCCTTACTTGCCGAAGTTCCAATAAAAGTTTCCAGTGCGAATGTCTCCAGCTTGCCCAACTCACCCTACAACAGGGAACCTATGAAACCCCTGCAGAATGTTCCTTTATGGGAACCCGAGGAAAATAACCACACCATGATTCCTCGGGTTTGCCTTCTGGGATCCGCAACTCCCAATTTCCTTCCGGCAGGTTTTTGCCACCGTAACCTAACCATCAACCACACCACTTACTCCCCACCAGTCTCTTCTTCTGTGCAATGGCACTCTCACCAACATTGTACTCTCCAACATGTCTAACCCATGTTTATTAGTCACCATAGTTCCAAGCTCACTCTCTATAGAAACTCTGAAGTAAAATCCATCCTTAACCCTATAAAACGTGGAAAACGGGCTGCATTCCCTCCGTTAATGATAGGCATTTCATTAACCGCCTCAGCGGCAAGCGCAGGGTTATCGGGAGGAGCCTTAGGTCATTCCCTGTGGGCTGTCAAGGACATTAATTCAAAACTTGAAGGAGCACTTACTTCCACAGCAGAATCTCCAACATCCTTACAAAAACAGGTCACCTCATTGGCACAGGTCACCCTTCAGAATCGCAGGGCCCTAGGTTTACTCACCCCCGAAAAGGGCGGAGCCTGTCTTTTCCTCAGGGAAGAGTGCTGTTATTATGTCAACGAATGGGGTCTTTAGAAGACAATGTGGTTAAGCTCACTGGCCTGGCAGCCACTTGAAGGACCCCAACAAGTCAAAACCGCTTCTCTTCCTAATGTCCACTCCCCTTCTGGCATGGATGGCCGATCCTTGGACCACTATGTGTAATCTTTTTAATGTGTCTATTTTTACCATGTATTATAAAGTTTAGGTAAAACCTCTAACCAAACTTTTAACCAGCTTCTACTTAGAAATTATCAGCTTCTGGCCACAGATGAGTCAGCCGCCTTCTCCAGAGAACACCCCTCAATGCTGAAGACCCTTCAAGGTTCCTGGGATGCCTTCTTGAGAGCCATATCTGATGAGGCCTGGCTCGTACCCGCCGTGGAGACTTATACCGCCTGGACTGAAGTGATGATGGACCTTTGGCTACAGGGAACATTTTGTGATGTCACATCTGACTTTGTACCAATCTTGGCAGCTCTCTTGAGGGGACTCCTAACTTCCCTCCTTCAGACCCCTTCCCCGGTGACGACCCCCACTCAGCAGGAAGCAGCCAGAACGAATCGACGTCCCTTTCCATATAATAACAAAAAGGGGAATGTTGGGAGTCTCCCAGAGAACTTCCCGGGCCTTTCAAACATGGCGGTGGGCAAATTGCCAGTGGGCGGCTAGAACTCCCCGGGCCTTTCAGATAAGGAGCCCCTCATGCAATATGGTGGCAGGCAAGTTGCCAGTGGGCGGATAACAGGCTGTTTTGAAAATTCACTAATTGGTCCTCCCGTCTTCCATACACGTGGACAGTTGGTGCCCCCCATGAATCTTGTGCAGGGTGGATGTGCGTGCACCGTAGGTGATGATCTGACCTTTACTGTGATTGGCCCTGGGAGCTTCCTGGTTTAAGATAACTGACTCTCACTTTCTATATAAGCTGGAACCAGCTTGCAGCACAGTGCTTCATCTCTGTCACTGCTGTCTGTGTGTGTGCCTTTTAATCTCCGACGACGAACCTTGGCCTTTCAAAAAATCATTCCATTCCTTGTTCCAGTCCTTCTCATTCTTACGTGGAGACCTGCTTTTCCAGGTTCTCAGAAAATGTCCATTCACTCCCCTCTTCTGATCAAACAGGTATTTCCTGCAAGTCTCCTCTAACCCAGGCCTGGCAGAGGCCCAGAGAGGCAGAGGCAGGCCTTATCAGAAGGATCCTCTGGAGAATGGAGGTGCCTCTCAGACCCGGGAGAGGCCAGCTCCTTTTCTATGGCAAAGACCAAGATTCATTCTCATCAATTTTATTTTCTTCATTTTCTCTCCGTGTGCCAACCTTTTTAGAATAAAACTCATTTTAATTTCACAAGACAATTCAAGAAGGAAGCAACAAAATTGGCTTAATTTAACTTTACAAACTTGAATAGAAACATGCTTTTAGCATCCAAGTATCCCTTTTTACTTTGACTCCTGGGAAGCTCAGATGTAGATCAGTGCCCAGTGAGTAATCCGATGTCTCACACTCACATTGAACTCTCCCTTCCGTCTGGTTTCTCGGCCCCATTCTACTTGCGCCTGCTCTTCTGAAGCACTCACTGCAGGGAAGCCATCGCACAGCCTTTTGTGAAGTGAGGCACAAATGACAAACAATTCTGTGAAAGATGCAAATGTGCGGTGACAGAAATCAGCTGGCACAACAGCCAACAGGTGGGAATGACCGCAGTGACCATCAATGGATGAATGGACACACAAAACAAGATAAATGCACTCAGCCTTGGGAAGGCAGGGAATTGCCACCTGCCACAACACGGTGAACCTCGAGGTCAGCATGGCCAGAGACACATGCTGTCCCAGGACGGATCCCGAGTGACCGCAGGCGTGTAGGTAGGCAAACCCACAGAGGCAGAGGGTGGCGGGGTGGCGCAGGGCTGGAAGGACGAAGTGGGGTTGGTGAGTTCCGAGGGCCGATGGTGGTGGAGGCCCAAGGGGACAGCCTCTCAGCGTCCGCTCAACACTGGCCGAGTGGTGCGTTTTATATCTTGTCCCTGTGCTGGGAGCTGGCCTGACACTTGTGCTGGGGTCGGGGTTGAGCTGTGGCTCGCTGTGGACAGACCAGGGCCTGTGGGCTGGTGCCCCATGAGGCCTGGCAGGGCTGGTGCTGAGCCGGAGGGGGCTGTGGCCAGCCTGAGGCAGGGCCAGGATTCGGTGTCCCTGGCAACTGGCTGTAACAACAGTGAGGCCCATTTCTGGCCAAGGCATCATGGTGAGAACAGGTCGTGGGGTCAGGAGGCTGGGATTTCAGTTGAGGCTCTGCTGCTAAGCTGTGTGACATGGGCAAGCTGCTGACCCTCTCTGAGACAGATATGGAGACAAGGGTACCGTCTGTGAGCAGCCTGGGGCCTGCCGCCGGCAGGGGCTCGTGGTGCTCTGTTCCCCCCTCTTCCCTCCATTCAGTGAAAGTCCCTCCTGCCACACCCCAGGCCCCTTCCCGCAGGCCCTGCTACCCCTGCGCCTCCCTCCATCTGCAGAGATGCCACCTCCTTCTCGGGACACTTTCCAGCTTCCCGCAGACACAAGGGCAGCCTCCTGAGGGCTGGCTCGGACGTCCTGCCTGGTCTCTGCTGGACACAGGCTGTGACCTGAAATCCTCCAGTGACCAGGGACAGTGGCCGCAGGGAAGTCAGGCCTGTGCAGGCAGATGGAGCCCCAGGGTGACGGGCACAGCGTCCTGCCTCACGAGCCCCAGCCCCTGCCGGCCCTCCTCGCCCTCTGGAACATGAACAAGTCCCCTCTGGTGTGAGGCCTGTCCAGCGCGGGGCCGGCAGGCCAGCAGTCAGGAATCAGGGCCCTTGAGATCTAGATGGACTTTCCTCCTGTGAACGGGACGGAAGAGCAGCTTCCCCAGCCTCTGTGCTGGGCGACAAGGCCAACGACCGGTCGTTCTATTGCTGGGGGTCCATCCTAGGTGACAGCCACCCCGGGTGTGACGGGGGACACAGTGGAACCTGGGTCGGTGAGGACCTGGACGCCCACTGGCCCCAGGGACAGGCTGACAGCCGCTTCGTCCAGAGGGAGGCCGGTGAGACACGGTCTCGGCACCCGGGGGACACAAGCCCTGTGTGTCCTCGGGCTCCAGGAGGACCCAAGACGAGACCAGCTGTGTTTTGGGCCTTGCCTGCGTGAGCAGGGGCGTGCTCTCTGCAGGAGCACGAGCCTCGTGGCTGGTGAGGCGCCCGCCGGCTCCCAGGGGCTTCTGGTTTAGGGCTTTTTCCCTTCCAGCTATAGTAATGTATTTGAAGGTCATTTCCACCCCGAGTCTTGGCTCTGTAAGTGAGCTTCAGGACACGCACAGTGAGGTGCTCACGGCTTGAGGGTACAGCCGAGGGGACGTTGACACCCGTGTACACCGTGGACTGGCCACCCTCCTACAGAGCACCTTCGGTGCCCAGAAGACCCAGCCCCCCACATCCTGACTCCTGTGGCTGCTTGGCTCCTGCAGGAGCGTCCTGTTAGCGGGAGTGTGGTGTGCATTCTCCCACAGTGTCTTCTTCTGTCCCGCGGCGTGCTAATGGGGAGGTCAAGTGTCCACTCTTCCTTGTCACGTGATATTCCACCGTATGTCACAGCTGCTGTGGCCTCCTTGCCCATGACCGTTGTTGGACACACACATCCTTTCCTGCTGGGTGAGTACCCAAGAGGGGAACTGCTGGCCTTGATATGGGCTAAAATGGCTGCACCGATCTGGACTCCCTCCCAGAGCCGCTCAGCCCCTCCTGGGGAGGCTCACACTGCCGTCATTTTCAATCAGCCAGCTGGTGGCCCGGGTGATGTGGAGGACTTTCCTAGCCTGGGTGTGCGTGTGTGCGTGTGTACGTGTGTGTGGTGTGGTGTACCTCTGTGTGTGTGTGCATGTGGTGTGTGTGTGGTGTCTCTGGGTGTGTGGTTGTCTCTCTGTGTGTGTGTGTGCATGTGTATGGTGTGTGTGGTGTACCTCTGTGTGTGTGTGCATGTGTGTGGTGTGTGTGTGGTGTGTGTGTGGTGTACCTCTGTGTGTGTGGTGTGTGTGTGTGGTATGTGTGTGGTGTGTCTGTGTGATGTGTCTTGTGTCTGTGTGTGTGCATGTGTGTGGTGTCTGTGTGTGTGTGTGTGTGTGTGTGTGTGGTGTGTCTCTATGTCTGTGAGTGGGCATGTGTGTGGTGTGTGTTGTATGTCTCTGTGTCTGTGAGTGGGCATGTGTGTGGTGTCTCTGGGTGTGTGTGTGTGTGGTGTGTGTTGTGTGTCTCTGTGTCTGTGAGTGGGCATGTGTGTGGTGTCCCTGGGTGTGTGGTTTGTGGTGTGTGTGCATGTGTGGTGTATCTGTGTGTGGTGTGTCTGTGTGTGTGTGTGTGTGGTGTGTCTGTGTGTGGTTGTCTCTGTGTCTGGGTGCGTGTGTGTGGTGTGGTGTCTGTGTGTGTTGCTGGGGATGGACTCCGGGCTCACACACCCTCAGCGCTGGACCACTGAGCGGCACCGCCCACCCTCGTGGCCCTGGGGCGGGCCTCCGGTGGCTTTGGTTTGCCAGTTCCGTTGGGTTCTGTCTATGGCACTTCCGGCCTTTGGGCCTCGTCTCTGGGACGTGCCAGGTGCTTGTCTTGTTGCTGACCGCTGAGGCCCTGTGTGTCCTGGACGGGAGCCTTTCTGGACATGTCACCTAACCATCTCTCCGTTTCCGCTGGCCTCTCTTGTTGGTCCCTGTTTCTGGTCATTTCATTTTTCCTATTTTGTCTGTTTGGGCAGCCCTGGAGACTGAAACCAGAGGTACTTCCACCGAGCCGTGTCCCCACGTGAGACAGGGTCTTGCTAAGTTCCCCAGGCTGGCCTCAAACTTGCAGTCCTCCTGCCTCAGCCTCCTGAGTTATCAGTTTCTCTTGATGAGCGGTTTATCAACTGCCCTCTTATGATTAGTGTTTTGTGTTCTATAAGAGCAGTCATAGAGAAGAGGGTGCTGGTGAGGGCCGACAGGAAGGCCAGAGAGAGGAGCTCGGCCAGCAGGTGGGTGCTGCGTGCGGGTCCAGGGCATGGTCCAGGAGAATCCTTCAGGGAGGTCTCCCCGGCACGGTTACACAAGTGGGCAGTTCTGTGGGGTCACACTGGGCCTGAGAAACAGCCACAGGCCCCGTGGGGTGTGGGAGGTCAGCAGGGTGAGTCAGCTGGGTGGACTCGAACTGTCCCACTGGGAGGGGGCCACCAGGAGCCATGTGCAAGGCAGGATCAGAACTGCCCACTCTGAGAAACTGGGGGGTGGGTGGGGAGGCAGGCCCCTGAGCCCTGCTTCTGGTCCAAGAAAGGTTGACTTGTGTTCAGAGTGGAGGAGCCTGGATGTAGAGAGTTCACTGCGTGATGGAGTCCATGATAAACCTGAGAAACTCTAGTCATATACCTCCAATCCGTGAATGTCGTGTTCTCTCCATTTATTTAGGCCTTCTTTAATCTCCCTTAGAAATGTTTGGTAGTTCTCAGTGTAGATCTTGCACATATTTTAAAGATTTATCCATGGCTGGGGTGTGGCTCAGTGATAGAGCCCTTATTAGCACGTGTGGGGCCCGGGTTTGATCCCTCGCACCACATGCGCACGCACACACACACACACACACACACACACACACACAGAATATTCCTAGATGGTTTATATTTTCATGCTATTGAAACTCTTCTAATTTCTTTTTTCTAGTTGTTTGTATATTGATCATTTTATCTTGTGATGTTGCTAAAATCACGTATTACTCCTCATGGTTTGTAGATGCTTCCAGATTTTCTATGGACACAATTATGTTGTCTTAAAACAAAACAAAAAAAATTATTATTATTTTTTACTTTCTTCCTTTCCAATTTTTATACCTGTTTCTTTTTCTTGTCTTTGCACTTGCTAGGTCTTCCAATGCTATATGGAACAGGAGCGGTGAGAGGGAAAACAGCAAGAAACTGTAAACAGTTCCATTCACTCAAGAGTGGGTCACCCCCCAACACACACACACACACACACACACACACACACACACACACACACACACACACTACGGCTAGTTACCTTGAGTCTCCAATGTTCCACCAACCTTCGTTTCTGAATAAACTCCACTTGGACATGAGCTATCATATTTTTACTGTATTTGGGGGTTTGATTTACTAATGTTCTGTTGAGGATTTTTCATCGATTCTCATGAGAGATACAAACCTTTACATTTCTTTTATCATAATGCCCTCGTCAAGTTGTAATATCAGGGTTTTGCTGCCTCATTCAACAGGTTGGGAGGCGTTCTCTTTTCCTCTGTTCTCTATAAGAGTTTGTGTAAGATTGTTGTTATTTCTTAAATATTTGAAAAATTACCAGTGAAGACATCTAAGTCTGGAGTTTTCTTTGAGAGAAGGTTGTAAATTACAGATGGAATTGTTTTTAACGTTACAGGATCTTTGGCTTTTCCCTTTCGTCTGTGTAAGTTTTGATAAATTGTAGTTTTAAAGAACGTGTCCACTTCCTCCAGGTTGCCACTTTTACTGGCTGGAAGTCCTGCAACATTCTTGTGAGGTTTTGAATGCCGTGAGAACCAATGAGCTGGTGCACACCTGGCCTCCTAGCCCCTCCAGAGGCCGAAGCAGGAGGATTGAAAGTTTGAGGCCAGTCTCAGAAATTTAGCAAGACTCTGTCTCAAAGTAAAAAATTAAAAAGGACTGGGGATGTAACTCACTGGCAGTGCCCCTGGGTTCAATTCCCAGTACAGGAAAATAAAAAGTCACTGGGGGGCTGGGGTTGTGGCTCAAGTGGTAGCGTGCTTGCCTCATGCGTGCGGCCCAGGTTCGATCCTCAGCACCACATACAAACAAAGATGTTGTGTCTGCCGAAAACTAAAAAATAAATATTAAAATTCTCTCTCTCTCTCTCTCTCTCTCTCTCTCTCTCTCTCTCTTAAAAAAAAAAAGAAGTCATTGGGATCTGTAGTGAGCCCCTTTCACTTCCAACATGGGGATTAGAGGGGCTGGGGTCCTAGTCAGCGGCAGAGCGCTCACCTAGCACATGTGAGGCCCTGGGTTTGATCCTCAGCACCACATAAAAATAAATTAATAATAATAAAAAGGTACTGTGTCCAACATAGGGATTAGAAATCTGAGTCTCTCCTGTCTGTCCACCCCACTGTTCTTGGGAGATCATCCACTGTGAGTCTTCTCCAACTCCGGGGCCACCTCTGCTCATTCTCTCCATTGGGTATCACTCTGCAGCTCATTGATTTCTACTCTGATTACATTCTTCCTTCCGCTTTCTTTATTTAGGTTTAGTAACTGTTTTTCCTTTTCCCAGTTCCTTGAGAGAGACTTCAATGGTTGACTTCAACCTTCTTATTTTCTAATATGTGCCCTTCCTTTGCTGCTTCTCACGAGTTTCATTATTTTCATTATCATTCAGTCTGAAGTCTTTTCTAATTCCGTTGTGATTTCTTCTCTGTCCCGTGGGTTATTCGTAAGTGTATTGTGTAGTTTCCAAGCACTTGGGAATTCTCTAATTATCTTTCTGTTGTTAATTTCTTGTTTAATTTATTTTGCTTGATGGTCAGAGAACACACCTTGTGATTCTGGACTTTGAAATCTGCCAGGGCTTGCTCTAGGGCCTGACCTAGGGTCTTTGGGGTAAGGTTCCAGTCCCCATTTTCCCCTCCTGCCCTGGCGCCATAGACGTCACACGTTTTCATATTTATTATACTATTCTTGCTCTCCATGGTTTACACTGTTGTGTACTTACCCGATATTCACCTTAGCCGGTCTTGCTCCCCTCTGCCACTCCCTTCCATGGTGGCTGCTTTCCTTCAGCCTGGGGACATTCCTTGGAGGGCGCATCTGCCCTCACAGATTCTCCCAGCCTCCGTTTGAAGACATTTTGTGGTCTTCGTTTCTGAAAAGTCCCTCCTTCAAAACCGGGAGCCAGGTCTGTTGGTTTGTTCCTTTTGGCAATTTAAACATGTTATGTCCTGGATTCACCAACTTACGGGTCACCTTGGGGGCCACGCTGCCCTCCACAGGCCGTCCCAGTTTCGGCACATCTGCCGCCACACAGGTGCGTAGCGGAGTCTGTAAGCATCGGCACTGGCCTCCCAGGCCACCTTTATTCCCACTCTGTGTGAGCTCCTTTGGTCAATGAGCAGCTGCAGGGAGAAGTCACACACACCTGTGCCTTCCTGGGGAGGGGGTCTCCAAAAGGGTCACAGGCGTGGTCACAGGCGTGGTCACTTGCGTGGTCACAGGCGTGGTGGTGCACACTGTGAGCCCAGGCACTCGGGAGACCGAAGCAGGAGGATCGCAAGTTCAAAGCCAGCCTGGGCAACTTAGCAAGATGCTGTTTCAGAAGGCACTGAGTTCGATTCTCAGCACCACAGACAGATAAATAAAAAATAGAGGTCATCAACAACTAAAAAATAATAATAATAAAATAAAAAATAAAACTGAAAGGACTGGGGATGTTGTTCAGAGGTAGAGCACCCCTGGAGCCAATCCCCACTACACACACACACACACACACACACGCACACACACACACACACGCACACACACGCGCACGCACACACACACACACACACACACACACACACACACATACACATGTCCTGAAACATGACACTTGTCTCTCCCGCAGGTTCTGAGCTGGCTGAGGAGCCACACAAGGCAGAGCAGAGCAGAGCCCGGGTCCCCTTTTACTCCCGAGTCACGGGGGAGCTGGACCTTTGGAATAAGGACAGTAGCCCCCACCCCCAGGAGGCAGTGTCCTCGGCTCCACCTGGGAGGCAGAACAGCCTCCAAGACCTGAACAGCCCTCTTCCCACCCCGGGGGCAGCTGGGTAGGACTCAGATCCAACCCGTCTCAAGATGTCAAGGTTTAAACAGTGGGATGGGTCCTCAGTTCCGGGGCGTGCCCCCCACATGGCGGCTGTTAATGGAGTGGGGTCTATTGCATATTGTGGTGTATTGAGTATCAGCACGGAGCCCCTCTTCTCACGGCACTTCAGCTACCCTGGCCTCCAAACACCCACCTTGGAGTCTTCCACCTGCTGTTCCCTTGGCAAATCTGCTGGTCTTGGCCTCCCCCCTCTCCTGGTTCTCACTCCTGCAGGTCTTCATTTACATGTTTCCTTAAAGTTGGGCTTTTGACTCGCCCCCTGATTTGTCAGCTCCCTTTGGTGACCTTGAAACGTCTTATTCTGTGATACTTCTTTCTGGAACCTAACCATCCCTCGTGATAACGGGACCGCTCTTACTCCTGAGGTGGGCCCTGCCTCCTCCTGGCCCCGCTGGCTCCTGGCCACTGCTTTCCACCCGGGGATGGACTCTTCCTCTTCTGCGTCTTCTCTTCCTTTCTCCTGGGGGCGAGGCCAGTTCCTTTCTCTCCACCTCTGCTCCAGGGGAGACAGGCAGGGAACGGCCCCGGGAGCTGCCCAGGTGACTGCACTGGTTGGGTCACAGAAGGGCGACTGGCAGCTTGGCTCCCTGGCCTGTTTCACTGAGTCATCTTGGCAAGGTGACCAAGCTCCAGGACCGAACATGCACGTGCAAAAGGCCTGCTCCCCAACACGCCCACCTCTCCGAAGCCAGGCCAGGGCGCACGGGCGTGGCCTGGGGCGCAGGAGTCTGCAGGTTGCCAGACTTGAGCTGCTGATGTGCCCGTGCAGCCCGCCCAGGCTCAGACCCGGGACCCCGCGCAGGTCAGAGTGCTCTGCCCCTTGCGTTTTTGCTGAGTGTGTCTCCACTCCAGTATCTTTTTTCTTCTCTCTCTCTCTCTCTCTCTCTCTCTCTCTCTAGGTAACAGGGATTGAGCCCAGGAACACTTAACCACTGAGCCACATCCCCAGCCCTTTTTATGTTTTATTTTGAGATACAATCTCACTAAGTTGCTTAGGGCCTCACCTAGTTGCTGAGGCTGGCCTTAAACACACGACCTCCTGCCTCAGCCTCCAGCGCTACTGGGATTACAGGTGTGCGCCACCCACCAAGCCTGGCTCTGGTATTTTTTTCCGTACCCCACAGAACACCCAGCTGACAAGGGCCCGTTAGGTGCCTTCGTGCAAGCCTCCGTCATCCCACGTGCTTGGGGACTTTTCACTTGTTTTGCCTTTTTGCTGTGCTTTTGCATCCTTCAGAGGCCTCTCTTTCTCCCTCCCTCCCTCTCTCTCTCTCTCTCTCTCTCTCTCTCTCTCTCTCTCTCAATGCTGGTGTACTGTTAGATTCACGCTGAATAAAATTCACAGCTTCTCTTCAGGGAGACACAGCCTGTGTCATTTAAAGGTGGCTCCAGGGGCCGGGAGTGAAGCCCAGAGGCTCCAGGCAGGTGGCCTCTCAATGGGGAATGGACCTGGAGACATCTGAGCGGCGTCTGAGCTCGGGAGCCGCTTGCTGGACAGCTACGTGGGTTTGACCAGTCACGTCAACCCTCCGTGTCCGTTTCCTGGTGGACAAAGTGCACTCACAACGCCCTGCTCTGCAGTCACCACGGGAACTGGAGGCGCTACGTCCAGGCTGGGGGTGTGACTCCGAGGTGGAGCACCCCCGCCACAGGTGAAGCGGGGCCGGGGACCGAGCCTGGCACTGAGAGGGGCTTCCTCAACACAGTATTTATTATGAGTTTTCTTAAAGTGACACTGACACAATTAAAAAATAAAAATAAAAAAAAGCTTCACATAATATTCACTCTCCAAGGCCATGAACCTGGTCAGAAACAGATGTGGAACCACAGGGTTCTCGTTCCCTCCCTCCCTCCCTCCCTGACTCCCTGCTCCCTTCTTCCTGTCCCTCTCTCTCTCTTTTCTAGAATCTCCCCCTGAAGGGCAAGTGACCTCGAGGCGTCCTGGGGACGTCCACTCTGCCGTCAGGAGACCACGTCCCCCTGGCAGTGGTACCTGGAGTACCCAGGGCACCTCGACCCACTCCCCGTGGGGGGCATCCTCCTGTCCACCCTGCTCACCTCCTCGCCCAGCCTCACCTCCGCCCAGGGACGTTCTGGTAAACCAAGCCCTTTGGGCTGTCACTACAGGGAGAAGCACAGAAGGCGTGGCCCGGGGTGGCCCAGGATCTGTCCTTTGGGGGCTCATCCCCGCCCTTCCTGGTCACTCTGTCCTTGTAACCTGTGAAATAGCCGGTGCTGGTGTGGACAGGTGAGGTCACTCGCCCCGATGGACGCAGCAGTGTCAGGAGCCCAGGATGGGCAGCAGCCAGTTCAGGTCATCCCCGAGCTTCCAGGGTCAAGGTGCTTTAAGGAAGGGCAGCAGAGGCTTGGAGCAGGGACGTGCCCTGGGAAGGCAGGGAGAAAGGGTGAGGAGCTCCGCCCTTCACGGGGAGCAGGGCCTGCTGGAGACCAGCACCAGTCCCTGCTGTGACCGCACTGGGGTTGACAGGCCGCCCCCTGCAGCGCCTCGGGACCCCAGAGGGGGGCTCAGGCAGGACAAGGATGCACAACCAGACGCAGCCAGAGAAATCAGAGTGTGGGGACAGAGAGCACCAGGCCCTGGGGAGGAATGGGAAAAGTGAGCAGGGGAGACTCCAGATCTGGCCTGGGTGGGGGTGGGGGTGAGGGTGAGGGTGGGGGTGGGGTGGGCGGAGCTCAGTCTCCCTGACGACGTGGGAGGGAGGAGGGGGAGTGGCTCCCAGTTACCCTGGCAACAGGGCCCTTCAGCTCAGGGGATGGGAATGAAAAAAGCCACATGCAAATGAGGCAAATGAGGCAAATTGCAATTAGGGAGAACAGGGAACACTGGGTCAGGTCCACCCTTAGAGGAGCAGGAGGGGTGTGCGGAGCAGAGGAGGCCCTGGGTATAAAAGCCTATGCAGCCGGGGTGTGCAGGGGCCCCTGAGGTCCTGGGGAACCTCCCTTACCTGGGGTGTGCTCAGCTGAGTAGTGGACTCCATGGTTTAGAGCCCCGGGGCTAAACCATGTAGATGGATGGGAGGAGCAGGGCTGCAGCAACAGCCAGAGCCATGTCCTTAGAGACGAGGAGACACAGGCGTGGGGGGCGGGGTAGTGGTGCGATGCAGGCAGGTGGGAACACAGGTCTTTCTGAGATAAACCCAAGAGTCAGTTTGCAGATCAGGTGGCCATCAGCCCGCCAAGAGCCTCATGTGGGGAGGCGTGAGCCCCTCCAAAGCATAAGCGTCCTCTCCAAGACACACCTCACATATTTAGGTGCCATGACCGTCCTCCTCGCCACCAATGCAGCCCTGCCTGCCTGTCTCCTTCATGACCCCTGGAGTGACAGCCAGGAGCTCTGGACTGTCCTCTGTCTCTGACACCTGAGACCAAAGTTAACAGTCAGATTGAAAAGAAGAAGAAGAAGAAGAAGATGAAAGAATGGGCAAGAGGGGCTGGGCGGAGGCGCAGGGGCAGAGCGCTCGCCTAGCATGTGTGAGCACCACGTATAAATAAATAAACAAACACAACAAAGGCCTTCTGTCCATCGACAACTACAAATAATAACAATAATAGGCAAGAACTTCAACCACCACCACCACAAAACCTCTAAGTAGATCCTTAGGGAGACTGGAGAAGACACTGCATTGGTCAAACAAGAACAGAATGATCTGAGAAAGGAACATTGCAAGAACAGGAGGGAGAGGCTGCCTACGGTGGCGAACAGAGCGCGGAGTAAAGGCAGGGCTGGGGCCGGGGCTCAGTGGTAGAGCACGTGCCTAGCACACACAAGGCCCTGGGTTCGATCCTCAGCACCACATAGAATAAATAAATAAATAAACAAAGGTATTGTATACAACCAGAAAAATTAAAATAAAAAAGAAGAAAGAGGCAGGAGCAGAGGACGAGAAAGACGTAGGGAGAGGGAACCTCCCAGCCAAGGCGGGAACAGTGACTCACGTGCCCCACCCACACCCACAGGAGTGGTGCCTGACTTGTCTTCTCCCCATGGACCGAGGGACAGGTTGTCTTCCTTCCCTCTGGCTAACCCCACCTGGAAAGTGATTCCTTGACCCCGGAGCAGGCCACGTCCTTCCACAGGGCAGGCCCTGGGAGCCGCTGCTATTCCCTTAACTGATGGACAGCCTCACTTCAAAACACCAGCAAGAATGTGCTTTATTGTTCTGTCTTCAGCAGCCACTGAGCGTGTGGGGCAGGGCCAGCCCCGGAAAATCTAAGTCATGGAAACGGAGACGCCAAGAGGCACTGGGCTGATAAGGACAGGAGCTGAGAAGGAGCCAGCAGGTCACCACTCCAGAGGAGCAAGCAGTCCGACTCCCTCCCACCAGCCTGGGCAGGAGGAAGGCTGACTGTGCAATCTGCCTGGTCTACGGGGGGACGGACGCCAGGTCCCCGGGATGAGGGCAGGCAGGACCGGGCAGACTGGACGCCCTGCAACCCGGATCACCCCAGATGAGCCCAGGAGGCATGTCTGGTGATGCAGATTGCTTTGAGCCACAGCAGCCACCTCTTTGTCACCTTGTGCGTAGAGTGGGAAGCGTTGTCTCGATTCCTGAAGTCACACAGTGTTACCTGCTATCGCTCGTCCTGGCCAAAAGCATCTGGTGAGGGCTGGCAGTTGAGGAAGGGGGCACACTCGTCTCATTTGCATTTGGATTCATTTTCCTTACACAGTAGCACATCGACTGAGGGGAAAATGAGAAAAATCATAGGTGCTTTGAAGTCCCAGGCGCAGGCTGAATGCCTGTCTCTGCCTCATCTGGCTGTGACTTGGGACAGAGTCCTGCGATTTGCCGAGCTCCTGTTTCTTTGTCAGCAAATAGGGTGGAGGGTGATAATCTTTCCCCACAGAACTACAGGATCAAATGTCTCCCCTCTTCTAGGGAGTTTCCGTCCAGGGGGGGGCCTGATTCTTATCCCTTGGCACCAAAAAGCATAGCTTGGCCACCCTAAGAACAGCGGCAGCTGGAGGTAGAGCAGAGCACGGCAGGTGTGCTTCTGGAGCACTAAAGCGTCACTTCATTCCATTTAGGCAGCCACCCCGAGTTAGTGCCCTTTGAATCCCTCCTTTTGCTGTGGGGAAATGGGAGCGCAGAGAGATTGCCTCATGGAGCTGAGGTCACACAGCAGCAGCAGCAGCAGCAGCAGCAGCACTAATACATGGCTGCAGGTGGACCATGCCCGGCTCTCTGCCCTTTACCCCATGCTCTTGGGTCTCAAAATACAGTCATATTCCTCATAAGGACCCTCAGGTCCATGATGGCCCACACTGACTGCAGTAGTCCACATGGCGAGGGGTGTGAGGGGCTGTGCCGTGGGGGGGGAGCTCATACACTCTGGGTGTCCACCCAGCAGCCAGGTCACCGACCATGCCTGTCATCGAGCCACCAGGACTGCTTTTAACAAGGTCTCTTCTCAGGCGGATTTCCCTCAAGGCACTGAATTCTGAAGCAATCTGCTTGTGCACGTTGGAAACTTCCCTTCTTAAAAGTCCTCTCAAAGTTTGTGTAAGAGAAA
This sequence comes from Ictidomys tridecemlineatus, assembly GCF_052094955.1. NCBI lineage: Eukaryota > Metazoa > Chordata > Mammalia > Rodentia > Sciuridae > Ictidomys > Ictidomys tridecemlineatus. The sequence goes on along the minus strand of NC_135482.1, from coordinate 3,363,061 downwards.
AAGACCCCAAAGAAAACCAAGGAAATGATGTTGGAACTCCCCCCAGGGGGCAGGTGGCTGGCCAAGTCCCCCTCCAGGGTCCCCACTCCAGCTAGGCCCGAGCAGGTGCTGCCCGTGGTGCAGACAGGTCTAGCAGCCGCCGCTCACCCAAGAGGACCAGGGGTCCCCCAGCCAACGCGTGGGCCCTGCGAGCTGGACAGAACCACTTCAGATGTCCCCTGCTCAGGAATTAGCCCAATCAGAGGGTCAGCAGCCCCCGGGGCCAGAGCATGCCACTTGTGGAGGGGTTTTAAGCCCCCGGGGTCCTTCGAAAGATGCCCTGCCGAGCTGGCGACCCGGCCTGCAGAGTCCTCGGTGGTTTAGAAACACATGTGGGGCTTGGCTTGGGAGCCACCAAGGCCTGTGGGTCAGGCGGGGACAGGGCTGGGTAGTCGTGCAGGGAGAAGTGGACAGTGTATTCTGGCCAAGCTGCAGGTCGGCTGTCCTGTCTCGGAACAACTTACAAAAAGTGTCCCATTTTTCCTGGAAAGCTTGCGTGAGTGGGCCTGGGCCTGGCTACTCTTGAGCTGCCCTAGTCAACAAGCACCAGTCCCTCAAAATCCGAGCCAGGTTTGGTAAAAACTGTAGAGAATCTTGGTGCTTCCTCATGGCCTTGGCCTCCCTGGAGTCCTAAGGTTCCCAGGTGAGGCCTTCAGATTCCCGGGTGGTCACAGAAAACAGGACGTCCTCGCCAGTGGGGTGGGTCCTTCAGTGCTCTGGCCTGCACCCATGGCTCCAGGACGTTTGGCCCGAGGGCCTGAGCACGGGAGCCGCCGCCCCGCGTCTGTGTTGCCGACACTGCGGCTGGCCTGCCGCGTCCACTCGCGCGGGCTGTCCACCGACTCCCAATGGGGCAGAGCGGCGCACGCCTGTGGGGTTGACTCTAGTGCCTTTGGCTAACAGGGAAGGAAAATGATAGTTTTTCATCTGAAGCCTGCAAGGAAACAAGGTCTTCTCCCTTGATCTGTGCAATGGCCGAGGCCTCGCTCAACCTCTGCCAGGGAATGCTCTTCCTGCCCCTCGGGGCTGGATAACCCCCTTAGACACCCCCATCGCTTCCAGCCCCCAGCTCACGGCTGTCTGGACCCCGCTGTCTCACCGGGCCGGGGACTTACCCAGGCCACGAGCTGTGCCTTCCTTACCCTCCAGAGAGCAAGCCAGAGGCTGTCCTCACCACGGGCTTCACCCTGACCCTGGTCGCGGCTTCTCAGACCTGGGACAAGGCAGCTCCCCCAAAGAGGGCTCCCATCTGATCCGGGGACGCTCGTGGATTGTGTGAGAAGGTGCCTGACCTCCTCGTTGCTGCCGCTTGTAAAACATGTCAATTCTCTTTTCCGCAAGTAGACGTCCCTTCCCATAGTTTCTATTCCTTTAATGACCACTCCCCGCAAGGGAAAGCTACCAGAATGTTCTCAGCTCAAGGAAAGGGCCATCAGTGGCACGTGAGCCTTAACCTGGGGATAGCCGCGGTCTTCATCCGTCTGGCCAGATTCCTTCATAAGGAAACCTGGCCTGCCGCCTTGTGAGCTCCTGCAGGCCTGTGGGCTTTTCTACTGGGCAAATCGGGACATTTCCACCCTCAGCCACCAACACTCTGTGAGTGCTGAGTCCCCAAGACGGTCTCGCACAGGAGCAGCGAGATGCCTAAAGTTTTTAACACTGACCCAGAAAACAAATGGGCATTTCTGTTTGCCAGTAAGAAGTTGACAGCCCGTGTGTGTGCACACGCGTGCGCATCCACGTGTACAAATAAACGACACACACTGGTCAAAGCGGCGCTATTTGGTCAAGGCCGAAGGCGTGTCGAGAGGGAAGGGGTGGAATTCCGAGTCGACACGGTGGGCGTTTCAGAGTCACATCTCAATGGTCAGGGGAAGGAAAGGACAGAAGAGAAGGGCTCCTTTAGAGGAGACCCATTTATCATGGTCCCCCTGGCAAACAAGAAAGCACCAGAGACGGCTCTGTGCCTGGAGAGCTGCCCTTTGGTTCCCGAGAGCTGCAGCTGGCCTGAAGTCAGGGTTGCTAAGGAAACGCCGTCTGCTGGTGGATGGCAGAGCAAACAGACACCGCGGCCTCGGGTAAATCATTAATTCATCAGTATTCTCACCGATGGCATCTGGAGAGACAGACGTATTCCTGCTTTCTTCCAAGTCCTCAAAAGTGCTCTTTCGTCGCCAGGTAAACACTTGGACGACCACTTTGTGGATAATCATTCCCTCCTGGGCTCACACTCCAGAGACCATGAAGGGCTCCCTCCCGGATTTTAATGGATCAAAGAAAATGGTAAGCGAGGCACAAGTGCGCTTGGCGGTTTCTTGTTTTTGTTTTTTAATTGATGGCTGTGGTTTTTGTCGAGAATGGAAAGTGCATTAAGGAGAGTTTGACGTAAACGCAGAGCTCCCTGCGCTTGACCGATGGGGCTGAGGGGAGGGAAGCCATGCCCACAGCCTTCCCAGGGGTCAGGTCTCGCGCTGCAGGGCAGGGCGAGGAGGAGGTGGTGACCAGTGCCAGTTGCAGGTTGGGTACAGCCGGCGTGTGTCCAGAGGGGCAAGGGCCCAGCGTGGGCAAGGTGACGCCCAGCCGGGGTTGCTGCTGCGACAGGGGGTGCGTTCAGCTTCCTAGGCTCCGGGCTGCCCCAGGGAGTCAGCACTTTCTCCTCTGGCCACCACCAGCCCTCGGGGGACACGACAGAGCTCAGCAGTTAGTGAGAGGTGGGCATCCCCACAGGCCTTCCCTCGCCGTCAGGCCCTCCTCCTGCATCCAGGCCACCTTCACAGAGCCCTCCCTTCTCCCCACCACCTCCTTCCCTCAGGTCTGAAGTGTGTCCGTGATCACTGCCTGTGGCCCCCTCCTCTGATGACAAGCCTGGAGTAGCACTGAGGACCGAGAGCTCTCTAGTGATGGAAACACCCGGAGCTGTGTGACCTCTACCACCTGCTCAACCTCTCTGTGCCTGGTTTCCTCCTCCACACAGTCACAGAACGTACCTTGAAGGGCTGCTGAGAGCACCACCTTGGTTTTGGGTGCACTGCTGGTATTAATAGCAACGGAAGCAGAGAGTGGTGGAGAGACCACAGTGTGGCTGGCAACTCATTCACCTTCTGCCCACTCCAGATCTGGCACCTTCCAAACCCCACAGAACCCTAGACAAGGCCTCTGGTCTCATCTGGTCCACCTCTTCATGTAGGCCCAGCAGGACAAATCATTTCCACCGGACCCTCTCCTCCAGGGGAGCTTGCTCAGAGATGTGGGACACAGTGCAGTGCCAACCAGGGGGGACATAGTGAGTGTTTGTTGATGGACTAATTTCAGCCCTTCAGGAAGGTGCTCCTATGAAGGGAGGTGGGTGAAACCATGGCTGTGTGGCAGTGAAGCCAGAGGGATGTGACAGCAGGGGCCACAGGACAGTCAGCTCTGACACAGGAGAAGGGGCAGGGAGCTGGGGGGGCTTCCTGAAAGAGGGGGCTTTTGAGGTGGGTTTAAAGAATGGAAGGAGGCTCAGGAAGCCCGGGGCAAACCATTTGAGGTGTGGGGCTCTGAGGGTCGGGTCAGGGCTGCAGGACAGCAGCAGGAAAGAGCTGGAGGCTCCCTCCCCTGCAGCCAGCCCTTGCGGGTCTGGCAGGCAGGTGGGCGTCCCCAAGGAAATCCCCAGAACGGGACCGTGGGTGGCCTGTGTGGCTAGCTGGGCACTCTGCATCTGTAGCAGCCACACAGCTCCGAGGAGACGAGATCGTGGGGCCTACTTACTTGTGTGCACTTTCCGGGACTGAAGTAGGTGGGGGAAGGCACCAGAGGGCCGCCCACCCGCCCGCAGAGAGGGCCCCCGGCAGCCTTCTGTGAGTTGAGCAGCTGCACGGGAGACCTGTGTTTTCTCAGGCTCACCCGCGTGCCCATGCGGGGCCTGAGAAAGTCCCTGTGTGTGTGCGTGACTCAGAGGCAGGTGGTCAGCCGAGGAAATGACACCAGGCCCCTGCACGGGGTCTCCGCATTCCAGTCCGTGTTCCCACGGTGCCCTGCGTCGTCAACAGCTCCCAAACAGGCCCTCTCCACGGGAACCCGCCCTCCAGAACAGGCACGGGCTCGCTGCATGTCAGGAGGCTGAGTTCTAACTGACAAATTGGAGAGGTTCCCCAAGGCAAGGGTTACTGAGCTCTGTCATTCTCACTAAAAATGTGATTTATAATATATTCCTACTTGCCAGACACTCCTTTCCCCAGGAATGAACACTTAACGCAGACATGGGAGGCTATCCCAAGGCCTGAGCCCACAGGCGCACACACCCCTCCAAGTGTTCACTGCAAATGAGCAGACGTGCCCAGGCCCTGGGCAGCATTTCGATAAGTCTTCATATCTAAGCAAACACTTAAAATTCAGGACAGGGCGAGAGTGGCCCATGATTGATTTTAGCATTTCACATTCTAAAGGAAAGATCTAAGGGTCTGATGAAGGAGGTCGTATTGGACCTCGGGGTGTAGCTCAGTGGGGCCTCCGGCTTAGCGAGCACGAGGCCCTGGGTTCCATTCTCTGCACAAAAAAAAAAGAAAGTAAAGAAAATGTATTTCCTAACATTCCTTAGAGTTTATAAAAGAAAACAGTTTTTCTTGCTCCTTCAATCATCTGATATTTCTGAATGCGGCATGGGTCAGATAGTGAAGAGCAAGCTGCGCCTTGGGACGGGCTTCCTGAGACCCTTTGTAAAAAACACACACAAAAGCAGCTGAAGCCGCCTGACTTCTCTTAGGAGTCGGGTTAAAGTTGCAAACTCATTTTTGCGGGAGATAACCAGAAATCCTCTAAGCGGTCTAAGTGGGCAGGACCGGATTTGATCTCTGCGTCTGATTGCCTAGCAGAAGTCAAGCAGCCAATGTCTCAACAATGTCTCCATATCATGAAACTTCCTAAAAATCTTCAAGGGAGTAACCTGAGCTCCTGAAAAATGATCTCGAATGTCCACAGGACAAAGCTTCCCTTCTAAGATATAAAGGGGGAGCTGGAGCAGGCCTCCCTATTCGACTCGACAGGAATCTTGTTTCTTTGTCTGTGCTCTGGAGGGCTTCTGAGGAGGCGGCTATGTCTTGGTTAAGAGGAATGATTAAAAGAATTTACATATAGTAAGCATTTAAAATTGAGTTCGGTCAATAGGAGTTATTCATTTTACTGTTGTGTGTGTGTGTGTGTGTGTGTATGTGTGTGTGTGTAGATACCTGTTTTTCTAGACAATACACAGCTTTTATTTCATTGTGTGCATAAACCCTGACCCAGGACCCTCCGGCCACGGAGCGCGGGACTGACATCCAGCGTCCACAGCCCGACGTGCAGGTGGTCAGATGCGGTCTGGAGGTCTGTGGCGCTTGGCCAGAGAAACGCGGATAAGTGCTCTGGAAACGTCCCTGAACGCTGGCGGGGCAGCAAGATGAGACTCTTTGTTGTGCGCGCCCTACGTCCCCAGCGTCCTCTCACCACTAGGTGGCGGTGGCCGCCTCCCTCCTCCAGGTGCGCCGCGGAAAGGTCCCCAGACCTGCCTGGCTGCCCCGCCGGGCAGGGCGTCGGCGAGAACCGAGGCCGGCGCTCAGCTGACCCGACGGGGCTTTCCGGGACGGCGAGGGCGTCCACGTGAAGAGCCAAGGTCATTCGAAGGCTGAGCTAGCACGGACCGGGCAACACCGTGTCGCCGGGTGTGACCTGCGGCGCAGCCCCTCCTGGAAGGACTGTGGCGCGCGGCCCACATGCAGACGGGGCGCCGTCCTCCCACATCCCACAGGTGGTCCTTCGAGTTCTCTGAGCGTGTGCCCCTGCGAAGTAGGATGTCGCGGACCTGCTGCGAGGGGCGGGGGCGGCCAGGACCGAAGCACAGGCCACTGCCGCACCCTCTCCCGCTGCTGGATTGACACCAGGGTCTCCCCGCGGATGCCTGGACCAGGCCAGGACCCAGCGTCCTTGCCCAGTGCTCCCCCGAGAACACTGGGGCGAACTTGGGGAGCTGAGCCCCTGCCCAGGCTCCCCGGCACTCAGTCCTGGGCCGTAAGACCCCCAGCCTGCCCACCTGCACCTGCCCCCAGCCTGCCCCCATTCAGCTTGCCCCCTGAGCCTGACCCTTAAGGCTGTCCTCCGCCCCACCTGTCCCCTAAACCTGCCCCGACCAAGCCTGCCCCCCAGGCCTGCCTGCGGGGCCTCCCCACCCGCGCCTGCGCCCCCACCCCGGGGCTGCCGGCCTGAGCCGCTTCGTCTGCGGAAGCGCTTGCCGGGGCGACCGCCAGGTGGCACCCTGTGGCCTCGGATGGCGGCTTGCAGGGCCCCGACAGCCTGCGGTAGCTTTTTCAGACATTGTCTCCGGCTTCCTCCCCTTTTGTCACATTGTACCGCCGAGGTGTTCGCGGCACAGTGCTGTGGCTCCCGCACTGGGAACACCTAGGACTCGTGGACATGATCAACCATGAGCGCACAGAGGGAGCAGGACCGGCCGCGGGGGTCTCCCGGCCCCCAGTGTCTGGCCCATCTTGCCGTCTCTCCCTGCCCACCATAGGGACAGGCTGGGCACACCTGCCCGGGTTTGTCTCACCTTCTAGATTGTGAGGGATGATTATTTCCCACCTGTTTGGTCCCTACACTGACGACTTTGAAGGGGATTTTATTTTTTAAAATTATAGGTAACTGACAAAGAAACATGCAAAACCAATAATAGCTCTAAACATGAAAGTCAGAAAGCAAGCCCAGCCCCCGCACATGCCTGAGAGCCCAGCGACTCCGAGGCTGAGGCTGGAGGATCACAAGTTCACAAGTTCAGCCTGGGCGACTTAGCAAGACCCTGTCTCAAAATTTAAAACACCGGAAAAGAGCTGAGGATGTGGCTCAGTGGTCGAGCAGCTCTGGGTTCAATCCTGAGTACTGCTAATACCAACATTAGAAAGCAAGGAGGCAAGCGTCCAAGACTGGCCCTGTCAACTTGCATTGTGATGGAAGCTTTGGGGGCCACACAGAGTGGGTGGAAAGCCTCCCAGATGCAAAGCAAGGGGTGTGCCCTTGGAGGTGGACACAATAGACACTTGTGAGCAGAGCCCCCTGGCTGCAGAGGTCAACCAGGGATTCCTGCAGCCCGGTACATCATGAGACCTGCTCTAAGCCCCTGGTCTTGCTTCCTGACGCCCCAGGTCAGGTGCAAACACCTCCTCTCCCAGGACCCTAGGTAAAAATCTTAAAAAAGAAAGAAAAGGGCCAAACCATCAATTCTTCACATTTTTGTTCTCTGTTGGTGGGGTTGCGTGTGGCATTAAAAACAAACAAACAAAAAAACAGAAATAATAGAAACAGAAGAAACACCTGAGGGCTGGGAGAGGGCATGCTGATGAGTGTGCACCTTTGGGGGTCTCCATCCCCCGCCATCAAGTTGTGTGACGTGACTGTTCTGAGGAAGCAGATGACAGAGATGGCCATGCAGGTGGGGGAAGGTGTCAGGTGTGATGAGAGCTAATGCTGAGCACTGGCCACCGCCCCCTTTTGCTGAGTGTCCCTACCCACCTTTTGGGTGCAGCCGGTGGCCAGTGCTGGAGGCAGGGTGTGGACGTGAGCCTCCTGACTCCAGAGCCCCTTTTACCCACAGGTCTCCTGGACAAACCTCCACCCTGAAGGCCTGAGTGGCCTGAGTAATGTGACATGAGGTGAGCTTTCTCCACAGCCCCAACCGCAGGGGTCCATGATGGCAGGGGTCCTGTCTTCGGAAGCTGGGGCAGTGTTTGTCAACTTGCCTGAGATTAAACCACCCCCATTTGAAACAGTTCTCCACGTCCATATTTGTTCTCCCAACAGCCCTGGGCAGTGGGTAAAGCAACCCATTTTACAGATGAGGAGACAGTCCCAGAAGCTAGTCAAGGGTGGAGTAAAGCTTGACGTAGCCAGTGCATGTGGGAAGGCATGCTTACTGGAAGGGAACCAGCACAAGGGACGGTTGTTTCCCCCTCTCTCCATCTTGCTTTCTGAGGCTTCAGTTCCCTGAAAATACTACATGGGAATACTAACACTTCAGCCTGAAAATACTAAATGGAAAATTCCAGAGATAAATAATTCATAAGTTTTAAACTGCATGCCACTCTGAGCAGTGTGGTGAACTCTCACACTGTCCTGCTCTGTCCAGCCTGGGAAGTGAATCATTTTTCTGTCCACTGTATCCACACTGTATATGCTGCCCACTCTTAGTCCTTTAGTGACTTTTTCAGTCATCAGATCAACTGTCCACATGATAGTGCTGTGTTCAAATGCCCTTTACAGAGTAACCTAAGGCTGTGTTACAATGCCTGCATCTTCCCTTTAGCTCATCACATGTTTTGAGAGAAAAACACCATATTTGAATAACTTTTATTATAGCATATTGTTATAATTGTTCTGATTTACTATTAGTTTTTGTTAACTTTTTTTTTTTTTTCACTGCTAGGGATTGAACCCAGGGCCTCACACATGCTAGGCAAGTGCTCTACCATTGAGCGACATCCCTAGCACTTTTTATTTTATTTTGACTCAGGGCCTCACTAAATTGCCCAGGCTAGCCTCAAACTTGCCATCTTCCTGCCTCAGCTTCCAGAATAGCTGGATTATAGGTGTGCACCACCACTGTGCCCCAGTATTCTTACTGGGCCCAGTTTCTGAATTAGACTTTATCACAGGTGTGTATGTATAGGACATGATACATATGAGATCCCATACTTCTGTGACTTTGGGCATCCACAGGGGTCTTGGGACATGTCCCTGTGGATGAGAATAGGCAGCAAGTTATGAATCATGGTTAATTTCAACAATATTTACATTAATTATAATACCCCTGTTGGGCATATTTTCCCTGACTTACTGAGGCTGAGAGGACATGAGGTCCCCCACCATGGCCAGCGGAGCCAAGCCTAGAATCCAGTACAGGTGACGACAAAGCCGTGCCACTTGTGTCTCTCCAAGGGCTCCCCCACCCTCTGTCCTCTGCACCGCGGCCCACCTCTGAGGCAGCCCTTCCTCAGCACTCTGCTCAGGGCTGTGGTGCCCACTAGGCAGGATTTTCACTCTGTAAACTAAACACTGTGGACATGGGCTGGGGGCAGTTGTGGTGGGTGCTTGCCCAGCTTGTGCCAGGCCCTCAGCACTGGAGGGAAGAAAGGAAGAATGGGGGCAGGGAGACAGACAGACAGAGACAGAGAGACAGAGGGAAGGAGGGAAGGAGGAAGGAAGGAGGGGAAGGGGACCCATGGCATAATCACTGATGAGGGTCCATATGACCCACGGGGATGATGGACGCTGTGCCAGCCACGAGGAGGAGGAGGTGGACGACAGGGGGGCGTAGGCAATGGTGGGGGGTTTAAAGTGAGGAGGGTTTGGAACATACGTTCCATTGGGGAAAGGCTTCGTGGTGGAGGACCACGGTTCTCACACCAGCAAGAAAAGAGGACATAGCAGCAGACGTGGAGGGTGGAGGTGCGGGCGAAAAGCTCAACTGTGAGTCACGGGCTGACAGAAGCCAGACACCCTGCACACAAGGCTCCAGGGGGCTGCCAGATCTGCCCGTCCCTTCCCACACCTCCCCGGCCGGTGACCTTCACCTCCGCTGCACTGTGGCTGCCCACGCCCTGGACCCTGTCATCACCGGGACAGTTCCAACTGCTCTCCGTGAACCCACTCCCTGACCACAGCTTCCGAGGCTGCCAGTCCTCTCACGCCTCCGCCCCTCTCTCCCTTGACATTGTCCTGATCCCAGCTCCTGTACTTTCCCACGGGCATCAGCTCCCCTGGCTCCCCACCGCCAGGCCTCTTGACCACAAGGGACATCATCTCAGCTATTCTCTGCCAGAGCCCTCAACTGCTTGGCCCTTGTCCTTCCGCCCTCCTCATCCGGAAAAACCCAAGCCAGGGATTTGTAGCACCTGTCTCCTCCCCCTCCCCAGCCTCTATGCCAGTGGAAGAAAGCCCACACCAAGGATGTGGTGCCCACAGGCCACGGCACCCAGAGTCAGCTGCGTCTTGCACGCCTCGGCTCCTCTCCCGGCACCTTTTCCAAACCTGCACCCTCTCCCCCAGCAGATGGCTCTGCCTTCTAGCTCACAGGAGGACACAAGCGCGAGCGTGGTGCAGACGCCCTTGGCTCTGTGCTCCCCTACCAGGGGCACGCTCTTCAAGCATGCACCCCGCACAGGGAGGCTCCAAGGAACACAGCAACCTGCCCAAGGGTGTGCGTGTCCCAATCCTGAGCCACTTCTCCTTCCACATAAAAAGGATGGTTGCCCTGTCCCGCTTTTGACCTGTATCCACCTGTCAAGTGTGGTAGGCAGAATAATGTCCCCCAGAGAGGTCCCCTGCCTGACCCCTGGCCTCACAAGTATGTGAAATCACATGATGAGGGGGGTTGAGGTCACTCACCTGCGGATTTTGAGATGGAAGATTGTCCTGAACTATCTGGGCGATCACAGGGGTCCTCATGTGTGAAAGAGGGAGTGGGGGTGTGTTCACACCAGATGAGGTCGTGATGGAGACCAAGCCAGAGGATGGCACTGTCAGAGGAGCCCTTCCCCCTGTGTTGCTGGCTCTAGAGGTGGAGGGATGGGGGTGCTCTGCGCTGGAACAGGCAGGGAGACAGAAACAGCCTCTTCCCTGGCACCTCCAGAGGGAGCCAGCCCTGTCCCCGCCTCCCTTTTAGCCCAGTGAGATCCATTTCAGTCTTCTGAACTCCAGAACAGTAAGACATTAAATTTGTGTTGCTTTAGGTAACTCCATTTGGGGTAAGTGCTAGTCAGCTTTTTGTTGCTGTGACCAAAATATGTGGCATTAACAACTTGGAGAAGGAAAGGGTTATTTTGGCTCAGTTTTAGAGGTCTCAGTCCATGGTTGGCCAACTCCATAACTCTGCCTCTGAGGTGAGGTGGAAGGGTGTGTCCTAGAAAAGCGGCTCAGATCATAGCAGCTGGAAGCAGAGAGACCCAGAGGAAGGGAACCGAGATAAGATGAACCCTTTCAGGGCATGCAGCGGTAATCCACTTCCTCTAGCTTGGACCCGTCTCCCAATAATGCGTTCAACCAATCAGATGGATGAATCCCCTGATGAGGTTACAGTTCTTGTGGTCCAATCATCTCCTAAAAATCCTGCCTCTGAACATGGCGACATTGGGGACCAGGCCTTTTGCACATGAGATTTTGAGGGATATTCCATTTTCAACCATAACGGGAGAATTTGTTATGTCCATCACCAGAGACCAATAAACCAGCTCATCCCACACGTGACCCAAACCTGCTTTTTCCCTTTTCCCTATGATCACACAGAATTCCCACTCACGTGGCCATGGGTGACAAGAACTTAAGGACATGTGCCAGTGCAACAGTGGAGGGTGACATGAGTTTGGGGCCCTGGTTTGTGCTTCTTATAGTCGGTGTTTCCAGGGAGACACAGCAAGTTGTAGGTTCTGTGGATCAAAGAATGGAACCCACAGACAGCAGAGGGCGAGAGCAAAGAAACAATTTATTTTTGAAACATCAAGCAGAGATCTACAAGGGGGATCCCAGGGGGTTGCCTCGAGCTGCTGCTGTCCAGCGGTGCATGTGGCAGTGCTGGAGGTGGACTTGAAAGCTATTGGCTAATGATTTCGAGAGAGGGGAGTTTCTACATCCAATCAGAGGGAGACACTTGGTGATCCTGCTCCCCCTGACAATCGGGGTGTTTACCATGTCTGTTGGGGGGCTTCACCACATGCCACCCAATTCCTCCTGGATGGTACAGGAATCGTTGCGATCCAGGCCAGCCCTGTCCAGCTGGCTCCTGCTTTCACCAGCACTAAACCTCACGGGATCTCTTCCGTCTGGGAAGAACCACAGTTGCTGCTGGAGGGCCTGATGCAGTCCAGCCCATGATGGGCAGTGCCAGGCACATGGTCATTTGAGGTCCTGGTTAGCAGGGCCCATTAGCATGCCAGGAGCCTTTTTCTTTAAGTTTCATGACTTTGGGTAAATTTATTCTGTTGTGCAGTTGTCACTGTAATCCAGGTTCAGAGCACTCCCGTTGCCCCAGTACTTCCATTTGTGATCCCTTTGCAGTCTGTTTCGGGACCATTTGTGGTCTACTCCTGACCCTGCCTGTGACCCCAGGCAAATTCAGATCTACGTTTCTATCTCTAGAGTTTCTGCCTTTTCTGAATATTTCATAGAAACGCGATCACACGACAGGTGGTCTTGTTGGTGTGATGTCTTTCCCTTCTCCCAGTATATTTGAGGTCCATCCACGTTGTGTAATGCACCCCCCTCTGGCTGGGCTAAAGTGTGAGCCCTGGGAAGCTGCAGGTTGGTGCCCTCACGGCCTCTTGGTCTTGCTTCACGAGCTCCCTCTCGGGGCACCTGCAGTCTGAATATTTAGTCCAAGACACGAGGGGCTTCCCAGCTGATCTCCGGAGTTCCTTCTCTGCAGAGCTCGCACCTCTGGAAACCCCAGCCACCTGGCTTGGCTGTCTGGGACCTCTCTCCTTTATTCGTGGGGTCTGCCTTGCAGTCAGTCCTTGGCGGCTGCTTCCTGTGCTACAGTGTGGGAGGGAGAGAGTGCACGTGGGCAGGAGGGCTGGGTGACCATCAGGACCACCTCACAGTCTCTTTGTTTCCCAGGGATTTTAGGCCCGGGCTGCATGCTATTCAATGTCTGGAAATTTTTTCATGTTTTTCATATACCTTGCCCAGTGTTCTAGTTGCTTATAACTGGAATGCAAGTCTACCACCAGGTAGCCTCTGTGGCCAGCCATGCTTCTTTTGTTGTTGAAAAATTTCACTATTTAATAATACATAATAAGATTCTCCTTTCCAAAATGCATGGCTGGGTGAATTTTGGTAATTGTATAGGACTGATTACCTCCATCACCATCATGAAAGAGGACAGTTCCCCTTCCACTCCCCTCCTCCATCCCAAGCAATATACTGATCTGCTCTCTGTCACAAAGTGTCCCCTTCTCTATAATTTCATACAATAAATATAAAAAAGAATTTTATCAAATACTTTTTTATACCATGAAATTTCACCATCTTTTATGTTTGAGATCCTTCATTTAGCATGCTGTTTTTGAGATTCATCCCCATTGTCCTCTGTGTTGACATTTTGTTTCCTTCCATTTCACCACCTGATGGAATTTGGTGGCTCCTGATTTGAGGTTATGATGAATAGCGTCACTGTGAACATCCATGCACCCGGGTTTGTGCAGGCATATCTGGGAATGCTGGCACATGTTGTAAGTATAGATGAACTTTTAAAGGTATCGCCATGCTGTTTTGCAAAGTGACCATGTCAATTTGCATTCCCACTAGCAAATGTGTAAGAAGAGTTCCAGTTGCCCTCATTCTTAGCGACACCTGTTACTCATGTTTAACTTTAGCCTTCTTAATGAGTGGGCAGTGATAGCCCATTGATTTCCCCCTTTGAATTACCTTGGCATTTTGGTCAAACACTAGTTGACCATATAAATGTGTTTTTTATTTCTGGTCTCCCTGTTCTATCCCATCAATCTACATGACAATTCCACACTGTGTTGATAACTGAAGCTTTATGGTGAATCTTCAGATCAAGTTGTTCTTTTTCAAATTGTTTTGGTAGTCTGGCTCTCTTACCTTTTCATGTACATTTAAAATCAGCTTTTCAAAGTCTTTGTGCAGAGACTATTAACATTTTAATTGAAATTACATAGACTCTAGAGATGAACTTACCCTGATATCTTGAGGATATGAAATCTTTCAGTACGCAGGCATGGTGTGTCTTTCCATTGTGTTAGGTCTTCTTAAAGTTTCTTTTTGTGAAGGTTTTGTTGTACAGGTCTTCCACATCTTTCATTAAATACATCCCTGGATGTTTTCTGATGTTTTAAAAGTGAAATCATTTTTAATAGAATGTGTAACTGTTCATTGTCAGGATATAGAAATGCAATTGACTTTCACCTGTTAACTTTGCATCCTGCAACCTTATGAAGTCACCTGCTAGTTCTAGTGGTGCTTTAACAGACCCTGGGGTTTTGGACAGAGTTGGCATCTGCATAAAGGACACTTTTACTTCTCGCCTAATGCGTGTGCCTTTTACTTCTATTTCTGGCCATGGTAAGGTGCATGTAAGATGAGTGAGAGAAGGTACCCTGGCCTTGTTCCTGGCCACGCACCCTAGCACTGAGTGTGACATCAGGTGTAAGATGTGTGTGTTAAGAAGCTCTTAATTAGGTTTTTGACTTGTTTTTCTAGGTTTCTGAGAGTTTTTGCCAAGAAGGGAGGGGGTGTTGAATTTTATTAAATGCTTTTTCCTTTATCTGTTGAGATTATCATATCGCTTTCTCTTTATTGCATCAATACAGTGAATCATATTCGTTTTTTAAACTCACCATACATTCTGAAGATATGCCCTATTTGCTCCTGCTGCTTTTCTATATTGTTTGATTTGTTAATATTTTGTTAAGGATTTTTGTGTCTATTATCTTGAGGATGTGGGTCAGTGGTTCCTTTTTCTTGTGTGGTCTTTGCCTGGTTTGGAGTCAGGATGATAAAGCCTCATAAAGCTCATTGGAAGTGTTGCCTCTACTTCCTGAAAGGGTCGGTGTAGGACTGAGCCATTTCTTCCCGTAGCACAGGCGGCCTTTACCTCTGAAGCCCTGTCAGTCTGGAGGTTGCTTTATGGGAAGCACTGTTCTTTTTTTTTTTTTTTCCCTAATAAATTCAATTTAAGATTGTTCAAAGTTTATATTTTTCTTAGATAAGTTTGGCAATTATGTCTTTCAAGGGCGATGCCTGGGGTTCCTCTGAGGTCTTGTCCCTCCTGCAGACTCCTCTTAGCATTTCTGTGGGTCAGGAATTATCTTACTTTTATCTGAAAATGTCTTTGTGTTCATTCCTGAGTCACATTTTTCTGGATGCAGAATTTCTGATTAATAGTTTTTTTCCCTCAGCAGTTTAAAAGTGTTGACCCACTGTTTTCTGGCTCCATGGTTTCTAATTCGGCCACAGCTCAAGTCCTTGTGCTCCTGAGGCTGAGGCTGTCCCTCTCCCTGGCTTGCAGAGCTGGTGTCTCGGGGTGTCTCTGCGTTCACTGTGCTTGCTGTGAGTCTAGCATCTTGTGTTTGTGAGGTTCATCAAACTTGGAAATCAAGCACATTTTTTGGTCTTCTTTTCTCTCTTAACAGTCCCTGAGGTTCTTGTTCTTTGTTGTATTTTAATGTCTTCTTTTTTCCTTATCCTTAGACATTTCCTGTCCATCTACTTAGCTGTCATTTATCTACCCAGGGGTTCCATTTCAATCATTCTTCTTTTATGGCCGTCAGCTGTTAAATACCCCCAGTGAAGTGTGTGTGTGTGTGTGTGTGTGTGTGTGTGTGTGTGTGTGTGTGTGTGAGAGAGAGAGAGAGAGAGAGAGAGAGAGAGAGAGAGAGAGAGAGAGAGAGTGTGTGTGTGTGTGTTACTAGTAATTGAACCCAGGAGCACTCTATCACTCTACCACTGAGCCAAATCCCCAGTCCTTTTTATTTATTTTAAATTTATCTATTTTTATGTGGTGCTGAGGATTGAACCCAGTACCTCACAGGTGCTAGGCAAGCACTCTGCCACCGAGCCACAACCCCAGCCCCAGTCCTTTTTATTTTGAAACAGGATCTCACTGAGTTACTTAGGGCCTTGCTAAGTTGCTGAGGCTGGCCTTGAACTTGCCTCAGGCACCTAAGTCTGTGGGACTACAAAAAGCCACTGCAGTCAAATCCAGTGAACTTTTAATTTCAGAAATTGTGCTTTCCAGGGTTATATTTCTATTTGGTCCTATTTTATTGCTTCTATTTCTCTGCTGAGCTTTACCATTTTTCTCTTGAGGTTTTTCTCATTCAGGTTTTTTTTCATATATATATATATATTTAGTTGTAGATGGACACAATACCTGTATTTATTTGTTCTTATGTGGTGTGAGGGTTGAGCCCAGTGCCTCATGCGTGCTAGGCGAGCGCTCTTCTGCTGAGCCAGACTCCCAGCCCTCAAGTCGTGTTTTGTTTTACTTCACTTAGTTTTGAAAGGTGCTTTAAAACCCATTTCTGTGGACTGTAACCCTGGTGCATTTCCAGGGTGGATTTTATTGCTTTTCTTCTAACAGTGTTTTCCACATTCCTGTTTCTTTCTACTTCAGGCTGCATTTGGATCGTACGATGTTGGGCTGCAGGGTTTCTGGATTCAGTTATTTTCCTGTGTTGAGTGTTGATTCTTTTTTTGCAGGCTGTTTTCTTGCGTGGGTTCCAACTGAAGACTGTTCTAGGGGAAGCCCTGGGCTGGCTTCAGGCCCTTTTCTTTAGTCCACCAGCCCGGGTCCGAGTGACACGGTTCTGTGGGAAGTGAGACACGGACAGAATGAACATGAGGATCTCCTCTCGGCCTTTTTCTTCTGCGGTCGGCTCTCTCTCTTCAGTGTGTCCCATTTTCATGTTCACTCTGATGTTCCCCAGGCCAGAAAGATGCAGGGTTTGCATGTGTGTCCCCACCGCCGCTGTGTACACCCACGTACGACAACTGGCCCAAGCCCACAGCTGAGAGGTGGCATTCCTCACAGCTCCCCTCCCTGCTCCTCCTGATGAGCATGGCCCCCTCAAAGAGGTCTGTCTGCTTCGCACACTCGCAGACACCTGTGGGGTGGTTTTCTTGCAGCATATCTATTTTAGGACTGTTTGCTGGGGCTGAGTCTTTGTCGTGTTGCCCAGCGGTGGGAACGAGCTGAGCTTGTCCACAAAGCCCTGTGAATAGCACTGTGTGCGCTCAGCGATGGCCCCGTTTGGAATGGCATTTGTAAGGCTCTTTGCCAGTTTTCTGCCAGATGTTTGAAACTGGGGGCTTGATACCAGATAATGTCAATACTAATAAAGGAACTCCAAGTTCAGCCTTCTGTGATCTTGGCTGCTGGCTGGGACGTGTAAGGCAGAGGTGATGCTTGAGCAGGAGGGACCCCTGGGCCCCTGCCCACAGAGGGGATCTGGGAGCACTGGCTGGGAGCGAGGGTGGAAAGCTTCTGGGGGTATTGGGAAGGCTGGGGCAGAGCCGGGTCATGAACACTGCAATTCTTCATGTACTAAACCCCTGAAGTCACTGTCCTTGTTGTTCTACACAGGGACGGTCATTTCATGAGGCCAACTTGCTCCTCACCCTGCACTCTTCACCCCATCTTGGCTGGGATGTCTTTGCGGCTCAGCACCCATGGCTGGCAGCTGTTTATATTTTCAGAACACTTCCTCTAGAGAATGTAGCCTGCTCAAATTCTCACTCCGTTAAAAATAAGCTTGGTTTCTTACACCTTCTTATCAGCTTTTGTCCTTTTCT
Source organism: Ictidomys tridecemlineatus (assembly GCF_052094955.1). Lineage (NCBI taxonomy): Eukaryota > Metazoa > Chordata > Mammalia > Rodentia > Sciuridae > Ictidomys > Ictidomys tridecemlineatus. The sequence continues at coordinate 3,345,712 of NC_135482.1, read as the reverse complement.
GCAGTTTCACCAGGATGTGTCTATTTGTAGATTTCTTTTCACCTTCTCTGCTTTGATTTCATTGAACTTCTTGAGTCTGTAGTTTGGGGTCTAAAGATTTCTGTCCTATTTCTCTCTCTTTCCGAGACTCTCGCTGTCTGTCAGACATTCTCAATCTATTCTCTGCCTCTTAGTCCTTCTGTATTCTCATACTTTTATTTTTTTCATGTTGGATAATTTCTTCGGACCCATCTCCAATTCATTTATTCTCTCCAACCTGCTGTGGATTCCATCCTTTGGGTTCTTTTTTATTATTTTTTAATTAAAAAAAATTTTTTAGTTGTTGATGGACAACACAATACCTTTATTTTATTATTTTTTTAATGTGGTTATAAGGATTGAACCCAGTGCTTCATGCGTGCTAGGCAAGGGCTCCACCACTGAGCCACAACCTCAGCCCCCTGCCCTCTTTTCCAGCCCCGATTTTGTTTTCTTTCTCAACACACTGCGTTTCACAGCTCCATTCCTTGCTTGGACTTTTGAGTTGCATTCTACTCCTTTGAACAATGCACATGCTGTGTCATTGCCTCTGCCTGAGAATTCCAGGGTTAAGTCCCCCTGCCTCAGTATCTGTCACAAGTTGCTTCTGCTAGTTCTCAGGTGTCTTGTCATCCTGAGGACTAGCTATTTTTGTGTTTTTCACTGTATCTGAGAATTTTTATAGGAATAGTTGGATGGCTAGGATCTTTCTCCAAAGATTTTTTTTTTTAATTTTTAAGTTATACATGGGTACAATATCTTTATTTTGTTTATTTTTATGTGATGCTGAGGATCGAACCCAGGGTCTCACATGTGAGAGGCGAGTGCTCTACGGCTGAGCCCCAACCCCAGCCCCTCCAAAGACGGTTTTTATTTGCTTGCTCCTGCCAGTTAAGTGCAGTATGTGACACCATTCTGATTTTTCTTTCCTTTCTTAATTTTTTTCTTTTTGGTACCAGGGATTAAATCCAGAGGCACTCAACCACTGAGCTACATCCTCAGTCCTTTTTACTTTTTATTTTGAGATAGGGTCTTGCTAAGTTGCCCAGACTGGCCTCAAACTAAGACTATCCTGCCTCAGTCTCCTGAGTTGCTGAGATTACAGGTGTATACCACTGCGCCTGGTGGTTTTATTTTTGTTTTGTCACTCAGAGGATGACTTTAAGTAACTTGACATGACCAAAGTGAAACTTCTTCCATTTTCTGAAACTTACTGTAAAAGACAGGGATCACCCTTTTCTCCGTGCTTGGTAAAGCTCGCAAAGTCAGTGGGTCTAAGGCCATTTTCAGTGCTTCATTTTCTGGAAAGCATTTTCATCTTTTGCCTGCCGAGTGTGCATATTATTATTTAGGATTTAGGTGATACTTTCTCTTGTTAGCTTTCTTCACCTCTCCTGTTCCCTAGCTTTTTCCTGGAATTATTATAATGTATCATCTCTCTGTTTCTACTTCTCTATTCCCTTAATAGACTCAGAACTTATTGATGGCTAATGACTATTATTTGTCTTTACAAAACTAGTTTCTAAAATAGTCCATGATAAATGCTTTAAAGTATTGGCCAAGGCTTACTTTGTGTCCCTCACTGTGGTGGCATGTTCCCCTGGTTTACTCAAGGTAGTTATATAACATAAAAAGATGCCACTGAACCCTGAACTACTAGCTTGGTTCCATCAGTTCAGGCAAGGTGGAAAATCGCTAGTCTTTCTGAGTGGTTGACCCTATCCACCACTGACCACCTTGACTTCCTGTGGTTTCCTTACCCTTACTACTTCTCTTCTGTCCTAATTATGACACTTTTAAAATCTTCTCTTGTGGCTTTTTCTTCCTCCTTTTCCATACTCTTTCTTTTCCACACTTTTTGTTTGGATTGTTGTGTTTTCTCCTGGATTCATGCCATTTCCTTTCTCCTTTCTGAAAATTCAGCATATCTAAAAAAAAATATTTGTTCATTAACTCAGTTCATATTTATTGAGCCATTACCACAGAGTGGATCTTCTCCCAGGTGATGGCTGGAGAAATAAAAGTAAACTCAACAGGCCTGGGGTCATAGCTCAGGGATACAGCACTCACCTAGCACATATGAGGCACTAGACTCGATCCTCAGCACCACATAAAAATGATGTGTCCATCTCTGCCCTTCTGGAGCTTGTAATTCTAGCAATATACACAATAGATAGCTAGGATCTTTCTCCAAAGATGGTTGAAGGGTTAACTTGCCCAGAACAGTGAAAGAAAAAGCTGCTTTTATGTGAACTTCTGCAAACTGTGAACTTCCGAGCCCCTCCCCTTATTTTCTGGGTATAAAACTCTGAAACTCCCTGAACTCGGGGTTCAGGGGATTGATTACAGGAAAAACTGTGCCCTCTGGACCTGGCTGCAGCCAAATAAAACGTTTTCCTGCTATCTTCGGTGCCTTGCCTCATCTGTCCCTACAACAGAGGAACATGTAGCCAGAAAACAGAAACTGAATGACAGCATCAGGGATCTGGGTTGTGCCAGCTCACTGGTGGGCACGCTCTAGGTATGGTTGTTGTGTCTTTAAATTTCATTCAACAAAGAATGAGCAAAGTGCCACACTTGAACACACTCCTAGTCTTCAATTAATATGTGGAGGCTGTGTGCACATATTTTAAGTGACTCCACAGCAATCTGTACAGTTCCTGTCACAGCAGGTCACTGGACTGCCTCTCTCTCAAAGGTCTGAGATCTTTCAGGGTTGGAACCACCTTACTGACCCATCTCCAGCACTCAGCACAGGGTCTGGCAATTATTCTTGTTCAAAAAAAAAAAAAATACACGCAATGCAGAAAGCACACGCGGTGCAATTTAATTAAGGGCGTGGAAAGAAAATGTCGGTATCAACCCTGGTCGGAGATGCTTTGTTGAATTCTTGTAGAAGAACACATTCCTTTCCTTAGAGAAACGCGCTTCTGACCCTGTTCAGTCTGGGAGCCCGGGAGCCCGCAGTGCACTCCGCCTGCGCCCAGCGCCAGCCGGGCTAGTGCTGGTCCGGGAGCCCCGTGACCGGCTCTCAGGGTGCGCCTGGGGCTGCTGCCGGGCAGCGGCCTCCTCGACCCACTGAAGAGGCAGGACCCAGGTCTGCGCCCCCGTCCGCGGCCTCGCCCGGCCTCTGTCCCTGGGCCTCCGCGGCCCTCGGGGGTCTCTGTGCCGCCCCTGCCCACGAGGGGGACACCGCCACTTGGTCTCCTCGCCCTGGGGGCGCGTCCATCCCAGACCCGTCCCCCACGGGAGGCCGACGCGACCCGGGCCCGGAGGCCCCGCCCAGGACGCAGGCCCGCCCCGCTCCCGCGGCGACCCCCGCGACCCCGCGCCCCGAGACTTCCGGCGCGCCCCCCGCCAGGCGGGACTTCCGCCGCCCCCTCCCCGGCCTGCTCTGCGGCTCTGCGCGGCTGGGTGGCGGCTCCCGGGCTCCGGCGCTGCGTGCGGCCCCGCGCTCGTGCTGCCGCGCGGCCTCGGCCTCGCCTCCTGCCGCCTTGGCCCCTCGGCCCTCGCCGCTCCTCCTCCTCCTCCTGCCCCTCGCCGCCCCTCGCCACCCCTCAGCGCCGTTCCTCAGCGCCGCTCGGCCGCGCAGGAGGCAAGATGGCGGCGCCCAGGCCTCCGCCCGCCCGGCTCTCGGGCGTCATGGTGCCGGCGCCCATCCAGGACCTGGAGGCCCTTCGCGCGCTCACGGCGCTCTTCAAGGAGCAGCGCAACCGGTAACGGCCGCCGGGCGCCGGGGCGGGGCGGGGCGGCGAGGCGAGGCGCGGGGCCGCGCGAGGCCTGCCGGGGGGCGCTGCCCCGTGTGCCTGCAGCCTGCCCAGCGGGACTCTGCCCCTGCCCTCTGCCTGCAGCTCTGCCCTGCGGGACTCTGCCCCTGCCCTCTGCCTGCAGCCTGCCCAGCGGGACTCTGCCCCTGCCCTCTGCCTGCAGCTCTGCCCTGCGGGACTCTGCCCCTGCTCTCCGCCTGCAGCCCTGCCCTCCGCCTGCAGCCTGCCCAGCGGGACTCTGCCCCTGCCCTCTGCCTGCAGCTCTGCCCTGCGAGATTCTGCCCCTGCCCTCCGCCTGCAGCCCTGCCCTCGGACTGCATCCCTGCTCTCCGCCTGCAGCCCTGCCCTCGGGCTGCATTCCTGCCCTGCGGGCTCTACCCCTGCCCCTTGTGCCTGCTCCTGCCCTTTGTGCCTGCCCCTGCTCCTTGTGCATGCCCCACCCTCTGCCTGTAGCCCTTGCCCTGTGTGCGTGCAGCCCTGTTTTGTGTGCCTGCCTCTGCCTTATGCCTGCCATGCCCTGCGTGCCTGCAGCCCTGCCCTGTGGGACTCTGTTTCTGCCCTCTGTGCTTGCAGCCCTGCCCTGTCGGGCTCTGCCCCTTGCCCTGCGTGCCTGCAGTCCACCCCTATGGGGGCTGTCCCTGTTCTGCAGGCCTGTTTTCCTGGCCTACTGCCCTGTCTTGTGGATTCTGTTTAGAGCGCTTGACCTGGAGGCTACTGGAGCTGCACATTCTAAGGCCTTTTTCTGTGGGTCCCGATGGGTCGCACTGCCCTGGAGCAGTGTTGTGTGGTGTGCAGAGCACTGGCTGGGAATGGCTGGCCCAGTTGGTGAGAAGACCAGGTGTCCAGGAGTCCATCAAGCCTGGGTTTGATTCTTAGCCTAACCAGTTGGACTATTGAGCACTTTCTTGAAACCTTACTTAGATTCCTGATCTAAAAACGGGAATATAATGCATAACTGCATTGCTGGATGGTACAGAGGGACAGGTGAAGTAAAGCATGTGGAAATATAAAGTATCTGAAGCCCTCAGTTCCTATTTGATTTGGGTCTCTTCCCTGGGCCTCAGTGTCCCTTTGGTTTAAAGGGAATAATATTGGACAGTATCTCCCTATGGGCTTGTCATGAGGACTAAATGAAATAATGCATATTTTCTCCTCAGGATGTGCTTGGTACAAAGATATTGTATTAGTGGAAAAATGCAAAGTCCTTGTTTTCTCCTGTAGGAAGCCCAAACAACAAGCAACCCTGGGGGTTTGGGCAAAGAGAAAACACAGGGGAAAGGAGCATCTAATTTTGGATTGGTCTAAAGGGTGATAAGAAGTGCCCCTCTCTTTGAACTAGATACCTGGTCTGAGCAGTTCTGGTACCCCCGGTCAGTAGAAAGAGTGGAGCTGCTGGAAGGTGCAGAAAGCCCAGGGCAGTGCTCCTTGGGTTTTTAGGGGAGATGTTTGTCTTCTTTGGCGGGGGTAGGAGTGACACCTTGATATGATATTATTGGGAGACGGGTTGGTTGATTTGAAGCTTAGCATTGTCTATACCAAGCTGGATCTATAACCCAATCATCACCCATTTGTTGAGTGCCTACCATGAGCCAGGTTCTTTGCTGGAGTCTGGGTACAGAGACGAATGTGGCATGATTCCTTTTGTCAAGTATGCTAGGGAATTGCTATGTAAGCATGTCAGAAGGGAGATCTGTGTAGGAACAGGTGCTGCACATAGGGAGCCCGTGGATATTTGGGATTGATGGGTAAGCCAGTATTACTGCAGCTGTTGTGTTTCAACGCATGAAGAGGACTTGTTGGAAAAATAAGTATTTGCAAAGGGGCCATAGACTGGTTTCAAAGTGCTACAGAGAGGATTAAATGAAACATCATGGGTTAGGTCTGGTCCAGAGGCGACACTGAAACCTCATTTTCCTTTTAATAGCCTGCTGGAGAAAATCTAAGGCTCTGAGTCAGTTTACAAGGCCCTCTTGACTTGGTCTGTTGTATCACTGAAGGTTTTTATCAAGGGACTGGCATGATAACATCTGGGTATTAGAAAGACCTTCTGGCTGCGACTGTATGGAATAAGAGAGGGTGAAGCTAGAGTAGGGGGGCTTTAAGAAGCTATTGCAGAAGCACAAGTAAAAAAAAGTACCCAAAGATAGGACATATTGTAGGGCTGGATAGGAAAAAGATTGAGAAATACTTATAAAATTAAATGAACACAACTCAGGGACCATTTGGATTGTTGGGAGAGAAGGGGTAAATGAGGGTATTACTCAGACTTGGTTCAGTTTCTTCTGGGGCAGTGTCCTTGTTGTAGGCAAAGTTTGGGGCCTAGGAAAGGTGAACTGATTGGCAGGTCCTGGGATGGAGAGAGACAACTGTGGTGGTGCAGAGAGCTCTAGATGATGGTCTGTAAGGACAGGCTTCTGGTCTTGTGCCTGTCACTGTGTCTCTCTGTCTTCATGCAAATCACTGTGGTCTGTAGGGTTTGTCTCCGAGAGGATCCCTCTAGTCCTGACACACTGTCAGGGATCCTTGAGGGATGTTTGTCTTTATTGGCAGGGGTAGGAGTGGATAGGCCTAGTGCTGTTGTATAGCATGGAATGGGAATGCAAATGGTCCAAAGTGTCAGGAGTTGGATGAGACATAAAGGGAAGCAGAATGAGTCTTCAGAATAGCAGATAGGAAATAGACAAATTGAAAATAAGAATAAGGAAAGTAACTTACTTTTCCTTGATGGAAAAAGAATTATAAACTTATGTACTTTGTGCTCTTCCTGAAGTCCTTGATATTAAAAAAACGAGTTTCCTTCTGCTGTCAGTGGTAGAAACCCTGCAGTGGGAAGAGCAGTGGCCTTGGAGCCATGTAGATCTGAACAGGAATCCTGGCTTCTTGGTCTCTGAAGACGTCTTGGCAGGGATCTTGGAACTACATAGACCTGAACAGGAATCCTGGCTCTATCTCTGCAGACATTTAGGCAATGGCTTTGGAACCATGTAGACCTGAACAGAAATTCTGGCTTGGTTTCTGCAGACTTCTTGTTTTTCATCTTGAAAACGGGAGGATGGTAACCACTTTGCAGAAGTATTGTGAGGATCCATGATGTTATTTGTATAGCACTGTGGTTCATGCAAAGGACCTGCTGTTAAGAAAGGACTGGTCTGGCCAGTGCAGTGGCTCGGGAGGCTGAGGCAGGAGGATCACAAGTTCAAAGCCAGTCTCAGGAAAAGCGAGGTGCTAACCAACTCAGTGAGACCCTGTCTCTAAAAAAAATGCAAAGTAGGGCTGGGGGTGTGGCTCAGTGGTCAAGTATCCCGGAGTTCAATCCCTTGTACCCCACAAAAAACCAAAGGACTGGTCTGAAATGAACGGGAGCGCAATCGTGTTTCACCTCTTGCTTTATTGCAAACAACTGAAGCTATTTTAGGATAGTGATAATTTAAAGTTTTGTTTTTAATTGTGGTGCTGGTGCAACCCCTGATAATTCTAATTTGAGGTTTCCAGAGAAAGAGCTTCTGGAATTTCATTATACAATTTTTAGCAACCCTCAACCCTCAAGGAAAAGGAGATTCTCATATCCCATTACATGTCCACACAACCCTTGACTCAAGTCTGTCAGGTTTTTCTCTCATGTGAGCTGAACATAGTGACTTGTTTCTAAAGAGCAGATCAAGGAAGGAGTGACAGTGTGTGATCTCACCTTTTTCTTTGCTCTCTCTTGGATCATGCATCCTGCCAGGTCAGGACGCTGCATGCATCTTCAGAGTGCTGTGGAGAGGAACGGGCCTGCTGCTGAGGGCCATTGAAGAGCTGTGTGGAAGTGGGTCCTCTCAGAACAGCCAGACTTTTAGCTGTATATGCAGCCTCCAGACCCTGAGCCACTTTCAGAGTTTTTTCTTCTTTTCTGTGGTTATGATTTTTTTCTCTGGTGCTGGGGATTGAACCCACGACTTCTTGGATGCCAGGCAAGTGCTCTACCAATGAGCCATTTCACTAGTCCCTTTATCAGATTTCCGATCGTCCTAGTTGGATGTGTAAGATCATAAATGTTTCTTCTTTAAATAGCTAAATTCAGGGGATGCTTTGCTGTATGGTAGTGAATTATTAATACAGTCTAAAGTCATGCATCAGACATTTTGTAGCCCTCTTCTTGAATAATTAACCACTAAAATTTGCTGAATAATTGCTTATGGCCACAAAATGTAGGTATTAAGATTCTCCTCAGCTAATTTTTCTCTTGGAGGATAATTTTTTTTTCTCTCATCTATTTTACATTTGTTTTATACCTCTGGTTGAATATGGATATCTGCATTTTTCACATTTGTTTAACAAGTGATTTTGTGTGTGTGTGTGTGTGTGTGTGTGTGTGTATGTGTGTGTATGTGCTGTGCTGTGAATCATTGCAAATCATGTTAAATCCTTCCTGGAACAAACTAAGATATAAAAATTAAAAATTCTCTGGGGCTGTGTTTGTGGCTCAGTGGCAGAGCGCTTGCTTCGCACATGTGAGGCACTGGGTTTGATCCCCAGCGCTACGAAAAAATAGTAAAATAAACAAAATAAAGATATTGTGTTCATGTATAACTAAAAACTTTAAAAAGATTTAAAACTTCTGGTTTTAGTCTTCTGGAGGTTTTATTTTCCAGCTCTTGTTACCTTTGTGATGTGTCCTAGAGACACACCTGTGCTGTTTTGTTAAGAGGCCGTCAGTCACGTAGGACTTTTTAAATTCAAATGATCTGCAGTAAACAGAGTTAGGCATACAGTGGCCACATGTGACCAGGTGCCTCCCTGGGCAGTGCAGGTGTGGAATGCACTGTCATCTACTGCTCTGAAATTGTAGGCAAGGATTGTCTCTGGGCTCTTGAATGTTCACAAAATAAATGTAACATTTGATAACTGTTTTCTATAAATATGATACCTTATAGCTCCATCTTATTATTTTTTTTGGGGGGGAGGGGGTACCAGGGATTGAACTCCGGGGTACTCAACCACTTAGCCACTTAGCCACATCTCCAGTCCTATTTTATACTTTATTTAGAGTCAGGGTCTCCCTGAGTTGCCTAGCACCTCATTTTTGCTGAGGCCGGCTTTGAACTTGTGATTCTCCTGCCTCAGCCTCCTGAGCTGCTGGGATTACAGGTGTGCACCATTGTGCCTGGTTTCATTTGATTATTTCGAATAAAGTGAGCACCTCCCCTTCACTGCCCGGTTGTGTGAGGGTAGCAGAGGCTTAACAAGGTGTCATGGAGTGCTGGTTTGCATGGCTCAAGCATTGTGCTTGCTTGGCCTTTTCTCTTACTCAGGTAGAAACCCCTGCCCTCCCCCATTTGTCAGTTTGGCTTACTTGACTTTTTAAAATGTATTTAGTTAAAATTGTTTTTCTGTTTGCTTTAACTTGGGCATCCTATTAAAGGTGCTTGATGTTTCTGAACCCCTTCACCTTTGTCCCCGGTCAGCATAGGTGGTTAATTGTTTGGTCACGAAGGGAAATTCTCAGGGAGTTACAAAATAAAACAGATACACAATTTTACCTGTAAAACAAGCTCTGGGACCCAGGATGGCTCCTTGGGCTCTCTGCCTCAAGCTTCCCAGGGGGGAAGCGAGGATCTACAGGAGAGGCTAGTGAGAGAGAGCAAGCATGCTTGGGAGTGGGCTTTTATAGGGGAAATCTAAAGTCTGGGGAAAATCCTGTCCAATGAAGGTCAAGGGGGGCAGTTTGCAAGGTCAGGTGAGGTGACTGGATCCTGTGGTAGTGGAGAGACATGCCTCTACACGGACACTGTCCTTGAACTCAAGAAGGGCGGGGAAGTCCTGCTGCATTTTCTGCCACGGACACCTCAAAACACCCAGCCAGGGAGTGACTCAGTCACGTGCCAGGTTGTTCTCCCACACCTCACCTTATTAGCTCTGTTTTTACAGGACTTACAGCACTTACTGTGTTTTAACTTACTCCTTCTAGAATGGAAGACAGGTGAGAGCAGAGATGTTTGGCTTTTTTTTTTTTAATCCTGTTTGGTTATTGCTTCTTAAATTTGATGACTTTAATTGGTTTGGGAATTTGTTAGCCAGTACTTGTTCAGATGTTGCTTCTCTCTGTTCTCTCCTTTGCTTCTGGAATTCCACTTATACATGTTAAACTTTCCACTGTTTTGTATGTCTCCTAGGCATTTTCTCTGTATGTCTGTCTGTACGCGCGCACGTCTCTCTCTCTCTCCCTCCCCCCCCATATATTTTTTAAACTTCAAGCTTCTTTTTGAAAGTTTTCTACTAACCTGCCTTCTAGTTTTCTAATCCTCTTTTCTGCTGTGTCTAATCTAGTGTTTATTGTGTTTTTAGACTCAGGTACTGTATTTTGGAGTTATTGTATTATATAATTTGATTTTTTTCTAAACAGATTGCTATTCTCTGTTGAAATCCATCTCATTATCTATCTTCTTGAACATATTATACTTATTTTAAAGGATGTACCTTATAACTTTTTTAAAAAATATTTTTTAGTTATAGATGGATATGATATCTTTATTTGTTTATTTTTATGTGGTGCTGAGAATCGAACCCAGTGTCTCACATGTGCAAGGCAAGCACTCTGTCACTGAGCCACAACCCCAGCCCATTCTCGTAACTTTCTGTTATCAGTTTCTTTCTTTGTGTGTGTGGTGTGTCTGTCTGAAGATATTTGGTTGTGTCTTTTTTATTGAATGCTGAATATTTTGATTAGGAAAATTGAGACCATTTCCTGGCATCTTCCCTTTGCAGAATATTTGCAAACTGAAAACCAGAACTTGATTCCTCTCAACAAGTGGTGGTAGACCAAGTAGATAACATTCAACTGGAATAAATTGAACCTTGACACACACTTCACACCATTCCCAAGAAATATGTAAACACAGATTATAGATCTAAACATAAAAGCTCAATTTATATGTAGGAGGAAATAGAGTACCTTTGTGTCTTTGAATCTAGGCAAGGACATAGGTTAACACTTACCGTATAAGAAAATACTGACTTTATAAAAATTAAGAACTTTTCATCAGAAGACACCATTAAGATAGAAAGGCAGGCTGGGATTGTGGCTCAGTGGTAGAGCACTTGTAAGCATACGTGAGGCATTGAGTTCAATCCTCAGCACTGCATAAAAATAAATAAAAATATTGTGTCCATCTACAACTAAAAAATACATCTTAAAAAAAAAAGATGGAGCTGGGGGTGTGGTAGCGTGAGCTGTGGAAAACACGTTGCCCTTGGGGTAGAGGATGGGACTGGGCAGGAGAGTTTAGGGGCTAAGGAGCATCAAAGACAAACTGAGGAGCACTTGCTTTGGAAAGTTCACCCATCACATAGAGCCAAGAAGGAGGCTGAGGGGCTCCTCTGGAGGAAGACTTCTGATGGTTTATGGTGCCAGTAAACCAACATGCGCCAAGCAACACTGAGTGCCAGGCAAGCACTGAACCAATGACCCATTCTAGGGGCTACTGCGACTAGTGAAGTGTCCCACCTTCTAGAGGTTAGCAGGGTAATGGAGAAACTGATCAAAGTAAACATGGTCTTGCTAAGATGCTGAGTCTGGCCTAAATCTTGTGATTCTCCTGCCTCAGCCTCCTGAGTAGCTGGGATTATAGGTGTGGCCACCACATGTGGCAAAAGAGTGGAACACAAAAGGAAAAATCAGTGCTTGCTGAAAGCCAAGATAACCCGAAGACACAGTGCCCGGTTAAAGAACTCTTTTCTTCTTTTGGAGTTGACTATAACATCTTGGAAATTAATCACAATGATGACAGGACCTGTATTCAAGAAATACTGGCAGAAATTGCTTATCAGAAAACTGTGCCCAATAATTTTGTGAATAAAGTGCATGTGGGGGGATGTGACAGCTTTCCAGGCACATTCCTTCAGGAATGCCCAACAAATGATTATGAGCCCATTGTTACTGGTGGTGGTTCTGGTGGCCTCCTATGTGCCAAGGAAGCTGCCATTTTGGGAAAGAAAGTGGTGGTATTAAACTTTGTGGTCTCATGGCTCAGGGCACATCCTGGGGCCTGGGTGGTTGTGTTCCTAATGTTGGACGTATTCCTAAGAAATTGACACATCAAATTGCCCTCCTTGGACGGGCCTTGGAAGACTCGAGGAAATTTGGCTGGATGTGTAATCAACAAGTGAAACACAACTGGGAGACCATGACTGAAGTGATTCAGGACCACATCGGCTTTGGTTGGAGCTACGGGTTGTCTTTGAGGGAAAAGGGTGTGGCCTATCCTATGTCAATGCCTATGGAGAATTTGTGGGCCGTCATAGAATCAAGGCAACCAACAAAAAAGAACAGGGAACTTATTTTTCTGCTTCAAAATTTGTCATAGCAATGGGTGAAGGCCACTGTACTTAGGAATCCAAAACATTAGTTGTGGGTGCTTCTTAGGTTGCCTTGGAATATGCAGGATTTCTTGCTGGCTTTGGTTTAGATGTTATAGTTATGGTGTGTTCAATCTTCCTTTGTGGCTTTGATCAAGAAATGGCAGAGAAAGTGGATTCCTATGTGGAGAAATATGGCATTAAGTTCTTAAGACAATTTGTATCTGTGATGGTTCAACAGTTGGAGAAAGGCTCACCTTGAAAGCTGAAAGTATTGGTTAAATCCACTGAAAGACCAGAAACTGTTAAGGAGTTTATATAACTTAGTTTTGCTGCCATTGGTTGTGACTCCTATTCAAGGAAATTAGTCCTGGAGAAGATTGGTGTCAAAATCAATGAGAAGAATGGCAAAATACCAGTAATGATATGGAACAGACCAATATGCCCCATGTCTATGCCATTGGTGATGTTTTGGAGGCAAACCAGAATTGACTCCTGTTGCTATTTAGGCAGGCAGGCTGCTAGCTCGAAGACTTTTTGGGGCCTCTTTAGAAAAGTATGATTATGTTAGTGTTCCAACTACAGTATTCACACCTCTGGAATATGGTTGCTGTGAATTTCTGAAGAAAAAGCTATTGAAGTGTATAAAAAAGAGAATCTAGAAGTGTACCATACTTTGTTCTGGCCTCTTGAATGGACTGTAAGTGGCAGGGACAATAATACTTGCAAAGATAATCTGCAACAAATTTGACAGCGATTGAATGACAGCATTTCATATTCCTGGACCCAGTGCTGATGAGATTATCCAAGGATTTGCAGCTGCGATGAAATGTGGACTCACAAAACAGCTGCTGTTTTGTGACCCCATTGGAATTCACCCCACATGTGGGGAGGTCCTCACAACTTTGGAAATCACAAAGTCATCAGGATAGGACATCATTCAGAAGGGCAGCTTAGGGTGGCCCTCCTGCTATGAAGTTCTCCTTGTCGTGTTGTCATTTCAATGACAGTAATGCTCTGTGCCCATGATGCCCACTCTGTTGCTGGAGGACCAGTTCAGGGCTCTTCACAGCACAGAGATGAGAAGGTAGACAGGGAGATGGGACAGCAGCAGGGGCCTGCTGGTCATCTCAGCTGACATGAGTGGCAGTTGGATTGCTTCCTTGACACCCTGGCTCAGAGGTGAGGTGAGCCAAGGCCGACCCCCTCGTGCATCAGACTTGACTTTCCCTCCAGCACGCTTTTGAATAGCAAAGCTGACCTAAGCTGACTTTTCCAGTTGCTACTATGAAAAAGTTTTTTCAATTGTGAAACTGGCTAGGAAAAAACTATTTTCCAGTGTGGTCATGGAACGTACATGTGCTCTGGGGTGGGAGGCATCTGGGAGGTGCATTTGAGTAGCTGGCTATAGAGACTGGGGACATTAGTAGAAATCTCTGCACCATGTAGGTGTCAGTCAACTGTCCTTTTAGGTATATTTTAACCTGCTGTCAAAACTGAACTCGGGCCTCACCCTTGTGTGCATTTCCTGGTGACAATAACCCGAAGTTATTTTCCTCTTATTAGTATCTCTAGACTGGTGTAATATATAAGAGGAAAAATACTTGAATTTCTTCTTGTTGATTTTTTAAAAAAATATATATTTTTTTTAGTTGTAAAGGTATTGTGTAGACACAATACCTTTATTTTATTTATTTATTTTTAATGTGATGCTGAGGATTGAACCCAGTGTCTTCCACATTCGCGGCGAACACTCTACCACTGAGCTACAACCCTAGCCCTTTTGTTATTTTTTAAGAGTAATATTAAAAGAAGTTTTCAGTATTAAAAAATTAAAAAAAGCCACAGACTGAAAGTATTTGCAGTACAAATATTTGACAAAAACCTTTTTAAAGTATGTATAAAGCATTCCCACGACTCTAATAAAAAGATTACCCAATTAAAAATTAGACCAAAAGACTGCTTTACAAAAAAGATAAGTAAATGCCAGTAGACATGATGATTAGGTGCTCAGCATCAGTAGTCATTAGGGAAATAATTAAAACCAAAAGAGATTACCACTTCACACTGTCAAAAAACCCAACAAAACAAATAAGCAAAAAACCACAGGTATTGATGAGAAGGTGTAGAAATTAGAACACTTCATACATTGCTGGTGTGAATTGTCTAATGGTTCAATCACTATGGAAAGCAGCTTATTGGTTCTCAAAGATACACCTAGAGTATGACCGAGAAATCCCACTCTTGGTATATATCCAAAGGAAATAAGAAAGGACAGATATTGTATGATTTCACTTATATGAATATCCTAGAATAGATTGGAACTCACCAGGCTTTGTGGGGAGGGAGAATGGAGAGTTATTACTTAATGGTTACACAGTTTCATGTTTGTTATTAAAAATTTTTGGAAATAGATGGTTGTATAACAGTGTGGATGTAATTAAAGCCACTGAATTGTAGACTTTAGAAGGATCAAAGTGGCAGATTTTATGTTTTGTATCTATGTATTTTACCATAATTTAAAAATGAAAAATGAATAGTATAATACTGAAGCGTGTGGATTTTGTTGTGGTAGTGTGTATCCACTGAAATCCAAATGACTTGCATTGCCTCAGTCTGAAGACGGTGTGTAGACCTGAACTCACGGATTGCTGCTGGGAATGCACAGTGTACAATGCTGTGAGAAATATGTTGGCGGTTTTTTATGATGTTAAATGCATACCCACTGTGGCCCTAAGTATTTTTCCAAGAGAACACCAAAACATTTTTTGTTTAATTTTGTTCACAAGTTGCCCAAAGCAACTTTATTTTTTTAATATTATGTTTTATTTGTAGACGGACACAATACCTTTATTTATTTTTATGTGGTGCTGAGGATCGAACCCAGGGCCTCACATGTGCTAGGCGAGTGTTCTACCACTGAGCCACAACCCCAGCCCTGCAACTTTATTGGTAGAGCCAGATATTGGAAACAGCTCAAACATGCTTCATTGCCTTAACTCCTGGGTAGTAAATGAGTGAATCTATGACTGACAGTTGTGGGGGAGCCTCAGGAGCACGCTGAATGAGAGAGCCTGGCAGGCCGGGCAGTGATTAGCTGGAAGGGGAGAGGGAACATTCCAGGTACAGGAAGTGTGTGCTGTCTGATGGGGGTTAGGTGTCTGGTATGTGCTTAAACTGTGTCGTTTAATATCTGTGCATTTTACTGTACGTATGTTATACCCCAATTTTCTGCATGTAAATCATCACCTTCCTGCCACCCCCTCAACTCATTTGAATGTGGCTGAAGGACTTTGAGGAAACATCACTGGCCTTTTCTGCTCACTGTTGAGAATTATCATTGGTAAAATTTTTTTTTTAGTTTTTGTTTTTGTGGTGCTGGGGATTGAACCCAGGACCTTACACACTGGGCAAGTGTTCTACCACAGAGCTACATCCCCAGCCCTAAAATGATATTTTTAAATTGTAAAATTTGCTGTGAGGAGAGGGGTTGGCCGCTGTGTTTGCTGCCTCACTGGAACCCTGGCACTTGGCAGGTTTTGCTTCACTCATGTTTGTCTCTGAGACAGTGCTGTGTGTCCAGAGCGGAGGTGAGCGGCCCATGGATGAGGGAATTGCCCGAGATCAAATCTTTGAAAAATAGAAGTAGCCTTGGCATCTAGCAACACTAAAGTCATGTTAAGCTATAAGAATTTCCCATTCAACAAGGGAATACCTGAAAATAGCTTAACATTCTGACTTAAGCCCAGAACTTGGGTCTCGTGTTCATGGCTGTGCGTGAGGAAGTGACTGGAAGACAAAAGCTGTGCTTGTTATTCCTGAGGACGAAGGAGATGGGGGACTTTTCATTAGTTTCATCCTGGTGGTGGTGTTGTTTTGGCAGGTCAGAACTACAGATGTGTGATGACGTCAGTGCCCGTGGATGTGGATGGGACTGTTAAGTACCTTTGCTTCCCCTGTAGGACTCACAGCTGTTAGATTTTGAACTGATCTCAGTCTACAAGCATCACCCACTGAAACTTCACTGTGTGCGAACACATTGCCCTGTAAGGGAGCAGCTTAAAGCCACAAGCATTTATTTCACTCTCTGAGTGAGGTCAGGAATCCAAGAGCTGCGTACTGGGTGGGTCTGGCTCAGTGTCTCTCATGAGGTTGCTGTCAAGCTGTTGACTGGGTCTGTGTCTTCCGAGGGCCTGACTGGTGCCTAGGGATCAGCTTCAAACTCATGTGTGGCTTTTGGCAGGTAGCTTCAGTGCCTTGCCACACGAACCCCTTCCTAGGACTGTGTCTGACTTGACTGCTGGCTTGTCCAGTGAGTGTTCCAAGGGGGTGCTCTTGAGAGGGGGCGCTGGAAGCTTTCTGGCTGATTTGGGAGAGGTATGTCCCTATCAGGCCTGTTCTCAGGTCAGGAGGGCCCTATGTTCACTGGGGCTGTTGGGATCCCTGGGGCTGGAAGGCTGGCTGCTACCTCTGCATTGCAGGCTCCAGCCCCTTCCTCCCCCTATCCAGAGCGGTTTTCTCTCAGTCCACTAAGGTGCCTGTTTCATTTACAGCACTTACATAAATGATATTGGCTGTTTTATGCTGTATACTCTTCAGTTTGCATTTTTATATAATATTTTTGATGCTATCAGTTCATAGCTAGAGAGGTAGACCATTAATTTCAAATATTGTGAAGTACACAGTAGTCTACTCTTATCTGGTGATCTGCATGTATTAAATGAAAAATTTCAGGAAAAAAATAATTCAAAATTCAGGTAGTATATTATTTATTATAGTATTATAGTATATTGTTATGATTGTTCTATTTTATTATTATTAATCTCTTACTGTGGCTAATTTATAAATTAAATATTATCATAGGCATGTAACAACATGGCATACAAAGGGTTTGGTACTCAACGGTGATTTTAGGCATCCACCAGCCGTCTTGGAACATGTCTCGTGGATGAGGACAGAGCACATACTGTCATAAGAAAATACTGTTGTTTGCCCTTTTCCCCATGGATGGAAATTTGGGTTGTCTTGAATTTTGGGTAATTGAAACAACCTTGAAGAGATCATCTTGTCTATTTCCTTGTATCTGTGAGTCTTTGTTTTTTCCCCCCAGAGATCTGAGACCAGGAAGTGGTGTGAGTAATGTATGCTGGCCATGCTGCTGTTGGGTGTTGGAGAGGGCAGCCTGGACGTGGAGGAGACAAAGCCAAGGGGAGGGTGCCTTGTTGAGCTGTGACTGCTGTGGGTGGTGGGCTCCGTGGCACTGCGGCCCCTAGGAACTGCACAGAGTGCTCCTCCTTGTTGGGCCTCTGCAGCCCTTTGCCCCCGCCCCCAATCGGCCCAGGGTCCTGAGCTGGCTGGCCAGGGCTGGGGCGGGGCTCTGTGAGTGAGTGTGGTAGTCTACTCTTCTGCTCAGACCTCTGTCCTGAGACTGTCACTCTTCCCCTGACTCTTCAAGGTCGGTTCCTAGGAAGGAGTCCTGTTGGAGCAGGCTGCAGTGCCACTGCTACAATCTGTCCCCAGGGGAGGCAGCACTAGGTGACAATCATTTCTGCCTCTGCCTTCCAGCCCAGACTTCCCTGCTCAGCCAGCAGTGTGTCTGGCTGTGCCTCCAAGGGGCCTGAGCCCTCGATCTCCTTTCTCTCATCAGTCCAGGGTGCTGCTGTTGCCTGTTGCCAGTTACCACTAGGCACTGAGGTACTGAGGGACATCCCAGTGAAGCCAGGTTCCAGGTCTTACCCCTTCATGTCCCCATCTTACAGGAGCAAACCATGGCTGATGACCCTGGCTGATGACCCCTGCAGCATGACTCAAAGAAGAGTCTGCTGGTTGGGGATCCAAATTGATTGCTTTGTAGGTGGTGTTAAGGCACACAAACTCTTTGTGCTCCTTGGCAGAGGTGTTCTCTGGCTCAGGGATTTAGTCCAGCACAGCCTAGACTTGGAGATTACATGCAGATTCTGTAAGGGGTTGCTGGCGGTGGGGCGGTGGGGTGGTGGGCAGGGGAGCCAGGTGTCCTTCTTGCCGGTTTTTCTGTTTGAACCTTTGCTGGCTCAATCTTTGAGTGAGAGATTTATATTGCTTCTTCCTTTCTGGGCTCATTACTCCCTTTGGAATGGCTTTACATGTCCTTATACCTATTCTCAGGGACCTTGGACTAAAATCAGTTCTTTTACTGGTAGTTTGTGCCGTGGTAATGTTAGCTATTGTGTGTTTGGTTCCTGAGCTGAGCACCTTGGACCAGCCCCATCTGTGAAGCTCACTGGGCTTCCTTCTAACATTGGGGGACGCAGCTTTCCATGCAGTTTGTGTGGGGCTGAAGTGATGGCAGCTCTTCATTCTTTAGATGCAGGGAATGCTGTCTTAGAGCTGAGTTTCCCACTGTGGCTCAGATCTCCAGAAGGTAACAGGGGAGCTTTGGAAGCTGTCACCCTGCATAGTTGAACTGCACACTGCCTCTGGTGGTTGTGAAGATGCTGGCTGTTTGTCTCCAGTCATAGCCGAGTGTTTTCATTCGGTGTCTAGCGAATGGAGAGATTGACCTTGTTCTGAGATGGGCCATATGTTCGTTGATAATTTGAAAAAAGTAGACTTGCTGTGTTGTTTGGCATGGAGGTTGGGTGGTCTGCTGGGAGCTGCCCTGCCCCACTGTTGTTGCACCCTGCAGTAGTCCCCTGCAGTAGTCTTTCTCCACTTGACAGCACTTTTCTTGAGGGCAGGAACCTTTGTCTTTGTGGTCTCTCAGAGCAGGGTGCCTGGACCCTTTGGGGTGCTCATTAAATGTTAGCTCCAGTGAGTAGATCCCTGCCTGGTGTTGACAGATATTAGTCAATAACGAAAGCTATTAATTCAGTTTACTATGTTATTCATTTGTTTAATTCCCCCCACATATGGTATCTGCCAAGTTCTGTGCTTTGAAGCTAATATAGTAAAATGAAGTGTTTTCAGCTTGTTTTTAAGTACTAACAGAATAGCTCAAATGCTGTTATTTATTTATTGGTACTGGGGATGGAATCCAGGTGTGCTTTACTACTGAGCCACATCTCCAGCCCTTTTTATTTTTTATTTTGAGACAGAGTCTTGCTAAGTTGCTTAGGACCTCTCTAAGTTAAACGTGTAATCCTCTTGCCTTAGGCTCCCGAGTTGGTGGGCTTACAGGTGTGCACCACCATGCCTGGCTGTAATTTTTAAATTTATGACTGTCTTATGTCTTCTTCATCCTTTTCCTCTCATACACACTCCTGATTTTCTCTCAAGATTTAATTACCATCCTATTTGGTGGTGGAATCCTTTCCCATCCCCAGATTACCTCCACCTGTATTCCCTCTGTCCTCTCTTTCCAAGAGCTTCACACAGAGAATTATAAGCACATAATTACCCACCGGTTCCCCTAGTCTGAGCAATCCAGGGGTAGGATTCTTATTTGTTTCTGTATTTTCAGTACCCCCCCTCTACATCTAGTGCATAATGAGCATTTAATAGTATTTTTAAATATTTATTAATTTTTTAAAATATTCATTAATTTTTTTAGTTGTAGTTGGACACAATATCTTTATTTTCATTTATTTTTTTAATGTGGTGCTGAGGATCGAACTGAGGGCCTCGCATGTGCCAGGTGAGCGCTCTACCGCTCAGCCCCAGCCCTAGCCCCAGCCCCAGCCCATTTAATAGTATTTTTATTATTCCCTCCCTCCCTTCTGCTGGGGATTGCACTTGGGGCCCCAGGCATGCTCATCAAGCACTTCACCAGGGAGCTACATCCCCAGCTGTTTTTTTTTGTTTTTTAGTTGTCAATGGACCTTTATTTTATTTATTGATTTGTATGTGATGCTGAGGATGGAACCCAGTGTCTCACACATGCTAGGGAAGTGCTTTACCACTGAGCTTCAACCCCAGCCCCCCAGACTTTTTTTTTTTATTATTTTCTTGAACATTTACTTTTCTTGAGTCATTTAAATAAAAAACAAGAGCATAGGAAAAAGACTAGTTAAGAAAGGACAGGAAATATCAACTATGACAGATGACTTTGATTTCAAGGGATAGAAAATGACTTGGTATTCTTAGTTGCTTATGTAAATATGTTGACTAACCCTCATAAAAGTCAGCATACCACAGAGGTAAAAAATAAACCTGTCCATCTGTGTGTACACACAGGCACAAGGATTTTCCCAAACATTACTGAGCCTGTGGCCAGCAAGTCTGTGACATACCAAAAGAACAAAACAAAAACCCACAGGAGTCCTGAGCTGAGCTAAGCGTACCATGTGGCATTTGAGTCAATCATGATTCAGCTCTGCTTTGTTGGGAGAGAACGTCAATTAAGTTACACTATAAAAAGAACTCTCAGAGTGTGATGGCAGTCTCCCTTATTTTTACCTATGCCATGAGCTGGAACACCACACGGAACTGTTTGGTAAGGTGTTCTGACTCAGTTTCAAAATACAGAAGTGGTCAGCATGAGCCACCTTACATTCAGTTATCCTAAGTGGTCGAAGGAGGCAGGGAAGAGTTTGAGCCAAAAAATCAAAATACATAAGGGTAGACTTGACAGCAGGCCCTGAGGAGTTCCAGCCCTTCCATTCTTCCAGGTGTCTGTGGGGGTCACTGAGTTCCAGGGCTTCTCACTGGCCAGGACACTCGAGAGCACACCCTGGGACTGCACCAGGTGAGCCAGGTTCTCCAGTGGCCACCTGCCTGGATGACTTATAGTTCACCGATGGTTTGTGAGTGAGGCGGCCCTTGTGGCAGCTGCCGAGGAGTTTCCTCATGTGGTGCTCAGAGTGTGCCCGCACAGGGACGCCCTTGCTGCCAGTTATGGTGCCAACAGAAATGGCGGGGTGTGCAGTGCATTTGGGAAGTCTCACTAACAAAGATGGCAGTTCTTACAGATTGACCTGTGGATTTGAGGCCATTCAGAATAAAATCTCAGTAAACATTTCCTAGAAACTTACAAGTCATTTTTCTAATTTACACAGGAAACCCTTAAGACTTCTCGAATGAATCCTCGATGATGTGGCTCTGGAGTTCTTCCCCTAGCCCTCAGCAGAGTACCCTGTCCCCCTACCCCCTGCAGAGTCTCTCATCTTGCTTTTCCCCTTCCTGCTCAGAAGGAAGTGTGGCTGCGTCAGACATTGATGTGGCTCCGTCAGACATTGATGTGGCTCCCAGAGGCTCTGGAGAGCGGGAGGCGATTCCTCTTTGTCGAGCACCTGCTGTTGGGCTTGAAGTGTTCTAAGTGTGGCTTCACTGCTGCCGTCAGCTCCCTCTCCCCTTGCATGTGCCTTCATACTGCCGATTGAGTCACCTGTGCAGTTGAGACCTGCAGGTCCTCGTGTATCTGCTTGGCTTTATGGCCAAGGTTCTGTGTAGGTGGTTTCAGCATTTGCATAGAGCGCCTTTCACCACCTGACCCCTCTTTCCGGGTGCGCCCCTTTGCTGAGCTTGACCTGCCCCTGCCCCCACCCTACCCACACATTGCCGCACCTCACGTGGACTCTGCTCTGCATCCAGCAGTCCCTGGTCCTCACTTGTTCTGGTGACCCACTCATCCTAGGATTCCTGCTTCCCCAGCCCACAACTTGGTGATCCTACTTCCTGTCACTGTGCCTTTTGTCCTTCCTTCTCCTTCTTACTGTCCACATTCCCTTATAATCCAGATTAGACCCTGGGTTAGTAATAAAAGCCTTTCCTGTGTGCACCCTGCTCCCTGCCGCCTCTGTACTTCCTTTCTCTCTCTTGCTGAGACTCCAGCCCTGGCTGAATGCTGTGCTGGCACCGGAAGAACTGCGCAGGGCTGGAGAGCAGTGTGCCTGGGCCTCCTCAGCTCCACTGCACAACCACACTCGCTGATCTAAATTTTTTTTTTAATATTTAATTTTTAGCTATAGGTGGACACAATATATATATTTTATTTTTATGTGGTTCTGAGAAACGAACCCAATGCCTTAGGCATGCTAGGTGAGCGCTCTACCTCTGAGCCACAACCCCAGCCCCTTACTTCATTTTTAATTAAAACTTATCATTTCTGATTGACACATCATGACTGACCTCACACGGGATGCGATGTGTTTATTTGAATGTGTGTGAGACATGCATTGATGAAGTTGGGCTTACTGACGTGGCCGTCACCTCACCTTCTCTCTCATCTTCTGTGGTGAGACATTTCAGATGTGTTTATGTTGGAACACAGAGTGCATTATTTTTGACTATAGTTACCCTGTTGTGCAGTGGACCTCAAACCTGCTCCCCTGTCTCTCTGAGATTTGTGCCCTTTGGTCAACAGCAGCTCATCCCTATCTTCTCCACACCCCAGTATCTGGTCACTGCCCCCTTCCCTGAGTTCAGCTTTGCCAATCCTGTTAGCGTGGGATCAGGTAGTGGTTATCTTCCTGTGTCTGGCTTAGTTCACTTAGCAGCACATGCTCAGGTTCATCTTGTGGTTGAGATGACAGGTTTCCCTCACTTTTAAAGCTGAAGATGTGCCAGGTGTCTGTGTCCCCTGTTGGTCCCTCCATCCATCAATGGGCACGTGGCTGCTTGCTTGCCTTGGTTATTGTGGACAGTGCTGCAGTGAACACGGGGGTGCCAGTGCAGAAGTGGAGCCCTGGACCACAAGGCAGTTGCTGTCGTTACTTTTCGAGGAGCCTCTGTAGCCCTTCCACGTGGCCATGCTGTCATTCCCTCCCACTCACCGAGCTCCATTTTCTCTGCAACCCCTCATGAGCACCTCAAATTTAACATTCCCCAAACCAAACTCCTGATCCTTTCATCCCCCAAATATCTCCTGGTTGTCTTTTTATTTCTTGTTCCCTAAACATCAAATACATCTTTGCATTTGTCATTCAGGCCACGGTTTTGGAATCACCTTTGCCCACCCTTTCTCACGTACCTCTCATAAAATTTATCATCAAATTGTGTTGGCTGTGTCTTGAGAATCTGGTCTCCGCTATCACATCTGCTGCTCAGTGTCCTGCTGTCTTCCCGTTCAGCTTTTGTGCTCAGTGCTTCAGAAAGCAGCCAGAGGGGTCCTTGGAACACACGCCAGGTGTTGCACCCGTTGGCCCAGAGCCTCCGTGACCTCACATCAGGTGAGCCACTGTCTTGCCAGTGCCTGTGTGCTGTGGCCTCTTCCTGAGCCCTTGTTGCTTGGTACTTTACTGGCAGATGTGCCTTTCCCCCACCAGGCTCTTCTTTGATGAGGGTGGGTGGGTGCTCAGATGGCACCTGTGAAGTTGAAGTCTCTTTGCCTGAGATATGATGACATTCTCTGCCTATATTCTTCAGAGTGTGATGGTTCTGCCTTCTGTGTGCTCCTGGCCACTCTCGGAGCTACCTCTGGGTCTGTGTGAGCTCCCACAGTGCCCTGGTGGAGCAGGCCACCCTCCTGTGTGCCTTGCTGCTAGCGCACACTTCTATTCTGGCGTCGCTTTGGTCCAGCAGCTCAGGCCTGCCTCTGTGTCCCCTTGACCTTTCCTAGCTTCTCTCATTTAATGCGCTGCATCAGAGCTTCCAGTTGCTCTGATGAGAAGTGGATTTAAGATGTGGTGAGCACAATGGGAGGGGGAAGCATGTGATTTTGGGGTCAGGAGAGGACTGGTGTGTTTGGAACCTATTCAAACGGGTTTCCAGACTGTGGCCAGATCTGGCCCACAACCTGTTTTATTGTGGCCCATGAGTTAAGAATGGTTTCTACATTTTTAAGTGGTAGGGGAAAAATAAAATTTCATGACACATGAAAATTATATGAACTTTAGATTTTGGCACCCACAGGAGTTTTATTAGAGCCCAGCCATGCTCTTTTGTTTAGGTGTTGCTGTGGCTGCTTTGGGCCTTAAGGGCAGGACGAAGAAATTGTGGCTGAGGCCTTCTGGCCAGCAAAGCTGAAAATACTTACTGTGGAGTCCCTTTACAGGAAAAATTTGCGACCCCGCACAGCAGATTGGCCTGGGCTGTCAGGGACAGCCTCAAAGCCTTGCGCTGACAAGGAAGGAGAAGTGGGAGGAGGGCTGGGGTTCTCCATGCTTGCCCTCGGCTGTTTGTGGCAGGAGATGGAAATGTTTTTATTTTCTGCTTTTGATCAATCTAGCCTGGTGAAATCAGCAAGCAACGTTTATGGTTTTAAATAACAACCAGAGAGTGTTATTTTAATCTCTGAACTTGTGTGCATTTGAATCATTTTTCTCAGTGACAGTGGTTAAACTACGTTTAACCACATATGCCAGCTTTTACTGAACTAGAAGGTATTAGAATAAATCTTTTAACAAGTGCAAGCGACTAGTCTTGCAGCGTTACAATGACCTGCACTTAGCTTGCTTTCTCGCAGGAGGTCCCGCCTGCCGCAGTGGGCTGCAACACTCGTGCACACGGCGGGGCGGGAGGCCTGGCCAGCCTGTGGCAGGTAATCACAGGTGGTTTTCTTCAGTGTTACTCAAATGGGACTTGCCAGGATAAAACCTGCAGATCTGTTCAAACTTGAAGGAAATGAAATTCTACCTTTTGTGTAATTGAGAGGATTTTTTTTTGCTCTGTAATGTAACATTTCATTTCTTCGCTGTCTTCAGGGTGTGCATTCCTATCTAACAGGAATGTCTAAGGGTTGAATTTTAATTGTTCTCCCAAGTACTTTCTGTCTTCTGTGACTAAAAGCTAAGCTTTTTAAAGTCTTTGTGAATATTTTTTGTTTGGTTAAAGCAGAAACGAGGATTTTAAAAAAAAATTTTTTTTAATAATTGTAGACGGACAGCATGCCTTTATTTAATTAATTAAATTTTTAATGTAGTGCTGAGGATCAAACCCAGTGCTTCACACACGCTAGGCAAGCGCTCTGCCACTGAGCCCCAGCCCCAGCCTGAGAGTTGTTTTTAATCAATAACATTTGCTCTATGGGAGCGGCTGACCTTTCCCAGCTGTCCTTGGTCAATCATGTGTCCAGCTGTTCTGCCATGGCCTGAGCATGGGCTTTGCGGAGTGCCTCTAGGTTTGTATCTGCAGTGCCACACGGTTCCTTCAAGGCTGTGGAGGTGAATAATACTGGTGGAGTTCAGTGCTGTCCTTCAGTAGGACTTTGTCCTCATCTGGTGGAGTTGTCTGTGTTAGGTTGTGTAAAATACAGTGAGTAGAATCTGGAGCTCTTCCTTCACACCTCTAGAGGAAAGGTTTTTTTTTCCCCTCCTACCTTTTACAGAGGGAAACAGGCATCTAAGATGTTCTCTGCCCTCAAGAAATGAAAAATACAGTTAAGCTTAACTGTATTTTCCCCCTCCGTTTAAGCTTATCCATTATAGCACTTACTGGGGAGGAGAAATTTTATGACATCTACATGTATCCACATCTTAAAACGCAGCCAATTTTCAAGGTTCTATTTTGAACCTGGGCCCTTGGTTCTAGGCAAGTGTTCCACCCGAGTTGTACCCAGCGACATGTGGACGATCTCTCAGAGGGAAGGGAAGAGTGGTCTTGAGGACTCCTCAGATGCTGCTCAGAGGGCTCAGTTCACGCCTGGCACCATGCCTGGTACCTGCCACTCTGCTTCTGCCAGGTCTCCTCGCTGTTTAAACTTGACTTGAACAAACTCCGTCAGTAGAGGCCAGTTTTGGGCCCCAGAGACTCAGTGGTGACATCTCCAGCCCTTTTTACTTTGAGACAGGGTTCTCACTAAGTTGCTTAGGGCCTTACTAAGTTATTGAGGCTGGCCTCAAAATTGCAATCCTCCTGTCTTAGGCTCCCAAGCCACTGGAATTACAGGTGTGTGCCACCATGCCTGGTCCCTTTTTCAAATTTTATTTTGACACAGGATCCTGCTGAGTTGCCCAAGCTGGCCTTGAACTTGTGGCCCTCCTGCCTCAGCCTATGGAGTTGCTGGGATCATAAATGTGTGGCCCTGCACCTGGCTCAAAAAGTGTTTTTTTTTTTTTTTTTTTTTTTTAAAGGAGATGCAGGATTCTCTCAGGCAGAGAATTGGTGTGACCTGCACTTAGAATGGGCTGGACTGGAGGAGATTCAAGTGAATGACTTATGTGTTTCTAGTTATTGACTTTTTTAGGTACCAGGGATTGAATGCAGTGATGATTAACCACTGAGCCGCATCTCATCCCTTTCTATTTTTTGTTTTGAGACAGGCTCTTGCTAAGTTGCTTAGGAATCTCACTAAGTTGCTGAAGCTGGCTTCAAACTTGAGACTCTCTTGCCTCAGCCTTCTGAGTTGCTGGGATTACAGGCATGTGCCACTGCATCTGGCTCCAATTTTTAATTGATTATACTCTGCTCTGCCTCTTTCCGAGAACAAATTTGAGATGTCTTAAAAAATAAAAAGCATTACAAAAAGATAAGGGAGTGGCTGGGGATGTAGTTCAGGGGTAGATCACTTGCTTAGAGTGTGGGAGGCCCTGGGTTCCGTCCCCAGCTCTGTGGGGAAGGGCTCTGGGGGAGGTAAAGGCCAGACAGAAAAAGTAAGGATTCTCAGTATTGAAGTGGGACATAGATTTGAACCCAGACTTATCAAAGGACCAGAGAGAGTCAGCTGATTTCTGTAGCCTGTTAAGACAAATGTCGCATGTGGTGTCCAAGAATTCTTAGGGCTTAAGCTCACAGTGAGGTGCTACTCCTGGCCCTGGAAAGGAAGGGGCATCTGTAGAGCAAGTACCCTCTGTGGCCAGAACCACACAGTGCCCCTAGTTCAGAGTTACTGTGTGGCTTCCTCATGGTCTGGCTTAGCACAAGGAAGGATGTGGGGTCAGTCCTGAGTCCACAGTGAGAACAAGGAGGATGTGTTTGAGGTCACTAGCAGAGTCTCTTCAGTTGTCCAGCGTGGCAGTTTTTCTTACATTAAAACAGGTTGCTGTTCTTCTATGTGAGTTATAGAATGTGGAAATTGGCTTGCATTTAGGTGCCAAATTGAACACAAAAAATTCTTAGCTTTAGTGCTCTGGAATGAGAGCCAGTGCAGGCGTGCTCTGGAGCCAAGTGCCCAGAGTGGCACCCTGAGTGGGAGAGCTGGCGCATGTCGTCCCCCCTTGCCCCATCTGGTCAAGCGTAGAAAAGTGATTGTGGATGTTGCTGGCTTCCCTTATACCTGGGGGGTGAGTCGTTCTCATCATTAACTCAGGTGCACATTGGGTGATGGCAGATGTGTAAGTACCGACAGTCATCTGCACTGGATCTAGGCTGTCGTGTAGGGTGGAAATTCTGGGGTCAGCGTGCTTCTAATTGTAGCTCTGCCATCACTGGCTGAGGGATGTGGGTCAGTGATTCCCCCTTTCTGCCTATAAAACGGAGTATTGGCCTGAGAAGTTACTTCAAGGATGAGGGGAGCCTGCACACTGTAGGCGCCATCTGTGTAGTCTTGACTTGTGTTGTGACTACGGGGCTGGGGCAGGCAGGTCCAGCATAACTCCCCATGAAGGCGTGAAGCAGTTTTCTGACCAGATGTTTGGAAGTCAATCTTTTTTTCGCGTTTGTAATAATTTTATCTTCTTCCAGAGAAACAGCACCCAGGACCATCTTCCAAAGAGTGTTGGACATCTTAAAGAAGTCTTCTCATGCTGTGGAGCTGGCCTGCAGGGACCCATCCCAGGTGGAGCATCTGGCTTCCAGTCTGCAGCTGATAACTGAGTGCTTCAGGTGTCTCCGGAACGCTTGTGTGGAGTGTGCTGCGAACCAGAATGCAATCAGGTGGCGTTCCCTATGATGCATGCAGCTTCTGTCATGCTGGTGTTTGACCTTGTAGTTCCCCCAGGGTGTTGTGGGGCTGTCCCTCCTTTACGCTGGGAAGCATTCCTCTTCACTTCCTTCCCAGGCAAGCTCAGGCCAGTGCAAGAGGTTGCAGCATGGAACAGTGCAGACACTAGGGCCACCGAGCTTTCCTGTTTATCTTAATTTTTTCCATCTTTTTAAGTTGTACATGATTTTGGGGTTGAGTGTGACATATTTGTTGCATACACAATGTAACAATATAATCATGCACACGATGTAAGAATATAATTTGGTGGTATTGTTTTCCAGTATTTCCCTTTCCCTTGCCTCCTCCCTTCCCCAGTTCTTTCTTCTATCCTGCTGTCCTATTTATATTTATAACACGTTTTGAGATTTTTTATTTCTGCTCATAACAGTGATTGAACTTCATTTTGATTCTTTATTTCTAGATTCTGCCTCCTGAGTTCATGTGCAGTTCTTGACCTTACTTTTCTTAGTTGTAAATGTCTCATTTGCTTTTACTGATTTAATTAGTTACCCTGTGTTTACTTTGAACAAGAAGCCTCTTTTGTAAATTTCTAAGATCTTTCCTTGAATATAAATGTTCCAAGCTCTACTTCCATCCATGTTACAATGTACAGATTTTAGTAAGTTCTTTTCTCTATTATGCCCTCCTAGAGCTGAACTTCTGTCTTCTTTGATTTTTTGGAATCTGCTGTATTTTGTGGGTATTGGGGATTGCACTCGGGGTGCTCTACCACTGAACTACATCCCTAGCCCTTTTTATTTTTTATTTTGAGAAAGGTCTCACTAAGTTGCTGAGGCTGGCCTTGAACTTGTGATCTTCTTGTTTCAGCCTCTGAAGGTGCTGGGATTACAGGCATGTGCCACTATGCCCCCTTAGGAATCTGCTTTTTATTAAAAAGTTTTATTTGAAGTGAATTCCGAAGCCACAAGCAGGATATTCATGTTTCTTTCCTGGACTTGCATGTAGACAAAGCCTTCAGGCTTCCCTGTCACTGATATGATGGGTGAAGTGGGGCTAGTCCAGAAGCCACTTGAGGGACTCTCCTTGTTGCTTAGACAGTCTTATACCTGAGGCTTTAATATGATTAAGGTTATGCAAGATCAAAGGAGGCGAGAAAGGGCCAAAGTTGTTTAACTTCAATACTAAACTCAAACTGCCATGTATTTGCAGAAAAATAGAAACAATAATAGTCTTGCTAACAATAGTTAATATTTAAGAATATAACTAGCTATGGGGCTGGGGATGTGGCTCAAGTGGTAGCGCGCTCGCCTGGCATGCACGGGGCACTAGGTTCGATCCTCAGCACCACATAAAAATAAAATAAAGATGTTGTGTCCACTGGAAACTAAAAAAAAATAAATATTAAAAAAATTCTCTCTCTCTCTTTTTTTAAAAAAAAGAATATAACTAGCTATGTGCTAGAAGCAACCAGCCAGAAGGCTTGTTTCTTTGGTTTCTTTCCAGGTGGGGAAGTACTCTAATGTGTGTGTGGTGGCAGCTTAGAGCAGAGACTGTGACTGCAGACTTGTCCTGGTGGGGAAGAAACCGAGCCCTAGCACCTGGCTTTGTCTCAGGTCTTTATTTTAATCTATAGATCAACCAAAGAAACAGCATGCTGTTATCTCCCCATTTTTATAAGAAGAAACTGTGCTTCAGAGAGGTAAAATAACTTGTTCTAAAATCACTCATTGAATCAGTGGCATGTGACCCTAAAGCTCTCAGTTGAAAGCAGGGCCTATGCCCTTCTGAGGCTTGCATATTGGCTCTGTTGCCTGTGACAGCTGTTTGCCTTATGTGGCCACATAGCCTTGGACATGGGATGAAGCCATCCAGAGTGTCTGTTTTCTCCCGGGTAAACAGAGCGAATGCTGTCTTCCTGTGGGCTGGGTGAAAGGGTTATGAGATTACCTGGCCTGCAGATGCCTGTGCAGGCACAACTGCCAGTGTTCCTGTTTCTGCCCATGTTTAAGATAATGCTACTTTAAAAAAAAAAAAACAATTAGTTTTACTTTTTTTGAGCTATACATTCAAACTGTAAAAATTGAAATATTTTAAAAAGTATATGTTTTATGGCACACAAATATCAGTAGTTTGTTAGCATGGCTGTCAAGGTGGATGTAGGGTAGTAAGGCAGTCAGCAGACCAAAGCGAGGGTTGGAAGGGAGTCAGTTTTCTGCCTCAGAGCTTCTAGGGTTGTATTACTACTGTTGATTTTCACAGGGAATTTCCAGCTCATTTAGGCCTTTATCTCCCAGAAAACAATTTTGAGTCAGAAACAGAACAGAAATTCCAGTGAGGACTTTGCTGCCACCTTTAACTAAAACTAACCTATAAGAACCAATCAATACTCAGGTTGTAATCTATGGTATTTTTCTGGAATTTTATTTTACATTTTTAATTAAAGGTTAATTGAAAGATGGGGCTAGAATGTGGCTCAGTGGTAAGGAACTTGCCTAGCACATGCCAGGCCTTGGGTTCCATCTCCAGCACTGCTAGGAAGCTTGGGCAGGATTAATGAAAGGTGTAATGCTGCGTAGGCCCGCAGGCCTCGGTTGTGTGGTATGGAATGGAACATAACACAGCGAAGAAACAGTTTAAGGCTGTGCAACTTCCAGAAGTGCTTGAAGAAGACTGTTTAAAGCTGTGACATGTAGTCAATAGCACCCCTGCTGCTGAGGCCCCTGTGCCACTTCTGTAAAGGGTGGGAATGTGAGGCTGTGGGATCTGTCAGTGTCTCAGCTCTGCCCTCTTGAAGCCCGAAAGCAGCCATAGATAGTATGTGAATGGATGAGCATGGCTGTTTTCCAACGAAGCTTAGTTTCTGAATATTGAAATTTGAATTTCATAGAATTATTATGTCATGAAATTGCATTTGTTTGAATGTTGGCCATAGAGGCTGGCAGCAGGCCCACAGCCTTGTGTTCTTTATGTAGAAGTGAAGCAGGAGGAAGGTGCTGAGCTGTCTCCCCATGGTCATCTGCCAAGGTGAAGAGGCAGGGAGCAGTGGCTCTGATCTCTTGTCGCAGGGTGATACCTGCTAGCCACATGTACAGGGATCCTGAACATCCGAAAATCCCTTTCATTAACCTGGGGCTTCACACAGTGTCTGGACTTGGATCTGTGTAGGTCAGGATCCTTCTCTGATCATGTTTGGGAGCTGTACTATTTTCCTGTTCCTATTGTGACAGATCACCACCAAGGTAGGGCTTGAAGCAGAAGGGGTTTTTTTTTGTTGTTGTTGTTGTTTGTTTGTTTTTTTATACTTTATTTTGTAGTTGTAAATGGACAGAATGCCTTTATTTGTTTGTTTTTATGTAGTGCTGAGGCTTGAACCCAGTGCCTCATGCATGCTAGGCAAGGCTCTGCCACTGAGCTACAGCCCCGGCCTGAAGCAACAGAGTTTTTATTGCATATCTCCGGGGCTTGCAGGTCCAAGAACAGTCTCACTGGCCTGAAGTCAGTGTCTGCAGGGCTACTTTTCTGGAGGCTCTAGGGAGAGTTTGTTTTCCTGCCTGCGGTGCTTCTAGAGCTGCTTGCTCTGCTGGGCACAGGGCTCCATTCTCTATCTGCAGAACAGCAGCGTAGCATCTGACAGTCTTTGTTTCTGACTGTGACCCTCCTGTATTACCCTCACAAGGCTATTACTATTAGTGGCCTGCTGAGATCTCTCAGATAATCTGTCTCGAAACTATGAATCTGATCATGTCTAAACAGTCTCTTGTGGTGTTTTCTGACACCAGCCAATTCTGATTCTCTACCACTGGGTTTTCCACAACTGAATTCTGTTGTGACACTGTCTGTTGGGAAGTCAGAGGTGTTAGATCCCACAACTTAAAGGCTCAGGTACTCTCTCTTCAGGAGCCAGCTAGAAATGGAATGCCCAGGCTTCCAGGTTTCTGCATAACTGACTCACAATTGGGGTTCCTGTGACTCCCCTCAGGACTACAGAACTCCAGGAAGGTGTCACTCACTGTGGCTGGTTTATTACAAAGGTCACTTCAGGAACAGTGAGGGGAAGGTGTGTGGGGCAGGTAAACAGCCAGCGCCAGTTTCCCCACCTCTGTCCCTGATGCCTCTCCTGGCAGTTTGATGTGTTCGCCAACTTGGAAGCTTTCCAAACCTCATTGTTGAGGGATTTTTGTGAGGTTTCAGGACGCAGACATGATTAATTAAGCCATTGGCCATTAGTGTAGAGTCCATCTTGGTCGCTCTCCCTCGCTCTGAGGCCAGAAGTGGGCTGGAGTTTCTACCCCTTTATTACTTGGCTAGTTCTTTTCTCTAGCCACCATCCTGAAGCTCTCAACAACAGATGCTGCTGTCATTCAGCAAGTTCTAAGGGTTCTAGGAACTCTGTGCAAGGAACCCAAGACAAAGAACCAAGGCTGGGTCTCTATTACCACGTCTCTCACCATATGGTGATGTTCACAGGTCCTGGGTTTAGGATATGAGCATCTTGGGAGGATCATCCTTTTACCTGCTTTGGCCTTTTGGCCCTTGAACATTTACCTCTGTCATTCATATAGAATATATTTGTCCCATCTCAAGGTTCCCCAAATTTTTGACCTATTATAAGCAACAACTCATGTTCAGAATGTCCCTGCGTCTCAGCTGAAAAGTCCCAAATCTAGGCATCTAAAGTGTGTAACTTACAAGACTTGAGTGTGTACTTTTCTGGGCAGATCCTCTTCATCTATGACCTGAAACAGGACACTGAGTATCTGCTTGCCAGGGCAGGCACGAGGTGACAGTTGAACAGGCACGGTGGCTGTCTGCACCGTGGGCTTTCTGTCATGCTCCCCAGGGCTTCCCTGCCTCTGCCCATTGCCAGATCCGAAAGTGTTGAGGGCCACAGCCGAGTTGGGATGACGCATGACATTTTTGCTAGAAGTAATGGTTGAGAGGTGATGCCAGCGAGCCATTAAATGATGACTTTTGAGTTCTTGCGGAGTTCCCGTTGAGTTCTGGTTGAGCTCTCGCGGAGATTCCTGAAGAGTTTGAGGTGGTTAGGGAAGTGCCTGAGGAGGGATTTCCGGTGTGTGGTTCCTGGAGGAACTGCGTGGCGTTTGGGAGAGTTCCCGGGGAGCGTGTGTGGAGTGTGCTGATGGAGTTCGGAAATAAAGTTTGTTCCTGCTTGAGTGGCTCGTGATTTGTGCCCAGCCAGACTGCAGCACCAAAGCACCTGGCACATTTTACAGATCTGTTACAGCAGCACCCTCTTCTGCTACCCATCTCTCTATGAGTTCCTTTTGCTGATGTGACAGATTTCCAGAAACTTAGTGCTTTCAAACACCATACCTTTCTTATTGGAAACTGAGAAGTTTAGAAGTGGTTCTGAAGGGCTGTGTTTCTTCTCTCTAAGGACAGCTGGCTTCCTTGCCTGCCTAGCTCCTAGAGGCTACTGCACATAACCCCATGTGTTCCTCTTGTAAGAATCCCTGTGTTTGCTGGGCCTCCATATAATCCAGGACAATTTTCTCATTTTAAGATTCTTAATTTGGGGGCTGGGGATGTGGCTCAAGTGGTAGCGCACTCGCCTGGCATGCGTGCGGCCCGGGTTCGATCCTCAGCATCACATACAAACAAAGATGTTGTGTCCACCGAGAGCTAAAAAATATTAAAAAATTCTCTCTCTCTCTCTCTCTCTCTTTAAAAAAAAAAAAGATTCTTAATTTGGTCTTGTTTGTAAAGTTCCCTTTGCCATGTAAGACAGCATATTCATGGACTTGGTGGGCTATGGGTGCTGTTGCCCTGCACACAATGGGAAGTGTTAGTTGGTAGTTTTAGCAATATGTATCAGGTCATCATTTGAAATGCAGTTTTAGGAAAGCGTATATGTCTAACTTTGTCTTTTCAAAATCCGATACAGAAACCTGGATACGATTGGTGTGGCTGTTGATTTGGTTCTTCTGTTCCGTGAACTACGAGTGGAACCGGACTCCCTCTTGACAGGTAAACCACAGTATAATTCACGGATTATTTATATCTTGGAAAAGGATTTAAACCAAGACTCTTGAGTAGTGCATCATTCATTGAAGCACATGTTGTGTATTTTGAGAGACAGGGAAACAATGAATTATTAAAGAGTTAGCATAAATGAAAGTTTCAGTGACTCCCTTCCTCCCTGATGTGGGCTGAACCATCTCTCCCTGTTGATGCTGAAATCTCTTAATCTGTTCAGGCAGCTGTAGTAAAGTCCTTAGCCTGGACTAACTAACAAACTATAGAAGTTTAGCAATCACAGTTCTGGGGACCAGCACATTTGGTGTCATGAGGGCTGC
The DNA here is from genome assembly GCF_052094955.1 of Ictidomys tridecemlineatus. Lineage (NCBI taxonomy): Eukaryota > Metazoa > Chordata > Mammalia > Rodentia > Sciuridae > Ictidomys > Ictidomys tridecemlineatus. Next base: position 3,311,597 of record NC_135482.1, on the reverse strand, counting down.
CTTCTGCCTCCAGATGGTGCTGTCTTGCAGCATCTTCACATGATGGAAGGACAAAAGGGCACATGGGCTTCTTCTGACCCTGACCAGACACCTGCCCAGGCCCCAGCCTCTTATCAGCAACATATGGGGATTTGAGTTAAACGCAGACATTTTTGAAGGACACAAAGTAAGTGAGGACATTTGACTCATAAGAGAGGGTGTTAGGACACATACACACACAGAGGCAAGAGCACATGGGGACACAGGGGGAGAGGGTCATCTAGTGCTAGGAGAGGTCTCAGGAGTCAGCCTTGCTGCGACCTTCCCTTTGGACTTCTAGCTCCAGAAGTGTAGAACATGAACTGTTTTTTTTTTTTTTTTAATATTTACTTTTTTAGTTTTTTTTAGGTGGACACAATATCTTTATTTTATTTTTATGTGGTGCTGAGGATCGAACCCAGTGCCTCACGCATGCCAGGCGAGTGCGCTACCACGTGAGCCACATCCTCAGCCCCTGCACTGTTTTTTTGATATTTATGAATATGATAGGTCCTCTTCTAGGTTTTGGGTGTGATTCCAACAGTGACCAAAACAGACAAAAATCTTTGCCCTAGGGCTCACATTCCAGTGGGAGCCAGATATAAAATCTGTTAATTAAGCCAAATACGTGGTGTGACAGAAAGGGAAGCTGGCTGTAGTCCTTAAGGGCTTTGACAAGGGATTAAGAGCAGCCAGCTGCTTAGCTGGAAGGCTAAGAGGTTCTCAGGCTGTTTTGAGTGGTTTTGGTCTGCGTATTCCTAGCATCAATACTTCTCCTTTGAACAAGAGTTATTATCTCGACGAAATATTAAAAGCCTCTAGACTTTCAAATACAGTCTTGTCTAAGGAATTGAGATACTATATGGGCAAAGGATTCTCAAGAAATTGATAGGATGTCCCATTGAGTCATAAGTTGTTTTTAAGTTGTTCTACATTTAAATGTGTTTTTGTGGCTCCATTTTATACTAAAATGGAAGTGTCAGTACTTAATTGGGGGATTAGAAATCTACAGTGAAGCCCATGTTGTGTCTATTCAGTAGGAAGCTCAGGGTGTGCACTGCGCTGTGTTCCCTGACAGCTGGCAGGTCCTGAGGTGGTGGGCAAAATGCCTCTGGCAGAGCAGAGGTGCTGTGGGTTTTCTTTTAGTGATGTGTTCCTGATAGAGCAGCAGGGCCTGAGGCCACCCAGATGCTGTGGGTAGCCAGCTCCTGGGGCCCAGCCCCGACCCTGGGTCCTGGGCTCTAGCCCACTCAGGAGCAGCTCCCCTGGGAGTAACCCCTGGCTCCTGGCCTCACTCCCACCCTGGCACCCGTGCTGTGCCCTCTCACCAGCAGGGCCTGTGCGGGCTCCTGCTTTCTTCTTACATAACCTTCCTTGACTCCACCTTCCCCTCGCCCCTCATTCTCACTTTTTCTGTGTTATCCGAAATTCCTATGAAAGGTTATGTAGTTTTTATCATACTTGATGACTGGTTCTTTCTCTCTTTATTCATAGTACTGCTTTCCCTGAAGCAAGTAGGTTTCCTAAGAACACATGCCTAAGCCTGCTTTTGAGATCCAGTTTGTTGTGGAGGAATTAATTGCTTGGCTGGTAATGAAAGAGTAGATCCTTACAGACCCGTTTTCTGTTAGCTATTTCAAGATCTGTTCACAATTTCAATGGATAGTTGCAGTCTTATTAGTATAATTGTTTTTTATTAGTGTGAGGCTCATATAACAAAATGCTCTCTTAGTGGGAGCAGTGCTGTGGCATTTAGGGTGTTCACAGCATCGTGCATCTCCACCTCTGCTCAGAGCAGCCTGTTTCCAGGAAGCGCTTCCTCTGGATTTCCCTCCTGTCACCCTTACATTCTGCTTCCTCTATGGACTCAGCCCATTCTGGATTTTTTTCTTGCAGTACTGGGATTGAACTCAGAATTGCAGATTGAACTGAAGAACTGGGATTGGATGTGCTCTATCTCTGAGCTACATCCCCTGTCCTTTTACTTTTTATTTTGAGGTAGGGTCCCACTGAGTTGCCTTGGCTGGCCCTGAACTTGGGATTCTCCTGCCCCAGCTTCTGGCATAGCTGGGACTGTAGGCATGTGTCATTGCCGCCAGCATTCTGGATGTGTTATATAAGTGGAACGAGAATTAGGTGGCCTTTTGTGTCTGGCTCCTTTTCCTTATCATGATGTTTTTGGGGTTCATCCATGCTGTTTCTGTTCTGGCTGAATGCCATTCTGTTGTGTGATTATGTCACATTTTGTTTATCCACTAGTCGGTTGATAGACATTTGGCTGGTGTGGATAATGCTCTTGAGTGTACGTGGATTGATTTGAGGGCCTGAATTCCATTCCTCTGGGTCTGTACCTAAGACTGGAGTTTCTGGGTCATGCGGTCACTCTATGCTTAACATTTGGAGGCCCCGCTGAATTTTTCCACAGCTGGTAGGCTGCTGTGCTTTCACCAGTAGGTCTGAGTGTCCAGTTTTTGCACACCTGTGCTGGGTACTTTCTTTTTTTGGATTATAATCATCCTGATGGGTGTGAAGTAATGGCCCTTCATCGTGATTTTTATTGCCCAAATGACCAGTGACGCTGAACATATTCTCAAGTGCTTATTGACCATTTATGAATCGTCTTTGGAAAAACGTCTGTTTGTCCTTTGCTTGCTTTTTTTTTTTTTTTTTTTAAATATGTTTTTTAGCTGTAGCTGGCCACTGGCCACAATACCTTTATTTCACTTATTTATTTTTATGTGGTGCTGAGGATTGTCTCGCACATGTGAGGCGAGCACTCTACCAGTGAGCCACAACCCCAGTCCCCTTTGCCTACTTTTTAATTGCACTGCTGTTTTACTGTTGAGTTGTAAGAGTTATTTACATGTCATGGAGACCAGGAATTGCTGACTCTGTAGATCCATTTGTGGAGATTTGCCATCTCAACAATACTGTGTCTTCTAGTCCGTGAGGGTGGAACATTTTCCATTTATTTAATTGTTTAATTTTTCATGTGTATCAGTTTTAAATAGCTGACTCGTGTTCAGTGGCAGATTTGGAGAGAGATTACAAGGCAAGAGAGAAAATGAAAACTAAATAAAATTTCTGGTCACCTTCTTGGAAAAGCCGTGAAATCACCGATTTTTGTTTGGAATTCAACAGTGAAATTTGGATTCAGTAGGAAACTGAATTTTTTGTAGTGTGCTAGTTCAAATCTAAAAGGATCTTGTTAAAAGAATTCTGGTTTCTATAAAGTACCTGTACTATCTTTTGATTCTTTCTCTGTGAGAACTTCATTTTAGGGAGATTTTTAGCAGGGTAAATGTGCCAGTTTTTTGTTACCACTCTTGAGGTAAGAACTGTAATTATATTGTCAAAATAATATTTAGAGTATTATTTTCAAGCAGTAATTACAGTGATGTGACAAATATATTATGCTCATAAAATTTTATGTAAACACAAGCATGAGTTATTTTAATTGAGTTACTGATGTTATTTTTGGCTTTTATTCTTTTCTAATCTGTAAAAATAATGTTGGAACTTTGTAATAATTGCAGTATTTTTACATAAAGATCAGTTGATAAGGTATTTGGTAAAAGCATCCTTGTCTGGAGTTTTCTTTCCTTGTGTCTAGGATATCTTTAAGCCTTTTCCCATCCAGAACTGGATTCTGATGTGGAGACCAATTTTATTTGCCTGGTGAACCATTGGGTCAGCTGGCTTTGAGACTAGCTTGTGCTTTTGGCCTTTTTTGCATGGTAAACTTCTGTATTTGTATAACATTCAGTAGAGGGGCCAGGGAGGCCGCTCCATGGTAGAGCTTGCCTGGCATGTGTGAGGCCCGGGGTTCATCCCCAGTACCGCAAGAAAATAAAAAATGAAAAAGATTCAGTAGAAATGCAGGTCATGTCTTCTAAGATTATGACTTCCCTGAAAAAGACTAGTGTTTTCTGTTATAAACATTTCATATATGTTCAGTGCAGAGCATTATCTTCACTGTTGTTATTTTTCAGTACTGGGAGTTGAGCCAAGGGTTTTGTGCATTTTAGGCCAGCAGTGTACTTCTGGGCTACATCCCCAGCCCTATTACAGGTTAATTTTTAAGAACTCAGAAGGTGGAGAGAAGAAAACTAATCATCACTCATGTGCAGACCGTGAGAAGCTAGCTCTTGGGTTTCTCTGTGTGTGTGTGTGTGTGTGTGTGTGTGTGTGTGTGGCGCGCGCGCGCCCATGTGTGTGCGTGTGCTTGCAGTCTTGTGCCAGCTTCTTGACTTCACACTATAATACCCACCTAATTCAGTTTTGGGGTTATTGGTGCATTGTTTTCTGTGTGTACTTTTTAACCTTCCGTGGTCTGGTTTTTGGCCTGGATTCTGCAGCCCTGTGAGCAGCCAGCTGTGGAGTTGCAGTAAGGGCACAGTGTGGCACCTCTGCCCTGAAGTCCTCAGGGATTACTTGACCTGAAGCCAGCCATGGTGGGAAGTGGTGGGCAGGACTTGCCTTGGGCTGGATCAGCAGGCCAGCCCTGTCCTCAGCAGGGCTGAAATGTTTTCCTGCTGGGAATTCCTTTAGTCAGTCAACTCTTCATGTGCACTTGAGCTCTCCTGTTGCTGCTCGTCTTCCCTGACAGCTGGACTCCTGCCCTGACTTGGGGAGGAGACCGATTGCTGCTGTTTTTGCCAATCCCATTCTGCTACTCACCAGCTTGATGACCTTGCGCTGGTCACTTACCTTTCTGTGCATTGGTTCCTGGCTGAGAAATGGGGATATGATTCGTGTGTACCTCATGAGGTGTGGGTTGGGTGAGCAGGTCAGCAGTGTGCAGTGTCAGTGTTGGTCAGCATCCCAAGGTCCTGGGTGACAACTCCATCATACTCGCCTGGTTCCTAGATTCCTTAGGGATGCCTCTGTCTCCCTCTGCTGTCCTGGCCCTGGTGTGAACCCCATTAGAAGTAGCCAGCAGGCAGTGGCGCTGGGCTCTTGGCAGTTAGGATGTGGTGCTTGGGAAGGCTGCGTCCCAAGGAAAGGGCTGAGGCAGTGGGATTGAGAAACACTTTCAGCAAGCTTTTCCCTGATTGGCCTCACTATGCTCTGCTCCTCAGAGCGTTGGAGGGTCAGGACTTCTACTGCTGTAGCCCTGCATGCTGGCTTAGGTCCCTCTGAGCCTGTGCCTTCCTTCCTCCTGGGAAATGGGGCATCCTCTGCTTTCATAGGAAAGGGAAGTGAAAAGGTGAGGAGCTTTTGGAAGGTGTCTGTGTCTCCTTAGTGACTGCTGAAGTATTGCCAGGACTGCTGGCTGTCCCCTCTCAGCACCCTGCATGCCCTGTGACACCATGCACTGCTGAGGCTAGGCTCCACTGACCCCCCTCCTTGGCTGACTGTTAGCTTCAGATGACAAAGGAGCCCGTGGAGTGGACCTGACAGGCCAGGTGGCTCTTCCTAGTGAGGCCCTGAGTGCCCCTGCTCCACTTGCGAGTTTCCTCTGTGAGCCCCTCTGGAGAAGGCCCTTTCTCTACAGGCCTGGCCTGCAGCCCTGCAGGGCCCTGGAGCTCTGGGCTTCTACACCCTGCCCTCCCTCGTTCCTCCAGTTCTGAGGCTGGAGGCTGTTTTGTGCAGCCTGCCTCTATTACCCCAGAGCTGCTCTTTCTGGTCGATTCATTGCATTAAATTTTCTTTGTTAAAATAACCAGTTTGGTTTCTGTCACCTGACTGGGTTCTGACTCTTGTCATTTTCTAAAGCTTGTGCTTGCTGCTGCTTCTCTTGCTCTCACTGGGTTCCTTTCTCTCTCAGGTCCCCACTCCTGGGCATCCATTCTATCAATGGGGGTAACCAGCACATGGAAGCCACCTTGTAGTCTGGACAGGGAAGGTACTTAATGTAAAGAACTGCTGTCACAAAGGCTTGGACTAAGGGATGAACAAGTAAGAAAGAGAAGGCTGACAAACCCCAGAGTTGCCGAGGCCCAGGGGCCTCTACCCCTAGGACTGGGGGAGCGTCTTCCCCTAGGACTGGGGGAGCGTCTTCCCCTGGGGCTCAGATCCCACACCTCTTTGCACAGAGCCTAGTGCTGGCTCATTGGGTGCTGCACAAGTCACTGACAGTGGTGTTCCAGGGAAATTTGCTGGAGACCTACCCTTTAGCACTAGGGGTCCTTGCTGGGAGGCTTCTTGAGGAAGCTGGCTGCTGTGCGCTGCTGGTAATGTTTTCTGAGGAAGCTGAGCCCTCCTGGAGAAGGTGTTCCCCAGGGCATGGCTGGAGGAGGGCCAGTCCTGGAGGAGCCCGTCCTCCCTCCAGCGCCCCTCCAATGCTCTGGAGATGACTCAACAGGCCATGGGCAGCCCATGTCTTTGCAAGGCCACCTTTGTCTTTACAGAGAAGATAGGATTTATTTAGATCTGGGAGGCAAAATTGAACACCCCAGTGTATTTTAAAGTCAGCCTGTGCATTGGCTCATGGGATCTTATCACTCAGGTTGTGCCAGTCTGGTGGGTATGAAGGGGACCTCGGTGCCAGTTTCCCTTGTGCTTTTATTCTATGGTATTTTTTTGAGAAAAGTATCAATATTGAGATGTTATTTATTTTAATATAGTCCAGTTTATTAATTTTTTTTGTAACGAGTACCGTTCTATGTCCTGTTTGAAAAATCTTTCTCCAGAGTTTTCCACAAGTTTCTCTCGGTGATTTTTACGTTTAGGTTGGTATTTGGAGTTGAACTTCTGTGTTGTGTGAGCAGTTCAGTGCAGGTGTTTCCGTAGCTGTACCTGGTTGTCCATGCTGTTCTCTGAAAGGCCACTGTCTACTCAGTTACCTGCCTTCACGCCGGTTCTGTTCTGTCCAGGCCTGCCAGGACCGACCCTGCTGTCTTCCCACAGTTGCTGCACTTGATGCTCCTGCCTCCTCCTCTCTGGGTGGTGTGCACTGTTGTTGGCTCCTGTGTCTTCCCACGCAGGCAGACACAGGTGGGTGCCCCACGCAGGCAGACACAGGTGGGTGCCTCTGGTATGTGGAGTGACACATGGATCCCTGTGGGATGCAGCCGGGATTGTGTGCACTTCTGGAAGCGGTTGAACCCTCTGCTGGGTGAGCCCGTGGAGCCCTGCACTTGGTCCTTTCCTTGACTGCTCTCAGGCAGGCTTTCTGGCTTTTTCCCTGGGGCTGCTGTGTACTGGTTGTACCCTTGATGCTTTTATAAATGGTCTTTTTTGTTTGTTCTTCATACATGGAGATGTTATTGGTTTTGAAAATACTTTTGTCTAGCAGCTTCCATAACTCATTTATGAATGCAAGCAACTTACACATTTTAAAATTTTTCTACACAAATTTTTTCATCTGTTGGGGGAGATGACAATGTGGTTTTCTCCTTTTCAGTTCTTAGGTCTTTGATTTGTCTTTCTGAGGAGATTTGTAGTAGAGTGTTGACTGGAAGGTGGTGACAGTGGGCCTTGGACTCCACCCTCGTAGAGGAGCGTTCTCTGTCTCTGCAGCTGGCTGTTAGTTACACTGTGTGCTGTGGATTTTTGTTGATGCTTGTATTTAGGACATGAAGTCCCTTTCTATTCTTTTTTATTTATTTTTTGGTACTGGGGATTGAACACAGGCCTACTGTACCACTGAGCTACATTCCCAACCCTTTGTATTTTCAGACAAGGTCTTGCTAAGTTGCTAAGGCTGGCCTTGAACTTGTGATCCTTCTGCCTCAGCCTCCTGAGTAGCTGGGATTATAAGCATGCGCCACTGTGCTATATCAGTCCTTTAAAATTTGTTGAATTGTCTCATACTCTGTTATTTATAATGAGATACTATATTTTCTTGAGAACTATATATTCTTTTTTTTTAAGTTGTAAATGGATCTTTTTTATTTATTTATGTATTTATATGTGGTGCTGAGGATTGAACCTAGGGCCTCATACATGCCAGGCAAGCACTGTACCACTGAGGCACAACTCCAGCTCCAAGAAGACTATATTTTTCTGCAGGTTTTTTCTTGTTCTTGTTATTGTTGAATTTTTCTTTATTATTCATCAAATTTGGATGTAACTACCTAGAGCTTCTGGTAACAAGAGTTAACAGTCCTACCATGTGGGTTGATACCATCACGGGGATGCAACCAGAAGTGAGGTGCTTGATACTTGTGGAACTTTGGTCAGGTTACTTACCTCCCTGGGCCTCACTCTCTGTGCTTCAGCGTGGGATCACTACTCTCTCAAGAGGCAGTATTCAGGGAGGGTGGGTCCCATGAGCACTTGGGGTTTTCATTCAGAGTCTGAGCGAGCACGGGAGCACGTTTCCATTACTTGCTTGGAAGGTCTGTCTTTTTAAGCCACCCTTAGTTATCCCCACCTGTGTGCTGGTCAAGAGGTGGTCAGCTGAGCACTCACCACGTTTTCTATTGCATATTCAAGACTGTGAGTGTGAGTTCCTATTTCATCTCCACAGTAACCTATTGGCTGCCCCTGTAACACCTCACAGGGCTACCTGGGGAGGAGCTGAGTGATAGAGTGCTTGCCTGGCACTCATAAGGTCCTGGGTTCTGTTTTCAGTACTGCAAACACAAAACGAAAGAAAGAAAAGTGCTTGTTGAGGTTGGGAAATGAGCAGAAGCCTTTTTGTAGGGGAGTAGTTGTTAGTAAACAGTTTTATTTTACTGTAAAATTTAATGGGCTTTATTTTTAAATACACAAATTGAGAGGCAAGAACAGGTTTCATACCTAAATGCTTCCCTGACACGTGCACAACACGTCCCACCAGTGTGCTGCCTTGTTACAACTGATAAGCCTATGTTGACAGGCCATCGTCACCCTCTGTCCCTGGTTTAATTAGGACTTCTGTTGGTGCTGTGTATTCTGTAGATCTGGATAAAGGTGTGATCAGTGTCTACCAGTGGACTGTCATGGAGAGTCGTTTCATTCCTAAAAACCCTTTATGCGCTGCTTGTTCATCCTGCCCAGCTCTTTTTATTTTTTTAATTTAATTAAAAAAAAAAATCCTCCTCACTTCTGGCTTTTCCTGAGTGCCACAGGGTTGCAATCATACAGTGTCTAGCTCTTTCATATGACTCCTTCAGCTTGGTAATATGTACCTAAGTTTCTTCCTTTTTTTTTTTTTTGTTTGGCTTGGCTTGAGAGCACATTTCCTTTTAATGCTGAATAGTATTCCGTTGTTGAGTAGAGCACGGATGATTTATCCCTTCACCTGCTGAAGGACACCTTGGTTTTTTCCAAGTTTTGGAGGTTATGAATAAAGCTGCTGTAGGGCTGGGGGTGTGGTTCAAGCGGTAGTGCACACCTGGCATGCGCAGGGCGCTGGGTTTGATCCTCAGCACCACATAAAAATAAAATACCAATGTTGTGTCCACTGGAAACTAAAAAATAAATATTAAAAAATTCTCTCTCTCTTTAAAAAAAAAAAAAAACTGCTATAAACACTGTGTGTGTTTTGTGTGTGTTTAGGCCCAGTGTTTTAATATCAAGGAGTGTAGTTGTTGGATCCAGTGGTAAAAGATGCTTAGTTTTGTAAGAAGTTGCCAAACTGTTTTCCAGTTTGCTGGCCCGTTTTGCATCCCCAGGGCAGTGCGTGGGAGTTCCTGGTGCTCCGCGTCCTCCCCAGTTCTTGGTGTTGTCTGCGTTCTGGCTTTTCTGCTGGCATTCTGTAGTTTGATGTCATTAGGTCGTTTCTGAGTCGTGTTGAGATCTGGTGAACATGGCGTTCTGCCTGTCTGTGCTGTGAGTTGCTAGAAGGGTGTCCTGATGGCCCCTTTACTGTGGGTGGGCCTCTGTCCTCTTCACTATGTCAGTCCTCCTTAGGTGTGCCCTCGCCACTGTTACCAGGAGCAGTCCAACTTAAAATCATTGGGTCTTTCTGGTAAGTCATTTCCTAGTGGCTATCTTAAAAAAGTTTTCAATAATTCTTTTTGTGTTAAGGTTATTATTATTATTTTTTGCTTTGCTGTTGAGGAATTGAGCCCAGGCCTTGGGCTTGGTGGGCAAGTGTGTTCTAATTTTAAGTGCTCTGTGGCTTCTTTTTGATTGGTATTCACCTGGTATATCTTTTTGCTAGTCTTTAACTTGTAGTATTTCCCTACCTTTCATTTTCCAAAAATCTCTCTTAAACAGTGTGGAGTTAGAGTTCTAAAAATCCAGCCTACAAATATCCCTCTTTTAATTGAAGCCTGTATTCCAGTGATATTTGTGTTACAGTTATAGTCTTGTTAAGAAGTAAGTTTTGTGTAAAGTGTATTGTTTGATGAGGCGTATTAATGTCATACCCAAAGTGTCATTGTGGAGGGACGACTTTATACTTAAAAGAAACCAGCAGAGCTTCATTGAGTAGCATGGGGACCATTTCTTATTAGAGTGTCTGTCCACTGAATTTAATCAGATGTCTGTCTTTGTTTTTCTCTCTTTCTCATGCCCCTCAGCCTTTCGCTGTGGCCTGCAGTTTTTAGGCAACGTTGCCTCACGGAACGAAGACTCCCAGGCCATCGTGTGGGTGCACGCCTTCCCCGAGCTCTTCATGTGAGTGCAGAGGAGTCTCCTGACTCCTCAAAAGACAGCTACACCAGCCCCTGTGCATGGAGGTGGGAACGTGGGGAACCAGCCTGTGGCAACAGCGTCTAGGCCATAGTGGCTCCTGGGGTGGTAGGGGAACGGTCTGGGGGAGAGCGCCTGAGAGGACACTAGGTGGGGTTCCGTGATCCCACACATGTGCCCTCGACTATAAGTTCGTTTGCTGTTAAGAAAATACAAATCATGGGCCAAGTAAGTAACGTTGCTAAAGAACCTGGAATTTGTTAAGACCAAAAAAAAACCCAATAATTGAACCTGAAACCTCAGCGCATGGGCAGTGAGTTAGCCTTTCCTTGCTTTCCTGCACAGCACAGTACTGTGTGCTTTGGTAGGTAGGGGAAGTGCATGGTATGGTGGCCAGTCTGCTCATTAGTGTGAGAAGCATGGAGAGCCAGTGGCCAGTCTGTGATCAGTGTGAGAGGCAGTGACCAGCCTGTTTTTAGTGTAAGAAATGGCAGTTAGTCTGTCTGTATAAGAAGGGGATAAGCAGCCCATGTGCTAACCTAGTATGTGGCTGACCAGTCTGATTATCCCTGTAAGAAGTGGCTAATTAGTCTTTTTATTTAGAATGGTTCCTGAGTCTTTTCCTGTAGATAGACTGTTTTTTAAAACCAGCTCTTCTAGTTCACAGAAGGTCGAGCACTGGGAACACTGTACTGCAGTTTGTGGGGAGGGCAGACTAGGCTGTCGGAAGGGCAACAGTGCCACGTGGCTGTCCCAGGGTAAAGAGCAGAGGGGCAGCTGTCATTTATATGTCCTGAGCTGAGTGTTTCCTGTGTATTGTTTGTGTTCTTGCAGCAACTGCCCTGGGGGTAGGTGGTCCTGGCCCTGTATGGATAGATGAGACGGTAAATGGCTGGCTGGGTCTGAAGCCTGCACTCTGTAAATGGCTTGTTGCCCTAGTTCTGTGCTGCTTCCCTGCTGGTGTAGGTCTGGGGCTTGCTGTAAAGTCTGTCTCTCAAGTTCCTGCAGACGTTGGTGTTGAAAAAGTGTGTGTGTAATGATTAGTAATAATTGAGCTTAGGTGAAAGAACACTCTAAGCTACAGAAGTAGACATTACTTATATTTGAGAATTTTTCTCTGTAAGACATTTTGGGCACCTAATATATACGAGCTTTTGAGCTAAATGACTGTGATAACTTATTTCCATTTTTTTATTGGTGCATTCTAATTGTACATAAATGATGGGATTCGTTGTTACACGTTTGCACATGCATACGGTATGACAGTGTAATGATTGGCAACTTAAATATATCTATTAACTTCAGATTCCATGCTTTGGTGGGGGAAATAAAGGAACAGACAAGTACATAACAATGCAACTGAAATAATCAGGATAAATCCAGAGTATGATAGAGAAATAGGAGGAGGGCCTATCAATAGTTTTCATGGTCCTTTTGTATGAGTTCATTTGATCCTCACAAAAGCCCTGGAGATATTTGGAGGCGGCCTTATATTCTATTTCATTTTTAAAATAGCTTTATTTTATTCATTTTATTTTTATGTGGTGCTGAGGATTGAACCCAGGATTGAATTCGAACGTGCTAGGCAAGCGCTCTACTACTGAGCCCTAGCCTTAGCCCTCTATTTTGTTTTTTATATCAGAAGACATACTGACAGAAGTGATGTGACTTTACTCTGTGCTTATGAGGCAGATAGAACCAAATTTGAGTTCTAGTTTTGGCAGACACTGGCATTGTACTGTTGGGCAAGTGGAATCAACAAATTCTTTCTCTGTAATCCTCCAGGAGGCTATTGTGAAGTTTAAATGGAAAAATAACAACAAAATCAGACAACTACCTAGTGCTTGAGCCCAGGTAGTTGAGAGTCTAAGGGAGCTGGGTTGATGAGCAGGCAGTTGGCTGGGGTTCCTGACTCCAGGCTCCGTTTCTTGCTACTGCCTTCTGTTCTTCAGATGTGCTGTCCCTCATGACTGGTCAGGCAGTGCCTGTGGTCATTGTGGTAACTCTTTTTGCCTGTTGGGTGTTCTTTCTAACAAGAATGCGTGTCCTAATGCTTTATAAGTGTGATCATTTTTATCTTTTTTTTTAAGAGAGAGAGAGAGAGAATTTTAATATTTATTTTTTAGTTTTTGGCAGACACAACATCTTTGTATGTGGTGCTGAGGATCGAACCAGGGCCGCACGCATGCCAGGCGAGCGCGCTACCACTTGAGCCACATCCCCAGCCCATTTTTATCTTTTCTAATCAGATGTGAAGTTGCTTTTTGCTCCAGAGTCCTGAGTTAACTGCAACTTTTTATTGTGATTTGACTTTGTATTTGCTATTTTTATATTATTACTATTTTAATGTTAAAAATCCAAAGTATTATGTCTTCTTCAACTGCTAAAAATATCAGTATGTACTGAATTTACTAATGGGTTTACTGTTACTTGTGTTAAAATAATTTCTTGTTGCTAAATTGAACAAAAAATCTCATTTCTTCGTTTGAAAGGTCTTGCTTAAATCATCCAGACAAAAAAATTGTTGCCTACTGTTCAATGATTTTGTTCACATCTCTTAATCCTGAGAGGATGAAAGAACTGGAAGAAAACCTCAATATTGCAATTAATGTCATTGAAGCTCACCAGAAGCAGCCTGAGTCAGAGTGGCCGTAAGTATCTTGTTAGAAATAAGATATTTATTTGCATGAGGATGTCCCAACAGATCACTTTCCTCACAGAGATTTTAAGTAAACATTTGAACTATGATAATTAAACCATAAGTTCAGACTTACCCTATGGTTAGTAAAATTACCAAAGTTTTTGGGAAGAGTCTGGAAACTTGGGAAACAGGTGACGCTCATTGTGAGCTGGGCTGGAAGCATGCGGGGGGGGGGCTTCTAGGTGGTGGTGGGGCATTCTTGTGGTGTGAAGGAGGCAGTGCCTGGGCACTGGGAGTACACAGATCAGGCCCCAGCATGGATTGGGGCAGCCAGAGGTTGTCCTGTGAAAGTGACTCAGCTGCGGCTTACCTTGCCCCCTACAGAATGCAGGCCTTGTCTCTATTGCTTTTAAAGTTTTTCTTAGTCTTTAGAAGTTAATAATGATGTCTTAGCATAAATTTCTCTTTTTGGGGTTAACTCAGCCTCTTGCATCTGTAGATTTATGTCTTTCATGAAGTTTGTGACGTTTCTAGCCATTATCTGAATATTTTTCAGCCCTACATTCATTCTTGCCTCTCTTCCTCTGGGACTCCACGCCAGTTACACACACAGGCCACTGTGGTGACCAGTGAAGAGACATGAAGAGACAACAGCCATGTGTAGGTTTAGACAGTTTGTTCCTGAATGGACAGAGGCAAGCAGCCAGAGGGGTGGGTGACAGGCATGTGACCGTGAGATGGCCCATGGCAGGGGAGCCACTGGTCAGGGTCCTGCTGTGGCACAGCTTGATGAGGCTAGGGCAGAAAGTGTCAACCCTGTTGAGAGTGACACCTCTGCAGGACTGTCTCATGAGAGTCACAGCCCACCTGAGGATGTGGCAGGGCCCTAGGTGGTGGCCTCAGGCCTTGCATATTCTCCTGGTCCAGAACCAGCACAGGGCGTTCAGCTAAGGCTCAGGCGAGCCGCTGTGGAAGCTCTGGTGTCTGGGCACATTAGGGGTCCCCATGTGCTTCGGGGGAATAGCTTTCCTGTACAGTGGTGGTCCTCTGGTTTTGTTCTGTAGGTCCCTGAGGCTCCACTGAGGCTTTTTTTCTTTTTGGTTTCCCGTTTATTTTCTCTCTTAGCCAGGACTACACAGTGTAGATTTTGTAACTTAATAGTAAGTTTTGAAATTGGCAAGTATGAGTCTTCCAACTACGATGTTCTTTTTCAAGATTCTTTTTTTTTTTTTTTTTTTCTATTTTGGGTCCTTTGCATTTCTGTGTTTTTCAGGATCATCTTTTCAGTTAAAAAAAATAGCTAGAATTTTGCATGAATATGTAGATCAGTTTTGAAAATATTGCAGTCTTAACTAGATTAAGTTTTCCAAACCATGAGTAGGGGATGTTTTCCATGTATTTAAGCCTTCTTTAAGTTCAGTGATGTTTTGTAGTTTTTATTGTATGAATTTTGCATGACTTAAATTTATTCTAAATATTTTATTCGATTGCCAATGGATTGTTTTCTTGATTTCATCAATGGTATTTAGTGATGCATGAGAAAACACTGCTGTGCAGAGAAAGAAATAGAGTTGGTTTTGGGCATTGGTCTTGTGTCCTGAAGCCTTGCCGAGCTTGTTTGTTGTCATGACAGGATTTTGGTGCTGTTTGGGGGTTTCCTGCGTCTAGGAACCTATCCTCACACATCAGTGGAGTTTTGCCCTTTCCTTACCTGAGTGCCCCGACTGGAGATTCTGGGCAGTGTTGAGTCTGAGTGGACAGAGTGGTTCATGTCAGTCCTGGCTTTGGGTTTTACCACAGAGCCGTGGCAGCGTGGGGGCTTCTGGCTGCCTTTCGTCAGGGTGGGAGCAGGCCTCCTGGATGCTCTTGTCTTGTCGAATGTTCTCAGTGGTTAAAGGGTGGTGCATTTTATCAAATTCTTTGCTGTCTGTTGATATGATGGTTTCGTCTTTTTCTATGGCTTTGTTTTTTAGTTTATGAATGTTTTATACACGTGATTAATTTTTGTATTTTAATCCAGCTTTGCATTCCTAGAACAAACCCTACTTGTTGGTGGTGTATAGTCCTTTTTACATGGACTTAGTTTGTCTGTGTTTCGCTGAGGATTTTTAGATCTATATAAAGTGGCATATTGGTCTGTAGTTGTCTTTTTTTGTGTGTGATTTTTCCCTTTTTCCTGGTTTGGCATCAGATTAATGTTGGCTTTATAGAATGTGTTGGTTTTATTTTTATTTATTTTCTGGTGAAGTTTGTGGAGGATTGGTGTTAATCTTTAATTATTTGGTAGACTACACCAGCGAGCGTCCGGTCTTGGGGAGGTCTTGGTTGCTTATTCATTCTGTATTTGTCATAGGTCTGTTTAGATTATCTGCCCCTCCCTGGGTCAGCTTTAGTACTTAGCGCCTTTCTAGAACGCGGTCTGTTGGACTTTCTAATTTGTTGGCACATGATTAGTCACAGTATTTCCTTAGGATCTGTTTATGTAAGGTTGGTAGGAGCCCCCTCTTTGGTCCTAATTTTAGTAATTCAAGCCTTCTATTTCTTTCTTAGTCACTATAGCTAAAGGGGTTTTGTTTGTTTGCTTTTGTCTTTCCAGACAATAAATTTCAGGTTTTGTTGATTGTTCTCTATTTTTCTGTTTCCTCTCTTTTGCTGTATATCTTTATTTGTTTTGCTCTTCCTTTGTTAGTTTCTTAGGGTGGAAGTTAGGTTGCTGCTCTGCCGTCTTCCTCTCTTTGACGATCTGTCACCTTCCTCATAGGAACCACTTTCATTCCCGTCCTTCAGAACCATTAGTTTTGCAATGTGGTGCTTTTCGTGGCCTCAATCTCAAGTTATATTCTTATTTCCCCTGCGATTTCTCATAGAGCCCACTGGTTATTCTAGGAGTTTGATGTTTAATTTTTACTTGTTTGTGTATTTCCTAAATCTCCTTTTTAAAATTGACTTATAATTTTCACTCCATTGTGGTTGGAGCACATGCTTTATATGGTCTCCTTCTTTCTGAAGGCACTGAGGCGGTTCCATGGCCCATGGCATGGCCTGCCATGGAGTGTATTCCCTGTGCACTTGGGACGAGGGGTGTGCTGTAGGTAGGTACCTCTGGGTTTGGTTGGTGTGTGGTGCCGTTCAGGTCCCCTGTTTCCCTGTTGATCTTGTGCCTGGTCCTGTACATCATTAGAAGTAAATTTTTGTCCTTACACTTCAGTTCTTTCAGGTTTCGCTTCAGTTATTTTCAGGCGTCTTTGTTGTGTGTGTGTATGTGTGTGTGTGTGTGTGTGTGTGTGTGTGTGTGTGTGTGTGTGTGTGTGTAATTGTTACATCGTCTTGAGGAGTTGACCCTTTTTTCCAGTACAAAACTTATCAGTGCTTCTGTCACTTACGTTTAATGATCTTCTCCTGTTCACTTCAGATCTGATTTTCAGGTTGTGTTCCTCACATTGGTCAGTTCTTCAGGGCCTAGACTGCTTCCAGGTGGCCCCTGTTAATCCCACTTTCCTTCTTATGTGAGGCTGCAGTCTTTTCAGTTTTAGCCTTTTTTTGTGTAAACTATTATCCTTCTGTTGAAATTTTACCTGCATTTAAAATTACTTATGTTCTGAACATTGATTTGTATTTGAATTGCAATGTGCAAACAAACAGAATATAGTACATGAAAATATTTTGGAGTATTTGAATTGGAAAATGTCCCTCAGCATGCAAATGTAACATGACAGGATGAGTCTTGAGTCAGCTCACTTAGGAAAATTTCCTGTAGCTGAATTTCATTTTATTTGATAAGTATCATGGATGTGTATTTTAACAGCATGGAATAAAGGGCCAGGGTCATATTGGCCAAATATAAAGTCCCCTTCAGAACAGCCCAAGGTAAACGGTATCAGAGGTCACTGCATAGATGGAAGACAGGATGGCAGCATGATAGTCAGCAAGCCTTTGTTATCCTGTGCTGGGTGCTTGATGTGTGACGGGAGAGAAGCTCTGCGTTGGCAAATGATGAGACTGCAGACTACGCAGAGGCTCCAGAAGCTGTCTTTTATTTATTTATTTTTAACTCTGAAAATTGGAGAAAGCCCACCTTCTGCTCCTCTTACCCTAGCCTTGTGAGATGACTGGCAAAGAGCATCACACCACATGATCTTAGAACTCAGGGGCTCATTATCTCTTCATTTCTTCTTTTTTCTTAGAAAGGGACAAATGAAAGTTTTCAGTGCCTCTGGGTCTTTTTGTTTGGGTGTACTGGAGTCACAGGAAAGTGTAGGCAACGAAGTCTTTGGGTCTGTTTGGTTTGAGTTAATGAGATAATGTCTTTCTAAAAATGTTTGTTTGTTTTATTGGTAGGTGTGACAGATGTTTTCATACTCTTAGATAGCCCTAGATGAGTCCAAGCCTTCTATTTTGAGTTCATCTGATGGTGAGTTTGTGTTGGCACATTGGAAAAGACTCCCTGTGAATCTGTGGGACTGGAAGGCAGAGAAGGGGACGTGCCTGCTGACCTGGGTTGCTCTGGCTGCTTCACTTTGTCCATGCAGCCGCCACGTGCAAGAGAGCCCTGAGACCCAACACCAAAGTTGCACAACTAACACCCAGCAGAGAAAGATTGAAGGCGTGCCAGGCCTGAATGCTTGCCCCTTTATACCGTGTCTGGAATTACTGATCTTCAGGAAGAGGTCTGCATCTCAAGGGCAGGTCTGAGCACTGAGCTTGGCCTTTTGGGATAAGCTTTGATTATTTTGAGCTTGTATCCAGTTTCTTACAGAAATGATGTGGCTGTGAGTAGAGCGGTCTTTTTTGTCTGTGTTGGGTTATGTAGTCGACTTCTTTTGTGTGAGAAAGGTTCATTTCCAGACTGATGCCCCCTTTGCTCCCGGGTACGCCTCAGGTACCTGTGTTTTTGTCCACTTCAGCTTAGGTTCAGCTGTCCTTCCTTCTGCACTGGGGACCTCTTGCCCTTTTGCTCTCTGCTGTCTGTGTGTTCCCACTTGCAAGGCTCTTGAGGCATTCACTTGTCCATTAGATGGGCAAGTCCCTGAGGCAATGTCAGTGTTCTTACTTGGATTCTGACAAGGTTGTGTTCTGGCAGGTGACGAGCACTGTGGTGTAGTTATGGTGATGGAAGGCCAGTGCAGCCAGCATGTGCACAGAAGGGAATTTGTTGGTTTATGTGACTACAGAGTCGCTGGCCCAGTGTGCCCAGGGGCTGACCCTCCTGTCACATCTTTGCCTCATCTTCCTTCTCTGCTGTCTTTGTCCTTAGCTTTGTTTTCTGCCTCCCTTCTTGGCTCCTATTCTTTGCATCTGCTCACAGTTGGTGGCCCCTGGCTGGTCCTTCGGCCACTTCTCTGTATCAGGGCTCATTCCTGGATGACCTCATCTAGTATTATAGCTTAAAACACCTCCTTTGAATTGATACTCTCCAAATTGAGGTTCCTGGGCTTGCCCCTTGTCGAGGCTCCAGATGAATGCCTATAGCTTCCTCGCAAATGCTTCAAGTCAGCGTCTCAAACCTGTCAAGGCTGTAGCCCAACTTCTGCTTGCTTACACTTAAAACCTGTGTGATTCCACCAGTTTTTAGTAGAGACCCTGAGCCCACTTGCTGAGGCCCAGGATCTGCCCAGGTTCAGACCTGTGAGTCATTCCAGAGTCTTCTGCCCACTTAGACTCCTGTGCTCTGTCTTCCAGTTCCAAGTTTGCTTATGTTGCACCTTCACTGCTGCGACACATCCAGGTGCCGTCTTCTCTTGTGCAGACGGGATGCTGCCAGAACGCTTTCACTCATGTCTGTCCCTCCTCTTTCACTCCGGATTCCTTCACAGTAGCCAGAAGGGCTGTTTAACGATTTACTGTCGCTCTTGCTACTCCCTTGCTTCAAGGAGCCCTTACCCAGAAGCAGGGTCCTGCCCTTGCTGCAGCCGACCATCTCGTCTTGATTCCCTTTCTGCGCTTGTGTGTTGGCTCAGGCGTTCTTACCCCTCTTGAACACCCGAGTTAGTTGCCCCCCCCCGCCCCCCCCCCCCCCAGCCTCTATACCTGCTGTTCCTTCTGCTTGGAACGACCTCCCTGTAGATCTGTGCATGGCTGGTCCCCAGGGTCCCCTCCATTGCCCTTTCTCCCTAGAGGCCTCTGGGACCTGTGTTGGGGGTGGTGTGTCGGCGTGTCCCTTCCCCACCTGTTTCTCTACTTTCCTCTCATCCATTCATTTCCTGTCTCCATCACTACACATTCTATGCATCGTTTCCTTGGCTATTGTGTTTTGGTGCTGGAATATAAGAGTGGCCCTAGAGCCTGGAGCTTGTCTTGGTCATCATCCTGCCCAGGTCACCTAGAACATAGGCTAGCAAGCTGCAGCACATTGCTCGTTTCCAGCCAAGCTCGTTAGGTCACACATATATTTGGCTGCTCTCTGCTGCCAGGGGAGCCGAGTGTTGGTGACAGAGACTGTCGGCTTGCCTAAGTATGTATCACCCAGCCCTGTGGGCAAAGGTTGCTGCCCTGGCATTTGGCCAGTTTTGGTGTACAGTGTTTGCTGAAGGGCCAAGCAGCTGGTGGCACCGTTGGCTACAGTTGCTGTTGGGCTCACCTGGTGGTCATTGCCTTCGGAGAGATGCCCTGAAGGTCTTTACTCAACATCAGTAATCTTTTCTTGGACATCATTTTGTGCAAAAATGTGACTAAGAACCTATTTTCTTTTTAAAAATGGGAATGTTTTAAAACCAACCCCAGTTAGTTTCTTAAAATAGAATCAAAACTGGAATATTAGCAATAGAAAGGAACAAATTATTGATATAGCAGTAACTTGGGAAAAATCTTCCAGAAATTAGGCTGAGTAAAGCAAAAGAACAGATAAAGACAGAAACCTAACCCCAGGAGGTCAAGTGGAGTGTCTCTTCACTTAACATTCCATTCCTGAGGTGTCAGCATCATAGACACTGGGGACAGCTGTCAGGGTTGGGGAAGGTGCCCAAGAAGGGGGTGCCACTATGAAAGAGCCACACAAGGGGTCCCTGGGTTGTTGGAACCACTCTGTTAGCTTAACTGTCATGGTGGCGATGTGAACACGAGTGATAAGATCACGTAGAAGTGCGCATCCTCACACACATAGATTCACAGTGGGAGTTCAGTAAGACAGGAAGGCCTCGTCAGGCCTGTGGATTGTGTCAGCCATGGTGTCTCGGTTGGGATGCGCTGCAGCTTCACAAAATGTTACTATGGGGGAAACTAGGTGGAGGGTACATCCAGTCTCTTGTGTTTCTTAAAATGACACTTGAACCTATATTATCTCAAAATAAAAAGGTTTAAGTAAAATAAATTAGTAAGTATAGGGCTGGGGATATGGCTCAAGCGGTAATGCACTCGCCTGGCATGTGCGGGGCGCTGGGTTTGATCCTCCACACCACATAAAAATAAAATAAAGATTGTGTCTGCTGAAAACTAAAAAATAAATATTAAAAAATTTTCTCTCTCTTAAAAAAAATTAATAAGTATAACCCAAACACCTGTGTAGGCAATAGACTGAGGATCATTTGGGATCAGGTATCAGGCTGTGCCCTGTTTCTGTCTTTCTCATTGCCATGGGTTAGTGTGGTTTTCAGAAATGCTGTGCTGCTTCTTGCCGCCTCTTGCCTCCGTTATCCCGGAAGTGCTTCTCAAAACCTCCATGCAGTTTGGACTCTCCACCAACTGAATAGGGAAGGGAACCTGTGACTTTCTGTGTATACATCTATTTGTGGGATGTTGTAGGTATTACTTTAGGATATAAGTAAAAGTTTTCCTACATAAACATTGACTAGTGAACATTGAGAAATTTGGAAATTAAAAAAACAAGGAGTTGTGACCTAGGTGAATGTGTACTGGGTGTGCCAGTGAATTATCCCTGCACAGCCCTCTTTCTGGTAGAAAAGGGCCCTCTGCTCATTCTGTGGTGGGGCTGCAGGGCTGCGTGACTGACAGCTCCAGACACCAGGCTTGGGCTCATTTTTTCTTTTTTTTTTTAATATTTATTTTTTAGTTGTAGATGGACCCAGTACCTTTATTTTATTTTTATGTGGTGCTGAGGATAGAACCCAGTGCCTCACGTGTGCTAGGCGAGTGCTCTACCCCGAGCCACACCCAGCCCCTTGGGCTCATTCTTGAAAGAAAAAAATTCTTGTTATTCAAAGAAGGAGAAAGGGATGTGAGACAAGAAAACAAAGTGGCGGACACTTTTTAAGGACTTAAAGCTATTTGTGGACTGGTGCTGCATCTTCACTGCCTGCGGCTGCTTCAAGGCTTGCCTGCTATTTGATCTCTCTTCCTTTCTGTTGGGGTTAGATTCTGACGTGTTGATACCGGCAGTGGGAGAAGCAAAGGCCTTGATGCTGAGAGGTTAAGTGTTGTGCCCAGCGTCACTCCCTGCGCATGTTGGGACACACTTGGTTCAGTTCTCTGTGAGATCTCAGTGTTCGCAGCCCTCCCCCGAGAACAGGGCCTGGAAGGAAGAATGGCTGGGGTGGGCCTGTGTGTGGTGCTTTTGCCCAGGGCCTTGCATGGGGAGCCTTTGGGAATCCTAGTGCCCTAGTGTCAGCTCATTTAGTTTTTTTTTTTTTCAGCTTATGGCGTTTTTCTTTTAGTGGAAGAAGCATGATCACTGAACCAGACTGCTATTTTTCTCTGTTAATGCTGCTCACATTTAACCCAGTGAAAATGTTATTTGACTCTAACAGGGGAAGGAGGTGGTTTTTTTGCAGCAGCCTCATAAGCTCTGTGCACACTGCTAGGTTAAGAGCTGCGGCTGAGACTCCCTAGATCTCGAGCACAGGAGAGAAAGACACAGCTAAGTCCAGGATCACTTAACTTCTTCATTTAATCAGTGAAGTATAAAAATATTTTCTAGCTTCTTGCAGTCAGTGAAATCACGTGAAGAGTATAGTTTTGACATTGCATGCCTGTATGTGTATGAAGATAACAGACAGCTACAATTTTAAAAAACTTCCCCTGAAACACTGACTTAAGAAGCCACACAGGGAGCATGCCTCATCCGGGGCAGGCCTTCTGCACTACAGGCTCTTGCCCTGGAAGTGGAAGGAGGATGGGAAGGGGGTTGTGGAGGAGGAAAAGACATCTGCACTGCATGGTTCACCTGTGACCTGACTTGTGCACAGTAATCCTTGCAAGGCAGTAGTGAAGACTGCATTTTAGTGATAAGATTTTGACTTTGACTTTGGACGATCTGAATCATTGTATCACTGAGTTGCTGTGACGGAGAGGTATTTACTGTATCTGGCTTAGGAAGAGAATAAAGACTTTTTATTAAATTATCTTGGAGAAATGATTGAACTCTGTGTGACGAGAAGTAGTGACTCTGAAGACTAACCTTCCTGAGTTCTCTGCATCTCTGTATCGCCTCCTGGGAATCCACAGGGCCAGGTCTCTCTGAATGCTGCTTCTCCCAGTGTGTGCCAACACCTTCTCTCTTCAGCAGAAAGTTCAAGAAATAGAGCTGAGCCTGAGATTACTTTTTCCTGTACATTGCTTAAATTATATAGTTTCTGGATAGATAATGCACGCATGTGGTTCAAATATCAATGCCTCTCTGCCCTCCCAGCCATTCACTATCCCTTGATCAGTCAGCGATTCCTTCTTTCCTGTCCCCATGGTACATATTTGATGTCCTTCCATATTGTTATATAAAGTCCTCTCACTTTTTTCTTCTTCCCTTGGACCAGTGTACTAGGGTTTCTTTCTCTTGATCTCTTTGTTGATGGGCATCTCTGGTTTTCATGACCACAGGGGTACTGCAGTGAACACTCTGTTCCTACAGGTCACATTACGTGTGTGCAGGTGTGATCATGGGGCAAGTGCACGAGCACACCTGCCAGGTCAAAGGGAAGTGCTTTTAGGTTTCTGAAAACCCCTCCTAGTGTCCCTTCGTGGAAGCCTCAGCCCCATTTGCTCTCTTTCCCACAGCATTGCTTACAGAATGTTAGCAGTCTTACATAGTTTTGGATCTGTCAGTCCTGCTGAGGTTTAAAATGGTATTCGTGAGCTGGGCTTGGTGGCCCATGCCTATAATCCCAGTGGCTTGGGAGGCTGAGGCAGGAGGATCTCAAGTACAAAACCAGCCTCAGCAATTTAGTGAGGTCCTAAGCAACTTAGCGAGACCTGTGACTAATAAAATACAAAATAGCTCTGGAGATGTGGCTCAGTGGTCAAGTGCCCTTGGGTTCAATCCCTGGTACAAAAAAAAAAAAAAAAAAGCATCAGAATTTGTGCGATAAAAGCAAAAACGGTGTTTAGGAAAGTTTATAACTTCCTGTCTTACCTCAGGTCACTGATTTTAGGCCTTCCTTTGTTTCACTTGTCTGGAATCAGAGATCTGAGGTTTTTTTTTGTTGTACATTCAGAAGGGAGAAAAAGTAGAGCACAGTAAACCCTGAACAAAAGAGAAGGAAGGAATAAAAGACAGGACAGAAATTAGTGACATAGAAAGCAGAAAAGTGTAGAAGTGGATTCTTGCAAAAGTTGGTTAAGAAGAAAGAGGACATTCCTTGCAGATGCCGTGAGAGCAGGTGTGGCTGCCACCTCCATCTCGATCTGCCCAGGCCTTCATTGAGGCGACTTGTCCAGTGGAAACCTCTCTGAAGGCAGAGCCTGGTGCCCCTAAGCCTCCTGTTCTCCTCCCTCTGGGGCCCCTAGTGGTATTTTGCTACCTGTGCTCCCTGAGCTCACTGCTCTTCCTACCCTCTTGCTGTTTTTCCAGGTCCTCTTTGTTCCCCTCTCATGTGACCACTAGCCCCTCTTCTCCCAGGGATTCACCGCTTCCCCTTCTTTGGTCTTCTCCCCTTCCTTCCCCAACCCACTGCTGCTTCTGTAAGCCACCGTGTGTGCCTGCCTGTGGCTTAACACTTTCTTCTGTCATTGTCTGTCTGTGTGTGGGTCTTTCTGCATGGTTTGGAGAATATTTTTGGAAGTAAGGCTTGTGATGTAGCCCTAGCCTAGTAATACTTAGAGTATTGTGTTTTTGAATGAATGTTCTTATAGGAAAATGTTTTGATTTCCAAGTGAGTGGAAGATGAATGGGCTTTAAGATCTGGGTCTTGTGGTGAGCCTGGCTTTGAGTGCATGGATTCCTGCTGATGCAGCTTGGTGTCCTAGTTGATATAAATGCTGGTCACAGTGTGCTGCAGAGGGTACTTTGTGAAATTTTTGAATATTATTAATTATTGTTAGAAATATTGTACATCAAAGTGACCAGCCACTTTAAAGGCTATAGAAGAAATATAGTACCTGTTTATATTTTAGTGTATTTTTTTAGTGGTGCTGGGGATTGAACCCTGAGTCTAGTGTGTGCTGGGCCATGCCCAGCTCTGGATTCTGTTTTTACCTGAAGGCTGATGTGTTGTGTAGTCCCCGTGCTTCACTTGGGTATCATACTGCATGACATTACTGTATTATTTTATTTGTGAACAAGTGATTAAACTGTAATGTATTTAAAGTATATTTTATAGGCAACTCTTTTTACTGTAACCTTGGTCATAAACAGTGCATTCCTTAGTTCTTAAATCTTTTCCTCAGATGCCCTCAGGTAAATACAACCTAGAATTTATAATACCATTCAATCTTTTTAGATGTCACAGTGGTACTTTGAAGAAATATGCCTATATTCTTTGCCTGGGGCTTTTGTAATTGTTCCGCGGGTTCAGAGGAGTCTGCTCCTTGGCAGTGAGGGAGTCTTGATGACTTGAGAGCTCCTCAGGGTGGAGGACCAAGCGGAAGCATCTCTGCTGTGTTGGCATATCTTTAGATAGAAGCAGAACAAGCACCAAGCTTTTGACTGAAACAATGCAAAATGCTTTCTGTCTATTCCTGAGCTTAT
This sequence comes from Ictidomys tridecemlineatus, assembly GCF_052094955.1. Lineage (NCBI taxonomy): Eukaryota > Metazoa > Chordata > Mammalia > Rodentia > Sciuridae > Ictidomys > Ictidomys tridecemlineatus. The sequence continues at coordinate 3,286,578 of NC_135482.1, read as the reverse complement.
AGTGAAATTTCATGTTTTTTTACAGCAAGAGTTTTCCTTTCTCAGCTTAGATAAAACCTGTGGTAAGCCCTTTCTTCTAGTTCAATCAGTTTGAATTATTTCAGTAAAGTTTTCAGTTGGAGACAGTAGTTTAAGGAGTATTTTTCCTTTTTTAGCTGTTAATGTGAGCCTTCTGAAGCATTTGGGATTATAGCAGAATAAAGAGTTCTATGAAAGGAAGTGCTTATAAGGTCGACAAGACCAGTCTGTTTTACTATTCTAGTAACCGAACTTTCCCCCTTTTCTCTTAGGTTCTTGATCATTACGGATCACTTTCTGAAAAGCCCGGAATTGGTGCAAGCCATGTATGCCAAACTGAGCAATCAAGAAAGGTAACCCCAAAACCAGTGTGGTTTGAGTATTTAGCATTCCATATGGTGCATCCTGCTGCTGGACTGAGAAGCTGTGCGGTTTCCTGGTTGGCACAGACCTCTAAGTACATGCTTCTGTGTTGGTGCTGGTTTTAAATTGCTTGGCTGACATTATAGCTTGACCACAGTAGGCAGTGATTTACGTAGAATTGCAGGATTCAGGTTGGTGCCGTTATGCAGTAAAAGAATATTTTAAAAAACAGAAAACACTTCAAGAACAAAATGTTATGCTTGTGCCTTAATTTTATAATAGTGATTTATTCAACTGTGTATTATATAGATGTGCATTTGACATGTGCTCATTTGTTTATATCATGGTCTGATTATATGGAATATGCTCTGCTAGGTTTATAGTTTTTTTTTGGTTTTAATTGTCGATGGAGTTTTATTTAATTTATTTATATGTGGTGCTGAGAATCGAACCCAGTGCCTTACACATGCTAGGCAAGTGCTCTGCCACTGAGCTACAACCCAACCCCTAGGTTTATAGTTTTTGATAAGTAATTCAGATGAAAAGAAAATTGTATCTGCCTGGGGCCCTTGGCTGCTATAGCACCTGGTGCTGAGACTTTGGTTCAGGCCTCCTTGTGACAGCAGTGAAGATATGGCTGCAGTGGGGACTTTTAGCCTTGTTCGGATTCAGTTTCTTGATTTGTAAAATAAGAGGTTTGAAGAAAATAATTTGCAGGACATTTTCTGTTCCAATAGTATGTGTCTTATTAGAAGTATTGCCTTAGTGTTTTCAGAAATCACAGATCTAATGATCAAAAACTTAAATATTTTACAACTTTTTAAAATCATAAACAAAGTCTTTATAATTGCATTGGTTTTGGAATTATTACTATGTATTTATGTTCCAGTATTTAAGCTTTACACACTTTTGTAAGGTTTTGCTAAGTAAAAAGTCTTCAAAAATAAAGAAAAGTTCATGCTTGTAAAATCAGTTTAAATACCAGTTTTATAAATTTGGTACTCCCACCCCCACTGCTACCATATACATGCATTCATTGAAGAAAAATAATAATTTATATTGTTTTGACCTAAAATAAATGTATAATATTTAGTACTAATATTTGCTAATTGCTTTGTAGTAGGGAACACCAGAATATAAGGAGAATGCACAGCTTAATTGTAGTATAATATTCAAATTTCTATCTTCCATGTTCCTGCCAAATTTTATATACTTATATATAGTTTTTTAAATGTGTATCACATTGTGTGTGTGTGTGTGTGTGTGTGTGTGTGTGTGTGTGTGTGTGTGTCTGTGCACTTAATCACTGAGCCACATTCCTAGCCCTTTTTATGTTTTATTTTGAGACAGGGTCTCACCAAGTTGCTTAGGGCTTCGATAAGTTTCTGAAGCTGGCTTTGAACTTGTGATCCTCCTGTCTCATCCTCCTGAGTCACTAGGATTATAGGTGTGTGCCACCGTGCCAACCAAATTATATTATTAAACTAATCCATTGCAGAACTAAATTGGATGATAAACTAATGACTTGTTGTTGTCACTCAAGGAATTCCCACCTGTAGCAGGTGCTTCCTTGTCCATGCCAGGTTCTGCTCTTGAGTCTCTAGTGTGTTCTCTTCCAGCTGTGTGCTGCCATCTCATCATATCATTGTCAGGCACTGTGTCCCTGCTTGCTTGTGGCACACTGCCATTAGGTCATTCGTGCTTGAGGACAAGGACTTGATCCCTCTTGTTTTTTGGTGGCCACATGTCCAGTTAGTCCTGGGCACATAGCAGGTGCTCAAAAAGTTTTTTTTGTTTTGTTTTTTTTTACATTGAAGACATGAGTGAATGAATGAATGTTTTTACTCCTCCACGAAAGGCTTATCTATTGGCCAGGTTAATGTGATACCATCTGCCAAGCTAGAGACCTCAACTATCCTCAGCCCTTCTCCTGACCTTTCTGTTTCACACCAGTCAGTGAGCTGCATCAGCTGCACCATCTCAGGGTCTTGACAAATTCTTTCCTTCCTGCCACAGCCTTAATTGCTTTTGTGATGTCCTTGATGCACACACTGTGTTTAGTTTGTCACTCATCCATTGGTGGGCACATCCTTATCTGGTGACTAGCTGTCATTTTATAGTTGTCCACTAAAGTGTCAGTCTGGGGTGTGCAAGTCTAGCCTGATGAGTAAGGCAAGAAAACGTCAGATCACCTACCCATATTTATCATTATCAGAAATTGAGTAAGTTTTAATGCCTAGATTGAGTCTTAATAGACACATAGTTTCTAGTTAAATTACAGATGTGGGAAGTATGTCATGTGAATTTTTTTATTGGTCAAAAAACCTATTAAGGGGCTGGGATTGTGGCTCAGTAGTAGATTGCTTGCCTAGTACGTGCAAGGCCCTGGGTTCGATCCTCAGCACCACATAAAATAAAATAAAATGAAGATATTGTGTCCAACTTCAACTAAAAATAAAATAAAATAAAATATTTTAAAAAAAAAACCTATTAAGTCAAAGCATGTTGTTGCCTGATGGATTGTCCCTGTGGAGATTCCGTGAGTTTCTGTGTGTTCTGAATGCCGAGGCACCACAGTTACCCAGCATCTGATATCAAGAAAGGGGCACTGCTGTTTTGTAGCATTTGGTATATAGGTGGTAATGATATTGTCGTTCTGGAGTAACTGTCAGTTAAAAACAGGTTTGTAGCTCTTGGTCTTAGGGAGGCAGCAGAGATTTCCTCTCTGTCCATGTGTTCCTTTGTGCCCAGGGCAGGAAAGGTTGGGACTCAGAGGAGGCACATCTGGGTTGCTTCAGGATGGAAGTTGGGGGAAGGATCTGCTAATTCTTGGGCCCCAGAGAGTAAGTTACAGCACTTTTAGAAATAATGAGAGTTTAAAGTGATATTCTAGGATTAGATCTTGGTCTTCCCCAAAATGCTTATTTTATACACAAATATGTGATTTAATCAGAAATTTAACATTTAGTTGATCACATTCTAAATGTAAGAAAGGTCACTGGGAACCAGTTCATCTTTGTTCTGTCTTTTGTGCTATTGCGTAGTAACTGCTTTTTCTATGAATACGTTACCGTTGAAAACATTTATACTTTTCCCTTACATTTGTATATAGTGCTTGTTAACGTAGGTCAGGGACCTTCCTTCCTTCCTTCCTTCCTTCCTTCCTTCCTTCCTTCCTTCCTTCCTTCCTCCCTCCCTCCCTCCCTCCCTCCCTCCCTCCCTCCCTCCCTCCTTCCTTCCTTCCTTCCTTCCTTCCTTCCTTCCTTCCTTCCTTCCTTCCTTATCTTTATTTATTTTATTTATTTTTATGTGGTGCTGAGGATCGAACCCAGGGCCTCACATGTGCGAGGCAAGTGCTCTGCTGCTGAGCTATAACCCCAGCCCCGGTCAGGGATTTTTCTAAGCACTTGACAGATGTTAATAAAACTCTCATTCACCCTAGAAGATTTGTACTGCTGCTGTACCTGCCTAGTTGATGTGGACACTGGGGAGGAGTTCTGTGTGGCTGCACCAGCTTGCAGGGGACAGGTGGCAGCCTAGGCTTCATGCAACTGGTCTGACTCCAGTCCCTGACAGTAACTGTAGCATGATGCTGCCTCAGGGAAGTCCACTATGGTCAAATGACATTCATGTTATAGTGAGGAATTTAAAACACTCATCAGCACACAGGGTAAGGACCTATAAATCACTTACTTTTAACATTTTTAAGAGAAGATGACCTTTCTCTCCTAGGGTTTATTTCTCCTGAATGTCCATCAGTCCATGTACTTCGCTAACACCCACATGGCAAGTGTGACCCTTTGGATGCCACGGTCAGTCGATCCACTGCTGCCTGTTGGTTCAGTGAGTGAGCGAAGAATGGATGTCGAGCCTCAGTGTTACTGAGATTGGATTTTAATGGCGTGGGCTTTATAGTTCACACCTGTGTGGCAGTGGGGCTTCACCAGATGGCAGCCTCAGCAAGACTCTTCTAAAAGCACCAAGCAGAAGTTTTCTGGCTCAAGATTGGTACCTTTGTTTCTCGTGCCTTATAAATCACATATATACTCACGGGAGCAATGTATCATCCTAGCAAATTTTTTTGTAAATATGTGTGATCACATAAGATTGAAGACAGTGGGGGTCTAAGTGCAGAAGGACATGCAAAAGGAAAAGACCAGGGTAAAGGGGAGGCACAGGCACCAAACCTCTCTATGGGTTTTTTAAAAAGTATTTTTTTAGTTAAAGATGGACACAGTACCTTTGTTTATTTATCTTTATGTGGTGCTGAGGATGAACCCAGTGCCTCCCCCGTGCTAGGTGAGTGCTCTGCCACTGAGCATAACCTCAGATATCCCCTCACCCCGTGGTTTTAGTGAAAGCAAAATTGTGTTACTTGATTTACTTCAGTGAGTTATGTTGAATGCCTAGTGTGAACAAGGCTCTGTCCTTGTTCTTGAGGGAGATGCCAGGGTGAACGTGCCCAGCCTTCAGCCATGCAGCCTCTCAGTGAACTACCGGAGACAACTGTGGGAAAAGTGAGCCGAAAAGTGAGCGTGTTGTTAACCATATTGGAAGACACGTCTGCGGAGGGGCCAGGGTGGGTGAGGAGCCCGGGTTGGGTACAGCGGTCCCTCAAGGCTTCTGTGTCAAGTGGACCTTGTGAGAGGTGCGCTCAGATCCTCCAAGGTCCTGCCAGTTCTGTGCCAACAAGCGGGCCCTCTCCATTGGCAGATATGGCACAGCAAGAACAGGTGGAATCCTTGGGTGTGTTTGGAGAATACTGAAAACTGCACTTTGTGGAATAGAAGATATTCTCAAGAGAGCAGTGGGAGAGAGCACTGAGTGGGAGGTCAAGGCTGAGTTTTGTTTTGGTCACAGAGTTTTTCTGTTCATTCAACGAACATTTATCGAGTGCTGCTGAATACCCTGGACAGACCCCTGCTGTCACTGTGCTTGCTTTATGTGGGAGTGCAGCGGAGGAAGGGAGCAAGCTGTGAACTCTGCCAACAACTGAGGGGAGTTGTGGGTGGGGCACCTCAGTGTCCAGAGAGCCCTGCGGAAACTTGAGTCCTGGGGCTGTGGGATAGCCTGGGACCCAAGGACAGGGAGCGTTGGGGCCAAGCTGAGTGGGTTGCTGGTAATTTCTACCAAACAAATACTAACACCAGTTCTTTACAAACTTGACCAAAAAATAAATAAAAACAAAATCAACTCATTCTGCACAGCCAGCATTAATCTGATGCCAAACAGGGTGTGGGGAGGCATCACAAAAAGACAACTACAGACCAAAATGCCTGGCCATCCTCCTGTGTGGGTTGGGGTTGGTCTGGCCTTATGGCCCAAGGATGGCCATTGTTTTTAAGATTATATATGAACAGGGGAGAGCAGAAGCATCTTGGCATTATCTCAAGAGAGGGACTATGTGTTTGCTTGTTTTAATTTTGATTAGTAGTTGTTATAAGAAAGCTGTGATTAGGGGGAGGGTTTTTTTTTTTAAAAGATGTTGATGGACCTTTATTTTATTCATTTATTTATATTCGGTGCTAGGAATTGAACCCAGTGTCTCACACAAGCAAGGCAAGCGCTGTACCACTTAGCCACAACCCAACCTTAGAGGGAGTTTTGAACATTCTGGTCTATAAGTGATTTTTCCTGTTTTGACCATGTTGGCTCTATTTTACTTGAAGTAGTAGACAGTTTGTGTTACTCTTGGTAAGGAATTTTCACTGAAGTACATTTCCGCCCATTTACTAAACATTTTGGATGCTCATTCTCTTTCTAGTTAAAAATAAATGAGGATTATGCATATAATCCCAAATCAAAATGTGATTTTCATCCAAGGTCTTTTTTGATCTATGTGGATAGATTAGCCTGTTGGCCGTTAATTTTTCCTAAGATCATTGATTATTCAGTGGAGATCATTATTTGATTATTTAATTATTGATATAAAGTGGCATAGGTTGGCCTTCAGAATTGTGTTTTGGTAAACAAAAATAATTAAAAGCAGAAGAAAGCTGGCCTCTCAAGAAAGGCCATGGAGTGAGTGGGGAAAGCATGGGCCACTGGCTGCAGGGGTGCTGGCTCAGCTTCCCGGAGAGGTGACTCTGCGGGGGTTAGGTGACCTCACCGAACCTTTGCACCTTTGCACACCTTTGGTATGAGGTGAATGACAGGACCTGCCTCCTCGAGCTTTCTGTGAGGATCCAGTGAGATCCTATGTGTAGAATGCCTGTCTCGACTCTAAGTAACGGATAAATGTCAGCCCTTCCACCTGGCTGCTGTTCCTGTGGCTGTGTTCACAGAGCTTAAACTGACCACGTAGTGACAGGTATGAAAGGTGCATTAGTCTTGCTTCCATAGCCAAGTTATAGCAGAGAAATCAAGATTTTGAAAAATAGGTAGTGGATGAAGGTTAGCTTTTATTCATAAAATTTTCCTAGACATTATAATAAAGTAAGGAATTTATAATAAAAATATCACCTTAAAGTTGTCTGTGTAGGTGTTTCTGGTGTGCTACAGTTTTGGTGGAGCTATTTTATGTTCACAGGGTCACGCTGCTCGACCTCATGATAGCCAAGCTGGTGGGAGATGAGCCGTTGACCAAGGATGATGTTCCAGTGTTTCTGCGCCACGCCGAGTTGATTGCAAGCTCCTTTGTGGATCAGTGCAGGACTGTGCTGAAGCTGACCTCTGAGCAGCACACTGAGGACGAGGTAAGTGCCTCGGGTGAGGGAGTAAGCAGGCTTTCCAACCCAGTCACTCTTCTGGGAGAACTCACTCTGAGAAGCTTGGAAGGATGGCCTTGAGTCCTGTGTCTTATGCTGGGGTACTTAAAAAATGCAGATGAGGGAAAGCAGTGCCCTTGTTCCTGCAGGCAGAGTCAGTGACTTTCAAAGTGGCTTGCACATTTTTCAGGGCAGATAATGTCAGATCCATGTGTTCCTAGGTGGACATGTCGGTGAGGTTGTTCTGCCACCAGCTTGTGAGTTGGCTTTCTTCTGAATGGCAGCTTTGTGAGGGTAGGAGGTCATCGTCATGGTACTGAATGTTCATAGTGGGCACTTTAGCAAATATTTGCTGAATAAATAAGGAGTAGTACATTGTGAATATCTTTTAAAAACGTCATTACAAACATTCCAGGTAAAGAATTTCCCATAATTTATTTGACCAGCTGCCTGTAGGTGGACGTATAGGTTTGCTAGTTACTTCTACTTATGGTAAATGGTGCTGTCATAGATGTCTTTACAGTTAATCTTTTCACATCACTAACTGACGTTACTAACCTGCAGTGCAGATCCTTGCAGTGCAGTTTCTAGGTATGCAGTATATACCTTTCAAACCTTTTGGTATCTATAACTATTTTCTACCTTCTAGAAAATTCACTTCTCCTAGCTATTGTGGGAGCTTTCCAGTTGTAGCACCTGCTGCCCCTCTCGGCCACTCCAGGTGGCTTTCTTCCCTCCCGCCTATCCTTGAGCACTGGGCCTGGTCTCTGTGGAGGGCACAGGCCTAGCTGGCGTCACTTCTGTTCCTGCCTCTTCGCTGGAGAGTCTCTCTTTATATGTACCTATTCCTCCTTCCCTTTCGAGGTAAGGTTGGAATTGTTCTTTTTCTGGAAATCTGCTCAGTAGACAAAAGGAATGCTCTCTGCTACTGTCGCAGGGAGGACTCCATATGCAATGGGCCAGAGAGCAGGCATCTGGCTCCCCTTCTGTGAGACTGGAGCAGGCCAGTGCCACCAGGGCTGAAGCCAAAGGCAGAGGGATAGGAGAGGACTTTTTTGGGTAACGGAAGTGCATACACTGCTGTGCACTTGTGGGTGAGATTTACTGCATCTGAGTTATACCTTAGTAGAGTTGATTTGAGTTTGAACATATTTGAAAAAAAAAATGGTAAGTCTGTTGTGTACTGATTGGAATGGGCCAGTGGAGTGGAGTGAATGATGCTGGCAGTAGGCGGACAAGTAGGTGGAGGGATTGGAATCCAGAGAGGACCCCCACCACTGCCAGGGGGGAGCAGAGAGCACAGAAGTGGCACAGCCATCCCAGAGTGCTGTGTGCAGCGGTGCAGAGCCCTTAGCTCCTGTGGTCGGTGCCGCTGTGACGGTGACTGTTCTGCACGAGAGTGGGTTTCTGTGCCCGTGCTTTGGCTCAAAGCCACTCTGCTGTGGGTCTTCTCTGCTAGGTCACCCGATCAGGTTCTGGCTCACTGACCTTTTCTGTGGTAGAGAAGAGGGAGGTCCTTTCTCACTCTTTGCATTTGCTTTCTGGGGATAGATTTCCCTGTTTCCAGCAGGAGGAGCCGTGAGCTGTGCTTCAGAAAGTTTTAAAAATTTCTCTAGGAGACAGGAAGACATAACACTGCACTTGTTAAGTCACAGCTTTGGTCCATTCCCAGGACTTGTGTTGAAAGCATTTCAGTACTGTAGTACGGAGTTACTTAGTGGGTTTTTTTTTTTTTAAGGAAAATTTATGTTTTCCCCTTAAATAGTTGTTTCTCTAAGGTGGGAGGAATTATATGTTAATGGAGTAGGAAAAGCTGAGATAAGAAGTGCATCAATCTGCACACTCATGACTCATGCAGATTAATGCACACTTGCTGTACTTCAAGATAGGTGCAAAAGTAAATAAAGTAAATGCCACAGTAGTTCTTAAGAAGACCCCATGTGTGTGTTTAAAATAGTTCCCAGTGTAGTTGGCCTGCACCAGCTTCTGAGTTGGGTACCACACACTGAGGATTTGAGCTAGGTATCCATGGTTGGCTGGAAGTCACCTGTGGCAGAGGCATCTGTGCCCAAAAGTCAGTGAGAGCTACATCCAGGGCTCACTTCTCTCCCCTCTCAGCAAAGCCCACGCTCACCCATTGGTGGCACTCTTGCAGATGATGTAGTCAATAAAGTTCTCATAATTCAGTGGCTGGAAAGTGAGAGTGAGAAGGGTCATATTAATTGTGTTTGTTTTTTAATTTATATACCTGGCCATAGAACCCGAAGTTCTGTGCACGTGTTCTTTTATAGAATTCATCTTGGGTTCTCATGTCAATGCACCCACTCTTGTTTCCAGGTTGGATACGTCTTGTCAGCTCCAGAATGCTTAATCTGTAAGATCTGAGATTTAGTTTCCCACATCTTGTTTACTGCTCATGAGCCTTGCCTTTCCTCTGAATGCTCAAAAAACATTTCTTTTAACTTCATATTTCCTTACATCTGTATGTGGTGAGAATTATTCTTAGTTTGTAGGGTTTTCATTCTTAGCTCTTGCAACTACATATTAAATCATTTTACACAGTTGGCAGTTAATGTATATTCATGGAATAAGTAAAAATAGTGTTGTTTTATTCCATTTTGATAAGGGCTTAAATTATTGCATTATGCAAATAATATTTTCTCTGTTGTGAAAAATTATTTAAGCTAGAGCAAAGTTAAGAAGTTTCCTTCCTTTTGCCTAGCCCCTGTTTTCTACAGAGCTATTTGCATGTATTTCTGTTTTTTTCCCTAAAGATATTTGTTGTATATACACACAACTACATGCTTTTTATTTCCTTTTTCACATTATTGCATATGATGTTCTTTAACTTGGTTTGTCACTTACTTGTGATAAAACTTATATATCTTTCCATCTCAACACTAATGCATTTGTTAATATTTGAATAGCATCTCACTATTTAGATGCACCATAATTTTTTCATTTGTTTCTTATAGATACTTCAATTGTTTCCAGAGTTTTTTTTTTTTTTTCCATAATTGTAGTTGGACACAATGCCTTTATTTTTATGTGGTACTGAACCCAGGTCCTTGCATATGCTGGGTGAGCACTCTACCGCTGAGCCACAACCCCAGCCCTCCAGGTTTGGTTTTTAAAAGAAACTTTTAAAAATAATGCTACAGTAAATATCCTTCTAGGCATTTCTTTGCAATTTTGGACAAGTAAATCTGGGATTATCAATACCCAGAAATTGATTAACAGGTCAGAGAGTTACATTTTAGAGACAGTTCTAAATGAAAGAACACTGCAGTGCAAGACTGTGAGTCACAATGGTCTTAGTCAGCTTTCTCACTGCTATGAATAAAGGACTTGACCTGAACAATTGTAGAGGAGGAAAAGTTCACTCAAGGGCTCATGGTTTCAGAGGTCTCAATCTATAGACAGTGGAGTCCATTCCTCAGAGCTCAAGGGAGGCAGAACATCTGGTGGAAGATTGTGGCAGAGGGAACCAGCTCACGTGATGATCAGAAAGCAGAGAAGTCTTCACTTGTCAGATACAAACATGCACTCAAAAGCCACACCCCCAATGCCCACCTCCTCCAGCCACACCCACCATTTGATTTAACCACTCAGTTAATCCCCATCAGGGGATTAATTCACTGATTGGGCTCATCTGCTCACAACCTAATCATTTCTCCTCTGAATCTTCTTGCATTTTTCTCCCAGATGAACTTTTGGAGGGACACCTCACATCTAAACCATAACAACAACCCTTTGCAAATCTAACTGATTACATTTCTCTACTGTTTTTCAGGGCCAGTATGTTCATTTATTTTGCATATTAAGTTATCTTTGACATTGACAGTTAATTTTGTTTGAATTTATTTGTAGTGTATTTAGCTTTTAGAATTTTTTGTTTGTTCTTAATGTAGTTAGGCTTATCAATGTTATCCTTAATGACCTGAATTTTTTTGTCAAATTTAGAAATTTAGTAAACTTCTCCACTTACAACGTGGACATATTTACCTGTAAACCCCATTTCTTTCAGTTCCTAGACCACACTTTTGATTAATATAGAAATTATTTTTAGATAAGAAGTGATGTGTGGATTCAAATGAATTATTTATGTCCTTTGACTGTGGAAGATTTTATAAAGTCCCTGGTATGCGTCGGGGTGGGTTTGAGTATTTCTGTATTGCTGGCATGTGGACTTGGAAGTCTCCCACCTCTGCATGCCTGTTTTCTGTGCATGTAAGTGGGGTGTCCTTGAGCATGAACTTTTCCCTCTGCTGAGCAGTACATACCCCTTGCTTCTCAAATGTTGACCTGTTACCGAGTCAGATCATGTTGTTTTCAACTGCTTTTAGTACTTTCTGATGTAGGAAGCTGCTGCATACGTTTGGATCCATTTCTAGATGTTTAGCTTTTATAGAAGGAGCCAGTACGATGTTAACTGGAGAAAGGAAACGTAAAGAACTACATGTTTGTATGTAGCAAAGGAACGTTTAAATGAACATGTGTCCGTGTATGTTTGTTACATGCATGTAAAATGTATTTAATGAATACATGCAGAACTGGCCTTTGCAGAAGGCAACGATTAATTACATTCTGTCCTGATACAACTAATTTGTATATCTTTGGGCAAAAATATTGGCATCATTTTTATTCTTATATCACTTACAAAGGTATAGAATGGCTCAAACGCTGAAGGTTAGAGAGATGAGTTGGACCAGGAGACCAGTCTTTTTTTTTTTTTCTTTTGCCCTTTCAAAATGTTTTGGAATGTTGCTCCTTTTGTTTGCGTATGTCTCTCAGTACCTGATTTAATTAATATAGTTTTAGGGTACTTTTAAATATCTGGGAGGACATTTTACTCGTTACCCTTAGTTTTTTAAGAGTGATTTTCCTGGCTGTTAATTTTAATTTCCAGATGCTCATTAGGAACACATTATTAATAAAAGGACTTTAATGATGAAAATTTGGCATGTTTAAGGTGGGGATAAATTAATTTTCTTTTGGGTTTATTTTGGTTAATATCATAGAATTTAGGACTGGAAAGACACTTCCAGTGCATGTCTTTCAACCCCTTCATTGTCTCTTTATTTCTGTCTTTTAATCATGGAAAATTCCAAATAGACTAAGAGAAGAAAGTGTAGTGAAGCTCAGTCAGCCGTCCCCAGCTTTAGTGTCCTCATTCATTCTTTTCCTTTTTTCTGGTTCATTCTGTATGTGTGTGTGTGGGGGGGTGCAGGATTGAGCCAGGACCTCAGGCCTGCTGGACAGGGCTCCCCCTGAACTACTCCAGTCCCACAGTTCACTCTCGTTTCATCCACAGACTTATACCCCTAAAAGATGAGGAGTCATCAGACACAAGTGCATCATAATTAATGTACCTATAAAGTTTAACAGGAAAATTTTAATACCAGATAAATAGTGCACAGATTTTCTCCATTGTCTGATAAACTTTTTTCGAGTTCATTTTTCAAATATGGATGCAGATAATGGCCATGCCTACAATGGGTTAGGTCTCCACCTTCCTTAAATACCTAGGCTTTCCTTTCCTCCTCTCCTCTTGTGTGCTAGCTGCAGCTAAGGTGCCGGCATCTTTTCCTCGGGTGTTGCCTACGGTTCCGATGTTGGTGTGTGCGTCTCTGGTGGGTTCTGCCTGTGGAGGAGGGTTAGTTCTTGAGGTGTGTTTGGATATGGGTTACTGTTTTGCAATTGTGTTTCGTTGCTGTGGTGCCCACTTTCAGCAGAGGCGCAGAATGCTTGGCCTTCTATATCTGAGGTGTTGGTGGGCCTTGATGATTACTTCAATCTCCCAACTGTTGAGATGTGAAGCCTTGGCATTTTGACTGTCACAGTCATTTGTCACTTATTAGCAGGCATATTTTATAAAGAGAAACTTTCCCTAGCCAACTGTTAGGCTCCAGACAGTATGGTTTAGTTAAGGCAAGGAAATGCTTGATTGCCCCTTGATTCAGTCTTCAGAGTAATTGGTCAGTTCTGTGCCCTCACTCCAAGGTGACCAGTGAGCTGGTTTAATTAATTATCTTTGTGGCATCATGACTTTAAAACTGCCTGGCTTATGTTGAGGTGTGATTGTTCCTGATGTTTTTCACTTACTGATATCTCTGGGGTGTCTCTCAGCTTCCTCGCCACATGGTGTCTGCACGAGCTCTGCCTCACCCTGATCAGCCAGCCATTTCTCAGGAGAAATGGGAAAGAGGGTGCCGGAGCCCTGAGACATTCATACATTAGCTCAAGTCTCCATGTTCAAAGTACAGTTTCAGAGTTCTAATCTAGATCCCCCCTCAACTCTGTAATTAGCAAATAAAGCTATGAAGTAAGGTTAAAGATCCAAGGCATTAGAAATGTGCTATTTCTTGCTATTTATTTTATGATTTCTAGATTAAGATATTACCTTTAAATGTCCTAGTTAGAGAATAATAAGTACATGTTTGGTATTAACAAAGTAATTTATCCTTCTTTTGAAGAATGTTAACTTTATGACCTAAGCTTATAGTCTCTACCACATTTTGTCAAATGCTTTAACAGTGGGGCTTAAAAGTTCTATAAAGTTCTGCTTCTTTGAATTCCATGTAGACCACCTAATACCATGAAGTTGGTATGTGGTAGCTCCTTGTCATGTACTCTGTTTGATGTAGATCGTTTAGTAGTTATGTGAATTTACATGTTCAAATAATATTATCTTTTCCAACCCAGCAAGATACTGCATATAAGTTTTTATTTACCCAGAAATAATACAGAGATCTTGAAGCCAGAGTTTGTCAACCACAACACTTTACAGGATTCCTGTGGACAAGAAATTAATGTATTTCATGGGATATTTGCATCTTTAAAGTAGAACTTGAATACTGGAAACGCTTTAAAAAGAAAGTATTTGCATAAATGTTATGTACGCGTAGCTAGTAATTTTGAACATTTATCCCACTGTTGGAAGGTATTTTTGCTTGAATAAGAACTTTTCTGACTCTTTGCTCCAAGAAGACACATAATGACACATAATCTTGCATTCTCCCTGGTGGATGTCTGCTGTTAGGGAGATGATTATTTGAGGACATATATAATACTTCTATTTTGTTTTGCATGGTTCAGTTTCTCCTTTCAGTAATTACATTACTAAACGCAGTGTTGCATGTTACTTTCATATTTAACGTTGTATTCCATTCTCTCCTGGTGATCTATAAAATGAAATCATTTAGCTTCTCACGTACTTTGCAGGAGGCTCTGGCCACCATTAGGCTTCTGGATGTGCTGTGTGAAATGACGGCCAACACCGAGCTGCTGGGCTATCTGCAGGGCTTTCCTGGCCTGCTGGAACGTGTGGTCGGTGAGTGAAGTACACACATGGTGTTTTAGTTAAGAAATCTTTGACTCGTCATGCTGCTATGTAAATCCAAACACAGGTTCTTAATTTTCAGTTTTCTGATGCACTTTGAGGGTTTTGGGTATTTCTTCTTGAGGGGAGTCATGTGTTGTGGTACTAGCTCAGGCTTCAGAGGCTCGTGGACCTGAAGCCTCATCAAGTTTCACCACTTCCCTCCTGTTGACCTTGGAACACCTGCTCAGGAAGATGGGCACAGTGAGACTGTGGTGCGGGTGCTGGCAATGGGTATGTCACCAGGAGGCATGTGACCAAGATGATGGGGAAAGGAAGAGGGGAGGCTTGTGACCATGAAGATGATTTTATTTTTTTTATATTACTTTAACTTTATGAAACTTGGCAGGAAATTTTTCACAATTTTATTTACTGAATGCATAGAAAAGTACTTTATGTGTTTTATATATTCTGTTCTTACAGGAAAGCAGTTTTAAGCAGGAAGCCATTATTTGAAGTATTACTATCTTTACTAAAAAGCTATTTGGAAAATAATTCAAATGGAACCTGCTCCTTGTGGTTAGCCGAGCTTTGGTGTTGGTCATCTCTGTTCCCTGCTTTCTTCCATTAAAGAGGCCACGCTTATGCTGGAGGCCCATAGACTAAGGAAAGTGACTTTGTATCAGAGGCTAAGATACCTAGCAGTCAGCTGCGGGAGGTGCTAGAATCCCCTCCTGGGGTGCTATTTTGAGTGCAGTGCTTTTAGTGATAATCAAAATAAAACACCGCCAACCTAGAATCCTTGTGGAGCCAGGACAAGTGTGGGTTGCCATCCCACTCTGCCAAGTTACTAACTTCTCTGTGTGATTTCTCCATTATAAAACTGGGAACCTGATGTCTGCCATTACTAGGTTTGGCGAGAGGGTTAAGTGAAATAATGTGGAAACACAAACTCACAGGTCTTAGAAGATCATCTGTTTTCCTAGGCTCTGGAGAGTATAACAATGTTATTTTTCTGACTGTGGCTAAAGCAGGTCTGTCTTGGATTATTTGACCATCGAGAAGTGGAAAGCTCTCTTGGTTCTGTGGTGTGGTTTGTTACAGACATGGGCTGTGATTTTTAACTTAGCTGACTCGTTATCAGATGAATTCTTATAGAGAGAAAGGTGTGTGTGTGTGTGTGTGTGTGTGTATGAATGATATTTATTTATTTTGGTAAGGAAGATATTGGGAAATTTTTAGCCAACTTTTCTTTGTAGGTAAAGTAGAAAGTCCAAATCAAGGTAAATAATTATGTCTTATCTCCCTAAAACTAGAGTCAAAAAAATAGAATGCAAAAGCAGAAGAGCCATTTAATCATTATTTAAAGAAAGCTTTTAGTACTCTATCTTTATTTTGCTTTAATGCATTAAAATAAATTAGATTTATTTATGGAAAGCTAGTACCAATACTAAAAAATATTTTCTTGTGTAAAACAAAGTTTATTTATCTTTTTCATTCTAGATCTTTTACGACTAATTCATGTAGCTGGAAAAGATACCACAAACATCTTCAGTACCTCTGGTTGCATAAAAGCAGAAGGTGACATCTCAAATATGGCCGAGGGGTTTAAGTCTCATCTTATTCGCTTGATTGGAAATCTGTGTTACAAGAATAAAGATAACCAAGACAAGGTAAGATGATTTATTAGTATGTGTCATTTGTGCTTTGCCTTATTTAGAGTTTAGACTACATTATGGTTTTGGAGTGAAAAATTGAGGTGGTTAGAAAATAGATTGAGAAGAGATACATAAATTATATATGTAACATCAGTGAAAACAAACATATATTATTCCCATAAATAAACACAATAGATCATATTTATTAACATTAGGATTGTGTTTTTTTTCTAATTTCGTGTTATTTTTGTCCCGAGTTGGAGCTAATTTCTTTTCCTGTACATTACTGATGTTTGTTCACAGCCTGGGCATTTGAACACTGTTATGTCTCCCAGTCAATGAAAATGTGTTTGATAGGCCTAGACAGTTTCTAGCACAAACTAAGCATTAAAGAAACTCTAGTTATTTTGATATTTATTGTAAGAAAAAAACAAAACAAAGGTCCCTTTAATTTCGTCCGTGTTTTACATTTATCAATGATGTTATCAGAAGCTTTTCTTCTGTGTGTTTTGAAGTGAACATATAATTTTAAGTCTTAAGACTTTGGAAAATCAATAGAATGCTTTTAGAAAGCTCTTTCTGAACAGTGTAGAGGCCATTATTTCAGTCATGGGAGAGAGTGATGAGTTGCAGGATGGTTGGGTTGCATGTTTCACATTGAACTAGTGTTTGTTGGAGTCTCTTGAAGTTCTACTTTTGAGTGACTTTTGTTTTGGTTCATTAAATGTGTGGCAGATTATATTTTCCAAGAAGTCTGCAGAAACATGTTATTTTACATATTTTTCTGCAGTGTGACTTTGTCACTCCCCTACCAAGGGTTGGCACCTATCTCTCCATCCCTTTGAATCTGTTCAGCTCTTGTGACTGCTTTGAACAGTATTCCATGGTAGGAGCCATTCTGTACCATTTTGGGCGTAGCTCTTAATTGATCCTGTTTCTAACTTTGTAGCAGCCAATCACCATGCAAGTAGTGCTTGTTCCCTGAGATCACCATGATGGGACTTGGTGAGTCCCCATGGAGAGACCCTGGAGTATGAGATGTAATAAAGACACCTGTCAAGGAGCATCAGGGCACTAACTCTGTGTGTGAGAACTCTGTTGGAAACAGATCCTGCCTTGTTTCCTTATGTGCCCAGCCGATGCCACACAGATTTGGCAAAGCCTTTTCTGAATTCATGACCCACAGCATTGTGAGAAAAAGTGAAAAATGGGGTGGGAGTCCGAGGTTCTCTTTAAGTGAATGGACTAGAGAGCTCCTATTGGACTTAATAGTTATAAACTCTGGACAGAAGACGGCTATCTGAAGACACTCAGATTTTACAAAACAGGCAGATTCTGGAGTGAAATTGACACTTTGAAAAAGGAAATGGTACAGTGTGTGCTATGCAGGGCAGTGGAAGCTTTGGTAGTCTTGCAGTTTGAAAAACCAAAGAAGAGTGTGTGTGCAAACACAGCTATTGGAAATTGAGGGGAGGAGACTGTAAAGGAGAGAGTGAGCCCCACAATCTATGTATCAGTTACTTAAATCCTTGCTGATTCCTGAATTACACGTGTGGAGCAGGCTCTAAGAAGCTAAGCTAAGGACAAAATAATTGTGCCAAGATTTGAGCTTCTACTCCAGAATTCTCAGTTTGTTTCCAGCTAAGATAATTGCCTACCAAAACCAAAATATCAGTCATGCTCTTTAGAGGAATATAACTGAATCCAGAATTTCCATAGCATAATGTCTAGGATACAAACCAAAATTACTTGACATACAGGAAAATGTGTCCTATTCTCAAAAGAACAGATAATTGGTGGAAGCTTTCTGTGAGTTGATAAGGATTTAAAAACAGCATTTGTAGTCTTGTTCAAGGACGCAGAGGAATTTGCATCAGATATCACATGAATGAAAAGATAGGATATCTTGGTAAGGAATAGAAAGTGTTAAAAAAAAAAAAAGAACCAAATGGAAAATATAGAGTTGAAAAAATACAGTATGTGGAGTTAGTAAGAAATTATTGAATGCTTAACATTTAGATAGAAATGTCAGAGGAAAGAGTTAATATAAATGTGTTAGTAGGGTCATCCAGTCTGAAAAACAAAGGGGAATAAATATTAAAAATAACATTTAAAAAGATACCATGTTTTAGAGTAAAGATTAAAAATAAAATGAAGATTTAAAAAGATACTATATTTTGGAGTAATTTGTTACGTAGTGGTTGGTACTGTTAAGGATTCTTTGAGGGCTGGGGTTGTGGTTCAGTGGTAGAGCACTCGCCTAGCACATGTAAGTACTACCTTCAAACCTCAGCACCACATAAAAATGAAGTAAAGATATTGTGTCCACCTATAACTAAAAAATAAATTAAAAAAAAAAAAGAATTCCTTTGAGATAACATCACAGCAGGAAACGTGTCCTTTTGTTAGCTGTCTGCATCCTTTGGCACCCTTCTCATCTCCAAGCAGGCATGAGTGTAAGACTACTAATCTGCCCTTGGAAAATCACTAGACTGATTTTTATTTTTAAAAAACGTTGATAGAATAAGACATTTTACCTTTTTAATGACCAAGACTGCCTTTCTTGAGGAGCACAAAAGAAGTGTTTTTTTCTTGTGTTTAACTACCCTTTTGTTGCTAATTTGGATTGGCCTCTTATAGGAACAAAATAGAGTAACCCTTAAAAGCCTTATGAAATAACTCCCTGAAGTGGGGATCAGGTTGCACCGTAAGTAAATACAGAATGTGACCAAGCTGCTGTAGAGGTCCTGGGGCCCATGGGAAGTCCACAGGGTGCTCTTACTTGTGTGGTGGCTCATTGCTTTGCTGGTTTCTGAGCAAACACTGCAGAGGGGAGGAGGGAGTCAACTCTGAATATTAGAAGGCCTCTGTTTCGCCCCGTTCCTTCCCTGTGCCAACAGAGGCCGGAACCTGAAAGCATTACCTCGGGGGTGTTATTCTTTTTCCAAAGATTCAGAGGCAGCACTAAAATTGTATTTGGGATGTGTTGGAGCTTCTCTGCTCTTGTAGCTGAATCCTGATTCCAATCGGCGTTGTAAACCTTTTCCCTGCTTGTTGTTGCCTCCAGGGGTGGAGTTCAGGAGCACTCAGGTGGCTGCATTCATGGTTTCAGGGAAAAGCAGGTCCTTATCCTTGGACCACTCATTCTCACGGCATTGCCTGGGTGGATTGTTCCACTCTTTCCCAGTTGGAGCCTGGGAGGATGTTTGCCTGTGTCTGCACTGAGACTGAAGATACAACGTGGGACTTTTGTGCCACCTCACCTAGCTTGGGTTCATCCTTCACCCAGAAGAACAAAGGCACTAGCCATGATTTATTTGTTTAGTGTCTGCTGTGTCCCCACATTGTACCCAGTGAGCTGCAGGTGTCACCAGCTTTAATCTTTGCCTTGGTCTTGAACAGCAGGTTCTGCCAACCACATTTCACGGAAGGCCATCCTGCTGGTGCGTTCCCAGGCCTGTGTTCCCTCTCCTACATCCTGGTGCCTCTCATTTGAGAGCTTTCAGAGAGTTTCAAGGAGAAGATTTGAAATGGACCCCCTGGAGGGCTTCACAACAAAGGTGCTGCTAGCCATGTCTCTTGAGTCCCCTCTAGCTTTAACCCTACACTCTGGTGGTCCTCTCGGCTGTCTCCCTTCATTCCTTTGTCAAATATGCGCATTCCCTTGATAGACAGGGCTTCTTCTCCTGGAAGGTTCCATTCTTGGAATACCTTGGGACCTTGCCTCCTTGACCCAGGATCTCAAAACTGTGCATGACACAAGCTTTTCTAGAATTTTTGTTTCCTCTGGAGTTTGAGCAGAAGCCTTTCGAGTCTCTGCTCGTCTGTATCTCCTCATTCTCTGCGACAGTGTGGAGTCCACCTGCTGGATGGCACCTCTTCTCTCCTGTGGCCCTTCCCGTTATAGAGTCCTTTTCATCTTTCCAAGTCACTGCAGCCTGTGGGGCCTCTGAAGAAGACTGAAAAGATTTTGTCTTCATCGTTTTCTAAGTGAGGAAATCAAGGCCCTGAGAGGCTGAGGGAGCCCAGCCCGCTGCTCTTGAGTGGGAACGCCGGGCTGCATTCATTCGTCTTCACTCGGCAGCCATGTTAGTGGAGAGAGAGCAGGCGCTTGTGTATGTGCACACCATGAGCGCCAACTAAGGTCCACTTTAAGAGGCCTGTCTGAGAAGAGCCGCCAGGAGACACTGCCCTCTGGCTGGCCAGTCCCCTGAGCAGGGCTGTTCATAGGCTGGGAGAACCTCTTCTTTTGGGATTTGTACCCTTGATCAAGGTATCAGAGTTGGGGTGCTTGGCCTTAGGATTCCTGCTACCCATAGCCTTCCCATGAGGCTCAGGCTTGCCTTCTGCACATGTGATGGGTTGTGGTGTTTTCTGAACTTAGAGCCCTCCTTCCCCAGGTCCCAGCAGGAAGGGAGAAGTCTCTCCCAACTACTCCTCATACCTTGTCTCTTGTCCTCAGCTTGCTTAGTGTTTCTTTGCTGCAGCTGCAATGACCAGTCTGCTTTAAACCCTTGAACCCTGAGTGGAGATTTTCTGGCTTCTGTTAAAGGAGACATGTGGCTGGGAGCAGACTCCTGGGCTCTTCCTGGAGTGACAGTGTGTGGCTCACTCTTTGCCTTCCCCTTTCTTCTGTTCTTCACCGATGACCCGACATCTTTTTGATTGAATGCTTTATTCAAAGAAAAAACCCAACTGTGCACAGCTTTTGCAGCAGCATTACTTCCTTCAAGAACAGGTCAGGACTGTGTGGAGGAGTCGGCAAGTGAGCAGGACCCTGCTCGCCTCCAGCTCAGCAGTCATGGGCTTTCATTCACAGAAATCAAAGTCTCCATGATACGTTTTTCATTAAGCTTGTTTAAATTGAACATAGTGCATGGAAAGCATTCAGTAAATTTTTCTTGAACAACAGTCGATTTTTATATTGTTGACTGTCCACTACACGTGCCTCGTTGCTGTCAGTTCTGAAGTTGCAGAGCGGTTTACACATTATCCACTAATGACCTGAGGTCAGTGCCTTTCAGCTTCCCTGGTGACCACAGGAGCCGAGAACAGGCCAGCTGTCAGCCCTCTCCTTCCTTGTCTCAGGCACGTTCAGTCATGAGGCTGAAGGAGATGGGCTGTTTCCTGTGGCTTCGTCCAGCTCCTTGTTCTTGGTGCCTGTTCTTTGTGCCAGTGCTGGATGACGATTGGTGGAATGGTTGTTCTATAAAGAAATACATGTTTGACTAGTCCATGGTGGGGGTTCTCTTTTGAGCATCTGTAAAATGGGCCAGACCAGCATGGCCCTTGACCCTCTGTGGACAGGGCTTGTGTCTGTGTTCTCCATCTCCATTAGCACTCAGTGGACTTCTTTGCCTCCACTCTTCCTTGAGTGACCTTAAGTTGGCCTTTAGAACTCCAGGTCCCAGGGTGCTTTCTCCTTGAGGACCTCTCAGGCCAATGCAGGAATACTTTCTCCTCCTCTCTGTGCTGTGGACCCTGGTGCTCCTCGCTCGGCCTCTGCCTGTACTCGGTTTCTGTGTGGAAGTGTGTATGGAAGCATATACGGGTTATTAATTCATTTCAGTGTACATGGGCTGTTGTTTTTATGAGTCTTCAGTCTAATACATGTACATAACTGACCGCCACCAAAACAGTGGCATATGAAACATTTGATTTAATTATCAGTCAATTTTACTTTAGCAGCTCAGTCCCTTCCTACACCTCCCACCACCACCTTTTCCTGGTGTCTCCTTTAGTGGTTCATCTTTAGTGAACCAAAGTCTTCCCAGATACATGGTGTCCTCCCTCCTGGGGGCCTCTGTGCCCTGACTCTGCTGTCTCCTGGGGTTCGAGGCAGGCAGAGGATCCTTGTGCCATCAATTGCTCTGTCATTGTTTGGCTTGGGACGTCTGGATCCATAACTCTGCAGGATGCTCATAGTCTTTCAGCTCTAAAGGGGCAGAGGCCCGGGACAGCACAAAAGGCAGAGGCAGCACTTCAGAGCTCAAAGATCCAGACTAGTTTCTTAGTTGATCGTCTGTTAACTGTGTGAATTGGGGCATCCTCAGCTTCTTTGTGGATGAAATGGGGACAGGAGACAGTTGTGCCTTCCTTGTGGGGCTGGCAGGATGGAGTGTAGTCACGTGTGTGAAGCATGTAGTAGAGGAGCTGCAGTCTCCTGCCTCCCCACCCCTCCTGAGCAGCCCGAGGCAGGTAGATCTGGTTCATTTCAGTTCTCTCAGTTGCATGCATTAAAATAGGAACCTGTGATAGCATTTCATGGTATTTACCAAGATTGAGTCATCCTCCTCTCTGTTCTGTGTCAGTTACTTTTCTAATAGATGGGCTTTTGGAGGAACTAAGGTGAAAGCAAATAATAGAATTTTCTTTAGGATGAGAATGACTTTTCTCTGGTCAGTTCAACCATAGATGCTTTTCTGAGTTGAATTTCTCTTTTGTGAATATCTAGTAAATATTTAAAAAATATTTTTGAAATATTGCCTGTGGAGATTCCAAACTCTGTTCTAGGTCAGTTGGGAGAGTATCGAGGGACTTGGAAACCTCGGGGCCGAGCCTGGCTTCAGTGGCCCTGTGCCTCTTCTGCCAGAGCAGGTCTCCCAGTCCCTCTCTCCAACTTGAAGACTGCACGCAGAGGCACGATCTGGCTTGCCTGGGACTCCACCTCTTTGTAATGTAATGCCAGCTCAAGAAATATGTCACAATTCATAAATCAAGCTGTCGCCATTCTTTCCTGAGCATGTACAGTTCCCCTTAAAGTAAGTGAAATTAAAATTCCTATCCAGAGGGTGTGCGTGTTCGTTTGTTGCAGCTGTAATTTTTTTTTTTTAAAGACATAGATAATATTCTACCATTTGACTATAGAAATCCCTCCCCTTTGTCTTACTGTTACAAGAACACTCCAGTTTCTCTTTGGGGAAAGGAATAGCACTGTTTGCAAGGAAGAGTCCACTGATTGCACTAGCGCAGTGGACAGAGGGTGATTGGCTCCATGAATCAGGTTGCTTGGTGTGATAACAGGTGGAATTCAGCTCCAGGACCCCTACTTTCCCCACCCTGCTCCCCTGCTTTCACATTTTCTGGGAAAGGAGATGCCTGAGACATGTTCTCAGTGGCACCTTACTGTTACCAGTACACCAAGGATTGACTGTGCACTTTTTGCTCAGCTGCTCTCTTGTTTCCCGAGGTTCTCCTTGGGGTCTTCTGTTTTCAGGGTTCCCTGTGCTACAGGCACAGAGAGCAAGGCATTGCTGTGGTGGCCCAGCGGCTGTGAAGGCTGAAGCCCAGGTGATTTGAAACAGATCTGATCTGTCTGTGTTCAGCAGCAGAAAGGAGGACTCTACAGGACGGCGTGGGGAGCAGCTGCGCTGGTTGGTGTGCCCCCCCACCAGGTGGAGGCATAGCAGGCGAAGGGGCCAGCTTGTGCCCATTCACAAGGCCAGTCAAAGTCCTCCTGGGAATCTCGACAACAAGATGAAAATAATTGGGAAATTGTCTTAAAATAAAATATATTTTAAGGATAAAATAGTCACAAAACTACACAGACATAATAGGGAATATATACTGGAAATGAAGAGAATATATGCTTTGGGAATGAATGCTGAGACATTCTAAAAAGTCACCACGGCAAGGATGACCAGCCCCAGAGAGGGGCAAGCCTACCTGGAAGGTGGGGCGTGGACAGCCGAGGAAACACTGGGAATAACTCAGCTTACCTTCAACAAAGCCAGAAACAGTTTGGGGTTGATTGAAGAATAAAATGCTTCAAGATGAACCATGGAAAACTAGAACAATATCGCACTGATTTTCACAATAAGCCAGGATATTTTGTGGATTTAGAAACAATCAGGTTATCATAGATTTGACATAAACCCACTGGGACCCTGCCAAATGATCCGAGTGACCTTGAGCAGGTTATTCAGCGTTCTCATGACTCGCCTTCCTCAGCCATAAATGGAAGTGCGTAGTGTGGCACCAGGACACTGTGTGGTGAACTAAAGTGAGTGCTTGGCAAGGGCTCAGGGTCACCATATCGACAGTTGTGCTGACCTCAGCATTGTTGATATAATCAGCAGCAGTCTTCATTCTCATCTGTAGGAGATGCTTTAGTAAGTTGTGGTAGTGTGGTAGGCATCCAAGGAAAGATCGTATTTCCAGAGCCTTTGCTGCACTGTTAGGAGTTCGTGGTGCCTGGTAAGTGGCAGGTCACAGCAGGAGACCCAGTGTGCCACCAAGCTGCAGTGGGGTAAAGGCAGGCCTGATGAGCCTCTGCATTTTGTGTTTATATCTGAGTTGGCGCAAGGCAAAATCACCCACAGAAACAGCACTGATAGCAGGTGTGTCTGGCGGAGAGGACACAGGGTTGTTGTTTTTTTTTCCACATGTGTTTGTGATCTTTACAGTGAACATGAATGACTTAGTAGTTACAATAAAGTGCTGGTTAGGAGAGGAGGACGACGTGTGTAGAGAGTGCCTGCTGCTGCTGTCCTGGGCAGGAAGGCACAGTGCCTTGACAACTGAGGTGACTCTGCCCTGGTCCCACATCCAGTCTGCACAGCACCATGACCCCTCCTGGGCCAAGAGTCTAGGCTTTAGCAGTTACAGTTTCAACTATACTTTTTATTGAAAGATTTTAAGAAGTAAAACTTTAATTCAGCCGGGTGCAGTGGCACACACCTAACCCCAGTGGCCTGGGAGGCTAAGACAGGAGGATCGTGAATTCTAAGCAAAAGTGAGGTGCTAAGCAACTCAGTGAGACCCTGTCTCCAAATAAAGTACAAAAATAGGGCTGGGGATATGCCTCAGTGGTCAAGGACCCCTGGGTTCAATCACCAGTTCCCTGCCCCCCCAAAATTAATTATATCGGATGAAAAATTTTGCTAACTGAAATTATTGCTGTCTGGAATGGGAGGGAATCTAGGGACACTTGTACACACATCAGTTTGTTGTATATAAGGAGTGGGGACAGGCAGACAAACACAGGTTTTGTTTTTTTTTCAATATGTCGGACATTCTTTTATTTTTCTACAAAGGAATATAATTTGTATTAACCCTGTATTGTCGGGTGTTCTGATTTTAGCATATGGACTTTTGGTATGTGAGCATTTAAGGTTTTTATTACAAATCTCCAGCTAATGAAATCTGAAATATTTTTGACATTGTGAAATGTCTTTATATCTTCCTAGGCTTCATTTCTTTGGTTAAAAAAGAGCAGTGCTCTTATTTCAAATGTTTTGAGAATAGCGCTTTCTCCATTTCTTTAAAAAAAAAACAAGATGGAACTGTCATACATCTAAAATAGTTTTGATCTTCCCCCTTGCAGCAACTGAAAATGAAGAGGATCAGAAGGACATACTGTTACATACTTTCTTTGTGAGCACTTGAGGTCATTGTCTGCCCCTACCCCCAAAGCCTGTTGCTTATCTTGTTTTTGCAGAGTTCAAATTTATGCCTGTCATACTGTAGTGGAACATGAGTGGCATTGAGGCTCAAACTGTGGGCCTGAGTGGAGTCCCAGTGTGCCGCCAAGCTGCAGTGGGGTAAAGGCAGGAGCATTGTTCCCTGCAATTGGAAGCCAGGACGCTGGGTTAGAGCTTTTAATTCTGAACAGAACTTGTTGAACTGTAAGTGTGTGATTGAAATACACTGTGTACCAGCCAGAATTCTAGGCACTGGGAATGAGCACTTGGGAAAGGGGGGGCGGGCAGCACAGCTGCCTAGCGCCTGGTGGAAAGTGCTCCCCGGAGCTTCCAGAAGGCCTCATGGTCAAGCTGTGCAGGGTGAGTGAGGGCTGCCAGTCCCCAAGTCTCAGGCGGTCTGGCCTTAGGAGATGCCTTGTCTCAGCTGTTTTTGAGCCTCTCCCAGGTTGCCTTGGGACCCTCTCGTCCCTTCCTTGCGTTGCCTGGGCATATTTGTTGCCTGACTTTGAGACTTCCTTTCTCCTGGAGAGTTTGATTTGTCTGCTCCTTCCTCCTTTCTCTTCCCTCCTCTTCTCCTCCCTCAGTGCTGCTTTCTCTTTCCTGCTCTGCCATGGGGGTACTTTCTGTGTAGGGGACTGAAGACAAGTACACTAGGTTTCTGCTTGCATCTCCTGGGGCCTGGCGCGTCCCCAGCTCTCGCCAATCTAATTTCAAGGAGGACATCTAGCATCTAGCACCATACTGGTGGTGTGTATTTGGACCCATTACCTACCTGTGGTAATGGCCACCCTGGTTCCCTGAGCCTCCTGGACGAGCCAGGGCCTTTTCCTGGGAGAATTCCTTGTACAGTGGTGGCCTGAGGGGGCACAGTCTCCACCGGGGTCTTATTGCTGCATCAACTCCCTGCCTGTCTCCTCCTCTCCCGTCTCCCACTTGGCTTTTCATTTCTGTCCTTTAAGAAGGATGCACATGCCACCCAGTGGCAGGATGACAGCCAAGTTTCCTGAGCTGAAAGGGCTGAGCATGAAAGCAAGTCCTACAGGCCAAGCAGTGAGAGCAGACCCAGCGGCGGCGACCTGCCCTGGACTGCCAGCTCCCAGCACCCTCCCATTCCTGCCTCCAGCAGAGTGCAGGGAGATTGTGGTGTGGGAGAGAAGAACCAGTTTAAGTTCTGGGGCTTTTGTTTACTCGCTGAGTGACCCTTTGCTTGACTTCCAAGTCTCACTTCATCTGTGAAATGGAGAAAGCTCCTGGGCTCATTGTGGGCTGTAAGGATTACATTGTTGGTAGTAGTGACAGGCCAGCACCTACCCTCTGCGAGCGCCATGTGGCCTTGAGTGGGGTTTACAGTGATGTTTGATGGTATCCCACTCACTGCAAAGCCCAGGACCCCTCTAGTCTAGGGTGCCCAGGTGCCCCTTGGATGTTGCTGACCACAAGCAGTGGTTAGTGCTGCTCTCCTACAGCCCTTCGAGCAGGCCTGCACTCTTTGACAGGCAGCACCATGAAGGGGCACCGAGAGTGTAGAGGCTGGGGTCCGTTCCAGTTCCCCTTTCCCCTGTGAGCCGCCAGACCCTCACTACCCTCCCTCTGTGCCCAGGACTGACTGGCTTTGTCTTGCATGCCAGCATCCTGGTGCTCAGGAATTCTTGGTGCCAGGGCACCGGGAAGGAGCCTTCAAGGCGCCCTTGCTGCCCGCAGAGCTCTCACAGCTGTCTCTGTGCTCGTAGTGGGCCTGCACAGCACTGGTAAAATCACACACAGCTGCCGTCCAGGTAGGACAGGAGTGGCCGCCTTGCTCCACCACCCTGCATCTTTGCTGCAGGTTCATCCTGAGGGCAGTTCTACTCCTGAGCTTCGGTCTCCTTTTGAGATGTGTGTTAAGACGACGCACAACTTGGAGGGAAAAGTGTAAGCCCTGTCATTCTTTTCATATATGTGTGAGCTTATTTCTAGTCTATTTTCGCTCTTTCTTTTTGACAGGGTCTTGCTAAGTTGCCCAGGCTGACCTTGAACTTGTGATCATCCTGCTTTGGCCTCCTGGCCTCCGAGTAGTGCCAGTATGCCAGTTTGGCTGAAATTTTCTGAGGAGGCTTTTAGACAGCATTTCAGGCCCCTCTGCTGAAAACTGCAGGAGGCTTTGTGTCATTTATTCCTGTGAGTGTGAATGTGAGTGTGTGTGTGTGTGTGCGTGTGCCTGTGTGCGTGTGCTCACACTTGTAAGTGCAGCTGTCTTCCAGGGGGAGCTTTGTGGTATTTGTGTTATTGCATGTCTTACATTACAAATCCCTTCACAGGCGGCACTTAGCTCATGTTACTCTTGGCCATTTGAATAATTGGTTGAACGTGAGACTAATTTCTGGGAATGATTCATCATTATTTTCTTGGTATGTGTTAGTGACCATGTTCAATTTACTCACTGGAAAAATCCAAGAGGAAACTTTTTAATGAAGTCGCTAGCAATGCCGAGGTGGGGAATGGGAGGGGCTGGAGCTGAGTTCACCCTTGAGTGCCACACTGTCTGGGCCTGGAAGACAAGTGAGGGGACCCTGTGAGGAACAGAACTGGGATAGGAGACACAGGTGCATGTGTCCTCTGGAGACTGGCTTCTCCATTTGGGGTGAGGAGTGGCCATGATCTATCTGCACCTGCAGCAAGGGACAGCCAGCCAGGGGCCAGCCTGTGGAGGAGGAAGGTTGGGGAAGTCTGAGCAGGGCTGTGGTGGTGGAGGTGTTGACAGGAAAAATCCTATGGGTAGGCCTGGGGGAGGGGGAGGGGGAGGGAGAGGGAGAGGGAGAGTGTGTCCCTTGCCTTCTGGAATGTCAACCCAGGAAACCTTTAGCTGCACCCTTTGCCTCCCCCAGCCCTAAACAAAGCAAAACAACAGCTCAGAGCTGGAGTATCAGCTGATTTTAAAAACTCAGATGAGCAGTGCAGCACCCTCCTCGGAGCTGCAGGACTGGGCTCCAACCTGGCCACCCTGGCTGGAATTCTGGAGAATTTGCTCCAGAAGGCAGGTGGGAGCTCATTCTCCATCACTTTGGAGAGAAAGAAATCAGTCCTTTTGGTCGTCTTTTAAAGATTCATTTGTTTTTAATTTTGAAAAATAATTTCTAGCAATTTTAGAAGGATGTTAGTTCAGTGTTAGTAAATATGGATAGGATAAAAAATTTTCACACACAAGAATTTTCTCTACATGGGCCTTGTAAGTCAAAGTGTTCTAAAATTCTAGTTATTTTATTAAAATTATAATTGAATTTTTTTAGTTCAATGATGTTTCATTGTCTTGTAAGAGTTATTCTGTATTAGTGATTTTACATGTGTAATTTTACATATGTAATTTTACCTTGCGTATTAGGAAAAATGGGCTCTGGTTCCCTCTCTCAAGTCTTGCCCATGTAGCGTACATTGGTTAAATTGGCATTTTTTGGCCTTTACTGGGTGCACTGTTTATTAATGTTATTGGAATTTGTAAAGAGGAAGAAAACAGAGTTCTGCCTCTGTGATGAGATGTGCAGATTCCGAGTTAAGCTAATGCCGCACACTTCCTATAGCAGAGATGTGTCCCTGCAGTGGTGGTGTGGGAAGCCCTGAGTGTGGTCAGGGGACACCTGTGCTCTCCCTGCTAGCTCCCTGAATCAGCTCCTGTGGTCCTGTGCCATTCCCCTCCCCTCCCCACGCGCTAGCCTCCCTCACCTGTGAGATCGGTCCACATCCCCATGCAGGGCTGCTGGGAGAGCTGCCTAGATTGCATGTGCAAAGCATGGCACACACAAGCTAGCAGTGTGTGCATGGGCCACTGCCCCACCTCTGTAGAAGGCTTGCAGGCTGTTCTGTCAAGACTCAGGAAAACCATGTTCAGAATGGGACTAGCCACTTTAGTGACACACTTGGAACAAAATACACCATTATTTTAGACTCAGAATATCAGGTTCATTATTGATCTGTTAAAAACTGAAATTCCTGAGGAACATCACACTTCATTTGGAGACTGCTGTCAAAGTGCTACTATGCCAGTACACAAGTTGGGAGCTCTTGGCCATGACAGGTTCATGCTCTGACGGCATCTTTATGCTCCTGTGAACTTGCTGGCCAGGTGTGCATGCACACACTCAAGCCAGAGTGCCAGGAGCTGTAATCTGAATGTGAATAGATAAGAGTAGTGTGTAATGCTTTATCTTCAGGGCAAGGTCCTGATTACAGCTCTGTATGACAGCTCATTGTCAGAAGCCTGAGGCATCCGTAGTCTGGATGGCAGGAATTTGAGCGCTGTGAGGCATTCCAGGCTTCCTGTCTATCCTGCCTGTAAATGTATGGCTTTTATGGACGTATAAATCATGGCAGTAGGCTTTATGCACATCCAAAAAGAAGAGACGTAAATCTTCAGCGTTTCCAAGATTTAATGTAGTGCAGACATTCTCACTTAGCAGTAGTGTTCTTAGTAAAGGCAGCGTGGTCTTAAGTCTTTGAAAGTTACCTTAAAAACATATTGTCAGGGAAATAGGTATTTATTAAGAGCATACTGTGTGCCAAGAGAGAAGCAAGGGTGAGGGAAGGTCCTCGGCCCTAGAGCTCACAGCTAACAGGGAGAGATGGCAGAGCCATCTGACCCAGCAGAGGAATGAGGCACAGGGTGTGGCTTCCCCAGGGAATAATGCCCTCAGAGGCCAGGCCTGTCACCCAGCTGTTCACAACCCTGTTCCTCACTTCCAGGGAGGAGTCGTGCACACCTGGGTGGTGTGTGTGAGCTAGGAGTGTGGAGCAGCTGGCAGTGTCTGTGGCTCCATCTGGTCCCTGGCTCTCCACTTCTCCCTGTCTCCCCCTCCTTCCTGCTCCCTCCCCACCCCTCTGTCTGATTTGACAGATGCATGCTTCTTTGACTGACACTCAAGTCCCTCACCCTCAGAAGGTCGCTGTGGAGGCTGGCTTTTGTGTGCTAGTAAAGCCAGGTGCTTGATGGCCCCTAAGTGAGGGATGAGCAGCAGGGACTTTGAGTTACGTTTTTTTCCCACATGGAGATGGAATGTTGATTCTCCCAGGTGGGTGCTCACATTCCTTTGCTGAGGCTTCCCTGGGAGCAGGAGCCCAGGTCTGTTGGTCCTGGCTTGTGTCAGGGTTCAGGGACCTGAAGGCCACAGTCTTTCCTGACCTTCATCCTGAGCTTAGTAGGCTTCCTGCAGGTAGGTATACCTGTGCGTGTGCCCTCACTAGCCTGCTACTCCCGTGTGGGGTCCATGGAGCCACAGGAACTGCTCAACAGCATTCTGCCTGGTGGGTCAGCACACGTTCCCTGAAGGCACACTGTGCCAGGCCTCTGGTGAGCTCTGTGGTTTCCAGGCTGAGTTGGATGCAGTCCTTATTCACAAGCAGCTCATTTTTATAGGAGATGGGGGCTAAATCATGTGGTAGCCAGAGCTGGGGCTTGTGACACCAGGGCTTCTGATCCAGACTCTGGGCAAAGGCGTCAGGTGACTGTGCCTTTAGCTTCTGCCTTGAAGATGCTGCTGTTTTCCCAGTGTGCAGATGGGGAGAGTCTAGCCTTGTGCCCAGGTCTGTGTGGCTGTGAAATGGCAGGAACAGGGAACACCTGCCTTTGTGTTAAGCCATTTGGACTGTGTGTGGGCTGCTTCCTGTTATAGCATGAGCTCACCTGGGAGCCATCTGAGGTCTCCACTGGGAGGAGAGATGTGACAGGACCAAAAGGAAGGGGCTGGCAGAGGGGACTGGAGAGAGCAGTGCAGAGGTCTCCGTGGTGGGCCTGGGAACTCCTCCTGTGCCGTTGTGGGAAGGTACTGACTTTCCCTGTTGCCCTGCTTCTGTGGGCCACCTCCACTTTGGGTGTTTTCACCTTGGAGACTTGGAAATTCACAGTCTGGCACCCAGCTCTTTGGCTCCAGGTCTCTTTGCCAGTCACCCTCTGCGTGGTCCCAGTGTGGCTCCTAGTCTGAGATGAGCGCTCTGTCCACTTTCAGGGCTGAGCCGACGGATGTTCTTACATGTGCTTGTTACCTTACAGGGACTTTCCCAAGACCGTGTGCAGCAGGACATTTGCTTGTTCTGCATTGCTTGCCCTTCATGGGAAGATGGGGTGCAGAAGTGACAACTGACAGATTGTAATGTAGACTGTCGCCTACATTACGCAGACTCCTTCAAAAGGGTCTAAAAAAAATGTGACGTAGCAAAATCCACTGTGGTGGGAAATATTCGTATCTTTTCCCATTTCGAGCTGTCTGGATCTGGAGACTGGGGCACCTGGTGGTTTGGTGCAAGACTTAGTTCCTGGGTCTTATTATTCGTGTGCCTGCTCTGCCTCTCCATTATTAGTGATCACGTACAAATCTGTTTTAAGATGCATCTCAGGGAATAACAAATCTGTTGCTTGACTAAATACCTTTAATTAAAGCTGAAAATAAATTAGGCCTTGGTGAAAGAGGTGTTCTAAAATGTCAGCTGAAAGAGAGGATGCTGGCTTCAGTGCAGTCCATTTGACACTGCACTCGGTGGGTTGGAGTCCGCTGGTGTTGGGGCAGGGCTCTTGGTTTTGGTGATTTTTAAAGAATTTCCTATTGAGACACATCCTTTTACTTCACTTTGTGGTTTAAATGAGCTGAGCAGAAAACTTAATCTTAAAAGATAATATTTTACTCATAATAACTACAGGAAAAGTGACAAGCTTGAAGTCACAGGTAAAAAGTAAACGAATCCCTCAGTCCCCTGTGCTACTCTTGGGAAGCAGACACAGGTGGCATTTCTGAGGGTGTTACTGTTTCCCTCAGCCTCTCTCCCCAGACAGGGATTTCTTCCTTGAGGGCAGGTACCTCAGGCTGCTTTTCTCCATATCAGTATCACTTGAAAGAAGCCTGACCCACAGCAGGCCCTGGGTGGTATTTAGTGGCCCCCTCCCCCTGCTAGTGAGAAGGGGTGCCCATTTCTTCCTTATCTTTGGTAGATAACAGATAAAGCAGATTATTTTAGTCAGAAGCAATTGTAAGTAGAACCCTTTCAGCTTTTGTGGTTCTTGGCTTAATATCCACAGCTCCACCTTAGTCAGGTGTGTGTCCTTGACGTTTTTGAACCTGGAGAGCGCCTTGCCTGGAGAGGGCCCTGCCTTGCTCCAGCTCTGCTCAGGGCTCCTCTTTGTTGCTCTCTAGCTGGGTCAGGACAGCCTGGGCAGAGAGTGGAGAGTGTTCAGGTTACAGTGAGAACATGAGACTTTGGAGCAGGAACGGAGAGGTCACCAAGGCCTTGGGGCTGCCCCTGTGGTCCTTCTTGAGATCACTCAGCCTCCAATTCTGCCTCCTGTCTGCTTCTCTGGCCCAGTCACCCATCTCTTAGAGCGCCCTTCTTGTGCTGTGGCCCTGTGTGGCACCTGCTGGCTCATGGTGTGTCCTTACCCAGTTGCAGCTCCTGCCCTCTGTGTTGTGGCTCCCAGTCCAGAGTAAGGAGGAGTGCATAGCTTCCCCGAGTCTGTTTCTGGCCTTGTGATAGGTGCTCTGCTGATGTGTACCTGGACCAGCCCCCAAAGCCTCACCTGGGAGCTTCTCTGGAATGCAGGATCTTACACCCCACACCAGTCATTCTGAATCACAAGATCCTCAGGGGATCTGAATGCACAGAATACTCTAGAAGCACCTTGCAGGCTCCGACTACAAGCAGCAATGTGGAGAGCAACAGCTCCTTCTTCCTGGAGGGTTGTGGCTATTCATTCTAATCCAGAGGGAACCTGGAGATGGCCCTGCCTGCAGCCTCCCTGCCCCTCTTGCACCCTGGTGGCTAGGGGTGGGGGGAGCTATGGAGGCAGGAAGGGGGTGATTCCTGCTAGAGATCCTGGTTCTGGGAGTGGTCCTAACCTGTTAAGGAGGGAAAGAGGAACCTGAAGAAGGATATGTGTTTGGGGGGCTCAGGTGCCGTGGCTGAAGGAAGACCTCGAGTGCCAGGCAGAGGACCAAGGCCCTTGCTCCTCACCTCCTCCTTCCCTGCCCCTCTCTGCCCCGCCGTGCGCCTGTGGCGCTTTCCCAGCTGGTTTGTGTTCCTGTTCCTGTCCACCTCCTGACCGTCTGCCACATGGTGTGCTTGGACCCTGCCTGCCTCCACGTCCCTAGACTGCGTCCACTTTAGCACCTGGACTCGTGGACATCTCCGAGGGACGCTGGGGTCAGGCACATGGGGCACTTCACAGCCTTCACTGCCCTCCCATTTTCCAGGTCCCTTTGCTGCTCTTCAGGCTGCTGACAGATTTGGGGAAAATTGTTAATATTTTAGAAATTCCATTTCAGAGGTTTGCCAGCCGTTGTTTCCGAGGCCTTCCCAGCAGCATTTTTTGGGTTTCCTTGAATCCTGCAGTGCAGGTGTCCAAGGAGCCCCATGCTCTGAGATTTCTGATGTCTCCTCTTGCTTCTCCTTGTCTTTCCTGCTCAGCCACTCCTTAGAACTCAGGACCTTAGTGAGAAATTGGAGGGAGGGTTCCCATTGGCAGGAGTGTCTTTACAAAATGTTTGCAGTTCCCTTCTCTTCCCGCAGGTAGCCTTCAGACTTGGAGACTGTCACAGTCCTCAGCTCCATGTCTGGCGAGTCCAGGTTGGTTGGGCAGTGTTTCTTCGGGCCTTGCTCTTTCTCATCCTGCATCTTTTCCCAGTGGCACTTCTGTTGATGTTCCTGTCCCCCTCTGTGGGTGGATCTAAGCTGGGGTATGGTTTCTGGCCTCTGCCCCTTGCCTGATGGGGTGCAGAGGAGCTGCATGAGCTCTGAGCAGTGGAGAATTGATTCAAAACTCCATAAACTGAGCCACTCTGGAGGGAGCAGGCAACTAGCATCCTGAGGTGCATGGAGCTGTCAGCTGTGAGCTGCTGAGGTCACAGGCCCAGTAGCCCTGCCTCCTCCTGCTGAGTATCTCCATGTCCAAGCACCAGAATGTGGGCACCACCTTCAGGTGCTGGTGACTACAGACGCTCTGGCCTATGTTACATTTTATTAGGCTTTTTATTTTGAACCACCTCATGCCTTCAGTTGGTGCTGCTCATTTACCAGTCAGTTATGCTTAACCACCGTTGTTGCCAGTGATCCTGTTTTTACAACATCAAGGCTCAGCTGGGAAACTTTCTGTTTTGTAAATGATTAAAATCCCTGCCAGGAGTTTGATGGAAGCTGTTTAGGAGAGCAGTGTGACAGGTGTCCCCAGTCACCAGGACCAGGTGGCTCCCCCTCACACACCTCTTCTGAGCAGAGTCAAGAGGAAGTGCTTGAGTTGGCTCAGGGCTGCAGGAAGGTAGCGGTTGCTGCCAGCCATCAGAATGTGGGGGTGCAACGCAGAGCAAGGCAAGTCTCAAAGCTATGGGCTGCAGGAACCTGGCCATTTGGAATTTAGTAAATCCAGACTTTGTCCGC
Organism: Ictidomys tridecemlineatus; assembly: GCF_052094955.1. Lineage (NCBI taxonomy): Eukaryota > Metazoa > Chordata > Mammalia > Rodentia > Sciuridae > Ictidomys > Ictidomys tridecemlineatus. The sequence goes on along the minus strand of NC_135482.1, from coordinate 3,251,705 downwards.
AGGCAGGGAGAAAGGAATAATTCATGTTCCAAGATTTGGCGAGCGTTTCACTGCCTCCAAACAAATTCCTAAGTGCAAGAAGTGGCTCCTGCGGATCGTCTGGGATTATTTGAGTGTGGTGGATTTGCCCCACCCCACCCGCTCCAGGTGCTGTGCAGGTTCTCCCACGCCAGCCCCTCACACCCTCAGCACAGGGGTGATAAGAAACAAACCCACTGTGTGAATTACTCCTCACAGAGATGACTCCTAAGAAATGGCACATCTTGTTCTTGCTGTTGACAGCACCAGCCACTCTCATTAAGGCTCTTGTGGAGGGAAGCACTCTGCATGGAGGTGGCCCAGGCTTATCTGGGTGCCTGGCAGAGACCTTGGATTTCACTGGGATGGTACCTCTGCTCACGATAATCTGTGGATTTCACATGACTAATACTGCTAGGGTTGTGTCATGGGGGATTTTTTTTAAGAGCTAGGTAAGTTGGTTTTGTTTATTTAGATGAATAAGTGAATAAGAATAGCCAGAAAATTCCCAGAAAAAGAAGAGTGATGGGTGGTTATTTTTACCATGTTCACATATTATCCAGCACCCACAGTCACAAGCAGCACGGTGTTGGTACAAAGGAGACAGGCGAACAGGACAAAATGTAAAAATTCACAAATCAACTCAAGGGTTTTTGGAAATTTGGACATGTTAGATTATTGGGGGAAAAGAGGGTGATTTTTATAAAAGGCACAGGGACAGCAATACGTCCTTTTGGTAAAGTTGGATCCGTCATACCAGTGCGCACCAGTCTGTATGAAATGGCAACCCCCTGAGACCATGCAAGTGTTAGGAGAAAGCATGAATGAATTCCTTGATGACACAGCAGGGGAAAACTTTCCTGTGTCATTCAGAGTTTGGAAACAGGACATTAAAAAAAGTTGAGGGCTGGGGCTGGGGCTCAGTGGTAGAGCACTTGTTTAGCATGTGTGAGGCACTGCGTTTGATCCTCAGCACCACATATTAATAAGTAAAGAAAAATGAAGATCCATCAACAACTAATAAAAATATATTTTTTAAAAAAGTTGACTGATGCAAGCAATCAGGCAAAATCACAGATGAAAAATTGGGGGAGAGACCTGCAAATTAAAACAGAAAGCCCAATATCCATGATACATACGGAGAGTTTCCAAAAACCAGACCAGTGGCCCTGTGCAGGGACAGACTGAAGGGTGAGCAGAGGGTTTACAGGGGGATGATGGCACAGGGCCCTCGGCGTGGCCCTGCTGGAGAGCAGTGCTGTGCCCAGGGTGGCACCCGGGGGTGCTGGCTCCCTCCAACTTGACTCCAGAGGTGGACAAGGCCGAACAGACACCTCAGAGCAGATGATGGTTGGTAGTATGTCATGCCAGCAGCACACTGTGGACATGCTCGGCAGCCCCGCAGCCTTGCTTCAGGACTCTCTACCCCAGCCTGGCTCAGCCCACCTGCCCACTGCAGCATTGTTTCTGATACTAGACGCGGTGAGAGCGGACTGTGGCGCAACCGTCCAGTGAGGTTTGCTGCACTGCCTGGAGGAAGTGGGAGACCTGGTGACCTCGCAGGGTTGGAGCCCAGGTCACACTGGGGAAGCAACAGCCGTTGTACCTCCAGGCGCCACCTTCCACCCAGGGCAGGGACAGAGCCGAATGCTACACACTCGTTGTGTGTTTTTTCTTCATATTTCTTCAAAAAGAAATCACGGAAGAAAAACTAAACTAATTTTTAAAAACTGGAAACTTAAAAAGAGGAGAGTCTGATGTGGAACAGCCAGTTGTAGAATTTCCTAAATGTACTTGTTTTCTAGTATGACTTTCATATCTAAGTACCTTAAATAAAAAATGAGCAATATATAAATGCAACTTCTTCTTGAAAGAAAGAATGAAATGGAAGAAGGTGGGAGAAAGACAGGAAAAAGAAAGGAATCTTAACTGCATAGCTTACAGATTATTTAAACTGGCTTTAAAACATCATCTTTTAACTGTGGTGCTCCAGTGAATATAGTCTCAGAACAAAAAGAGCCGTAGAAGTGGTACACTGCCTTCCACGGTTAGCCACAGTGCAGATGTCCCCAGATGTCCCCAGCTGAACAGTGGCTGGACTGAATGCTCTTCAGCTTTACCATGGTGGGAAGTGAACCACATTCACACCAGGGTGGCCTTTCCAGCCTGGTGTGGGTGCTGCAGGCCTTCCGTGCCTTGGGGCTCAGCTGGGGTGGGCCGCAGGTTAGGTGTTACGTGTGTGCTTGCTGCAGGACGTTTCCAAGGTAGGACAGCTTTCTGTGAACAGAATCCCACCTTACATCCAACACAAGTGCACATACCTAGGTGGAGGCGTGTGTTGCACACTCAAGTGGAGGAATGTGTATGCTGGGGTTAAGAGCTGTGACATTGGTGCCATGCATTTGTTACACACTTAGGTAGAGACGCATGTTACAAAGTTCGGTGTGTGACATGGGTGACGTTTGGCACGCTTAGTTAGCACTTAGGTACATGTGCATGTCCCGTACTTTAGGATAAGAAATAGCTGCATCAGTGCTGTTGGGCAGCAGGATTTTTTAACTAAAAGAGATGCAAATGCAACAGCAGAGGAGTTTTAATTCCCTTTTTTAATGGTTGAGGGGAAGTGACAATAGGACTTTGTTAATAGTTTTCTCAGCTTTGTTCGCTGAAAGGACTAAGACTGATCGATAAGCCCTGGGAACATCCCAGTGGCCGGGCTGTTCATGGACATTGGAACCCGAGTAGCTGTGAGAGGAGACTAGGAATTCTAGTCGGACCCACTCAGAAAAGCAGTGGCACCTGGCTACTTGATAAGGTATTACCTGTTAGAAATACCAAAGTACCCCCCAGTGCAGTGATGCCATCTCTGAGCTACTGTATTCTGAATAATCTTGGAGGAAAGTGTGGCTATAAGGTAGATAGAACCCAGGAAAAAAGGAAGGAATGTTGGAATTTCTGAATCCAGGCATTGGGCATGTGCGTAGGTATGCTTTTCTCTATATTTTCTAATGTGGCCGTTAAAAAACAAAGTTAGAGGTTTTTAGAGTTGTTTCTGTTGTTGGCCTTTGACTTGGCGAGCCTTCCTTCACTGTGAGGGTGCACACGAGCTTGTGCTCCCCAGACCTCCAGGTGCTGCTGGGTTTTTATCATCAAATGTGTAGAAACAGCAGCTTCTGCAGCAGCTTCCCCTGGGTGCAGGGCGCTGAGCAAGGTTTCATGAGAGACCCTCATGAAACGGGGAGAATACTGCCCTCCAGGTGGACAGAAGGCCAGATGCCACAGTGCAGAGAAGTGGCTGTGGAGGTGGAGGCTCCCAAGGAGGATGCTCGAGAGAGGGGCCCACATGGCAGCAGCTCAGAAAGAAAAGCAGGAGCCAGTGCAGGTCCAGCAGGAGCCAGGGAGGATCTCTAGTAGACTCAGCCGGATAAAGTGGAGCAGGGCCAGGTTTCAAGGGCCTTGACGCAGCCTCTTTTCTCCTGGAGTGGCCTGTGTCTGGCAGGTGCTCAGAAAATACCTGATGAATGAACTTGGTGTGTCACATAGGGGCCAGATCCGAGCAGAGTCTCACGAGAGTATTCAGAAGTTTAAAAAGTATTAACAGTTCTCTGATGGAACACCAACTCGGCCATAAATATAAATACCCCCATCTAAATACTATTCTGGATAAAAATGTCCAGAAGCCATTTCATGGAGCAGGCTGTGTCGGAGGTGGCAAGACCAGAGCTGGCGGAGGGAGCCTCACAGGCTAGGCTAATGACAGCTCTGTGTCTTGTGCTTGCCCAGAGTGGGGCCTGCGTGTGGCCTGGGACCCTGACCCAGCAGAGGTTATGGGTTGGAATCCATTAATGAATCCAGTTTATTTGTTCATAATTTTAAAAAATTTGTAAAAAAACAAGCCAGGAAGGTGGCAAAGAAAATGTTTCATGTATGAACGCACATTGTAAGACACACAGTGGCTTATGGGACATTTGCTGTGAGAACAGTAGCGCAGGATCTGTGGCAAATGCCGGTGTCAACTGCATATACAGACATGTCCCTGTGCGTGTACGTTGGGTGGCCATGTAGGTATAGTTCTGACTGTGGACTAAGTACAGAGAAACTCACGTCACCTTGCACAAGGCCATCTGGATGCGCTGGTGGGAGGCAGGGCCCTGCTCCAGAGTGTCCTGCATGAACCAAATGTGGGTCTCTCCACAGAGCACATGTCCACCACAGGAGAGCCACCCGTGAAGCCTGCCCATCAAGGGGTGACAACTGTGACCATGAGGGTTCATTGCCAGCAGGCTCATTGCAGGATCAGAGAGGGCTCATTGAGGGAGAGGAGCTGGGGTCCTGCCTCTGTGTCATCCTGGTCTTGCAGTGATGTGGGCTGGAGAGCAACTGCGGAGGGCGCGTGCCTCCCCACCCGCTGGCCCCTTCTGGACCGCCCTGCTGTGCCTGCAGGTGGGGGTGTGCTGACCCTCACTTGGGGAGCCAGCACCTTCACAGAGTGAGTCTCCAGCTGTGGGCCAAGACTGTCCTTCCCTCCCTTGGTGTTCAGTGTGGCAGCCCCAGGAGGCAGCTGGCCTGCTGGCTAGAGTGTGTGTGCCTCCCGTGTAACCTGGGGGCTGCCATAGGCGCTCCTCAGGTCGAATTCCTGCCTGTGCGCCGCTTGCTATGGAGACAGGATCACTTTCCTGTGTGTTGGCGGTGAACTCTGCGCCTTCTTCAGTTCACTTATTCCAGAGGCTTTGGGACCTCTTCCCTGGCCTTCTGTGTAGATGAGCCAGTCCTCGTGAACCGGCCAAGTGCGGTTCCTCTTCCACGTCTGGATTCCTTTTGTTGCTGTTTCTCCTCTTTTCGTCAGCTGTGTTGTTGCCATTTAGTTGGGGTGTCCCTCGTCTGCAGGTGGAGTGAGAGCAGAACCAGAAAAGACAGAAAGACAAAACCCAAAGAAAAAGGAATAAAATGATCTAACCTTTAAAGAAAAAAGAAAAGCTTCAGCCTGTGTGTTAGTAGATAAGCACTCCTATTCTGGAACAGTCGCTGAGGGGAGTTCTCGCTCCACCCTCGGCGTAAAGAGAAGGGCTTTGCCCAAGGTGTGGCCTTAGCTGCCTTTGTGGGTGACCCACCAGGGAGTGCAAGAGCAGGCCCCTGAGTAGGAGGAGGTCACGGGTAGAAAGAGGCCCTGGGACAGGGGAGGTGTAGGGCCGCTGCTGCCCACCTGTGGGAGCCAGAGTCTCCTGTCAGGAAAAGGATGACAGCTGTCAAAAGCAGATCAGTTCTGTGGAGGTCTCTGTCTCCTGGCCAGCTGCTCCTCCCCAGGCCCGACCTGTGCCACACAGCAAAGGCCCAACTTCAGTAGGTCTGCGGAGCTGAGTTCCTGGGAAAAGGGTGAAGTTTGGACGGTCTTCACAACACAGACTCACCTCCTGGGTGGGGAGCATGTGTCTGGGCTCCCTTCGCTTCTCCCCTGGTGTCTAGAAGACCTGTGTGTTGTGTGGCCAGAGTGACCTTGCAGGTCTGGGACACTCCTGGCCTCCATTTCCAGAGGGGAGACTCTGGTCTAGGCCATCTTTGGGAAGCACTGTCCCTCATGTCCCTCAGCCCTCACCATGCCAAGGAAAGGAGGACTGGGTTGGCGAGGAAAGAAGATGGTGCCCACAAAAGTGGGCAGGAGGTCTCCACCTGGAACCCGCTCTGCACCTGGGCTGTGGGTGCCTGTCCCTGTTTTTCCTGTTGACCTCAGCACAAGGCCCAGTGGCTGAGGTGCTCAGTCTGTTTTGGTGGTGATTTTGGAAGAAACTAAAGCTTTTTAAGTTGGAAAACACACACAGCAAGGGCTTGTGACAGAGACGTGCACTTGCAGAGAGTCTTAGTGCATATTTGACTGTCTTTTCTGTTCGTTTACTTATTTGTTTATTGAGTCATATTAAGAAAAAATATAGTGTTTGAATTTTATTAAAATATAGTTAGTATTGAACAATTTGGTTAGAATTCAGTGACTGCCAGAGGTGCTTTGGGCGATGTTTGTGCAATGACACTGTTTTTCTCGTTATTGTGACTGTGGTAAAAATACATCTTGGAGCAGCATTATTGAGAGAGGCTTACGAAACACACCTCAAGCAGTTGCCACACTTACAGGTTTTCTGCAGCCTGTGGTCTGCTGGGATGGAGTGGGCCACACCTGGAGCCTGAGGTACCATTGGCACCTGTGTTATTGGCTAGAAACCTGCTGCTTTGGGAGAGCAGGCAGGCCTCAGGGCCCTGTCACCCCAGCCCGAGGCTCCACCCTCTGCCTTCACAGGAACCCTGGCCTGAGGTTGCCCTAATTCAGAGAGCCCCTGCTGGGTTGCTACACGACCTTTCTGAACCTCAGTTTTTCTGAAATCAAGGTGGTGGTGTGCTTGGGACAGGATGCTGGGTGGACAGAGGCAGTCCTCCCAGAGGAACCCCCTCCTTTGGAGCTGCAGCCGGGTTGCCATGCTTCCCACCCAGAACCTCGAGCGCTCTAAGCTCACCCTTAAATCACCGTCCACTTATTTAGTAATAACGAGTCTCTTTGTGTGGCACTTGGTGTTGTACAAAGCACTTTCACGCATCTTACTGAAGATGTTAAAGCAAAGCTGTGTTTGTAGGTGTGATATGTGATCGGTATTTTGTTTGACTGTCCCTCATTTTTTCTCATTTAAAATTGTTCCTTCTTAGAAAAGTTCATGCACTCATAGCCATGTGAAGTTTCCATACAATTTGCAGAGTCCAGAAACTCTCCGAGACTAGTTTGGGACTCAGAGTTAGAACCCTGTCTTAAGGGACACACACTGTGATGTGGGAGAAGAGCTAGGGCTCGAGGCCAGGCAGACCTGGCTCCTGTTCTTCAAGGCTCCGGCACTTCTGGCCGGGGAGTTGGTCAGGAGTAACTGAGCTGTCTTATCCATACAGAGAGGCCAGCAGAGCGCCAGGTGTTGTGTTGGGAGTGGAGGTGATGCAGGGAGGTGTGCCGGGGTCTTGTTGGGACGTCAGCCCCTGCTGGCAACTGCTGCTGCTCTAAAGAATTGATGTTCTAATTAAATTAGGGTTTTGCCCAGAGATATGAAAAATTGTGCTCTATATGTGGAATATGAATTGTAATGCATTCTGCTGTCACATGTAAATTTTTTAAAAAATAATTTAAAAAACTAGAGTTTTGCTAGTGATTCTGAGTTCACAAAAGTTCCTTAAGGGGAGGAACTGTGCTTTTCTCAACTTTTTATTTCCCTATATTTTATATATAATTTCTAGGCAAATATATGGTGTTGAACTTTTTTTTAAACATTTATTTTTTAGGTGTAGATGGACACAACACAATGCCTTTATTTTTATGTGGTGCTGAGGATCGAACCCGGGTTCCACCCATGCTAGGCGAACGCTCTACCGCTGAGCCATAATCCCAGCCCTGGAGTTGAACTGTTTGAGTCAAGAACATTTATGTCATTTGTATAATGGACACTTCATTTGAGGGATTTTATGTATGGATGGACAGTAATTTTAAATAAGCCAGAAAGCTACTTTCATGTTTTGAGAAATAGCTGCTTTGGGGATTCCTGTTCAGACTGCACGGTGCCTTCTTCCCTGAGTGGCACCTGCTGGTAGATCACCTCGAGGAGAAGTCTGAACAGCCTGCGATTACAAAGATCATCCCATGCTGTTATGTTTTGTTATACAGTTGTTACCATAGCTGGAGATGGGTGGGTGTGAAACCTTTGTGAACTCAAAATTTTTTTATGATGATGGAATATTTTATGTTTCAGTGCTTTTGATACTGAGCATGTGTTCAAATATTTTACCAGGTATGTGTTTTTTGCAGGTTCATATAATATATAAAATGTAGTTCTGTTCCAAGAAAAATATAAGCGGTAAACAGTGGGGAGGGGCAGGCAGGCCTGTTGTCCTCCACCTTCCTGTCTGATGATTAATGCTCTCAGCTATGTTTGGCCCTGCGTCTCGCCAGGCTGGTGTTTGCTTTCGGTCAGGCTGTTTCCTCACAGTTGCAGCAGCCAGCCCCACGCTGCCTGTCTTCCAGGTGGAGTCTTGGCATCATTTCCAGATCACCCTGCTCAGTGCAGGGTCACATTCTCCTGTGAAAGCAGCTTCTGGCTGAAGCAGGCCTGTGCAGGACATACACCCCTGCCCGTGCCCCTGCCCCTGCCCCTGCCCAGCAGTGGCCTGCTGAGGCTGTGATTGTGGTTTGAAGATGTCAAAGAGGAGTCACGCTCTGCTTACAGCCCAAAGCACAGAAGCAGACTGCAGTGCTCAGGCTCCCTTTCATAAGGAGCTGTGCAAAGAGCCGGACCACTCAGAGGACTTCTCGCAGGAACTGGCAGATTTTGACGAGGGGGTCTGGTTTTGTAAAGAAAGCTTCACTGGGACCCAGCTATGCCTCTTTCTCTGGTACTATCTGTGTTGTCCTCACAGTCGTGGTTGTGACAGAAATCTTGTGGCTGGCAAAGTCAGATTATTTATTTTCCAGCTCTTTACAGAAGATGTTTGCTGGCCCTGATTGTATTCAATCAAAACCAGTAGTGTTACTTCTAGCTGCCTTGCACAGCACCTGCGGGCCTCGGACATGTCTTGCTGTCTCCTGACATATCGTGAGTTTCCTTTTGTTAGGTGAATGTGTGTTCTGAACTCCTGTGTGCCAGGCTCTTTTCTAGGCTCGGGGAATAGAGTAGTGCCTGCAGCAGACACAGGTGCCCGCCTCTTGGAGCTTGCATTCCTGCGGTGCCCAGACCCATGAGGCCGATGGCCCTATGTACATTGTAGAGAAAGTCAGATGAGTTGACAGTGAAAGCAGCATGTAGAACGCTTCCAGCATCAGCGGCCACACAGAGCGCTCTGGGCTCTGCTGTGCTGGAGGCAGAGGTGTTAATATGTAAGGCAGAGGAGAGCCTTGGTTCCTTAAGATCACACGTTTATTTTCCTCTAAGTTTTTGTTGGAAGAAGGGATAACTAGAAGACCTGAGGAGCATACCTGATGAAGTTAGTCTAGTAAAGAGAGAGAAGAGCTCACAGAAGCCATCATTTTCACCTACTGAGTAGCGCAGGGCTTCTAGGTCCTGGATACAGCAGTGGCCAGGTGACGGAGCACCTCTGCTCAGCGAGAAGCGAGAGCAGGAGGCACACACCTGGGGCCTCCAGCTCCAGGCTTGTTCAGGGCACTTGGAGTCCACCCCTGGGCTTCCACGTTCATCCTGTGCCTCACGGCCTCCCTAGCCGTTAGGGTGTATGCAAGACCCTTTGGCTCTGGGCTCTGGGAGTCCAGGCAGGATGAGGGGCCAAAGCACTTGCCGATACGAGGGCCCAGCTGGGCTGATGTGCTGTGGAGCAGGGCTGGTTTTAGAGAGGAAGATGCAGGCAGGTTTGAAGTTGCGAGGCTGGTGCTGGTGTCCTGTAAGCATTGAGTGCTGCTCCTCTTTTCGCAGGGGCCCAAAGGTCCTCAGACCTGAGTATTTTTTACCTCCGTCCTCAGGTCATCAGCCAGAGAGCAGAATGAATTAAACAGTCTTGGGGACCCAGATGACTTGGAGGAATGTTCTTGTTGCTCTCTTCATTTGTAAAGGATCAGGCCTTTGCAGGTTCTTTACGGCTCCAGTATGTGCTCCGTGAGTTTTCTTCAAGTGCTGGAGGAGCCTGTAAAACAGACTGCTTGCCACTGGGCCAGAAGCCTCAGCTTGAAGGAGAAAACACAGCCCACAGAGGCTGGCCCTGGGTGGCTCAGAGCTGGGCCGCTGACAAGGGGGCTGTAGCGGACACCCTAGGAATGCTCAGCAGGCAGCTCTTTATGTGCCTGAGAGGAACCAGGAGACCTCAGCACACAGAGAGAAGACTGCAAAGCCCAGCTGCAGCCTCCAGACCAGACACCCCTGGAATAAAAGCAGAAAGGGCAGCAAGCAGGCCCAGTGCAGAGAGGAGAGGCTGGGCAGAGCACCTCGTGCACCCAAGATGGAATGAAAGTGCCGAGTGTGGACAGACAGCGGGCTAGAAAAGAAACCAAGCAAGTCTCCACACATGGGACTCTAGTACCAGGAGACAGGAGGGAGGGTAGGACCAAAAGGCTGTCTTCTGGCAAAAACGTCAGCCTAAGGTTGAGGAGCATCCAGACGCAGTTGCAGTTCTTGATGGTGGTTTTAGAATGATAAGGGACTTAACTCTGGGCATTTCTGTAAGCCTGTGGTCCTCCATCCTGTTAAAAAGGAAGGCTGTCAGCCTTCTGTTTTGAACCACTGAGGCCTGTTTGCCTTAACCAGCATTTCCACTGGAAGTATATAGAGAGAGTGTTTTGCTGATGTGTTTGTATTAATCAGCTGTCACTGTAACAGTACCTGAGATAATCACCTGATAAGCAATAGAGGTTTATACTGGCTCACCTTCCATTAGCCATTGGCCCCATGACTTTGGGCCTACAGGCCTGTGTGGAGGAGCAAATCTATTCACCTCATGGCAGCTGGGAAGGGAAGGAGAAGGAATGGTGCCTGCAGTCCCCTTTGAGGGCAGTCAGTCCCCAGTGCCCCGAAGCCTCCCACCAGGCCCCCCTCTTCCATGGCACCAGCCTGGGGACTGCCCTTCATTAGTGGGCCTTTGTGGTCATTCCAGACCCCAGCTATGGCAGTCTGTTCTGCTGAACCAGTGGTTCTGGATCCCCCGCTGAGTGTGGTGCACACCAGGGAGTGCTGTGGTATATCACAATGAAGTGGACCTGCGCGGCGTGGCACGTGGGGCGTGCGCACAGTGGACTGAGGTGCAGCGGAAGAGGCAAGAGCTTGCCAAGGGACAGAGAGTGGAGAGCTGGTTGTGGCCATTGCCAGCTGGGAGGGTGCTGGAGTGTCTGTCTTGATGTGGGTGGAGGTTCCACGTGTGCATACATGTTAATGTGGGTGCAGGCTGTGTGCTCACGACCTGTGCACCTTAGTCAGATTTCAAAAACTTAATATTTCTGTGTTTTTAAACTCTATTAAAGGACAGAGTGGAAACTTGTGAACTTGGCTTTGGACCCCCTGTGCTCAGGCCTCACTGACTGGGCTGAAATCCTCCTGTGTCCCTTCAGTACACCGTGTCCCCCCGGATAGGTGCTGAGGGTGCCTGTGTCTAGGGCCTCACCTCCTGCTCCTGCCACCCTGACATTGGTAGGAAGAGCAATCCATGTGTCTGATTGATCCCTGGGTTCCCAGTTCAAGGCCCACTGCAGTATAGCTTTAAATGTTGTTCAAGGGTCTGGGGTTGTGGCTCAGTGGTAGGGCACTCACCTAGCACGTGTGAGGCATAGGGTTCCATCCTTAGCACCACATAAAAATAAATAAGTAAAACCAAGGTATTATAAAACAATGTTGTTCACGTGAATAGATAGTTGTGCACTGAAAGCTTTCAGATGGTAGTGCACACCAAAGAGCCATGGAGAAAGGCCTCGAGGAGACTGCTGTCGCTTTCATGTCGTGTGGACATGAGATCCTGAGGGTGCAGGCAGATGCCAGCGTCTGCTCTCCTGCTTGGGGAGGGAGGAGCTGGGTGTGTGAGGTCTCCTCCTGAGGGGTGAGCCAGCCCCCCATCTGCACTGTTTCTGGCTGCTGCTTGGGAGGCTCTCCTGTTCCCCCCCTCCGGGTCCTGCAAGGCCTCAGCTGCCCCCTGCCAGGTTTCCCAGCACATTGTCTTTTTGAAGACCAGAAGCGTCTTCCTGGAATTTGGGTGGGACTGTTTTTTCTTTTAAATATGTGTGTGGTGAGTGGCCCTGTGCTTTGCCCCTTATTAAAGCTCCATGGCTGTGATAGAAATCTCTGCAGATCCCATCTTCTTCATCTGTCACCCAGGGACACTAATTCTTACCTTGCAAAACAGTGAGTACCAGATGTTTGTGTGTAAAATTGGTGTATCAGAAGGTCCGTGGCCTGTGTTTCCTTTCCTGTTTTCTAGAAGTTTTTGCAGTTGTCTTGATTGAAAGACCTAGTCCCCTGATTGCAACCTGCACCCTGAGCATTCTTCTTGTGCCACATGCCCTGTCAGACAGTGGGACACCCACACGACTCTCCTCAGAAGCCTGTGCCTGGCTATGGGCCATGTGGATCTCAGGCAGGGGAGAAGGGACAGGAGGTTGATGTCCTCGGTCTCTCCTGTCAGCTTCATCCTTGCTGTGCCCAGAAGTCGCCTCGCTTAGAGCAGGGCCCCACAGGATGTCATGACTGTTCTTATAGGTTGGCCAGTGTGGCAAGTGGGCAGCATGGTCTAGAGACGCAGGCTCTGGTGAGTGCTAGCTCCACGCATGGCTAGTTGATCGCAGTGTCTAAGGTTTATTAATGACCGGGAGCTCATCGTAGCACAGCAAGCAGTTGAAGTTCTGGCCATGGGTTAAAAATTAAAGACTAGACGTGTTGAGGAAGGAATTCTGTCTGTTTAGGTACTGGGGTGTGGTGTAGCGGGTGGTGCATTCAGGGTGGGATTTGCACCCTCTGTAGCTGTAGTGGGTGTGTGCTTGGAAAGCTCATTCTGTGTCATCAATGTGGTTGTGGGTGTGAGCAGATCTGCCAGAACAGCTTCTCAGCCTGGCCTTGTTTTCTCTGCCACCGCCATGGTTTTCTGTCCTTTTCAATATGACCCCTTTCTTAAGTCATACCTTAGGGTGCCCCTCAGTAGCATAGCGCTCTCTGTGATATGCGTTCTCATCCATTAGTGAAACACTGGCTTCTTGTTTCACAGCTTCTACTTAAAGAACAGAGGACTTTCATCTAGCTCTTCAAACACTGTGTTGGTCAGCATTTGACACTGTGCTTAATTAAGCTGTCTTAAAGAAATGACAGTCAGGGACAACCAACTCTGTGCTGCTAGTTTTTTTCCTATGAGTCAGCTAGTTTAAAATTCTTCACAAAGAATGCAACAAAAATCCTGTAAGTAGAAGGATAAACATGAAAGATTATATTAACATCTGCCACTCGGAGTGCTTCAGAGAAGGCAGGATTGTGTAAGACCTTGTTTTCTCACCATCTACTAAAACGACACCATCTGCATGCAGTAGAGCTTTGTTGCCTGATTTTCACGTGGGGCCCAGGCAACTCACCCGAGGTCACATGTCTGTGCGAGGGGCAGTGCCAGGCTTCCTTGGTGCTCCTGGGTCCTGCACGGGCCTTTCTGCCATCACCCCTGTTGAGAGGCCAGGAGTCAGAGGCTACCCTGTCCTGTCTGTCGGCCGGTGCTTTGCATTCCAAGGCAGTTGGAAATACCTATCTGACATCTGCCCCAAGGTTTCTGGTGTTTTTGTAATTGAATGGTATGGAAGCGGACAAATTTTATAGTTACATAGTGATTTGACTTTCCTTCATCAAACCAAGTTTCTACATATATCGGGTATTTCCTCCTTCTTCTTCTTCTTTTTTTTTTTTTTGGTGTGTGTGTGGGGGAATTCCTTCTTGTTTAAAAACAATTATCTGGGGGCTGAGGCAGAGGCTTGCCCAACAGGTGTGAGGTGCTGCGTTCAAAATCCTCAACACTACATACAAAAGTAAAATGAAGGCTTGCTGTCCATCTGCAACTACAAAAAAAAATTTAGAAAATTTTGTCTGAATTTTTTTTCATTCTTGTGTTCAGAAAGTAGTTGGCTTCTTCATAACTGTCTGATTTCATTCATGCTTAAACCTAGATTTTATCTGCTGAGTGAAGAATTCATGAGACAATCACATCAAATTCACACGCAGATGTTAAAGACAAGTCAGTTGTTGATCTTCCTGGAATTTGGTAGTTGAACTTAGAAAGTATTTTCCTGACCACACTGCTCTTTGTCCTGGGCACACTGCGGGCTCATCGGTCACTGTCTTTGCAGAGTGGCTTTGTTTCCCTCGGGCTCCATCCCTGGAATTTCACTGTAGAATTGTAGTGTCTTCTCCTTTCTGAATTCTTTGTTTTTGAGGATACCTGTAACATGGGTAGCTTTCTTCTTGGTATGCTCAGCCTTGCAGGGTCCTGGGGACAGGCCAGCAGAAGGGATGCATCTCTAAGTGCATCCAGACCTCATGGTGCCCAGTGTGCACTGCCACCTGGTGCCCTGCAGTGTCCCCGCCGTCCTCCTGTGAGAGCGGGGTGGCCTGCCCCTCAGTCTGCCATGTGCCTGTCTGCCCGCCTGTTCCCTGTTTGAAGGACCCTGGAGTCCTCACTCAGTCCAGGCCTGAACTGGTCAGAACCTTTATTATTGAAGGCCTTGCCCCTCTAGAGCCCTCAGTTCTAAAACTCAGGCTGGTGGGAGACACTTAGTTTTCCTGATGGCAATAATAAAAAGGCAAAGTGAAAGCGCCCAAATAGTATTTGTTAAAAAGTTTGTTTCTGGTGTTCCCTTTTGCAGGGCTGGGACAGAACCCAGGCACCCAGGCACTGCGGCAGGTGCTCCTTTCCAGTCCCACCCCGGCCCCCAATGGGTTTTTACTTATCAAAAAAGCAGCTTTTCAAAACACCTCTGTGCTGTCAGTAAGGACCAACTGAAGGTCCATTGGTGGTGTGGACTGGAAGACCCCTTTGGGGGCAGTTCTGTAATGTCTGTCATTTGTAGATTTAAAGGTGTTTATGCGTTTTGATACAGTAATTGTTTTTTGAGAATTTCTCCAAAGGAAATAGTCAGCAATGAAGTTTTTTTTAAAAAAAAAAAACCTGCCTGTGTGAATGTTTCTTCCATTGTTACTGAAAATGCAGTCGCAGTGTTGTTCTGAAGAGGCTGGTCACGGTGGGAGGTTGTGATAAAGAAGTGGAGTCAGGACCCCAGCTCCAGAGACCTGGACTGCTGAGGGGTGACCGTGGCCTCCATTTACACAGGGAGTGAGTATGTGGCATTTGTGCAGCACCTAGAGTGCTCTGGGAGGCCTTTGGGGCCCTGGGCACCCCTGAAGAGAGGAGTCTGGCCCAGAGTGTCACCCAATCCTCTGGACTGCAGTGAGCCTCAGAAAGGGGCCTGTAAACCCAGGGTCTGGGGTTGGGGCCCAGAAAACGGTGTGTGCCCCAGCTGCCCCTGGAGCCCCGCCCTCCAGGTCCCGACACGGCAGCGCTGTGTTTTAGTCCTTATGATTTGAACTTCTCATCAGAGTTTTGTTTGCTCTTCCCATGTCCTGACCCGGAACAGAATGTCATTTGGTATTGAAATGACTTTTATTCTCCTGGGAACTCCGTATACATATGTGTGTCTGTCATTCCTGTGTAATTTTAAACAGAATACAGAAAGAAAATGCCACCCCACTGTGTAGAAGTGAGCTTCTAAAAGAAGTTGCCCTGGACGGTGATCCGAGGGCAGGTAGTCGGCTCCGAATCACTGTGACTCCTCAGGAACGCATGTGTGTCTTCAGCTGTTGCTTGACTCCTTCAGGAGTAGCCTGCTCTTACACACGGTCCCTCTGGAATGAGTGTGTCTCTTGCCTCCGTGTCTAGCACAGGATTGCGCAGACCTTTCCATTGAGTCATGTTTGTTGAGGTGCCAGGAGTTCTCCCCTGACACCCTGAGGGAGCCCTCCAGTGCCATCCCTGTGAGGTGACACCAGAGTGCTTCCCCAGGTCAGATCCTGCAGGGCTGCACATGGGCGTGCACAGGTGCTCACCTCCTATTAAATAGGTGAGCGCAGAGCAAACGGTGGCATGCACCCCATGTCTCCAGGTGCCGCCCACCTAACACCCCTGCTGTGTTCTTGACCCCCCTCACCCAGAGCCCTTCTTCCCCTCAGTGAGTGAGACCACCACCGTCCAGCCCCTTCAGGCCCTTGGAAGCCCGGGCTGCCTCTGCTCCTGTGGTGGCCCACCTGTCTCCCCTCCAGGCACCCCCCCCCCCCCCCCCCCCGTGCTGGGCCCGCATCCCGCATCGCCTCTGCTTTAGGCGGTTGTGGTGGTTTCCTCGGGTGTGGGGGCCACGCTTGTGCTTGCCCACTCAGATCTTCCCACTCAGTTCTTATTTGAAAAATCCAAGTTGGATATCTCTTTATCTGCCTGCGATCTTCAATGGTCACTTTACACTTAGGGAGAAAAATATTTTCTAACTTCCCAAATTGTCTATACTCTTTCCTACCATGCCTCCGAATCACCTCGGGGCTCTTTCCAAGCCTGTCTATGCCAGGGCCGCCTCTGATAGTGTTTGAAGCTCCCGGGTGGTTTGGGGTCCCAGCGAGGACTGAGAACCACGCTGCACCTCAGTTACCTAACAGGCTCGTCCAACCAGTGCTGGGCCCTGACCGCAGAGTGCTGATTCACACTCCTGGGCTGGGCAGGAGCGCCCCCCTAGGCTTGGCTCCTTTGTTGCACTGCAAGCTCATCGTCCTCCACTCGCCCCATGGCCTGCCCTGCAACGCCCACACACAGTCCTTTTTACCACCTCCTGTGCTTCCAGGTCCTTTCTCTTAAGTGATCTTTCCTTGAGGCCTTGGGAGGTCTGACCTGTTTTTATGCTAGCTCTTTCTATTTGTTCAGGTCTCAGTTCAGCTGTCAGCATCTAATGGAAAGTCTCACCTGGTCATCTGTCTGAACTAGAGCCCTCCCATGCAGTCTCAGTGACCACCCCGTTTCTCTCTTTCTTAGAGGTGCCATTGCCTGTGAGTGTGCGTGGCCTCCCTCTGCTGCCCCGCATTCCTGTTTCGCCTGTGCACACTGTCAGGTGCCTTGTTAGAGCCTGCAGGGTGGGAGTGGGGTGGGTGCACGGGCAGAATCATGCTGGTCTCCTTCCTATATGTGTATATTTTTCAGCAAATAGTTTTTGAGCTTCTAAGGCTTGGGCCAGGGGCATGAGAATAAAAGACACGTGGTTCTTGTGAAGGAAAGCCCTGGAGCCTAATGAGGAGTCTGAGGAGCAGAGAGTGCTGTGCACACCAGGGGCTTCCCACAGCCAGAACCATGCTGGCGGTAGAGATCCATCAGCACTGCTGGAAGGAGGGGAGGCAAGAGGGGAGGCAAGGGGGGAGGAGGCGGACGGCCTGGGAAGCCCAGGACACCATAGTTGAGACTGTCTCTCAGCACGGAGAGAGGAAGCTGCCTCTCTGTGGTGTCCTGGCAATGAGCTTTGGTCTGGGGGCAGTGGCCTCCTTTGGAGAGAAGCTCAGCCTCTCAGGGCCATGCTGCTGCTGCTGCTGCTGCTGCTGCTGCTGCTGCTGCCGCCTTTGTGAGGTTGCTCTGCAGGGCCCCTGCTCCTTCCTTTTCTTTCTCCACCACCACTGGGGAGACTGGAGACTTTGTCCCTAAGACTTTTAAGTGGGTCAGAACAACACATGAATCTAATTAACTCCAAAATCACTTTGACCTCAAGGCAGAAAATTTATTCCACACTGAGATATTCCAATGAAAGGCCCACAGTCTTTGTAATAATAAAATGCCCATGAGAGAGGCTCTGTATGTGAATATTAATTCTATCTCATTATCAAATTCCCAGGGAGGTATTAAAATCCAAAGATTGCATTTCATTTTAAATTAAAATCCAATGACATTGGGTGTGGTGGTGCACACCTGTAATCCCAGCAATTTAGGAGGCTGAGACAGGAGGATCACAAGTTCAAGGCCAGCCTCAGCAACTTAGTGAAACCCTATCTCAAACATATTTTTCTGGATATGTAGCTCAGTGGTAGAGCACCCCTGGGTTCAATCCCCAGCACCACAAAAAAGAAAGGGAGGGAAGTTCATAGGCTATAAGCTAAATTCTCTTGCTCACATGTGTTAAGTACAAAGAATTTGAAGTTACAAATATATTCTGCGTGGGTTCTGATCGCGCTCCATGCAGCTGAAGGGGCTTGCGATACCAAGGCCTCCAGCCTGGGTTGTCTCGATGGAATGTGGGCTTTTTTCTGCTTCCTTCAGGCTCACCCAATTCCAAACCCTGGCTCTGCCTCACTTCTTAAAATTAAAAAGTTACCAGGGCACAAGGTGACCCAGACATCAGCCCTGCACAGTGGCGTCAGGATGCCAGCTGCTTCCCCACTCTGTGATGAGCAGCACTTCGCATCCATTGCCAAGTGGCTGTTGCAGGAGTCTGCAGGGTCAGGGCCAGTGGACCTGTGCTTCTGCCAGCCCCTGCCACCTGTGGCTGTGACATTTGGGAGCAGTATCGTCACCAGTGTCCTGGATCCTGCTGCCCTTCCTGTGAGCCACTGCCGGGCCACCTCCTCTCTGGGTTTGTGGCCTGCAGGCTCTTCCCTGCGGTCCACATGCAGAGCAGGTGACCAGGTGTGCTCTGGTTCCTCCTTCTGGGTCATGTGGTGCCCATGCTGGGGTGGAACCCAGGCCTGCTCAGAGAGTCTCCACCCCAGCAGCTTCCGTGCCCCAGGGTGCCTTCCTCTAGCTGGGCCAGGGCTGCTCCTCCCAGCACCACTGTTCTGTCACAGGCCTGAGGTGCTTTCGCATCTCCCCAGTTCCTCTTGCACCTCCTGAGTGTCTTGGATCCTTGAAACAAAGGCCTTTTAAAATGGCAGGATCCTGATGAATTCATTTATTCATTTTTCCACGTGGTCTGCGGCGCGGCGTCCTGTGTTCTTGCTGAGTGGACCTTCTCTCTAAACTGATGCTCGTGATACTCACTGCAGCCTCTCTGGGTCTAAACGTTCCCAAGGACTCCAGGGCTGAGAGTGATCTGGGCTGCCAGAGGCCATCCTGCGGGCGTGAATGAGGGTCCTTCCAGGCTTTCTCATCTCTGCTAGTTTGTGTTTTTCAGAAAACTGCCTCATCTTGATATATTTTTGTAGCATATTTAATTTAGTTAATCCTGTATTCTAGGATTCTTTGAAAAGGGATTTTTTTTTCATACATTAAAAAGGTCTGTAATTTTCTTATCATTTATCTGGTATGTCTGGTTTGTTTCGTTTTCCCTCTGATGCTACATAGGGGTGAGCCCAGGGCCTTGTGCGTGCTGAGCATCGTGCCATCTTCCTCCTGCTGTACTGGAGCACCTGGAATCCAAGATAGGTCCCCACTCCTGGCAAGGTGGTGGCATGGCCCTGGGGAATATGGTGGCTCCTGGAGAGTTCTTTGGACCATTTGCTTTTTTTAAGTGAATCTTGGCCATTTTAGTATCTTTAAAAAATTATTATTCTATTAAAATTTTTAATTTTTTTGTCAGCTTCAACATTTTTTCTTAGAAATAGTTATTTCCTCTGGACTTTCAACATTTTTTCATAATTGTTGGTAACAATGAATTTTTAATAATGTTTTACTGTTTATGTTGTCACCACCTGTTTCTCTCTTTTAATTTTATTCCTTTTAAAAGAACATCTCTCCCTCTACCTTCTTCTTCCTTCTAGAGTCTCCCATTCTGTCATTGTGTACAAGAACTGGCTCTGGGTTAGGTTGACCTCCCCTCATTGTCGTGGCTTTCACTGGGGATGATAGCAGGGTCCCCTTCAGAAGTGCCTTAGAGGACTCAGTGGAGACATATTTAAATCGCTACAAGAAAACTGCCCATCCAGCACTATGCAGCTAGCCAAAGCAGCCTTCAAAAATGGCAGCAAAATAAAGACATTTCCAAATATACAAAGGCTGAGAGTGTCCCCAACAGCATCACCCTGCAAGAAAGGTGGAGGGAACTCCTGCATAGCCAGGGGAGATGACTTCACAGGGAGTCCTGAACTGTCCGCACCCAAGCAGAGAACCCAGAAGCTGGGAAGATTGGTGTGTGGGTAAAACCAGTGGTGGGAAGGGGCCCTCTCTGTCTAGAGGGCGTCTGTGAAGGCTCCAGGGACAGCCCACTTTGTGGTGAACTGCCCGGCGCTCCCCAACATCAGGGCCAGAGCAGCTGCGCTCCCTGGACAGTGCTTGGGCAGGGGGCAGGGGACCTTCAGGCCGATTAGAAGAGTGAAGTAACACCACTCTCCTCCATGAGCCAGACGCACGTATGTGCTGAGCCTTTGTCAGGAGAATCATTGTGGGAAGTGAATTTGGACGGTCACAGGAGGTGAAACTAGCCAGAAATAATTGGGGAAAATGGAAATACCCCTTCAGTAGCATCATGCAACTTGAAGTGTTTCGGAGAGATTTTAAAACGTTAAGTGTGACACTGGTGCTCTGAAGTCCTTAAAACATCTCTGAGAGGAGTCAAGACTGAACGGAAAGCTCAACATTTTTTTATTTTATTTTTTTATTTTTTTTTTATTGTTGGTCGTTCAAAACATTACACAGTTCTTAATACATCATCTTTCACAGTTTGATTCAAGTGGGTTATGAACTCCCAACTTTACCCCGTATACAGATTGCTGTTTCACATCAGTTACCCTTCCATTGATTGACATATTGCCTTTCTAGTGTCTGATGTATTCTGCTGTCTGTCCTATTCTCTACTATCCCCCCTCCCCTCCCCTCCCCTTTTCTCATCCCTGTTTAATGTAAATCTTCTTCTCAAGCTCTTCGTCCTTACCCTAAAGCTCAACATTTTGAAGATAACAGTTCTCCCGAGGTGACTTGTGGAGTGAACACTGTGCAGACAAGATCTTAGGGGCTGGTTTTTGGTAAAAATGGATAAACTGGTTTTAAAATGTATTGATAAATGCAGATGACCTAGAAGCTCTGTTCTGGGTTGAATTCTGTCTACTCCCCACCCTTCATTTATATGTAGAAGTCCTAACATGTGACCTTAAGAAGGGGGAGACTGAACAGAGACCTTGTCCATGTGATGATGAGTGCAGAACTCTGCCAGCCAAGAGATACCCAGGGCCACAAGCCCCTGGGATGGGGAGAGAGACCCAGAGCAGGCTCTTCCCAGCCCTGAGAAAGAATGACCCTGTCAGCACCGTGGGTGTCACCGTTGTCATCTCCCAGGACTGTGAAACAGCACGCTTCTGCTGTTGGAGCCGTTGGCTTTGTGGTGCTTGTCGTGGCAGACCTGCTAGACGAGAACAGTACCAAAACAGTTTTGAAAAATGACAAAACAAAAATAGAGAATTATACTTCTTCCTTCGTGGCTTACATAAGGTAAATTAGGACCGTGTGGTGCTGGGACAGACCTAGATGTGAGGCCATGAGAAGAGCAGCGGAAGGTGGGCACTGGAACAAGTTCATATTCTTATGGGGAAAGGAGCCTTGACCTCTACCCTCTTCCAAACTCAAAAGATGACTTAAAATGGAAATCTAAAAGTTTGAGCTATGAAATATGTAGAAGGAAACATCTTGAATATGCTGGGATAGGCCAGGGTTTCTTAGGACACAACACACCAACAGTAATGCAAAAAAAAAAATTGACACTTTGTTCCTCATTTAAATTAAAGAGTTGTGCTCTTTGAAACACTGTGTAATAGAAAGGCAAGTCACTGTGCATGGAAGATGTTTGCAGTATGTGTATTTGCAAAAGCACTGTTCACGAAGTAGAGTCTCTTACAGCTCAAATAAGAAGCTCATGCAAATGATAGGCGGAACAGTGAGCAACATCCAACTATGAAGACAAGGAGTGTGCATCTCAGGAGATGCCTTGCATCATCAGTCACCGGGGAAATGTGGGTTAAGACCACCTAAAAAGTCCCGTGGTATCACGCTGGGGATGTGGCTTAGTGGCAGAGCGTCTGCACACACAAGGCCTTGGGTTCCATCCCCACCATGGCAAAAGAAAACAGAAAACAGTCTCATGATGTCAAGTGTTGGCAAGGACCTGGAGTATAGCTACATGGGTGGAGTGGTACACCCATCTTGGAAAATAGTTCTGCTCTTAGGTACTGATCCAAGAGAAATGGAAGTGTGTCCCTGAAAAGACCTGAATGCAAGTATTCTTAGCACCTCCATTCCTCTCAGATAAAACTGGAACCAACCCAAATGTCCATCAGCATGTAACAGTCAGATGATAGCATACTAATAATCAGAAATAAAAAGGAAAAAATTGCCTTCCCTATAACAAGAGGGGTGAACCTGAAAACACTGGAAAAGGCTCCTTTTGATATGATTTAATACGTATTAGATTATAGAAAGAGGAAAATATGCTGTGGGGACAACACAGATGAGTGGTTGCTCAAGACTGAGCAGAGGCATGTGGAGAGGTGCAGCAGTGCCCGGGGACATTTCTGTGGTGACGAGAATGTCCCAAGTCTGCATTTGTCTGTGCTCATACAGGTGCAGTGGCCATTTATTGTGTAGGAACTGTAGCTCCATAAAGTGCATTTTAGTAGTAAAGAAAGCAAAGGACCAAGGGAACCAGTGTGTGACAGGTGCTAGGCTTCAGGAGTTCCTCCCTGGGACTGCGGCTGGTGGGAGCTCGTGGCTCTGGGAGTGTCAGGAGTTCCCACCGTTGCTGCACACGGGAGCTGCCTGGAGGGCTTGTGCTGAGACTTTGGTGCCCAGAGTTCTCATGCATTTGTTCAGGGCTCTCCAGGTGATGCCACTGTGTAGTGAGGTTGAGGGCCCCTGGTCTTGGCGGGTTCTGAGCTCTCTGAAGGAGTGTTGCAAAATGCAGTCCTCCTGCATACTAGTTGCTCCCTGAGGTGTATCATTCTTTGTCCTCCTGTCCCCGGGGAAAGAAGCAGCTTAATAACAAAGCTGAGTTGCACAAAACACTGTGGAAACCAGTGCCACCTAAAGATGAATGTCCCACAGTAGTGTAAGACTTAGAATTTGCTGTGTGGGGCAAAGGTCGGAAGAGAATGGCAGGAGGACACCAGCTTGAGACAGCTGAGGACACTGGCACAGGCTGCGAGCCAGGAAGTCAGAGTTCTGTTTGGACTTTGTTGGAGGTAAGAGGTCACTACATCCAGCTCCTTGAGTGTGCTCAGGAGACACTGCATCCTACGGCACTGCTGTTTCTCATGTTCTCATGACAGGCAGGCCACCTGGCCTCAGGTTTCCTTGTGTCATGCCCACCACAGTACCACATGTGGCCACAGCTCTTCAGCTCCACGTGAGGTAGCCTAGACTTTCTGAAGTTCAGAACCACCAGAGGCTGACTGGGGTCCTGTGGTCTGTCTGCCTGTTGACCCTTCCCCTTCCCTGTGGGGCAGGGAAGGGAGTTAGTCTCATGAGGAGACCCCGGCTGCTGCCTCTCTCCATGATGCTCTTTCATCTGCAGTAGTCTTCAGGTGGTACATGCAGGGAGCCAGGGCTCGACATGCCAGGTGAACGCTCTACCTGGGCCACCCCCAGCCCATCCCCCAGCTCTCTGAGCTGGCCGTCAGGTATCCTGGGTGGCAGCATCCCTAGATGGACCACCACGCCCACGCTGGCCGTTCACTTCTGTGGCAGGCCTGGTGGCACGTGAGCCTGCTGTTGAGGGACTGCTGTGAATGTGTTTTTAGAGTGTGGTCCAGACTTGGCTGAGGGCGCTCCTCTCCCTCACACTGCGTTTCTGCCCTCTTTGAGGTTTTGTCCTCCATGTCCACCATGCAATGTGAGCACAGCAGGATGACCCAGGCCTACCGTGCTGCCCCTGGCTCAACTCCCTACGGTGGCGAGCCAGGGCCACACCTGCATGATTGCACCATGAGCTCCTGACCTGCGCTCCTGGGGAACGCGAAGGGGCAAGTTCGTTCTCTTTCTTCCATTTGCTTCCGAAGGCCAAAGCCCATTTGCTTAAACCAGGCTCCTTGTCTTGCTGTGCTGTCACCACGGGAGAGCCCCAAGCTTGGCTCTGTGGGAGCTCCAAAGCTCATGACTCAATGTGCTCTGGGTCCAGAATCAGCTCCCAACATGTCGTATAGAGAAACAGACAGCTTCCTTGTTTTATGAAGTGCTAACAGAAGAAAGCCCGTAAGGTCCTAATGGCTCTCCCCTGCCACGCACCTTGGCCCTATGGCAGTGAACTGGCAGGAAGTAGCAGATGGGCTCAGCCCCCGCCCCCGTGGGGTTGTCGCACTGAGTCTGCATTTCCTGCTGAGCTTGACAGCCAATGGCCCCAGTGTGTGGTGGTGCGTGTCTGGTGTTGTAGACACTGAGGCCTTTCTATAGAGTCTCTTCTGTCCCCTGTTGGTGATGCAACAGTGTGGACTTGAGACGCTGGCCCAGGAGCACCTTCCTCAGTTCCCCCTCAGTGCCACTGGCCTCTGATCTGTAAGAACTCTTCCTTTATCCCTGTTTCCTGATTAAATTTCAGTTTTCAGCAAGTGATTTCATTTCCTTTAAAGAAAATCTTACCTATTTGAAACACCTCAGAATTCTACCTTTTTTTTTTAAGGAAGAGGTGTTTTTCTTGCACTGAATAATAAATGCTAAATACTTTATTTCTCACTTGTCAGAAAAAGCTGGTGTTTGAGAAAAGTTTGCAGTTTTCCCCCTGCAGAATGGAAGGGTAACTTTGGCCTGTGAAGAGTGTCCTCGTTTTCCCCTGCTCTCATGAGCTGCCCACCTCCTGCCAGCTGACCACATGGATGTCACTGGCCACCACCACCACTCACAGCACCCTGACTGAGCTTTCCCTGTGTTCCCCAGGCATGGCCGTCCATTCTGTAGTCACAGTCCCTTTGAAGCAGGCCCTGTCACCCCATTTTACACATGAGGTTTAGTGACTTGCCCAAGGCCGGGCTCCCGCTGGGCTGTGCTCACCGTCCTGTCTGCATGCCGCCTGCCTCCCAGCACCCAGCCCTCACATTGCTCTTTCCTCACCAAATACCACATGGCCCCTCACTCGTCTGCCTCAACTCTATTCGCTGTCCTCCCCTTCACCCACCACCCTTCTCCAGGGAGGCCTTCCTTGAGCTCCTGCTCTGTGGTTTATTCCCTGGCTAAATAAATCAGGAGCCCAGACCAGCCTCCATTGGGCTCAGGGCTGCGTTGGCATCCAGGTCACAAGTTCTCAGGGACTGGCGAGGATCTGCTTTCAGTTCCTTACTGGCCCCTTTTGAGGGCTCCCCTTGTCTTCACCCCAGTGCCAGCAGCAGGCTCTTCCCCAGACTCTCCTGGTTAGTGTGCAGCGTGTCACTGGAGGAGCCTTGGAGGGGCACTTGGGAGGGGCAGAACCCAGGGTCTACCCTCAGAGTGGCCGACCACTACTCTTGCTGTGCTGAGACATGAGTTTCCTTTCCCCAAACTGTCCAGGACCAATAATTCTATAAAATATGGTCTGAAGTGAATTACCAGAAAAATAAAATATTTAAAAAGATAGAAATTGAAACCCAGATTTTATCACAAAATCCAGCAGACGTGGCCAAAGTATCAAGTTGCCAGCCATTTTGCAGCTCGTCCTCTCAGGGTCCACTGCTGTGAGCTGCAGTGGTCTCCAGACCCACTTGTTAGATGAATGGCCACAGGGAGGGCGCTGGCTTCTGAGCCTTATGTTCCCTTTCTGTACAGAGGAGCCGGTAATGCCTGGCCTTGCAGAGCAAATCCTCAGAGACTGAGACTGCCCGGGGCGCTGCCAGGCCTCCTCTCCTCTCATGCCCAGAGGAAATCATACGAATTAGATGATGCCAGCTAATTTTCTCTTTGTCTTGGTATTGGTGAGCCTGAGCACCATTACCAACAAGTAATGGTTGTCCTAGCAAGTCTGTCACCAAGGACCTCTGGAAGAGAGGGCTGTGGAGTTCAGAACATGGGGCTCACTGCTGCTGCACTCTTTGCTTTTAGGCCTTTTCAATAAACTAAGGAAATATTGTATTTTGGGGAAGAGAAAAAATATACCATCAGTTCATATTAATGTTTGTATTTTAAATATAAAATTAACTGATTAGATTTTTTTAAGGCTGAAAATCGTGGTTGCCAATGACATCACTTGCTCATTTGCTTTCAATATGCAAATAATGATTCAAAAATAATAATATTAGGGCTGGGGATGTGGCTCAAGCAGTAGCATGCTCGCCTGGCATGCATGTGGCCCGGGTTTGATTCTCAGCACCACATAAACAAAGATGTTGTGTCCGCCGAGAACTAAAAAATAAATATTAAAAAAAAAATTCTCTCTTTCTCTCTCTCTTTAAAAAAAAAAAATATATTAATGGCCATCACTGAGGCTCAAAGTACTAGGTGTGGTATGGGTCCCCGCCGTGGCTGTGATATAGGATCTGTCTCACTAGGGGCACAAAGCCAAAGCATTTCCCATTAGAGGAAGTCATTTCTCTTTGTCGTATGTCTTTTTTTTTTCTTTCTTTCTTTCTTTCTTTCTTTCTTTCTTTCTTTCTTTCTTTCTTTCTTTCTTTCTTTCTTTTTTTTAAAGAGAGAGAATTTTTTTTTAATATTTATTTTTTAGTTTTCGGTGGACACAGCATCTTTGTATGTGGTGCTAAGGATCAAACCTGGGCCGCACGCATGCCAGGCGAGCGTGCTACCACTTGAGCCACATCCCCAGCCCTCGTATGTCTTTTTAGATTAATTTGTTTCAGTTTGGAATTTCAGAAAATTATATAAAACATACATAGATTCATTCCAAAGTTATAGAACTGTAAAAACAGGTCTGCTGGTGGGCAGGGTCTCATTCCTGTTTCTTCCAACTCCATCCTCCTCTCCCTGTGGGTAACTGGTATTTTTTTTTATTTAATGTTTTATTATTTCTCAGATTAACTTATTAATTTGTTCATTCCCCTCCCCTGGGATTCAAGGCCAGGGCTTCACACATGTGAGGCAGGTGCTCTAACCCTGAGCCACAACAAGCTCCATTTCAACTTTTTAAGTTCTGTATATATTAAAATGTTAATCTTTTGCAAATATCTTAGTCTGTGATGTCTTACAAATAATTTCCCCAATTTTCATTTTCCTCTTTTTCTAAAATGTAGTCAAATTATAAAACCTTTTCCCTTTTGTTTCTGGATTTTTGAATCATAATTGGGAACTTTTCCTGCTTCCTGTGTAGAGAAGGCATTCACTCATGTTTTCTTCTAGTATTAGTATTTTTTCACTGTTTAAATTTGCAGCTCACGTTCATTTGGAGTTGACCCTGTGAACAGTGTTAGGAAGAGATCTTCTTTTATCATTTTTTATTTATCATTTTTTATTTGCCTATTCAGTTGCCCCAACAACTGAAAGAGTAAAAAGAAAATAAAGTATCAGTTTTGTTGATGTCTTTTTAAATGTTTCTGGACTGATGGGGGGGTGGTTAATGTAATTGTGCCAGCATGTTGTAACACTGGGTGAAGAAATCAGGAGGCGAGAAAGGGCGTCCATCCTCTCTGGCCCAGACTAAACTGTCTGTCCTCTTTCTCTAGGTGAATGAGCTGGATGGCATCCCGCTGATCCTGGACAGCTGCAACATCGATGACAGTAACCCCTGTATCCTTGCATGTGAGTCCCAGGCCAGTTCCTGGCCAGTAGTCTTAGCCAACAACTGGCCTGCTGGCTTGTGTCTGAAAACCTCACCACCCTACAAACTTTGCACATCGTGAGCTCATTCTCCCAGGGCAGCAGGGTATCCTGAACTAGTGTGTCACTGAAATGCTTGGAAACTCTAGGGCAGAGGCTTCTCATTCCAAGACCCTGTGTGACTTGTCACCAGTGCTACCTGGCCAAGAGCATAAGTATGGTCCTTATGGCAAATATGAAAATGCTCATGGTTTTTTGCTGTAGAAATTCTGAGGATTCCATCAGTTGGAAAAACTGCTTGAGTTGCTATTTGGAAACATGTGACCATGAGGGCACCCTGTCTTCATAGCAGCAGGGAGCAGTTTCTCTGCCCCATAGTTGTCATTTTAGAGGGGCTCTTACAGCAGCGCTGGCTTTTACCCTTCCTGGGTCTGCCGTGCCTTCTGGAGTCTGCCCTGCTCATCTCCTTTACTTTACCACGCAGTTGTACCATACCAAACCGATCAGTACAGAGGTGGGCACCCAGGGCCCAGGACACACACAGCCTGCTCAGGTTCTAGGTAAAATCCACCATGTAATTTTAGGAATTTCCCTTGTGAAAGTCAAGCCCAGCCCTGGCGCCTTGCCCCATCTCCACCAGGCCCTGTGCTTTTGTGTATGGGGTTGGGGTAAAAGTAGGACTTGGGGAGTGTGTCCCACAGGAAGCAGTAAGGAGCCCAGCCTAGAACTGCAGAGACAGCTCTCCACAGTGAGATGCCAAGAGAAAAGGAGCTGGTGGAAATCACGTGTTTCAAAGTAAGCAGATTAAGGAGTGCTAACAACTGGTGATGGAGATGCTGCCATTCCCGTGGCAATAGGAGAAGTCTTAACAGTGAAGGGCTGACAAGGTGCTGAGGAGGCCCTCAGGATACCGTGACATTAGTTCCCTGCTTTGTGTGGTCACCAGACTATGCTCATCAGCATTTTTCTTTTTAAAGCCTAAAGAAGAAAGTTGGGGGATAACATCCAGTTCAGGGAAGTGGGGCTGTATGTCCATCTGCACTGCAGATGGTGTTCTCCAAGGAAATCTCACCCACAGCTCACTTTCTCCCTTTGGTACTGGGGGTTGAACCCGGGGTACCTAACCACAGAACAGCCTCCCCAGCACACACATGCACGTGCGCGCGCACACACACACAGACACACACAGACACACACACACACACACACACACACACACACACACACACACACACCGCCTTTTTAAATTTTGAGACAGGATCTTGCTAAGTTGCTGAGACTGGCTTCTAACTTGTGATCCTTCTGCCTCAGCCTCCCAAGCCATTAGAATCACAGGCGTGCGCCACCGTCCCCTGCCACAGTCCACTTTTATTGACTTTCCAGTGAATAGGGTCTTTGTCAGTTGTCTTTGACTTTTAGCAAAAATGAAAAAGTCAAGAGGCCGTCACACAGAGATGCCCATTCTGCTGGGCGGAGCCCTGCTGGCCATGGCCTGGCCCTTGCTCTGCTTGAGGTGCTCACTTGGGAGGTACATGTTCCAGTCTCACTCAGGTCCACACAGGCAACCTTGGCTGAGGCTGCAGCCCCGTGGAGCACAGCACTGCAGTCACCCCCATTTTGTAGCTGAGTCTTGGTGACTTGTCCCATGGTGCACTGGTCCTCACTGCTGGCAGCACCTGCAGAGGCCATGTTAGCACATTCCTGCAGCTGAGACCTTGGGAGTTGGTTGTCCAGGTGATGACAAGAAGCATGGGAGGCCCCAGATGTCCCCCACCCTTGAGGAAAGACAAATGTCACGTGGTGCATTGACCACCAGATGTGTCGAATGATTCCTCTTGATGTCATGTCACATGTCATGTGTGTACTAAGGTGAGATACATCCTGAAGTCCAGAGCATGGGGAGCAGGGTGGGGGAGTGTCAGAGGGCGATGCAGCCCGGGCAGGCCTGGAACCTGCACAAAGGCTCATGGGATCATACTGGGCGACCCCCCCAGGGCAGCCACACACAGCTTTCCACGCAGTCTCTGTCCTGCTCACAGCAGCCTCCTGAGCTGCCCAGTGACCCCCTGTTACTTCTCACCTCCAGCCATGCTTTGCCCCCCTGTTCCCTCTTTTATTTTTATTCATGGAAGTAATGCATTTACCTGGCTTTTTATAATTGCCAAAAACATGTAGTGAGGGAGCAGTGCCTCTGCTCCCCCCAGGACACATTCAGTTTACTCTCTCTTGTCTCTCTAGTGGTATTTTATTGAGGTTTCCTGGTAGATCACCTTCTAAGATGATCTGTTGTGATTTGAGCCTCATCTCTTGGGTGCCACTCTGTCACCTCCCACAGTGGTGAAGACTCATATCCCCACTTTCTCTCACCCACCATTCATACAAGCCAGCATCTTCTAAACTGTGTGTTGGTGTTTAATTGTGTGTGTGTGTGTGTGTGTGTGTGTGTGTGTGTGTGTGTGTGTGTGTGTGTGTTTGCACACGTGTATGCCAGGGTGCCAGGGAAAGCCTCCTGCATTTTTGTGCCCCGGGTTCTCTCCTGCTGTCTTGGCGGCTCCTGTGTATTCTAGGCAGAAGCTCTCTGTCCTCCTCACATGTTGCCGGTGTGTTCTCCTCCTTGTTGTCTCTGTTGTTCCTGGGAGTGATGGAGTCCTCGTGCTGATGAGCTGTGAGCTGGGATTCGTCACCTGTCCTCCCCCTCTGCTCCCTACACTGCTGCTTTTCTCTTGGCCTTCCTGAGACTCCCTCTCTCGTTCTGGTTTTTGTCTGTGTTCTTGTCTTACTGGCATGTCCTCTGTTGCTTCCTCTTCTGTGCCACTTAATTGCTGGAGGGTCCCTAAGTACTCTGGAGCCCTGGAGGGGGTCTAGGTACTCTGGAGCCAAGAGCTCCCCCTCACTCTGATTTCTCCCCCAAGTAACCCCACCATGTATTCCTTCACTCCTTCAGTGTAGTGACACTCGCCTGGGCCTTGAGAGTTGCAGAGTGACTTCCAGGGAGGCTGTTGGGGCTGGGACCAGACTGGTACCAGTGATGGTGGTGACATGGAGCTCTGTCCTAAGTGTTGCCATAGTTCTGAATGTTATCTGCGCTCCTAACTCTAGAGCAGACCTCTCTTCAGGTGTCAGACCTGTGTACCTAACTCCCTGCGTGTGTTTGCGTGGTGTCTTGCACACATTCCCACGTCAGCAGGCCCAAGGTTAAGCAACATCTTGCCTGAAAACCGTCCCCTCCCTCTCAGCTGATGAGGGGAGGCTCTGTCACACGGCTTAGAGCCACAGCCTGGAGTTACCCTCCATGTTCCTCCTTTGTAATTCTCCAGCTACAGCGTCACCCGGCTGGGTTCTCCATATGCACATGTTCACGAGTGTATTGGGGAGAAGGGGTATAAGCTCGAGGAATTTCTCCCATGGGTTCTTTGTTTTGTGGATTAAGTATTACTTGGGTATTGATATTATTTTGAATTTGTTTGCTTAAGCCCATTCCGATAATTGACACCAGTCATATTTTAATTGAACTTTAGTTTCAAAGTTTGTGTTAAGAAGCAATAGTTATTTGGGGCGAGTGTGTGTGTTTATGTTTTTTTAATTTGTAGATGGACACAGTATCTTTGTTATTTTTATGTGGTGCTGAGGATAGAACCCAGGGCCTCACACGTGGGAGACAAAGGCTCCACCACTGAGCTACAACTCCAGCCTCTGGGCGAATGTTTTAGTCAGCTTTTCTGCTGCTGTGAACAAAAGATCTGATAAGAACAATTTTGGAAGAAGGAAAGTTTATTTGGGGCTCACAGGTTCCGAGCCCACAGTCCATGGACAGTCAGTTCCATTGTTCTGGGCCCTAGATGAGGTAGAAGATCATGGTGGAAGAGTGTGGTGGAAGAAAGCAGCTCAGGATGACAATCATGTCCTCAAGCGGGGAGACACATCTCCTCTCAGCCTGGCAAAATACAAGGCCATCCCCAGCACCCTTCTCCTTGGGCCCCACCCAGCCACCTAGAGTTTCCACCCACATCACCCACTCAGTGCAGGGTTAGGCTGGTTCTCTCCCCACTCCTTCCACCTCTGCACGTCCTGGCATTGTCGCACACGCACACGTTAGCCTTGGGGGACACCTCACATCCATCCTTCTCGTGACTCTTGTTGGACTGAACCTCTGTATGAGTGGGTGCACCCGAGACATGGGAGGGTGGTTGGAGCAACTGCCCTTTCCAGTAGCCTGAGCATTTTCTGTGGAAGGCAACAGGGCCTGAGGTTGGATAGCCATCTGTTTCCTTGGGAAATCTGCAGACAAGGCTACAAAAGATGGCCTTTCTTGTCCCCCAGGGCGAGGAATGGGGAGTCAGCCTGTCTGAGCAGCGCTGGCAGCCCTCAGGTGGGGAGGACCGAGGGTTTCTCTTAGCCTCGGGGCTTTCTGGTTGGGGTGGGGGGAGCTTGTCTCTGGAGGCCTGCCCGGGGTGCTCCTGTTTCAGGGCCGGGAGCGCAGGCAATGCCCAGCTGTTCACTCGCCCTGCTCACTTTGGGTCACCCACAGTAATGACAGAGGAGCCAGTGCCATCGGAAAATTCCAGCTTCATCACCACAGAGTCTATTTCTTATTTGTCAGTTTATTGTGGCAAGTGGGATTTTTTTGTTGTTGTTTCCAAATAGAAACAGCTGAACTTTATTTGAAATGTTTTTTTTTCATTCTTTTTTGATCTGTTTTGATCAGTTGTCCTTGATGTGGGTTTCTTTATATATATATTTTTTTTTATTGGGGGGATGAGGCAGGATAAGGATGGAGTGAGAGCCCAAATGGGTTTTCTTGGTTTTTGTTTTTCTCTTCTTGTTCTTTTTTATATTGAAGGACTTCATTTGTAAGAAAATAAAATTAATTTGCATAGAATCCACCCCACAAGCTGAGAGTTTGCAGGAATAGTGCTCAACAGCCTTTTCCTCTGACCTGAGCCAAGGTCGCTGGCCTAGTAGTAAGGGCATCTATACAGGCAGACAGCCCCAGATCAAGCTTGGTCACTTGTTGACCCTGGAGCACCTCTGGTGACCTCTGCATGGTCAATGATTTGCCTGCCAGCTGGCTGTGGTGACCGAAGTGTCATGGTGTTTATAAAGGGCCATGTGTATTCTTATACAAGTCCTGCCACAGCTGCTCGCCTCACGAGGAAGCCTATGGGTCAGTGGAGGGACTCCTGGAGAGTCAGGAGCAGGTCCACATGGCACAGCACAGGCCACAGTCCAGAGGAAGAGGAGGGCCTTTCCCTCCATCACATCCACAAGGGGCAGGGGACCTGCGGCTCTGCCTTCTACCAGTCAGAACTGTTGGTTCAATCCATGGATGACAATCAAATCATTTCTGAGCTTTGTCTCATTGTCCCTCACATTAGCTTTTGGGGAACACCTCATATCTAAATGGTAACACAGGTGAAGGGAGCAGATGGCCTTCGGCATGCGGTTTGTGTACAGTGCACTCGAGGACTCATGGTGCACACTGACAGTGCTTGCACTCTATCCCTGTGTCTCTTTGCTCCTGTACTCTAAGTGCTTCCCCCACGTGGGACCCCTACGTGTCTTTTGAAGCCAGCTTTTCTGGATGAGAATACCACATCTTGACAAGACAGGTATTTTAGAATAAACATAGAAACATGGCTTGTTCTGAGCTCTTCTTGATGGGCACCTGGCTTGTGACTGAGCCTGCCATGCAGTGCCAGGCAGAGGCTGTCAAGACATATTCACCCCCGCGGGCTGGTGCCAATGCCTAGATCCAGTGTGGTTTGTGAGGGCCGTCCACAGCCGTGCACAGCCAGGCGCTCACCCATCCTTTCTGGGGCCATCTCGAATGGTCTTAGGAAATTTTTCTTTTGGAGTCAATCTTGCTTCTTTGGATGGAAGGACTCCTCAGTTGATCCCTGCATCCTCAGGGTTATGCATCTGTAAACACTGAATGCTTGCTCAGTGTTGAACTGACGCAAATTATAAACTAGATAACCTGTTGATACAGTTTTGCTTTAAAATCCTAAACTTTCTGGTGTGGCTTCCATGGATTTTTTTTTTTTTTTTTTTTTTTAATGCTACAGATTGATTCTCTTTTACCGTCGCCTACTGTGATCGGAGATAGTGTGTAAGTGAAATCTTTCTGTCCCCTGAAAGCAAACCAGTGGCACTCAGGAGGCAAGTCCATGGAGTGGTGGAAGGCAGCGAGCAGGTGTGCTGACTCTGCTCCCAAGGGCCCGCCACGCGGAAAGGACGCCATTGCCCACAGCCTTCCGGCTGTCCTGGTGGGGGAGCAGGGTGTGTGCACCCACCGAGTGGCTCTTAGCTTTCAGTTTGGGCTCCTCGTTTTCCTACATCTCTAGACTCACTGAGAATCTCTGCTGTGTACAGACAGGTGTGCAACCTGCATGTCTGAAATGGCCTCCGCAGTGACCCATGGCAGCCTGGTTGGCATCCTTCCACTTCACCTCAGGCCATGGCGGTCCTGCACAGCCCTTCCTTTGCTCTCTTCACTCCCCGGCTCTGGGGTCAGTGTGCACTCTGCTTGGTTCCCCTGCACCAGGAGCACATCTTTCAGAGGTGGCAGGCTGTGGGCACATGCTCAGTCAGGGAGACAGCTGCCTCACCTTCGTTGTCACCCGCCTGGGCAGGTCAGGCAGATGCCTGTGCACAGATTGGCACAAAGCTGCTCCCTGGCTTTGACATGACACCATGCTTTCTGGAGTTCATTGCTTAGTGGTTAAGTGGTTACTTTATGTCTGAAGGGCCATCATGAAATTTATTTGAAAACAACCTTTGCACAATTTATTGCCTTAGTTCATGTCCTGAAGGATCTGCTCCTTGTAACCAAGTGACATAGCTGACATTGCAGTCTGATGTCTTTGATGGGATGCATCCCCAGCTTGCTTGCTTTCTTAAAAATTGCATAGCCTGAATTTTAATGAAAGCACACTGGAAATCCACTCCAAGATAATGTCTCCTTGATTGTCTTCCAGTGGTAAATTTACTGTCCTAAGGAAGTATTTTTAATTAGAAACTGTTTTCAAAGTCATTTTCCCAGTGTGTCTGCAGTGGCCTCCTGTGCACCGTTTCTGTGGTGTTTATCGGTTCGAGGAGCTCAGCACAGTAGAGGGAGTGCTCGACTGTGTTTTAGAAATTTTATACCTGACTTTCAAGATGAGGCCATAAAGTAGTCCTTCAGACCCTGACCCTCGCAGGCTGCCTGCACTGTCCACCTCAGCATCCAGCGCCCACTTACTACTCCTGAAACCTGCTTAGTGCCCACAGCCATGGCACTCCCTTGTCCCCAGTTGGCCGTAGGTGGAGTGCAGCCATGGTGTTTTACGTCGCCTGGGCAGCTGTCTGGACATAGCAGTCCCCAAGGTGAGGCTGGCCTTGGAGGAGCTGGTGCACAGGGTGGAGCGAGGGGCTCCACTGCAAACCGCAGGAGCCCCTGGCCACTTGCTGTGCTTACAAAGCACTAGGACACCTTTTCCCCTGCCTCCCGAATTGCTGGGACCGGAGACAGGGCATCTCACAAGCTGGGCAAGCACTCTCCCCCGAGCTGCGCCCCCAGCCCTTGATCTGTTTTCTGATCAAGGTAGTTATTGGCCAGTTTTTCTTTTTTGCATTAATTTTCTTTATCATGAACAGTAATTTGGAGATATGTTTAGGAAATTAATAGATAACTTTTGGAATTACCATACTTTCAAGACACTGTCACATAAAATGATCAATTTTATAAATTGGGTAGCTCAAGTTTGGCAAAGGGAAATGTTAGCAAGTAACCCTGACTAACTGTCGGAATTTTTGCCTAAAGTGACCTTAGTCAAATACAACAGAGACAGGTGTGCTCAGAACAGAGGTGTGTCGTAGCTGCTCAGCATGGCTCAGTAGTAACTCCTCGACGGTTTTATTTTGGAACCATTATTCTTAGCCATCTTGTATTCTACAATTACTATTCTAGGACCAACACATTAAAAAAGGAAAAGAACTCTGTCGGGTCTGATCCTTTCTGGGCCTTAAGAAGCAGGCACTCGTTAATTCCTTTCGAGTAAATTATAAAGACTCTATGAGTGTCACACCCAGGGCCCACTGAATTACGGAAGGTGCCACCCCTGGCCAGTCTGATTGGAGAAGTGGGTCATTAAACACCACTTACCAGATGGTGCTGAGGGTCAGCAGCACAATGAACAAGGGCCTGACTCACCGCAGAATTCGAACCTCTTCTGGTGAGCAGCTCTGAGGAACTTGAAGGGAATCCAGAGTTCTGCTTCTCTGTCTGAAGTTGACTGTCTTGTGAGAAGTGCACGCCTCTCCTTGCTTAAGGGCATTCTCTTCTTGGGCTTTTATGGATGCATGTCATCCCTTCATTGGACAGAGGTTTAAAATGTAGAAGTGAAGTTGCCTTCTACTATGCTCAACTTTTTAACTCTCACCATCCTTGGGTCTGGACATCTTAGAGACAGAGACAGTAGACTGTGACCCCATGGCAGCAGGCATTGCCAATGTGGCTTCTGATCCTGGCCATGCTGAGCAGTCAGCCTGTTACCGTGCAACAGGAGCAGTAGGTTGTGTGAGCTGCCTGGAAAGTTGGCACGGAGCAGACAGGTGTGTGCTTCATGGTAACAGCACAGTGGAAGCAGGCCTGTGCTGCGGGAGTCTCCCAAGCTGGTAGCTGCCAAGAAGGCAAGGAAGGAGGTGGACACCCCTGGGGACAGGGCCCCAACCCTGCACTCTGGCCGGTTCAAGGAGTGTGTGTGTCAAGAGTGCTTTTGCGGGCTGGGGTTGTAGCTCAGCGGTTGAGCACTCGTCTCTCACGTGTGAGACCCAGGGCTCGATCCTCAGCACCACATAAAAATAAATAAACCAAAAGAAGATATTGTGCCCATGTATAACTAAAAACATATTTTTTTTTTAAAAAGTGCTTTTGCAAGAGAATCTTGTCTTTAGTTCTGAAAATTAGTGTAAGCTTATATTCCCACAACGGCTCACAGAACAATGCCTGTTCATTTCTGATCAAGATCTGCATATTCTGGTTAAAGGTTGGAAAAGCCTGTAGGAAATCAAAATATTCTTCAGTTTTGGGGAGATATTAAAGTCAATATCAATCTAAGGCACTCAGCTGTTCCTTTCCTGGAGCCCTGTAGGAACCCGTGCAGCTCTTAAGAGTGTCTTCTGCGTGTAATTAGGAAGCACCAGGAAGTCCTGATGGGTTTGCAGAAAATCAGTGACTGTGAAAATCCCCAGCTTCACCCTGCTGGGTTTCTGATGTAGAAAAGGGACCATACAATAAGGCAGGTACCTGAGCTGGGAACATGCTGCCTTTCTGGGGCATAGGGTTCTAGTGTCGGGAGCTATTGCCGGGTGCTGTCTACTGGGTAGAATCTGTGAGCTGCTCTGGCAAATCCCTGTCACGCTCTAAGTCCCAATTCAGTCATTCTCCT
This sequence comes from Ictidomys tridecemlineatus, assembly GCF_052094955.1. NCBI lineage: Eukaryota > Metazoa > Chordata > Mammalia > Rodentia > Sciuridae > Ictidomys > Ictidomys tridecemlineatus. The sequence continues at coordinate 3,215,127 of NC_135482.1, read as the reverse complement.
AATTTAAAAAGGATTATTTGTGCATATTTTGAAACATAATATGGGTATAGAAAAGTGAAGTTAATGCATAGGTGCAGTTTGCATATCATTCTAAGGTAAATGTCATGTAAATAGCACCCAGGTCAAGAAGCAGAGCCCTGCCAGGCTCCCTTAGCCTCAGCCATCTGAATTCTTCAGTCAGACCAGTGGAGCTGCGGACTTGAATGAAGGCCCCACACACAGAAGAGGCTTAGGAGGTAAAGCAGTTAGGTTGCTTTGGTCACTTTCAGCAGCTCCTTGCCCTAGATCTGTGGCACACCACTATGTGCGCAAAGGCTCCTAAGAGCCAGGTCAGGGAGCAGAAAGGTGTCTGTGCTCCGGACACCCGGGACCTGTCCTCCAAAGCTTGACATCAGGCTCTGGGCCGTGGAGGCCTTGGCTCTTGAACCTCCTGCTCCCTCTGGCTGAAGTGACTTCCAGAAGCTTAAAGGAACAGTGCTTCCCCTTATTTAATTTTTTTTCCTCTTTTGAGACCCAGACATTAAAGAAAGGACATTGAAAAACATCTGTATGTACAGGGAAAATTAGAAAGTGACCATGGACCTGTAGGTAAAGGCAAAATTCAGAGAACAACTGAGATCTTAAGTTGCCACCTTGAGCCGACCTTTGCCAGTGAGACGGCCTGAGCAGTTCCCTGGAACACCAAGCCCAGTGAGTGCAGCAGACACGGGAAGTTACCATAGGGTGAGATTCAGATGTTCAGATTGGAACACCAAGAAACAATCAGAAGACATAAAAGAAACAGTCACTGCAGCCTATTCAAAGGAAAAACATAAGCCCAAAGACAGAAGAACTAACTGCTGGACTGAGGCTTTAAAACAGGGTCTGAAGGATATTAGGGAACTGAAGGGACTGTGGAGAGAGCAGTGGCTCTGCCCAGCACAGGGGAGGGACAGAAACGGGGGCTGAGAACTTCCCTGAATGTGAATGTCTATGAAACTTAGTGAACTCCAAGTAAAAGGAGCTTGACAGAGACCTGGAGTCAGACTGGGAAGACAGAGAATCCTAAACGCCCAAGGGAGGAGTGACTCAGGAGTGTGCTCAGCGGGGTCTCTCCTCAGGAAGGAACTTGGAAAACCAGGAGACAGGGGCTGGCCTGGTGTGTTCACAGTGCCACGAGAACAGAACTGGCAACCGGCAATCCTGGAGCTGCCCAGACAGTCCTTCAGAGGGAGAGAGCACTTAGGAGGGACAAAACCTGAGGGAGTTTGGGACCCGGCCCTGCCCTGCTCTGCCCAGTGAGAAGTGTTGAGCTGACTGCTGCAGGAGAAGGCAGGAGTCACTAGCGGAACTCCAAGCTGTGTGCGGGACGGAGATACAGGTAAAGAGATGGGTAATTGGAAGAGCTGGTGCCATTGTAGCAGTGGGTTAGAACTGCACATTTTGCTTTCTACATGATTTAAGGAACTGATACATTTCAAAGAATTGTTAGTATATTAAGAAATACTAAATGTATTAGTATATATTTGAGAGAATACAATGTATCGGGATATAATTTTGTGACATTAACAGAAGGGGGAAAAAACGAAAGGGTTGGGGACAGAGCTGTAAAGGAGCAGAGTCATTGTATGTCATTGAAGTTAAACTGGTATAAATTCAAATTTGAATGTTGTCACCCCAGAATGTTAAGTGTGATCCCCATGGTAACCACAAATTAAAAAGCTGTGTTTAAACATGTCACTATAAAAAATGAACTGAACACAATAGAAGGTAGTAACACCAGAAGCAAGGGTCAAAAAGCTGAGAGTCGTATAGATATCTGAGAAAAAGGACACTCGTAAACCCTTTCTTACCATAATTACTGGAAGTGTAGCTGGGATGATCAAAAGACAGAGGTGAACACAATGAATAAAAACATAATCCAGCTATGTGCTTTCTACAGGGACTCAGTTTAGCTCCACAGACCAACGGGGCTAAGATTGAAGGGTGGAAACAGATGGTACAAGTGCAGCTCGTGAGGACTGCTGAGAACAGGGCAGCTCCCGCCACCCGGCAGACTTGAGAAAGCCTACAGGACGCCCAGGAGGACATGCTGGGTTGCATAGGTCAGTGCAGCATAAAGCGTACAGGCACCAGTGTTTACAGACTTCACAACTTCCAAAACGTGCTGAACCAAAACTTAACAAAACTGAAGGAAGAATACATGGTGTTAAAATCATGGCTGGAGATTTCAATGCCCCAGTTTCGATAATGGATAGGACAGCTGGACAGGGGCGAGTAAGGGAGCAGAGAAGTGAAACAGCTAGGTCTGCAGACGCACACAGAACACCCTGCCAGCAGCAATAGCGCATGTGTTCTTCGCACGTGCACCTGGGGCATTTTCAGAGCGTGGACGACCATAGGCCACGTGCACAGTGTCACCTTGAGCCCGTGGGATGAAGTTAGAAATCAGCCACAAAATGAAACTCTTCAATTTGGGAAATTAAACAACATACTCTTAGTAAATAGGTCAGAAAAGAAATCAGAGGGAAATTGGAAAACACAAATTGATGAAAGCAGCTTACTCAAACTTAGAGAACATAGCTAAAGCAGTGCTGGGGGAGAAGTGGATAGCTATACACATTTACATTAAAAAAATTATCCCAATATCAATAGCCTAACTTTACAATTTGTGGAAAGGAAGTAGAAAAAGAATACACTAAACCCAGAGTTAACAGGGAAGATGAAGATTAGAACAGAGATAAAACAGGTTAAGAGGTAAACAAAATCTAAGTATATATTGGAAAAAAAAACAGAAAATTATGAAACCACAGTTGGTTCTTTTAAAAGAACAACAGAATTTATCAACTTGAAGAAATGAAATGGGAGCATTACTACTGATTCTACAGAACTAAAAATGGTTATGAGCACAACACTTAGATGAAATGGGCAGATTCCTAGAGAGTGAAATTCTGCCCAAACAGAATTGCAGAGGAAAACTTTTAGCTTGTTTTGTAAGGTCAACTTTACCCTGATAGGAAAGCTAAAGATACTACATTAAAAGAAAACTTTAGACCAGTATCTCTTATGAATATCAACGCAGAGATCCTCAACAAAACACAGGCAAACTGGATTCACCAGCATGACTGTCCATCATAACCAGCTGGGCCACTCTTGGAGGCCAAGCATGTTCAGCATCAAAAAACCAGCAGTAGCAGAGTAAAGGGGAAATGTTACCTGATCATTTCTATTGATGCAGAAAGAAGCATTTGACAGAATGTAATACCCTTTCATGATTTAAAAAAAGGAAACACAACTCCCTGTGAAGAAACTAGAAATAACAGTACAACAAAAGGAAGAAGCATAACTGTTTCTATTCACAGATCATATGGTCTTATATGTAGGATTTTCTACATGTAAATACTGTTAGAACTAATAAGTGAATTCAGCAAAATAGCATGATACAAAGTCGGTACAAAAATCAGGTGTGTCTATGTACTAATGAGCAATCTCAAAAGGAAATTATGTGACTCCATTTAAAATAACATCAGAAGTAATGAAGGGGCTGGGGCTCAGTGTACCTTGCACATGTGAGGCACTGGGTTCCATCCTTAGCACCACATAAAGAATAAATAAATGAAGATACTGTGTCCATCTACAACTAAAAAAATATTTTTAAAAAAGTAATGAAATACTTAGGAATTAATTTAACCAAGGAGGTGAAAGATTTGTACAATGAAAACTCCCAGTACTGGGGAGGGGTAGGGGGGTGATGAATTAACTGGAGATAAACAATTTGTTTGGAAGTGCATCCCATGTTCTTAGGTTGGAAATTTTAATATTGTTAAAGGTATCAGTACTTCCAAAAGCAGTCTCCAGATTCACTGCAATCCATGTCAATATCCTAGTGAAGTTATTGCAGAAATAGAAAAGCCCACCCTGAAACTCATTTGGAATCCTTTGGATTCCATCAGCCAAATAACATATAAGAAGAACAGATCTGGAATACACATTTCCCAATTTTACAGCGTAACACAAAACTGTAGCAATCAAAGACCTAAATGTAAAACCTAACATTGTGCGGCTCAGAAGAGAACAGGGCCAAAGTTTCACAGCATTCAGTTTGGTGATGACTTCTTGGTTCTGACACCAGAGACGCAGGTGACAAAAAGATAGCTGACCTGTATGGAAATTTAAAACTTTCTGCCTCAAAAGACATTATCATCAGAATAAATAGGTAAAGAATAGGAGAAAATGTTTGCAAAACATGTATCTGATAGGGCATTAATATCCAGAATTTATAGAAAACTCCTAAAACTTAATAGCAACAGTAAAAACAACCAACCTGATTCCAAAATAGGCAAAAGACTTGAACAGACACTTCCTCAAAGATGATGCACAGATGACCAGGAAGCCCACAAAGAGGTGGATACTCAGCTTCACTAATCATTGGGGAAATAAACATCAAAACTACCATTAGATACCACCTCATAGCCATTAGCATGGCAATTATTTTAAAAACTTTTAATAAGGATGTTGGAAAAATGGCTCTTGGTTGCACTGCTGATGGGAATGAATGTACAGCTATTGTGGAAAACAGTGTGATGGTTCCTCAGGTTCAAACACAGAATCACCACATGATGCAGCTCTTGCATGTTGAGATGCATGCTCCAAAGAATCGAAAACCCTGTCTGGAAGAGAAATTTGTATGTCTGTGTTCATAGAACTATTGTTCAGAAGAGCCAGAATGTGAAATAAGTGTCCACGGGGGATGAGGGCATGATCAAAATGTGATCCATCTGTCCAGTAGAGTGTTCCCAACCTCGAGGAGGGAGAGAACCCTGCTATAGGCCACCGTGCGAATGGACCTTGACTCCCTGGGTACGCGCTCAGTGAAATAAGCAGTCACCAGAGGTTCTTGGAGTGCTGGATGTGGAGGCAGAGTGGAGTCTGGCACTGGGCTGGGTTGGGGTAGCAGGAGAGGGAACTTGCTGGTTGGTGGGCAGAGAGCTTCCATGTTACCTGATGGAAAGCATTGTACAGACAGGCAATGGGATGGGTACACAGCGTGTGTGAATGACTGTGCACAGGGGACAGTTACCATGGCAAGATTCGTGTTTTACTACAGTATGACTTTGAAAGAGAGGCAGGTAGCAGCCGCACCTCATTCAGAACCTTGTCAGGGTCTGTGCACAAGCAGATTTCTGCAGGTCTTTAGGGGGAAAAAAGGAACCCGCCAGTTTTGTGTATTTACCGAGAGCTGCTGGCATTTATTGCCGTGCCAGGCATTGTGGTCAAGTTCATTAATCTTGCTGACCATCATATGAAATAATGTTTTGACCTCAGTTTTGTAGGTGCCAAGGCCCCTGGGTGGTTGACAGCAGGAATGGTAGTGTAGTTTGAACCTCACTCAGCTCTGCTGTCCCCACAGCCCAAGAACTTGATCTCTTCCCCAAACTGTCAGTCACTGTATCCCACCATCTTATTGTCTGCCTCCCATTTTATGAATGAGGAACTGAGGCAAGGAGGTGTGAAGTCACGGACCAGTACAGGAGCCTGCTGCTTGGAAGGAAGCCTGCCCAGGGCTTGTACTCGGTCCGGTACAAGGCCTGGGACACGTCCCCTCGTGTCATTCTGACGTGAGACCTGGCCATGCCTCCAAGTGGAGAAGCTTCCTGCATGAAGTTGCACAGATCACCCAACTTGGAGCAACTTGTGAAAGGCAGTCGGGATGGAGCCAGCCGGGCCTCACTACCCAGCCTTCCTCCTGCCACCAAGGCCCCGTTTGCACCCCCTCCCCCCCAGCTCTTTGAGGGTTTGTGCTGGTGTCAGCATCCTAATGGTCCCCAGAAGACCTGGCACACCCACTCTGCCTCTTCACACCTTGGCCTCTGCCACAGGCTTCCCCTCGGGCGGCTTCTCTGCCTGCACCACTTCCTCAGGTGCACCATGACTGCTTCTCCTCTGGACTCAGCTCCCAGGGAGCCCTGTCCTGCTGCCTGTGCCCTGTGCAGTTCTGCAGGCTCTCTTCAGCCTGACACTGTGGCTGATTGTGTTGTTTACCTGCTGCCTCTGCCCTGAAGTATGAACTCCTCGAGGGCGGGACCTGGAGGGTCATGTCAATTGGGCTCCCAGCCTTGAGCACAAAGCCTTCATGGTTGTTAAATGAGTGACTAGACCATGGTCACATTCTCAAGAGACATCCAAATGTATGACGAACTGTGTGTGTGTGCGTGTGCACAGCCAGAGCCTGGCACACGCAAGGCAAGTGCTGTACCCTGAGCTGCATCCAGCCCCAGTTGGGTTTCTGTGTGTATCTAAATACCTTGATGTGACTTGTAAAGATCAAGAGGCATTATTGTTCGGAGAAGAGGAAAAACACGTTAAAGTGTTAAGTTTCTGGAACTGGATGAATTTTTTGCCAAAAGCAATCTATTCTGTATTTTTAGAATTTTTCAAAGAAGAAAGACATATATCAAGGAAGACTTTAAGAACTTAATGTCACCACCACAACCAGCATGGCTTTGAAATAGTCTAAAGTGTATTGGCTTGATTCCAGTTAAAGTTGGAATTATTTACCCATTATACATCCCTGCTGCAGGCTGCCTGGCTTTAAAATGGACCCAGCAGTGCTCTTCCCCTGGAGAGGGAGATCTAGTCCCCATGGGGAGAGAAGCCAGGCTGCACACCTCTCTTGAGATGTTCCTTCCTGATAGAAGTGGAAGCAGGCAGCCTGGAAGAAAGCTGTCCTGCTGTGTCTGTCTGCATGGCTCCTGGGGGAGGGACAGGATGCCTCTGCATACCTCTGCCTGTGCAAAACAGGGCCACCCCTCGCAGGACAGTGACTTCCTAGGGCCACTGATTGGTGCCAGAAGAGAGGGAAGGCAGCTTGGCTGTGGTGACCCTGGAGCAGACCAGCACAGGGACTAGTGACATCCCCAAGCACAGGAGGTGCCAGGCACCTGGCTGTACAGGAAGAGCTCCTGACTCGTCGATGCCTGCTGCGTCTTGTCCGTTCTGAAATCTGCCAGAAGCTCCGCATTGTTGGTGTTCTTCGTTTAATCCTCTGTAGCTCAGCACTGTTTTTGACCCTTGGCTATACTTTATTAATTCTGAAATGACATTAGTGCTAGACCAACACTAATCTCCTATAATTTAGATGGGATTACTTGCTTTTTCTACTCCAATTTTTCATTTCAGTTTGAGCTGTGGTGCTGTTAGCTAGTTGCAAAGGTATTTGCAGAGGTAGTCATCAGTGGTGTCTGCAGCTCATTTCCTGGGAGTTGTTTGGAGAGAAAGGGAGGCCTCCCGCATCCCGCCATTCCTTTCCTTGATTTCCAGGCAGGTCTTAGAAGTTCACCACCTCAATGACAGGAGGAAGGACTGCTCTGCCCTCCAGGGGGCTCATCTGGTCCTCTGTGAGCAGTGAAGAGGCTTGGGGGCAGTGTGGCCAGGCGGCGAGGAAGGCGATGCTGGAGCCGACTGCCCATGCCCAGGCCCAGGCCCAGACCCGACTGCACCACTGCGCTTTGGTGGCCATAGAGAAGCTGCTCTCCTCTGCAGGATGAGGGTACTCCAGCTGAGTGCCTTCCGTGGGTGCGTAGGATGGCTGCAAGCATACTGTCATGGGGATGGTTGCTGCTGCGATTGGGCCTGTCACTTGGGTTTTCTGTTGGATTTCCATGTGACAAGCTGATGGTTTGTTGCAGTCTCTGTGTACGTGGGGAGCGCCCTGTGAAGCTGTGAGTGCACCCAGAGAGCCCTATGCTTTGAATGGTTCCGATTGGTTGAACCAATTTGTTGTCTGGTGGCTTCTTGTTTTCAGAGTGCCAGGCTCTTGCAAACACCCTCTTTACCTGGAGGGCAGGGCCTCGAGCTTCCCAGGGTTTCTGCCCTGTCCCCTGGCTCCTCAAGTTCCTCCATCGACAAGCAGCTAAGCTCAACCCTGCCCTGCTGACAGGGTCATGGATCTGAACTCTTGTTCTTTCAAGAAGCTGACTGTTTCCCAGGCTGTCTCCCAAGCACACGTGAAGGCCACAAGAGTTTATTAAACAGCATCTCACAGCCTATATCTAGTAGGAGCTGAAGGAGTACCCCTTATCTGCAGACCCAGCCAGGACCTAGGGCACATTATCAGAGCGCTCCTATTGTGCATGCGAGGGGGCTGCAGCAGGCAGGGAGTGTGCAGGAGAGTGAGGCACCCCAGTGGACTCCAGAGCCCATGCTCAGGGCCACGTGTCAAAGCACTGCTGTGTGCTGCACACATGCCGGGCACTTTGTTAAACTACTGCGTGCAGTGGTCCTTGTAGAGTCTCAGAAATGACATTAGAGTGCTGCCCCGAATACAGATGGGACTATCTGTGGCCTCAGAACCCTTTGGTGTGGGTTGAGTTAGAAGTGGTGTTGGCTTTTCTGACCCTGAAACCTGTAGTGTGATGCTGGTGCCAGGCCGTGACTGCTTCACCCACACTGGCTTTGAAGTGGTTCGTAAAATGGTTCCAGAGCCTGTGTCATATACAAAATTAGTTTCAGAGCCATAGGATCCTTCACCGCCCAAACCCTGCGGATGCAATGTACCTGTGAGCGTGGCCCCCGCCCAGCCGCCGCAACTTTGGAGTGGGAAGGGCGAGTGGTGACTCTCAGGCCAGAGAGGGGAACGTGGTCTGCCTGTGACTTCACGGCCAGCTGCACAGGCCCTGGCTTTGCTCTTGTCCTGGATGCTGGGCCCTGTGCACTTGGACTGGCAGAGGGCAGGGTGGGCAGAGGTGAGTGAGGCTTGCCTGGGAAGGGGACGCTTCCTAAGGTGGAAAAACATTTGGACTTCAGGGAAGTGGGATGTCTAGGGCAGGCCTCGCAGCTCAGTGGTGGAGAAATGGACACACGCGCGCGCGCACGGAAAGCGTCTAGTCTCCTTTCAAAGTCCCTTTGGGGATCCTTAGCTGTGCCCACTGAGCACAGCAAGGGTGGCCTGCCCTCTGGTTTGTGCACACAGAGCAGTTCCTCTAGTGACGGTGGGTGCTGTGTGGTCCAGGAAGGTTCCACAGGGCTCCTCAGGGCCTTCATACTGCTCCCCGTGATGCTCCATCTCCTTCAGAGCAGTAGCGTTCCGAGGTGACCATTTTCCTCAGCAAAATGGAACTGTGTGTCTTTGTGGTATTTAAGTGCAAGTGCTAGTCTGTTCTTCATACCGTGACCTGTGATTTACAAATCTAGCAATTATCTGCTTCCCTACCTTCCTCTATTCATGGGTTTTTTGTTTGGTTTTGTTTTGTTTTTTACCAGTTTCGGCTCTGGCTGTGAGCAGGTCATTATAGAGTGAGTTGGCGGGTGCCGCCTTGGTTTGTCAGGCTGTTGGGACAAGACAGCCTACAAATCATGGGAGAGTGCATGCAGCACTGCACAGAGACCCTTGGAGCACAGATGTTCCCTTGGGTCCACAGGGAGCCCTAGGGCAGGAAGCGGGAGCCGGAAGGGGTGGTTTGCCGCGGTCCTCAGACATACCATTCCAGCATCGCACGGAGCCCTGGAGGGTGTAGGTTGGGAAACTCCCGCTTTAATTTTCTGAATGGGAAGTGTGTGGAGCTAAACCCAGTTGGTCACAGAGGAGGGGAAGTACAGCCATCTGTCCTCCAGTAAGCACAGCATCGTCCCAGAGGGCTACAGGGGCCTGACCTGGGGGAGGCTCCTTCCCCAGTCTCCATCCTGTCTGGCCCCACCTGGCTCTGACAGGTCCCTCTTCCCCCAGCATCAGCAGCAGTGCCTCAGGAGGTGCCTGGAGTAGGTCTGGGCTTGCCTGTGTGTGTGGTGGGGGGCTCTGTCGGGGGAGCCTTGCAGTTGCATTGCCGCAGCCCCTGCCATTTTCCCCTTTGGATGATGGAAATTGGCATATTTGGGTTTTGCTCGTGTAAGGTACTTCCAGAACCAGTTTAAAACTGAACTACTCCTGCATCCTCAAAACATTTGCCTCAGTTTTGCTATAGTCTGCACGGATACCTGTTTGCATATGTCAGGGGGCTGCCATTCACCCTGTCTTAAGAAACCTTTTACGTCAGGCAGGAAGTGGCCCAGCTGTACGTAGAGGCCTAATGAGGAGGGTTTATATGGTGCTCTCACACACCAGCTCAGCAGGGCTCCACCCTGCTCTGTGCCCCATAGCGTGTCCTGAGAAGTTACACACCACAAGGTCCCTTGCCTTCAAGGGCGTGTTGTCTAAAAATGGTTTATAAACATATATCAAAAGTAAAATTTAATATCTATAAAGAATATATATTTATTATACAGATTACATAAAGTACATTTATAGCCTGAAAAGTCAAAAATTTTTAAAATATTTAAATTGTTCTCATTTAAATAATGTAGGTTTTTTCCAACCCTAGTCCTCAATAGTGCATTTATTTCTTCATTCAACCAGTGTTTTAAGGCCTCTGTGCTCTAGGCCAGAGTCGCAGGCCGTGTGGCAAGTGCCTTTGGCCAGTGATTCCCACGGTCTGTCTCCACATCTGCTCCACTTACGCAGTTAAGTGTTCCTGGCCATGGCCCCAACACTCCATTTGTGGACCCTAAAGTTTGAATTTCAAAGAGTTTTCATTAGTAGTAGTATTTTGAGTTTTCCAATCAACAAAATACATGAAACTAAATGAAATACAAAGAAGTGGCTTTAGTTAGCGGCCAGCCTTTGTAGCCCTTTCTCAGCAGCCTCCTGGACAATGCTGGCCTGCGCTGTGCTCTGTCTCTCAAGTAGTGCTGACTTCCCTGACTCCCAAACAGGTGGCCCGTGATTACAGGAAGGATTCTCATTAGGCAGGTCTAGCCTTTTGACTCACTCTCACTACTTTAAAAGTTGCATTTGGCATGTGAATCTACTGTCGGTGCCGTGCTGGTCATGAGCCTCTCTACGGAGGCTCCTTTCTCAGCCTGCATTTTTCTGCCCTCCTAATGCCTCATCACCTTACAGGTGCAAGGTGTCGGCTCGCACTGACTCCTGGACCAGCGGCAGGTATCTGGGAGGGTCACCGCCTCAGTGCAGGTGTTCTTGGCTCCTCCTTTCACTCGCTGGTCAGCAGCTTCACATTGCCTGGTGCCACCTTGCTCCCTGTGGACCAGGTGCCCTCAGGGTGCAGCCCTGTAAGCCTTCCCTGCGGTGCTGGGTGCAGCTCTCTGGAGGCAGTTGTGCAACAGACAGGCTCCAGCCGTCTACTTGTAGTAGCTGCGGAGACGCCCGAAGCTCTCTCCAGAGCCAGGCACACAATAGCGCACTTCAAGTGTTGGGGGATTAGAGACTTTAGAAGGTGTTTAATTTTCCCCTCACTCTTTCTTGCTCCCTGTCTCTTTAGAGAGGGAACAAGAGGGCCGTGTGAACATTAACTGGGACTTTCTTTAATCTCCCTGTAGCACTTAGTGCAGTCTGGGTCTGCTGGCTGCCCAGGCTCCCACCTTGTGGGCACAGGAGCACACCGCACCACAGACTCGCACCCCAGGGCTGTGTTCCCCACCTCCTAGGGCTAGGTTTACTCTCTTTTCAACTCAAATTTTGCAAAATGTTATTATTTTTATTTTGATGAATGGGGACTAAGTTGTAGTTAGCTAAAGTAAGAAGTCTGGGTTCAGTGGCCAGTGGGGTGGTGATAGGAACCGTGGTGCGTGGCATGTTGTAAAGAGCTGTCACCATGAAGAAACAACAAGCGTGTGAAGAGATCCGTGTGTTTGTCCTTATTTAAACATTACACAGTGTACGTGTATCAAAACCTCACGTGGGGCTGGGACTGTAACATGTAGCTCAAGAGGCAAAGTGCTTGCCTGGCTCTGGGTTTGATGATGAGCAACACATAAAAATAAATGAAATAAAGCCATCTGTCCATCTACAAGTACAAATTTTTTTTTTAAATCTCACATGGTTCCTATAGTTTCCTATAATTTTTGTTTTTATGTATCAGTTTAAGAATAGATATACATTAAAAAGAAACAAGACCTAATAAAAACCTTTTTAATTTTCTGAAAGGAACAACTATAAAACATAGATTTTGTGCTTTTCATTATGTCTGAAGTCCTGAATAGTAGAGCCCAGACGTTCCCATTGGAAGTTGGGACAAGCCACAGGACCCTTGCGCTGCATGCTCTACAGGCGGAGGGCCCCTGGCTGGCCATGCTTACTGGGGAAGCAATGGTTTTTACCTGCTGCCCAGGACAGTAAGTGGTTCCCGGGACTCTGATCAGGTGAAGTCCTCCTAAGGACAGAAGGTGGACAGCATTGGCTCCAGAGAGGGCATCACGGCCTGAAGTGACCAGTGCTTGGCTTGCTGGTGTTCCTCTGTGGACTCAGGGTCCTGAGGGGCTGCTCCAGGGCAGTCTGTGCCCCCACCCCAACCCTCCACTCCTTGTGCTGGCAGCAGGGTCTGGGAGAGGTGCCTTTCTCCTGGTCTTGGTGCTGCTTCCGCAAGGCCCTGCATGCCAGGTAACTTGTCCTGGAGTGGGACACTGAAGACCGAGCTGTGAGCTGCGGCTCTCCGCCACATTCTTCTGTGCCCCTTTTCCCTTACATAGACGGTGGGCACCACGTCCTTCTCTTCTGCAGAAACGAACTACCCAGCATTTTAAGGATGAATTGAGGATAAATACCATTCTAACAAGTGTTTTCACAGAATGTGATAGAGGAGCTCCCTCTTGCCCTCCGCAGGGGAATTCTGGGGTTGCTCATCTTGGACTTTTCATTCCTTGTCTCAGTGGCATTAGCTTCTTCTGACTCAGTCCTCCAGAGCCCCGACTCGGGAACCACTCAGAACCAGAGGGCAGAGAACAGCCAGTGTAGTGCTATGTGCCTCCACAGCCCTTCTGCGGGAATGGAGGGGGACAACTGGCCTTTGGCACTGCTGTGTGGGCTTCCTGGCGTCATGCTGGGACAGAGGACAGGCAGGCGGATAAGACAGCAGTCTTGTCTCAAGCGGTTCACAGGCATGAGGGCAGAGGAGAAATCCCGACAAGTAGTCATAGCTTACATGATTTCCACAGATGAGAATTGAGCTTGTCACTGTGAGCCAGGAACTAGACCTGGACAGGGTGTTGTGCTGTGGAAGGGAATTAGGTGTGGCTCCTGCAGGAGCTCGCAGGCACAGGGCACATTAGTGCAGCACAGCGTGGCATTAACTCCTAAAAGAATGCTCTGGAATCCATGGCAGGAGCTTCTAACCCAAGCTGTATAGCAGAGTGCTGGGACTCTGAGGGACGCTTGCAGGAGGAGGGGCACTCACCCCAGCTTGCAGGGAGGGGAGCAGGTGAGTCCCGTCTGGGGACATGGCTGCTCTGCCCTGCAGTGGAGGTGGTTTGTGACACACAGCTCTGGGTGGTGGCAACCTTCTCCACAGCCTCTGCATCTGTCACTGGCCGTGGCCCTGCTGGTATCGCTCCTCTGCCACTTAGCCAGCCAGCCCTCAGTTTCAGCAGCTCAGAGCATTGAGGGAAGCTCCTTTTGCTTGTTTTCAGTTATACTTTGTGAAGAACCAGTAAGTTTCAGAAAGAAGAAAATGTTTTGTTTGTGTCATTTCCAGTTAGTTACGTGCATGAACCCAAACCTTTTGGTCTTACACATTTTCTTACCTAAATACACCCCTTTTTCGACAGAAAGTGAGGAAACCAATGTGCATAGTGATGGTGTTGTCCTGAGTGCAGAGGTTGATAAAGCAGATAATTTGCTCAGAAGCTTATTCACATGTTGCAAATATCTGACACCTGGGAACATTATTTTTATTTTCTATAATAGCACAAAATTGAGATTTGGTGATTGCAGAAAAGAGGAGAAGATTCAATTTAGACCATGTGTATTTAAATGTTTATATAGATTCTATCTCGGGGGCGGGGGGGGGGGGGGAAAGCAACCTTGTAAAGGACCCAGGCTTTATTATGAAGGAGAACAGACAAATGGCCAGTGGAGAACATTTTCTACTAAAGTGGTGACTAAGTATGGGATCAGCATCCGGAGGGCACCAGCAGCCCTATCCTGTCCCATCTGGAGAAGGTCAGTCATTTATACCCACAGTGGTTTCAGTGACGAACCTTCAATGGCCTTCGGGTCATGCACTTTACAGTCACTGGCTGGGCCTCTGCTTTGCACCAGCTCTGTGTCCAGACCACAGGCCCTCAAACATGAGCTCAGCCTGTGTGGAGGAGCCAGGAGAGGCAGCCAGGGAAAGGGCTGTGATCCACATGTTCCAGGTCAGGTGGGGCTCAGCAGGGATGCAGATCCTGTTGGGTTGGCTCAAGGGACTAGGTGAAGTGACCCTTTAAAACCCAGAGATTCTCCTCAGCCTGCAGCTGCCCCTGCTCCCAACATCTCAGTGGTCTGACTGCAGTAGCGGAGTTCAGCTTTTCTATTTTCTATGAAATTATTGAACCAGAGAGAAAAGAGTTGGATTTTTTTTTCCCCCTTAACTGCTACAGAAGGAGCTGCTGGTTTTGTGACCATGGAAGCCTTGTCTCTGGGCTGGGGAGGCTCCACTCCCTCGCTGCCAGGTTCCTTGCCCAACACAGACATGCAATGGACCTTGCCCAACACAGGGACCTCAATGGACCCACCTAGTAACACCCCCCCACCCCAGGAAGGCCTTGTTTTCCTGAGCCTCTTCTGATCACCAGCAGGGAGGCCTCTTTCCTTGGAAAAACTAGGATTCCACCCCAGGTTCTTTGTCATTGACAGTCTCTTATATGTCTCTGGTTCTGCCACTGAAAACAGGTCCCTAGAGCTGTCTCCATGGGGTCTGTTATAGAAAGACATGTGGTAGCTGTGTGCTGTCTTGAGGGCTGCGCAGCTCCTGGCCACTGAACCAGATTCCTTGGCAAGTCAAGTGGGTGCTTTCATCATACAAGGTCATTACGTAAAGGTTCATTGAATTTCTGTTTGTTGGCGACAAAGAGAAACTTTCATCTGCATCTTCCGAGCTGTGCTCAGTTCAGGGTAGGACACCGAGCCTTAGCTTTCGAGAGCAGGAGTGTTTAAACTAAATCCAGCAAGTCCTTGAGGGCGTCTAGTCTCCAGAACACCAAAGGAAGGAAATTCCACAGTCACTCCTCCAAATCAGTTCCTACTGATAACAGGGCTTACTTTAAGCAGGATGGTTTTCCTGTCTGACTCTGACCAGGTGTCTCTGTGGCCAGGTCTGTAGGAGTCTTCTTTACCTAGTGACTCAGCGTAACTACCAACAAAGGTGTGTGAGTGTGTGTGTGAGTGTGTGTGTGTGCGCGTGCGCATATGCACCTGCCTGAGGCCCGTGTGTTCTAGAGTTCATGAACCTCAGCCCTCTGCTCTGAGCCTTTGCTTCCTCTTGCACTCATTCATCCCTCCTGAGTGGGCACCTCCAGGTGCCACCTGGACGTCACACTTGCTGGGCACATTGCACATGTACCTGTTCTGTCGTCTTCTCCTTTTCCACTTGGGATTTGTGTCCTGGTCACGTGTTCTGCTTGCACCTCCTAACTGTGTGTTCTGGCTGCATGTCCTGGTCACATGCCCGGCTGTATATCCCAGTGGTGTGTCCTGGCCACATGTTCCAGGAGGGTTGTAGGTGCCTGTGGTGGCAGGGTGCTTGTGCTGTCCACTCCCCACCAGCTTTCGTGTGCACTTACACAACAGCAAAGCCTGTACCATATTCCTTCACTCGGCTCCAGTTCTGACTCAGTGGGTGGTATACGCTGTCCGCAACCTCACTGAGGACAACAGCCAGAACCAAGATTTGATTGCAAAGATGGAGGAGCAGGGGCTGGCGGACACATCCCTGCTGAAGAAGATGGGCTTTGAAGTTGAGAAGAGGGGGGAGAAGCTGATTCTGAAGTCCACTTGTGACAACCCCCCTCCGGTAAGTGGCTGCATGTGAGCTGCCCTCCATGCAGTTACAGACAGCTGTTCCTATGCCCCAGGACCTTGGCACCACAAGGTCCTTGGTGAGGAGGGAGGTCTCTGACCCGGTTGCCAGAGAGCCCCAAGTAGAGCTGCAGACCACTTTGGTTCAGCCTTTATGTTGCTGTTTTCTTAAAAGTTAAAATTTCAAACTTGCTTTGGAGGAGAAATATAAAAAGTAGATTGAAATTTATACATCTCTAAAGAAAGTTTCTGGCAGAAATTAGGCGTTTTCTTTAAAAGACGGCTAACATTCACTGCTGTTAAAGAACAGGAAGCCCCTTGTGCCATCTGAACGAGATTCTGCGGGTTTATCCCTGAGGATTATGATCATTGTCCAGACGCTGCCTGTCTTTCCTTTGTTGTTAGTTCTTGTAAATAGACTTGTTATATCTTTGATTGTGTTTTTTTTTCCTTAGTGAAAGAACTCTCCATCCAAACATCTGAATTTTCAGAGTATGACTTGTGGATGTTCCTCTCCACGATACGTGAAACTGCAAGTGTTTGAAGATGTGTAAGTGTGAACCTGGGAACTCTGGTCTTGTCGGTAGCAGAGTTCAGTGGTGTCAGCCACCATCAGAGTCCTCAACTTCCCCCTTTTCTTTGCATTACGCGTAGCTGTCTGGCCTCCCTTGTCCCCGCGTAGAATATGTGTTAGTGTCACCTTGTGCATACTGTGGCAGCAGATAATAAAGCTCTGAGGGCACCGCCCTTCCTTGGCAAAGCCTGGCCGTTTGCTTGGATTCCGCGCCCCCTCAGATGGCAGGCAGCTTTGCTCCTCTCCTCCCTCCTCTCCTTGGGCTTCCTGAACTCTGGCAGGCAGTCAAAGTAGGTTCTCACTGGGATTAATTCTAGCAGTCTCTTTTCACCCCTTCTGCCTCTCCAAACATTGACAAGACTCATTTCCAGTTAATTAATTCAAGAGCCCTCCCTTTTGGTTTCAGCTACTGTGCTGTCACCGAGCCCTGTCCTTTGGAATGTAGGGAGAGGACGTGAGGGTGCTTAACTCCTCTTGTGCCAGAGCGTCCTGGGTTGGGCTCACCCTTTGTGCCCTCGTGCTGGAGGAAGGGCCAGTGCACACTCGGCCCAGCGCACAGTACCGGGACATGGAAGGGCCATCTCTGTCTTCAGACTTGCAATGCCACTTGGTTTTAGCGGCAGCTTTGTGTAGATTGCACATGATTTTAGAGGAGCAAGAGTTTATATGACATCTGTCCATCTGCCTATGTCTGTATACTCGTGTATCGGAAGTAGAACTGGAGTAAGTAAGGCAAGCCCCTCGACCACCCGCCTCACTCATTTTGTTGCCTCATGCACTCCTGCAGGGCTTGCCGTGGCACCAAGCACATACTCTTGAACAGCTATGTTACCAAGCTGAAAATCCAGAGATTTTGCACGATGCGTGTTGAAACTCCCCAAGTAAGAACAACAAAGACCCAACCCAAAGTTTTACAGAAAATATTGATTGCTCCAAAATAAAGTTATTCCAGGTTTCTTTGTGCTGAACTTAAAGTGCTTTGCAGCAGCAGCTGGAGCTGTTGATGGTGCAGTGACGGTTTTCCCATGTGCTACCAAACATACTCTGCAGCTGTAAAGGGACTATCTAGGAAAGACTTTTTCTCTCTGTGGTGACATTTTATTCGCAAAGAAGCCATTGCCACATTTGAAATGCACAAAGAGGTCACTCTCTTGTGGGACATCAAGAGTTAAAATCTAGTTCTCTCCATGAAGGCTGGCCAGAGAGCCAAGCAGCAGGAGCCCATTTTCCTTTCAGTAAGTGGCCTAGACTCTCCTTTCTCCTCTCTCAATGGCTGTGTGCACCCAGTGGAATCACACAGACGTGGGGTGTGAGCCGCACAATAACAGACCCAGGAGATAAAAGGAGCCTTGTGAGGATGCAGAATGGGGGTGGCTGTGTGTTTTCTAAATAGGAAATGTGAGGCTTTCACAGTGACAACAGGCTGGGGCCGTGGGGCCCTTTGATCCCTGTGGGGAGTGAACTGTTGAGGACAGCCGCCTGCGCCCCCACCCTCCAGTGGGCCTGGGGCTCTGAGAGCCTTGCTGTGTTCCATGCAGAGGATTAGACCACCTCAATCAGCCCCTTAGAAGCGAAGAAAGCAGACCAGCCTCAAAAATTTGTAAAGCGGCAGAATGGTCACAGCGAGTTTTGTGACCATATTGTTTTCAAGAGCAAACCCACAAAGCCTTGGGCAGCTTCATTTTAGAAGATGGGGAAGAAAGGCTTCTCTGCTGGGTGGTGAAGCAGAATGGTCATTTTGTAACACCAGATAAGACTTCAAATTCAATTTTCGCTGTGCTGTTAGAATTTGTCCTAGTGAGTACATTTCATGGTTGCCGGGGTTATTTAGGAACTCAGATCAAGGTGCATATTTTTTATTTCATAACTTTGTGATCTAACCATGGTTGTTTTTTGCAAAATGGCATCTAGAGGAGTGACTGAGGTGGTCGGTGGACTACCAGTTAGCAAGTTTTAAATCAAAAATTAATGTTTTATGTGTGTGTCTTATGTCTGTTTTTTTTTTTTTTTCGAAGTCATTAATGTGCTGCTCTGATCAAACAAATTGGCATTTATTTTGTTCAAATGACTTTCTACTATCCTTTCATTTCTGTCCTTAAGTGAAAAAAATGTTCAGTGCTATGCTTTGGCAGAGGAAAGCCTTTAAGTACCATCCCCAGTGTCTGGCTGTGCACCCAGAGCAGCAGTGCTCACATGTGAGGCCACAGGGTGGAGGCGAGGGCCTTGCTATCTGGGTCCACTAGAAAGCTGGTTTCTGGGAGCCTCGCAGTGCTGTCCAGGGTTCTGATCACCTCAGTCACCCCAGCCTGCGCACAGAAAAGCAATTCCAAATCTTTCCTTCAAAACTCAGGGATTTTCTCCCTTGACACACACACACAATATGTGTTTTCCTCTTCCTTATACATTTTTGTGTATTTACTTGGGATTTTTAAGTCAAGTAGGTGCACCATTTTGTGATATGAATTTTCCATACTCTCTACAATATACAAATAGACTCTCAAGCCCAGTGCCTTCTGTAGCCTGGGTGGGTATGGGTCAACTCCTTCACTAGCTTTCCTCCTGCACCCAGACGTCTCTGTTCATAGAAATGACTGTGGAGGTTTTTGTTTCTTGGTACTGGGGAATGAACCCAGGGATGTTCTACCACTAAACCACACCCCAGCCTATTTTAGTTTAATTTTGAGACTGGATCTTCCTGCGTTGCTCAGGTCAGCCTATAAGTTGCAATCCTCCTGATTTGCTAGGTTGACAGGCATGCACCACCGAGCCCAATCACTTTGGAGGGTTTTTGTTTCTGTTTTGTTTTGGTTGGGGGTGGTACCGGGAATTGAACTCAGGGACACTCGACCACTGAGCCACATCCCAGCCCTATTTTGTATTTTATTTATAGACAGGGTCTCATTGAGTTGCTTAGTACCTTGCCATTGCTGAGGTTGGATTTGATCTCATGATCCTCCTGCCTCAGCCTCCTGAGCCACTGGGATTACAGGCTTGCACCACTGTACCCAGCTTGGAGGGTTTTGATAATTGTTTTATTCTCACTTAAAACCTTAAATTAGAAACATTTCTTTTTGATTAAATAGCATACTATATATTCTTTGTTTGCTCACAAAGTTGTATTATGTTAATTTTGCATCGTGTAAGGAAGAACTCAGGTTGTGTGTTGGAATGTGGGTACAGGTTTACCACCATTTTGTACACAGCACAGGGGCCACATACAAGCACTCTGAAGCTGGGGTCCATGCTCTGTCGCTTGCACAGCCCTGGGCAGATTCCATGAGCTCTTTGCCTTTGGCTTCTTCTTCACTCAAAATGGGGCTGATGGGACCACCTTACCTTAGCATGGTGTAGTGTAAAAAAATTATCCGTGTAGAGTGCTTAGTTCTAGTATTGATCCCACTGGGTGGACGAAGAAGTGGAGTCTCAGAGAAATCAGCACTAAGGTCACACGTAACAAATGCTTAATGGCTGGTTGATTGCTACAGTTAATTGGAAAGAAATGAGTGAGGGGAAAAATGGCTGCTTTTCCCAGAAGCATACAAAGTGAGTGTTGCAGAAGTGCCTGGAGTGCCACCTCGGTAGAGAGCAGCGCGGGGAGCGGGAGGATGTGCCGAATCTAAATCTCGGCTCTCCTCCTTGCCAGCTGAGGGACTGTAAGCAGGTTGCTTAACCACTCTGAGCCCAGGTTTCTCCCCAGCAGTGTCCCAGGCCTTGGGGATATAGCAGAGGACGCTGTAGAGTCCACACCCACAGGAACTCACCTTCTGCCGAGGTGACTGAAAGTCCACAAGGTGGGATGAAAACGAGAGTATTGCTGCTGGAGCAAGCAGGTGAAGACGAAGCTGGCAGCAACGGCAGTCTTTGTTGCCTCAGGCACACCTGAGCAGAGGCCAGCGGGCGTGCGGGCCCAGGGAGCAGCAAGAACCTGGGACCCGGGCACAGTGGCTTGAAACTGGCCAGACACGCAGGTCTACAAGGCCCCGAGTGACTGGACGGTACCTAAAGCGTGTCGTGGTGCTGGGCAGTGCAGCCGAGGAGGGCAGAGCTGTGCTGCGGTTCCCACTGTCACTCTTGGTGAGGAAGAAGAATCAAAGTGGGAAAGTGACGAAGGGCCACTGGTGGTGGGGCCGTGGCCCCTGAGAAAGATTTGAACAGCTGCGCGCTGGAGGAGAATCCACAGAAACTGCTCCGGGCTCACGGAGGTGAGGGTGAGTGGGTCCGCAGGAAAGCCCCTGAGATTGTGTTGAACTGGGCAGATTTCCTCTTCACAGAGGTGGAACTTCAGCGTGAAGAGCAGTTCTTAGGTGTGAGTTGGCTGCAGCAGGGAGCATCCACAGTTCCACTTGGGGCAAATCAAGTTTGGGGTGCTTCTGTGGCATCCGGATGAAGATGATCTTGACTGTAACTGCATATACAAGCTGAGCCCAGAGGACAAGTCAGTGCTGGAAACGCCGTGTGGAGCCGTGGAAGTGAACAGGCTCATCCAGGGAGAGCATGGGCCATTTGGGGAGAGGCCTGGGCTAAGCCTCAGCCTGCACAGAACACACAGTGTGTGTGTGATTGTGCATCATGGGCTTGCCTGTGCTCTTCTCATGTCCTGTCCCTTACTGTGGTACACGCTGCCGTGAAGACCCCAGTACATGGAGCTTACCTGTGTTTTAAGTTGCATATACATGAGGTCAAGGAAGGAAGATGTGGCTAGAGATTTTCTCAGCAAAGTGTTTATATTAGAAAAGAAAGGGCCCTTCCAAATCCCAGTGGTGATTGTCAATGAGGGTAGTTAGTAATTCTGACCAAACCTCACCGAAGACAACTGAAAACAGGCCAGGATTTTTAAAAACCACCGTCTGAAGGCTTGGAGCACTAGCAGGGCACGCAGGGCCTTGAGGAGCCCCTCTTTCTATACTTGGGATGCCAGAGGGCTGCGCTAGAGCACTTGTGAGCCAGCACAAGCTCTGCATTTCTGATTATTCAGTCCCAGAGATTGTGAAGTGGCCCTGGTGTGTGGTGACATCTGGTGTTGCGGCCTCTGTCCCAGGTAACAGGCAACATAGTAAGTCCTGTGGGAGAAGACAAGCCCTTGGGTCCTAAATTAATTTTTCATGTGACAGAATCCAGTGCAAATTCCTGAGCTGGAAAAAATGAAAAATATAACCAAAAGTGAGGCATCAGTATACGAGATCAGCCAGAAAACAGAAATAGTGGATGGAAGATGAGCGGCTGAAGGTGTCTAGAGTGGCTGGCTAGGGGAGCAGGCCCTGGAGAAGGCAGAAGGTGGGAAAGGACACAGAAGTCTAGTGCTGCCGTCTGGAGTCTGAGGAGAGGAAGGATGTTTTCACTCCTAGCAGTAACACCTGAGCGTCCCCTGAGGGCCACAGCAGGGGAACCTACATGAGCACCAGGGAGCCAGTTCCTCCAGCAAACCCGGATTGATGATGAGCCAGCCACGTGGGGGGAAGCTCATTTCCAGGGATCGGTCATTCTTTTCTCTCCCCACCACCAGCCATCTTGTCCAGTGACTGTCTCTGAATCTCGTCTACACAAAAGCTGGGGCCAGCGTGCAGTGCCCGGAGCCACCAGTGCTCTCAAGTGTGAGCTGGGTGTGGTCTAGACAAGCGGGGCCTGTCCCTCGCTGGGTGCTTGCATACCCAGGGCACCATCCTCAGCTCACAGCACGAACACACCCTCCTCCAGTAGTACGTGGGCCGGGGAGGTACTGCAGTTTGTGGGGAGAGCAGGTGTTTGTCTCTTTGGGGTAAAGCAAATGTATATTTTTTCTCAGCATAGACAAACAAGCTCTCACAAGTAACGTGTATTTATCCCAGCAATATAAACAAACACGTTTATAATTTTGGCCAGCTTGTGGCAAAAAAAAAAAAAAAAACATGATTTTCTCCTGTTTTGTAGGCAAATATTCTTTTGAGCAATTCCAGATTAGCATGTTTCCAAGCAAAGGGGCATTTTGGCAGGTGTCATGGACTGAATTGTCACCACCCAAATTCATGTTGAAGTCCTCACTCCCAGGACCTCAGAATGAAACGGATCGAGCTGTTTATTTAGCAGTAGGGTTTTTAAAGAAGTCATTAAGTTAAATGAGGTGGACCCTTATCGTGGTGGTGGTTCTAATCCAGGGTAATTGGTGCCCCCTTATAAAAACGGGAGATCTGGACACGCGGTGAGAAGGAGGCTGCATGAGGACATGGGGAGGATGGTCAGCTACAGGCCCAGCAGAGGGGCCTCAGAAGAAACTAGCCCTGCCTCCAGCTGATCTGGAGACCTCCTGTCTCCAGGGCCGAGAACAAACTCAGGCTGCTCAGGCGCTCAGGGTGTGGAGCATCGAGGGGCAGCCCTACCACACAGTGCAGCAGGAACTCATTTGCAGGTTCAAGCCCAGCAGGTCAATTGATTTGAAGGTTTGCTGCACAAGTCACCACAGAGCAGAAGCAGTAAAGAAGGAATCAGCGGAGAGTTTTCCATAACCCAGGAGCAACATCTAGACACAGTTTCAGTGAACCCTGAGAAAAGTAAGTCACAGGGGAAATGCCTTGTGAAGCTGGGAAGTAAATGGCAGTATATAGGCACCCAGTGACCCTGCCTCTATCCCTCGCCTCCTGTGAGCCTCTCCCCTAGAGGGTGGCCAGACCTGCTCATTCGCTCCCAACTAACAATATGGCAGAAGTGGTGGATGTCAAGAGAGACTGGAACCGCGTCTCAGTGACTCTGCTGTGAGGAACACACATGTGAGGGCACCTTGACCCCCAAGCTGGAAGCTAGCCCCTTCCCAGCCCAGCCTTGAGGTGGCAGCCTCTGCACAGACACTGCTAGATGTTCTTGCTTCAAGCCTTTGTAGTTGATTCTGCAAGACGGAGCACAGATGACCCTCATAGGAACAAGCACTAGACCAGCAACTGACTTGCCAATAGCAGGGGCGAAGCCGGAAGACTCTGGGACCTATTTGAAGAGTCGAAGGTAAATAACTGCCAACCTAGAATTCTGTGTCCTTCCCTTCCCCTGAGAAAGTGCTTCTCAGAGCATTATGGTAAGCCCAGGGAGAAACCAACAGAAATCCAAGGATGTGCATTTTTTCTCATGCTTAGAAGCTAGAGAGGAAAAGAGAAGAGATAGTCGAGACCGAATGAAAATCAAAAGGGAGGGGCCTGGGATAGAGGCTAGAGGGAGGGAAGAGGAAGCACTGGGGAACGATGTTGCCAGATTATACATCATGTGTGTGTACAGATACGTGCCAACAAAGCCTGTGGTTGTGTGTAATTGTCAGGCACCAATTAAAAAATGGGGAAAAAATTATAAAAAGGAATGAAAAGGGGGAAAAATACATTTTGAGTGAACTAATAATTGATCACAAGTGGATTTTCATGGAAGAAAATACTGAGAGGTGCTCCTCAGAGAGAAGGAAAAACAAGGAGAAGACGTCGTTTGAGGAAGCAGGGAGCAGAGGGCAGCGGGGTCGGTGTGCAGCACTTCCTCAGGGTGTGTTGAGTGAAAATGGACAACAAAGAGGGACGAGAGACGGCACGAGGTGGAGTGTGGACAGAGTGCTTTGGCAGGCACCTGTCTTGGCCTGTTCACCAGAATGCAGGCTTCAGAGGAGCTGAGTCCTACACGGTGTGATCTCTGACACCGAAGAGTCGAGCTGCGGGTCAATACCAACGGCAACCAGAATCACCACCCTTCAGAAATGAAACAATAAGTTCTTAATAACCTAGGGGTGAACAAGAAGAAGTAGAAATTGGAAAATATTTCAAATTGAATGTTAATAAAAATACTAGAGGTCACAGCTTGTGACTGCAGCAAAAGCTATTATTTCTAGGAAAGAATGTATTGCCTTAAATGTACGCTGTGATAGGTAGAAAATAAACTTAAAAACTGAAGAAGAAAGAATAAGATACCATTAGAACATCACCAAATAGAAAACAAGACATGCCACAAGGGTAGGGCCAGAAACTGGCTCTTACAAAACCTGCGGTGTCAGAGAGAGAACACGTAGGAGTCCAGCACACCTTGGTGTCAAAACGTGAAAGATGAGTTAGAAGAAAAGGCCAACCACGTGTGCCAATGTGGACCCTGCAGAGAGTTTAACAAGCTGTGTCTTTTAGGCATGCAAGATGGGTATCCATTTTCAAAAGTTTGTTCGTAAACTTTGCCTCTTTTTTTTTGTACTGAGAATTGAACCCAGGAGTGCTTAACCACTGAGCCATATCCCCAGCCCTTTTTAAAATATTTTATTAGAGACAGAGTCTTGCTAGTTGCTCAGGGCCTCGCTAAGTTACTGAGACTGGCTTTGAACTCAAAATCCTCCTGCCTCCACCTCCCAAGCCATTGGGATTACAGGCATACGCCACCACTCCTGGCTAAACTTTGTCTCATTTTTAACAAAATCTTTGTCTCGTTTTTAACAAAATATATTCAGTACAGAAATAAAGTATAAAATTCAAAACTTGGTCATCAACTTTTTTAAACTAAGTAAATTGGGAATAGATTGAAATTTTTCCTATAAAGAGCATCTACCAAAACTACTATAGCAAATGTTAGATTTAAAGAAACGCTGGAATTTTTCCTTTTGATGTGAACAAGACAAAGTTAATCACTCTTTGCCACTACTCTTCCTGACATTGTAAGTCTACACAAGGTGTTGGAATGAACAAATGAACACAGCAGTTTTGCTGGATACAAGGTCATCACATGAAGGTTTATTGAGTTTTTATTTGCTGGCAACAAAGAGAAAACTTTTTTAAAACTTTAGAACATAAGGACTTGTGAACAATAATAAGAAGAATAGCCAAAGTGCCATCATTGTCCTGGCTCCAGGATAGTACACAGACCACAGAAGAGTCCAGAAATGGAGCTTCATGTGTACCCTGGGTACATCTTTCAAAGTGCCTTTGCAGACCCAGGGAAAAGTGTTCTTTTCAACATATCATGCTGGACATAGCGGGGTGACCCCTCTTTATATGGTATAAAAATGTCATTTTTCTAGGTGGATTGTAGAGCTTTGAAAAGCAAAGCCTTAAACTTCTGGAAAGTAGTCTTGTGACCTTATATAGAATAAGTTTCTTACCTACCTTTAAAAATTTAATTAAATGGACTTCATTAAGAATTAAGATGGTAACTTTTAAGAGAGGAAAAAAGAATTTGCCAGGGTTCAGGATACACACCCCTGTGTTTGTATATCCTGTACATTATATGTATCCTGTGTGTTGTAAATGAAAATATGTCCTGTGGGCTGGGGATGTGGCTCAAGTGGTAGCGTGCTTGCCTGGAATGCGTGCGGCCCGGGTTCGATCCTCAGCACCACATACAAAGATGTTGTGTCCGCCGAAAACTAAAAAATTCATTCTCTCTCTCTCTCTCTCTCTCTCTCCCTCCCCCCCCCCTTTAAAAAAAGAAAAAGAAAATATGTCCTGTGTATTTATACACATATGAATCCTGTTGGTTATTTCTCTGTATCTAAATTAAGGATTCAACTCACACAATCGTAGAGGTTGAAGAGTCTCACTGCCTGCCACTCAGCAAGTCAGGGAGCCCGGGGTGCAACCCCCAGTCCACGAACAGAAGACTGAGGTTGAGTACAAGCTGTCGGGCAGAGAGCTTCTCGACCCTTGTATTCTTTCAGGCCCTCGGTGAGCTGGTGATGTCCATGCACACTGAGGAGGACACCTTCTTCACTCAGTCCAGTTCAAACACTGCCTCATCTGAAACCTTCAAGGACACGCCTAGAAGTAATGCTTAGCCATATCTGGGCATCCAGTAGCCAGTCAAACTGACATAAAATTAACCATCGTGAATCCACCTTTTGTCATCTTGGCCCATATGTATCTGCATAAACCATACTGAATCTCCAAATCAGGACAGTAACAGGGTCATAATTCTGCCTGATGTGAACCTCTGAAAACGCACCAGCCCCTTCACCAGAAGAGAAGGTAAAGTCCTTGAGTGCTGTTTACCCATGTCCTCAACATCCTGTAACTGAAGCACTTGGTGTAAAGTTAACAATTCTCAAATACAATACTATAGAGTCAATACACCTTAGGTTGCATGATGAGAGGACGGAAGGAGAAAGAACTGAAGTCATTTTCTGTGCCACGCACGCACAAACATGGAAGAGGAGGAGAGGAAGTCCTCATGACAGCCGTGGTGACCTGTGTGATTGGCTGTGTACTCCACGCCCCTGCCTTCTATAACCCTGTGAGAAAGCAGAACTGTATCCAGAGTGAAGAGAAGCTACTGGCCCTTCCACCATGGGAGCAGTTCATTGTCATCAACACCACAATGCAGCGCATGAATTCTGAGGAATGAGCACTTGGGGCTCCCCAGCCAGATGGGCCTTTGAGAGTGGGAGTCCGTGTTGCTGAGCCCATGCATAACCTCCATCTCTGCCACCATGGCCACTGGTCCATGAGCCCGCAGGGTGGTGGGAGGAGGCTGACTGCAGCCAACGTCTTCACTTGATCATTACAGTGCTTCTTGCAGCGTCTCCCTTCTGTGAACATTCACACGAGGCAGATGCCTACTTTTTCGCATTCAGAGAGGTCTGTGTATAGCCCCTCACCAGATTTCCTTGTCACCAATTTTTCAATCATGTTCTTTCCAAGTCCCCTGCCCTCCAGCCAGACCCTGCATTGGTTTGTGATCCATTGGTTTGTGGCCATTCCACCTCACTTAAGTGCCCTGCTGAAGCTCTGCCACTGAGATTCCCCTTCATTAGGCTCCTCCAGGGGTGTCCCAGAGAAGGCTTGTAGGGTTGCCGTTGTTGATCTCTAAACCAGGCTGAGCTAGCAGGTCATGTGCAGACTCGGGGAGAAGGTCGTGGAGCAGGAGGGAGGCCATGCGTGGCATCTGGGCCACTTCATCTAACTAGGTCTTCAGGACCTTCCTGGGCCCATCACTTACATACCACTTCCATTGATGCTGGAGCCCTGTGCATGCCCACCTTTGAGGCCTGGTGGCCAGGTAACACCCAATTTATGACAGCAGCTCAGTGAATAAGTTGGTGGCCCATAGTTTCACATTTAATCTCCACCTAGGCTCTGCTCAGGCCACGGTCAGTTTCTCAAAAGAAGAGAGGTTAACTGCAGAGAGTGGCAGGGCTTCACCCCAGAATCCTCAAGGGCTTATAGCAAAGGGGCAGCCAATGGCTCTAGACAATATCTCTGGCCCCATGGACATTCCACGCACTCCCGGGCATGTGTGGTCATGTGGCCCACGTGGTGCTCTCTGGACCTGTTGCACAGCCTTCCATTCAGGCCCTACTCAAATGTAGCAGCTTTTTGGGTCACTCCGTAACACCTAAATGAGAAGTATACTGTCTCCAAACCCAGAGTCCCCAGGCCTCATGCCTAGCCTTGCTCCCCATGCCTGTTGGCATGGGAGGGATTTGGTGCGACAGTGTACCCTTCACCTTCCACATGGGATCTTAGCATGCCAGGGTCCCGGGGCCCTGGAATGCAGGCTGGTGGAAGGCCCCAAGGCTATTGGGTCTCCCTCCCATGCTCTGAACACATCTTACCAATAAATCTCCAGCAATTGCTACTTGCTCACAAGCTGCATGAGGAAGCGTCACAAATGGGTCAGTATGGTGCCTTGTGCGGGCAGAGGCAGCCAAGATCCTGCAAAGGACATCATGCCAGAGGCCCAGGGAGCTGATGTCCTGAGGTAGGGCTGTGAGGTGCAGCTGGAATAGTGGGGACAGGGCCTCCCTCTCATTCAGGGGATTCTGGGCCTGTGAACTCGCTCAGGTTAGACTTTTGCTCACTTGACAGAACTTCTCTGTTTCCACAGCTCTAAGAATGCTAGGCTTCCCTGTCTGACTCCTGGGAACATCATGATCAGCTAGCCAAGGTCAGAGTTGTGCATGAATTAAACTTCTGTTACTACTTTGACTCTGCCACCCATTACAGTAACTGTGCCCTCCTTTACTTTGGCATCTGGGTACCACCCCTTGGCCTCTGCCACCCCAGTATCTATGCATTTGGATCTCACTTGGTTATAGCAGTTCCCATTTCCAGGTCTGGCCTGCATAAGTTCCTCAAGGATGCCTGGGTTCTCCTCAAAATACCTCTGCAGTCACGGTGGAGGTGTGTCTTCGGGGCCCTCACAGATGGGCAGTTGGGCCTTGAATGGCAAATCCACTGGAGCACTCCAACCTCCTGAACCTCTGAACCCCTCCTCTGCATCAAAGCAAAGCAGGTCCAGTGTTCCCGGCCCTTGCTTCAGGAGCCTGTCGGTGGATTCTGCCTGGCTCAACCTGTGTGCCTTACGCCATTGTCCACGTCCTCATGGCCTTCCCCCATGGTCTCTGGATTTCCATCTGTGTGAATTAGGAAGTGAAGTCATCATTTTGGAGTGTACCTCATGGGTCATTATTTGTGCTTCAAATTTAGGGGACTACAGCCCTAATAAGGGGTCTAGAAGCAGAGGGGCATTGAAGGTGGGTCCTGAGGAGAATGAGCATCATCCTGCTATGGCCCTGCCTGAGGTGGGAGGGGTCATGGTGCCCCAGGCAGAGCAGCAGTAGTCCTCTTGAACCTGTGCAGAGGCCACTTCTGCTGGCAGAGGCTCATCAGAATATAGGGGCCCAGGGTCCCCAGCTTCAGTGGAACTGTTCCTACAAGTCCCCATGACAACTTTCCTTTCCTGTAAAGGTGGATGCCCGCCAGGTGGGGAGTTAAACCTGCACTGTGAACAGCCAGTCCTAGGGGGAGATTCTGCTTTTGATTTTGAACAGTCTCAAGCCTGCAGCTGCAGGAGACCAAAGGCTCATCCAGGCATACATACATGCTCTCGGGTCATTCATGCAGGGCCTGACCTCACCCTTTTCTTTCCCCAATCAGTCCAGTGACATAAGAAGCAACCAGCAAATCTCAGATCTGCTGATTTGGGAAAACTGCTTGGAATTGTGTGCAATCACCCAGACCCTTGCTTCTTGCATGTGTCTGATCAGGGGGTGCAGTGGTAAGATCTTGCAGTCTATCACTAAGTCACTCTGTGGACTGTCTACTCTCTTTACATCCTCGGCACCTTTAATCAGGTTAGAGAGCCCATTCCAGAATCAATTCTGAGGGCTCTTCTCCTTGAAATTCTGCTCCTCTCACAATCCAGATCACTAGTATTCAGGGGTCTCCAGAGGATCAGAACCAATGGGACATACCTAGAGACAGGGACATAGTGTGAGGACTTGGCTATTCAATTACCTGAGCTGACAAGCCCAAGATCCACAGCTGGCAAGTGGGAGACCCAGGAGGGGCAGTGATGCAGCTCCAGCCCCAGCAGAAGCTGACGTCTCGTCTTAGGTCAGAAGGCAGGAAAACGCTCCACTCCAGAGAAGGAGGCCAGCCTTTGTGTCCCTCTGGCCCCCAGAGGATTGGATGGGGCCACCCATACTGGGAGGGCACTGCACTTTGCTCAGTCCAGCAATTCAGTGTTCATTGTGTCCAGAAGCACCTTTGTGGACAGCCAAAATGATGCTTGACCAACTATCTGAGGAACAGTTAGGTTGCCCCCTAAAAGGAGCCATCACAGTACCTTGATGCAGTGGAGTGCTGACGCAGGTGAGCCTTAGGGAGGGGCAGAGTGGAGAGTGATGCTGGGTGCACCTGCGTCAGCAGAGACGCAGACCTTGCCTGGCACTCTGTGCGTCCAGGCCCCGTGTTAGCTTGCCTGCAGCCCGCTGGACCAGCAATCTGGGAAGGCAGGACTGTCAGTCATAGTTAGTAGTTGTGGATTAAATTGTCTCCCCCCAGTTCATGTGATGAAGCCCTAGCCTTAGTACGTCAGAACGCGACCATCTTCAGAGACGGGCTCTAAAAAGGTGATTGAAATGAAGTCGTTAGGGCAGCCCTGACTCAGTCTGACTGGTGTCAGAAGTGACCGGCACACACCAGGTGCATAGAGAGATGACCATGTGACAGACAGCAAGCAGGAAGCCACCTTCAAGCCAAGGAGAGAGGCCAACAAGGAAAGCAACCCTACCAACACCTGGATCTTGGACTTCCAGACTCCAAAACTATGAGAAAATAGGTTTCTTTTGTTGAAGCCATTAGCTTGTTTCGTTATGGCAACCCAAGCAAAATAACGCTGAATACACACTGCTCAGTATTTGCTGAAGATTGGGTCAATAAAATGCTTTTCCCCTGGCCCTCTTTTCCCATAGCTCACAGCTGCTGAAGGGAGGCAAACTTGTAAGTAAAGAAGTTGGTGGGTCCCAGAGTGTAGGAGCAGGGGCTGCCCAGGAAAGGGCAGCTCATAGGTAGGTGTGGGCTGGGAGGGCGTTCCAGGCAAGGAGCCAGTGCAGGCATCAGCCTCGAGCCAAGAACCACACCTCTGAGAACCACTGAGTGGTTTGCTACGTCCAACAGGCCACGTGTGGGGGGCGTGGGGGAGGGCTTGAGGTTTGGGCAGCACCTGTGCCCACCCACAGCAGGGGCTGTGCTGGGGCTAGTGCACATGGGGGACACCTGACCAGGAGAGATTTCTGAGGCCAAAAGGATGCCGCAGTAGGCAGCCTGCTGAGTGGAAGGAGGCGAGCTGAGGCTGTGTTCCTAATTAGCTGAGTTGGCAGGTGATTTAGCACCTCTGAGCATCACTGTCTTCAGTCAAACAAGAGTCGAGTGAGGATTAAGCCTGATTGTTGTTTATGTAAGCCGCCTCACTCTTAGAAGATGCTCAGCAAGTTGCAGTCTGCTGGTGCTCCTGCAGAGTAGGGTACAGGAGTAAGACCCAAAGAATACTGCCTTGGCAGCGGAAGGGCGAACTGGGACTGAGCTAGGATTGGCTCCCACCCACCCTGCTCCATCAGCAGGTAGGGTCCATGTCTTCCTCTCAGCTTTTATCCATTTCAAAGGCCTGTTCATCCCTTCAAGCCCCACCATAATGCCCTCCTCCTCCAAGAAGTCTTCCAAGGAGTGGGTGCACCTTGACCTGAATGTCTGCGGATCTCTGGAACATGTGCCCACTGCTGTAGGTGGTCTCCTGTCAGGCACCAGGCAGGAGATGAGCCTGACACTTGCAGGAAACAGTCATCAGGTCATTACAGCCACAAGAGTAGTCTCAGCAGCCCAGCATGCCTCCCACACGGCTGTGCTATGGTGACACCTGGGCCTACTCAGCTGGCCTTTCATCCCTTCATTAGGGCAGCCCTGACCCAGCCTGAAACCAAGTGCCAGGGCATGGTCCAGGTGCTGGGACTAGACCACCGTGCTCTCCAGCTGAATCATCAAAGAGATGCGAGTGCAGCTGTAACAGGTGCCCAAGTGACACAGGTCCTGTGAGGTGTGAAGTGGTCCCCATTACTGCCCACACATCCTGCCCTCTGCGCCCACTGAACTCCACCAAGGATGTCTGAAACCTCACTTATCCCAGACGTCCAACCACACCCTCCTCACCTTCTCCCCAGGACCTTGAGACAGGAACCCCCCTCCAGCCTTCCTGAAGGTGCCCCTTCTCCTCCATCCTTCTGGCACAATGAAAGGACCCACCTGTCAAGGCCAGGCCCTCCCCTTCACCTGCACAAGCACCTGATTCACAGGCAGTCCTCCCCTCTTTTGCTGTCTAAAAAGACCTGTCTTAGAGAGAATTTCCCAAACCCACATACTCTTTCACTCATCATTTATCCCACTTGTCTTCAAGAATTTGCATTTCCCTAATGGAACTCTGAAAAAAAAATTTTGTCAACATTTCAAGTTGATAAATAAATTTTTCCATCTCAAGTTTTTAGTTGCAAGTAACATAATTTTCAGCAAATGATATACTTCAAAGTAGAACTATTACATCACTTTAAATGATTTCAATAGAATTGAAATATATAGAAATGTGTTTCCCACCATAATCTATTGTGAAGTATGAAGATGAACATACTTTCTTGTAATGTTTAGAAACAGTGTTTTAATTTTTCTTCTAGTATCTGCATTTTCATTCTACTTCACTCAGAATTGTATCCTAATGAAGTGGTTTTGTACTTAAAATCATACAGAATATGATTACACATCCAGACTAAATTTTGACCACAAAATAATTAAATTTAAGTCTATAAGAACAACAACAACAAAATACTTGGAAAGGTCTGAACATTTGAAAATTAAAGAGTGCATTTATACATAACCTGTGAGTCAAAGAAGAAAATGCAAGGCAAATTGGAAATATGTTGACTTGAATAAGGAAAACAACATACAGATATTTTTGCAATACAGTTAAAGCAGTGCTTAAGGACATTTGAGCTTTAAATGCTGTTATAAGAGATGTTTAAAGCCAGTGATCTAAGTTTCTACCATTAGAAACTGAAGAAATGAAAACAGATGTAATACAAAATAAATACACTAATAACAGCAGAAATCGATGAAATAGAAAGTGAGCAGACAATGGTGAAAATAAGTGAAACCAAATGTAATTCTTTGAAAAGATCAGTGAAATTGGTAAATCTCCAGCTCAAGGAAAAGAACCATAAGTTTTCAACATCAGCAGTGAGAGTTAGGACATCACTACAGGTCCTACAGTCAAGAAAAAATATCATGAACAACTTGGATGAAATTATTTCTGTGAAAGATCTGAATTATTAAGATGGACGCGAGAAGAAATAGAAGATCCGAATAGCCCTATACGTATTAAAGAAATTGAATTTGTGGTTAATCTTAGGTCTTTATGTCCCTCTAAAGCTTATCTCACCTGGCAGCCAGTGGTCTAGAATGCAGCTCTGTCATCCCCCTATCCCAAAATTCCTTAGTGGCTACTCCCCAGTAGGGCCTTGGAGGCAATGTAGGATCCAGCTGCTGCCTGCCTCTTGCCACCCTCGTCTTAATCATCATCCTTTCCTGCTCTGCCTCCTCCCTCCCTCCCTCTCCTCCCCATCTTCCTCTTACTCGCCCCCACACCCTATTTGCCCCAGTAGTTCTCTGGTGGCAGTACCCTCTACCCCCACCAGGGGGCACTTGGGAATGTGTGGGAGTTTCAGTTGTCACAGTCAAGGGTTGTAACTGACATTTAGTGGGCAGAGTCCAGGTGTCAAACCTCCAGCAATGCCTGGGAGAGTGAGGAATCACCAGGTTGAGGATGCCAGTAGAACACTGAGTCTGGCCTGAGTTTGCTCACTTTCTCTCTGGAAGTTGGACATGCCCTTAGCTCTGATTGTAGCCACCTTTCACCTCACCCACCTGGCTAATTCTGACTCAATTTTAGGACTCTACTTAAGTGCTGCTTTTTGGAAAACTTCCTGGACAAATGCCCAACGAATTGACTGCCTCTGCACCACCCCCCACCCCCCACCTTTTATTAAATAGAAGTCAAGTTCAGTTCTAGGATCAGAGACTTTTAATTTGAATATACTCTGAAAAACACTAAGCAGGGGGGAGGAAACTCTAATATTTACTCTGTCGCCATGGTAAACCTCTCCACTCTGGAGAGGCACTCTTTCCTGCTCTTGTCTTCCCTGGTTGTGAGTGGTTTCTCCGGAGCTGCTGGCTCACACCTGGGCCCCGCAGGCTGTAGTAGCTCCCGGCCCCGCTCTGCACTCCTCCCCCTCCTTCCTCGTCCCCATTCATCTTCGCCCTGTGTATTCTGTCTGCTGTCTTTCTGTCCCTAGCCCAGCATTGCAGAGCTCCCAGTGCAGGAGCCCCGCTAGCTGTGGGTCTTCCTCCCCTAAAGAAGGTCACGGGAGACCAGGACCCATGCAGCCCCTTCCATGGGGGCTTGCCAGGACACATGGCAAGGACCGAGTAGCCCCGGCTGGAGGCTCGTGATTGTTTTAGATTTCACTCTGGTGATTTCGGGTTGTGGTCCCACTGAGACCTGAAATCCTGGAAGAAGCAGAGCTTACCTGCGCTGTTGTCCTTGACTTGCTGCTTTAAACATGGCTGAGTCTAAAGACTTGTCAGTCAAGCAAAAGGATTAGCCTCACCCATGTGAAGGGAAAATTGGGAAGGAAAAAAAAAAAAACCTTGTCTGAACTTGAAAATGAAAATGCTGATGTGGTTTTTATTCCAGAAACATATCTTACTGATTAAGCGCACAGAGCGCTACTGGCTCGTGGGTGGGCCAGCTGTAGTTGGCTCCCAGCTCTGCGGGGCCAGGCTCACGGCCCACAGCATGTCGGAGGCAGGAGGCCGGTGTGGCTTTTTGCAGCTGGGCCTGGTTGTGCACACACACACATGCACACTAGGGCACTAACACACGCACATTCCTTCAGCCTGCTTGTTCTTCAGCTAGAGACAGAGTCACTGTGGAAGGAGCATGGGCTTAAGAGTCAGACAGGGCTGGGCTTAGTGCTGCCACTCGCTAGCTAGGTAACCTGGGCTAGTGACAGACTCACTGAGTCTTGGTTCCATCATCCCTCAAGAAGTGGTAATGGCACCTGCGAACTGAGCTTGCTGAAATGACGTGCCCACAGCACGTGGCGTGTGTCGACACAGATCAGGATCCATGAATGGCAGCTATTGCCGTGGCCAAGAGGGCGGCATGTGGCGGCTGAGACCACCCGTGACCCCCAGCTGTCTGCAGCACCAGCTCCCGGCAGCCTTTCTCCTAGGGATCTCTGCTGTGCTTTGAGCAGCAGGAGAAGCCCTGGCCCTGGTGGGCCTTAGTTTCCCTGGCTGGGAAATGGGGCCGACACCTCTGCACATCGACCACACAGGGCTTGTGGCTTGGCATGCCTGCAGAGGCCGCTGCCAGCCAGGCAGCCCTCGCCAAGAGCGGATTCCGCCCGGCCCGGCCCAGCTGGCGTTCTCTCCAGTTTCCTGGGTTGGGTTGCAGGGCGATGCCACAGTTGGTGATGGTGTAATGGGCGACTCGGGTGTCTTGCTGGGTGCTGCTGCCGATGGCTCCTGCCGGTGAGCCCGCATTCCACTGTCATCGAGGGCAGGAGATGGTGGAGCAGCCTCATCAGGTATTCAGGTTGCACAACCTGGTGTCTGAATGTGAGGTCCCTGCATTTCCCGGAGGTCCACACCTCGGAGGTGTTCCCATGGGCCTCTGTTCCCGAGTCCTATGCACATAGGGTTTTCTTTGAGGCATTTAGCTGGCACTTAGAGGGCTCCCAGCAATTAATAACCTGTAAGTAGTTAATGCCCTCATAGCCACAATGAGCCTCCGGCTTCTCAGCGCTGGCTCCCCCTCACCTCCCCTTCCCTCTCAGCCCTTCCAGCTGCTGCCCCTTTGGCCCTTCTGCCCCTTCCTGTTCTCTACCTTCCTCCTCTGCTAGGTCTCTGGGGCATCCCTGCGGGGTCCTGCCTCTGCCTGGTCTTCTCTCTGCCTGGCCAGTGCTCTGGGCCTCAGGGCGGAGCATGGGCTGGGCACACCCACTTCCCCACCCTCCACAAGCCTCCCTGGGAGTTGGCACGTGGTGGGGACAGGCCAAGACCCAGAGGTAGGCCAAGTCCTGGAGAGCATGGAGACATGGCGCTGGACAGGGGTGCCAAGAGCAGTTGGCACCACCCCCATGGAATCCCTAGGGATGCCACCTGCCCTTGTGGCTGCAGCAAGAGAGGCAATAGCAACTACAGCTCTGCGCCTGCCCCCAGGTGGGCTCCTCAGACCCATGGTCCCTCCTTCCCTGCCTTCAGCCCTAGATTGGGGTGGTCAGCTGTCCTGGGCTGAGGGCCCAGGGTGCGCCAGTCCCAGCCAGAAGGTGAGGCTCCAGTTTTCCTGGAGGGACCAACACACAAGCTTCAAGATGACAAACTGAGCTCCTTTGCGACAGAGCACTCCGGCCCCGGGCCTCCCTGCGGGCTTTGCGTCCTAGGGTAAGAGGCTTGACCTCTCCAGGGTCTATGATGGTGCTGATAGCTCAGCAGGGTCGGGGAAAGAGCTGCAGAGCAGCAGCTGGCCAGCACCTGCTCTGGATGCAGGAGAGGAGGACCCCGCAGGGCAGCAGCCAGTAGGCTCCCAGCAGGGCAGTCTGGCCAGAGGTGATCCTGCACTGCCCTCTGGGGGATGGCCCACAGGAGGAGGCGGCACCCGCCTCCCACACACTGGCTGGGCTCACACAGTCACTTCTGAGACCTTCCCACCATGAAAGCTCCTGGCATGCCCTTGACCTCGGCTCCTGGATGACCCTGGGGGACAGGGTTTGCGCTCGCTCAGAGCCTTGCCTGCACACTGCATCAACCCCCAGCCACTGGGGCCAGCAAGAGACTGTTACTGACACCTTACATAGGAGGATGCTGAGGCTCAGCTGTTCCCCTCCAGGGACCCAGCCGAACTCCTTGCCAGGGAGCCTCCTACTCCTGCAGCCCCCATCCTCCCTGCCTCGCCTCAGCTCTGCCCCTGCACACACCCCACTCCCTGCCTTCTCCACGTTGGATCCTCATCTGACAGTCCCATCCCTGGTTAAATGCAGCTTCTCGCCCATTCCATGGCACAGCCTTGTGGCACAAATGTGACCATGGCCCAGCAACCCACAGCCCATGCCCTACTGTGACCCTCCTGCGACCCTCTCCCTCAACTCAGGGCCTTCTTCCCTGTCTCTGGAAACCACAGCACCCAGAGCCTCTGCTCCAGACCTGCAGCTCCTCTTGAGCCCTCTGAGCCCCTTGGGGCTCTGGACCCACCCTCCATCAACTGTCCCCAGCCTCCACCAGAGCCAGTGCACCTGCCCCGGCTTTTTACCACCAGCGGTGACTTCCCCCATCTTAAACCTGGCTTCTGGCCCAACCTTCCCTCTGGCCACCTCCCTGTTTCTTTGCTCCCTTTGAAAGCAGAGCCCTTGAGTTCATCTGTTGCTCTCTGTGCTGCACCCCCAAGCCCACCAGACTGCTCCCAAGTCAGTGGAAGCTCATTGGGGACCGGTTCTCAGCAAGGACTAGACCAGCCCCTCCTCCCTGTGACACGCCAGTGCTCAGCACCTGCCTCCCCTGCAGCTCCTACTGGGCTCCTCTGCCACCTACTTCTCTCCCAGCCTCGAGGCCCTGGAGTTCCCCAGCATGAAGTTGGTGGGTTTTCCCTCCTCCACGTCCTCCACGGATATCTGTCCCATCACGAGGCTCTAAGGACCAGTGAAAACCTGATGACCCCCAAATCCTTGCAGCCTTGGGTGCTGACATGCCCACATGCTCCTGCCCCCAGACTCGCCCCCACCAAGCCTTCCCAAATTCAGAGCGTGACCAGCTGCTGCCCTCTGCCAGGTGCTCACAGGGGACCTCAGTCAGTGGCCTTTGGCTCCCCACCAACCCAAAGCTCCCATGGATGCTGCCAGCCAGTCCTGGGGCTGCAACTTCCAGACTGTCCAGCATCTGGCCGCTACCTCCTGGCCTGGCTACGTGACCACCTTGGCTCTTGGGGTTTGTCTCAACTTCATCTTCCCCGGGCTCCCTGCCTCCGTCGGGCCACCAGACTGTCTCCAATCACTGTCCTTTTTAAGCCCAAGCCACATCACATCATTCTTCTGCTGAAACCCTCCAGAATCTCCTCTCACTCCGAGCATGCCCAGTGTGACTGGCACCGGCTGCCCCTCTCCTCTGCAGTTCTCCTGCAGCCGCTGGAATGTCCAGGTCCCCACCTGCCTCGGGCCCCCTGCACCCATCCACCTCTCCATGAGGACATCTCCCTTCAGAAGGCCGCCGGCTCACCCCCTCACCTACCTTCCCGGCTCTGTTGACATGCCACCTTTTCGACAGAGTGGCACCTGGGGCACTTGTGCCCGCAGCCACTCACCCATCCCAGCATCTGTTTCGTGTATGGCCTGAGGCAAGAGCAGGTGTCTTGGCCTCTCTGCTGGTCACTGCATCTGTGCCTAGGACAGCCTGGCGTGTGGCAGAGCCCACAGGCCTCTGCTGAGGGGGTGATGTGTGGAGACACTGCTGCTTCCTCAGGCAGGCAGCCCCATGGGGGGGCCCTGGAGCAAGTCCTCGGGCCCCAGCTGCTCTCCAGTGTTCTGAGCGGGCGTCCTGGCCCTGTGGTCTGCGTGGCTGGGGACGGGCATCAAAGTCCGGTCAGCTCACCAGCGGCACCTCTTGACACATTCTTGCCAGGGGCAGGGCTGGAGAGGGTGGGCAGTCTCAGTCCGTCTCAGACTCAGGCCTGTGGGGCCCTGCTGCTGTGCACACCATGCCCTCCTGCCCACCTCACTCGCACACGCATGTTCACTGCCTTGTGCTGCCACCGATGAGAGAGCCGCAGGTTCTCAACTTGCTAACAACTCATCGCAGCCTGACATGGGACTGAACCCCAGCCAGGCCTTCCTGTCACGACCACTGTGTCTCACATTTCTAGATGGTGCCTCTCTACCATCTCAGGATGGTGCAGTTAGTGCTCTGTTGCTCCAGATTCCCAGGGAACTTGGATCTGCTGAGCTGCGCTTGTCCCAGTGAGCCAGAGCTCTACCTCCCTGGACACGCAGCAACCCAAGAGCTGCCTTCCCTCAGTGGGAGGGTGCAGGTGACCCCACTGGCCACCGTGAGCACCAAAGAAGGTATCCCAAGGGTGTGCCCAAAGCCTGGTGGCTCTCAAGGACCCGAGTGGCATTGCCCCAGAGGTGACACCCCCATGCTGTGGACATGATTCAAGGCTCAGCTTGACACTGAGGCCCCTGGCCATTACTGTATTTTCGCCCCACCTGGGTAAGTTGGTGGTCACACCTCCTCCTGACCTCTTGCACCTTGCCCTTCTCTCACGAGGTCCTCAGATTTCCTCTACTTCAGGGGAAAGCTGCTCTACCTGAACCTGGGAGTTGTAGGCCCTCTCTGCCTTGTTCACTCACTAGTGAACGCCTGGCCCCTATCCTCTACGTGAACAAAGACCTGAGTGGCCACATGATAGGAGGCTGCCCCACCCCCCCCCCCCCTCTGTCCAGGTAATGGTCCAGCCCTGAGCATCCCAGGAACCCATGTGAAATCACATGTCCTTCTCTTCCTATTGAAACGGCTCTCTGCAGCTTGGCCCATCACAACCAGCAGCCATGTGCTGTGCACGGGGAGGTTGCGGGGAGCAGGAGAGGGCCGCTTGGTCCAGTGTTTCATGGCCTCTCACACTCTGCGAGTAGGAGGTGGCTCATGCCTGAGTTAAAAAGGGGTGCTCCTCATCCTGGCCAGGATGAAGTAACAGGCTGTTGTTTCCTGCTGAAGACAACCATAGAATCAGAACACCTGAAATGGTAGTTTTCCAGATACTGGATATCAGGGAAATGAGCTGATCCCTGGAAGACAGGGAACAAACCATTGCCCACCATTTCGCCTTGAGAGGGTCCAGACACGGTGCAGAGAGAGGAACCTGGGCAGATCCCAGAAGACTCCCGGAGTGGCAGAAATGGAGCTGAGAGCCCGAGAGCCCAGTGGTGAGAGTTCTCCAGATGGGCGTGGGAGAGGTCAGCTGCACGGGGCAGAGAGGACTCAGGGGTGTGCAGAGGGCTCACCAGATAGGTGCCCAGAAACAGATCTCTGTGCACAGCTGGGAGACCACTGGAGGCCTGTGGGAGAATCACTCTAAAGGACCCAGGGGACAGTGCTCACAGAGGCCCGGTTCTGTTCCCACCGGCCAGCACCTCACATGGACATTTGGTAGTTGGGGGTGGAGGGCACGGAAATGTGGTGAAGAATCACGAGCCCTAGACTGAGTACTTACCCAAGCCTGCCTGTACATCATGAAAGCGAGACCCATACGGATTAAGTCCCAGGTAACTTAACTGCCTCCCAGAACCAGTCTTAAGAATATTTAGTGAAATCCAAAAACATCCAGTGTGCAAAACCATAAAATTTTACAAATGTCAAGTATCTAACCAAGGATTACGGGGCATGCAAAGAAGTAGAGTATGACCCATAATGAGGATTATTATTAATCAGAATTAACATGAATGTTACAATTAGCAAAAAGGAAAAAAGGACATAAAATAGTTGTTATAGGGCCTGGGATTGTGGCTCAGCGGTAGAGCACTAGCCTCACACCGGTGGGACCTGGGTTCCATCCTCAGCACCACATAAAAGTAAAGGCATTGTGTTGTGTCCACCCACACCTAAAAATAAATGTTAAAAAATAGTTGTTATGACTAAATTCCACAAGATCAAGTAACTAAGTAGAGATGTGTAGTTTTTTTAAAAAAGACTCAAATAAGACTTTATCAAAGACTACAATAAGAAATGAAAAATACATTGGATGGCATTAACAGAAAATTAGACTTTGTAAAAGAAAAGATCAATGAACTTGACAATATAATGATAAAAATTATCCACAATGAAGCATACAGAGGAAAAATAATCCTCCAAATAAAGTCTATCAGTGGGATATAGGTCAACTTCAAGTAGCCTAACACTTGTGTAACCCGGAATCCCTGAAGAGAAGATGGGGAATAGAGAAAAAAATTAGAGTAAAAATAACCAAACATTTTTCAAAACAAAGTTGTAAACCACAAATCAGAGACCTCAACTCCAAATACAAGCAGCATGAGGAAAACACCAAGGCAAATCATAAGCAAGTCATATTTTTTTAAAAAAGTGATAAATAAAACATCTTAAAAGCATCCAGAGGGGGAGAAAGACATTACATCCAGAGGAAGAAAATAACAATGGAACATATTTCTTGTCAGAAACAATGTAAGTGGGAAGAGAGTGAAACGGTATCTTTAAAGTACTACAAGAAAAAGTCAGTACCCATATTTAAAGCAAAATTACCTTTCAAAATCTATTTTCAATATAAATATACTCAGTGAAATCTCCTCAGAACCAAAGGTAAGGGCTGGGGCTGGGGCTCAGTGGCACAGCGCTTGCCTAGCATGTGTGAAGCACTGGGTCTAAGCCTTAGCACCACATACAAATAAATAAATTAAATAAAGGCATGCTTCCCACCTATAATTACCCCCCAAATTGGAATGATTTCATAGTTCAAAAAAGTATTTAAAAAACAACCAAAGGTGAAATCATACTTTAAAATATGCAAAAATGGGGAATCTCGTTGGTGATATGCCTGCACAAGAAGAAATGTGATGTCCTTCTTTCAGAAGAAAAGTAAAACCAGGTAGAAATATAGATCTACACAGAGGAATAAAGAACACAGAAAATAGTCCCTCCATGGCTAAGATTGATTTTTATTTTTCAAATCTCCTTGAAATATAATTGAAAAGAAGACCTAAATCAATAAAATGGTATTAAAAGACAATATTCTTAAGGTAGCAATACTCCCCAGGGTACCTATGGGTTCAGTGCAATCCCTGCCAATCCAATTTGCAGAAATGTAAAAGCCTCAATTTATTTGGAATTGCAAGGGTCTTCTTTTTCTAAAAAGAAGAACAAATTGGAAGACATAATTCCCGATTTCATAACATACTATATAATTACAGTAATCAAAACATCATGATACTGGCATATGGATCCATAGAATAGAATTAATGGTACAGGAATAAACCCAAACATCTATGATTAATTGGTTTTCAATGAGTGTGCCAATACTGTTCAATAAAGAAAGAAGAGTCTCCTCAGTACATGCTGGGACAACTGAATATCTGCATGCAAAAGAATGAAATTAGACCTCTCCCTCACATCACATAACAATTAACTCAAAAGGATAAATCTGACATACAAAAGATGAAATTATAAAATTTTAAAAGAAAATAAACATAGTAGTTAACCTTCCTGGCCCTGGATTTGGCAGTGAACTTTTAGATATAATACCCAAAGCACAAGCAATGAGACAAATAGATGTAGAGGATTTCATCAAAACTTAAAACCTTTGTTCATCAAAGGACATTATCAAGAAGCTGAAGAGACAATCTACAGAATATGAGAAAATATGTACAAACCATAGAACTGGTAAGGGTCTAGTATCCCATATATATAAAGAGCTCTTACAACTCAAAACCAAAGAAATCAATTCAGTTCCTTGAATTAGGCAATGCACTTAAATAGGCCTTCCTCCAAAGCCGGTACACATGTGGCCAACAAGCTCATGAAGAGGCTCAGCGCCGTCAATCTTTAGGGAACTTCAGATCAGACCCGGGAGGCGGGGCTTCACACTCTGTCACCTGGCAGTGATCATAAACAAAGGGAGTGCTGGTGAGGGTGTCAAGAGGTGGAGGTGCTCCTGCACTGCTGTGTAAAATGTTGTGGGAAATACCTTAGCTATTCCTCAGAAAGTTAAATTTCAATATTATAACTTTAAAACTATAATAGAGACTAAAGTTGGATTGACCAATTTCACTCCTAGGTATATAAATTTTTTAAAAAACTAATACTCAAGCCTCCACACACGAATGCTCATAGGAACGATATTCACAGTAGCCAAAGATGGAAACAACCCAAGTGGCTGTCGATGGATGAACAGATGATTA
The DNA here is from genome assembly GCF_052094955.1 of Ictidomys tridecemlineatus. Classification (NCBI taxonomy): domain Eukaryota; kingdom Metazoa; phylum Chordata; class Mammalia; order Rodentia; family Sciuridae; genus Ictidomys; species Ictidomys tridecemlineatus. The sequence goes on along the minus strand of NC_135482.1, from coordinate 3,172,497 downwards.
TGATATATACATATAATGGAATATTGATCAGTCACAAAGTATTGAGACCTACCATGATGCAGATGGACATCCAGAACGCTAAGGGAAAGGCCAGCCGTGAAATGCCACCTATTTCATATTCTGTCACATGAAAACGCCCCATAGGTAAGTCGGCAGAAACAGAGTTGGTGGTGGCCGAGAGTGGCAGGGTGGGGAGGGGAACAGAGCATAGCTCTTCAGTGCACGAGGGACTGTGCTGAGTGATGGAAGTGTTTTGGCACTCAGTGGAGGGGGTGGCTCCAAGCTGTGAATGTTCTCAACATTCCTGAATTGTTCACTTTAAAATGGCTAATTTTATTATGTAAATTTTGCCTCAGTTAAAGAAAAGATAATTGACGGTTCAAACATATGTATAAGTAAAATAAATAAAGTGTCTAGAAACAGTATAAAGGCCAGGAGGGGAAATGAACGTGGGGTCCTCATGCTCTGTGAAGTGGTGTGAGGCCACTTGTTATACCACTTGGATGCTGAAAGACTGGAGACTTATACACACGCCCTAAAGCCACCACTAAAATCACACAGCAAAGAGACACAACTAAGGAGACATGTGGAATCATAAAAAATCCAGCCCAAAAGAAGGCAGAAAGAGAACAGAGGGAAAAAAGAACAAAGGACAGAAAGAGACTAATGTGACGAACGGCGACTGCGTCAATATCACATTGAGGGGCTGGGGCTGGGGCTCAGTGGCGGAGCACTCACCTAGCATGTGTGAGGCCCTGGGTTCGATCCTCAGCACCACATAAAAATTAATTAATTAATTAATTTAAAAAAATATATCACATTGAATGTAACTCGTCTAAACAGCGGTCTTGGTCCATTTGGGCTGCTATGAGACTGGGTAGTTGTCAGCAGGATTTATTGTTCACAGCGCTGGCGGCTGGAAGTCCAAGATCAAGGCACTCATATTTCTGGTGTCTGGCGCAGGCTGCTGTCTGCTTTAAAGATGGCGTCCTCTAGCTCTGTCCTCCCAGGTGGAAGGCACAAATGCTCCCACAGGCCTCATTTACAAGGGCACCAGTCACAAGCACGAGGGTGGAGCCCCTGGGACCTCCTCACCTTCCAGTGGCCTAACCTCTTCACACTAGCACACTGGCCACCAGCTTCCAACATACGAATTTTATGGGGACACCAACTTTCAGGCCATAGCGATGGTCAACTAAAGATCCCAGAGGATCAGATTAGACTAAAGTCTAGGCCCAACTATGTGTTACCTGTAAGAAAAGCCCCTTCAATGTAAAGGCACAAAGAAGTGGGAAGAAAAAGGTCCGAAAAGTTACACCAGATAGCAGTGGTCAAAGGAAAGCAGGATGGCTCCATCAGCCTTCAGACTTTCAGAGGAAAAAATATCTCAGAGGAAAAGAGGGTCACTGCTAATGATGAAAGTGTCCAGTGATCAAGAAGACATGCAACCTGGAATATTGATCCACATGACCACAGAGCTTCAAAGTTCATGAAGCAGCAGCACTTAGACCTGAAGGGAAAAATAGTTCACCGTTGTGGTCAGAGATTTTAACACCCTTTTTCAGTGATCGATAGAGCAAGTAGACAGAAGATTGGTAAGAAATAGATGATTTGGGCAACATTGTCAGTCATCCTGACCTAATTATAACTTGTCGAATGCCCTGCTCAACAAAAGAAGAATACATATTCTTTTCAAGTGCACATGAACTGTGTACCAAGATAGACCGTATTCGTGTCCAGGAAACAGAAAGCATTCAAGCTATGCAGTGTGTTCTCTGACCATATGGAAATCAAAACATAAAAATCTTGAGGTGATTTTCAAATTTGCAAACTAAGCGACACATTTATGTTAGATGAATCAAGAATAGACCATAGGTAAAAATGGAATTTTAAAATGAATGAAAATGAAAATATAACATACCAGAACCTATGAGACGACGCTAAGGCAAGGCTTAGCTCAGCTTCGGATGGAGCCCAATTCTTGTATTAGAAAAGAGAGTGACCTCAAGTCAGTATCTCAGTTCACCCTGAAAACCAGAGAAAGGTGGTCTTCTGAACCATGGGAGGGGGCGCTGGGCCTGAAACGGTGGCTCCTCTGTGCACCACCAGTGCTGGAGAGGAGCCCGCGGCTCCCTCAGGCCCGGCCTAGATGAGCCAATTTGCGTGGAGAAAAGATGGAGAGCTTTGAGCAGATTGCAGGTTTAAAGTCAGAATTCCATTACGATGCTGTGGAAGAAACTGACGACTACAGAAACCAATAAGAGGCATATGAAGAGATGCGTAAATCAACAGGATGGAATGTTCCAATGCTCTCTGGGGAGACGGTGTTGCCCTAGTTGCCCCTCCATTGAGAGTTGGTTGGAACAAAAAATCCATCCTGTGCAGAAAACAGATGACTTCGTACAATTGCCTCTTTTAATGTGCAAGACACTCAGAAAGAGAAGCCTACATTCGTTTTGATTTTAAGAAATGACCCGAGGTTCATCCTCCCCTGAAATGAGATATCAGTGAATAACTCACAACTTCCTTAAAAAAGAAAGAAAAAATCTAAATAGAGAAAAATCAAACCCAAATTAAGTAGAAAAAAAGGAAATATTAAAGAGAAAATCAATGAAATAGAAAAGAGAAAAATAGTGGAGAAAAAAATGAAACCAGCGCTGGCTGTGTGGATGACCAGTGCCACTGCCAGACCAGTGACACTCCAGCCAGACTCCTCGGGAGACAAAGAGGAGACCAGGCTCCGACACCTGAGGGGGAGGACCGCGGTGCTGCGGACCCTGCAGGGCAACAACTCCCAGCACACGCATTTGACAAGTCAGATGAAAGGTCCAAATTAAGTGAAAGACCAGAATTTCCAAACCTCACTCAAGAGAAAGGACATGATCTGAATATCCTTCTACCTATAAAAGAAATTGAAATCACACAGAGAAAACTCCAGGTCCCCAGTTCTACAGAACACCTCAGGAACTCTACACAAGCTCTCAAAATGTGAAAGAAAAGGATATATTTCCCCACTTATTCCATTGTTCAAGACCAAAGAGGCATGACAGGAAAACTAGAGAACACTCTCTCATGAGCTGCAAAAATTCTGGGTCAGAGGTGGGGCTTAGCTCAGTGGGGGAGCACGCCCCTCGCACCTAGGAGGCACTGTTTCGCCCTCAGCACCACATAAATAAATACATAAATACTATTGTATTTAAAAGGTTTTGGGGTCCATCTACAACTAAAAATATTTTCTAAAAAAATTCAGGGTCAACTTCAGCAAGTTACACCTAACAATATATAAAAAGGATAATACATCTTGACTACATAGGATCTATCGCTGGAAGGCAAGGTTGGTTACCATTAGAACATCTATCAACGTAGTTTACCACAAGAACAAACTTAAAAAGAAAAAAAACACATCATCTCAATGGATGCAGAAAAATCACTGGACAAAATCCAACATCCCTCCCTTGCAAAAGTGTCACCAAAGCAGAAATAGATGGGGACTTCCTCAACACAGGAGCGAGCATCTACAAAACGCTATAGTTAACATTATATTTAAGGGTGAAAGACCAGAATGCTCCCCCGAGACCAGGAACAAGAGAAGGATGACGCCGTCCCCACTGTTCTTGTTCAATATTGCACTGGAGGTTCTAACCAGGGAAATCAGGCAAGAGTGAGGAATAACAGGAATTTGGAAGGACAAGGAAGAAATAATGCTATTTACAAATGACACCATCATCTATGTAGGAAATCCAATGAAACTACAAAAAAAGTGCTAGAACTAATTGTTGCATTTAACAGGTTTTCAGGGACAAAAATATATATACATGAATCTATATGCGTATTTCTATACACAACAAGCAGTTCACAATTAAAACTCTGAAATGCTATTTACAACAGCATCAAAACTATGAAATATATAAGGATAAATCTTACAAAAGGTGTGAAAACCTGGCACTACTGAAGGAGTTTAAAGATCTCCACAATGGAGAGGGCTGCTGGGTTCATGGGTTGGAAGACTTTTTGTTAAAATGTTATTTTCTCCTCAAGTTGGCCTGTAGATTCAATGCAATCCCAATCAAAACTCCAGCAGTCTTTTAAAAAATTAGAAAACTGACTATAAAATTCACATGAAGACGGTTGGAAACAAAAACCAAAGCAGCTTTAGAAAAGACAAAGCCAGAGGACTGCACCAGGTGATCTGAACATACGAAGCATCAGCAATCGAGAGTGTGTAGTGACACAAGTGCAGATGACCAGACGGCTGGAACAAGACAGAGTCCAGAAACAGAGCCACCGCAGGGCAGCTTATTTGACAAAGTACAAAGGCAATTCAAATGACACTGTGGCAATCTTCTTAACAATGGCATTAAACATCTGCATGGAAAACTAAAAACAAAAGACTAAAGAGCAAAGTTTAATATTTACCTGGTCCCATGCACAAAAATTAACTCAAATGGACCCTATGCCTAAATGTGAACCCCAAACTGCTAAAAACCTTTATGATCTTGGGTTTGACAATGCCGTCTTAGAGTTGACACCAAGAGCCTGACTCGTACGGGAATACGTGGGTGAGTTGGGCTTCCTCACACACATGTCTGCCCCTTGACAGACAATTGTTCAGAGAATGTGAAGACAAGCCACAGACAGAGAAAGTGATTTGAAAGTGTGAATCTGACACAGGACTCGTATCCAGAATATATAAAGAATGCAAGTAAGCACATGGGAAGCTCAAAGTCATCTGTCGTTATGGCCCTGCAAGTTAAAACCACAGTGAGATGCCCCAGCCAGACATCTGAGCGGCTCCCATCAGGGAGGCTGAGGAGCGCCAGGTACCGCTTATCCTGGGACACTCGTCCTCTGCAGGTGGGGACCAGTGTGAGAGGGCACAGGCACCTTGGAAAACAACCTGGCAATTTCTTAAAACTTTCAACACCCGCTGACCACTCCACCCAGGCACAACGCTCCTGTCTTGTGTTTACAAGAGAAGCAACAGCAGAAGTCCCTACGAAGACTGGCACGTGGATATCCGTAGCAGCCTCTTTTGTAGCCAAATACACCGATACAGCGTAATGTCTGTCAACCTAAGTGTCTGTCTCCCTTCTAAACAGAAAAATAAACCGGGGTGCAGCCCCACGAGGGATGCACGGTGCTGGGCAGCCAACGCTCAACCACAGAAAGGAAGACACTATTGATGCAGCCCAGGCCCTGGCTGAATCAGGACATTATCAAACTGAGTGCAGGAATCAGGATTCACATAGAATTCTAGAAAAAAACAAACTGATTTGTGTGGCAGAAAGCAGATGGGTGGTTGCCCAGGGACAGGCAGGATGGGGAGGGCAGTCAGGAGCACTTTGGGGACAATGGGTTTGTTCATCATCTTGATTTAGTGACAGTGGTTTCATGGACGTGTCTATGCAGCAGAACTTACCAGAGTGTGAGCTTTAAACACGTGGGAAGCTCAAAGTCATCTGTCATTATGGCCGTGCAAGTTAAAATCACAGTGAGATGCCCCAGCCAGCCAGGAGAGTCTCATTAATAATGTCTCAATAAAGCTGCCCGCGAAGAAGAGCAGGAGATGTGTCCAGAAGTGAGGCCCCTCCTGCCCTGACTCCTGGGGGTCCTTGATAAATGACAGCTGTCCCAGGGTCTGTGACCCTGTGCTGGGGCTCTGGCCAACCTCTCCCTTTGGTAAAGTGAGCTTAGCCCGGGGTGTGTAGGGTGGGAGCCTCCTTGACCCCAGGCCAGCAGGACCCCACGGGAAGCTCCTGGGTCCAGGGAGAGAAGCAGTGTGGGGACCTGGAGGAGTTCTCAGTGGCTGTGCTTCTGCGGGTCTGGCCAGCAAGCATCCTCACACAGGCGTCCCTCCACAGGGCTGCACCACAGAGGCACGGCTGCGAGCTGGGAAGGGGACCAGGGCACCCACCGGGCACTGCAGCGGCTCTGAGCAGCTTTGTGAGCAGAACAGGCACCTGAACTTCGGCCGCCTCGCCCTGATGTCAGGGACTCGTGGCTGGAGCCGCTCAAGGGCCCTGGCGGAGTAGCAGTCGGAGCTGGATGGCCAACCTGCTCCCTGCTCCCCCAGGGGGCTGACTCAGGCTCACCTCCGTCCCTAGGCTGCCTAGGGCTCATCGCCCCACTCCTCACCTCCGTCCCTAGGCTGCCTAGGGCGCATCGCCCCACTCCCGACCTTACTGGGCTCCCTGTGCCACGGCTCATGCAAACGGCTTCAAGGAAAAGGAGGGACCCCAAGAGGCCTGAGTGGGTTCAGCACAGCAGGCTCACAGCCCAGGAGAGGGCTGGGCTCAGCAGCTGGCCAGTGCCAGGAAGAGGACATGGGGGTGGACAGGAGCCCCCGACACCTCTGGTCCCTTGCGGGCTGGGCATGCCCACACTGTCCTGTGGTGCTGCCCATGTGGCCAGCTCCCCTGCAGGCCACCAATCCAGATGGTTCCTCTTCTCCTGGACACGTCAGAGCTTGGTGTCTGTGGTGCTTGAGATCCAGGTGGTGGTGATGGTGTCCAGGGCGATTTCTCCTCAGCACTGGGGACCAAAGCCATCCTGGCACATGCCAGGCCAGTGTCCTGCCACACAGCCATGCCCCAGCCCCCAGATTATTATTTTAAAAAATAAGATCCTTTAGGCCCTCCTGGGGGCAGAAAGAAATGCCCAGATGCTGTGGGCCTGGGCCTGGGCCTGGGCCCCGATCTCGTGGGGTCCCACTTTGAGATGAAGACTTGGGGAGCAGGCATCCTGGCCTTCAGACAGGAGGTGAGAGGATCCCTGGTGACCCCCAGTCCACAGCCAGGCGGAGGAGGTGGCTCCCTCTTGGCCGCTGGCTTGTCTGTGGGTGGAGTGGCAGCAGACATCGCTGGGACCTGACGTGGTTCCTCTTCAGTGCTGAGGGGCCCAGGCCCCTCCCCCAGGAGCCCCACGTTCCAGCAAGCTGGCTCCCCGTGAGACCCCCCCAGCCCAGCATGGGTCCCACTGCCCTGTGTCTCCATAGGGAAAGGCCAGGAGCCAGGCACTGGCTGCCGTTCCCCAGGGTCCTGCTCTCTGACGGTGGGTGGGGTGGGCCTCAGCAGGCGCTGCCCTCCTCCCATGGTCCAGCGGGAGCGAGTCTGGGAAGAGGCCCTGCTGCCCCCACTGTGCTCCTCCCCTGCACCAGGCCGCCTTCTATGCAGGCACTGCAGGGGGTATTGCTGTGTGGGGGTGAGGGTGGGGACATATTAAGAAAAGGGACACAGGGAGATCAGGCCAGAGTGGGTCCCTGACAGCCAGGCCCTTGGGAACAGGGCTCACGGTGGAGACTGAGTGTGCCGCAGCAGCCTTGGGATGCTCTCCAGAGAGCACTCAGCTCCAGGGACACACAGGGCACATAGAGGCTGCTTCTCCCACTGCAAATCTGGTCCTGACCACCTGAGCGGGGGACCTGGAGCCAACCCAGCCCCTGGCCAGTCTTCTGCCCCTCCTGGGTGCCCAGGGCTGAGCCTGTCCTCTCTCTGCTCCTTCACACGGGCTCTCCAACAGCCCTGCTGAGAGGCTTCTGGAAGGGCATTCCCATGTTCCCTTGATTTGGAGAAGGGACAATGAGAGAGAACCAGGCAGCCACAGTGAAGCCCCCGCAGCAGCACCCCCGGCCCTCCGCCTGCACCCGGCCCTAGGGCTCGCAGGCAGGAGGTGAGGTGGGCACCAGGCACACAGAGGGTCCCTCCTGTCACCTGAGCTTCAGGCTCTCGTTGCTCTGGCTGCCTTTCCCTCCTGGCCTCTATGACTCCTGTCACTGGGAATATGGGGCCGTCCACCACAGAGGCAGAGCGAGGGACACGGGCTGCCATGTCCTGCTGAAAAGTGGGGTGGGCTTGGACTCCAAGCCCCTAGAACTCGGGCAATTGGAAGCCAAGGCCAGGCACCGTCACCGACCTCCAACCCACGTCACTGCGACGCAGCTTGGGTGAGCCCCTCACTCTGCTGTGTCACCCTCTGTCCTTCCTGGCTGACCTGTGGCCCCGAGCCCTTTGCTGGGACCTCTCTGAGCCTCGGTCGACCTAACTGCCCTTTGGGGTGTGGCCCGGGCTCCAGGACTCAGGGTGCAGCTCGGTGGCCCGTCAGTGCCGCCACAGTGAGCCCAGCATGCGGTGGCCAGGTCCATCCTGGAGTGGAGCTAGCCAGGCCCTCCCTGCTGTGTGCGCCAGGCCCAGGCCCATGCCCAGGTCCTCTCCCAGCCCTCCCCAGAGGCCCAGGCAGGCCCTGGCTCCTGCTCTGAGAAGGGTCCCCGGCAGAAGGAGGGAGGGGCCGAGGTGGAGAGGATTCAGGGTGCCACCTTCTGTCCTTCGCACCCAGGAGAGTCTCCCCCGTCAGGAAGCGTCCCCATGGCAACCCTGCTGGCCTCCTCGCCTCCACGACAGGGTGAGTGGCGAAGCGGCCCTCCTGGTCTTGCGGCTGTCCTCCCACCCGGCTCTCAGGGGGCCGAGTTCCTTCTCCCCTTGCCATATGTCAGACGTGTTTGGACAGAGTGGCTTCTAACAGGGACCTAATAGGGACGCCCTCCAAGTCTGCAGGAGGCACAGACACCCATCCCCCAAAGCTACCCACTCCTCACTGCTTCACGACCAGACGCTTCTGGTACCCGCTGCCCCAGCAGGACAGATTGCCTTGGCGAGGCGGCCAGATTATAATTAGCACTAATTAGCGCCTCGGCAATCTGCGAGACGAGTCCCCTGTCGCCAAGTCGCCTTCTGAAGAGCTGAAATGATTCCTGTGGGTTCCAAACATCAAAGGAGCTGAGCTAAGCCAACCCGGGAAAGAAGTCCCGGAGTGGCCCTTTGTGTGTATCTTCTGCCCTTCCCGCTCTGCATTCTGGAAGGTTCTTACAGCCACCACCACCACGGCCCAGGGCACCCAACCTCTCGGTGGACCCTCGGGCTTCGTGGAGGCAGCCAGAGGGGATTGGAGGTAGGCTGGGGTCTCTGCCCCAGGGCGCTCACCACCCCGTCGAGAAGAGGAGGCTGCCGCAGGGCAGAGGTCAGCCTCCTCAGTGCCTGCCTGGGGCCAGTGCTGAACCAGGGCCCAGGGCCCACAGGCGGCATGAGCCAGGGCTGCCATCCACCCTCAGGGAAAGCAGGGGCGTCCCGGCCTGGCCCTGGCCCTGGTCCTTCTGGGAGAAGACAGCAGAGGCCGGGTGAGGCTGAGTTGCCCCAGGAGAGCACATGCCAAGGCCCCAAGCAGAAGAAATGCAGCCACCCCTCTGCCACCAGGAGGCCAGGGAGGGCCATCTGCCCACAGCTGACTCCCTCCCTCCCTCCTTCGTTCCTTCTTTCTCTCTCTCCTTCGTCACGTGGTCGGCAACAGAAGGACTGATGGTAGGGTCCGACTCTGGATCCCAAGTGCTGTGGGTCCTGAGCCCAACCAGCCCATTTCCCAGATGAGGAAACTCAAGGACGAGATCTGCCCGCTCTGCTCGGGGCCTGGCAGGTGGTGGCCAGCGTGGGGCCAGGGCCTGCTCCGTGGTCTTCCCACGGCAGGAAGCTTTGCGGCCTCTGCCTCCGCTCGGGGTCAGAGGGCTCCGTTTCTCTGGGGCTTCGTTTTGCCGTTTGGAGATGGCGGTCTCTGTGAAGCCCAGAGACAATGCGGTAGGTGGAGAGAGGCAGGACGCTCAAAAGACCCCATCCTGATCCGAGAAAGGCCCGGGGCAAGGAGGGGCGGAGGGGCCTGCCATCAGGACAGGCTCTCGTCCCTTCCTCCCGTGGGGCCACTGCTCTGAACCAGGGGGCACCAGGAGGGCAGGTGGGCCTCCCCCATGTCACTGCCTGACCTGGTGGTGACTGCCACAGTCAACTCTTTGGGGCCCTGGGAACACTAGAAGGGCCGGCGACAAGGCTGCAGGGGAAGCAGGCCCCACTGCTGTCCGCTCCCTCTGGACCCAGCCATCTGTGGGGACTTCCCTGGGTCCAGGCCCCATGCCACCCAGCAGCTGCCCGTGGCTGCTCTGAGCAGTGGCCTGGTCCCAAGGAGGAGCAGAGGAGACACCTCGGGCTGAGGGCACCCAGGGTTGAGGGGAGAGCCCTGTGACCCCACTTACGCCTGCCAGGCCTGGCCCTGCGGGAGGAGGCCCGGCTGGCCAGGGCTGGCCTGGGGTGCCAGCCGCCTCGCCTCTGGGCGAGTGTGGGGCAGAACAGGGTCCGTGAGTCCTCCTCAGCTTCCTGCCTCACCTGCGCCCTCCGAGGGTGCCAGAGAGGTTTGTCTGCACCGCGAGCGCAGGAGAGGGCAGGGGATGCGCGGGAGCGGAGGAGCCGCTGCCTCGCTCAGGATGTGAGAAGAGCTTTCTCTCCTGTGGGATTTTTTTCAAAGGGTATTGGCCGGGCTTGGGTTTCTTCTTTCCTAATTGAATTCCGTTTGTGCAGAGAGAACAGAAAAAGCCTGTTCCACTCAGCCCGGCCCCGCCCCTGCGCAGTCCGGGGGGAGAGGGGCCGGCAACTCTGCGAGGGGACTCCTTTCAGGCCGTGTGAATGAGCCCGAGCTGTCGTGACCCCGTGTGCCCGCGGCCAGCACAGGACAGGTGTCCCCAGGACAATACCCAGAGACCCCCGGGCAGGCCTCAAGGGCAGCGGCCGGCGCTGGGGACGGGAGGGCTGGGGACCACCCTGGGGAGGGACTGCTGGAGGCCTGAAAGAAGGGCTGAATGCGGAGGCATGAATACCTATTCAGAGGGGGGCCTTGTCCCCTGCCTGGGCGGCACAGGAGTCCCAGGAGATTCTGCAGACAGAGGCCCTGGTGGGGGCCGTGCGGGTCTGTTTGGGTTGGGGTTTTCTGTGATGCTGCCAGTGAAGCAAAGAGGACTCTGCTTAACCTTGACCGCCAGGTGGAGGCTCCCAGAACCTACCAGGTGGCCGCCCCAAGATGGCCACTGTGGCCGGGAGATTCTGGACCAGTGTGATGCCACAGCTGGAGTGGCTGGTGGCGGCAGCCCTTCCGGGGAGCAGGGTCAATCTGATGGTAACAGGAGGGATGGCTCACAGCAGCCCACGTGTCCCCAGGTCCATGCACGGATGAGAACACCAAGGCGCAGGGGGTGAGCCACCGCCCCTCTCTCACACGCTCGGGGGCTTCCCAGGCTCCTGTCCTGGCCCTGCTTCTGCCCGTGCAAGGACGGGGCCGCCCTGTCCTCTGGGTGCCTCTGGCCAGTGTCCCCGGTGTCTGCTTCCCTCTGCGAGGATGCTGTGAAGACTTCAGCGCTGCCCAGGGCCGTGGGGAGGGAGGCTACAGCACAGCGGTCCCCTGCACACTGACGCGCCTCGCGGGCCTGCTGGGATCTGGCGGATTCTACAGCGACTTCCACGCGTCTGTGCGGTCTGTCCAGCCTCAGCAGCTCGGGCCACACCCAGAGGTTTAACTGGCACCCAGGAAGCAGGCAAAGTCCTCCAGACAGGGCAGCCCTGGTCCTGGCAGGGCCCACCCTGCTATGCCCCTGAGCCTGTGGGGAACCCTGAGACCAGGCTCTGGGTGACACAATCCTTGGGGCCCACGGGAAATGGGCAGCTCTCTGCCTGAGGACCAAAGAGCCAGCAAGGACATCCCTGGTGTGCAGCCTGGAGTTCCACCATTGTCCCCCTGCCCTCCTGACCAGAGCACTGAGTGACGCACCTCTCATGTCAATTGGTCCCTAGGGCCTTCCTTGGGAGGATGGCATTGCTGTGGTTGATAGAGAGGACCCGGGGACAGAGAGGTTGACTAACTTTCCAGAGTCACACAGCTGTAGGGAAAGAGCCCGTAGGTCCTCACGCCTGCAGGACTCCCTGCTGTAGTAGATGAGGCCCAGGGACCCAGAGCAGGGGACGCGGCCCAGGAACAGACCAGGAGCGGGAGGAAGGTGGCCGGCACCTGTGTGGGTGTGAGTCAGAGCCCTGGCACTGGGCGGCAGAGCCCAGGTTTCTGGCTCCAGGGTCCAGGCCATGTTCTTCAGGGGGAGGGCAGGAAGGGTCAGAGCCTGGCAGCGGGGCAGAAGCTCCTTGGAGCCATCATGGGGCTGAGCCTGGGCGGTGGAGGCCCGGCCGGGGCTCCTCCTCGAGGTCTCACCCTCCTCCAACCCACAGGTGCAGAACGGACCCAGGACCCAGCAGGGGGCTACTGTCCTTCAGGTGAGCCTCCGCCGTGGCCAAGGGACGGGGGAGACAGGCAGATGTCCAGGGAACGAGGAGGCTGGCGGCTTGCGCTCTATGGGGAGCCAAGAGCTGGGGAGAGAGGCTGGCTGGGGCCTGTCAAAGCAGACGAGTGCCGGGCTGAGGGGTCCCCACGGCTCTGGCCCAGCAGCAGGTCCTGCAGCAGCCCTGGCTCGGATGCCCAGGGTTCTCCAGGCCAGCGCAGGGCTCCCACGGGCTCCCCTGGCCCATAGCTCCCTTCCTGGGCCTCGCTCTTAGGATCTGGAGCGAGACCCACGTCCCCCGCCTCCCTCGCCTAGCCGGGCTCCAAGAGGCTGAGAAGATGAAGTCGATAACGATCGCTGCCACCCTTCTGGGCGTGCTCCGCACACCCCGCCTGATGCCAAGATGCACTTGGCCCGTCCCAGGGCTGTTCTCCTCCAGATCTCCCACGGATGAGGCCGGTGGGCACTGCTCAAGCCCGGTTCCCATTCAGACGTGTCAAGGTGCAGGAGGCCCGATCCCTCTTATCCTCAGAGGACCCTGAGGACCCCCCTGTGCCTTGGAGAGCGACACAGGCAGCCCCTGCACGGCCCACGTGTGTGCCACCCCTGCGAGCCAGTTCTGATTGGAGGGCCCAACCACGGCCAGCACTTCCTCGCCCAGCCGCGGGCTCGGGCCAGACCCCGGCCCAGGGCTCTGTAGTCTTTGGTGTGGCCACACAAGTGTGCCGTTGTGCGTGCTGACATCCTGACCTTTCCAGAGGCAGACCCCAGTAAGTACATGGTTGGGAACCATAATTCCAAGCTTGGAGGCCTCCCTCGAGGCAGATGGCAAGTGTGGCGTCGTGCCTGCTGACCCGTGCCCAGCGGCCTCGGGTTTACAGCCCTCCCATTAAGTCGGGAGGCGAGCGCCTGTGCCAACGCCCATCCAGCCCTGGGCTGGCCATGCCTCTTAACACCAGGGTGCAGCTGGACTCTAACTCAAGACGGGGCCGTGGGCAGGGTCCCAGGGACAGATGCCCGACCCAGGGGGACGGTGGCCTCCATCCTTGGTGAGTGTGAAGACGTGAGGGGCTGGGCCACGCTGCAGCCAGGGTCAGCGGCACACCTCGAGCCCTGGGGAGCTATGGCAGGTGTTTGAGAGACAGAACACTCCTTAGGGAGAGAACAACTGGTCCAAACTGGCGGCCTACGAAGGTCAAGGGCACGGCTCCTGAGCCACAGAATCCCGGGCAAGCCGCCAGATGTCCATGTCTGTCGCGTGTCTTCTGCATGGTGGGGAAGTCTCCCCAGTCGGCCCTCACTCGCCACCACTCAGTGGACAGTGTAGGACTGATGGGGGCAGAGTGAAGAGGAAGGGGCGCCCGGAGCAAGGGAGGCCGAGGCCCGGGAGGCCACTAGGAGGTCGTCCCCTCACTGAGGACCTGGAGGATGGCCGGGGAGAACAGGAGGCCAGAGGGGAGGGGAGGGGGGCTCCTGCACAGCCCAGAGCCCCGGCGTCTCCTGACTGACGGATTATCAGGTGCCTTTGTCCGAGGGGTGGTGGGCGGGCAGGGGCATCGCAGCAGAAGCTGGACAGGTGGTTTGAGCCAGCCACCCTGACCAGGAGTCCAGGTGTGGCCTGCTCCCTCGACCACCGTCCACAGGCCTGTGTGCGGCCTCCTCCTGCAGCCGCAGCCCCTTTCCATGCCTCACTGTCCGTGGTCGGCTCCGCCCAGCCTGCCCGGCCTCTGTCCCAACCTAGGATCTGCACACTGGTCCTGTGGGTGCCCAGGGGCAGGGGGGAGAGTCAGGGGGAGCCAGCAGCAGGGCCTCCTGACACCCAGGGGTAGAGCAGGGGCACCCTGTGGTGAGCACCTCCCAGCTGACCCAGGACGCTCCCTTCCCGTGGGGGTTGCCTGGGGACCCACTCCCCACCAGGGGCCTTCTTGCCAAGGGGTCACGGCTCAGGGCAGGAGCAGGCAGGGGGACAACGCTGCTGCCACAGCCTACCTGCCCCCACCCTCAGGCCTCTACTGTGGCCTCCCCCGCGCTCCTCCCCTTCTCCTCCACTCATTTTTCAGCCGTCCCCAGTCCCTGACTGTCCCCACTGCCACCACTGTCTGCCTCACAGCCGTGGCCATTCTAGTCCTCACCATCCCCACGGCTGCCAGGGTCTCTTGCCAGCCGTCTTCCTGAGCCTGGGGCTCGAGGCTCATTCCTGGAACTGGGGGGCACCAGCCAGGCCGTGGACCTGGGGTGTCCCACCCCCAGTTTGAACAGGACCTGCCACCGCAGCAGAATCCCATCTGCTGACTTGGAGGACACCACGTGGCACCCAGAGCCAGTGCCGGGGCCAGAGGAGAACAAAGGTGGAGACCCGCGGTGGCTGGCAGTGGCCAGGCGTCCCGGCAGCCCGCTCTCTCCAGACATGGCACAGGGCTCTGGGACCCTCTGGGCCAGCACCTCCCCACCCCAGCAGCTTGCGTCCCCACCACCCCAGCACCAGGGACGCGGCCATCTCTTGTGCTGCCAGACCCCACAGTGGGTGCTGGGGGGAGGGCGTGGTGGGCACTGGGCCCTGCCGGGGCACCCCCTGCCCTCCTTCCTGCCGCCCTGGCCTGGTCACTCCACCCCAGGCTGCCCCAGTGCGGTGTCCTCCCAGCCCTGCACGCACAGGTCTTGACCCAGCAGCTCCCGCTGCCTGGCCAGGTGGACACAGGCCGCCCGTGGGCTCTAATGCTCAAAGGCTCCCTCCCTTATCACAGCCCAGTCCGGCGAGCCTGGGGATGGTTAGACTTCAGGCTGGACAGCCACCTCACAGAGGACCTTCCATCTTCCCCGACAGCCATAGCTCCCCAGAGCAAGGACAATGCTCTGGTCACCTTGGGATCCTGCCGTCTGTCCTCCCCTCACTCCCCGCACACACACTTGAGTTGGGAAGATGGTGGCTCAGAGAGGAGATCAATGACTAGTGACATGGGCTGCAGGAGAAGAGACAGGTCCTGCCTATGCCAGTGACCCAGTCAGCTCCCAGGACACTGCCAGCCGGCCACCCTTCTCCAGGACCAGGGACCCAGATGTGGCTACACATCCGCCGGCCCACATGCTCCCAGCCTCCGAGTGCCCACCCCCCCAAGGCTGGGCTGCTGCCCTCGGGGTGGCCCACAGGCCTAGGTCAGCTGTGAGTCACGACCTGGTGGAAGATGGTGGCCGGAGCCTGGCACTGGGGTGGGTGGGGGCCTGGGCACCACCTGATGGGAGCTGGACAGGCCAGCCGCCTCCTCTTGAGAAACCGCCCTCCCTCTGGGGCGAAGCCAGGCCGTCGGCCAGCCGCGGGCGGCTGTTTTTCCTACTCCCACGGATGCCGCGCGGCTTGGCCACAGGCAGAGCTGATGGGACCCAGATGGAGCCAGGGCAGCCTCGGAGGAGGGCGGCAGGACAGTGAGCCTGGGGGCTCCACCTTCTGGTTTGGGGGCCCTGTGCTGCCTGAGGGGGATGACGTCAGCGCTGGTCGAGGTCCAGGAGCCTCGGGTCCCCAGGAGGCTCTGCCCAGGAGCAGCGCCAGCTTCCAAGGGGTGGCACGGGGGTCTCGGGCCACCATGGCTGAGGTCAGTAGGGGTGGCCTCCTGGCACCATGGGTCGAGTTTTTCCCTGTCCTGCGTTCTGGGTCCCTGTGTGCCTCAGCATCCCTGGGTGGGTGACGTGGCCCCCACCGGTCGTGGTTCTGTGGATTAGGTGGCACAGCAGCTGGGTGTCGAGGTGGCCCTGTGCCTGGTGGTTCAGCCCCCACCACCAGCCTGCCCCTCATCAGCCCCCCTGACTCCCCTTCCCGCCCAAGCCCACCCTCCCTGACCTGGCGTGGACACAAGCCTTAGAACACACACAGCATTAGCCCCTGCTTCAGGTGGGCACAGCCCCCTTCAGCCCAGTCTCAAAGCAAAGTCCTGCACAGGCACCAACCAGCCGGGCCCCACCGCGGCTCACCACGCCCCTCGTGTTCTGAACCAGGGGCCCATGCTGGTGCCCACCCAGTGTTCCTCACCCTCCTGCCCAGCCCATCAGCGCCCCATGGCCTGACCAAGAAGGCCTCTTGCCCTGCCACTTCTGACCGCTGACCTGTGGGCGGGGCTCCCAGGCCCACCTCACCCTGATGGCCCTCCTGGGCCTCAGGTGTCCCTGGGGCTCCCTGCCTGGGGTCAGGCCTGGGGCTCAGTCCCGGTGTCTCTGACCCACAGACGGACAGCCCCGGGGCGCCCACAGACGGACAGCCCCGGGGCGCCCACAGACGGACAGCCCCGGGGCGCCCACAGACGGACAGCCCCGGGGCGCCCACAGACGGACAGCCCCGGGGCTGGGAAATCGAGGGGGGGGGTGGCCTCCCACTGAGTCCTGATCCAGGTGGCTGCGCACTCTTTCTCAGGGCCTGTGCTGCCCACCAGGAGTCCCTTATGACCTTCACAGGCTGGCCATGGCCAGGCCCAATATCCCAACTGTGGTTACTGCTTGGCCACTGTGCCTGGGCAGTGCTGGACCCCCAGGAGGCCCCCTGTGAGTGAGTGGTGAGGACCGGGAACCCCCGGGCCGTGGCCTCCTCCTCCCACAGAGGACTGTGGTCCTGAAGAGCAGCCCCTCTGCCCGGCTCTCCCCGCCTCGCCTGCGGGGCCCCGCAGCGCACACGCGCTCTGTGGACTCCTCTCGGCCTCTAGCTGGCCAGGAGACGCTGGGGGGGCCTTTCTGGCCATGGGCCCGGGGAGGCCTTGCCACCCAGCATGGTGACATCAGCCAGGGTTATGGGGGACAGAGCAGCCGTGCACTGTCCAGGTTGGTGCTGATGGCGGTGGGAGCTTGGGTGGTCTCTTGAGGTCCCTCTCTGACCTCTCCTGGGAAATGGGGGACACCATGGGGCCATTCCCAGGACAGAGGGCCGTCCCCACCTCAGCTCCTGCCACATTTGTTCCCATCCTGACTGGAGGCTCTGAGGGGCCCCTGGGCCCTCCCGGCAGCCGTGACTAAAGGGGCACCCCCGCCCCCCCACCGGCGCGGCTTTGTGCGCTGGGCCTCTCTCCGGCCGACCGTGGAGAAGGCCGCGTCAGCGCCGGCTTTGTCTCCGCTGCCGCCGCCGCTGTTCTCAGGGTGGACAAAGCCGTCCCGTTCACAGCCGTCCGGGCGGATGGAGCAATTCACTGTTTGGATAATTTGACCACAAAACCCATGTGGCCCTGTCGCCCCCATCAGCTGGACTGGGCACCCCGCCCCCTATGGCCTTTAGGGCTCTCTGGAGAGGAAATTCCCACAGGTCCCAGAGGCAGGCGCAAGCCAAGCCCTGGAAAAACAGCGGCTCAGCCCCAGACACCCGCCAATGCCGTCTGTCACCCGCAGCCTGGCCTGTCACCCTGCCCCGCACAGGAGTGACTCGTCCCTCTCCTCTGGTGGCCAGCGTGGGCTCTGCCTGGGCACCTCCTCTTCCACCCTCACCTTACTTTCTAGATCAGCAAATCTGGGGGCTAAATCAGGTTTGGGTGCTGCGGTCTGGACCAGATCGCCAGACCCAGTACCCATAAATGGTCCCAGAGAAGCTGGTCCTTCTTCGATGTCCGCTGCTTCTGTCTCCAGCTGACCCCACCTGAGTGAGGGGCTTGCCTGCGAGGGGGCCGAGGATGGGCTGGAGGTGCACATGCAGCCGTCAGGTCGCCAGAGCCTGTACCCGCCCTCGGTGCTCCCCCGGGGGGACTGCCCACCCTCCAGGGCCCAGTCTGCGCTCTGACCTCTGTGCCTGGCCCGCCCAGGGCTCCTCCACCCTCTCCCTCCTTCCTCCCAGCCAGGCCAAGCCAGGTTCTGCCCCTCGGCCTCCACCTCCAGCCCCTGCTCCTGCACGGCCTCCAGGCCCTCGGCCAGCTGATCCACAGGAAGTCCAGAAACGGACGTCCCTCCTCACCTGGCCCACCGCCCCGTCCCGTGGCTGCAGCCACATCCTCCCAGGTGCCCACGGCCCCCTCCTCCGAGAGCAGCAGTGCTCACCCCACCCAGCCCCCTGGCGGCAGGACCGAGAGCCTCCTCGCCCGGCCTCCCCTGTCCCCAGCGCAGGGCTTTCTGTGCTGAGGTCTCTTCACCGTCTCCTGCTCCTCAGGTGCCCCCAACTCCTGTGGGCCCCTCCCCCAGATCTCGGCAAGGGACTCACCTTGGAGAGTCCCCACCCTGTTCTCGGCCAGCACAGATGTCCTCCATGGTCACGGCCACTCTGATCCCCCGCTCCCTCCTTATTTGGCTTCTCATCTCTGTGCTGCAGTGTGCCTGAGCCTCCCGGGCGCCCTGCTCACTGTGACCCCGCTCAGGGCACACAGCGCCTGGTGACAGCCCAGGAATGTTGGGGGAGAGTCCCCGCAGAGCCTCGACTCAGAGGGCTGCCCTGACCACAGAGCTGCCCAGCACCCTCCCAGCCAGTCCTGTGCCCATGTGTGCAGGCCACCTGCTCCCCACCCGCAGCCCCGGCCTGGCCAGCCTTCCTCTGTTCCCTTCCAGCCTGGGGCCTCTGTGGCCCTACACCAGGCCAGGCACTCTGGGGGGCCACCTTGAATGTCCTTGCTGGGCATCTCATGACAGACTGATCCCAAGGGCTGTCCCTGAGCCCCTGTCCAATAGGTCAGCAGCTGTGGCCGTAAAAACCCACAAGGTCCCTAGCCAGAGGGAAGGCCCTGGACAGCCCCAGGCAGGAGGCGTGGACCCAGGGGACACCTGCAGGCCTCGTCCAGCCAAGGCCTTTCTCCTCCCTCACCTCCTCAGCCAAAGCCTGGACCCCAGGAACTTTGGAATCCTGTCACCACACCTGGAGCACTTGTCCCCCTCAGGGCCCCATGACCTGAACACCAGAGACCCCGTGGCCACCCAGAGCAGCCTCCCGAGGTGCCTCTGCTGGCCCTCTGGCCTGCTCCTGCAGGCTCTGGAGCTCTGTGCTGAGCCGGGCCCTCCCTCGGCGGCCTGGCCCAGTGCCCCCACCCCCCGGGCTTCCCTGCCTGGACCAGGCCCTGGGCTGCAGGAGCCGCTGCAGGAGGCCTTGGTGGCCAGGCTGTGAGCAGGCTGGAGCCCTCGGGGGAAGGGTCCCGCTGGGGGGAATGAACACCTGGCCAGGGCCCCGCAGGACCGTCCTTGTCCCTTCCTGCCCAGATCCCAGAGCAGGAGAAGGGGCGTGAGGAGCTCGACACCCCGTGTCCCAGGGGGAGGCTGAGCCCGAAGACGGAGCAGCCGCCTTCCAAGGCTGAGAAACTGGAACCCACCCCAGCGGGGCGTCCCCTGTGCCAGGCCGCACTGGTCCCCAGACCTGCTGGCTGCAGTCATGCCCAAGGCCAGCCTTGCCCTGCCCAGCAGTTTCAAACTGCCCCATGGAACCCCACAGGCGATGAGGCTGTCCACCACACAAGGGCTAGTGAGGGGGCTCAGCACCACGTGGAGCATGGGGCCTTGGCCTGGCATCACAACAGGGTCCCGTCGGGCCACAGGAGCTGGGGGGCTCTCCTGCCAGGACCCTGTCCCCTAACCTTGGTGCAGTTGGGTGCACAGCCACAGGTGCCTGGCTCATGCCCCCGGCAGGAAGGACTCCACCAGGGCACCACCCCCTTCCCCGCAGTCCCTGGCTCTACTTGGCGGGGTACCTGTCAGCTCGGGGCCTCGATTTCCCAGTTGTCTCGCAGGGGACAAGGGCCCATGCAGCCATGAGCCAGTGATAAGTGCAGCTTCTCCTGGGTCTGCCTTTTGACTGGCGGCCCTGGGCCCATGGCATCTGCCCAGCAGAGGGCAGGGTCCAGAAGCACCGGGCTCCTCCCCTGTCCGTGCGGTGAAGGCCAAGCCTTCAGAAGCTGATTCTGATCAGGGTGACTCATCCCGTGTGACGGCAAGTGTGCCTGCACATTCAGCTCAAACTTGCCACCCAGGACAAGACGGTGTGTCTTGGCAGTAAAGGGAGGGACACAAGCTCCCGGTCAACAGCAGTGTTCTTCCTCAGGTCAGAAGCAGCCACGGGAGGTCAGAGGAGCCTGGTCGGGACGAGCAAAGCATCTGTGACCGCATCACCACGCAGGAGGCCTGCGCTCCGTCTTCGCCACCGCTCTCCTCGGGCCCAGGCAGCCTGCTGGGGAGTCGTGGGGTCACACACCTGCTGTCCCCTCAGCCTGAAGCTCCAGAGCCTCTGGGAACCCACCAAGGGACCAGCGACGTCACCTGTTTGGAAGCAGGTTTTCTAGACTGGTTGTGATTCATTGAAGAAATTGTCAGAAATCTTTGATCAAGTATTTCAACCAATGGAGCACCCAAAAGGTCAGTGTCGGAAGACTTTTCTAGAACTACAAAGCCGGTGACACTGGATGCCATTCCACAGGAGCAAGGGAGGACCTGGCCACCTCCCGGCAGAGCTCGCGGGGTGTGCCGTCCCACTGGGACAGTGGGCCCCTGCCCCGGGAACCCCTTGCCCACGTTCGCTGGGAACACTTATGTCCTGGATGCACACTGGTGGGATGCAGTGGCCCACAGCTGGCACTTCACAGTTGGGGAATCGTCACAAAGAATCCTAAGTGGAGACGGTTTCCTTGACAAGATTTGTCTTGTAGAAATATTTGTTGCGTATTTGCACCCTGAATGGAGGCCAAAATGCACACCCAGAGGGCCGGCGGACAGGGATGTTTGCACATGTCAGCGAGAACTCTCAGATCTGAGACCCTCCTCCTCTCCAGGGGCTCGCCCCGGGAGTGACCTGGGGTCTCACCCTCCCGTGGGGCCTCCAACCCTCTCTGGGCCCCCCCACACTCCCCTGGGGCCTCCATCCCACCCTGGGTCCCCAACTGTCCCCTGGGGTATTCTCCAGACCCCTGGGGCAGCACCTGGGACTGAGGTGCTTGGAGCTGGTCTTGGCCCAGACAGGCCTCGGGGGCCTCGTGACGACCCGAAGGCACCACTGTGAAGTCACCTCCCCAGGCATGAGCCCCTGTGACATCCTCCAACAACAAGGGTCACTGGGCACTGAGTCTGATGGCCCCTGGTCCTGACCCAGGCCCTCATCTCCTCTGGTCCACATCCACCCCTCCCCAGCTCCCTGTCCCCCGCGGCCAAGTGATGGGCAGAGAGTATGAGGGAGGCTGCCAGGCTCTGGACTGTGCTCGCCCCTCTGCTGCCTGCTCATTCCCGTGGAGATACGTGGGGGACCAGGTGGCCCTCGTGGGCACCATGAGGAGCCTCCCAGACCCTCGGTCTCACTCTTCCCTCCTTCCTCATTCACCCCTGCAGCAAGAAGGCCAGGCAGCTTGCCCTTGGAGAGGTTTCAGCTCAGGCCAGCCCTCGAGGTCCCCCACTGTTGGCCAGGAGAGCCAGCAAGCCTGGGGCAGCGGTGGCGCTCTCCATGCCTCTCCCGACCCCTGCCAGCCTCCTCTGACTCACAGTCCTCCCTCTTCAGTGCCTCAGGAGGCCTCCCGCCCTCCAGGAAGGCCCACGGCCCCTCGTCCTCTCTCTGGATGTGGGGCCTGGAGCCCTGTCTTTAAAAACTCCCTCAGGCTGTGAAGAGAGGCAAGGGCCTGGGGGTCCTGAGGTCAGGCAGGGCCATCGAAGGGTGGGGGGCTGCTGGGGGCCAATGGCAGTGGTCTGTGCAGCCCTGAGGTTGGGGGCCCTGTCCCCAGAGCCCAGCTGGCTTAGAGGGCAGGATTTCAAAGGCCACAGGGAGAAGCCGCCCAGAGTTAGCACTGGACTCTTCCTGCCCAGGTCCTGGCTGCCATCATCCTGCTGCCAAGCTCCGTCCCCAGGCCCAGGTGAGTTTCCAGTCTGGCACCCGGGGCTGGGAGAAAAGCCACCCAGCTTTAGTCAGGGGCAAGTCGTGGGCCCAGGGAGGGGCGCAGGGCCTGCTGGGGCTGGGTGTGGGGGCCTTGCAGAGGGCCCCTGGGCATTGTCCAGGTGCTATAGGTTGGAGGCCAGAGCACGGAGCGTGGGTTCTGAGCTCCCATCCTGCCAGGCTCTGTCCCTCAGCCCAGAGGCTGCTGCCCTGCAGCCGTGGGCTGGGGTGGCCCCGTGGGGACCTGTGGAACTGGACCCCGGCAGAGTGAGTTCCTCTCAGCTCCCTTCTTCAGAGATGGAGACGGAGGAGGCCCAGAGAACAGCCCCTGGCTTGGGGGAGCCCACGGGGAAGGCAGAGGCTCACGGGTGGTAGCAGGTCCCCGGTGCTGGGGGGCTATGGAAGGGGACTGGTGGTAGCCTTGTCTCAGGTGCTGGGGACCGAGACCAGGCAAGCCCAGTGAGGCGAGGAGGCAGAGCCGGGTCCCCACGGGAGAGGGAGGGAGGAAGGCCCTTGTCTGGTGGCCTCCTGGAGAGGCAGGGAGAGGGACTTGTGAAAACCCAGCAAAGCGCAAGGAGCTACAGCGTCTAAAGCCGGTTTGGGCAGTTTTTCTGTCCTTCCTGGGAACTGGGTTCATTCACATGACAGGTGACTGTCCCTGGCCTACTGCGTGCCCTGCTCTCACAGGCTCCGTTCCCAGGCCTGTGAGATGAAGGCCAGCGTCCTGAGCCCCAGCTGGACTCCAAGCCCTGTGGAAGAGGCCCGAGGTTCGACCCCTCCTGTCCACCTGGTGGCCTCAGGGCCCATGTCCTTCGGCTTTGGCTTGGCCTCACTCCAGCCCCAATAAGGATGACTTTCTCCCAGGCAGGGAATGGACGTCCCGAGAGGGGCTTGTAAATGACCAAGAACCAGAGCAGCCCACTGGAAGGGTCTCCCTCAAACACCCCATGCCCAGACCAGGAACCTTCAAGCTCCAGGTGTCTCGGGGCATGCTCCTTCATCTCCAGCCGTTTCCCTTAAACCTGGCTCCACGTTGGTCCCGGGCTCCACGTTGGTCCGGGGCTCCACGTTGGTCCCGGGCTCCACGTTGGTCCCGGGCTCCACGTTGGTCCCGGGCTCCACGTTGGTCCCCGGCTCCATGTTGGTCCTGGGCTCCATGTTGGTACTGGGCTCCATGTTGGCACTGGGCTCCATGTTGGTCCTGGGTTCCATGTTGGTACTGGGCTCCATGTTGGTATTGTGCTCTAGGCTCTGGGGCTCTGTTCCGGGAGGCTGGACAATTGATTGTGGGGGTGCCTGGGCCAGGGGGTGGGGCCTGGGCTCTGCCTGCCAAGCACATGACTCTAGAGACTGGGTGGGAGGCCCTGAGGGGCTCAGAGGATTAGGGGCAGGGACACTCTCAGTCCCCAGCAGGGCCTCAGAGGGCATCAGGGGCTCTGGGTTTGGCTCCCACACCCCTCTCTGCCTGGAGGTGGTGTCCGGGACACTGAAGATGGCTAAGCCCATGGAATGTTCTTACCCGAAGAAGAAACAAATTCAAAACAAAAACCCTCAGCGGGAGGCAGACAAAAATGGTTTTCCACTCCATTTGGGGACCAAGCTGCCCAGGGCATCTGAGCCCCGCTTCCTGTTCTGACCCCAGGTCCTGAGACCTGGGGCGGTGGCTGGGTCTGCACACTGCTTCTGTGTAGCCGCACCGGCACCAGGACATGGAGGTCCCCACGGGCCTGGGCAGGCAGGCCCACTGTCAGCCTGGCCAGTTCCACGGGTCCCTAGGGCTGTCAGCAGCAGGGGTGGCTACAGGTGGTGGCTGGGCGCCTGGCTCTGGGGCGATCAGTCGGAGGGAAGCCTCCCCCTGGGGCACAGATCCGGTCCTTAGTCACCTCAAGGCCTGCTCCGGCTGGTCCGCCTGATGGAATGGCTCACGTTCAAACCACCGCAAGACTTCTCCCCCCTGCCCTCAGGGCACATTCCAGAACCTGGGAAGCAGACTCTTCCTCAGGGGAGCCAGCGTGGTCCTCCCCGCCTCCTGCCCTGCAACCAGAGGCAGAGAGGCCTGCTGGGGCCTGGGAGGCACCTTGGGGACCCCAGGGCCAGCAGAGGGGACACCTGCACCTAGCAGCTGGCTGCAGGCCGTGTCCTTCCAACCACGGCATCTCAGAAAAACAGCACTGGCCCTTTTTCTTAATTAAAAAGAGAAATCCACAAGGCTCTCTGGGAAGCGCCCTTCACTGGGAGAGTGGACCAGCCGGGTCCGTCCAGACGTGGTCAGTTACTCACACTCAAGGAAAAGCGCTCTCGGGCCCCTGAGGCGCACGGAGACCTGATGCTCGTGGTGGACGTGTGGCCTTGAGGGAGAGCCCTCTGGAAGGCGGCACTCTGTGCGGCTCTGACTCTAGGTTCCAGAAGAGGGGGGCCAGGAGGGCAGGAGAGACCCCTGTTGTCAGGGGCTCCGTGGTGGAGGAAGGACAGGTGGGGCACGGGGACGCGGGGCAGTGGCACCCTGCGTGACGTCGTCAAGGTGGGCACAGAGTGTGCAACTCCGAGGGTGAGCCCGATGGGCACCCAGCCTGAGCCAATGTCCCTCAGCGTCAGCTCCTCGATCCTCACGAACAGGGCTGTGGGCACTGGAACTCGGGGCTCTCCGGCCATTTTTCTGTGAACCTGAAAGTGTTTCTTAAAAAGACAAAGCACCTGGGTTTCAGCCTCGCACGCCAGTGAGGACGGACCTCACACGCAGGTGAGCCCTGTGGTCCCGTGAGGTGTGGACTGGTGACAGAGGGCTGCTGGGACTGTCCTCCCTCTGAAAACTCACTGGGCCATCCCTTCTCTGTCGCAGGAAACTGGGGCTCCAAGACAGGGACAAGAGGGTGCTCCCTCTCTGTGCTCTCCTGCTGAGAGGGTCCCCAGCCCCTCACAGGCAAAGGGACTCTAGCTGCAGATGACACCAGCCGTCCACCACCCACACCTCAGGGCTCTGGCCTGGGGGCCTCTGCTCGCTGGGGCTGGCGGTCATTGTCGGTCAGCAGTCCTGGGTGCGGATCACAGCATCCGGGAAAGAGGTCCTCCTGGCTCGGGAAACACCCCCTGGATGCCACCTCAGCCAGGCCCCAAGGCCAAGGGCACCCTGTCCCTGCCTCAAGGCGCTCCCAGGTTGGTGGCTTTAGCCACTGGAAGGGCGTTAAGGGGGGTCAGGGATGCCGGGGCCTGTGCCCAAACGGGCACCTAAGTCCTCCTGGGCACCACATCGTGGCCACTCTGAGCTCCCGCGGCACCCTGCGTCCTCTGCGGTGGCAGGGCTGGGGCCGGGGCCAGGCCAGGACTGGGGCTGGCGGGTGACATCATGAATCGAGCCTTGCCAGCTCTTTCCCGACCTCGGAAACCCCAACATCCCGCTCCAGGAACTGGCCTACGGCATTGGCCTTGGCCGGCCGCCCCAGGAGTGCGGCAGGGAGGCCCCGGGCCCCCAGCCGGTCCTGCACCCCCCTCCCGTCCAGGGATCCTGGGCCAGTGTGAGAACCAGCAGGGTCAGCTCCCTGGGTCCCCGCCCACCCCCGCCCCTTCCTTTCCTGCAAGAAAAATAAACAGCTGTCCGCCCTCCCCGCAGAGCCCCAGCCGGCCTCCACTGACTCATGGCCGCCCAGGCGGGGCAGCAGGCAGGGCCCCAGGGCTGTCCCATGAGCCCTGTGGGGACCTGGGGCAGCCACCCTCCTCTCAGAGCCCCAGAACCTTCCTGTGTCGGAAGGACAACAGGACAAGTCCATCTCAGGACACCTGGGCCCCCCAGTCACCCCTGCACTCCCTCTAGCTGCTGTGTGACCCTCCTCAGCCAGCAGCCTCCTGGGCCCAAACCAGATGCCGCCCAGCATTTCCCACCCTGGTCTCGCTGCGGAAGGAACACGAAAGGGCAGGAAGGGCAGTTGGGGTTCAGGGGTTCACCGGGGTCCCCCCAGGTCTTGAATAGTAGGGCAAGAAAACAGATGAGTCTGATGACTTTAAGGAGGCGGGAATGTCCACGAGTCCCCCCACGAGTCCCCCACGGCCACGTCTGGCCATCAAGGCCCTCCCTCCCCCTTCTCCCCGCTGTTCCACCTGCAGCGTTCAAACGGGCCCAGCCAGATGCCTCCTTCGAATGAGGACATGGTGGGAAGGTGGCCCTGGGCCTGTCCCCTGCTGGACCCGCTCCTCCTCTGCGGGTCGGTGCCTGCTCCCCAGGCCTGCAGTGCCGCAGAGACCCATCCTCAGAGCCTTGTGAGCAAGAGGGAAGGGGAGGGTCTTCCTCCCTCACAGGGGGCTGTCCTGGGGCCACGGTGAGAGGGCAGGGTGTCCCGGGCAGCAGCAGCCTGGGCAGGGGTGCAGAGGCACAGCTGTGCTGTGGCTGGAGCCCAGGACATAGGACAACGTGCCTTTGGGACGATGCTGAGACATTTGTCCCAGATGCAGAGAGTTCAGTGGCCCACCTGGCTCTGGGGGGCGATGGGGCAGGGTCGGGGTCTGGAGGCTGAGCAGAGGCCCTGGAGGGGCCGGGACCTATCACAGGGCCGCTGGAGCCCTGCTGGGTTCCCACGCTGGACAGCGGGCAGGTGTGGCCTGGAGGTCAGCTAGCAGCGGGGGGCATCGGAGAGCCCGGCGTCTGGAGGACCCTCAGCCAATTAGCCTGTAACCGCCCAGGGAGAAGCCGCGGATTTGCCCTTTGTCTGGCTAATTATTCTGCATGGACCCTTCCCTCTCCTCGGGGCTCTGGCCCTTTGCAGAACTTTAATTAAAAAGAGGCCGCTTTCTCAATTACCCCAAGGGTGGAGCCACCAGTGGACACTGTGGGTCACCCTCCCAGCCCGGGCTGATGTGCTGGCACCTTCCTTGGTGGCCCCTCCAGACACTTCTCCCTGCTCCCCTGCAGGTGGGATGAGCCTGCAGACCAGCAGGGAGCGCCTGCCCCAGCCAGAGGGGGACACGGCCCCAGCCAGAGGCCGGCTGTCAGCTCCCGGAAGGAGCTGGCCTTGAGGGCTTGAGGCCTGACAGTGAGGCGGGGTCCTAGGGAACCTCTCGGGAGACCCTGGCACCAGGGCCACAGCTTCCAGGGCACCAGACCTGTGGGGGACAGAGAGGCGCTGGGTCCTCCTCAGGTGATGCTGAGGTCCACGTGTGTTTGAGGACCCGTGTCCAGCCCTCCTGTGTCCCCAGCCCTCCTGCACCCAGAGGGGCTGGAGGAATGAGGCTGTCACGAAGCCCCACCTCCCCCAGCCTCCCTCCTGTGCCCACCACGTGCAGGGCCTCCCGTGGCACCCAGGGGTGGGGGAACCTGCCTGGGGCTGGCCTGTCCCCTCCACGTCACCCAGGGCCTCCCCGTGGGTGTGCAAGGAGTTCAGGGTGGCCAGGACCCTGCCCTGTCCCCCAGAGGAAGCAGATGCCGAGGGCAGACGGGGCCTAGCTGTGGCACCTCCAGTGTGGTGTGGCTGGGGACAGCCCGCCCTGGCCAGGGTCTCCTTGAAGTGCCCCCTAGGGCAGCCAGGAGACTGGTTACCGCGCCCAGGTCCGCCCACCTCGAGGGCTGACCTGAGCTGTGCCCTGCTGCGTGGTCAACAGGCTGCAGTGGGTGCTGCCCTTGAACTCATGCCCACAGCTACCAGGAGAGGTGACCTCCCTTCACCGAGGAGGACACTGAGGCTTGGAGACGGTAGGGTGCCCCTCCCCTGGCCCCCTGAGGAGCAGGGCACTGGGCCCTCACGTGCAGGCCACCATCTACCGCAACTTCAGGCTCCCAACCCTGCTCTGCCTGTGCTGGGGGGTCCCCCAGACCCTCTGGAGTTGGGGCTGCTCTGGCCAGCCCAGGTGGCCCTGGGGGACGGTAAGGAGGAGGATGGCACAGCCCCCGCGTCCCTGGAGCAGCTGGCTGCTGGCTCATCTGTGGTGCCGGGGCTTCCTGGAGGAGGCGTCCCGTGGGCTGGCCCTGGAGGAGGCCGAGAAGGCTGGATGGCCACTGGGGAAGGGCCAGTGACCCAGGGGCCCCACGGGGAGCAGCCGAGTGAGAAAGGGTCGCATCCCGTGGACTCAGCGGCTCCACTGTGGCTTTGCCCACAGGGACGTGCAGGTGTGTCGGAGGCCCCTGCTGCCACTGAGCCTGTCACGCCAGTCGTGAGCTCTCCAGAGAGCGCTCCTGCTCCCACGCCGGCCGCCCACTGTCCCCAGGCCCCCCTGGTCCTCTAGGCCCCACTCTGCGCCGTCAGCCACAGCCCTTCCCCCACGGTGCGCCCCCCTCTTTCCTCCAGCAGCCCCGCCTTTGATTCCCGGGTCCCAGGGCTCATTCTCTCTCTTCGGGGGCCACGGGTCTGGTGTGAGCCCTCGAGAGTGACCGTGCCGGCCGAGGAGATCAGCAGCGGCGACAGAGGTGTCTGAGAACCTAGTGGGGATCTGAGGGGACCCACGCCTGACCCCAGGTCTCCAGGCTGTGGCCAGGGGGCTCCCGCAGCCTCTGGGTGGAAGCAGACGCCAGGGTCCAGCCTGGGTGTGAAGGACCTGCCCAGGTGGGGCCTGCCTCCCGCGGGCCCAGGACCTGGGTCTGCAGAGCTCTCCCCACACCCGGCGGTCACCAGGCTCACACCTGGCGGTCACCAGGCCCAGCCCCGGTCTGTCTTCTGGCTGGGAAGTTCCTTCTGGGGGGGCCAGGCCTTTCTCACCTCGTGGGACCCCGAGGCCTGGGCCAGGGAGTCTCGGCTGCTCTCATCAGACCTCAGGTCACCTCCTGGGAAGCGGACCCTTCCATTGCAGCCCGGGGAACCCCCTGCGCCCAGGGGACCGCTCCCTGGGCCGCCCCCGACCCGTGGCCTCAGTGACGTGGCAGCAAGGCCCTCCTGGCCTCAGGAGCACTCCAGCACGGGGCTCCCAGCCAGCTTTCCATGGGCTCTCCTGTGGGTGAGCCGGGGGCGGGCTCCTGGGTCCCAGGCTGCCCGGGGCTCACAGGAGCCAGGGACGCAGCTGCAGGGAGCCTTGGGGGCAGGCCCCAGCCGGGAAGGCTGGGCAGGAGGCTGGTGTGGCTGGAGTAGCCCATGTCCCTCTCTGAGCCTCGAGTGCTTTTAAACATTTTTGGCAGCGTTTTTAGAACCCCTTTGTCAAACTACCCCGTCAGTGGACCCCAAGGCCAAGGCTGGCCGGGGGCAGCGGAGCTCCCCTCTCGGCCTTGGTGGGTGGCCCCTGCTTACCTGCCTGCAGCCCAGAGCTCCAGGGGACCAGGACGGAAGAGCCCCTCAGCCCATCGGTCCTCCCCACCCTGAACCTGGATGGTCTGAGACGGCGGCCACTCAGGCAGCCCCCCGCTGCCCACAGAGCCGGCTGAGGGTGGACGCAGGTCTCCTCTGCCATCTGTCAGGGCCAGTGGTCTGACTTGGTTAAAGTGTCCTCACAGAGCCCTGCTGTGTGCCAGGCTCAGGACACGATGACAGAAAGATGTCCAGCCCCTGTCCTTCTCCAGAAAGGTCTCTTGGAACCTTCGGATGGACTCACAACCTCATTTTGGACCTGTGGCCCCAGAGTTCACACAGTGGGTGCTCAATACGTGCACTTGGTGGACAGGGCTCCACTGCGCTCATACTCTCATCGCACTGAACTCAGCTGCGGGGAAGGCAGAGCCACAGGCTCGCCCTGCGGGGTGGGGCAGAGCAGGGCCGCAGGGCCTCCTGGGTGGCCAGTGGCCAGCGCCTGTGTGCACCCTGCTCACCACTGGGCTGGTCCTTGGAGACTGTCCTCCTCAGGCTCAGGGCTTTTCTTGTCACTGAACCAGTGTCTGAAAACACCCACTCGTTGGCTCAGCGTCCCTGTCGTCCTGCCCTGCCCAGGCTCTGTCCTGGGCCAGGGTGGTGACAAGCCTGCCACTGTCCCCAAGCTGGGACATACATTCCAGTGGGAACCAGCCAGAGGCCTGAGGGTGTGCCAGGGAGCAGAGGGGCGGCCAGAGACTGGGAGCCTTCAGATCGGGGACTCTGAAGAGGGACACCAGGCGAGGACAGCAGGCAGAGGTCTGTGGGGACAGCCCGGGGGCAGGGGGCCGAGGGCGCACAGGGGCTGCCTAATGAGACCTGCAGAGGGCCTCGGGGAAGCAGAGAAGACCCAGGGCCTCTCTTAACTGGACAGACCAGCGCCTCAGTCACCTTGAGTGGCAGCTGTGTGACAAGGGAGGATCAGTGGCAGAGGTGAGGGGCTCCAGGCTCCAGGGATCAGGCTCTGGGTATCTCTGGGGTGAGGTATGGGGGGAGGGAGCGAGATGTGTCGTGGAGGTTGTGTCCAGGGAACAACTCTGAGACCCCCTGATTTCACAGCCTCACCTGGCACAGGAGTGCTCCACCAGGTCCTCAGCAGACCCTGACCAGTTGGAGGTCCAAGGTCCTCTGGCTGGAGGTTGGGCAGAGCAGTCGTGGACAGCGTGAGC
Source organism: Ictidomys tridecemlineatus (assembly GCF_052094955.1). Lineage (NCBI taxonomy): Eukaryota > Metazoa > Chordata > Mammalia > Rodentia > Sciuridae > Ictidomys > Ictidomys tridecemlineatus. Next base: position 3,142,161 of record NC_135482.1, on the reverse strand, counting down.
CACAGTCTACTGGACAGATACTCTGTGGTCACCAGGGCTAACCTGGCTCAAGAGGGTGACAGCTGGATGCTCGCTCAGGCCTGCTCTCCCCTGCTGTCACCACAGTGCCACCTGCTCCTCATCAATCCTGCCAACATCACTCCTGCAGGCCGTGGCTCAGTTGTGAGCCCTGCTTCCTCCCCCAAACCCACATTCTGGAGGCAGCATCCCCTGGTCGGCTTGACAGACAGTCCTCTGCTTGGAAGGAGTTGCCCTGGGAGGCCTCCCCATGGGTGCAGCCCAGGCCGTCTGCAGGAGGCTGAATCGTAGCCCTCAAAGACTCGCAGAGCCTAATCCCTGGAGCCCGGAACATGCCTCACTTTGTAGATGGGACTGGCATGAGACATGGAGACAGGAGCTCATCTGGGGTCCTCAGGTGACCCGTGTGATCACATGAACCCCCAAGGATGGCAAAGGACTCGGGCCTGGGGAAGTCCAGGGAAAGGAACAAAGGGAGGTGTGGACACCTGGCCTGGAAGAGTGCAGCCAAGGACACTGTGGCCACCAGGAACTGAAGGGGCAGGGAGGGTCCTCCCTCCGAGCCTTGGGAAGGAACAACCCCCAGAGTTGGGAGAAGGCACACACTGCTGTGTTAAGCCATCTGTCCCACCAGCCCCAGGGGTCAAGCACCCTGTCCCTCAGGGTCCCCGGCGTGGGAGTCCTGGGGCTGTCCTTGGTGGCGGCTCAGCCTGCCGCCTCCCCCAGGAACCAAGACTGAGCCGTGGGAATGGCACCCCACAGAGGACTCTGCCCTGTACTGGAGCGGGGGACAGCCCCTCGGCCATGAGGGGTCCTGAGCAGGGCAGGCTCTGCGGAGAGTTCCCGGGACGGGGCAGGGCTGGGCCTGGTGTGCCCAGAGGAGGGCCCAGGTGTGGGGCAGCAGGGATGCCGGGCAAGGCGGGAGGGTACCTGCCTGGGTAGCACGGGAGGGGACGTGCTGGGTGGGCCGGCTCCCTGGAGGAGGCTCTGCTGGGCCCAGGAGAGGAGGCGTCCTCTGAGCCCGCGTAACTGGGCCAGGCGTGCGCTTCAGGCCCCAGGCCTGCCATCCGCCATCCAAGCCCTTTTAAGAATAAAAACAAATATTTGGGTTACTGTTGTGTGTGTCGGGGCTTAGTTTTCTTCTTGAGGCTAAAAATAGGTGCCTCCGGGTCCCCGCGGGGATCCCGCGCCCCGCCCGCCGGGCCTGGGTTGTGCAAGGCTGGTCTGGCCCTTGTCACAGCCAAGTTCTGACTTCACTGCCAGCTACAGGAAGGATTGGAACCAGAAAGGGTCACGGCTGAGGCAGCCAATTCCAGCTACACGGGAGGGGAGGGGCGCTGGGCAGGGCCACGCCCAGGTGGGCAGCGGCAGGGCACCCGGCGAAGGGCCTTGACAGAAGTGACCTCCCAGCAGAGGCCTGGAGGGCGTGTCTCGGCCAGAGGGGACAAGAGAGGCCAGGCTGGGACAGCTGGGCTGGGGATGGGGGGACCCCGGGGGCCAAGGAGGAGGAGCAGGGGACCCACAGGCGGTCCATGGCCGGACTCTCGGCAGGTTTTGACACGGCCACAGCCATGGCCCCACCACACGCTTCAGGTGCAGCAACCAGCCAGAGGCTCACCAGGCTGCCATTTGTCACAAACCTGGTGTCCCCAGGGAGGGGTCTGTGAGGGTCAGGAGGAGTCCCCAGGCAGGAGTCCCCACAGTGTGGACACAGGGCTCCCAGGTCTTGTGGCTGAGCCAGCTGACGGTCACAGGGGCAATTTGTAAACTGTAAAGAGCTGTGGGCACAGGGGCGACCGGCTCTCCACGCCCCACCTCAAAGTGATGCAATTGCCAGAAAAGCACCTCGCAGAAGCCCTGTCCCTGCTCAGGTGCCTTAGTTCCCAGACAGTCCCCAAGGACAGTCCTGTCCTCGCGGCAGGGACCTGCACTCTGATGGCTCCCCACGCCCCAGAACCCTCTGCTGAGTCTACCCCGAGTGTGGCGGGACCCTCCACGGCCCTGAGAGGGGGTGGCCACAGCTCAGGGGCACTTCTACTCCTGCTCCCAGCTGGCGTCCACGTGAGGTGGACGAGCTCCGCTGGGCGCCCTGGACAGCACACCCACAGGCCCACAGGCCTCGGGCTGCTCCCACCCCGGCGTCTTGTCCAGACAGGGGAGGTCTCGCAGGCAGGCCACACTGGCCTGACCTGCTCCCAGGGCCCGGCCAGCCCACAGGCCGACCTGGGGAGGCCGAGTGGGCGCCCGCAGCCCCAGGCTTCGCTCCGAGCAGAGCAGCCCTCAGCAGCGGCTCTCATCCTGGAGCCCCGTACACATACAGCTGAGGGACACTGGGGAGCCCAGCCTGGGCCAGGCACACGGTCCACCCTCTCTGACCCTCTCCCTGGGACTCTGACCGGGGCCTGCTGGACCTCGCTCCTCCCGCAGGGTGTCTGGAATCCCGCGGCTTCTCCGAGGCGCGAGGCACTCTAGCGGCAGACTTCCACCACCCTGCGGCCTCCACCCACCCGGGCTTCCCCTGCACGGCAGCTCAGGGTCCTGAGGTCACGTCCTCATCTGCCAACAGCTCTGCAGCACCTGCTGGGCAGCCCAGCCACTGGGGGACGGCCAGATCCTCCACGTGGCCCCGAGTCCCCTTGCGCTGGGCCCTGCCGCCTGTCCAGCCTCACCCCACGGCTCTCCCTTCCCTCCCCTCTTCCCGCCACTGGGCCAGCAGCTCCAGTCAGCAGACCCCCGCCCCTGGGCCCCTGGCCTCCTCAGCCCTCCTCTCCTGGGCCCCGGTGACCCGTGGGATTTGTCACTGCTGCTCCTTGTCTCCTGCCCTCTCCAGACGCCTGCGCCCTGTGGGCAGAAGTGGCCATGACACCTGTGGGACGCGTGAGTCCGGGTGAGGCAAAGCGCTTCTCGCTCCCCAGGGAGCCCCTGGGTCAGCACCTGAGGAGGGGTCCCTGGGGACAGGCCCCTAGAACCCAGCACTGCAGCCCCCCAGGACCCTGGCCCAGAACCGAGGCCCCCTCTAGCCTCATAATCAAGAGTCCTGCTGCAGTCCCACTAACGCACGCCCTGGCACCTCGCGACGTGGACGCTGCGTCCAGGGGCCGGGCACTTCCTCTCTCGTGGATCCCCAGGACAGGACGCTCCCCCTTCCCTCCCCGCTCGGCAGGCCCGAGAATCGCGGCTCGCCGCCTGCTCGCCGTGGGCCACCCTGGTCCCTGAAGACCCAAGGGAGCCCACAGACGGAAGCCTCAGGCCCTTCCCACTGAGTGGGGCCTCTGAGCTGGGTGGCCTCCTGCCGAAGGACCAGAAGTGTCCCTGGCTGGACTGCTGCCCGCCCAGTGCTTGGAGAGAGGATGGATCCCGCTTCCCGGGGCCCAGGTGGGGAGACGCGTTGGTGGCCTGCCTCGTCTGCACCCACGGGTGAGCAGCACGGCCGGCTCTCAGGGCAGTGCTGGCCCGGCCCCTCCGACGCTGACAGAAGCTCAGTGCCTTGGGCCTTGGCTTTGATCATTCAAAGGGGCAGAGAGGGCAGCCACCCCGTGCCCAGCCGGGCTGGGGCCACCCTGGGGTCTGATGACGCCCCAGGTCAGCAAGGACCCTCCAGGATGAGCCAGTCCCCGAGGCGGCCGGGGCTGGTGGAGGGTGTGGAGGGCACCAGGGGCACGGGGTGGGGTGCTGGGACCCTGGGGCGCAGCCACGGGAGGATCTGGCCTCAGAGGGCCCAGCGGGGAGGCCTGGGAGGGGTGTCAGGGCCCCAGGCCTCATGGTCCCGGGCAGCTCCGTTTCCTCCAGGGCAAAGAGGCAGCTGGGGCTGAGAGGCCCGCACCCAGGCCCTGGCCAGAGGGGCTCTGCCTGAGTGAGGCTCCTGTCCCATGCTGGAGACACAGGACCTGCAGGCTCCCTTCTGTCCTCGCGGAACTCTCCAGAACCCTGTCAGCTTGCAGTGACCGTCCAGCTCCTCTCTGCCCTCGCCCACTGTCCCTCAGTTTACCCCCAGGCGCACGTCAGCTCCCCCCCTTCCTGGCCCCCTCTGGACGCCAGCCCCTCCTGGAAGCCACTGCCCAGCCCCCTCCCGAGGCTGGGTCTCCTCCAGCTCCGTGGCCCGACTTCCTACCATGGTGGCCTTGGTCCCACGGGGACAAAGGGGCCTGTTTACGTGTCATTCTACCTCCCAGCCCAGCCTGGGCTGATGGAGGGAGGACTCCATTTCTAACCCAGCTGAGGCCCCATGATGCCAGCCAAGCTCCGGGCACCCAGGATGGCAGCCATGACAGAGGGTGAGAGGTGGACACTGCATGGCTGGGGGTGAGGCAGAGCCTGGGAGCTGGAGCAGAGGGAACTCAGAAGCCAGGGAGGGCACGGGACAGGCCCACGGCCCGTGGAGCGGACACACAGCGGAGCCGGCAGAATGGCCAGCCATGCCCACCTGGCAGCGGGACCATGGCCAGACCCCAGAGGCTTGGGCGGGGACCCCAGAGCTGCAGACGCCTGGGGATCCCGCCCAGTACCACCTGCCAAGACCTTCCCCAGGGCTGCCCGGAAGGACACTGGATGTGGGGCTGCCCACCCAGAGGGCCCAGCCAGGCCCAGAAAGGACACCTGCGTCTGGCCAGGAGGACGTCCAGCCTGCTTCCCTGCCCTAGCCCTCTGCCTGCAGGTGGAGTGAGAGGACTGCGATCTGCAGCCTGCCCCGTCCCGTCTTCTGCCTCCTCAAAAGGCCACAGGGTTCCCTTGGTGGCCACAGGATTCCAGCTGGGCGCAGGAGGTGGCCCAGCCAGGCAGCCCCTGCCCCAACCTCCATGCGTCCCCAGGTGAGGTGGGGTCTGGCTTCGGGGCGGGGTCACGCGGGCCCCAGGGCAGGCCGCAGGTGCCAGGACCCGGCTCGTGCCTTCTGCAGGCCGCTGCCCACGTCCAGGGCCTCTCCTGGACCTGCGATGGGTGCACCTCCGGCTCCTGGTCACAGGACTCCCAGGTTCTGTCCCGGGAGGCCCTGGCCAGCAGCTGTCCGTCCCTGGTGCTTCGAGGTCAAGGACTGGAGGAAGAGCAGGCCCGTCCCAGGGTCAGGAGGCGGCTCTGGCCAGCCAGGAACAGTGCCCACAGCAGGCGAGCCCCGGCTCAGGGCCTCTGGACAGCACTGACCTCTGCTCAGAGGACCCCACACCTTCCTGTTGGAGCTTGCAGGGGTTCCACGTGCACTTCCCTCTCATCCCCCTCCTGCCTGCCTCCCTCTTGGCCCCACAGACCACAGCCTCACCCACCTGGACACCAGTACTTCCTCCCTTCACCTGGGAGAGAATAGCCTACACCCTCCCTTCTGATCCCTCTCCAGGTCACCCAAAAGTCTAACCCAGGTCTTGCCTGCTGCATCTTAACCCTGGCTTTCCTGTTTTCTCCTTAGTGGAGATAGAACAGCTTGTCGACTCCTCTCCTTTCACACTCATCTGTGTGGCCTTGAACAAGGTTCTGGGGCCTCAGTTTCCCCACAGGAGAGGAGGCATATGAGGAGGGTAAAAGGAAGACCCAGAGGGCCTGGGTTCAAATCCTGGCTCTGTCTCTCACAGCTGCCGTGGACAGCTCCCTAGTTCTCTGCTCCCCGTCTATGAGGGCAACCAGCGCTGACTGAAGTGGAGGGGAGTGGTGGAGTGTGGACGGCCGCAGACCCCCTGCCACCTGGCTCAGGGGCTGGCTCAGCGCTCCGTGGGACTGCTCCTTTCAGAGGACTCCGCCTGCGGGGGCAGGAAGCCACAGAAATGGGGCCCTGCCCACGGCAAGAGACAGGACTGAGGCCGGGGGGCCAGCGTGTGGGAGACACCAGGCCCCGTCCACGGGGGAGGGGGCCACTGCCCAGGCTGGAGGGCGACCGGAGCCAGGGCGGGGCCGTGGGCCTCGCCACAGCTGGGCCTCGAGGCCCCTGGGCAGGACCCCTGGAGGATGTGCAGGGCAGCCCTGGGAGGCCGGGCCGGCTTGAACGGCAGCCAGGAGATCAGAGCAGCCGGGCACCACCGGGGCCGGGCTCCTCCGAGTCTTTCCTCATTCCTGGGCCTGTGGGAGTCGCCGGACCCCGGCCTTCCCCGCCGCCACCGGGACTTGCTCTGCGTCTCGTGGGGAACCAGGGCCTCCTGCCAGACGGCCCAGCCCGGCCGGCCACACCTGCCAGCACCCGAGGCCTCCGACCACCGTCCTGGCCCCAGGTCCCTCGTGCCCTCAAATGGGGAGACCGAGGCCACACAGGGGAGGGTGGCCCAAGGTCCTCCACGCGCCCAGGGTCCAGCTGGCTCCAGGTCCAGGGCTCTCCCATCTCTCCTGGGAGGTGTCCCCCGTGGAAAGCACACCTCGGGGCCACCACGGAGGCCCATCTCGGGGCCAGTTTCTGCGGGTGCCCTACTGGGCACCGTGGGGACGGGCTGTTTGATCAGCGGTTCCGCCCGATGCCAGGCTGCCGGGGACCGCGGGCAGTGGCCAAACCGGCCCCGCCGCATGCCTCCGGCCCTGGGCAGGAATGCCATTCAAGGCAGGCAGTGCCGGGTTACCACAGCCTGGCCTCTGGGGAGAGGCAGGGAGGCCTGTGGGCAGCCAGGCCGCTCACCCGGGGACCTCAGCTCTCCTTCCAGGCCTGCTGGGAGCCCGGAGGGCCCTGGAGCACTTGAGCCCTGACCCACCGGGCACAGCTGGACAGGCCCACCGCCCACCGGGCCCGGACCCTGCTTCAGATCAAAGGCACAGCTGCAGGGATGAGGCCACTGCCCTGTCCCCTGAGAGCAGTGCCTACCTGCGGTCAGCCTGAGCTTGGACTGTCATCCCCAGAGGCTCAGGTGGCCCTGGAGGCCAGAGCCCCAGCCTGGGCCTGGGCAGGGGCCTGGGGTGCGTGGATGGGAGGGGGAGCCTCTCGGTCCACAGGGGGGACGAGGAAGGAAGAAGGATGAGGACGACCTTGGGGAGTGGCACGTGTGTCCCCCACCCAGCAGGGCGTCACACAGGGACCCCAAAGACACTTCTGATTCCAGCTTTTATTGAGGCCAAGTGGCCCCCTTTGGGGGAGGCCAGCCATGCAGCCCGCCAGGAGTGGGGTGCTTCGGGGACATGCCATGCCTGGTCACCACTGCCCCTGCGCATGGCATGAGGGTGACCAGGGTCCCCACCTGGGCCACAGGGGCCCCCTCCCTCCCCCAAGGGAAGGGTCTGTGGCAGACAGACTGTGGGGGTGGGGCTCAGTGGGGTGCCTGGTGGCCCAGGGACAGTGCAGTGCCTCAGTGGCATCAGAGGCCCCGAGGGTCCATTTCAAGCAGAAGGAGGAGCCTGGCTCAGGGGACAGTGGCCGCAGCCACCCCCTCACCTCCAGTACCCAGTGTAGGTCACAATAACTTAAAAGACACTATAAACATTTGGACGCTATATAACAATATAAGTTAACCAGGTCCGGTGGCCGAGGACGCAGGACGTGCACACGTGGTGTCCAGGATCGGGGCGAGGGGCAGGCCGCGGGGCAGGGTGCTCCCAGCAGCCCAGAGGCTCACAGCGTCCTGGGGTTTGGGGGCGAACGTGCTGCCCGCAGAGCCGCGGCCCAGCCAGGGCACCAGCCCCAGGCCAACGTCCAGGCCACTTGGCTCGTTGGTGGCCCAAGAACAAGTCTCCAAGGGCTTCTGCTAAGAGAACAGCCCAACTGGGCAGCAGACAATGGGCAGTGACCAGAGCCAGGCAAGCCGTCTCTCTGACCTTGGCCAGTCCCTCTCCCTACGCTGGTAACTCGGGGATGGGGATGGGGGTGGGGGGAGTCCAGCAAGGACATGCCAGCCCTGAGCCTGCAGCTCCACCCTCGGGCAGGTTTCAGGGAGCTGAGCGGGCCGGCGGGAGGGCCGGGGAGCAGGAGTCCTCCCGGACAGCAGGCAGGGCAGCCCAAGTCCTGGGACCGGGGCTGAGGGAACGGGGCCAGGTAGGGCTAGAGCGGCCACAGGGGCCGGCAGCCCCAGGCCCTGGAGGCCAGCGTGTAGCCAGGGTGAGGCTGGGGCTCAGGGAAGCCCCAGGGCCCCAGGAGGGGGTGTGGGGACACCCAGGTCTCTCCAGGCAGCTGCCTCACACCACCCTGCATATTGCCAGAGGAGGCTGGTGGGAGCTTAGGCAGGAGAGTGCAGGTACAGAGGATGTGGCCGGTCCATGGGCCACTCTGGGCCTCAGTATCCCCATCCGTCAAGTAGGCAAACACCTGGCCAGAATCTGCCATGCCCCCTTCTTCCACCAGCCCCTGCTGACTCGGGGGTCCGGTGGCTCAGGTGGGAGGGCCACGAGCATGGGAGGTGACAGGTTAGTGTCTGACTGGCAGGTGAGGGTGTGGGGGGCTGTGGCAATCCTGGGGCCAGTGCGGTGACATTTTGATTTGCTGGACATGGTTTCCAGGACAGGAGGGACGCGCTCCTGAGGCCCTCTTCTAGACCCCCCGAGCCCCTGCCCAGCTCTACCCTGGGACCCACATGCCTCCTGCCAGCCGCTGGCACCTGTGACCTGTGGGGACAGAAGGCCTGATGGCCAGGGGCTGGAAGAGGGCAGAGGGGCACTGGGGGCCGCGTGGCGTGGAGTGAGGACGGCTCCCGCTGGCTGGGGCCGAGACCCTCTCATGTTGCCAGGAAAACATAAATAACCTCGTCAACGCCTGTGCCCGCTGCCCGCCCTGGGGGCATGGCCAGGGAACCGTTTCGAGCGTCACCGGCCAGTGTGGCCTCTCGGTGTTTGGTACCCGGCAGGCAGGCCACCTCAGAGTCTCATTGTCACTCTGTCCTGAGATCCACGCGTGTCCTCGAGGTCCACTTTCCCCAGGAAGAGAGAGGGCCTCGCTGGCTCCCGGGGCCCAGGAGCCGGGGGCGCTGCCCGGCGGGCGGGCGGGCGGGGCCTCACTTGCAGGTGAAGACCTCGCTGCGCTCGCTGCAGGTGCTGCACTTGACGAAGCAGCACCAGTGGAACTTGCAGTTGCACTGCCACACCTTGGTGTACTGGTGCGTGTTGTAGCCGCGCCCGCAGCACATGGTGTCGCAGCCGTCGGCGCCCGGCGAGGTGCGGTTGCACAGGCGGCCCTGCGTGCCCACGCTGCCCGTGGCCGCGTCCTCTTCGCAGTAGTTGGGCGACTTCTCGATGTACACCAGGTCTGTCTCCATGGGCTTCTGGTAGCTCCGCAGCTGTTTGATGCGCAGGAAGGTGGGCTGCCGCAGGCGGCTGGCCCGCACCACCTCCACCTGCACGGCCGCGTTGTACTTCTCCTTGAGCAGGTGCCCCACCTCGCGGAACTTGGGCAGCGTGGTCCAGCAGGTCTTGGTGGTGCACGAGCCCGACACCCCGTGGCACTTACACTCCAGCTTCATGCGGTCCTCCAGGACCTGCGGGCAACACAGCAGCCGCTCAGCGAGGCCTGGCCAGGGTCCCCACCCGCCCATCACCCCTTCCCTACCTCCAGCCTGACCCTGCAGCCAGCTCCTCCACTTCCTGCTGTGGGCCCATGGGCAAGTGTCTCCACCTCTCTGACCCTCAGTCTCCTCATCCACTCAACAGGCTGCTTAGAATATTCCCAATGCCCAGGACATTGCAATTGACCTGAGAATATTTGGGGCCAGCAGAGCCTGGTGTCCATTCGTCAGATGTGTTTGGTTCAATTCTCTGGGCCACCTTCAGGGCTCTGAGGACACCGAGGCTGGGGAGCTGTGGTACCTGCCAGACAGCAGGTGCGGAGCCCCAGCAACTGAAGGTGCTTAATGTGGTCCCTCCACCCGTCCACCTGTGCCTGCCCTCGTGCCTGCTGCAGGGCATTGCATACAGTCAGGGCTTAATCCGTGCTGTTTAATGGGAGCCTGGCATGCCCATGGGGCTCAGTACAGGGCGGGGCAGGGGAGCTGGGCATGGTCAGCGGGGCCAGCCGTGCCATGTGCTGGGAAGCCGCTGCCCCCGCCCGGCCGGTGGCTGTTCTTTCTTCCTGGCTCCACCGGGGCCCTCGGCGGGCGCAGCCCATGTTTTCCTTGGGCCTCCCTCCACGGCCCCGGAAGGCCGATTCCCAGAGCCAGCCCTGACCCCAGCTACTCATTTACTCGGATCGAAAGGGCCCTGCCAGCGGGCCTGATTAAAGATGGGGAATCATTAGCCGCCCCGCGGCTGCAGAAGGGCCATCTGTCAGCTGTCAGGTCTGTGGGCCTCCCGGCGGCAGCAGGGCACCAGGGCTTGGCCACCCTGGCCCAGGCTGGCACCCACCGTGGTGGGGCTCCTGCTGTTGGCCAGCTCTGTCCCAGACAAGAAGCCTCAGCAAAGGAAGGAGCGAACGTGCAGATAAGTGAAAGAAAGAGCGAGAAGAGCCAGAGAAAGTGTCCTCGAGATGGCCCTGCCCAGGCACCATCCCCGGCCTGGGGTGTGAGCTCTGGACCTCGGGGTGACTGGGGGCTGGCACCCGGTGTGGGAGACAGACGTGCCACCTGAAGGGACCCGGGACCCTCGAGGACCTGACCCTGTGCATGGGGACGGTGCCTAGGAGGACTTCCTGGAGCAGGTGACCTCGCAGCGGGTGCTGATGGAGACCAAGAGGAGGGGTTCCAGGAGGACTCAAGATGAGCGGGGGGCTGGAGAGGGCTGGCTGTGAGCAGGAGGGAGAGACGGGCTGGCCACTGCTCGGGTGGGAGTCGGGTGGGCCCTGGGCCAGTGGCCTAGAGTTCTGGGCATTCTCCTCTGAGTGAGCCATGTCCTGGGCGGAGGCTGGGTGGTCTCAGGAGGGAGTCGGGGAGGCTGACGTCCCACCAGGAACGGGCTGAGGGAGGAAGGGCCCAGGGTCCCATGGAGGGAGAGGTCAGGCTTAGGGGACATCTGCAGTGGGATTGGGACAAGGACAAGGGGTGTCTGGGTGGAGGGTGTGAGACAGAGGGCTGTGGGGAGGTGGCCTGGGGAAAGGCACTGCGGGGCCTCCTCCTGCAGCCCGTCACCCGGGGCAGCTTCCTCTGCCCCCTCCCCTCCTCCCCAAACCTCCTGCAAACCTGGAAGCCCTGTCTGACCTAGCCACATGGCCACCCCCTCAGGCCAGGCACTCCCCAGAGCTGACAGCACCTCTCAGAGTTCCCAGCCAGGTGCAGCCTGCCCCACCCCAGCTGCTGACCCTCCTGGGATGGCCAAGTTGCGGAGGTGTCCAGGCTGGGGGCTGTGTGGGCCAGGCGGTCAACCCCTGGCTGCCATCTGGTGTCCCACTGTGGCTGCTGGACGCTGTCTCCCTGCCCAGCTCTGCTGCCTGCTTCTGAACTCGCTCCCTCCTCCCCTGGTGAGCCCCTCGCTCCTGTCCCCACCAAAGCCCCCAGCCAGGCGGCACCCTCTGACACCAGGGGACATCCAGACCCCCCCATGCAGCCCTGCTGGGGACAGCAGCAGGTGAAGCCAGCTGGACAGGTCTTTGCAGAATGAGGAGCCGAGGCCTTGCTGGACTCCAGAACTCCCATTTCCTTCTACTCCTCGGGGTCAGAGCGGCAGCTGGGACCTCAGGGCACCGAGACCAGCCCTGCACCCAGGAGACCACCTGGCATGTGCACGGGAGCTGGCCCTGCCCGGGCAGCCGAGCCTCCCATCCAGCCAGGGCCCTCTCCCCACTGTGGAGTGGGGTCCAGAATCAGGGTGCGGCCATGCTGGGGGGCAGGGCTCCATCTCCAACAGACTAGGGGAGCCCTGAGGTTGAGAACCAAAGTCCTTCAGGGACAGGCCGGCAGGCCAGGAGTCTGGTGTCTGGACACTGCAGGGCCGGGCTCTGGTGCCACAGAGGTGCATCACCTCCATCCGGGAGCCGCCGTGGTCCTCTCACACCCTGCACTGCCTGACCTCTCCCTGAGCACTCTCTGACCACAGCATGGACCGAGAACAGGAGGCCCCGCTGGCCTGAGGGCAATGGCCCTGCATGGCACTCCTCGGTGGCCCTCAGGCCTCCATCTGTACAAGGGGAGCCACACGCCCCTCCCCGCAGCAGGGTCCCGGACACTCCATCACACAAAGGCTGCACCAAGACTGTCCTCCAGCGAGGCCCCAGGGCTGGTCTCTGGTAGCGTCCAGCCTCATCTGGCCACCTAGAGGAGGCCCCACCTTCCCAGGTGGACCTGCACTTGCCTTCGCTGTGGAGAGTGGGGAGATCCACCTCCCACCTGCCCAAGTGCCACCCCACCTGGCCCACTGCCCTGCCCCAGGTGACACCAGGGAACACACACCTGCCGACTTCAGGGGACAGTCTGGGAGCTCCTTCTGCCCGGGCACTGTGGAGCACTCCTGAGGGCCACCACAGCCTGGGAGGGGCCTGAGGGAGGGCAGCCAGGGCCGGGCTGGGGGAAGCCCCCGTGAGGGTCTCCAGCTTAGCCTGTCTGCCTCAGGCCCACCAGATGGTGGGGTGAAGGCCAGAGCGGCCGGTGGATGGGGCCCACCGATTCACTCCCACTGGAGCCTCAGACGGTGCCCTTACTGGAAACAGGCTTTGTGGGTGTAACTAAAGCCAGGATGGAGCTGTCCCCTGGAATGGGACCCGGAATCCAGGGAGAGTGGACTTGTGCAGGACGAAGGAAGCCTGTCCAGAGAGGCCCCGGAGGCAGGCCCAGACCAGAGCCACGCGGCCCAGGAGCCCAGCAGCCCGCAGGGAGGACGAGGCAGGAAGGCGGCTCCCAGAGCCCTGCCCACACTGATCCAGACTCTGATTCACCAGCAGAGCCGCCCAGCCGCCGGCATCTGCAGCAATCCCTGGGTCCCGCTGGACCTGCTCCGCAACTGGTCCTGGGCCATGCCGACAGGGCAGGCCCCGGTGACCTGCGAGGGGGGCCGGGGCTCCCGGAAGGTCTGGACTCAGCTCTGGGGGAGTCTGGGGGAGCCCACCATGGTAAGCACCGCACTGCTGGGAGGACAAGGACCCCAGCCCTCAAGAGCCACCCTGAAGCCACGGCTCCGGTCACTGTGTGCGAGACAGCTCACAAGATTTGTCACTGAGGGCTGCAGAGGGGGAAATGGAGCCTCAGCAGAAAGCCTGTGTTGGCCAGGCCCTGGGTTCTGTCCCCACTGTCTGGACTGGGCTGCAGCTCTGGGGCCGCGGGCCTGTTTGATCCCCGACAGTGAAATAAACACACGGAGGCCTGAAAACTTGGGCTGGCGTGTGGCTGGGTGGACCGCGCTGCCCGGCCTGCACGGGGCTGGGTCCTCAGCACTGCGGAGAAGAAGGGGACGGCCGATGACCTTTTAGAGCCCTCCCCCGTGGCCGCCCTGTCCCTGACCCAGCCCACAGTCTGTCCCCATCTCGGCACACAGCTTCTCCCTGGTCGAACCCCGCCACACTGTGCCCTCCTCCGTCCTTGTCCCCTGGCCAGGCAGCTCGGTGCCAAGACTTAACCAGTCTCCCTCCCCACACCCCTGGGCCCACCGGCCTCCTTGGCCTCTCCCCTCCTGCGTCTCCGGGAGGCCAGTCCTGCCTGTCACCTCTTCAGCCCCTGTAAGCTGCCAACACCCGGAGCTCCAGGCCAGCCGGGCCCTCCTGGTGGTCCACCCTGAGCACATGTGACCTTGGCCCTAGCACCTGCCCTAGCTCCTGGCTATGGTCTGGGGTCAAGGCCCAGCCTGGCCATCAGGGTCCTCCACCATGCAGCCCACACAGGCTGCGCGGCTCCTCGCAGCCCCAGCCCATCACCCGTGAGTGGAGGCCGGGCCTCGGGCCGTGCGGACCCTCTGCACCCTCCCCAGCTCTGCTGCTCACACGTCCCCACTAGCAGTGACCAGAGCTCAGGCTGCAGGGCCGCGTGGCCAGCTCTGCTGCTTGCTCCAGGCCTTACTGTTCTCATCTGTGAGATGGGGGACAGTGAGAGAAAGGCCCGGCGTAGAAGCTAACCTGCGGCAGGACACAGGGCAGGGCATCCAATGACCTGTCTTCCCTCCAGGGAGCCTCAGCCGGCCACCCACACACCCCCCTCCTATCCCACCTGCCGAGGCTCCTGGAGTCCAGGCTGGGTCCTCACTCCTCCTCACCTGTCCATCCACGCACCCAGGTGACGACGACCGGCACCACCTGCTACGGCCCTCCCCACCTGGCCGTCCAGCCAGCCTGCTCAAGGCCCTCTGGAGTCCGAGCCCAGCCCACTGGGCCCTCCTGCCCCCCAGCCTGGGCCTTTGCAGCCCTCAGCAGTGCGGCCCAGGCCCGCCCATCAAGGTGACCAACTCCAGCACTGCCCTGAGCTCCCCACTGCCCTGGGTGAGTGCAGCGTGGCCCCCGGGTCCCCTGCCTGGCGTGGGAGGGAGCCGGTGGCCTCAGCCAGGGTCCCTGAGGCAGGGGTTCTTGCCAGGCCTCTCCTCTTGCCTGACCAGGCCCCAGAAGCCCCTCAGGCCCTGTGGCCGCTGCAGCCCCTGGGGCCGGGAAGCCAGACCCGGCAGGGTGTTCCGCCCGGCTGCCACCCTATCTCGGGCCATCTCGCCGCCGGCCGCCACTGCGGCAGCTGCTCCTCCCAGGCCGTATCTGGGGCCCTCATCTCGCCGTGCAGCGGCTCGCCCTGCCTTCTCCCCCAGTGCACCCCCAGTGCATCTCAGTCTCCTGCGCCATCTCCCCGTCCAGCGCTCACGCCCGGGGCTGGCCTCCTCCAGCCCCACAGCCTCTGCCTGTCCTGGGGCTGGACCCTTCTGCGCCCACGGCTCCTCCAGGAAGCCCTGACTGGCCTGCGGTGGCCTCTGGGACCAGGAGCACCAGGGCAGGGACACGGGGCTGCGGCCTGGGCCTCCGCGACCTTCAGGTCCCCAGGAAGCAGGGTCCGGTCCCTCTCACCCCTGGGGCCCTGTCCTCCCGCCCCTCGGGCTGGCGGCCACCCACCTTCCTGCCCGCTTCGTTGTTGTGCAGGTTCATGAGGCGCCGCGCGTTCTTCTTGATCTCGCGGGCGTCCACGAAGCGCCGGGAGAAGTCAATGCCGTAGCGCACGTCCGCGGAGCAGCCGCCCCACTTCCAGCCCTCCGCCTGGTTGTAGTAGCCCTGCTTCTCGCGGTCGCAGCCACAGTTGCTCAGGTTGCCCTGGCTGCAGGCGGCAGTGACCGCGTGGGCCACGCCAGCTGCCGTGATGGCGTAGGTGAAGGCGGCCTCGCGGCTCCCTGTGGGGAGAGACGGGCGTGGACAGTGAGGCCCAGCTCTGCCAGGTGGCCCAGGAGAGTGGGACCTGGGGCCCCTGCTGTGCGACCCTGGGCTCATCACCCAAGTGGGGCCCACAGGACCTGCCTCCCAGGGCGTGCTGAGGCCAGTACATGGCATACAGCAGGCACTCACTCTACGCTCTGACCTTGACCGTGGTGCGTAACACGGTCATCAACCCCTGTCCCTGTTCCCAAGAGGTCCTGCCTGGAGGGGCAGTGGGGACAGGCTCCAGCCCTGGGGGCCTCCGGCCCTGCTCCTCCTGGACGGTCCATGGGCACCACGTGTGCATGGAAGACGGCATCGGGTCTTGCCTCCCGTGGAAGCCCCACCCCGGCCAGGATCCTGCCTCCTGCTTTGTGACCACCCAACCTCCACCCTGGCTGCCCGTGACCCCCCTGACCCCCTGCCTGGCTCAGAGTCCCTGGGCGCTGGGAGCTGGGCACTGTCTGGCCTGCCTCACCCCCAGCCACCAGCTGGGCCCTTCCAAGGCCACCTGGGCAAGGCCCCCCTGTGGCACCTTCGCGGTCCCCTGCTGGCCAGCACCTGGCTGCTCCCAGGGACTCTGTCCCCATCCTCTGCCTGGACACGACTCAGTCCTTTGGGTGCTGCTCACATCACTGCGCGGCCTTCCTGGCCTTCCGGCGGATTCCCTCCCCCTTCACACCCATTCCTGGGGGCCTCCCGGGGCCTGTCCCAATGCCGCCGCCTCCAGGCAGGCTTCCCAGACGCCCCTCTTCACCTGGTTAGGGCTATGTGGGCACTTCCCGGCCCTTGAGGTGGACAGACCCAGCTCTAACCTCTTCTCTTCCACAGCCCCAGGCCCGGTGCCCTTCCATCCTGACCTTGGGTTACCTCCATGTCCCCAGCACCTGGTGACGTGTGGCAGCAAGCAGACCACAGTGCCCTCCGAGAGCCCAGAGTGGAACAGGACTCACCCCATCTTGGCAACAGCCAGGAGGCCGGGGGCAGGTGGAGACCACCGGAAACCCAGGGCAGGGTGGAGGCACAGGCCCTGCCCCAGCATCATGGCACCAGCGTCCCCTGCTGCTGGGGCCCAGGTGAGGCCCACAGACCCGGTGAGGTCAGGAGTCAGGGCCAGGCACTGAAGAGCCCTTGAGAGCTGACCACATGGCTGGCTTCCCACCCAGCACTGCAGCCCGCTGGGCCAGACCCCAGGCTCAGCCACTGCAGGTCCCCAGACGGCGGGTTCTGATGTCCCTGACCTGGTGGCTGCCCCAGGGCCGTCTCAGCACAGCTCCATCCTGGCTTTTCAAGGAGCCAGGAGGAGCCCGGGGTCCTGTGCTGCCAGAGGTCCCGCTGGGGGTCCACGATGGACAGGGTCAGGGAAATAGCCACCTGACATATCCCTGCGTCTCCCTCAGGCAGGTGTCCGAGGGAGGCCCCAGCGTGGAAGGGCATTAGACCCCTCCTCTGAGGAGCTCCCGCCCTGAAAAGCCCCCCAGGGAGCCCTGGAGCTCGGCCGGGCAGGGGGAGCCACCCTCAAGGGCGTCCCAGTGACGTTCTGGGAGGGCACAGGATTCCCTGTGGGTGCAGTCCAGGAGGGCCCCCTGGAGGAACCGACATTTTGAAAAAGTGTTAACAAAACGACCGTGCTCTCTCGTGAGAGCACGCACGCCGTGGGAGCTGGGGTCGGCAGCGCGTGCGTGTGGCGTGCGTGTGGCATGCGTGTGGCGTGCGTGCTGCAGTGTGTGCTGCGGGAGGGGTGTGTGTGCCCGGGCGTGCCATGCTGTGTGTGGCAGGCACACTCCTGGTGGCCTGGCGGGGGCACAGGTGCCAAGGTGAGGAAGTCGGCGGAGGTCAGAGGTCAGCAGGGCCAGGGAGCCAGTGCGGTGGCCAGAGGTCTGGGGAGCTGGCCACTTTGTGCCTGGGGACCTGGCCGCGGCCGCGTGCGCTCGGGCTACCCTGCCAGGGGATGCGGACTCTCTAGAGCCGCCTGCGGAGCTGGGGCGCCCCGCTGTCCCGGGCCAGCACTGCCAGCGCCTCCCGCATTCTCCTGGGAGCCTCACCGTGGTCCCTGGCATTGCCACTTCACAGGGGAGGGGACTGAGGCGGAGGGGACACCTGGCCTGAGGGGTGGAGCAGGACTGGAACCCAGGCCGTGACTCAGAGCCCAGGGAGCCTGCTGAGGAGCGGAGGGCCTGGGTGCCGGCCACCGAAGCCTTCTGTGCCCAGCCTGGCCCGCTGCAGCCACGTGACCCTCGGGCAGATGGAGAGGGGAGCCGGGGGTGATCTGGGAGGCGCAGGGGCTGGCCGGCAGGTGAGCTGGGGACGCTGGGGCCGAGCTGGCCTCCTGTCTCGAAGCCAGACACCACGGAGGGGCTCCTCAGGCAGCCGTGCGGCCACGCGAGAGAACCACGCTGAGTCGGAGGCCCTGTGGGACCCAGGGGCGACCCTCTGCAGCCCAAGCAGCTCCGTGGCCTCTGCCCTCGTGTCCAGCAGAGGGGCGGCCGCCAGGCAGAGGTGGGTTTCCTGTCCCAGGCCCCAGGCAGGCGGCGCCCAGGCCGGCCACGCTGGAGGCCCGTGCCCTCTGCGGCTCTGCCTCACCTGCGGTGCCCACGGGGGCTCCCGGTTACTCACCGGTTACTCATCCCGCCGCCACACCCGCTAATTCCTTTTTTATTTGGTTTTAATGAGCCAAGCCCTCCTGTCCCTCGCCATGGAGACGGGAGGGGGAGGGGATGGGAGTTTGGGAGAATCAACCCTGCCTGGGGCCTGGCCAGAGAGAGGCCACGGACGCCTGCTCTCGGTCCCGTCCACCTCTCACTCCAGGGAGGACTGTTGTCCCATTTTTCAGGCCTGAGTGCTGGCCCAGGGGACGTCCACCTCAGCCAGAGCTCGCTGGGTGTGAAGGGGCGGGCGGAACAGCCCCAGGCGCCCCGGCTCCCTTCCAGAGGCGCTCCCCTGCCCTGGCGGTCACCTTGCCCTGACATACTCCAGCCCCCGGGCAGCTGCAGACCCTGGGCCCTGTGGCCCTGGCTCCACCACCTGGCTCCCGAGGCCTCGCAGACCGCGAACCCAGAGCCCACGGCCCCCAGCAGCCTGGTGGCCCAGGAGAGCTGGCCCCGCTGTGGAGGGGAGCGCACCCTCGGCACAGGGACAGGGCCTGCCAGCCTCTCGCCTCCTGCCTCGGGAGCAGGGCCACTCTGGAGAGTCCCCATCCCCTCGCCCCAGGCTAGACAGAGCCTGACTGCACCCTGCCCTGGATGTCACCTGTCCCCTCAGGCTGCAGGGGACGTGGACAGGATCCACGACGGATTCTCTGGTGCACCCCCACCCCATGCTGTGCCCCACTTCCCGCACAGGAGTGTGGGGCCTGGGCACCTTCCCTGCGTCGCCCCGTCCCCACAGGAACCCCAGGAGACGGCAGCCGAGCCTCCAGGACAGATGGGGCCCCAGGGCTGCTCCAGGGGCCGCTGGTGCCGGGGCCTCAGCCGCTGTCCTGAGTGACCTGGGTCCCAGAGCCCAGGAGCCCCTCGGGACCCGCAGCCCACCCGATGCAGGCTGCGTCCTCAGGCCTGGAGGCTGGCCACCCTGCAGACCCCTGCCAGCCTGTGCCGCCTGCTGTCCCTGGGTCAGTCGGCCTCGGGCACCCGGTCCCAGGGACACAGAGAGGGACCTGCCGAGAGACTCCGGGTTCAGAGGACGCAGAGCCTGGAGCTGGAGCCTCAGCCTGGCTGGGTCCCCGGGGAAGCCGTGAGCCCCCCGGGCCTGTGTCCCCGCTCGACGGGAGGCCGGCAAGCCCCACCAGGAGCCGACAGGACCAGCACAGCGCCCCGTGCCGCGACGGTGGGTAGGCCAGGGCTGGCCAGGCCGCAGGTGGTGAAGGACAGGCCCAGGCACCTCTGTGCTTGGCCAGGCCGGGCCGGGAAAGCTTCCTCCTGGCCCTGCCCACCAGCCCTGCCCTCCCTGGGCTCACCTCCTGGCCAAGCCCCACGCAGCAGAGCCGCAGAGCCGGGCGGCTGCCGTGTCGGGGACCAAGGCCCGGGCAGAGGCCACCCAGGGACCGTCCAGCTCAGCTCTTCTCTTCAGGTCTTGAAGACTCAGCCCTCGTGGGGGTCCTGGGCGGCACAGGGCAGGCTCAGAGGGAGGCCCACCGTGGGGCCTGGACCAGACGGGGCCTCATCGCCTGTATCCCCACCCCGACCCCGGGGGACCCTGCAGACCTCGGTGAGAAGCTTCCGGAAAGAACCACAGGCCCACCAGGCAAAGCCGGCTGGCAGAGAGGGGCCCCTCGCTCCTCGGCCGAGCCCGCCGCCCAGGCCCAGGCCAGCCCCACCCCTCGCTAAAGCCACCTGCCTCTTCCTAGGGTCCACACTGGGCCACTTATTAGTCTACGAGAGTCTGGGAGGCAGAGAGCAAAGGCCATTGGCTCCCCCTTAAACAGGAAGCCAGGATGGGGACCTCAGTGCAGAGGGGGGCCTCAGGGACAGCCCATTTCTCCACCCCCAGCAAAGGTCTGAGGCCCAGAGAGGGCGGTACACTGCCAAAGGCCCACAGCAACTCAGAAAATGGGGGAGCTGGGGGCTAGAGTGACCGAGGTACTGCCACAGACCTGGAGCCTCCAGAGCCCCAGAGTCCCTCTGGAAACTGGGGTCAGGGGACTCAGCCTGTCACCTCGAGTGCAAGCCCAGAACCTAAACTGGCCAGCTGGGTCTCCCTGTGTCTGTGTGTCCCCACTGCAAAGGGGGACAAGTGCTGCAAGATGGTCAGAAGAGCCACACACTGTCCCAGAGGTGGCCGGCCGAGCTCCTGGTCCCACAAGTGGCCCGCAGGCTTTGACAGGTCTGCACAGACCTGGGCACCCCGCGGCCTGGGCGTGGATCGGGTGCCTGCCCATGGCCCGGCTCCGGCCACCCTCCTCTCCCACCTGCTCCACCCGCTTGTCAGCCATCGCCCAAAGCCACACACGGGCAGGACTGTCACACTGAAGCCCAGGTGCAGACGGCAGGCTCTGAGGACCCCTCTCAGGAAAGGTGCTGAAGGCAGGCCCTGAATGGTGAGAGAGGCAAGGAACAGTGTTCCAGGCAGAGGGAACAGCACTGCTAAGGCCCTGAGACAGGAATCAGCCGAACACATGCAGCTTGTCCCAGCAGAGAGCAGTGGAGAGGGAGGGGTGGCCGTCGTCAGCGGCCAGACTAGGTGGCTCCTGGGAGACAGGGCAGGGCAGGGGGGGGGGCACCTGGGACTTCACTCCCAGAAGACGGAGCATCTGACGTGAGAGAGGTCCACCTCTGGCCAGGTGTGTGGCTTTGGCTAAACCAGGAGCCCACAGGAAGGTGTGACGGACGAGGAGGAGGTGAGAAGGGATCAGCCTGTGGACGCGGCCTGAGGGCCCAGCCGGGCTTAGGGACAGAGGGGTCCAGCAGGGCTCCCATGTGGGACTGGCCCTGCTGGGGGACAGTGGCCACTAACAGGAGGGCAGAGAGATGGAGTCTGGGTGAAACGGAGGGCGACCTTGGCCGAGGAGAGTTTAAGGTGCTCGGGGACAGCAGGGCAGGCAGGGCAGCAGGCATAGAGCTCAGCATCCAGGGGACGGCCCCCGCCTGGCCCTGCCAGCCAGGCCACGTCCAGGTGAGCTGGGCTCCCATCCTCACTCCTGGGCCTCAGCCTCCTGGGTCACAGGGAAGGCCAAGCGTGGCGGGCTCCTGTTGACCCCCTCGGCGGGCTCTTCTGTTAGGTGGACTTTCCCCCTGAACAGGGCAGAGGGGGCTGCTGGGCTGAGGTAGCAGGGGTGGGCTCTGAGGCACTGGGGGCCGTCCAGCTCCCCGGCCATCTGGGCCCCTGCCCCCCCCCCAGCCCGCCAGGTCCCTGGGACCCTCAGGTCTGGCTTGGTCCCACAAGATCAGTTTACAGGCGGAAACATGGGGATGGAGGGAGGTGAAGCCATCCCCAGGCCCCACGGACAGCTCCTGAGTCGTCCAGCCAAGCCGGACAGTGCAGGGAAGCTCCAGACCCAGGTGTGGCCCAGTCTGTCCCTCTGTGGCTGCCCACACCCTGGCCGGCCCCTCAGCCCCAGCCTGGGTCAGTCATAGGACCTGGGGGTGCAGATTCCTGCCTGAGCAGGTCTCGGATCTGTGTCCCCACAGACTTGGGCCACTCGTCCCCACCTGTGTTCCACCTGGTGAGGGCAGGGCAGGGCGGGCTGCCTCACACCCACGCCTGATGACGCCCCTGCTGCTCGGGCCAGTGAGACCCGCACACACCTCAGCGAGAGCTATCGGGGACAGGCTGGCGGGGCGACAGGTAGGAAGGGCACAGTCTGCCCCATGCAGCTGTCACATACCCTCCAAGGTCAGGCCTGACTGGGCCAGGGCACACAGTGGGCGGGCAAAGGCCTGAACGGGTGTGTGTGCATGGGAATGTGTGTGCACATGTAAGGGTGCATGCCTGCACGTGCCTGTGTGCACCTGTGTGTGTGCCTGCACGTGCCTGTGTGTGTGCTTGTGTGTGCCTATGTGTGCCTGTGTGTGCACTTGTGTGTGTGCCTGCATGTGTCTGTGTGTGCCTGTGTGTGTGCTTGTGTGTGCCTATGTGTGCCTGTGTGTGCCTGTGTGTGTGCTTATGTGTGCCAATGTATGCCTGTGTGTACACCTGTGTGTGTGCCTGCGTGTGTCTGTGTGTGCTTTGTGCACTCAGCACGTGTGTCTATGTGTGTGCCTGCATGTGCCTGTGCATGCCTGTGTATGCCTGTGTGCCCATGTGTATGCCTATGTGTGTGTGCCTGCGTGTGCCTGTGTGTGTGTGTGTGCCTGGGCGGGCCTATGTGTGTGCCTGCGTGTGCCTGTGTGTGCTTGTGTGTGCACCTGTGTGTGCCTGCGTGTGCCTGTGTGCACTCAGCATGTGTGCCTGCATGTGTCTGTACATGCCTGTGCATACCTGTGTGTGCACTGTATGTGCACCTGTATGTGCCTGTGTGTGTACCTGTGTACCTATGTGTGTACCTGCATGTGCCTGTGTGTACCTGCATGTGCCTGTGTGTGCCTGTGTATGCAACTGTGTGTGCTTGTGTGTGCCTGTGTGTGCCTGTGTGTGCGCCTATGTGTGCTCCTGTGTGTGCCTGCGTGTGCCTGTGTGTGTACCTGTGTGTGCCTGCGTGTGCCTGTGTGTGCCTACGTGTGCCTGTGTGTGTGCCTGTGTGCGCCTGTGTGTGTGCCTGCGTGTGCCTGCGTGTGCCTGCGTGTGCCTGCGTGTGCCTGCATGTGCCTGTGTGTGTACCTGTGTGTGCCTGCGTGTGCCTGTGTGTGCCTGCGTGTGGCTGTGTGTGCCTGCGTGTGCCTGCGTGTGCCTGCGTGTGCCTGTGTGTGCACCTATGTGTACCTGCGTGTGCCTGTGTGTGTGCCTGTGTGTGTGCCTGTGTGTGCCTGCATGTGCCTGCGTGTGCCTGTGCGTGTGCCTGTGTGTGTGCCTGTGTGTGCCTGCATGTGCCTGCGTGTGCCTGTGCGTGTGCCTGTGCACTCAGAGCGTGTGCACTGCCCTCTCTCTCCAATCTTTCCATCTGTCTGTCCGTCATGCCTTCTCTGCGTCTCCATGTCCCTTGTCCCCTCTGTCCCTGTCTCTGCAGCCCCGCCCGCCCCCACCAGCTCGGCTGAGTCAGTGTCTCCACACTAAGCTCTTCCCTGCCGTCGTCATAAACAGAGCGCTTGGGAAAAGTCGTGCCAGGTCCGAACACGCCGGCACACCCGCGCCCCGGGCCTTTGTTCCGAGCGGCGGGCACAGCGGCCCTCACACGCAGCGCAGCCCCTGGGTGGGTCGTGCTCCGGCTGTGTGCAGGGGCACCAGACCCCAGTGTAGGGGACCCGGGGGCCACGTGGGGTGGAGACGGTGTGGGCTGGTGCCCAGGGTCTGCGTCCTGCGCTGGCCTCTGGACCTTCCCTGGGGAGACCCCTCCTGGGCTGCAGCCTGGCCCTGGCCAGTGCGGACCTGGCGGCTGCCTTCAGGAGGCCCCCTCTCTCTTTCTGGCCTAGTGACCTCATCAGCCACTGCCCGTCTGTGGTGACGCCAGAGTCCACTTCCTGCCTGGGCTGGTCCCCCAGGCCTCCCTGTTCCTGGACCCTATCGGGCGGTCCAGCAGGGGCTCCGGGCTGGACTGCCAGCTCCTCCGGTCCCTGCAGGTGGACAACCTGCGGCCACAGAACCTGAAGCCAGCAGTCTGTCACAGAGCCCCGCCCACAGTGGGACTCGGGAGACACTACAGTTTCAAAAGAAGTGTCAAAACTGGGTGCCAGGGTCACACCAGGAGGCGTCTGAAGCAGGGCCCGGCTCTTCTGATCCACGTCCTGCCTCCGTGGACCAGAGGGCCAAGCCCAGAATCCTTGTCCAGGGCCTTCCCTCGGGGGTGGTGCTGCACTGACCAAGTGGGGCCTTCCTGCCCCCGTTCTAAGAAGCCCCAGTCCTGGTACCCCTGGTACAGGTGGCATCTGGGCCCCGGGGACCGAGGCTGTGCTCCAGGTCACCCACTGGGAGCTGAGCAGCTCAGGCGGGTCTCCCAGAGGACAGGCCACCACCCAGCCCACAGCACCCAGGTGCTGCACTCCAGGCGGCCACCCACAGAGGGTCCACCCGGCCTCCCCCACGCCCTCCCAGGTGACTGGTCTCCCAGCAGAGGGGCAGAGCTCCCGCGGAGCCAGAGGCGTCCTCGCAGCTGAGCAGGGAGTGGCTGGGTGGCCTCGCCTCTAGGAAACCTGTGACCTTGACCTTCCAGCTCCCAGCTGTCCCAGAGTCCTGGCTGCCTGGACCCGGGCCTCAGCGGTGTCTGTTCTGCTGCCTCCGGATGGCCCTGGACAGTGCACAGGATGCTGGGTCCTCGGGCCTGGACATGGCCAGCGTGACACTGGGACCCAGCAACACTGCGTCCCCCTGCCAGCAGCCCAAGCTCCCAGGCCACTCTAGGCACAGCCCTGGCCCGGCATGCAGCAGGTGCTCAATGCATGCTGAACGACAACAGGGCTATGAAGGGAGCTCTCCCCGCACCCCTGCCCTCACTGTCCTCCTCAGACTGCCCCACCCCACTCTGGAAGATCCCCTGGGAAGACACTGTCAGGCCTGGATTCAAATGTCCCCTCTGTCCTGACAGGTGACTTGGGGCTACTCCTGACCCTCTGAGAGCAATGTCACCCAGCAAAATCTCAAGGGAGCCACGGGTGTCACCTGAAGATTTTCTGGAAGTCACACTGAGAGCTGGGGAAACAGCAGGTGAACTTAACTGGATCACATTTTATCTGGCAGCATATTAAATGCTCTCACCCCGACCCACGGTCACATGGGATCGACGCTGCCGTGGTGCGAGCTGTCAGCGTGTGCGTCTCCAGCGCCCACAATGGCTGGCCCACGGCTTGCACCAAGTACCAGCGTCCCTCCGTCAGAGAGGCTGGGGGCCACCTGAGGAGATGGCAGCCTGTCCTTCCTGGAGATAGTGCCCTGGTCTGCAAAGCCCCCGCAGGGTCGTCAGAGAATGCGTCCCAGAGCCAGCCCTCTCTAGCCCGGGGCCTCTCGCGTCTCAGTCACTCCAAGATGTGTCCATCTGCCGTGTCGCCCAGTGCCCGAGGCCTTCCCTGAGCCTGGCTTCTGTGGCCCTGGGAAGCCTCCCGAGTGGAGTCACCCCAGAGCCAGCAGGAGTGGAAGAGCTGCACCCGGCCCGAGGCCGCTCACGTGAGCCCGGATTAGGGCAGCCCTATGCCTGGTCATGTCTGAGGCCGGCACATGACGGGCAGGACTCCCTGTTCCCTGGCAGCGGTGAAGCTGGGGGCTGCACGCAGTCAGGGCCAGGCCTGGGCTCATGGGTCCTGGGGGCTCAGCTCAGAGGGGCTGGAGGGCTTGGGGGACCTCCTCGGGCCGGGTGCTCAGCGCTGCCCTGCCCCCTCCTCCAGCCCCAGGCCTCCCAGTGCCCATGGCCCTCAAAGGTCCCAGGGCCGGGGAAATCCGTCAACTTCCAGGCCTCCCAGCCTCAGCCCACGCCCCTGTCCCTGGAGCCCGTCCCAGGGTTCCCCTCTGCGTCACTCCCTCCAGGAAGCCCTGGTGAGAACCCAACTTGACCATGCTGCCCACTAGCCTGCCTTTCCAGGTGCCCTGGAACACAGGTATCCTCACCGTGCTCCTCCCCACCGCACAGAACATGGCTGCACTGGGACCCACCCTCCCCAGGCTCTGTCCCAGTCAACGGAAGAGACACTGCGGCGTGCACTCGGGCCATAAGCAGGAAACGGGATGGAGGCTGCCAGGGGAGACCGAGTCAGTGGACGAGGCCTGGCATGGGCCTCGACCTCCTGAGAACAGTGATGCACACCACGGGACCCCAGGGCAAGGCCAGCGCCAGGTGGTCACATGAAGGCCTGTCCACGGGCGTGGTGAGCCCCGCACCAGCAACCCCTCCACCAGTGGAAGGTGGGGGCTCTCTGCACAGGGGTGGAGCTGACTTTCAGGGGGTTTCCTGTGTGCGCTCAAGAGTCAGACCTGGCCCAAGGTCACGGCCAGGCCTGAGGGGGCTATCCCCCTCTTGGGGCCAATCATTAATTGGCACCGCTTGGGTAGCTGCCCCCACAAGTGCCCCGGCTGCCTGCCAGCTCCTGTCCTGGCTCCTGTCTGTGCCCAGCACCCAGCACACCTCTGACGTGGGCCATCCTGCGCCTCGCCACTGGCTGCTCGTGACTCCCGGGAGCTGAGCCCTGGGACGAGAAGGTGCCCGGTCAGGAGGTGACACAGGGCCCGGCAGGATTCCTGCCATGGACCTCAGCCCCCTGGGCCTGCAGCCAGAGCCCTCCTGGCTGAGCCTGGGCCTTCGTCCCCGGGGAAGCCAGGAGCTCACTCCTGGGCTGAGCTGGCCCCGGCCAAGGCTGTGGGGATGAGGCCGCAGGATGTGAGAGGATCCAGCGAAGGTGAAAGGGTGACCAGGGTCACCAGTCACAAAAAGGCAGAGCAGAGCAGGGGCCTCCCAGGCCAAGCGGAGAAGTGGGAAGCTCGGCCTGCTCAGGGGGTACTGAGAAGCCACACGGCTGGGAGCTAACTTTATCCTAGGACAACAGGGAGCTACTGCAGGCTCTGGAGGAAGGTAGCCACCTGGCAGAGCTTTTGATTGATGGGGGCTAATGCCAAGGAGGGGTGGACCAGAGAAGCAGGCCCAGCCGTGGCCCTGGGGCAGAGCGCAGGTTGGATAGCAGAAGTGACACCAGGTTCCTGCTGTGAGGGAGGACGTCAGGTGGGCGAGAGCCTGGGCCTGGCAGGCTTAATCAGCGAGCAGCGAGAGGCTGAGTCGCAGAGCCAGGGGTCTCCATGGGTCAGTGGGACTTGGAGGCACAGGGAAGACTGAGTCAGACGGGCCAGGTGCGCCTGGAGGTGGGTCTCCCCCAGCCAGGGCTGAGGCCAAGGAGCAGGAGTCGGGGAGACTGAAGAGGCCCAGGCTGGGGAGCTAGGCCCTGCCCAGGCCAAGGGAGAGGGGCTGGGCAGCAGCCCTGGGTCCCCACGGCCTGGACAAGGAGCGCTGGTGGGGGAGAAGGGAGCTGGGAGGGAGGGCCACCGACTGAGCCACTCGGCCACACTCGCCTGCAGCTCGTGGAGGTGGGAGGGGCGTCCTGGGTTGGCTCTGGGGAGCATTCCTGGGTGGGGACCCGGGAAGGGACCACCGTGCCAGTCACACCTGGGCCCAGGGGCACTCGGGTGCAAGCGGCACACATGGCTGCCCTGTCTCGAAGGAAGGGTGGCTTTGATACGCCGGCTCCAGCCCCTCCTGTGGGTCTCCGCTCCTGTTGGCCCCAAGACCACTCCCCAAGAAGGAGCAGGGGGCCACTCAGCAAAGGTGACCTGGGTGGCACCACAGTGTTCACCACGGGGGTGGGCAGCTGTGGGGGCCAGCGTCACTGCTGCAGGACAGCGCAGAAGTCACACACTCACGGGGGCCACGGGAGAGGCTCAGGGTGACCACTGTGTCCCTCGCCTCTCTGTCCCAGGTGTCAAACGCAGTCCAAGGTCCCACCCCAGTCCCAAGGCTCAGGAGAGTGTCCATGTCATCGTGAACACAATGGGGCACCGAGGATGACCAGAAGGGGTGGCAGACACCTGGTGCACCCCAGCTCTGCCTGGTGCAGACCAAGGACAGCAGGATCCCACCACCGGCCTCAGCCTGCCCAGGTGTGGGCGGGGGGCTCGGGGCTGCAGGCCAGGCAGGAAGGGGACGCCCTCCCCCTCCCCAGCTGGCACCGGGGGGGGGAGGGAGCAGCACTTGGGTGGCAGAGCCCTAGGGAGGGGGTGGTGCCATCCTTCTGGCTGCGCCAGGTGCCACCCACAGGCTGCTCACCGCAAAGGGGCCCCGGGGCTTTCCCCGTGCCACCCGCTTCCACGCTGGCGCTCCCCGCCCAGCAGGGCCTGCTCTGGGCTGGGTCCCGGCAGCTGCAGCCCCGATGGTGGCCAGGCTCCCGGATCTGACCCTCGCAGGGCAGGTCAAATCAGTAACCCCTCTCCTGCAGCCAGCTGCAGTTTATTGAGCACCGACTGCATGCAATCACTGGGAGAAGCACCGGGGAGCCAGGAGGGCCTGCTGTCTTGGAGTTCCCATCACCAAGGAGGCGAGAGCGCGGGGTGAGGTGTCCAAGGCCACACAGCTGGGCTCAATCCCCGTCGGGCTCTGAGGTCCCTTTTTCCTGGAGCCACTCTCTGGGCTCCCCTCCCTCCCCTCCCTCCCCTCCCTCCCCTCCGTCTCCCTATCTGAGAAACGGGCACCAGGAACCTGCCACCAGGGCTGTGGGGCAGGAAAGGGCCTTGGGGACCCACGGACAGTGCGACAGCAGAGGCCTGTCACTCTGACTTCCACGTTTGGGGACTGCCTGCTGTCACCACACCAGAGGCCTGCCCCTGCCCAGCCAGCGCCACCCCTGCTCTGCCATCGCTGCGCTGCGCCCAAGCCAGGGCACCCCAGCCCCCCCACCTCACACAGAAAACTACGTCACCCCGTTTTCCAAAGCACGGGGACAAGTGGCCCGCCAGGCTGGGGGGGGCGCACACAGCAGGCCACACCTGCCCGCTCCTCCCTGTCCTCCCCTCGCCCCAGGAGCTCCCCCACACACAGCCTGGCCCGTGAGGCCGCCCCGGCCCCAGACACAGTGTGTCCCAGGGACAGACCAGGTCTGGGTCCTCCTGGGTCCCCCCACCAAGCCAGGCCTGGAGAAGGGCTCAGGGACAGGACACCAGAGCATGGTCAGTGGCAGGGTGAGCAGACAGCACCATGGGGTGTGCCATGGGCGACTGCCCCTGGCCCAGGGCCAGCCGCCAGCCCCCGGCTCCTTACCTACTCGGAGCTCTTGTCCAAAGACGGTCTTCTCACCGAGGGCCGAGCAGTTCCAGCGCCCAAAGCGGAACTGGTACTGGCACTCGTTGATGCCCATCTGCGCCCCCTCCCCGATCACAATGATGGCATCGGGCCGGCTCTGGCAGATGGCGCGCTGCCGCGGGGCCAAGCCAGGAATCTTGTTGCAGATGATGTTGGCTCCCAGGGCCACGACGGACGACAGTGCTCTGTGGAGGCAAGGGGGGACGGAGGCCGTGAGGCTGGGGAAGGGCACCTGCCTCCCCACCCGGCCTCCGCTCAGCCTGGCGGTGAGTCTTCACCAAGCACCTCCCACGTGCCAAGCCCTGCCCAGCAGTGAGCAGCAGGTCCCTGCCCTCGAGGGCCACTTGCCACGGCACCGCGCCCAGGCCCTCCCGGCTCCAGATGGCAGGAACCACAGAATCACAGCCCCTCGACATCAGACAGCGGGACCCCGACCCTGCAGGCCAGAGACCCTCACTCCTGGGACTCGATGGCCCCCACTCAGCACATCTGCCCGGCCCCCAAGCCGCAGCGCTGCCTCTGCGCCCCCGTCCACCCACTGCCTCTCGCACCCCGTGGGCTGCCAGGCGGGCTGCTGGGCAGGCCCTCTCCCAGGCCACCAGCACCAGCCACAGGTGACCTCGGGGGGCAGCCCAAGCCTGGGTTTCCACAGCCACCGAACAGGCCTCCAAGACACCCGTCCCCACCACCACACAGGCCCAGACGAGCACAGGAGGAAGCTGCCCCCAGGAGGCCCACCGCAGCCTCTGGGTGACCAGCTGCTCGGGGCAGAAACAGAGGGCAGTGGACTGAGCACCTACTGTGTGCTGGTTCCTCGGGGGGCACCTGGGTGAGGAACCTCCTGGCCTTCCCGGCAGGAAGCCTCTTGCCAGTCCCTGTCCACTTGGGGTGTCAGCAGCGAGACTGTTTGTTTACCGAGGTGAAGTCACATGACGTAGAACTGGCCATCTCAGTGCAGCATCCCCTGTGGTCAGGACTTCACCCCAAGAGGAAGCTCCGTGCCCTCGGCCGTCCCTCCCTCCCCCTGCCTGGCCCTGGCGGTCTCACAGCTGCCTGTCACCGTGGACACACAACACGGCCCTTTTGTGAGCGCTCCTCCACGGAGAACCCTGCTTTGAAACTCCCTCCACACTGCTGCCCACGGCCCTGTTTCATACTTTTTTAAGGCTGAATACTATTCCGAGGCACAGGGGCCAAATCCCGTCCGCCTGTTCCCCTAAAGGGACTCGGTGATTTCCACCCGCGGCGTGGGGTGCGGCTGTGGCCGGAGCAGGTTTCCTCTCGGCTCCCGTTCTCCGCCTCCCCGGCAGGTGCCTAGGAGCGGAGCTGCTGGACTGTGTGGTGATTCTTTCCTTTTCTGGGGAGTTGCCAAGCTGTTTTCCACAGCGGCTGGGCCGACTTCGGTTCTCAAGAAGGGCCCGGCAGGTGGGGCGGGCTGCGTCCCAAACAGCAGGCCAGGCCTGTGGGCGCGGCCCGGCGTGGGGGGGGCCACCTCCAGGCCCGGTCCCTAGGGTGGTGGGCCCTCCTGCCCCAGGGCCTGCCCGTTCTTGAGAGAAGAGCAGTGTTTTTCCAGGACACTGAGCGCCAAAGCAGCTGGACGTCCCCGTGTGGCCCGAGCCCCCAGCACGTGCTGCAGCCGAGCCGGTGACACTCAATCCTCTGGCCCCGCCTGTCCGCCCACCGGATAATCTGGCCAAGATCCCCCTGGGTCTCCCACGGGCACAATGGGCGGACACGCCCCAGGCTGGCGTAGAGGAAGGGCATCTGGACGGGTGGGGCTGGGAGCGGGCTGGAATCCGGGGAATTCAGCCCAAGGTAACCGTAGATCCTTGGAAACGCCAGAGATGGATGGGAACCCAGCCGGGCACCAGCCGCCACCTTCAGCTGGAGCCGCTCCAGGTCCTGGTTCTGGACCTAAAGGATGCTCTCGTCCCCAGTTCTCCCCACAGGCTCAGGACACAAGCCCCCGCTCTGCTGGAGTCCAGCCAGGGGACCCTAACGGACTCTGGGAGCAGCAGAGGCCCATGGCAATGGCCCCAGCCCTGGTCTCCCTCCTCCAGCAGCACCCCATCGGATTGGGTCGCCGCCCACCATGTTGCCCTCCACCTACAATCAGAGGCGCCGGGGTCTGGCCGCCGATGAGCCTCCGGCTGTCCCACTCCCACCCGGCTGTGTCTGCCCGGCCCTCTGCCTGGATCTGCCTGGCAAGCCCGCTTCCCTTCCAGAGCCAGGGACAGCCCCTCTGTGTCCAAACTCGGCCCCCAGCACTGAGGCCAGCAGTGAGCCCTCAGTGACTGTGTCCACACCCAGCCCCTCAAGCAGGCAGGGCCAACCTGGGCTGATCCTGGCCTCAGCAGAGGCCCATGTGGGGTCCCCGAGCCTCTGTGGGGTGGGCAAGCACCCCACCAATGAACAAGGGAGTCCCCAGAAGCTCTCCAGAGGCAAATCCTAACTCAACAGCAAGAAGACAAACTCCCCAGCTTCAAAGGGGCCTTAGAGAGACGCTTCCTGCAAGGCCCACCAACGGCCAGCCAAGCACCTGAGGGTGACCAGCCACCCTCATCACGAGGGAACTGCTACCACCCTAGATAACAAGTGTTGGCGAGGACCGGGGAAACTGGAGCCCTCCCAGACTGCAGCGGGAGCAGGAAACCCAGTGGCCTCTGCACACAGCAGTTTGGCAGAGAGTTAAAGTTAAACATTGAGTTACCCAGAAATTTTTCTTGTGGGCAGAGAGCCAAAAGAATTGAATGAAACAGGTGTTTAAACAAAGCCTTATATATGAATGTTCGTGGCAGCACTATTCACGATCGCCAAGGAGTGAAAATAACCCAACTGCTCAATTACACATGAGTGGGTAAACAGAATGTGGTATATCCATACCATGGAATATTATTTAGCCATAAAAAGGAAGGGAGCCCTTGGCACAGTGTGGAGGAAGCTCAACAAATGCCCAGAATAGGAAAACTGTAGAGACGAAGTGGAATAGTGGTTGCCAGGGCTGGGGGAGGAGAGACAGGGGAGTGACTACTTAGGAGGTGTGGAATTTCCATTTGAGGTGATGGAAAGTTCCTGAGCCAGATAGAAGTGATGGTTGCATGGCAAAGCCCTAAGTCCCACTTAAGGTGGTTAAAGTGGTGATTTGATTTAATTTTTTTAAAGTTATCACAATACACGAGATTCCCACACCCTGAACGTAGGGCAGGATCCCGTGGGAGTGGAAATGTACGGCTCTGGGGTGTGTGGGGTGCTGGGACGTCCCCAGCAAGCCAGTGAGGGAGTTCAAGGTGGTGTGGAGACAGCAGGGTTGGAGCCCAAACACTCAGAAAAGGTGGCAGACTCGCTGGCTCTGTGCGGGGATTTTCCACTCGAGACACCAGATCCTCCATCTCTGCAGGGTGCCCTGCATCCTGGCCCAGCAAGGTCCCTGCCCTGCAGGTGTGGAGACTGGCACTCAGAGAGGCCAGAGGAGCGGCCAGAGGCCACCGGCCAGGCTCTAACTGAGTTCTGCTCCCAAACCTCAGGTGGAGGCCACTCTGGGCCGGGGCCACACAGTCAGGGAATCCTGCAAGAGGCCTGCAGTAGGCCAAGCCTGGTTTTTTTCCCCCCTCAAAATGCAGTCTGAGTCACCCTGAAATCTTCCAGGTCAATCATTCATTCATTCCAGGTTCCTGAGCAGCTCCTTTGCTGGCCTTCGAGGTCTGGTGGCTGCCTGGGCCGGCCCCACACCTGCCCCATGACTGTCCAGGCCTGGCCCAGCCCTGCATGCCCAAGCCTCAGGGGAGGGGGCT
Organism: Ictidomys tridecemlineatus; assembly: GCF_052094955.1. NCBI lineage: Eukaryota > Metazoa > Chordata > Mammalia > Rodentia > Sciuridae > Ictidomys > Ictidomys tridecemlineatus. Next base: position 3,109,886 of record NC_135482.1, on the reverse strand, counting down.
TCAGGTGGGTCCTCTTGGCAAGCCCTGGGGTGGGACCTGGTGTCGAAATACACGGGAGGCGGAGAGTCCTGGGCTCACGGCGAGGGCGGGCACGTGCAGCTCCCGGCACCCTGGGCACGCTCCCCACAGGCGGGTCCAGGTTCCCCAGGGCAGGAAAGCCCTCCCTCTCCCAGCCCACAGCTGCCTCCCAGATGCCTGGGGCCAGGGGCACAGGGAGGCCGAGCGGCCTGTGAGCACAGACCGCCGGCAGGGCCTTCGCCTCTGTGGCTGACATTTTCCGTGGAAACTTGTGCTCCTGGCTCGTCCCTCATGCGCCTCCAGTCCCTTCACCGGCTCTGAGCAGGTGACGTGGAGCACTTGGCATTCAGTGCCGGCCACTGTGAAGTGTGACCCACGTGGGCTGCTGCCACCCTCCAGGCCTGAGCCTGAGGTCTCTTACCGACCGGCAAGCCTTGGTCACCAGTCCCCAGCCCCCCTCTGAGGACGAGGGTCCAGCTGCTCCAGTGGAACCAGCACCTCCACCCCAATCCTGAGCCAGGGGCACCCACAGCGGCCCCGGCACCCCCAAGGGGCCCACCTCTGGACATCCCTCCCCCTGACCCAGGGGTCTCACTCCAGTGTCTGCAGGGACTTGGGGCTACGTCACCCACGTGCCCACCAGCATACTCACGGGCTCACCCCCTCCAGGTCACCCCTGGGGCAGCCATCTCCGACGTCTCCCCTAGAGCACCCTGTCCTGTCCTGGACTCTCCTGCAGGAGAGGACCCTCCCCCAAATCTGCTTTAGCAGGTAGGGGTCTAACCCAGATCCTGCTGCTGAGCGCCCACCGTGCTGCTCTGAGCTCAGAGGCCGAGGGCCTTGAGAATGAGGAGGCCGCTCAGGAGTCCAGCGGCCAGCGTCCAGGCAGACAGGAAGCAGGGTGGGAACCCACACCTCCTGCTGGGGCCAGCCAGGGTTTTGTCACCAGCCCTTCCTGTGTCACACTCATGCCTCAAGGACAGAGTGGGTCACTTGCCGGCCTGGAGAGCAGCCTCCCCGGTGTTCCCAAGGGGCAGAGGCTGCCTCTGGGGCTGGCTGGGTTGAGGCTGGCTTCCCCAGCGGCTCCCGGAGAAGAAAGCCACCTGGGACGAGGGCATGGCGACCCAAGTCACAGCCCTCAGGTGGGCCCTGCCCGTGACTCCTCCCTGTCCCATGTCCCCGGGGCCGGGTGTCGGGAGGACCTCTGGCCATGGTCATGGAGGAGTGAAGGACCAACAGGGAAGGAGGTAGCTCAGCAGCTCAGCGCAGGCCGGGGAGGGGGGCCCCACTGCCTGGGACAGTGGCCGGCTGCCCTGGGGCACCAGCAGGAGGAGGACTGGGCCGGGCTGCAGGCGGGGTGTGGCTGTGGCCCGTCAGACACCCCCTTCCCCACGGCATGTACCCGCCATCAAGGACAAACAGCCTCTGTCCCCATTTCACACATGGCTGAGAGTCACTGTCCACGAGCCACACTCCTCCAGGGACGGGTGCAGGTGACAGGGTGACGGGGTCAAGCCCCAGAAGGACCCCAGGCCAGGGCTGCAGCTGCACTGGCGCCAGGCGAACAGCGTCTCCCACCCCGAGGGAGCCTCCAGCCGCCCAAAGCCTCGGGGCCTGGGAACTCTGGCTGTGGGCGCGACCTCGCGTCCCCAGGACGCACAGGTGCCAGGCACCTCCACCTCAGGGTCCCTCTTCTCCCACCAGTTCCCCCAGACACACCGTCAAGTCTCACCCAAGGGAGGGCAAGGAGGCCCTCCATCCCCCTGGCTTCCCCACGTGGGGACCCAGAGGTCCTACTGCAGCCCCCTGCACCCCAGGTCTCTCGGTGGGAGCAGCCTCTCGGCGCCAGCCACCCACAGGTCGCTGGGCACTCCCGGCAAGGATCCGGCACTTTCCAGAACCCAGCGGAGCCCTCCTGGGCCCAAACGTGCCAGACCCTCTGCCGGACCCAGGGGCCCCCGGGAGGCCTGGGAGCAAGCTTCCCTTCCACAGGCTGCAGACATGCCCCTTGGGAATGCCACCTGATTAGAGAGGGCCTCACCAGAGCCCCCCACCACCTGCCCCCACCCCCACCTCTGCCCACCAGACACCCCGCCTGGCTGAGGCCCCCAGACCCCCCCATGAGCCGCTCCAGAGTGGCCAGTTTGGCCAGGGCAGGAGTGTCAGGCCATGAAGTCGGCCCCGAGCGGCCCCTGTACCCCACGGCACCGAGCTCCCAGCTCTGCCCCTTGGCCCGGAACGCCTGCCCTCCACCTGTTCCTCGCTGCAGGCCTCTCACACCGGCCCCACCCTGAGGGCCATGCTCAACCCCTCTGGCTTGTCCAGGGTCATCTGTCCCCCAGAGCCTGCATACTCCCCAGGGCAGGGGACCCCAATCTTGCCCCACACCTGGTCAGGCCCTAAGCTGGCCTTGGACTTGAACCCCTGCATGTGGGAAAGCTTGGGAGCCTCCTGGGAGCGGGGGACAGGCTGTGGGCCTCCCTGCCGGCGGGCCCAGCCCCCCCCCCCCCCCCCCCGCTGCCCGGCGGCCCCCCGCTGCCCGGCAGCCCCAGCCCCTCCAGCCCACACTTCTGGCCCGGGGCACTTTGTAATTCTTCCTTCTTGGGCATCCTCTGGCAAAATATGTGAAGAATGTTCTAATTATCTATGATCAGCCAGGGAGGCGGGCCTGGGTCCACTCATCCAGGAAGTAACTGGGCAAATACCCCGGAGGGTGGCGCCTGGCCCGCACACCCGCCCAAGCTGCTCCGCCGGCCTCTCCCACAGGTGGGCAGGGGTGGGCCAGAGCTTCCCCAGCCACCAATGGGCTGCAGGGGCTCTTCTCCATCGCTGGAGCCAGTGGGGTCCTGTGGGGCAGAGTGGACGGGGCTAGCAGGGCCTCAGTGTTCCTGTCTGTCAAATGGGGATAGGAGGATCTTCCAGCCTGGGGTCACTAGGCAGACCCCTTGAGCCGCCAACCTCAGCCTGCCCTCACCTGGCCCACCACCCCTGGCTGCCCCTCATTTGCCACTGTCCACTGCTAGAGGACGCTGGCTAGGGCACATCCCCACGCAGAGCTGGGGCCAGCAGGGTCCCCAGAGCCCACATGCATGGGCAGAGCAGGGAAGGGTAGGACAGAACTGGACAGAACTGGACACAGCAGGAACCAAGGACCGGCTCCGTGGAGCCACTGTCCTTCCTCTGGTCCTCCTTGAGTCCACCTGTGCCCTTCCCTCTGTGTGCTCCCCCACCCCAGCTAAGTGAGGAACATGGCCCGGGGCAGTTCCGCATCCCCAGGCCTCGGGCCGACCTCCCTGGGGCTGACCTCCCTGGGGCTGCTCTGAGCCTCAGTTTTTCTCATCTGAAAATCGGGGACAGGTAGCCTTCCCTCTCCTGGCCTGGACAGGAAACCTGGGGCCAGACGAGGCCCTGGAGGGAAGTCAGAGGCAGGTTGTAGGCCTGACCACAGCCAGCAGCTGGCCAGTTTGGGCTGTCCCCGACACAGGGCCACCCTCCAGGGAAGTGTCCACTGTGGGCTGCTGCACTCTGGATGGTCCCCTCCTGTGCCACCCCTTTCCCACAGTGGCCCCTCAGGGTGGACCTCGCCAGCCTGAACTTACAGGGGAGGACGCAGGAGAAGACAGGGTGCCCAGGGGCACCTGAGCCAGGCAGAGCTTGGAGGGCCAAAGGCCCCCACCCCCAGGGCCAGCCGTCCCTCCCCACCCCACCGGGCCTCAGTGCCACCTGCACAGTAGCGGGGTAGCTGAGGCTGAACCCAAAGCAGGGCCTCTCTGAGGGTGGGGTCTCCTGCCTCTCTGCCCTCGCCGGGCCTCAGCTTGCCCGTCTGTCCAGGGGGAGCACAGCCCCGGCTCTGGGCGGGCCTCCTGCGGGAGCCCCTCCACCGTGGGTCTTGCCTTCTGCGATCTTTCCAGGCCACTGCCCTGCTCTGCTCGCTGCCCGCCGTGTTCCCGGGGAAGAGAGCGGAGCGTCCGCTGGCTGCCTCGCGCCCTCCCACCCTCCCTGCATAGCTGGCATTCCTGGCCTGGCATCCTGGGACCCCAGCCTGGAGAGAAACCAGGCGGCCTGCGAGAAAGCAGGCAGCGAGCCGGGGTCCCTGGGCAGGGCTGGCTCCTGGTCCCTGCCAGGAATGGCACGAGGAGTCCAGGGCTCAGGGCACAGGGGAGCAGGAGGGTCCACTCAGCCCACCCTGCTGAACTGTGAACCTGCAGCCCCTCAGCCATGGTGACCCCAAACCTCAGACCCCGACCCCGACCTGCGACACATGTACCTGCAGGCCAGGTCCATGGCGACACCTGGGTTCTGGCCCCAGTGGACCAGATTCTCACTCCTCCCCAAGAAGCCCGCCTGGGTCTCTCCTCAGTCCTGCCCCCGCCCCCGTGAGGTCATCTGTGCCAGGCTCCTGAAGAGGTCCCCAGGCCTGGAATCAGAGATCCCCTACTCGAGGTGTCCCACAGCACAGATGGGGTCACCAGAGATGCCACTAGAGGCCACACAGCCAGCTGAGGCCCAAGCAGCACTGAGGGTCCTCTGCCCTGGCCCTGGCCCTAATGAGCCAAATCTCTTGGATGCAGGGCACCCTGAAGGCCTGGGCAGCCAGGGTGCCAACCCAAAACCTCAGGACAGACGGACAGGCGGGCAGGTGGGCAGACAGGTGGGAGGGAGCTGGCAGGCCCTGCTGGCCTGTGGCCAGCTAGGGAGTCTGGCTACTTGGTGGCTGGGCCAGCGCCTCAGACTTCCTGGCCCTGGAAGGCTCCGAGCTGCTGGTTGGGGGCCGAGTCCCCCCTGGTGGGCAGTGACTCTGGTTTTGCAACTTCAAGGCAGGGACCTTGGCTGCAGTCCTCCAAGGACCCCTTCCACAAACAGACGAGAGCCAGAACCCCGAGAGGCTGGGGCCCGCCCCGTCCACACAGCGTCCAGGGAGGTGTGAGCCTGGGCCTGCGGCCAGCCCCGTCTACACTCGGCTCCACCTGAGCCGGTCACCCCTGGGCCAGCTTCCCACCACTCACCTCACCTTTTAAGGAACCCACTGGCCTGGACTTCTCCGTCTGGGGCCTCCACAGTCTCCCCAACCACTGCCTCCGCCCCATCAGTGAGGGGGAGTGCTCACCGGCCCCCTGCAGCCTGGCTGGGAGTTCATCATTCCCATTTTACCAAGGAGGTTCAGAGAGGGACAGCTTCTTATCCAAGGCACACAGCAGCCTGGTGGTGATATGGTATCAGAGCCAATAACAGCAGCTAGCCACGGGGCCTTTCCCAGGTCCAGACCCTGCCTGCTCGGCTCCCACCCACTGTGGGGTCTCCACATGGCAGGCAGCACGCGGAGGGCAGGGGCCAGTTCTGAGCTCACTGTCAGACTGGGCTCCGAAATGAAGAATGTGACGGAAGCAGCCTCCCCTCCAAAGCTGCTCCTCTGGTGGAGGCCTGACCACAGGGAGGACTTCCCTACAGTAGGGGTCATCACACTGCATGCTGCTGGCCCTGAAGAGGCTGGGAAGGAAGTACAGGGGCCTCCCTCCCACACTTCCAGCAGCTGCAGCCTGCCGGGCCACAGAGAACCCAGAGGGCAGGCTCTGAGAGAGGGGACAGGACAGAGCCCTCGTGGTCTCCTGCCCTCGGTCCAGAGCCCCTCTGGATGCTGACTGACAGCCACTGGCCTGGCCATCTCTGGAACCTTGTTCCTGGCCCCCCACACCCTGCATCCCTGGGCACTGAGCTACTGCAGACGTGGGGCGTGGCTGCAGGTGCCAGCCCCTGTCCAGTGCTCTCTGTGCCACCAGCCTGCCCGGCCAGCCCTGTGCACTGGTCCTGCCACACACGTGTCCTCCCTGCACACCCTGCTGGGCCACCAGCACCTTGGCTTATTCCATGGGCTGAGGCTCAGGAAGGTCACCCTGGGAAGTGGGGCAGGCCTGACCTGGTGGTCCACCCTGCCCACTGGGGCAGTGACAGGCTCTCAGTCCACGGTGAGGCCAGCCCTCCCCACAGCCCACCCTGGGGCAGGGGAGATGGAGAGGATTCCATGACGGGTCTAATTCCCTGGGAGGGGGCTGTCAGCAGAAATCCCCAACGCCCCCACCAGCGGTGACGTCGCCTGGGAAGACCTGTGTGGCACCCAGTTCCTCGTCCCCACTTCTCACGGCACCTGCTGGGCCAGCACGCTCGGGGCTTCTGTGGCCACCCTTCCTGGGGAGGGCTTCTGTGGCCACCCCTACCGTGTAGACACAGGCTCTGTGTGATGAAGGATGGCTTAAGGCTGTTCTTCCGGACCCCACCTGCCAGTCTCGCTTGCCAGCGCTGGACTGCAGGACATGGGGGATGTGAAGAGCCCGTCAGAGCGGAGGGGCCCTGGGAGAGAACCCAGACCCCCCGCCAGAGGTGGAGGCCCGGAGAAGAGGAATGAAGCCTTCGCGACTGAGGACCTGGCTGCCCACAGCCACTCACACTGGCCAGCTCTAGCCAGTCTCTGAGATCCTGGGTCGGGGTCAAGGAAGAGAGGGACCCTGGACAGGAAGCCTCTCCTCCTCCTACCCACCGGGAAGCTTCACCTCTGGTCCCCAGACCTTCAGAGAGCCTGTGAGGGGACTCAGTGACTCCTGGTCAGCAGATGCTTCTAACGCGCCCGACCGTGGGCTTTTAGTCCCCCTGCAGCGTGATGGCAGTCAGAGCGCTACGGACTCTGCTGGAGGCCGGAAACTACAGACAGAGGGGCAAAACGAGCTTCAGAGCCTGACAGAGCCAGGGCCAGTCGGGACCACCTTCATGTGCGGTGCACCTGGCACTCTGACCTGACCCTATCACTGTCTCACCTGCTGCCCTGGGTGGCCCTGTCCTAGATCCCCTTTGCTGGCAGCCAGGGAGGAAACAGGTTCAACACAGACCCCCAGCAGCAGGCACACTCCTGTCCCTGGAGACAGACTTCCAGGATCCTGAGTCCCCCAGAAGCCGGCTCCCTGCCCCTACTACCCAGGGCAGCTGGGCTTCCGGAGGGTCCCGTTCACAGGGCTTTCTAATCGGTTCAGCACTGGGGACTCTTTGGGCCAAAGTTTTAATTCAGAAGCCCTCAGCACCCAGGCCTGCTGTAGGGACGGTGCACCCAGCTACCACTGTCCCCCGACCAGGTGCCTTCCCTGTGGGGGCCTGGCCCCCCCCCCACATCCAGCTGGGCATAGCAGCAAGGCTTTGAGCACAGAGCGCTGGGAGCAGAGGTGGTCGTGGGATGTTGCTCTGGCAAATGATGGACGCCCAGGTGCTGTCAGACAGGACTCCCAGGGGATGCGGATGCTGGCTCTGGGACCACGGCCGACGCCCTAGGAGCCACCTGCTGAGCAGGGCACTTCCTCCCAGCCATATTCCCACCTGAGACACACTCGGGGGCTGCCCACTTTTAGGGTCTTCCACTTGCGGCCTCAGCCCTGGCTGTGGGGCATCCCCAGCAGCTCGGCAGCCACCTGCTCTGGTGGCCAGGGTCCGCGCCCCCCTGCCACTCTGCCACTGGACCTGGGCTGGCCCACGATGCCGGCTTCCGTGCCCAGGCAGGGCCTCTCCCGCATCTCTGGCCCCACTCCTCCTGCACCTGCTTGGGTGCCTCCAGGGCCGAGCACTCACCACCTCCCGGCAGCAGCGACCCCGGCCCAGAGCCAGGGTCCCCACTCGGAGGGCAAGGGTGCCCTGGGTGGGGGACATGCCTGGGGGAGGGGCTGGCAGGCTGCGCAGGAAGCAGGGAAGGGAAGGGAGGGGGCAGCGCACCTGTGCCCACCCCCACCCCACCGGCCAGCCTGAGGGGAGGCCCCCAGCCCAGCGCCAAGGCGGGAGGACAAACGGTGGTTTTGTCCTTGGCCAGCGGGCGGCCCGCGCCACACAATGACCCTTTCATCAGGCTGAGGGAGCCCTGGGCCGGGGTTTCATCTGACAAGGGAGGGCGCCCGCCTCCTGTCCCCTTGTGAGGGGAGCAGAGCCCTATCTGAGCTGGACCCGGGGCCACGAAAAGCGGAGGCCTCCAGGGAGCACCAGCAGCCTCTGTCTGCCCAGGAGGTAAGGAGAGGCCTCAGGGCCCAGGGACTGTCCCCAGGATGCAGAGGGCGGTGCTCTGGTCACACCCCTGGCCCTGGAGGAGGATGGTTGGAGACTCCCACCCCAGCTACTCCCCTGCTCCCAGCTGCTCCTCTGCCACCGTCAGGGGCCAGATGACAGCACTGTGCAGACCTCACAGGAGCTCCGGCACCCACAGCAGTGCTGCCCTGGCCCTTGACCTTGACAAGAGGTTCAGGGGGGTATGGGGGCAAGAGGCTCAGGGGGAATGGGGGCAAGAGGCTCAGAGGGAATGGGGGACAAGAGGCTCAGGGGGGAATGGGGGAAGAGGCTCAGGGGGAATGGGGGCAAGAGGCTCAGGGGGAATGGGGGCAAGAGGCTCAGGGGGAATGGGGGAAGAGGCTCAGGGGGAATGGGGGCAAGAGGCTCAGGGGGAATGGGGGCAAGAGGCTCAGGGGGGAATGGGGGAAGAGGCTCAGGGGGAATGGGGGCAAGAGGCTCAGGGGGAATGGGGGCAAGAGGCTCAGGGGGAATGGGGGCAAGAGGCTCAGGGGGAATGAGGGGAAGAGGCTCAGGGGGAATGGGGGCAAGAGGCTCAGGGGGAATGGGGGCAAGAGGCTCAGGGGGAATGGGGGGACAAGAGGCTCAGGGGGTATGGGGACAAGAGGCTCAGGGGGAATGGGGACAAGAGGCTCAGGGGGAATGGGGGGACAAGAGGCTCAGGGGGAATGGGGGACAAGAGGCTCAGGGGGAATGGGGGACAAGAGGCTCAGGGGGAATGGGGGCAAGAGGCTCAGGGGGAATGGGGGCAAGAGGCTCAGGGGGAATGGGGACAAGAGGCTCAGGGGGAATGGGGGGCAAGAGGCTCAGGGGGTGGGGGGACAAGAGGCTCAGGGGGAATGGGGGGCAAGAGGCTCAGGGGGAATGGGGGACAAGAGGCTCAGGGGGAATGGGGGGCAAGAGGCTCAGGGGGTGGGGGGACAAGAGGCTCAGGGGGAATGGGGGACAAGAGGCTCAGGGGGAATGGGGGACAAGAGGCTCAGGGGGTGGGGGGACAAGAGGCTCAGGGGGAATGGGGGACAAGAGGCTCAGGGGGAATGGGGGACAAGAGGCTCAGGGGGAATGGGGGGCAAGAGGCTCAGGGGGAATGGGGGACAAGAGGCTCAGGGGGAATGGGGGACAAGAGGCTCAGGGGGTGGGGGGCAAGAGGCTCAGGGGGAATGGGGGAAGAGGCTCAGGGGGAATGGGGGACAAGAGGCTCAGGGGTAATGGGGGCAAGAGGCTCAGGGGTAATGGGGGCAAGAGGCTCAGGGGGTGGGGGTTGGGGCAGCAAGTGTGACTTGCTCGGTGCAGAGCCCCCAGAGGGTCCAGGAAAGTGTGTGACTGGAGAAACAGAAATTGTGTAGATGGTGCCTCCAAAGTCACTTCCCTTCCTGGGTCACCTGCCCAGCCCCTCCTGGCCTCTGAGGCCTGAGCAGGCCACCTGGGGCCCTCACCCACTTCCTCTCCCAGCTGGAGAACGACTGTCCCTTCAAAGGCAATGGGGGACAGGTGAGGGGCCTGGATCTGGGTGAGCTGGGCGCCTCAGGAAAGGGCCTCCTTTGGACCTCGGCACCCAATCTGCCTCCCTTGGTAAGATGCTGGGGGCCCGCTGCAGGGGGTCTCTCTCACACTCTTATTTAGTCTGCCCAACTCCTATCTCTCCATCCTTCAAAACTCTGTCCAGGTAACGTCTCCAGAGCCCTCCGAGTTCATCAGCTCCCTCTGAACCCAGCCCCTAGGCCCCCGGGCTGCCGCGGCCAGCCTCGCTGCCCCCTGCCCCTCGTGCCTGCTAACGCAGGCCAGGCCCTGGGTGGAGACCTTCCCCGCATTTTCTCCCTGGGTGCTCAGGGCCACCCTTCAAGGTTTGTGTGACCCCAATCCTCACCCAAAAGAGGAGACATCAAGGTTGGGACACATGGCAGCAGGAAGAGGTGAAGCCGGAGTGCGAACCCAGATCTGCCACCCGCATGCCCCTGGTGGGAAGCCAGGTTAGAAAAGGTCTGTCCTCCGCAAGCTCCACACGACCACGTCCCAGGAGGGAGCCGTGGCCCTCACACACAGAGGGCCCCAGCGGCCACCGCCAGGGTGCCATGGGTGTGGTGGGGTTTCCGTGATTAGTGGTGCTCCATTTGTCTGCAAGGTTCCTGGGGCTTAAGATTTCGTGAGCTTTCCCAGCCACGGACCACCATGCTGCAGAGTGTCACAGGCTTTCCAGTCCTGAGGGCACCTGGGCCTGAGCTGAGTCTGTTACCATGACTGAAAAGGAGTCTGAGGTCCAGAGAGCCCTCCATACTTGGACAGATGCCTCCCTCCAGACTTTGAGCTGCCCCTCTCCAAGGGTGACCTGTTCACTCTGGAGCCTACAGCTCCATCCTGCCCCCAACAGGCCGTGACGCCAGGCGAGTGGGTCTGATTCAGCACCCCGCCCTATGAGGGCCATGCCCACAGGGCCTCTGGGACTTCAGTGGACACCACCAACTACACCACAGTGGGAGCCAGGAAGAGGTTCGGCCTTCGCAGGCAGTGGCCAGCGCCCCCCGCCCCCCACAGCCAGGTGGTCGGTGAGTAACCACCCTGTCACCATGACTCACTCGGCTCCCCAGAGCAGGCGGTCACCATGAGAAGCTGCACCGGAAGACCTGGGGGAGCTGTCACAACCCACCCCCACATCTGGAAGAGGAAGGCCAAGACGGGAAGGGACCTGCCCAGGACAGGGGCCCAGCCTGGTCCCCGGGCCTGGCTGAGGCTAGACCCCCATGCCAGTTGACCCAGCACTGCAAGGCTTTCTCGGGGCCTGTGGCCCCCACCTGCACTCCTGTGGACACTTGCTGGACCCCACTGGCCCTGGAGCACCCACTCTGACAAGCACGGAGGTGGCTAGGGCTGGCTGGAGCTGCCTTGCACAGCTGGGCCACACTCGGCATCCGGTGGGGGCTCAGGGCCCTTCCAGGCCAGCACACCCGTCCAACCCGATCAGTGGCAGGGGCCCAGGCATGCGTCTGGGATTCGCTGTGTGCGGACCACAGCCCAGCACAGGGAGCTGGGGGGCAGCCCAGATGAAAGGGGCAGGATCAACTGTCCGCCAGTGTTTGCCATGGAGCAATGGGATGCCTTCTGGAAAGTTCTCTGGAGCAGAACGAAGCCTCCACCCAGGGCCCCTCCTAGCCCCGGCCTCCTCAGATCCCACAGGCTGACCCCTGAGGGCACACGCAGTACCGAGACAGGCCCCAACCCCCTCATCTCTCCTGGTTCCCACAGCTCTTGTACACAGGCTGCCTCTCCCAAGTTCCCCAAACCAGGTCTCCGCACTAGGAATGCCTCCCCTGGAGCTGCCTGGGCGCTGCGTCCACCTGGCCATCTCACACACCTGCCAGCCCAGGGACACCCATGCCACATTAGCACTCTCTCCCCCTGCGGCTGCAGACCAGGCCCACACGCTGGGGCAGGAGCTGCTGAGGGGAGGCAGGGACCTCGGCTGCCCGACTGAGCCCAGCACTGGGACCCCAGCACTGCCCGGGAACATCTGTACAGCAGTTCCCTTAAGAGAATGTCTGCCCACAAAGCACGCGGTGCACTTGGGGAGAACATGTGTACAGGCATGGCCCAGCGGGCGGGGAGGTGGGGAGCCACCCCCCAGGAGCTGGGGGCTCTGGAGGTATATTGGCCACCACCTGCCGAGAGCCCCTCAACCGGTGCCCTCCCATCTTGCTCCCACCCAGCTTCTGAGTTCCTTGCTCACCCACTCCTCTCAGCCTCCAAACCACCCCTGGAAGGCCGTTGGCTTCCACCCCTGGACACCTCCCCAGGAACACCAAACCTCAGCCAGTCAGCTCCAAAAATGATGTCTCAGGCAGAGTGGCTGCCGGGTCTCTAGCAAGGCTTAACACTGAGATGCCAGGATCCTGGGGAGGGGAGGTTTCATGGACTCAGGAAGCCGGATCTAAAGCCCCCTGGGTTGATCCGTTTTCCCAGGAGGGACAAGAGAAGCAGGACCTCTGGCCGGGTACTTAGCCTAAGTCCTCACTGATCAGGCGGTGCCTACCGGGCCCTGAGCCCTGCCCAAGACGGCCTGCTACCCCCCACCCCACCCCAGCTGATGCCTCCGCAGCCGGGGCTGCCCGCCGGGCCTGGAGCGCTCTCTCTGCCCGGACCTTGTAATTATGTCCCACAGCCGGGGAAACCACGGGCCTCGCAGCATCTGGCTGCGGTTGCGAACTTTTGTTTCAAGATGCGCGACTATTTATAGAAGGAAAACTGGTAGGATAGTAATTTCCTAGGAGCTGGAGGAGAAATTGGCTGCGTCTTTATTAAAAGGGGGTGGGGGCGCGGCGATTTATTAGGACTGTGGCCGCGCGGGGGAAGGGGGTGGTGTAGGGAGCGGGAAGGCGGCGGCTGCCCCCTCTGGCCGCGTTAAGCGACCCCGGACGTGGCCCGCGTGTAAAGGAGGGGGCGGGGGAGGGGAGGAGGGGGGAAGGAGAGCTGGCTCTGAGGTTTAATCAGTAGCATCCAGCTTAAATTCCCCCAAACGGCGGTTCCATAAATCAAACTTCTTTTTAAATCGGAGGCCAGAGCATATGCGTCCCATTAGGAATCGGGAGAAGCCACCGCTGCGCGGACGCACCCCCTCGGCTCGCTGGGCCGGACTGGGCCCTATCCGGAGCTTTGCCGTAGCCTGGTGGGTGCTGCCTGGCCGGACGCACACATGCGCCCATGGTGCGCTAGCTCCCTGAGCCCTGATCCTAGGTGGTGCTCCGCAGCCGCCCTAGCACGCTGCTCGCCCTTCTTGCCCCCAGGTGAGGTGTCGACCAGGGCCAGGGGGAGGCCGCTCAGCACCGCAGGAAGGCACAGGAAGGGTCAACCTGGGCGCTGACTGGGGGACACAGCGTGCACGTGTGTACCGGTGCGTGTGCCCGGGAAGCGGGTGTGTGCGTGCACCTCACCCTAGTGTGGCCTGGCCATGTGCGCCGCGTGGGTTTTGGAGAGAGGGTACCGGTTGGTCCAGGACTCCTCTGGGACGCACAGGGAATCTCCGCGCAACCCGGCTGAGCCCAGCCCTCTCGTTGGTACGCACAGCTTGTTCTATTCAGGCAGTGGTATTGCTCTCAGCCACCCTTTCTCTGACCCCAACTCTGGGACTTCTCCCTGACGCAGCTGTTTCCCAGGTGCTCTACCTAGGCAGCTTAGATCGGCAAAGCCACCCAAAGTCCCTAGGTTTCCGTGCCCCGCCCTGTGTCCCCTGCCCGCCCCGCTCCAATGCTGGAGGCCAGGGGGTCCCCACTCACCCACCCCGCTCATCGCCCGCGGCACTCACAGGTAGCTGCCGCTGGACAGGAGGAGAAAGATCTGCGGGCAATAGACGTAGAGGAGCGCGCTGCGCGGCGACAGCAGGAGCATGGTGGGCCGGCGCGCCTGGCGGGGCTGAACAGGCCCCACCGGCAGGGCTCCTGCGCCAGCTAAGACCGGGGTCCCCGAGGCCCTCCCTGATACCGGGCGACGGCGCTGGGCGCTAGGGGCCAGGGCTTGCGGGCCCAGGGGCAGTGGTAGCCCATGCACCGCCGCCAGGGCCGCGCATCGCGCCGGATCTGGGGCGGCGACGGGCGCTGGTGCTGGAGTGCGGGGGACGGGGGTGGGTCAGGCCCCCGGAGCGGCACCGCTCGCCTTGCGGCTGTCTGGCCCTCCGTCGGTCTGTCGGTGCGAACCGGCTCTGTCGCTCGTTCTGGCTCACGTCTCCAAGTCTCCTGAGGCGCGCAGCTGCCATTGGATGGGCCGCCCCTACATCCGCCTCCTCCGCGGGCGGGTTTTTTTAAAGGGGAGGCTGACCCGAGCGTGCGGCGGGAGCCGCCCCCAGGGTTTGCCCAAGTGGCCTTGGTCTGGACACCCTCACCCCCAACCTTCAGTGAGCCACGCCACTCTGGCCTAGCTCTGTGCGGCGCACCTGGGGGAAGGCACCTCAGGGTAACTGCGCGGAGGCGTGTGCTCCGCTTAGGGGCCGTGCCCAGCAACGTGTGTTCGTGTGTGCATGCATGTGCCTGCATGAGCCTGCGGGAGCGTGGGCGGTCTGGGAGGGCGCAGGTGTGAGTGCACAGATGCGCCGTGTGTGCTACCCTCTCTCCCGATGGCCACCAGTTAGGGGAGGTTCAGCCAGGCCAGCCTGCTTTGGTGCTGGAGCCTGGTGTCTGCCTATGGCCTCGGTGGGGAGGCTGCCAATGGGAGACCCTGACAGGTGCTGCTCTCTTTACATACGGGGCCCTCAACCCTAGGTCCCCACCCCTCATCTTTTGCTCTCTTTTGAGGATTTGGTTGTGACGTGTGGGGTGGAGCAGACCACAAGGACAGACTTTTCAAAACAATCCTCCTCCTTCCAGTAAGCTTTTTAAAGCCTAGAACTCAGATTTAGGGTCCCACCTCCTATTGTCTGCCAAACCTGGCTGTTTAAGAGCCATCCCACTGGAGGGACAGAAATCCTGTCAGCTGCTGGGAGGAGGCAGAGCAGTAAAGGGGAGCTCTGTGCCATCTGGCCAGTGGTGCCGGCCTCCCAGCCTAGCAGGGAGACTCGTCCCACACGTCCAGCAGGAAAGCACCTTCTCCACTTTCATCTCCCCGGTTCCCAACTCCTCCAGCCCCCTGCTTCAGCTGGCCACAAAGGCAAGGGCAGGCCTGGGACAGGGCTGATCCTGGAAGTTCAGGGACCTTGGTGCAGTGGGCCCAGGCTCTAGGTCATTCCATTCAGAAAAGACCCTGGAGAAGATCCTCAAGTCACCATGTTTTGAAATTGCTCAGAATCCAAGACACGTCTGTTCTGGGGTTTGGAGGCCTGAGTTCTGGTCCCACTGCTGCAGTTGCACTGGCTGAGGGGCCTATGAGTGTTGGACATGTGGGGGGGGGGTGAGGGACATGCAGCATCCAGGGGTGGGCTCAGGGGGCTGAGATCACCAAATACCCTTCAGTGCCTACAATCTCTGATTTGGGGTTAGAACTTTAATGATCCTAAAATCCCAACTCCTGGGATTCCAACGTCCTGGAATACATCATTTGAAGGGGTCCCCAAGTGGGGAACCATTGTGCTGCTGCAGTACCCCCTCAGGTCTCCACGTCCCTGCAGGAACCCCCTGGAGGAGGCGCCTCAGGCTGCCTCTGCCCTGGGCTGTTGCCCAGGGATGTCACGGTCAATAGCCATAAGAAAGGCTTTATCAACCCCACAGGTGTTTATTGGGATACACGTCACCAGGGCAAAGGCCTCTGGGACTGATCCCTCAGTGGCACTGAAGGAGCATCCACCATCACCATCGACCATCTGTCTTTATAAGGCTACCTGGGAAAAGAGCCACCACCCAAGGCACTGGCCAGGAGAGAGGGGAGGACAAAGTCAGCCAGCCTGTTAATCCCACCCCAAACCTCCTGAGCCACCGAGCTGCTGATCATTTGGTCATTTAACCCTTTAGGTCACATGTGGGCCCAGCTTCCCCCCCCCACTCACCTAGTGAAGCCAAGATAACTTGCAAAGAAAGCAGGGCGGAGCCTCTGGGGAGGGGCTAGCCAGGTCCCTACCCTACCCTCTCCTTAATAGATCCCAGGGCTGTCTGGCTTTCCTCGATGTCATTTTACAGAGGGTTTGGAGACCACGTTTGGAAACCCAGGAGTCAGGGAAGTATGTGTTTTAGGGGGACACACCAGGGAGAGGAATTCCTTCTCCAGAGCCAGGGCCACGCCGAGGGACACTTGGTCTTTGCCTCCCTTCTTATCTAGTCCCAGAAGAAAGTTGCAGGCAGGTGCCTGGATTTTAGGCGGGGCCACAGGGAGACAAAACATTGGGGTCTTGCTCTGAACTGTTCACAGTGGCCAAAGCTGCAACTCCACTTACAGAGGGTGCAGGAGACTTAGGAAAGTCAAGCAGACCTCCAAGCCCTGGAGCCAGATGGTGGGCCAGGCTGCCCCTGGCCCTTAGCTCCTTCTGCTGGGGATGGTGGGACACACAGAGCTCTCCTGCTAGTGGGGGAGGGGCTGCTTTCTGAGGACTCCTGTTGAGGAACTAATGTTAGGAAGATGAATGGAGACCAGAGCCAGTCCACCCCAGCTGTGCCACTGTTCCAGGTGGACAGTGACTTGGCCTCCTGTGCTCAGTTCCCTAGCTCTGAACTCTAGGGCTGCCCCACAGAGAGCAGGAAGGAAAGACCTTGGTAGAACCAGGCAGCAGGGACAGAGCCTCACTGAGGGCTGCTGACCCCTCCGTGGGCCCAGGAGGATCACTGCAGGGCCGGCAGAGTCCAGAAGACAGTGGCCTGTCTGCCCCACCCCCACCCAGCAGGCCCAACGCTGGCACCCCTCACCTCCATAAACAAACACCCAGGGACACAGCCTACCCACGGACCTACAACAAACAGAGCCACCAGCAGCCACAGACACGCCCTCCCAGGCCTGCAGGGCCGAGGCTAGGACCAGGGGCTCCCAGCCTTGCCTCTGAAGCCGCCAGCTTTGGTCTCTGACCGCTCTGGGCCTCAGTTTCTCCATCTGTAAAATGGCGGAGGAGAGAGGGATGTAAGGTTGATGGAAGAGATAGTTCTCAGACCGTGTTTGTACCTCTCACCTGGGACGCGCGCCTTCCGAGTACGGAACCCACCGCTCCTGCGCGTCTGCTTGCGGCCCTTCACGGCGGCTCGGAGGGGCTTTCGGACGGTGGCGCACAGTAGGAGCGCGGAGCACGGGTGCTGGCAGGTGCGAGGGGCGCACGGCGGGCACCAGGCGGTGGGCGACCCCGTGAGGCGCACCGCACTCCCTCTGGGTCACCCAGTCCCCCCACCCACAATCGAGGGAGGCAGAGACGGATTCTGTCTAAAGGAGATCGCGGTTCAACAGGTAGGGACTCGGCTGGCTTCTGGAATGTGGAAATACGACTCGGAGCAGCTACCGCAGCGAGCAGCGAGCGCGGCCCGCCGGGCGCCCGCCCGCCCGCCCGCCGGGCCGCGCCAGGGGGAGCGCGGCGAGAGGGGGCCGGGCCCTGGGCCCCGGGCGGGTGGGGGCGCGGGCCCCGGACGGAGCCCGAGGCGGCCGGGCGGGCCCCGCGGCCCATCCTGAGCCAGCCGGACGAGTTGTCAAGGTAATTTCAACACGTCCGGGTGATGGATAGAGACGGAGGGCCGCGCCGGGTGCCGGGCCTGCGCGCTCGCGGTCGAGTGCGCGCCCCCCGCCCACCCGGCCTCCCCGGCGGCCCGACGCCCCCCGCCCCCAGCCCCGGCGCGCCCTCCAGTCGGCGAGCGCTCGGTCCGGGCTCGGTGCCCAGCGCAGCCCGGGGGAGGGAAGGCGTGTCCCACCCCCGGGGCCTGGAGCCCAAACAGGTGAAAGTACGCGCCGGGCACGCTCGCCGCTACCCGCGAGCCCGGAGGCGGCCGCCCGCGCGCCCCGCTCGCTCCTCCGGCCCCGTCTCGATGCCCCTCCGGAGCACTCGTCGCGCAGGGGGCCCTGCTGCCTCTCTGCGGGACTGGGGCGAGGGTCCGACTCCCAGGCCAGCCCCGCAGGCCCCGTAGCCGCCGTACCCACTCAGGTCCACACGGCCCCACAGGGACCCCCTGGAGGAGCTCCTCCGGCTGCCTCCACCCTGGGCTGTCGCTCCCCGCTCACAGGGACACTCACCCGAGCTTCACGTAAAGGACTCCAAAGCAGAGAAACACGTAGAAAATCCACTTGCGAAAGTTTCTGTGCATGATCCAGGGAGGGGGGCTGCGCCATAGACTACTGCGGCCGGAGGGGACGCGCGGGCCCGGCGGGGGACGGGCAGGGGCCGGGGGACTGTGGGCAGACCGCGCTCAGCCGGCGCTGCGGCTCGGGCGGCCGGCGACGCGCGGGCACTCGGCGCGCGTTGCCACCATGGTGAGCCCAGGTCGCTGCAGCCGCCGCGTGCACCCGGGGGAGTGACCCGAGCCGGGGACCGCGACTTCGGAGCCCCGCTGAGTGACTGTGGGGTCCTGATAGCGCGGGCCTGGCCCGGGCGCGGCAGGCGGGCGAGCGAGCGCAGCCTCCTCTGGGCTCAGCCGCCTGAGGCCGTGCGCGCCTCGCAGAGCGCCGCGGCGGCCAATGTGTCCGCACTTGTCGGCCTCCCCAGGTGACTCGCGGCCCGGGCAAGGGAGCCGCGAGCGAGCGAGCGCGCCCCAGGTAGGAGGATCCGCCTCCCGCCCGCCCTCCTCGCTCGCCGCGCGCTCTCTCTCTCACTCTCCGGCTCTCCCCTCCCTTTTCTCCTCCCTCCCCCGTGACACACAAACGTGTCTACCCCGCGCCCCCCTCCCCAGGCCAGCTCCCTTCCGATCGCCCTAGCAGGACTGCGGGGGCGGGGGAGTTTGGGGGGAGGGCGGGGGAGGGTGCGGCTCGGAAGAGACACCTGCGCTGCTCTGCGCCGGCGGAGGTGGGGGTAGGAATGGGGGCCAAGAAAAGGCCTGTGCAGGTCCTGGTGACCACTTGGCTTCCAGTTTCTCGGAGGAAGGAGAGACCACTCACCCCATCTCCTTTCCAAGCTGCACGACCCTCCCAGAAATCATTCACTACCGGGACACACCCTCGGTTCTGGCATTGCTATTCCCCCAGCAGAGCTTGGTGGGAGACAACCCCCTCCCCCAGCACTGTCCGCAGAGCTAGCCCTGCATGGAGGCATGGAAGATGGACAGGCTAGCCTGGCCAAATGCAGGGGGTAGAACGTGTGGGTTTTTTTCACCAGGCACCAGAGTAGAGAGCGAAGGAGGATAACTGAGGAGACTTCCCTGGCATCAGACAGAGGTTGTTGGCTCCCAGGGGCTCTGCGCCCTGCCCTTGTGCCATCAGCACCTGACCTCCTCTGCGATGCTCCCTTCAGTGTTGAGAGGCCAGGGCTTAAGTCAGACTGGCCTGGGGGTCTCAGAGGCCGTCTGGCCTGGTTCAGAGCCTGAGGGGTGGGAGTCAGGGAGCCACAGCCCCAGTTGCACCACATCTGGTCTGTCCTCAGGAGGTCAGCTAGTAACCTGATCATTGTCCAGGCCAGGAGCCCTTCCTGCTCCCTGCCTCACCGTGGGACTCCTTGGACCAGGGACCAAGGGCTGGTGGATGGCGGGTGAGGAAGTGCCTACTCTCCAAGGATCAGCCAGCACCCAGGACTGCTGGGTGCAGGGAGCAGGTGTGCAGCGGGCGGGAGGGAGGAAATGGCTGCCCCTGCGGCCCACCCTCACCTATCCCGGGCCTGGACTACATCCCCTGGCCTGGCGGTCCCGCCGACCCCCTACCCCTGATCCCCTCTTAATCCCTACAAATCCTCTGAACCTTTGCCACGACCCGGGCACGGGCCATTTCTCGGCCCCAGGATCAGAGGCGAGCGGGTGCAGCTGTGCGGAGCGCGAGGGGTGGGAGGCCTCACGGAAGGGGACGTCCATCACGGGCGGGAGACAGAGGTGAAGACGTGAAATGGCAGTAGCGGCACTGCCCCGTGCCCCTTTCATCCTAGCGCCTCGGAAGTCGCCCCACTTTACGGACTGGGAGCCGAGGAACCGCAGGGTCGGACGCGGAGCGGGTCGGGCGAGCGGCGGACGCGAGCGGGAGGAGCTCGGCGGGCGGATGCTGCCACCTGGCGGCCACACGGCGCGACGCTCGCACGCGGGCAGCCTGGGCCGGGGATCGCGGCGCCGGGTCCGAGAGGCGGGCAGTGCGAAACGGTGCCTGGGGGCCACCCCGTCCGTGGCGCCAGCAGCCGCAGCTTGGCGTCGGTTAACAGGGCCAGTCCCTGGACCTGTCAGGCCGCGGGGGGCTGAAGCAGCCCGAGCCTCGCGGCCACCCAGCCCCAGTCCCGCCCTGGGCCCCCAGCGGGGGGCGGGGGGGGCGGAAGAGGAGGGGTGACAGTCCGCGGCTGTTAGGGACTTGCCCTGCCCCTCAGTTGCCCGGGGAGAGCGGGAGGAAGGATGCGCCTCCGACCGGCCCGAGAGCCTGCGCAGCGGCGTCCTGCTGCCCCCTGCCGCCCGTGCGAGGGAAGCGGCCGGGTTGGGCAGACCGCCTGGAGACTGTGGTTCAGGGTCCCACCCGCGGGTGGGGGACCCTGAATGACTGAAGGTGGGAAATGGTGCAGGAAGAGCCCTGGCTGGCGCACACAGAGGCGGGGCCACTCCCCAGCCTAGGCTCCTAGGATGTCCCATCCTCTAGATCTGTGACCACTACCGGTCCCCACCCCATAAGGCATTGCAGCTTGGACAGGATGGTGGCCGGGTCTGGCTCCATGGGTCCCTGCAGCGTCTGTAGGGATACGAGGAGACCTCACTTGCCAGAGGTGGAGCCGGTGCTTCTTCTGGGGCAGGGCTTTCCCAGTTATGGATGACTATGGAAACCTGCCAAGGCCCAGAGGCAGAAGTCCCCAGAGTCAGGACACCCTGGGGCCAGAGGGGTCTTAGGTCCCCCTGTGGGCTCAGTGGGGCTCTGCTAGTTCTTAAGGTGTGTGGCCTCGGGCAAGGCTCTCACCTCCTCCAGCCACAGAGGCACCATCTTCATGGTAGTGCCCACGCCCCAAACGGAGTGAGGAGTGCCTGGCACGCGTGGGCACTCCATCCCTGCAGGTCCGGTGTCCTGACCCTACAGTCCTGCGTGGGGCAGAGCTTGGGGTGGGGAGCAGGATGAGCCAGAGGAGGCCTCCCTCATCTGTCAGGCCAGGCCCAACCCGCAGCCCCGCGGTTCCCAGGGAGGGTGGTGGGGAGCTGCCTGTCTCAAAGCAGGTTAAGTCTCTGGTTGCATGGGAAGAAGTTCCTGGGCCCGGTCCAGTTCTCCTTGAAGCATGGGGTAGAGGCCCGTGGGTCCACCCTGCCATGCCTTCCCATGCAGCCCACCTGGAAAGTGCAGCCTGGGAGCTTCTGCCCTCTTCTCTGGGTACAGGGACTCGAGCTTTCTGGTTCTCTCGGTTTTAAGCAACTGCCTCCACCAGGTTCTGCCTTCTCTGCATGGAAGGCTTCCTGGAGGAGGTGACCTGTCAGACTCTCATCTGGAAGAGCATGGTTCCTTTGGGGAGAAGCAAGGCTTTGGTGGGAGTGAGGGGTGGGTGTTGAATGCCCACCACAGACCTCAGGCTTGACCTTGAGTCCATAGGAGCCACGGGTGGGACTACACAGGCAACGTAGGTTTCCAGTTTAGATCATACCAGGGTCCATGGCACCGCCTGGGCCTGAGCCAGGGTCCTCCGGAAGCCCGGAGGCCAAGGTCGAGTCTGACTTTCACCCATGTCCCCCAGGTCTAGAGCAGAGCCAAGGAAGAGCCTCGTGAGAAAGATGGGTGGATGGTGGCTGGAGGCATGCAAGGATGGGTCTGGAGGTAGATGGCTGCGTGATGGGTGGGCGGGTGGGGATGGACGGATGGATAGGTGGACCAAGGGGTGGATGGGTGGATGGAATGTCCCAGAATTGGTCCAGGGGCAAAGAGCCCTGGCAAGAAGCTCCTGGGCAGGGTCCCACAAGGACATTTTGTGGGGGATAGGAATATTAACAGTGGCTGTCATAATACCAGTCCACATTTAGTGACCAGGTGCTGTGCGCTGAACCGCATGCTCCCTGTTCACCTGTGACCTCACTGAGTCCTGGCACAACACCCAAGAAAGCCTACCCTGACCTTCAGGCTTTGCGTTACTTGTGTGTCCACTGAACAGTGCCGCTGCCGCCGGGCGGGGTGGACTCCCTGCTCCATCAGCCGTGTGACTTTGGCCAAGCACCTTCCTGTGGGCCTCAGTCTCCTCCTCCGTACAATGAATCTCCTTCCCTGGGGCCACACACTCAAGGTGGGGTCAGGAAGGGCTGGGGGCTGTGCCAGTCATGGGACATGAGGACCACATAGGGGTGGGCAGCAAGAACCTGGTGCTGCTGGAGATGGGGGGCTGAGCTCAGGCTCAAGGTCAGGTCCCTGTGTGGTCTGGGCTGCAGCCTGGCGTCAGCAGGGGCAGCTTCCCAGTAAGACGGCCCTGCACAGAAGGAAAGGTCTTATCATCTCGTTGGTCTCCCTAATGGGAAAATAAATGGACGCCCAAGGAGGAGTTGGGCCTTCCGGAGCCCCTGGTTGGTGCCCACCCATCACAGCACTGCACCCAGCCACTAACCCAGACCGCGAGGCCGAGCACCCAGCCCCCAGCACCCAGGGCCCAGGGACGAGCTGGGTTGGGGTCTGAGGGTGTCAAAGCCAGACGCAGGTCTTGGACCTTGTCCTTTGGGGCCAGGGCCCCTGGTCTCGGCTGCCTGCCCAAGCAGGACCTGCTCAGCGGGCTCCGTGGGCATTTAGGACTGTTGGCTGTCAGGAGTCGCCGTGTCCCAGCATGCTCAGCAGGACACCTGGCCTCCTCCCACCAGACACCATGGCTCTCCTGGGGCGTGACAGCCCAGAGTGTCTGCAGACATTCCAAGGTCCCTGGGGGCAGAGCAGCCCACCGAGACACACTGGTCTAAGTTAGGAGGTTCAGAGTTTTCAGGGTAAAGCACCCAGGCCTGTGGTCCCCAGGACATGGCCTGGTGGCCCAGCTCACGCAGGACCAGGGTAAGGTATAGTCTTAAGGAATCAGAAGAAAAGTCCGACCAAGCAGCTTCTCATTAGGTGACCCGGGTTCGCAGGCTCTGGTCCCACGGAGGCCTGTTGGCCATGCCTAGTCGTAAGGGAGGCCGGGAACGGGCTGGGCTGCGAGGCTGGCCGGGATGGCTAGCACTGTCCCCAGGGAGGAAGGACGATGGAGGACGGCTGGCGGTCCCTGGCCTGCTCAGCTGTGGTCCCCCCGCCGTCCTCTGCACTCTCCCGCCTGGCACCCCTCATGTGACTCACGAGGTCCTGGGGCCCTCGTGCTCCTGGCCTAGGAGGTGTGGTGCAGGACACCTTGCAGCACTGACCAGCAAGGCCTCCCACTGTACCCCGATCCAGACAGACTGCCCGCATTGTCCACTCGACTTGTGTGCCCCCCTCCAGTCCTGACGAGGGCTGGCTACACAGTAGGGCCACTCCAAACAGTGGAGTTTAAGCAAGAGAGATCTATATTTTTGTTTCTGAGAAAAGAAGCCCAAATGTAAGCGAACTTGAGCTGACGCAAAGGCCACACGCACCGTCAATGAAGGGAAAGCGAGGAACGAGAGACGAGTAAATGAGAGATGGAAGACGGAGAGCAGGCAGGGACACACGGGAGAGTTGGTCTGTCCAATAAAGGCCGTCTCTCTACAGGAGAGAGGGCAGCACGGGCTTGGGTTCTGGCACTTCCATGGGACAGGCGGGTGGCTAGGGCTGGGTTGGCGTGAGGGAGTGGTGAGCCTTTCTCAGAAACGCCCTCGGGCAGGAAAGGGACACTTTTTCCTTAAAATGGTGGCTGTCACTTAAGATGGCTAAGCAAGGACCTTATATTCCCCCATTTTTTGTTTTTTATTGGGTCCCTTAGGGACAGGTCACTCTTCTGTAACTGCTTCCTGCTGGGAAGGGGTGGCATTGGAGTCCCTCCTTTGAGGCCCGGGATGTCACCGGAATGATGACGGAGGTGGAGTGGTGGGGGACGGCTGTCCCCTGCGGCCCAGTTTTGGTGAGGGGTTGGTATTCCTGTAACAAAAGCTGGTTGATAGTTTGGTTAGAAATTTCGGGGATCTGGTCTGGATCCCTTCTAATGTCGCGGGGGCAAGCATTAGCAGAAGGCCGATGACCGGGAGAGGGTCAGGAAGGGGAGTGGCGCTGGAGAAGGGGTTTGCCACAGTGAAGGCTCTGATGGGCAGGGTTTCAAGGTGAGCACTGGGGAAAGGGAGACTGGGTCTTCCACCAGGGAAACCTGTAGCCATCACAGGCGGGGGGTCAGGAGTGAGCCCTGGTGGGTGAGGAGATCCTTCAGGTGGCGGGGAGCCGGGGTGGTGAGTGGGGCCCCAAGGTGGGCTTCTCTGACTCCTTAATGAGTAAGAGGCTGCGGCCAACATTCGTAGGCCAGGGGCCCATCCCGAACAGTAGGGTCAAGACCCTCCCATAGATAAGCCACGGGGGCAAAGGTCGGGCCCAGCATGCGTCCCCGAGGACCCCTAGAGCAGATCCCTGCTTTTCAGGCACCTGAAGGTGAGGTGGGCGTGTGAGCTCAGGGAGATGGAGAGAGGGGCTGGAGGAGGCCTGCGGAGCTGGTGAGGGGCTCTGCCACAGAGGCAAGAGGGTTCAGAGAGGGGCCCCGGCCGCATCATATAGAGGCTTAGCCAATATGGAACCCAGGCTCTGGGGAGCCCCGCCACACCCAGAAAGGGGAGAATGTCCTCCCCAGTGGAGGGGTTGGTGTGTTAGTATGAGGCCCTGTCTGTCGAGCGTCACGGCTGTGTGTGGGGCCAGGGGGAGGCCGAGGTCTGTCACCATGGCCCAGGACAGCTGTTCCTGGGATGCAGAAGCCCTAGAGCCTGGGCAGAGAGGAAGTGGAGAAGTTCACGGGTGTCCTGTTGGCTGGCCTCAAGGCGGGACTGCAGAGGAGGTCATCCACATGCTGTGGTGCCCGGGCCGAGTGAGGTGCAGGGACGCTAGGTCCTTAGCCAAGGCCTGTCGAAGGTATGAGGGCTGTCCCGGGCCCCTGGGGGGGACTGTCCCCGTCAGCTGAGTGAGTTACAGGACCCAGGGTCTGTCCGTGGGAAGGAGAAGGTGTCCTGAGGGTCAGAATGGGGGGTAGAGAAGACGGCACCTGTCAGGCGGGCACTGAGCAGTAGGAGGTCCCGGAAGGAGTGGTGGAGACAGGGGTGTAAGGGTTGGTGACCGCGGGACGGAGCTCTTGGGCCAAGCCGTAGGAATCATTAGGCCTTTTCCCTGCCAAGATGGGGGCCATAAGGGATTGAGGAGGCCTGAGGAAGCCCTTTCACAAGAGTCTTGAATGACAGGTGTAAGCCCAGGAGTTTCTGTGGGGAGAGCGGGAGCTGTGGTTGGCCAGAACAGGAGGGGGCCTTTGAGATGGATGTGAATGGGCTCAGGGTGGGAGGCCTTGGCAGGACTTGAAACATCCCGGACAGTAGGGTCCCCCTGGGAAGGGGTAAGGGGAGGCCCTGGCAGACCCAACAGGGGATGGTCCTGAGGTCAGGGTGAGGAGCAGGGCAGCGGCTGGCGAGGCTGGGTAGAAACGTCTATGAGGGGAGAAGGAAAGCGTGGTCCCCAACTTTGTGAGGATGTCCCTTCCCATAAAGGGACCAGGGCACTGTGGAATGACCGAAAAGGAGTGGGTAAAAATGAGAGAGCCAAAGCACCAACAAGCCTAGGTGTCTGTAGGGTTGGTGCATTTGCCCTCTACCCCACAATAGAGGTCACAGAACGGGGGGCAGCCCTCAGATCTCCTTGAGGACTGGAGGGGGAGCCCTGGTGCCCAGGAGGAAGGACACGGGCCCACATGAAGTATGCAGAGTCACCCTGGGCGCCCCTGGAGTGAGGGTAGTGGCCAGGTGATCGGACCTGGGCCTCGTCAGTCCCCTGCATCCAGCCCTAAGAGTCGGAAAGGGGAACCAGAATGGCTGCGGCCACTATGGGCCCGGGGACAGTTAACCGCCCCGTGTCCCTCCTGATGGCAGTTAAGACAAGGGCCAGAGGCTTGTGAGGCGTGGTACATGTGTGAGCCAGTGACCCATCTGACCACATTTAAAACAGTGTCCGGGTGTTCCCAAGGGACCCTTCCACAGGCCAGTGGAACGGGACAGATGCCCAGGCCGACGGGTGGCGCGTCTCTGCTTCGGGGCCCTCTCGTCTCTGCTGTTCTACACCTTAAAGGCCACTCCCAGAACCTCAGCTTGGGCACCTCAGTGACCTCAGTGACAGGAAACTCTGGGGGGAAAGGTAGTCACTGAAGTGCTCCCACCCGGAGTCTCAGGTCCAGGTTAGGGTTCTGTATTCAAGCCGGGGCCAGGGTCTAGAAGTGTGAGGGGGTCCATTCCTGTCCTGGAGGACTTCCTGGAGCCTTTCACGATCAGTGGCTGTGGGCTGCCTTTCTAAGCCCTGCCGTGAGGCAAGTGAGGATGGGCTTCTACCGGTCACTCGTCCAGGCGAACTAGGATCCCACCTGGGGCCCCGATCAGGAACCTCTCAGTGCCAGTCAGAGGGCCGGGGCCCGATGTGCCCCATCAGCATAATTTCTAGCTTGCTCCCCACCTGGCCTGGGCTCCTCCGCAGGAGGGTGAGGGCTAGGCAAGCTCATGTGGACGTCGTGGAAGGCCGAGGCACATGGTTGGGTCAGATACTGAGACGCTTTGAGGTTCGTGGTGGGGCCATTCAGAGTCCAAAGGCTATTGAGGCCAGATCTGAGGGCACACTGAAGCACAGGACCCAGGTGGCTTTTCTATCTGTGAAAGATGTGACAAAGGGAAATGCACAGGAACCCGGATGACCCCAGCCACCCCAGCCACCTCACGTAGGGGACACAGAGATGCGGGTTGGGCTGCGGCAGCCCGTGAGCGTGTCACAGGAGGAGAGAAGGGTGGAGGGGCGGAGGGGCGGAGGGGACGGTGGCTGCGGTGGCTTCGCCAGAAGGAGAACTGTGGTATGGCAGGGGCTCATCCTCTGGTCGAGGGAGAGAGTCCTGGGTAGGACCTTCTGTCCCTTTGGAGGCAGGCCCAGGGGAGGGGAGAACTGAGCCGACTTGTGGGGACAGCAGGAGCTGCAGAGGGAGGGCTTAGACCCAGGGAGGAGAAGTCTGAACGCGGGGATCTCTCTCCGTTTCCCAGACACTCACCATAGCCGAGAAGATCCCTGATCACACTGGATCTAGAGTGCCGCTAAGCGGCCGTTCAGCGGCCAAAGGGTATTGAGGCCAGATCTGATGGCACAAGTGGATAAGTTTTGGGGGGTGAGAGAGAGGGACCCTAGGTTAGCCAGGAGGCAGCCTGGGGGACCATGGGCGGGAATGGATGAGAAGCCACCCACGGTGACACGGGGGAGGTGAGTCGAGAGGTGGGACGTCCCCCAGTCTCTAGTGTCACCCAGTCCAGAGGATGGTCACACTCAGGGGGTCAACGTCGGGGCAGGAGCCCGTGGAGCCACCGGGGTGCCCGGCAGGGTCTACGTAGGGGGCAGAAGCCGTAGAGATGAACCCAAGGCCGAGAGGTCTCACCAGGGGCACCTCCCAATCACCCTGGGTGGTTTTTCCTCAAAACAAAAGACCCAGTGGACAGCAGGGACCCGCCGTAGCTGTGAGAGCTCAGGCTGGGGGTCCCCAACCAAAAGTCATCTCCCGGGACCTGCAGGGGGTTTAGGTCGACCAGAGACAGGGGTCTTACCTGGAATGTCCAGTGGTGGGTGCGGAGAGGGTGTCCAGCAGAAGGGAGGGCCTGGTCCCATGATGAACTCTGATCGGGGCCCAGGGACACGCAGTGACCCTCGCGAAGAGGGGAACAGGCACATCAGGGAACCCGATCCCGGGTTTCAGCACCAAAATGAAGGGAAAGCAAGGAACAAGAGACGGGTGAGTGAGAAATGGAGACGGAGGCCAGGCAGAGATCCACAGAGTTCATGGTCAGGGCTGACCCATGAAGGCCGTCTCTCCATGGGAGGGAGGGCAGCACAGGCTTGGGTTCTGGCACTGTTATGGTCAGGCTCAGGAATCAGAGCCAGACAGGACCTAATGTGGGTGGTTAGGGGTGGGGTTGGTATGAGGGTGTGGTGAGCCTTTCTCAGAAATGGCCTTGGGCAGGAAAGTGAAACTTTTTAATTAAAACGCTGGCTGTCACTTAAGATGGCCGTTCAGATGCTGAGCAAGGACTCACAGTCAGGACTCAGGCTCCTGCCAGCTCATGGCTCTTGCCTTCAAGAGCGTGTGGCCCTTCACCAGAGATTCCAAAATGGCTGCCAGAGTTCTTGCCATCACATCTTCCATCCAGGCTGCCGAGTGGAGGAAGGACCAAAGAAGAGCAACCTCTGTCCATTCCTGGACATCCCACTTGGTATTTCTACTTACTTTTCGTTGATCACATGACCACATCTAGCTGCAGTCAAGTCTGGGAGGTATCTTTTAGTTGAGCTGCAATATGACCAGGTAACGTAGGAGCTCTTCTGGGTGACCCTTGGTGCATGCATGTAATCCCAGAGACTCAGGAGGCTGAGGCAGGAGGATCACAAGTTCGAGGCCAGCCTTCACAGCTTAGGATGCTGTGTATCAAAATACAAGCTAAATAGGGCTGGGGGTGTAACTCAGTGGCAGATGGCCCTGGGTTCAATTCCCAGGACAACAATAATTAAAACAATAACAATGACAAAGTAGGAGCTGTCAGGAAGGAGGATGGCCGGTGGGCATTGGACATCAGCACTGTCTGCCACGCCCACTGCTCCTGAGCCCACAGCTTGCCCTGATGCCCCGTCCTGGGTCCACCCAGGTCCTCCCTGGGGCCATCCAGCCCAGCCCACCCAAGTTCCTGAAGCACAAGCAGAAAGAATGAGGGGTAGGTGCGACCCCCACCAGCCCCCCTCAGGACAGAAGGGACAGGAGGCTCGGTCTCACAGGGACACTGACGTGCCCTCTGCTCCCACCCGGACTCCACCGGACGCCTTGCATTTCTCGTGCCTTAACTCAAGTGTCTTCTCTAGAAGACAGGACGGAGCCGGCTCCCGGCCTTCAGGGGCTGATGGGGGATGGGGGACAGGGACTGACCTTCTGCAGCGGGACGAGGCTGTGGCCAGGAGCCTGCTGGCCAGGTTGATCTGAAGTCACAGGTGCTGGTTCTCGGTCTCGGGCACAAGAGCCAAGCCCGGGGCCAACAGCAGGCCTTCCCTCCCCACCGGCCACGTGGGGTCGTGGACAGCCAGGAGTCCCCGTGGGAGCTGAGGCCCTGGCCTGGAGGTGGGGAGACCGGGGCTGACTGGGGAGGGGCTGCCCAGCTCCCACGTGGCCAAGGGAGGGGAACCCGGCACGCTGCCCCCGTCCCGAGGCCCTGGGTTCCGGCACCCCACCCAGGCTCACCTGCAGCCAGCAGGCGCCCATCAGCCATGGCCTGGGGCCCGGCCAGCTCTGTGGGCTTCCTGCCGGCTCCTGTCCCACCCAGGAGGCCCGGACTCCTCAGCCCCCATGGGGACATCTCATCACTGAGAAGGACGTGCCAGGTGTCCGGGCTGACTGTCCTGGCCTCCCCTAGCACCTGCCGTGAAGTTTCCGATTGTGAGCTGGATGGGAACCCAGGTCCCCATGCAGCCCTGTGGGCAAGACTCTGTGCCCACCTAAAGCCCACATCACCAGCCCACTTGAGGGACGGCCTAGGCCCCAGCACGGGGCTGCAGACCTCGGGTCACCATGGCTGGCGCCCAGGGCCACAGAACAGAAGCGGGGGCAGGACGTGTAGACCGCGGGACCCAGGGATCTGTGACTCAGGCTCTCTCATGACTCTGTGCCACCTGAGTTGTGGGGTACAGGGGGCCTTTGGTGGACGTCTGGCACACACGGCACACACAGAGACATTGTCATTATGAATGACAATAATTTCAAATTTGGGGTACCTTGAGGGTTGCTGCCGTCATGGACACTGCTGGGCACCCCTGCCTGGGCAGGGGCTGGCTCCTCTTCGGAGCGGGTAGCACTGGGCTGGTGGGCATCCACATTGCCCTTCTCCACGGGCAGCCGGCGTCCCTGTGGAAGACTGGGCAGGTCCTGCAGGTGACTCAGCTCTCAGGAGCGGGCAGTGAGAAAGCCCAGGCCCAGCCCAGGACAGGCCCAGCCCCAGAGAAAGCGGAGTCCTGCCCCCTGACCCCCAGGCCACCGAGAGCCGTGAGTCCCCAGCACCCCCCTTCTGCACACTCGGCTGTCCTGCTCCGTGGAGATGTGGCCCTGGCTACTTGGCCCTGGAGGGGCCGGGCCGCACCCTACCTCATCGGGCAAGAGGACTCGGAGGTCCCGGTGGGCACCATTTCCCACCCTCTCCTGGGAAAGCGGAGGCTCGGCCGCATCAGGAGGAGGTGGACCCGGAACCCACAGCTGGTGTGCGAGGTGGACTGGGCTGGGGACTGGACCCGGAGCCCTGTGGGAGCAGACACGGGGCTGTGTCACGGGCACTGCAGGCCCCTGGACTACTGACCCACACCTGTTCCTGGGACAGTCTGGTTGACAGGACCTGTCCCTCAGGAGCACCTCTCTGGCCAGAGAAGTATACAGACTTCCTGAGGCCCAGAGGCCACAGGGCCACCGTGACCCTTGGTGCAGGCAGGGGGGCCTGGAGGAGGCAGGGATGTGGGTGCTCGGGGGCCGGCACCCCGTGCCAGTGGGGAGCGTGGAAGCTTCCAGGCCGGCCTCGCTGGGGCCACTGTGCGGCAGGGCAGGCTCACGCCGAGGGCCACTGGAGGAGGAAGGGGTGGGACGCCTGCGTTGGACGGATGGCCTTGCCGCCCCACCTGTGGGCAGACTCTGTGCTCTGGAGATGCCATGGAGACCACGGGAGCCCAGCAGGCGTGGCCAGGAGTGTTCAGGGCAGGCCGGGGCCGGGGCAGAGGCAGCCAGGACAATGACCAAGAAACGCTCTTCCTGGCTGAGGGGTGGCGTGGAGCCGCCTGGCCGGCTCGGGGCCCCCACGGGCCTGGCTCACACCACGCCGGGCGAACGGCCCCCTGAGAAGCTGGGGTCTTCCTGTCTATAAAACGGGGTGGTGAGGGCTGGGACGTAGCTCAGCTGCAGAGCGCCTGCCTCGCGTGCACAAGGCCCTGGGTTCCATCTCCAGCGTCCCAAAAACTGGGGTGATGATGCGTGTCCTGCCCCAGTGAGGTCCTGCGGGGACCTCCCTGGGCTCCAGGAGCTTGGACACTATGCCCCTCACCAAGACACCAGCCCGGCCCCGCAGCCCGGCCCCGCAGCCGGGCCCCGCCTGCTCCATCCAGGCGGAACAACCCAGTGGCCTGGTACCCTCTTCCTAGATGTGTCCCCAGCCCTCCTTCCCCAGGAGACTCCCGAGAGTCCTGCCCAGTGGAGTGGTGGGCGTCTCCTCCAGCGAGTCCTCCCAATACCCCTTCCCTCACCTTTCACCCTGCAGCCCTCCGCCTCAGCCAGGATCTCACAGGCCTCAGGAGAAGCCTCTGGGAGCCCTGGGGCTGGTGGCCAGCTCCACCATACCTGACCACCCGCTCTCCCCGGAGTCAGGCAATGCCTGAGGCATGTGTGGGAGGCACACAGTGTGGCTGCAAGGCAGGGCCACTGTGGGCTGCCCATTGCCAACCCCTGAGGGGCTCCTTTGGTGGTGGTGATGACGGGTGATGATGGTGATGATGATGGTAATGAGAATGGTCATGGTGATGACAGTGTTGGAAGCAGTGGTGACAGTGATGGTGGTGGCAGAGTTGGTGATGGTGACATGGGGATGGTGGTGATAATGATGATGGTAGTGATGGTGGTGATGGAGATGGTAGTGGTGATGGTGTTGGTGATGGTGGTGATGGAGGTGGTGGTGGTGGTGGTGTTGATGATGATAATAGTGGTAATGGAGATGGTGGTGATGGAGGTGGTAGTGGTGGTGACAAGGATGATGGTGGTGATGGAAATAGTGTTGTTATTGGTGGTGGTAGTGATGGTGGTGTTGGAGATGGTGGTGGTGGTAATGATGGTGGTGATGGAGGTGGTGGTGGTGGTGGTGGTGATGGAGGTGGTGTTGGTGATGGTGGTAGTGATGGTGGTGGTGATGGTGGTAGTGATGGTGGTGGTGATGGTGGTAGTGATGGTGGTGGTGATGGAAGTGGTGGTGGTGATGGAGGTGGTGGTGGTGGTGATGGTGATGGAGGTGGTGGTGGTGGTAGTGATGGTGGTGGTGGTGGTGGTGATGGAGGTGGTGGTGGTGGTGGTGGTGATGGTGGTGGTGTTGTTGATGATGATGATAGTGGTAATGGAGATGGTGGTGATGGA
The DNA here is from genome assembly GCF_052094955.1 of Ictidomys tridecemlineatus. NCBI lineage: Eukaryota > Metazoa > Chordata > Mammalia > Rodentia > Sciuridae > Ictidomys > Ictidomys tridecemlineatus. The sequence continues at coordinate 3,078,001 of NC_135482.1, read as the reverse complement.
GGTGGTAGTGGTGGTGATAAGGATGATGGTGGTGATGGTTGTGGTGATGGTGGTGATGGAGATAGTGTTGTTGGTGGTGGTGGTAGTGATGGTGGTGATGGAGATGGTGGTGGTGGTAATGATGGTGGTGGTGGTGGTGGTGGTGGTGGTGATGGAGGTGGTGGTGGTGGTGGTGATGGAGGTGGTGGTGGTGGTGGTGATGGAGGTGGTGGTGGTGGTAGTGATGGTGGTGGTGGTGGTGGTGATGGAGGTGGTGGTGGTGGTGGTGGTGATGGAGGTGGTGGTGGTGGTGGTGGTGGTGATGGAGGTGGTGGTGGTGGTGGTGGTGGTGATGGAGGTGGTGTTGGTGATGGTGGTAGTGATGGTGGTGGTAGTGGTAATGGAGATGCTGGTGATGGAGGTGGCAGTGGTGGTGATAAGGATGATGGTGGTGATGGTTGTGGTGGTGATGGTGATGGAGATAGTGTTGGTGGTGGTGGTGGTAGTGATGGTGGTGATGGAGATGGTGGTGGTAATGATGGTGGTGATGCTGGTGGTGATGGAGATGGTGGTATTGATGGTGGTAGTGATGGAGATGGTGGTGGTGGTGATGGTGATGGTAGTGGAATGGAGATGGTGGTGATGCATATAGTGTTGTTGTTGGTGGTGGTGATGGAGATGGTGTTGGTGGTATTGGTGGTGATGGATATGGCGTTGTTGTTGTTGGTGGTGATGGAGATGGCGGTGGTGGTGGTAATGATGGTGGTGGTGATGGTGGTGATGATGGTATTGTTGTTAGTCATACGGTCTTAGAATGAAAATGTCCATGCATACAGTTTGGAACCTCATCACATCCTTGTCCCTGGACGATGTGACTTGGGCCTCTATTTTCCATGGATTGTTAGGTGATCTCAGAGAATCTCCCAGCTCCACCCTCTCAGCTCTGGAGTCTGAGACCTCTTTTCTGTGCATGAAGGGTGGTGGTGGAGGGGAAGGACTGATTTTCTCCGCAGTGGGCTGGGTCAGGTCTGGGAACTGGCGGAGAGGCCCCACAGGAAGGGCACTTTGGAAGTCAGGCCAGGCTCCCCAGCACCCGGCGCTCTGAGGTCCTCCAAGCCTACGTGCCAGCAAGGTGCCCTAGCCAGGCTACAAGTCCCCAGAGCCCCCTGAAAAGAGTGCCTCAGCTCCCTGGAAACCCAGGGTCCACTCTAGGGGAGACCTGGTGACACTGTGCACTTCGGGTCCCCAAGAGCTCCTTTCCAGGTGCCCCACCAACCAGCCACATTTCCACCAGATGAAAACACTGAGCTCAGAGCCCAAGGCCCTCCCTTCCCGGCCCCAGGTGCCAGGCTCCAGCCACAAGACGGACAGTGACCAGCCCCTCTGGAGAGTCAGAGGTCTCTGTCTGGGGCATGCTTTCTGCCTCCGAGTCTCCACAGCTCGGCAGACAGTTCTTCGCCCCAGCCAGGCCCTGCCCTCTGGCCTTCCAAGGGTCCAGGGCCCGGGGGATCTGCCCAGTTCCGGATTCCTGCTCCATAGCCCAGACACCCCAGCATGACCACCAGAGGGTGCTGTGCCCCAGGGAAAGGCCCCTGCCAGGCCTGAGCCCCACGGTGGCCCTGGGTGCTGGAGTCCAGACTCTGGGGACAAATGAGAGGGGAAGCCATGGAACACAGGCTGGGAAAGCGAGGGCTCAGGGTCTCCAGGACCTGACCCCAGGCCCAGGGCTGTGTGACCCTGTCAAGTCCCTTGTCTCTGTCATGGTGCTGGCCTGGAAGGCTCCAGGGGGGGCTGGGTGGGGACCAGGACGTTCCTGAGTGCACCCCACCCCATACCGGGAGACTACTGTCCCCATGAGACAAGGTAGGACGAGGACTTCAGGTTTTGGTCTGATGAGGGACGAGGGGGTTAGAGCCCAGGAACCGCCAGAGGCCCAGGGTGCTGGTGGGTGGCACCGCAGAGGCCACCCCAGCCCCCAGGTGGCCAACAAGGCCGCGTGGACGGGCCTTCTGAGTGTGTCCACCTTTGGGCTTCTGTGGCGCTGCCCCAGCTGGCCTCTCCTGGCACAGAGCTGGGCCACAGGGCTGCTCGCTCCCCACGGTTCAGTCTGAGGACCCCGGCCTCCGTGCATGCCCAGGGCGCACACCCAGGCTCACCCACCCCACCATTCCTTACCACTGACTGCTGGAGCGCCCTGGCGGAGGGCGGGCGTCCCGTGGCCTTCTCCCCTTTCCACGGCTCAGGAGAACCCCGTGCTCTTCCACCAGGGAGCTCAGCGCCAGGGAGACACCCCGCGCCTCCTGCCCGCGGGGCCTGCTGGCCTGACTAGCTGGGAGCTCGCTCACCCACTGCTCCTTGGCCAGCGGGGTCCCTGTGAGGGCCTACTGTGTGCCGGGCTTTGTGCTAAGAGGTTTTGGAGATGCACAAAGAAGCACAAAATGGCCGCCTCTCCCCTCGGGGACGGTGGAGCCCAGGGCTCAGCAGGAGCCACAGCCCGTGGGAGGGGCACAGGGGTCTCAGGTGGTGTCCTGATGCCAGAGTGTGGCTGGCAGATCAGCGACCTGGCACCTGGCTGTGAGAAGCCCGGGGGCTTGCAGGTGGGGGAGCAGCCTGGGCACGGGGTGTGGTGTGTGCAAAGGCCAGGGAAGGGCGAGGTGGCCAGGCTGCCCAGCCTGAGGCCTCAGGAAGGGGCTGGGCCCGCAGCCCCCTACAGCAGGGCCAGTGCAGCACTCGGAACTGCAGGTCCAGCTGCCAGGTCCAGGGCAGGCAGTGTGGCGGGGGCTCCTGGCACCTGTGCTGACAGGCTGGCTCACCACCTGGTGCACGGGCCTGCCCAAGGTTCCTGGGACACAAAAGGGCTGCCAGGTCCTCACTCCAGCCCCTGGGAGGGGGGGGGGCCTACCAGAACTGAACCGGGATGAAGCAGCCTTGATAGACCTGGAGAAAGAGCTCTGCAGGCTGCCAGCATAACCTGTGCAAAGATCCTGGGGCAGGAAGGAGCTGGGCCCATGGCCAGCACACCCAAGAGCAAGGGCTGCCAGAGGGTGGAAAGATGTAGCTACGATTTTTCCAAGGCCCTTCCACATCTAGGCAGGGTCACAGGGTCCTGGACATTTTAAGGCTGAAAGGAATCAGTTGGACTTACACAGGAGACTCCTCCTCCAGGAATCCAGTGCCTGGGCAGTGGTTCACTCAAGGACACGCTTGTCTGCTGAGCAAAGCCCGCCTTCCTGTGTAGCTGGGGGTGGATCGCCCTGGCCCCAGGCCATTCCTCTCCGCCAGTGCATTGTCTGCCTGTCTGGCCGGAAGCAGCTGCTGCCCAGAGCAGGTGGGGCCTGAGGGGAATGCAGGGCTGCCAGGTCTGCAGGAAGCTGCCCGGCTCCGGGGCCTCTGCGCCCAGCCCAAGGCTCGCCGACAGGCCTGGCTCCCAGCACGGCCCAGGTCTGGAGTACAGAGGCTGCGCCGGGCCTCCCAGCCACCCAGCTCACCCCAGTGCCCGGGGGACCCTCAGGACCACCCAGATGCCCTCACTGCCACCTCTCAGCCCCGAGCGGGGAAGGCTGGAAGGGAGAAGAGCCGGGTCCTCTGGCTGCCACCTCCAGCCTCACTGGCCCCGCGGGGACTCGGACCCCACCCCTGGTGCAAAGAGGGGGGTGCAGAGGTCCAAGCTGGGAACCCCAAAGTGCACCCTCCTCCCCTGGCGCCTGCCCTGAGCTGGCCCTGAAGGCACGGGCACCTGAGGCTGCCCTGGGGCCATGCTCAACACCCCTCCCCCCAGGCCTGGAGGCCACATGGCACTCCCCCAGGACATCTTTGAGGAAAGGTGCCCAGGTGTCCTCTGGGGCATGGACTTCATCCGTCCGTTGCTACATTTGTACCACCTGCTGGTGTCCCTGCCAGGCCTGGTGGCCTGAGGCCATCTGCCCTCAGTGTGTCCTGAGGCCCTCGGTCCAGCCTGGCAGGGCCGCTGCATCCAGGGGGGCTGGACCCCTCTGGGTCCCGCATTCCGTGGTCACTGCGGTGGCCTGCCCTGCCTCGCCCCTCTCAGGAGCGCCCTGGCAGAGAGCTGGCCAGCCCAGCCCAGCCCTCAGAGCGGCTCCTGCCCTGCCCTGCAGAGCAAGCCCGGCCTTGGCCCAGCAGCAGCGGCCCCACCCCTCCTTCCTGTCCCCCCCCTCCTTGGCCAAGGATCTGGTTCCTAAATTCTTCTGTTACTTTTCTTCCCAAGGTGGTCTCTGCCTCGTGTTCCAGGTGTAAGTTAAACTTGAACAGGGACAGCCCTCCCTCCCTTCCTGGGCTGCCCCTGGGGTGGGGTGGGTGCCCTTGCTGGAGAGAGAGGGACCTGCACCACACCCGGCGTCGCGGGCCCTGCCCAACGCAGGAGGAGCCATTGGGTGCCCTGAATGGCCGTCCTGGAGCCTGCACCCCCAAGCGGACCTCTGTGTGCGGGCGCTGCCTCCCACAGGACCCTCTGGCTCCCATTGCTGCCTGCAAGGTGGCTCTGCAGCCCGGCTAGCAGAGCCTCTGCGCTGATGTCCCCCCAGCTCCCCTGCCACGGGCACGGGAGCCCTGCTTCACGCACTCTGTCTCCTCAGCCCGGACAGCACAAGTTCACGGGCCAGGTTCAAAGGCCTCCCAGCTCCTTGGCCCTGAAAGAGCCATTGGCCTCCCTGAGGTGGCCTCTCCTCCTCCTGCCTCCCCTGGCCCTGTGAAGACCTGAGGCAGCTCTCTGATGACCCCCAGCTGCCCTGCACAGATGGGCCCTAGGGAAGGGGACGGCTGAGGGCCAGGTAGCCGGGAAGACGAGCCAGAGCCAAGCAGGAGTGGTCAGAGCCGGGCCACGGGGTCTTCAACAGTTTCCTGCCATCTGACGCCTTCCAAGGCGCACAGACCACGGAGGAGACTGCCCGTGGGAGGCGGGGGTGAGACGGGTGAGGGATCCCGGCCCTGCAGCTGCCTCTTGGGGGGCAGGATTCCACGCCACTGTAGGGCTGGGGGGACTGGGGATCTGCAGGAGGGAGTCAGGGTCATCTGGTCCAGGAAGAGGGGCAGAAGGAGGAACAGAACAGAGAGTGGGGAGGGAAAAGTCAGACCTCGCCCTCTGCCCAGAGGTCCCCAGAAGCCAGGGAAACGGGGGAAGGGGGCTTGTGAGCTCCTCTCCCCGGGGTACAGTTAGAAGCCATCGGGTCTCAATCCCAAAGCCTCCGTCCTGAGCGGGGCCTGGGACTGAGACCATAAGGAATGCTAATGCGGATCCCTTCCCTCCTGAGCTGCCACTGAGCTGGGCTGGGCTTGGAACCCCAGACCCTCCCCTTGTCCCCACCGTGCCTGGGAACTTGGGTGGGGGCCTCAGTGACACTCTGCCAACTGCACAGCTGAGAGGACGGGAGAGGCACTCGGGGCCTGGCTGAGCCCCTGCCCTGCAGTGTGCCTGAGGCCCTCCTGGCCCCCAGGCAGCTGGGCTCCCCGTTCCTGCAGACCTGGTGGCGCCAGGAGCAGCCGAGGGTCTGGTGCTCCTGTGTGGCCGTCCCCACACCCAGCGCCCTGACTCTGCCCGGGAGAACCCCTGGCTCAGGTTCCGGGAAGGAAACGAGGCCTTGTCTGGTGACCATGAACTGCAGCCTCCCTTCAACCTGCTGTGGCCATCGACCAGGAGCCCAGCGGGGCCCGAGGCGCCTCCTCTGGCGACGGCCTTCTGAGGCCGCTCCGACTGAGCTGGCTTTCAGGAGGGAGCCCCCAGGAGAGCCCGCAGGCTTCCACGGCCCAGTCCCCAGCCCACGGAGCCCCCTCCCCTCCCTTTGAGGGGAGGGGACCAGATGCCACCCTGGGTGGGGACCTAGAAAGGGTCTGGAGCAGTGGAGGGACGGACCACAGGCTCCCGAGGCAGGAGAAGAGCTGCGGCTCTGGGCGGTCCCTCCCGTCCTGCCCTATGGGAACGTTCTAGTTGTTGGTTCTTCAGAGCCTGGCCCTCCTTCCCCTTTGTCTCCAGACCACGCTGTCCACCCTGGCAGACCCTGGGCGGCCAGCGGGCCCTGCAGGAGGCCCTGTGCTCAGCCTCTGCGGGGGTGCAGTGGGTCGGCTCTCTCCAGGTCTGCACCCGCTGCCCCTTGTGCCCCTCAGGCCAGCGGGCCCTGGAGCTTCTCCTGACCTTTGACCTTCATTAAACCCTCCGAAAATGACCCGAGCTGAGGTCACAGTCTGTTTCCCACCCTTACTGGAGAGGGTGGCCAGCTGTCCTGAGGCCCTGAGTCACCCCAGGTCCTGGCCTGAGGCTGGCCTGAGCCTCCTACTTGGTGGCTTGACCCTTCAGACTCCCACAGAAAAGTCTGCATAGAGGTGGCCACTGCCTGAGCTCCTCGGTGGGGACAGGGCTGAGTGTTTTAACTCCAGCACGACCGACCGGCCCAGTGGGGGGGCTGGCGCCAGCCAGCCAGCTGAGTCAACAGCCCTGGTCACGTTTCCAGGCCCCCTGCAGCCCTGCTGCCCTGCAGGACTGGAGGCCACTCAAGGCCAAGGGCGGGGCTGAGTCCTCTGTGGAGATGGCTCTGCTCCTGGGTCCCGGATCCGGCACCTCCCAGCACGTGACCCGAGGAGGGGCTGCCTGCCCTGGCGGCACGGAGGACCCTGCACCCCGGGGCCCAGCTCTGCGCTCTTGCTCTGGGACCTCATTCTTCCAACCGTCGAACAGGCTGGTGGCGTCCTTGGGGTAGTGGGTGTCACAGAGAGAAGGGAGCCCGGACCAGGCCCCAGGAGACTCAGGACACTGGACGTCTCAGACTGGCCCTGTGTGGGGAGCCACTGGATGTGGGAGCAGGGACCCCCGGATTTTCAGAACACCCCTCTGTGCTCACTAGAGTGGCTGAATGGATAGACGGGTTGGGGGGGGGGCTCTCCCAGGGCCTGCAGGGCCCTGGGCAGAGGGAGGCCAAGCCAGGGCCAGCATTGGACATCACAGGCTGGCTGGGCAGAGCCTGTCCTCCTCCTTCAGGCCCCTGGAGTCCAGGGATGCCACTTCCCGGGCCCAGGGATCCATGTCACAAAGCCATGAAGGGTCCCAGCCACTGCTTTGGGGAGATTTATTTTGATTTAAACCCAAACTAGTAACTTCTTGGCTCTTCAGCTCACAGCCGGCTTCTCAGGCCCCAGGCCCTCGGGGCAGCCACCTCCTGTCCAGATGCTCCTAGGCTGGACCCCAGAGACAGGTCAGGGCCCGGCAGGGAGATGCCACCAGTGATGGGCACCCAGACACCCGCTTGCACTAGGCCCCATCAGGGCAAAACTCCCCTCAACCTGGCCCTGGGTGTCGTGGACATCTGTCCAGGGGACCAAGAGATGGCCATTCCCAGAGATGGTCCTTGGGCCCCTGGGAGAACCAGCTCAGTCTTCCTGGCCTGCAGGCCTCCTACACCCACTTCACATGCCCTCTGCGGCTGCCTGCCCCCGACACTGCGTACTGTCCAGGACGCTGGGCAGTCACCCACAGGACCTGCAGCTGGGCACAGAAGCTGGCCATGGCTGTGGGCCTTGGCCTCTGATTATCAGAGCACTCTTTCCATGCCTGAGAGTTTGCTCCTGGCCCCCCAGTGGACCCACCCCATGCATGCTGTCTCTCCAAGCACATGTTCCTTCAGAGACCAAATCTCCCAGGACAGAGGGGTGGGGACAGGGGAATGATCTCAAGACTGGCTGCCCTGCTGGGCCCTCAGGTGCTGGCCTTGGAGGCCACATCTCCAGGGAAAGCGCAGGGCACCTTTCCTTGTTGGTCCCCTGGCTCCGTCACTTGGGCCCTCGATGTGCGTCGTGGGGCCCTCCCCCTGCAGGGCAGGAGCCAGGCGGGCACCACCCAGCCTAGCTGCTCACCCAAGGGGTGTCCCAAAGCGACGTCTTCCTGCTCCACCAGCTGCGCTCTTCCCAGTTCCCCTCAGGAGCCGGGGGTCTGTGTGACTCCACCCTCCCCCCAGAATAGTGATCTGCTCCCCACCCCCCAGCCTGAAGTCCCAGGTGGCTGCAGATTGGCACAGGCAGGTGACCTGGGATTCACTCCCTACAGGCCCTGCCCCGCCCTGCACTCTCCCTGCACCTCAGAATCCCCCATTATAAGGGTAGCAACAAAGGAAAACACCCCTCTTGTGTGGAAGAGTCAATAAACAAGGCCTCTGCCAGGGCTCCCACAAGAGTGCCCCAGGCGCAGGGTGCCAGGCTCCGACCCGGCCAGCATGGGTCACAGTGGCCACCAGGGGGCAGCAGAGGTGAGCTCTCTCCAGGAGCCTGGCTTTGTGCAGGGAAAGCAGGAGGGGGACTAGGAGGCCCTGCAAGGTCACTTCAGGCCAGCAGGGGAGCCTGGGCTTGGGTCTAGCTCCACTGCTACCTCCCACATGTCAGGGCCTCATCTGAGCATTCAGGGAGCGCAGGACCTGCTTAAAGCCTCGCCTCCACCGCAGAAATCCAGCCTAGGCCCAGGGAGGCTTTACCCACACAGCTGCAGCCTGGGCCCTGACCAGCGGCTCTGCAGTCTGAAGTCCCGGGTGGCTTGCAGCCCGCCTCCTGTATACCGGGACATTGCCGTCCATCCAGGGCAGGGGCTTGGCTGATACTGCACAATAAATTTGAACCAGAGTCCAGACCAGCTGGGCCTGCAGACACCCGGCCTGCCCACTCCCTAGACCACTGCTGGCCAACGCCCACAGGTCTGCACCCGTCCCAGTCCCACCAAGAGCTGGGGTCCTTCCAGGCCCAGGCTCTGCTCACCCCCGGGGAAGTGACCCTCCTCCAGCTCCCAGCACCTTTGTGAATGCCCAGAGAGGCCTCCCTATGCCGTCCCAGGTGTAGGGACGCTGCAGCCACCAGCCTCGGGGCTCTGCTTGAGGGGTGCTCTCCTCCTCCTGGGAGGTCCAGGCATCGCTGGCTCCTGTGGCCTCAGCTGCCCAGAACAGGGCTGGGGGTGCTGGGGAATGTGAGTTAGGGGAGGCCACCTCCCCTGGGAAACGTCCCCTCCAGATAGGTCCGCCACAGGTTCACCCAGTGGACGGCCCGGCCACCCTCCTCACAGCTCCCTCCTGGCTCCAGCACAGGAGGGCGGTGGCCTCAGAGCTCTTGGGTTTGTGGCCGGAAAAGACTTGTGTCGCAGGAAAATGCAGTCCGGCAGGTCTGAGCAAGCACGCTGCTGTCCCCAGGCCTGGGGCGGGCCACAGGGAACTGCCCAGGCCTGGTGAGAGGTGTGCACCCAGCCCGGTGGCAGCTCCGGGCACAGTCCGCCTGTCCCCATGTTATCAGGGCGGGCAGCTCTAGGATCAGGCCGAGGCTTGGTCCTGGCCGCTCACAGGTTCAAGGCCAGGGGATGAATGAAGGCCTTGGGTGCCCCCGGCCTCCGCCACCCAGAGGGAGGCGCTAGGTGCCTGCCCCAGGGTTCAGCTCCCCTTCTCAGCCCTCCCAGCCCTATGTGGCAGACTCTGGGCAGGCAGGGGAGGAGGCTGCAGGCAGGGGAGGAGGCCACAGGCAGCCATTTTGCAGCTGAGCTGGGGCCTGGCCAGCAGCGTTTCCCAGAGGCCTCCTCCCAGCTTGGAGCTGCATTACCTCATCGGGAAGCCATTCCGGAAGGCGCTGCAAAGCCCCTGGGAGTGGGAGTGGAGCAGAGCTTTCCAAGGGCCCTCCTGGCAGCCTCAGTGCCAGACGGAGGCAGGCGTCGGGCCTCCGGGTGTCTGCCTGCCCAGCGACTGCTGGGAGGACAGCTGGCTCTGGTCAGGGTTTCGGGGTGACCAGGCCAGGCTGCAGCAGGCTGCCCGGTGGACAGAGGCTGTGTTTCAAGAGCTAGACTGGAGCAGGGTGAGGGAAGCCAGGTGCGAGCCCATGGCAGAGGCCATACCCTGGCCCCTCGGTCCAGCCCCGGGCCACAGGAGCCCTGGACATGCACGGGCATGCGGCCATCTCCCTTCTGCCCACTGATGTAGACCAGAGGCCCAGCTGCCTGCAGCCACCCGAGCGAGCCTCCCCAGGTTTCGTGGTCAGGGTGGGGCCACTGTAGGGGCAGCAGGAGGGCTGGGGGGAGGAGAGGAGCACCCCACCCCGTAGGGGAAACAGGGGCTCCTAAGCCTGGAACCACCCTCCTGCCCAGTGCACATTCCAGAAAGACCTCCCACGACTCGGTTTCCTCGTCTACAAAATGGGGTGAATGCCCCTCGCCTCTCCAGAGAATGATTGAAAGGACCTCTGAAACCGTCTCAGAGGCCCAGGTGGACAGGTGCGGTGGGGCCAGCAGCAGCCCCTCCTGGTCACTCCGTCTTCACACTGCCTGGCCTGAGGGGCCCCTCCCAGACGACGGTCTGGTGCTCTTCCCTGAAAAACCCTTGTTTAGGGCAAGTGAGACCCTCCTTCCCCTGAACCCCACCAAATGGGTGCCCCCTGCTGACCGTCTTCCCAACCTGCTGCTTGGAGAACTCCTACTCACCCTGCAAAACTCCAGCGAGAGGTTCCCCGAGGGAGGGCCTCGCTCTCAGGACCCAGGAGCAGACTGTTCCCAGTCAGGGCCACCACACTCATGCTGTCCCTGGTACTTGCTAGATCAGAGCCTGGGGTGCACTAGAGGGCAGGGGTGTCGTTGGGGACAGAGTTTGCAGGAAGGCTGTCTGACTTAAGCCCGACCTTAGCCGTCGTAGGAGTTCAAGGAGGGAAGGAGGACATGGGGGGCTGGGGCAGCAGTTTCAAATATGGCTGCAGGTCCTTGGTCCTCTTCCCACTGAGGGGTGGACCCTGTGGCCTCCCCTCCCAAATCTGGGCAGCTTTAAGATAACTTCCACCAATGGAGTGTGGCTGAGGTGCTGCCAGAAACTCCCAGAGCCGAGCCCTGACTTCTACCCCAGGTCCAGGTCGCCAGGTGGAGAAGTCACAGCTGCCCCAGACTCGGCCTGAGGAGCCCGGGGGCCTGAGACTCCCCGACCCAGCCAGCGTGGAGCAGGGCGGCCTTTTCTCCACGGTGCCCCTAAGAATTCCTGACCCACAGAACTCCTTGTAACCAGAACAGGCCAAAGCTCCCCACTTCCTGGTGCTAACCCAGCCACACACCAGAAGCAGACCCTGCCTCCCCAGCCCCACCTGGCCTGCACTGGGGGCCTCGGGGCAGGATTGCAGCGGGTGTGCAGATGTGCAGCCTCGGCCCCGCCCCAAACTCCCGTGGACCTTTGCAGCTTGGACGACAGTGGACCCAGAGGCCTCGGGAAGAGTCCAGATCCTGTGTGGCTGTCTGTCCCTCTGCGCCACTGCATCTAACCCATGTAACAGGACACTGAACCCCTAATCTCTGTGGTCCCTCCTGGCTCCTGATCCCCTTCACTGACAGTGTGTCCCCAATGCCTCTGTGCCCACAACACTGTTCCTGGGGCCATGACCATAATCTCACCATTAAATGCTCAGCCCAGGCACTTGGTCAGCCCACAGGATGGAACCATTGGGGTTTTCTGAATGAAAGTATGAAAGAGTCCATGATGGAATGAGCACGTGAACAAAAAAGACCTCTTGCTCCACCTGTTTGCCTTGGCAGTGTCCCCCACACCCGGACGCCCTTCCCGTCCAGCAGCCCGGAGCACGCACACTCACAGGCCTCGCATAAGGGAGCTCACCACCCGAGTACAGCCTGTTTTTGGTGGCAGCTGTGACGAGGAGTTTGTCCCTGAGCCCCACAGGGAGGTGACTGGAGGAGGACAGAGGTGGAGGCAGAGGAAGGAGCCCTTGGTGCCCCTGACCCACAGCCTGCAGCGAGGGGCTGCAGAATACCCAAAGTCCTCTCTGCATCCAGCCAGGCAGGGTCCCGGGGCGGGCAGGGCCAGGGCGAGGAGTCCCCTCTGCCCAGGGCCCAGCTGGGGCAGGGCCAGTGCGCCAGCGTCTGCACAGAGTGAGAAAGCAACTGGGCGGAAAGCGGAGCCGCGCAGGACAGGTGGCCTGTGTGGTTTCCATGGCTCCGGGGCCTCTGCCTGCCCGGCTCAGCCTGGGAAAAACAAGTGGGCACTGAGCTCACACTGCCTGTGGTGCCCGGACAAAGGCCGCTGTTCAGGTGCCCGGCCGCCAGCCCGCCTCCTGCAGGCCGTTGGTTTAGACTGGGCCAGTCAGGGCTGAGCTGCCAGGCCCCAAGCCCACCCCGGGAGTCCTGGGGACAAGCTGAGGCTGGCGGAAGGAGGACACAGAGGAGGGCAAGGGTGGGCAGGACCCCAGTGCTGCCCTCAGGACTGTCCTCCAGCCCCGCCCAGCCTTCCAGGGCACTGAAGACTGAAGTTTTCCCATCTGTCTCGGTGAGGAGCCAGCAGCGAGGGTCAGCAGCGGCCGCGCAAGGTGGCCTCCCACCCTCAAGGGGCACCCAAAGGGCAGGCCAGGTGGGAAGTGCATTTTTGCTGCCCCTGTGGACAGACGTGCCCACACAAGAGGCAGCCCTCACCCCAAGACCCCGAGCAGGCAGGAGCTCTCAGAGGTCTGTGCCCGGGATCAGTGCTTGGCCGCGGTGGCTGCTCTCCTGGAGCCCAGAGACTGAAGACCCTGTGTGGTCCCGGTAGGAAGCCTTCCCCAGAGAGACCCCAAGGACCCAGAAGGCATCGCTGGGGCTGCGGGGCTGGACCTTTAGGGGAAGAGGTCTCAGGATGAGGGAGGGGTGCCGCCCAGATAAGAGCTCTCAGCTCCACAGACGCCCCCTGCAGCCCCCTGTCTGTGGCCCGAAGTCCTGGGTCATGGAGGCCCTGCTTCTTCCCTTGAGGCCGGACCACCTGCCTGCGGGCAGCTTGGCTTAGGGAGCCTGTGGCTGCCCAGTGCAGCAGCAGGGCCCCAGGAAGGCCACTCCAAGGCAGACCTCATGAAAGGGAGCCACTTGGCCACCCTGGAGTCGGAGCCAGGGGCAGGGGTCAGCTCAGGGTGGGCAGAGGCAGAAGGGTGAATGCAGCAAACCTGGCTCTCAGCAGCTCGGAGCTAGAAGGGCCCCATGGCTGACCTCAGATGGACAGGATGGCCAGGCCTTCTGCTCACGTCACATCTGTCACGGGAAGGGGTTGACCAGGAACTCATGATCCCAGGCCAGGCCAGCCTCTGCAGTTTGAGACCAACTCTGAGGGGCCACAGCCAGGGCTGTGGGCAGGAGGGCGAGCCCTGGTGGATGGAGACGCGCAGTACCTCAGGCAGGCACTGCCATGGCCCTGTGTCCCCTCACTGCCCCGGGTTGTCCCAGGGCCTCACACTCAGCCTCCTATGACAGAGCTCAGCACCTTCCCCAGACGCCTTCCGCCTCCTGTGCCCAGCCTGGCCTGTCCTCGTCCCATTCCCACACTCTGCCTGGGGCCAGCCATGGTGCCTAGCGCCTCTTGTGGGATTCCTGCCACCCACGTGGCCACAGCCTCCACTGTGTGTCCAGAGTGACCCCAACACTGTCCTGTGGTCACCTCTACCCCCGCCCAAGGCCATGGCCCGTGGAGCCGTGGGTCTTAGGCAGGTCTCCTGGGACCCAGCAGGACCCCAGTGCACATGGGACCAGGGGAGTGAGCACCCAGGAGAGCCAGGGCTGGGGCATCTGCGAGGAGCTTAGAAAACGGCCTCCAACTCTGGAAGGAGGAAAAGCCCCACCGCCTTCAGGGCGGAGTAAGAACCACTGGGGACACTCCCAGGAAGGCACTCCTGCAACCCAGGCTCCCAGAACCCCGAAGGACCTTGTCCATCTCCCAGGGCCACAGTCGTCTGCCTTCCTGGTGTCTCAGCGGACACCCGCAGCCCTGGCTGCCCAGCAGAGCTCTGTGTTGGAACGTACTCACACCGCCTTCCAGCGCCTTCCAGCGCCTTCCCAAGGGCTCCACAGCCCATCAGGTGGTCACGAGGATGGGGGCCAGTCCCGGGGCCTCAGCAAGTTGCTCTGCAGAGCCTGCCAGGCCCCTAGCCACGCGCTCCCCTCCCCTTCCCACCAGCTCCCTGGGCTGTCCACCTCCTTCCTGGGCACCGCTTTCCGTCCCCCAGACCTCTGCCGCGGCCCCGTCCCTCCACCTCCTCAGCCTCCCCTCTCCCTCTCAAGGGAAAAACTCCTTGGCACCCACCCACCTCCAGACCCTGCCACCACCCCTGCCAGACACATCTGCCTGGTGGTCCCCAACGGTTCTCAGCCTGCTTCGGTCTGGGGGTGACGTCACTCACCACCATGGCCCCACTCAAGGCCAGCCACGAGCTCCAGCTGGCCGAAGCCAGGGGCCAACTCGGACTCCGTGCCGCACAGTCCCGCCTCCCTGTCCACCCTTCTCACGCTGTCCCTGTCCTGCTTCTCTCTTTGTTGACCCGGCTACTCCCAGACTTCAAAGGCCCCAGAGCACCCAGTTTGCATCAACAACCTCAGCCCGGCCAGCCCAAGCCCCAAGTCCCTTCTGGTGGTTCCTCGGTCCAGCTGAGCCCCAGAAGTGCTGCGTGGGAGGGCCACAGTCTCCTACAGGAGGCCTGGGCTGAGCTGCCTTAAGATGCCGAGTCTCCCTCCGGCAGCTTCTGTTGGGTCTGTGTCCACTCGGGACAGGCCTCCAGCCTCCTGGGGCTAGAAAACCCGTCACTCTCCTGGGATCAAGAACGTGTCCTGGGATGTCCCAGCCTACCCCTGAGAGCGCTTCTGGGGCCCGAGCCAGGGCACAAGCTACTTCTGACCTCTGGCTTGGTGACGTGGGAACCCTGAACTTCTACAGGCCTTGGGGCAGGGTCCAAGGGCAGCACCCAGGGATGTCACCCCCAGACCCCACCAGATGCCCCAAGTCATCTGCATCCCTCCATGCATTATTTCTGTCACCAATAAGGATCTGCCACCACCCCCACCACTAGAGGCCCAGAGGGTCTTTCTCTCTGAGGATATTCAGACCTCACAATAAGCCTGACCCGGTCAGTCCTCTGAGACTCGGGCAGGGACCACAGTTTCCGGCCAGTGGAAACCACCGTGGGTGAAAATGCTGCGTGGTTTCCATTTCACTTTCTTGGATTAAATGAGGTTATTTCTTCTCTGCTTAAAAACTTTGCTGTGTAAAGTTGGATTTTTGTCCAAGCTCCTTTTTACACATAGACGCTCCTTTTGTACTTACATATCATATATTATGAATTCAAATTCTTGTAGCAAGGAATAAAACTTAGAGGTGAAATTCTGATTTTCATGCAAACAGAAGATGAGTGCGTCTGAGGTTCTATTTTACTCGTCCATTGATGGGGGAACCGTGAGACGCTGAGCCCGCGGGAGGAGAGCTGGAAGGATGATGTGTGGGTGTCCGGGGTGCCATATGAATGTGCTCGGAGGATCGCTTGGTTTCCTACAGGCTCCGGAGGGTGCTGACAGGGATGGCCTTTCCCACAGGACAGACTGGGATTCCGTGGCTACTGGGCAAAGCTCATCCGCCCAGGGGGACAGGATCGTTGGCCTCAGGTGGGCTTTGTACGCTTCGCTTCCGCGTGGACAGAGCTGTCGCTAGCCGCAGGGGAAGACGCTCCCAGGGGACTGGAGCATTGCCCGAGGGTGTGCAGGACAGATGCCCAGTTGCTCTGCTTACGGGACCGCACTAAGCCTATTTCCAGGTTGGTGACATCTGCTCTTTGCCACCTGGATTTTTCACTCTGTCTTTTGTCCTAAGAGGTTTCAGTGCTCACGACCTTTCCATCTATATTCTGCATTTTCTGTGTCTTAGGACAGCTTTCGACCCACGTAGCAACACTCTTCTGATTCTCTTTATTATGGTTTTTGTACTGGGGATTGAACTGAGGTCTCACTTTACTACTGAGCTCCATCTCCAGCCCTTTTCACATTTTATTTTGAGAGGGGGGTCTCCCTGAATTTCTGAGTCTGGCTTCAAACATGTAATCCTCCTGCCTCAGCCTCCTGAGTCACTGGGATTACCAGCAAGCACCACAACGCCAAGCTTAATTCTTTTCTAAAAGATGTAAAGTACCGCTTTTCACACTGGAGTCTCCTGGGATCCTCCCCCACTACAGCCATCAGTCACGGCCATGACAGGTCCCTGTGAAGACCCCCCCCTTCAGGATGTCCTTCCCTGCCTTTCCATCTGCCCCCCCTGCTATTCAAGATTTTCTGGGGTAGGGGCAGACTCTTGTTCTCCCTCCAATCTCCTCCTAATTCCATTGTTTTCATATGAACTCTATGTTCTGCTTCCTTCTGGTCATTAATTTTGAATGTCAAAAGCAGATATTGTCGGTCAAAAAATGAATTATTCCCTGTTGAGCAATCTTAGTCCATCTGAAGAAAATGTGGTTTTCTCAGATAAAGGGATAAACCGTGGGATGGACAAGGGAGGTGTTCCCTGCGCAGTCTGTTGGGGGCTCTCTGTTCTCCTTTGGTGTCTGCACACCAACCTGCACCCATCACCACTTTGATGGCTGAACACACCTCACCTTGCCCTAGTAGAGCAAGTTCCTGCCATCTTCCCTTCTGCTTTGAAATGGTCTTCCTATTATGGGACATTTCCATTCTGATGTGAATTCTAGAATTACCATAAATTTTTTACATATTTCTTGAGAGATTTGGTGCCAAGTTCCGTGTAGGTTTCATCACTACTGGAAATGGGACATTTAACTTTGTTACACCCTCTGACTTGAGACTACTAGTAAATAGGGACATGGCTTATTACCGACAGAATCTGAGGTCACCTGAAGAATCTTCTTGTAGGAAGTAGCTGTCTTGACTCGAGAATTTTTTCCTTTCTCCGATGCTCTGAAGTTCCATCATGATGTGTCTTGGTGTGGAATGTTGCGATCCCGATTTTCGTCATTCCGTTTCTCCTGTTTGGCCTTTGCTGAGTTTTTCTAATCTGAGGACTGTAGTTTCCTTCAGTTCTATGAGATTTCTTTTAACGTATCACTAAATATCATTCCCTCCACTTCCCACTCATAACTATCCTGGAGACTCAGCTAGAGACGATGCCAGGGTTTCTCCTTCCTCTTGGTGAAAACGCAATTTGTTGTGTCATAATTCCACTTTATGGAATAACTTATTTTTTTCTCCAAACATTTGGAGACTTTCCCCTCGTTTTTGGCTTTCAGAAATTTGTCTATGATTTGCCTAGGAGGGATTTTAATTGTGTTGAGCCTACTTGGGGTTTCCTGAGATTCTTGGGTCCATAAATTAATATTGAGAAATTTTCACCCTATTTTATTAAAAGAATTTTTTTTTCACCTTGTGTGTGTCTCTCTCTCTTCTCCTTCTGGGACTCCAATCACATGTACTTAGACCACTCGAAATCAACAAATCTCCAAAGCCTCGCTTTTGCCGAGGCTGGCTTTGAACTCGCCATCCTCCTGTCTCGGGCTTCTGAGTCGCTGGGGCTACGGGTGTGCTCAAGCACCATGTCTGGCTCAAAGCTCTCTTTTTCTCCAGTCTCATTTCTCTGCTTTCTTTGGGTCCAATGTACATGCTTTTGGTAAACTTTTTACAACTTTTCTGGAGGTTTATCTTTAAGTTTACCATCCTTTCTTCCGTCCTTTACAGATATGGAACCCATTGAGTAAATTCTTAAAGTTTCATTATTGGCCTTTTCAGGTCAAGAATCTCTATTAACCTATGAAGATTCGCTGTCTTTTCATTATTGAAATCACCTTTTCTTTTAATTCCTTGACCAAATCTTCATAGGAATATATTTTTTCACATTATTTGAAAGATTGACAAGAGCGGCTTTGGAGACTGTGACTTGCTAAGTCTAAATCCAAGCCCACTCGGAATTCCCATCTGCCGACTTCTTCGTGAGGTACGACTGTTTCTCTGCCCTGGAATTTTTAGTTGAAAACTGAGTATTATAGATGCTACATGGTAAAGGAGCTAGTCCAGGAAGACCTGCCGGGGCCAGAGCACACAAAGGCTGGCTTTGGCAGGAGGAGGGGACTGAAGCCCGCGTTCGCCAGAACCTTGGCATTGCCATCTCCCCTTCCCAGGGCAGTCTGTCCTCACTGTCACCTTGCAAATCCTCTCTTACCAGGTACATTTGGCTGAAGAACCACCCTTACAGGTGGCACACACCTGTAATCCGGCAGCTCCAGGGGCTGGGGCAGGAGGATCGAAAGTTCCAAGCCAGTCTCAGAAACTTAGCAAGGCACTAAGCAACTCAGTGAGACCTTGTTTCTAAACAAAATACAGAACATGCTGGATATGTGGCTCAGTGGTCAAGTGCCCCCTGGGTTCAATCCCTGGCACACACACAAAAAAGCAAAAGCAAAACAAAAACAACAACAACAACAACAACAACAAAAACCCAACAACAACAAAAACCACCCGCTTAGGGAAGTCTTCCCGATCCTCCTCCTGACCTGGTTAAGGGCCCTTGTTAAACACATTTATAAGTTCTTTCTCCAACTGCAATCATCACACACTTGTTTATATACTTGTTTTTAATGTACATTACTCCACTACACTGAAAGGGAAATAAGGGTAGGAAGAGGCCATGGCTCTGACCACACTCCTGGCACACCAAGAGCTCGGCAAATACTTGTTTAATGAATTCACGTTGCCCACTTTGGCTGGAGGACATTCCCCCAATTTGATGTCTCAGGAGCAACAGATAAGAATGTTCACCCCCGATCCCTCGCCGGGACTTCGAATCTTTGGTACATACTTTTGGTGATCTTTTTACAAGCTTTTCCAGTCGAATAGCTAAAATTTTTATCTTAGTTTGATTCAAGAACTTTGCATTCTTGGAAATCAGATCTTTGTCAGAGATATATTGGTAATTTTAATTTTCTCTTCTGGGAAATTTCTTCCCCATGGCCTTTGAAATTATCTAAGAGCATTGATTTGCTAGGGTGATTTGTATGTTTTAAATTAGAACTATTTCATCTGAAATATAATTTTTCCCAGAGAATCGTTTGTCTTTTGACTCTACTTATAACTGCTCCCTCCCAACATGGGAAAACATTTATTTTCTTCTTTTATCTCCTGTAAGGGCCCTGATGTGAGTGTCACTGCTTAGGAAGGTATTATCTCTGTCTCAAAATCCTGTAAATATTTATCTATATTTTCCAACAGGATATCTACAGTTTTATATTTTGAACCTTAAGATTCTTAATGAATCTCAAGTTTATTTTGGTGCAAAAAGAGACCCGTAGATGTGATTTCATGTCATTTTATAATGGCTCTCTAACACAGCCCTGTGTGTGCCTCACCGTCATCTCCTTCTCAGTTTCCTCTTCTGCCTGTTGATCCACCTGTTTCAGTCACAGCCCAATAACGTTTCTGATAAGGTTTGCTGTGTCAATCATTTACTGATACCAAATCCCTTTAAATTAAGGCATACTTGCTTTGTTTGGCTACTACTTACTGAGTTCCCACTTTGAACCTGGCACTGTTCTAGGTGCTGGGGGTCCGGCAATGAGCAAGACAGACCAAGTCCTCTTTACGTGGAACTGGCATTCCATTCAGATGCCCATTGCTCATCCCTTCAGAGTCTGGTGACCAGTGTGTGGCTAGTTCCATCAACCAAAGGGCAGGAGATGGACTCCCATGTGTGGTACTGAGTGCCCCATGCAAGTGCAAAGACCCAGGAGCCACAGGGGCACTTAGGCCCAGGAGGGGGGATTGCCTGCTGCTCTTGCCAGCCCCACATCCTTGGGCTTTGTTTAATTTGGGTTCCCACAAGGGATCCTTCTAGCAGGGGCAAACTAGAGAGTCCACTCATCTGTAGGCCTCCACTCCATCTTGATAATTTGGGCTTACTTGTGCCAGCGGACCAAGAGGCAAGGAAATGGAATCGCCACACTGGCAGGGTAACGGACCTTGATCCCCAAGGAAAGCTAGGCATGGGACCAGGGAGGAGCCAGTCTCAGGACCAGGGGCTCTGCTGCTGTGCCCCTAGGTGCCTCCAAGATGACAGTAGCCATGGGCAGGGGATGGCGGCAAGCAGAGCTGGCGAGGACAGCACAACTAGGGCTCCGTCCCTCCCAGATGAAGGGCTAGGACCTCGCAGCCCAACGAGCAGACCCCTGGGAATGCTCATCTGGAGCTGTGAGGGGGGCGGAGGTCATGAGTGTCCACCGTGGCCTCAGTTCAGCGGCCATGGTGATGAACATTCTTGTTCTGAGAACTTGTGGAGCTTGCTGCTGACTGCCACCCTCCAGGAGACTGTGCAGCACATCACACTTCATCAAAGGCTCAAGCGGCTATGAGCCATGTGCCACCTGGACCATGTGGACACCCGCGCATCACGTCAGGGTCCTCAACCCAACCGCGACCACTGCCACCACAGCCCATTGGCCCATGGCTTTGGCCACTCAGGACAGATACAACCAGATAGCACCTCGCCTTGGGCCCAGCCGGTGGTCTCTTGCTTCCTGTTCTGGAGCTTGTCTGAAGAGGAGGCTTGGATACCCGGTAGACGCTGTGTACTCACACTCTTACTCACCCAGCCTGGGGATGCAGGGGAGTCGACATCCACGGAGCTGATGTCTACCATGAGTGGGATGGATGAAGCCATCGATGCCCCCTTCATAAGACAGCCCAGAAGTTCCCAGAGGCTCAAGGGTGAGTGTTCTGTAGCAGTGACTGGCCTGATGAAGCATCTTGATGGGTTTTCCTTGGAATTTCATACCCAGTTGAGATGTCCGTGGGTGCCTCTTTGCCTCAAACTCTGCAGATGAGGAAACTGAAGCAGGCACGTGCCACTGTGGAAAGATGGACGGATTTAATCAAGACGGTAAGTATTATGAGGAACTAATACAGATGACATGCTAGGGTGTGCCTCTAGATCTGCGTTGTCCCATATGGTAGCCGTTAGCCCCTGTGACAATTTAAGTGTAAATGTGAATTAAATCAGGCTTAAAATTCAGCTCCTTGGTTGTACTATTCACATTTCAAGTGATCAATAGTCACATGGTGCTAGTTGCTGAGGGCCATTGCCAAGTAGGAATGATGCATCGAAATCCTTGCCAGCGTACCCCATGTTAAATGGACTTGCCTTGGAAATTTGCTGTGACCTTGCATGTGTGTTTGAGAAAGGTGACCCTGCTCAATGACCAGGGTGGATCCAGGATTAGGGTGTATCCTGCAGGTTTTAGGAAGTATCCGGGTTTAAGACAATTTGGGTTCAGGGCGTTCCGGTTTAAGATAGTCCGGGTTTAGGGAAGTTGCAGGTTGAAGGTTATTCCTGCTGGGAGTAGGGCGTGCCTGCTGCCTGAGTTCCCGCTGAGTTCTCCTGGAGAAAAAGTATTTGGGACGTGAATTGTGCGGGAGATTGGGGATTGCCCCAGAACGTGTTTGTAGACGGCCGGTGTGAGTTCGGGAATAAAGAATTGCTGTTTGAACCTACAAAGCTGTGTGGTGGCTCGTGGTTCAGTGCCAGCCAAGACACTGGCATTTGGTGGCCCGTATGGGAACGTCTGAAACTGGGAGGTGAGTAAAATTGTTCGCCCCTGAGGGAAGGCGAGAGAATGGGTGACCATTTCAAAAAACAATGTGTTCTTGTTTTGATTTATTTCGGTTTTGTTTCAAGCTGCCTATCCCTAGAAATTTCTCAGGCAAACTGGGAAAAATGGTTGGCTCAAGGTTTGAAGTTTGTTAGCCCCGAGAAAGAGAAAATTGATACAGCGAATTTTTATTCAGTTTTTGTTTCATTCAGTTGCGGTTTTGTTTTGTGTTATCTTATTGGGTTGCGTTATCTTTATAGAAGATTAGAAATTAGTAAAAGAGAAACCGAAAAGGTGTTAAGTAAATTGTTAGAGATTCAGACCATGGAGAAAGACATTTTAGATCAAGCAAAAGAGAAGGTCTCTCGAGCTAGTCAGAGAGAGGAAGAAAGGTCACCTTTTGGGGCAGGACAGATACAGAAGGTTTGGATATCACAGAAAGTCTTATTGGGCAGTGGACTTATTGTTCTGGACTGCTTGGCAACCCCCGATACTTTGCACTGGATTATAAATGCCCAAATAACAGAGTCCATATCTGTCCAGTTTTACTCTTCAGATCCAGCAAGTAGCACAGATCTCAGCACAGAGGCAGATATTGGTGCTGTTCACAGAAAGAAGGAAGGGAGGGAGAGATGGGGCAGGGTGCGTGCCAAGTAAGGGCTACGGCTGACAGCGCTTCCTGCGTGCCTGGCACCATCCTAGGCCCTCCCCTCGCAGCGCCTGCTGGGTTCTCCCCACCCTATGGCTGTTATCTGACTTCACAGAGGAGAAAAGAGGCCAGAGAAGTGAAGCAGCTTGTCCAGGGCATTCAGCCAGGGTCAAGCCCAGCAGATCACGCAGGCTCTTAGCCCTGCACTACCCAGAACAAGAGTAGAAGGGGGCCGGGCGGCTGGAGCTGTGTGTCCACACTTCCTGCCCTCTTTCTGGACCTGAGAGGCTCTGAGGACTTGCCATTGCCCTGGGCCAGCCCACACCAAGATCCAGCTCCAGGGTGGCGGCTGCTGATGGGGGAAGTCATTCTGCTGCCCGCAGAGGTCTCTCGGTGGATTCCACGGGCGCCCCACCCTTGATGTCAGCAGCACCAACATGTCCTTGTTAACTGCCCCCGGTTGACACAGCCTGGTTCCTCTGCATGGGATCTACAAGGTCCCCCACGCCCCAGGTGCTTGCAAGGAGCCAGGGTGGAAAATATGACTCGCTTCTTCCAGGAGCGTGGGATGGCGTTTCCATTGCGGATTTCCAAGGAATCCAGTGAAGTAGTGGAAAGACCTAGGGGGCGGGGCTTGGTCCTCCCCTGGCCCACTCTGGCCTTGGCCCCGCCCACCAGGGCCACGGTCTCCCTCTCCTCTGCTGGGAACCAGGGGCCCTGGGAGCAGGCCCCGGTCCAGCTCTGCCTCACCAAGCTGCCCAGGTGTTAGTCTCAGTGTTCTGGAGCTGGGGCCTTCTGAGAAACGGAGGCACCACGAAGACCCCCTTCAAACCCGGATTCTTGCAATCAGGTCATAAAGATTTCAGACATGTCATTCAGAGGAGCAGGAAACTGTTTATTGAAGGAATAAGGAAAAGGGAAAGGGGACACTCTCAAGGGAGAGAGCAGGTCCTCTCAGAGAAGGACAATGTGCCTCTCCTGCACCCCAGTTTTACTGGAGATCCCAGAGAAGTTTCCAGACAGTCCTTCCCTCTTGACTTTTGACTGACAGCAAGTCCCCACCGTCATGGCAACTCTAGATCCCCTTGACCCCTGCTGACTGGTTCTAACTGGATTCTTAACCATAGATTCTTACAGCTTTCATGGTTTAGGAGAAACTATCCTTATCTCCCAGAATGTTGAGATTTGGTCACAAAAGTCTCCTCCTTCAGGGTAACTCAAGTTCCTTTTATCAACATTATTTGGGGCCTGCTTTTCTCCTGCAGTGAAAGGTAGTTTGCTGAGGAATGTGACGTATCCTGTCCAATGAGGCCAGGTAGGGCTGCAGGTAAATTGCTTCTTGGAAGCAAGAGTGGAGGGAGTGAGCCCAGTGGGCCCATTTTATAGAATTATTCTCTTAACCGCACGTTCCCACCATTCATATCTGTCTGCTCACTAAGGAGGAAGTGGCAAGGCACCTGCAGGGCTGGGAAGTCTGACTCTGCTGTGGCTCTGTGTCCTATCACAGTGTGTCCAATTTAAATGAATGGAACCTGCTAGAATCACCTGGTGTAGAAGCACCAGGGGAAGCCTCCACCCTGGCCATTTGCTTGCTGTTTCTTGTCTAGCTGGTCACATGACCGAGTCAGTCTCTGGGCTGGTAAGGGCAGATGCTGCAGTGCCCACGTCTGGGCCTGGCACAACCTTCTGAGCTCACTATAGCAACTCCTGGTCAGGCCCTGTCTTTTCTCTTTGAACAGCACTTGTGGGATTGAGACGACTCTGTGGACAAGCTGTGGTCCCTATAATGGGGAACCCTGGTGGCAGGAGCCATGGCACAACCACAGAGACCAATCCTGTGCAGCCTCTAAAGGGGACATTGGTGAAGGGGGTTACTAACAAGTGTTAGACCCTTTGAAAAAGTGGAGATGCTGGCCTGCGTTCACCTCAAGAAGACAGGCGGTGGGCGCGTCCCAGGGGGCGTAGCTCGCTCAGGGTAAGGCAGGGATCTGGGCAGCCTTAATTTTGTTACTGATGATCAAAGGACTTAAAAATCAATCTAACGTGGGACAGGAAGGGCAGGAGGGAGGGAGGGGCATGCACCTAGAGGCTGAAATCCCTTGGACCCCCGCATCCAAGGAAGGTGCGCCGGAGCGCGGTGCGCTGAGCGCGAGGAGGGTGAGCCGAGACCCCGCACCGCCACGTGCACACGCACACGCGCACGCGCGTGCACACTCGCCGTGCACCACGCCTGCGGCTCGGCATTGGCATTCCGCGCCGCGCCGCCGGTGCGTGCCCGCGTCGTTCCCAGCCCGCGGCGCGGAGCGGGGACAGTGGCGCATTGTTCGCCGGGACACCCCGGGCGGCGCAGCGCCCTCGGGGCTTGGCGCAGCCCCGCCGCGATTTGCATGCGCTCCAGTCACAAAGGTTCAAGGTCAGGAGCGCGGGGCGGCCAAGCCCCGCCCGGCCCAGGCGCTATTCTTCGCCCCGGCGGCGGGAACTCCTCTCCGCCCGCGCCCGGCCGCCCCTGCGCGTGAATGGCCGAGCGCCGCCGCCGTCTGAGGCGCTTTGTGTCTCGGCCCGGACAGCTGGGCCCGCGGAGGACGTGCCAGCTCGGCCGGCGGCGCCCCCGCGCCAGCGCCCCTCGCCCATGCTAATCAGCCTGGCAGCGCGACTGGGCGGGCGGCCCGGCCCGGAGCCCCTAGCGTCCCCTGCCAGGGCCCCTCCCACTGCTGCCAGGAGCCCCCCACAACTCTCGCCGCCAGGTGCCCTCCACCCCACCCCACCTCCAGCCTCCTGCAGGAGCCCTCTCCAGCTGCCAAGAGTGCTCCGTGGCCCGTGAGAACGGCGGACCCACGGTGCGGGACAGGGAAGAGGTTGGGCAGGGAGCCCCAGGGCTCTGACTGCACTCCTGGGACCCGCGGGGGCTTCTCCAGCCTCAGTCCCCTGAACTGTGAGGCAGGCTGCCGGCGGTGGCCTCCAGAAGCACTTCTGGAACTGGCTGTGTCTCCCAGCAGCCGCCTCCAGCCTGGTGACCCAGACACAAGGATACACCTGGGCTTGTCGTGGAGATGCGTTGACACAGCCTTTAGCGCTGGGAGCTATTCTCTGATCGCACCGCAGGGTCTTAACCCCGCCCACCCTGGTCACTCAAGTCAGGGTCACCTAACCTGGGCTTCCTTCTCAGGCAGGAACCTCTGAATTCCCACGGTACAGTAGCACTCAGGATATATTAATTAATTTCATAATTGGAGAAGCGGGTGCTAGCCACGGTGGCTTATTCTGTGGGCAATGGGGACAGGCCACTGTCTTTGGCATTACCAGTGATTGGAAAGAGACTCAGCCAGGAAGCAGGCCTTTCTTGGGAGGGCCCCACTGAGCCTCTGGGCTCCACTGTGTCCCAGGAATGTCCCCAATCCTGAGCCTCTGGAGAGGCCAGGAGCTGTGTTTCTGTACTAGCTGCAAACCAGCACCTGGTACCCCACCAAGGTGTCCAACAGGAGGTGTAGAGGCAAGGGATGCACGCCAGGCTCTAAGCAGGAAGTAGTGACCAGTGACTTTCCCTAGCAACCTCAGGAAGGAGAATGTAGACAGCAGTTCTTGGACATCTGGAATTCACAGGCTGGTCAAATTTCAAAGAAAAGATTGCAGACCTACAGAAAATTGCCAAATCTTATTTTTCCACATTAGGCTTTAGGAAATTAATTTTCTTTTCTTTTCATTCTTTTTTCTTTTTCTTTCTTTCTTTCTTTCTTTCTTTCTTTCTTTCTTTCTTTCTTTCTTTCTTTCTTATTTGTGTGTATGTGTGTGTGTGAGTGTGTGTGTGTGTGTGTGTGTGTGTGTGTGTGTACCAGGGATTGAATCCACTGTGTGGTGGGCAAGTACCATTGAGCTCTGGCCACCCACAAGGAGGAGATGCATGGCCGGTGCCAGTTGAGAGCCTGCACAGAGGCTTATAGAATGTTCTACAGGAACCTCATCCTCCCTTCCAAGGACAGGCTGCGCTGTGCATGTTTTGCTGATGAGGATGGTGGGCACCATCAGGAATTGTAATGAAATCCTGTGCCCAGCCTCACCGAGGGCAGCTCAGCATGAAGAGAGACCTGAGGCCCAGAGAGAGCGAGGCAACTCTCACAAGGTCATACAGCCAATTAATGGCAAGGAGACGCAGGGAAGCAATTTCTCTTGGCGACATGCATTTGTATCTCATTCCAGCTTCCTTTTGCCTTCTAATCCCTCTTGTCAAGGGTGAAGTTGAAGCTGCCCTGTCTGCACCCGTTGGTGTGAACTAGCCTCTGACTGGCATTGCTCCGCTCCTCAATGCTCAGCAGCTTGCTCTGACTACCGTCCTGGACTTGCTCCTCATGATACAGCGACTCGACACCCTCTTGGGGCCTTGAGGAGACTGAGGCACAGTCCTTACTCTCAGGCAACTCAAGCCCAATGAGGCTCAAGACAAAGACGTGGACCTTGTACCAGAAGGCAGGTAGATCCAGCACCTGGGCAACAGCTCTTCAGCGCTGAGGGATCCATCCTGGAGAGCTTCCCAGAGGAGGTGGTGCTGAGCCAGCAGCCACAGCAGCTGTTTTTCCCAGGAGGAATAAATAGAGGAGCAGCTCTGAGCTTCCCCTTCAGAGGGACCAGCATGCAGGAGAAGGCAGGCAGCTCTCTCTGGCCTGAGGATGGTGTGTTGGGGATAGTTGGTGGCCAACCCTGGGGAATGGTGGGAGGAGGAAGGCTGGAGGGAGCCGGGGCCAACCTGCTGCCGTGCCCACTGTTAGGGAGGCCAGTGGAGGACCACTGTGGCCTGGGGGGGCTGAATGACAGGGGGTTTGGAGGGACAGAGCGCTGTGTGTCTCCATTGTGCCTGGCCTTCCTTGCTGTTGGTCAAGATGGACAGAGGGTGCCTTGGGTCAGCCCCAGATTTGGTGTAGATCCCCTGTGTCACTGGCCAAGTGTGTTGGCCACTGGAGTGTCGTGCAAGAGCCCCCTCCCTCTGGGGGTCCTGAAGGTGGGCTTTAGGGGCTGATGCTCATATGTCCTCTTCTTAGATGCATCCAACGTTGCTGCCCCTGCAACAGTGGACACTGCCCTGCAGGTGAGAGTGAAGAGCTTGTAGGCCTGGGGGAGACTGGAAGGCATTCCCCACGGCCCACGCTAGGCAGGCCCAGCCCTACAGCAAGCCAGGAGCTAGCAGCACTCAGAGGCCCCTGGGGGCACCTAGGAGTCCAGCCTTCCTCAGAGTCAGAGAACCGGGGTCCTGCAGAACTCGGAGCCCACTGTCTTGGGACTGCTCAACAAAGGGGAGAAGACAGGAGTCCACAGTGGACCAAAGGCCCCGGGCTTGGGCTCATGTCCCCACAGTTAGTTCCTGCTGCAGCAGGTCTCCCGCCAGGTAGAATAAGACACCTCTAGATAAAAAGCACTCCCACATGCTGTGGGTACTAGGCCAGTCTGTCTGCCCCCCTGAAAGGCCAACTGATAATATTCTAGAGCCTTAAAGAGCCAGCCCTCCATGGAGTCACAGAGACTCTCCCAGGTGACCTGAGGGATTTGTGAGAGGTATACAGGAGATGTTCATCCCAGCACACCTGAACATCACCTGGGTGGCCCACGGCACAGAATTGGGCAAAGAAGGTGAATGCACAACGGCTGGCTTGGCCGTCACTGAAGTATGCTGAGACACTTCATGATGGGGGGGTCTTCACCGCGTGGAACACCACTTATGGCCACAGGGATTCAGGGCGCATCATGAGTAGAAGGGGAAGCTCCACAAATGCACCCCCGTGACCCCTGTGCTTTCTCTGAGTGATGATATGCCTTGGGTATTCTCTCATGGGTGCTGTTCCATGTTTGCAAAATTATCAACAATAAGCATGTATCATGCTTGCCAAGGAAGAGTGTGTGTGTGTGCGCGCGCGCATGCATCTGCCTGCTTCAGTGGCCCAGAATAGAAGACTAAGTTCAGCTAAAAAAGTGAAACCTGACATGGCCCAATTGCCCTGAGCAGGGGTCCTTAGAAGGACCCCTGTGGGCCATCTGGGCAGGGGTAACCAAGAGGGGCATTTTACTTGTATAGACCTCATCTCATCCAGCCATTCTTGAGACCAGAGTCTAAGAAAGATCTTTTTTTTTTTCCCCAGAAATGTGTGTGTGTGTGTGTGTGTGTGTGTGTGTGTGTTAAAGCATACACACAACATCTACCCTCTCAGCAGCAACCATCACCTTATCCATCTCCACAAGGTTTTCATCATCCCAAACGGTGCAGCTGCCGTGGAAAGCTGCCTGGTGGCTCCTCAAGAAGCTAACGGAAGTGCCACGTGACCTGGGAGGTAATAATTCCCCTTCTCCTCTCTGCCCTCCACTGCGGGGTAGACCCTGCTCTACCTTCCTTTGAAGCTCACTCTTCTCATGCAAGCCGACCTGACAGCAGGTGTCCTCTACATCTGGCTGATCTCACGGTATTTTCAGGGTTTGTCTCTGTGGCAGCAGGTGTGAGAACATCATCCATCTGTGGGGGATACTTGGGCTCTTCTCATTCCTGCCTCTCCTCTGCTGAGTAACGCATCTGTGAACATGAGTGTCAGTGCTCTGCTCTCGCTTCTTGGGGAATATAGGAGCAAGTGAGACTGCTGGGTCACGCGGCAGTTCCCTCAGTTCTTGAGGAGCCACCAGGCAGCTTTCCACGGTGGCTGCACTGTCTCACGTGCCCACCAGCCACTCGCAAGGATTCCTATTTCTCCTTATCCTTGCCAACACTTGCTTCTTCTTTTGAAACAATTTGTACAGTGGTTATCTTAGTAGGTGTGAGGTGCTATTTCATGATTTTGATTTGCACTTCCCTGGTGGCCAGTGATGTTAAGCATATTTTCATGTGTTTTATTGGCCATTTGTAATCTCCTTTGAGGAATTCATACCCTTGCCCATAATTATATTGGATATTTTGTGTGAGTTTTAGTTCTACATATAATCTGAACATGAGTTCTTTTTTTGTGTGGGGGGGAATAAAGTGTTTTGTTTCAAAAAACGTGTGAAAACACTCATTTATTACTTTTTTAAATTTAGACACATGTCTTCAAAAAGATGGGTACAAAAAGTATTAGTGTTTATATTCTTTGACACAGCAATTCCACGCCAAATGAATTTTCATGGACGGGCATGATGATTTAGTTGTGAGAATATTCATCACAAAAGGAGAAAGAAAGCAAGGGAGAGATGAAATTGGCAACATCAATATTCAATACTAGGGCTGAGGTTGTGGTTCAGCTGTAGAGTGCTTGCCTAGCATATGTGAGGCACTGGGTTTGATTCTTAACACCTCATATAAGTAAATAAAATAAAGGTCTATCAACAACTAAAAAAAATCTAAAAATCCAATAAAATGAGTTAATAAAATGGGCTCCACCCAACTCAGGGCTATGGATGATAACATATAACTTGGTAGGTGGACACTCCATAAGACCTTCACTTTACAGGAATGTACGAAGACAGCTTTACAAAGGAGTATTTACTGTATGATCTCATTTTTGTTTCAAACATACATATAAAAAAGGACGCCAAAATGTCGACACTGGTAATCTTGTATGATCAGGTTAATTTTCTTCAATTTTCCAAATTGTCTACAGTAATATGTGGTTAGGCAGGCAGGAAAAAATGTTCAGTTATTTTTAAGGGATCCACAAGTGTATGTACAATGTTATCTGATTATTTTTTTTAAAAATGTACACTATTTACAAAAAAGAGGACTCCGGAGGAACCTTGGTTAGTGAGCACCGGGAAAGCGTGTCCTTTTCTTACCGGGTACTCGCCTAGCTTTTGCAAATTCTCCACTGACGGTTGTCTTAAGCTTTTAAAGACAAATATCTAATTTAAGTGAAAATCCAGGTTAAATGAGACCTCCGGTTTGCCAGCTAGCACAGGACATGCCCGGGCTCGGGTCGAGCCTGGCCGAGGCGCGAACGCGGGCTGCCGGAACCCCGCAAGCCCAACCCGGCCCGCGCCCTGGCTCCGCCCCGGCCGGCAAGACCCCACCCATGACCCGTCCCCAGCGACACGGCCCGCAGCGCCTCCGCGGAGCTTTCTGAGCAAGCCGCCCGAGGGCCCGCCCACGACCCGCCCCAGCCAGCAAGTCCCCGCCCCCAAGCGCCACCGCCCGATCGGCCACGCCCACTCGGCCGCGACTCGACTGGCGGCGGGGGAGGTCTGAAACCGCTGCCCAGAGGCCCCGCCCCCAGATCCGGCCCTGCCCCTGGGCTCCAGAGTTGCGTCCGCTCGCTCCGCCTCACCCTCGCCCGTGCTTCCGGAGCGGGCCGCGCAGAGGCCCCGCCCACTGCCTCGCGACGCCCCGCCCCTCCCAGGCGCTGCGTCCGCGCGTCGTTCCTCTCACTGACTTCCGGGGCGGGGCGGAAGTGTGGGCGGCGTGCCTGCTCCGCGGGCCCGACGCGGCCCGTCGCGGCTAGCGTGCCTCACCAGGTCGCTTGCGTGTCTGTCCCCGCCCGCCTCCAGGATACCAGGAACTGGGGACCGCGGCAGAGAGAGGGGACGGGCGAGAGATGGGGCTGTGACCCTCAAGGCGCTCCCGAGTCGTGGTCTCCGCCGTCGCCTTCCTGGGCAGGAGCGCGGTGGGCCCAGCGTCGAGGAGCGACGCAGACCCCTTTTGCTGCTGGCCGTGACTCAGCCCCAGCAGTGTGAGCTAGAGTCCGGGCGCGTGCCTCCGGGAAGGCTGAAGGCCCAGAGGTCATTGAAAACCACGTGCCGGGCAATCCTGGGCATACCCATGAACGTGTCCTGTGTTCCCCATGCCAGCACTGTCACCTACTGTCGTCATAAGGTCCCTTTCCACAGGTGAGGGGATCGAGACCAAGAGGGAGAAAAGGCACAGTTTGGGTTTGGACCCATTGAGCCGACCTGGCATCTAGAGTCTTTTCAGTGGGCATAGTTGCCTGCAGCTGTACCTTACCATAGCTTTTTGCAATTTCAACCCCAGCTGGGAGGCCCTCCTGCCCAGAGAAAGGATATCTTACCACATTATCACCAGCACTGGAGAGATTAAAATTTCAAGTGCTACCACTGAAATTGGCCATACACAGGCAGAGGCCTCAAATTTCTCTCCTACTGAATGTCTATCCCTTTAATACCATTGAAAAAAAAAAAAAAAAGGTTTAAGTGGAAACATTTTAAGTTGAGGTTCATCTGTACTTTGCCTCCTGCTCAAAGGAAGAGAAGGGTTTCCTTTGTATGGTGTCTGAGGAGAAGGCATGAAGAAGTAGCTGATCCTGAGATGGCGGGCTGTGAGATCAAGCCTACTGGGCCAGTGACCCAGGAACCGAACTATATATGAGAGAAATCCCCAATACACACATGCCCTCTGTGTCGAAGAAATCAACCCATTGTACTCTGGAGACTGCATCTCCCATCTGTACCCACCCCTCTCCCTGGGATACACCAAGGGGCATTCAGATTTCACTGGCTTTCCAGGTTGTCTATGCTGGACATTGGCAGCAGACAGCACATGGGATGCCTGGCCCAGGCCTGGGGCCCAGCACAGCCTGTCTGCAGCAGTTCGGATTTTCTAGCCTCAAATGTCCCTTGGAGAGGAAGCTGCACATTGATTTTTTTTTTTTTTTTTTTGGCTCCATATTAAAGAACAAAGCATGGGAACTGGACAGGCCTCTCTGTAAACAGAAAACACATGTTTTCCAGAGAATGGTCTCTTCCTTTCTTGTTTAATCTCCTATACACAGAGGTCTCCTCCAGGATTCCTGACACTCGGGCCAACACCCACCTTCTTCATGGGGGTAATGAAGTGTTAGTGGATCTGCTCAGCAGTGAAGTGGGCCTGGAATGTGGTCCCAGAAAGGCAGCACCTGACGGGATTCAGTGAAGGCCTGAACCATTTATGTCCCCTACGGTCATGAGAGTTGTCCTGGGTTCTACACGTACTAGCTCCCAATGAATGAGTGTTCTTTGGGGCCTGCTAACTACATAAAGGCAGAGACTTCTCTAATCTGAGGAGGCTGAGACTTCACATCTACAAATAGGTATCCTGGGACTCACTATCCACTGCTATGTGGCTTCAGGCCAGTTTTTTTTTTTTTTTTAACCTCTCTGAGCCTCAGTCTTCTCATTTGTAAAATGGAGGTGACCATATTTTGTTGTTGAGGGTTAAATAAGATAGTAGGAATGGCCTGTCAAACAACTAGGAGCTAGTTTAATAAGCAGGCAAAATCAAACTCAGTTACAGTTTCAATGCTGAGCTATTTCTGAACTCTAGAAATTTGTAGAATGGCCTGGGAGCCCTCTATACAGCCCCAGGATTCCTGTACTCTGACAAGCACCTCCTTATCCCTTGTCTTCTGCTGGGAACTTCTATCCCCAGATCAGCTGTGGCACCTCTATGGAAGCAGCCTCCATAGGGTTATCTTCTTGAACGTCCTCAGCAGCCATCTGTGCCCTTGAGGGGATATTTGATGGCCCAGACATCCTTGGGCCAAGTCTGCTGAGAGTTTTGTGGAAGTCCAGCCCAGACCTCTTGTCTAGGGGCCAGGATGTGCAGAAACCATAAAGGGGAATTCCTTGTGGATCCTGGCTCTGAGGGCCATTTGGAAGAACATGGACTAAATCATCTCCTAGGTCGCCATGGGTGTCTGGGTGTGTGTGAAACCAGAGATATTTGCATGCTCCCAGAGTTGGCAGAGAGACCAGACCAAAGCCTCATTAACACAGGTTGCCTCAGCCCACAGTTGAGTTTCTTAGGAGAAACCTTTCCTCCTGGGAAAATTCTGATAGTGCGTTGTTCAGAAGATGATGGGTTTTTGAGGCTGGGTTTTACTCCTGGCCTATCCCTGACCAGCTGTGTGACCTCTGGCAGGCCCCTGGATCAGTTTGCCATTTCCCCATCTATGAGTGCTCCAAGGGACAGGCCAAGGCCACACAAGCGAGTATCCCCAACATGTCAGCAACCCTGCTCATTAGAAAAATTTGAAAAGTAATTGGCATTCTCAAAAGTTCTATTCATAACAACCAAAAATAAACTAAAAATCAGAAACAGTTGTCCATCGCTAAATATATAAGCTTCAGCAGGCTGCAGTGGACTGTCATAAAGCAATAAAAAGGACCAAGCTCTGGGTAGACAGAAGACACCAAGGAAGTGTGCCAAGCAAGTGTTCCTGCTCCACTCTCCAGTTAAGTTAAATGAAGGTTCAACTACTCAGCAAGGACAGGACTCAGGTGGCCTGGGGAGGAGCAAGGGGGTACTAGAGGACATTATGTGGGGTGCATGTGTCCTTTCTTAATAGAGATGGTGGCCACACAATTGTATATAATTGTCAGAAGTCATCCCTGGGAGCTGGGGATGTGTCGCAGCAGTTCAGCCCTTGCCTAGCATGCAGGAAGCCCTGGGTTCCACCCAGCACCACCACCAAAAAAAAAAAATCCATGATGCAAATTAAAAGGGTCTTGCTATATGGAATTATATCTCAGTAAAATTGATTTTTAAAATTGATATTTAGCTTTTACTTTTCAAATCTAGTAGAGAATATTTAATGAAACAAAATGCTCACAATGTATCAAACAGAATGATTCTAAAATATAGTATGGTCTAACTGTTCCATAATTACATGTATACATCTGTAACCTATGGTGTGGTCTAATTATGTAAGTGTGTGTGTATACACATGAGAGTGTACACACACACACACACACACACACACACACACACACAGAATTTGGAAAATATACCAAAAGGACTTTTAGTAAAATATACCCAGTAATTACCTCATGGGTAATTTTTGTTTTCTTTTTTGTGCCTTTCTGTATTTCCAATTTTCCTTAATGAACACTTTTCTTGTTATGAACAAATTAAGTAAAACCAAGCGTATTTCTTTTTTTCCAGCTGTAGCAGGTTGGAGACATGGGCTGGGTTCCTGAACAGAACATGAAAGACACCCGGTTCCAGCGAAGGGAGGTGCCTGGCAAGGCCTCAGCAGGGAAGAGGGCCTGAGGGCGGCTCCCACCTCTCCTCTAGCTGGCTCAGTGCTGGCTCACTCTGGAGGGCTGACATGCCCTCTGGGGACTGCTGAGCTGCTGATGCTTGGAGGGGAAGGGTGGCCTGGAGGAGCATTGCTGGGGCCAGATCTTACTGTGGGTGCTGGGCCCTGCATGCCTGTCCTCTCGTGCTGCTACCCTGTACGTGGGGCTCAGAGCTCGGTTATCTTGGCCCCTGTGCCAGGGACTCTCCTTGAGGGCTGGTAGGGATGGACAGACCTACGCTGTGCCGTTCCCTGCACAATGTCACTGCCTCCTGTCCGTGGCCCTGGGTTATTGTTTGCCACCACCTGTCCCGCCAAATTTGAGGAAACTGAGGATCAGAGATGAGAAGTGGCTTGCCCAGAACCACCCTGGGCAGGATTTGACCTATATCAGGATTTCTGTTGTCTTCAACTTAAGTTCCCAGAAGCTGCAGTGTGGGGCGGGGGTTCGGGCTGTGGTTTTTCTATGTCTGACTCTATTCCTGGTTCTTGTGGGTTCAGCAGACCCACTATCCTGGCTGAGCTTCGTGGTCATGGTGCACTTCTCTGGGAACAGGCCCCTGCCTGTGTCCCCCACCCCTGCATCTCTTGCCCAAGTGGCAAGAGATACAGGGGTGGGGGAGGGAGGCCTGACTGTGGTGGTTTCATCTCTTCCCTGACTGACAGCACATTCTGCAACCACCTTGGAAATTAAAATAATAGCCTAAATATATTAAAATATATATTTTTTAAGCAAGTCCCACATGGGGGTGCTGAGGCACAGAAGGTCAAGGACACAACGTGTGGAGAATCTATCACTGGCACTTTCATATCGCAGCTGTCACAGTGTACAGTCCTGGAGAATGGGCAGCCACACACACTGAATTTACGCCTGTGTGTGGAGGCTGCACTGGCGTGGGGTCGGCTGGCGTGCTGTTGGCTGGGGTCATTGCACAGCTTGGGGGTTGCTAGCCCTGCCCAGTCTTCTGTGAGGCCTCACTTGTGTTTCCATTTAAAAACAAGTTGGGGGGGCTGGAGATGTGGCTCAGCGGTAGCGCGCTCGCCTGGCATGCGTGCGGCCCGGGTTCGATCCTCAGCACCACATACCAACAAAGATGTTGTGTCCGCCGAGAACTAAAAAATAAATACTAAAAAAATTCTCTCTCTCTCTCTCTCCTCTCTCACTCTCTCTTTAAAAAAAAATAAAATAAAATAAAATAAAAAAATAAAAACAAGTTGGGGGCCAGGGTTGTGGCTCAGTGACAGAGCGCTTGCCTAGCATACATGAGGCACTGGGTTCGATCCCTGGCACCACATAAAAACAAATAAAATAAAGGTATTGTGTCTACCTACAATAAAAAGAAAATTTTTTTAAAAATACAAGTTGGGGGTTGGGGCTGGGGCTCAGGGGTACCACACTTGCCTGGCATGTGTGAGGCACTAAGTTCGATTCTCAGCACCGCATAAAAATAAATAAAATAAAGGTTCTCACCACATAAAAATTAATAAAATAAAGGTTCTATCAACAACTAAAAAAAAGTCTTTAGAAAAACAAGTTGGGGTAAAAAAGAAATTTTTAAATGCAGTATAATTGAGTTTAATTTGAATTTAAATTTATTTTTTAAGTTCAATTTTATTTTTAACTGATAGATAAAAATTGTACATATTTATGGAGCACCATATGCTATTTCTATAATGTATACATAGTATAGTATTTAATTCAGATTAAGCATGTTTATCTCCTCAAACATTTATCATGTCTTTATGACGAAAACAAACCCCTTTTTTGCAGCTTTCTGGAACATACAGTGCACAGAGGTCATCTGCAGCCACCGTGCTGGGCAGCACATGGCGGGCGGGGCCTTGCTCCCCTGTGGTCCTTGGTCAACCTCCCTATATTTCTAGGACTGCACAGAAGCGCACTGGCCTCACTGTCTACAGGCTTTGGAGTAAAGGACATGGTGGAAACTTCTCCTTTCTTTTTCTTTCTCCAAACATTCTATAGCAGTGTGTGTTACTTTTATAATGAGAAGAGGTAAATACATTCAGGGTAAAAGTAGTGAAACTGTCTAAGCCCTCATGTCAAATGACAATCAAGGACACTGGCCTTTGCCGAGTGCCTGGTATGCACAGATCTACTGCTCTGAACACCCCGCCTGTGGGATGGTGCGCGGGTGTTTCTTGGTGGAGCCGGGGCAAAGCAGAACATTCCATCCTCCAAGCCTTAGGATTACACTGTTTTTCTTTTTCTTTCTTCCTTTTTTTTTTTTCCCCTCCAGTGCTGAGGATTTTTTTCCCAGCACTTCACACATGCTATGCAAGTGCTCCACCACTGAGCTATACCCCCAGTCCATTTTATTTTACTTTGAGACAGTCTCACTAAGTTGCTGCAATCCTCCCGTCTCAGCCTCCGGAGTTGCTGGGACAACAGGCACGCACCAATGCACCCATGTGGATTGCACTGTTTTCCTCACATCTTCCTCCCTGAAAGGTGGACATTTTCCCTGAACACAGTAATCTTCAACTGAAATATTTTTACCTCATTTACCTAGAATGTGGAATTATTTCTGTACGCAGAACTTAGTTTAAACATACTTACAAATCATAGACATTTACCTCCTCACTCTACAGCATTATTAACCAGCAGCCAAAGTCAGGATTAGCAGGCCCAGAGCAAGATGAAAATGCAGGCCCTGTACTCAAAAATGACCCAGAATTATGAGCCGGTTATAGCTGAGCATTGAGTACTGGGCCCTTCCGCAGGTGTGGTGTGGCCATGTACAAAGGAGGGGGCTCACGGTCAGGCAGCCAGCCTGGGGACAAGATAGTGATATTTTCCAATAGAACTAGGGTGGCATTCCCCTTTGAGACAAGTACACCAGTGACAAGGAGGCAGGAAGCAAAGGAGTTCAGACGTCAGGGAGACACCATGTTTCTAATGCACCTGATGTTTTATATGAAAATATAAAACAGTGTGCCCTGTTAAGTATGCCCGCAGAGAGAGCAGGCAGCTTCCCTCTCCGGGAAAGGCCAGGCCCTGAGCAAGGCGCTGCATTGAGAGGAGGGAATTCTGCCACTTCTCCACCTGGTGTTCTGCCTCAGTGGAATGTCAGTCGCTGTGCCCTGGAGTGAGTGAGGCTGGCGTCCTGAGGCCTGGGGAGGAATAGGGACAGGCTTTGCCAGGGCTGACCACCATGAAGAGCAGCCGCATCCCCCTGCCTGGGACAGGATCCTGGGTTCTGTTGGCAGGTGGATTTTCCCCCAGAGGTACCTCACAGGCCGTCCCAGCCAGCCCTGGCACCTCCTGGCATCTCCACAACCTGTGTTCTCAGGGACAGAAGTCTCGGAAGTTTCCAGATGGATGGGCAGCAAGGCCTCTTCCACGAATCACTTATAGAAGTCCAGGACAGAATCCAGAAAGAACTGAGCTTGGGCCGTCATTAGAAGGGGATCCCCATCTCGGGAAGCGGGGCTGCAGCTCCTTGAGCCACAAACCACTTCTGTGGGGGAAGAGACAGCATGGTCTTCCCTCTCGACCCCCACTTAGGCCTCCATAGCCCCCTCCATTTTTCTTTAAAAAACAAGCAGGCAGAAGCTCTGTGCTCCCAACCTGAAATAGTGCTCTGGAGGAGCAGGCCTGGGACTTTTTTCTGCATAAATGAGTCGGGGGTGGGAGGATAAATGGTAAACATAGCCAGTGAGGTGCAGAAGTGCCCCAAGCCAGCTGGCAGCTGGAGGCCCATGCCCCTCAGCACCTGGTCCATGGCCTGCAGGGCCTTGGCAGTCTCTGGGGCCTGGGCTCAGCTACTTTGTGGATTTTCAGGCCTGGGGCTACTCACCTGCTGCCCCTACCCAGGATGTGTCCCCAGGACCCTGCCCTGGAGGAGTTCAAAGCCAGGCAGAGAGAAGAGGACAGTAAATGGCAGAGAGCAACTGAGGACCTGCAGCTCAGGACGAGGCCAGAGAATCCTTCCAGCCTCACCCATCAAATATCTTCCTTGGAGGTTGGGAACAGGGACACCACACCTTTTGGAGGAGGCTGGATGGGTCTGGGCACAGGACCCGCATGGAATCCTCCTTCCTGTTCTGGGCCACAGGCTGACCTGGCACTGGAGGGCAGGAGGCAGCCACCACCCTCCCACTCTGCAGTTGGACGTGGTGTCACCTGCTGTTAGCAAGTTCTTACACCCACCCTCACTCCCAGACCCGTGGGAGTGGGCTCTCAAGTGCCAGATGCCTGCCGAGGCCACCCTGGAGAGTGACCAGAGCTTGGGGAAGGGCCATCCCACCCGCTGCAGGACATTCTTGTTTACCTCCTAAGAAAAAGACAAAACCAAAAACCCGTGTGGGTGGAATTTCAAGTTCTGGGCTTTCTCAGTGGGCTCGCTCTCCCCGCAGTCCTCTCTTCCTCCCTCTCCCGGGCCTGCTCTCTCCCTCTTTGTTGCCAAGCTCAGACGTCGCTGCTGAAACCCAGCCCAGCGTCCGCGAAGCCCGGAAACTTCCAGCTCGGCGACTGTGCACAAAGTTGGGGTGGCTAGGCCAGGGTGACAGCAGCGCCCCGGCCGGCCGCGGCGGCGACCGCGTCTGCACTCCGCTGGGGCTGCGCGCCGGACCCGGGACGGTCTGCGGGGCCGGACCTGAACTTGACCGCGAGCGCCCGCGCCGCGGGGCCTCCGGGACCACCTGGTAAGCGCTCGCCCTGGCCCTCGCCGGCTGGGCCGCGGCGGCAGCGGGAGGGGGCGTCCCGGGGGCGCTTGGGGACGCGGGGCGCGCAGCCCCGCCGTGGGCGCCCCCGGCCTTAGCGAACAAAGGCTGCGGATGGGGCAGGGACTCCTCCCGACATTTTCCTCCCCGCGGCAGGGCAGGCGCGGGTGCGCCGCCAGGGCTCTTAAAGGGGAAAGATCACGCCGGAGGCCTCTCGCTGCTTTCCTGCACATGGCCCTGCTTTGGCTGCAGGGAGGAAGGAGTGGGCACGGGTGCCACAAGCGCCCAGGTGTTAACCCGCCCTGGCCCGGCTGCCAGACACTGCGCGAACAGCCAGGGCCTGCCTGGGGTGAGGCCCCTCCATGAACTGGCCGTCCAGCTGCCTCCTCACGTTGCAACAGGAACCCGGGCCCTGGTGAACATTGCGCCTGCTCTGCCCCCACAGCCTGGTGACACCCTGCCCTACCCTGGGCGACCCTGATAGTAGAGCCTGGGGCTGCCAGCATTCTGTCTGCTCTGCTTGGGGCAGCCACAATGCCAAATGGCCATGGTGGGTGCTGGGCACACACAGCAGCTGTGCACAGGGACTGGGAGAAGAAAGAGCCCCTGCCTGCAGGGTCTGGCCCTGGGGAAAGGTGTGGGGCACTGCTGTCTCCCTCCAGCCCCTGCCAACCTGCCCAGACCCAGCCCACCCTCCAGCTGGCTTCGTTTCACCCATCTTCCTCAGCTTGCTGAGACAAGATGCCTGCCCCTGGGAGTGGCATGGTCCCTGGGGGGCACCCATGGATAGAAAGGCACCCCACTGTGAGCAGTGGCAAACCCCTAAAAGCTCCTAGATCTCTGTTCCTGCCCCAGGCCTGTAGCCCAGGGAGCCTCTGAGTTTAACCAGGGCCTGTAACCCCTTGAAGTCCACCTGGTTGTTGACCCGGTCCCCAGCCTCCCAGAGGCCATCAGTAATCTTGGCTTTCTGGGACTCCAGCGTCCTTGGTGAGAAGCTGCAGGACCTGTCGGGGAGCTCCCACGCAAGAGTAAAGGTACCTGGCCCTGGGGTCCCAGTGGGTCACTCACAGTGCCCCAGATTCTCCTGTAAGTTCTCAGACAGGGAGAAGCCAGGGGGCTCAAGGGGAGCCTGCAGGGGAAGGGGGCCATGGGCCTGCCCTAAGGGAAGGCCATGCAGCTCCGAGAGGGCAGAGCCCTTGGGCTGCCAGAGCACCAACTTCAAAAGGATATCCAGATTTGTACATGGGATGGCCCAAATCTGAAAGCTCTGCAGGACGAGGAAACACATGCTTGGATTGGCCCTGCCCCTGCCCCCAGGTTGCAAGCCCTGTGTATGGGGGAGGTGGCTAATGTTCAAAGCAGGCTTCCTAGTGACCCCAGCCCCAGCCAAGGCCTAGAGAAGAAAGCCCCAGGCATCTGGGGCGCCAGAGGGAGAGGGTGTTCTTCATCACCCAGTGCCACAGGGAAGCTGACTGTCAGGCAACCCATGCTTGCTTCTCAGAGGCCAGATTGATTTATTTCAGGAGATTTGAAGTTAAGATGAGCCCCAAATCCTCTCGAGTAGCTTCCATGTCCACTGAGGCAGTGCCTACAGGGATCAGTGTGTAAGGAAGGAAAGACAGGATGCAGAAAATGAGCCTGAACTTGAAGCTGTTTGGGGTCCCAGATGGTGAGCCCCAAGGGGTGGCTGCAGAGAGATGGGCCTGCCCCATATCAAGTATCACCTCACCTCTCTGAGCCTCAGTTTCCTCGCCTATAAAATGGGCTTAATAGGGGCTAGGGCTATAGCTCAGGGTTGGAGTGCTTGCCTAGCACATGTGAGGCACTGGGTTTGATCCTCAGCACCACATAAAAATAAACAAATAAAAGAAAGGCATTCTGTCCATCTACAACTATAAATTTTTTTAAATGGTCTTAATAGTTCTGACTCACACAGCAGGTCTTCAGGAGTCATTAGTGACTGCTATGTTCCTGGGGACCAGTGGCCCAGGCTTCTGGCTCCTGTCACAGGTCACCTGTCTCTGGGGCAGCTCAGGAATTTCTCTCTTGCATCTCAAGTCAACTCTCGTTTGCTTTCCTTTTCCTTCTCATGTTTACGTTCTTTTCCTAGCAGCCTCTCTGAGCCCCTCCCCTGTGCCTACAGCCCTTGCCCGCCGTGAGAAGCTGCTGAGTGTCCCCTGTAATGAAAGCAGCTGGGACAGTCTGTTGAATGCCACCAGAGACTGGCAGCTCCTTACCTCTCTGACAGTATTGTTGCAGAAATTGTAGGTGAAACCTCCCAGGTATCCATGAGCCTTAACTGGGAGGACCGGAAGGGAGACAGGTCCCCAGGCAGTGGCTCTGTGTCTGAGGCATATGGTTTTGCTGGGGAAACCATAATATTGTAAGAATGTCCTGAGAACTTGGTGAGGTACTGATTTCAGTCTTCAGGAAAAGAATTGCTAGTGATGGATGCTTGCTTTTAGAAAACCAGAGCCCTGTCTCCCCTTTCTGCCCACCGCCCATTCAGCAATGCCAAGGCCATGTGGGTGACCCCACCTATCTCCTAACAAGCCGGCCTCTGTCCTTGGGGACAGCAGACATGTGCTTTGGTTTTCTGGGTTTAAACCCCTCCGGCTGCCAATATCTGAAAACCCGGATAAAATATGAGAAGAAAAGGGATCACTGAAGTGACAAACAAAGGTACTGCAAAAAGTGGGCCACTGCATCCAGGAGACTGAAGAGCAAGACCCAGGCACGGAGGCCTGCAGCCTCCCCAGGCTGCCTGCAGACTTTGCAGGGCCCAGTGTAAGATGAAAATGTGTGGCCTTGTTCAAAAACGACAAGCAGGTCGAGATGATGGCAGGCAGCAGTGAGCTGCGCTCAGGCCCTCCTCGGCCTGGGGCCCAGGGTGGCAGCGTAGGTGAAAAGCCAGCCTGCCCCCTGCACCTGTTCAAGCCAAGTGCTGAGGCCAGGGAGACCTGCGTGCGTCCTCATGGCTCCTGGGAGGAGCCCTGATGGTCTTCTCCTGCTTGTGGTTCCATCGCGGAGGCCCCGTGTAACCCGGAACATTCTGAATCCTCACAAAAAAAGAAAACCATCTTTCTTTCCGTTTTTCCTTTTCTTTTTCTTTCTTCTTCTTCTTTTTTTTTTTTTTTTAGAAAACCATCTGTCAATCACCTCTGAAACCACGCTGGGCCAGCCCTGGGAACCTCGGCAGTGACCAGGAGCACATAGTGATAGTGTTTCAACGTCAGCGGCTGAGCGTCTTGTTGTGTGTGGTTGGCCTTCTGCTAGTTCTCTGACTGTTGAGCACAGACCTTTGCTTTCCTCGGAAGATCCTGTTCCCCAATTGACTCCAACCCCTGCTCGCGTTCCCCCTGGAGGGTTTCCTCAACCAACCCCTCATTACACGTGCAGAGTCCTCCCGAGCATCTTCAGTTTTCCCTTCTAGAAGCAGCACTGGAAGGACAAGTGTGCGCATTTGTTTCCTAAGGGAGAAAAACCCTGCTTTGGTGCTGCTCCTTCTGGGTATGGGAGAACTTTTAGTTCCAGAAGTTTCCTAGACTTGTCAGTGAAATCCCATTTTGCCCAAGGACTTGGGTCTTGACCCTCTTACGCAGTTCTAGGGCTGCAGCCCTGGCATCTGTAACCGGCCTCTTTGTGGATGAGGACCTGGGCTCCCCGAGCAGCAGCCCTGGCCCAGGGACCTCCATGTGGACCACAGGAGATTCTGTAAGGAGGACATGTGAGTGATCACTATGCAGATTAGCCGTTTGTCCTGCCAGACCATAGACAGGACTTGAGAGTCCATGGGTAGCAAGATGGGCTGCCTGGACCACCAAGCCTGTCAGGCTGGCGCCGGAATGAGATAGCACTTGGCATGGTGCCCACTCACAGGCTGCCCTCAGTAAATGAAGAGGACAAGGACGTGGGCAAGGGGGTGAGAACTCTGTGGAGGGGTCTGCCCACCTGCAAAGGCCCCTCAGGACAGGGATGAGGTGTGCTGGCCCCACATAGACTCCAGGCCTCCCCCAGTGCCACCCATGCCCAGGGGCTGTGTGCAGGGCTGTGTCCGTGCACCCTGCTCCCCCTGCTGAGGCATCTGGGCATGTTGGGAGGAGGGAAGGCCCACTGGAGTCCTGGGCTGCCATGGCAACCTGCTGTTGATGTACCAGCTTGAACGACGCAAATTTCTCCTTTTCTTTTTCAATATGGTGCTGGGGATGGAGCGCGGGCCTTTTTTGATGCTAAGTGTGCGCTATATCACTGAGCTGCACCTCGAGCTCTGAGAGTGTGTTTGTTAATTGCTTGTTAGTTAGGGAGGTCAGAGTCTGACGCCGTCTCTCTGAGCTCAGATCAAGGGGCCAGCAGGGCCCGCTCCCTCCCGAGGTTCCAGGTGGGATCCGTTGCCCTGCTTCTCCTGGTTCGGTGCCGCCTGCATTTGTCGGCTTTCGGCCCCCCGCAGCTTCTCACTCATCTTCTGGCCACAGCTGGGAAAGGTCTTGTGCTTTTCAGGATCCACGTGGTTATGAGGTCACCCCCTGAAGGGTGAGGGAAATGGAGACCTCAGCCCTGCTCACAGGCCAGGCCCAGGGTCCTCCAACAGATGCCCACCCTCCTTTCCCACCTGGGGTGGAGGGTCTCCACCTGGAGGGGCCCCCGCTTGAAGACTACCCCGGCTCAGTGACAGGAGAAGGGAGGGAGGAGGGAGCGGCTGCCTGGGCAGGACCTCTGCATGTTTGGTGCTGCTGGCCTGGGCCTCCTTCTCCTCCTCCCCAGACCCCGTGGCCTATAAGATTAGTTTCTCATCTTTCAGATCAAAAGCTGAAGCTCTCAGAGGAGCCGCAGCTTGTCCAAGGAGGAGACTGGCTTCTACAGAGAACCCGTGAAACCTTGTGGTTGGCAGAAAAGTAGGTGTGCCTGGGACTGTCCCATGAGCAGGAGGGCAGAGGTGCCGAGATGTCAATGGTCCCCGAGAGTCCTGGGGCACAGGCCTATGCACTCACTGATGGGCAGC
Source organism: Ictidomys tridecemlineatus (assembly GCF_052094955.1). Lineage (NCBI taxonomy): Eukaryota > Metazoa > Chordata > Mammalia > Rodentia > Sciuridae > Ictidomys > Ictidomys tridecemlineatus. Next base: position 3,034,314 of record NC_135482.1, on the reverse strand, counting down.
TGAGAAGTGCCTGGAATTACATCTGAGGTTGTCAAGCTGGAGAAACAGCCTCAGAAAGGGGTATTCATTTTCCCAAAGACACACAGCTACTGGAGAGCTCTTCTGCTCTGACCTTCCACCTTGCCCCTGTGTCCTGCACCCTGCAGGTGCACCGCACACTCCGGATCTGTGGGGCAGTCTGGGGGGAGGCTGGATGGTCTGTTGTTAGAGCGCTTAGCGGCCCCTCTGGAAAGAATCTTTCTCTAACATGAAGTCACACCTAGACAGGGGCCAGGCAGTGCACAGTGTGGTGGTTGAAAGCTCCTGCATGTGGAGCTGGGCCATTCTGAGCTCAAATCCTGATGCCACCACCTGGGGTGCTCTTTGGCATATTGCTGACCTCTCTGTACTTAGGTTTTCCCATCTGCAAAATGGGGATGAGATGTTACAAGACCCCAGAGAACCCTGGGAGGCCCTTGCTGGCAACAGACCCTGCCCAGAGCCCTCCCCTCCCACACAGCACTGCACATGCCCAAGGGAAGATGGACACCTCCCCACCCCAGCATGGCCACAAAGATTCAGGCTGATTTCTACACAAACTGCCGACCACTGTCCTTGGGCCTCACCAGGTGCAGGGCCCGACGTCCTGGGTCAATCTGGACTTGTTCTGGGGCTGGGGAGCTTCCAGTCAGAAGCCCGACTGGTCCCCACTTCTGCCCATCACCAGGCAAAGGATCTAGGACCTCGGACAGGCTCTGTCCAGCCAGGAGCTGCTCTTGCTCCCCAACACCATGAGGCAGGACCGTGAGCACCACTGCCCTTCCTGTTTATAGGTGGGTCAACTGAGGCCCAGAGAGCCTAGAAAACTTGCCCGAGGCTGCACCCTGGCAAGGACAGGGCTGGACCTTGGTGGTGGCTGGACTCCAAGCCCAGGGCTGCATGGAACCGCCTGCTCCCTCCAGGGACACGGCCTTTCCTCTCTCACTTATCCAGTAAGTAGCCGTTGGTTCTCTCCAGACAGGCGACAGCTCTTCCTGCCACACTGGCAGGACAGGCCTGCTGCTCTCAGGACAGAGGGGCCGTGAGATGGCCATAGGAGGAGGGGACCTGCAGCTTGCTCACAGAGGGCAGGTGCGCATGGCAAAGGCGGAGGCTCAGCAGCTGGAAGTGTCGCGCTGCAGGGGTTTGGGCCACAGCACACATTTTGGCCTGGGCGTGGGGAGCTGCTCTGAATAAGAAAATGAGAGAATTTTCCAAGAGCAGCATTTGGAGCTGGGGTAGCCTTTGATATGGGAGGGTGGGCCAGGGCATGCACCCAAGGCTGGAGCCCGCAGAGGGCACCGTCGGTCAGCGTCCCCCTGAGCTGTGCCACCGCCGCCGCCTTGGGCCCGGCACTGGAGGAGTTAAGTTGCAGCAGGCACCTTGGCATGTCGCACTGGCCAGAGTGTCCAGCGCCCCACCCCCACTGCTTTCTTCCTTTTTGCCTTTTCCTTCTTAATTAATCATACGCTGCTGCCCAATTTAAATATGGAAATGCCCAGGCTGGGCCACACGATTATTCATGAGGCCAGGCCGGCTGTCCGGGGCACGGGGGCTATGGGGAGCATCCGCATCTCCTCCTTTCTGATGTGTGTGAAATTATGTGCACAAAAGGCGCCTCCTTATCTGGGTGTGTGAACTAAATAAATAAATAAGGGCTTTTGTTTGTTTGCCGGCTCCTGCACATGACTGTTTTGACTGAACCGCTCGTGTTGTCTGCGCCTTTATGGGACTCGGGAGACGGGGAGGCGGGGCCCCCACAGGCCGGCTGGGGGCTGGGGGGGCGGCCGCCGGGCACCTGGGGCCCGCTCCCTCCCCTGGCACCAGCCTCGCCCCCGCAGTCCCCCATGCACACCCTCGCCGGAAAGTTCGCCCTGCCCGGGCTGGGCTCCCAGGCAGCCTGGCACCGTGCCAGGCTCGCCTCCGAGCGCGGGCAGCAGGGTGGGGCGAGCGGCAGAGCCGTGGAGGACGTGGCCGGGCGCCCCGGGCATGAGCAGGACCCGAGGCCGGGGGCCAGGGGCCCAGAAGGTGAGGGCACCCCGGTGGGCACAGGGTGGGTGCTTGGTGGGCAGCAGGCAGGGTGCGGGAAGCAGGCCTCGTGGGGGGAGGGCAGGCTGGCGGAGGAGGCAGGCACAAAGGAGGGCAGTGCCAGGCAGCCTTGCCCGCCTGCCTGCCCCAGCCGGCCTCCTGCCGCCGGGCCTGGCCTGGGCTCCGTGGGGGGGATGCATGAGCTCGGCCCCAGCAGGAGCAGCAGACATGGAGCTGTGGCCGCAGGTCCAGCCGCACAGCAGCGGAGGAAGGGCCCAGGGAGGCAGGCGGGGCTGGGTCTGTCAAGGAGAAAAACATCCCAAGGCCTGCAAATTGCTGCTCTCAGCTTTTCCCCCTCCTCCTGCTTGGGGGAAAAAAAAGCAGAGCTTCCTCTGGAGGCGGATGCAAAAAGGATGCAGAATTTTAACCGTCTCCTGTACCGGCTGGTCCTTCCCGAGCAGGGCTTAGGCCCAGGCCCAGCCGGGGCACCATGGGCAGCCAATGGCTGGGGCCTGATGTCTTTTCTGGGAGATTCTGGAAAGCCATACCCCCTCAGGATCCCTCCAGAAACTGGGACCTGCAGCTCCCGTGGCACGGCTCGGGATGGGGTCACTGCCCAGCGCCTCATGGGCTCAGCGCATCACAGGCTGCGCGCTCACTGCCAGTTGCTGCCCATGTTGTCCACCGCGTCTGCTTGCTGGGCTCCTCTACGGGGGTTGGAGGTGGTGGCTGGGGACCTCAGCACAGCTCATACCGACCTGGGCCCTCAGTCACAGCAGGACCCTGGGCCTCTCTCATGGCCTGTTCTTGTGCTTTAAAAATTACGTGGGCTGTTTTCTGGCATCGAGTGGGGCCTGGCGCTCTGTGCATTAGAGCAGGACTGAGGGTGAAGGGGAGGGTGAGCAGGGCCAATAGCAGGCCAGCGCCAACGCAGAGGAGGCCGCACCCGGCCCAGGGAGAGGCCCGGGGAGAGGCCCCGGGAGATGCAGGTGTGGGAACTTGGGGAATGGCCCAGGTCCATGTGCCACCAGGGACCTGAGGGCCCATGAAATGTTTTAATTTTAATTTCTTCTATAATCAGAAGGAAAAATGAGTAAAAAAATAGTGAATTTATAATAATGAGTTCAGCCTAGGTCATATTGTTCTGTAATCCAATACAGTCATTAAATATGATTTTTAATATTTATGGAGGAAGGGCCTGGGAAGGCAGAGGTGCCCTGGCCCATGAAGGTCAGCTCTGATCCTGGCTAGTTCAGACTGTCCCAGGGCCAAGGGTCCAGTGTCTGGCCCTGAGAGGTCTTGGGTTCCCTGTGAACTGGGCTTCCCCAGAGGCTAGCCCCACAGGGATATCGGTGCCTGCTGTGGAGAGAAGCCAGGGCCTGGCCCCCTGCGTGTGTGTGTGTGTGTGTCCTCATGTGCACACATGCGTGTTTCACAATGGATTCCCAGACATCTGAATGTGCAAGTTCCAATTCAAGAGGCACACATGTGCAAGGCTGGGTCAGGGCAGTGTGTGAGGGTCGGAATGTGGGGAGCTATTGCCCCCTAAGAAAGAGCAGGCTTCCAGGCGGTCCGTAGCCCCTGCACCCACGCGCTCGCCCAGCAGCATCCAGGGCAACTCAACAAGCTGCAAACAGCTACATCTGTGATCTCATGTGTTCCAGCAACTGCTTTAGAAGGTAACAATAAAGAGGTGAGAGTCACTTAATAACAAAATTCATTTACTCTAAAAAATACACGTCTGTATATCCCAAATAACTAGTCGATGAGCCAATGAGCTAGCCAACACTTTTCACACTAAGTCTTGAAAACCCTAAGCATATTCTACTTAGGTGTCCCGCTTCTGATCCTCCACATGTTAAGGGCTCAGATGCCACACATGACTGCTTCAGACACTGCAGGGTTAGCAGGGTCCTGTGTCCCCATGTCCTTCCTCCCAGAGTGGTGAAGACTGGTTTTATGCTTTTTTTTTTTTTTTTTTTTTTTTGCTAGCGTCCCTCTTGGCCAGGAAAGGACTCTTCTATTGGTTCACCAAGCCCCCCGCGTCCTTGGGAGCCCAAAGCATGGGTGTCGGGCTGTAGGTTTCCAGAGCAAGGGGGAACTGGTGGAAAGGGTTCTTCAACTGTGCTCCCAGACGCCAGCGGATGATACAAAGGGCTGGCTTCAGGCTCACAATAGTGGGGTGGTTAGTCACAGTGCCAGGGCAGCGGGCAGGGAGACAGAGCCCCTGTGTCTGTGCCTGTTGGGCCGGGCCCTGCAGCCCCGTGCCCCTGCCTGTGGCTTTTGTTTGCAGCACCCACCCCGCTCCCCACGTTAACCCCCTGCTGCCCACCGCCTACCTGGCAGCCAGGCTGGTGCCTCCTTGCCAGGCTCTGGTTTCCAGCAGCCATCCTGGCCAGAGGTACGCTGCTGCCTTAAACTGGGTCAGGCCTCCGTGGTTTCACTGGCCGCTCTTGGGAAACAGGCTTCAGCCGGCTCCATCCTGATCCCCGTGGCTGGCCAGCGTCCCTGTGGCTGTGGCCGAGGAGGGACTTCGTATTCGTTAGAGAACCCAGTGTGCCAGGCTCCCTGCTCTCAGGTCTCACCAGCATTTGAAAGTGTGCAACGTCCAGAGACCACGTTTCTAGAAGCACCGAGCAGCTGACACTGGGAAACGAAGGAGTGGCCCTGAAGCGGTCGGTGACTGTGTGTCTTCAAGTGAGCAGGCCGATATAAATATTTTAATCCTGTGTGTAGATAGATGGAGGAGATAAAACACATTAGTGAAGACCCCGCCCTGTCTGGAGAGTCCCTGAAAGCGGCCTTTGCTGTACCAGCCTCAGCGTTTGTATTTCGTAGTTACCATTAAATTCTGCCTTCCACGCTGCTGTCCCAGAGCCTCGGAGGCTGAAGTAGCGTTTTGTTGTGATTTGACAGTTAAATTATTGACACTCGCGGAAGGTAATTTCCCCCCCAAAAGGTATAAATCACAGCTAACAGTTTCTCTCTCTTTTTAATTTAAAAATCATCTCTGCGAAGATTCTGCACATTGGTTTTTCTTTGCTGAGTTAACGTGGCATGTGTTTTTGTTTTAGAAAGCAGAGATGTTTTCTAGTGCCCAGTGTGAGGAGGGGAAGTACAATCAGGGGTCTTTTGAAAATGTGCCCATCTACCTACAGCTTAAAAATTCCAAGTGCCCGACGTTTCTCTTGGAAGAAATAAATGTGTCCAATTTGGTCACCTTACCTGTTGATTGTATTTTGTGATTATTTATTTTATAATTGGATCCGCATCTAGCACCGGAACTGCCTTTGGTGTGGGGAAAGCCTTGTCTGTCCGGTACATGGGACCCTGGAGCCTGACCTTTACCATGCTGGGGCTCTGGTGTGGGGCAGTGGGCTCCTGGGACAGGAGGGGTCTGCCTGCAGCAGCTCGGCCCACTCTGCCTTCAGAGAGCAGGGATGGGAGACGTGTGCTCGGCGCACATCGTCTTGTTCTGATTTATTCTAAGCAGCTAAGATGGTTTTAGCACAGAGTGGTGTATCTTACTTGCCTCTGAGAGCCTTGGGCTTTTCAAGCTGGAGTACATTTTTTTTTAAAACCCAAATTTAGAAATTGCCTTTTTGAGTAGAAAACAGCACGCTGATTTGCCTTTTAACCCAGTTTTTAAAGGAAGATACTTAATATCAAATACGTCAGTTTGGAGATTGGCCTCCCGGCTGTTATCCAGGGGACAGCAATGGCCCTGTCTCAACAGACAGAGGAAAGAGCAGGCATCTCCCTGCAGCCGTGAGTCCTGGGTGGATGCATCCCAGACATGCGCTGAGTCCTCATCCTGTGAACGCTTTTTCCTTCCAAGGAGGAGTGTGGCATTCGGCTCTAACGTAATGGTGTGGAAAAGAGTCTCACCTGGCTGAGACACTGTCACTCTCAACCAGGACACTTCCCAGCATGACCCACAAGCTGGCTCAGGCACCTCAAATGATATAGAGACCCATGCAAATACCATTACCCAAAACAATGTTTGCTCCTGCAGTTCCCCTGGCCACAGGCATTGTGGGAAGTGCTTGGGGTGGATAGGAAGCCCACCGATCCCCTGGGAAAGCAGCCTAGAAGTGCCTCTGGGGAACCCAAGTGCTCTTCACTCCTCCACATTGGGCCTACCCGGTTTAAAACGAGCACAGTGTCCAGCCCTGCTCACTGTCAAGGGCTGCTGCAGGGAACGTGGGCGCAGCAGCCAGGGCTGACATGGTAGAGCTGCCCAGTTTTGTTTTCTATTTGAAGGTGTCTTTGTGCAGGGGAAAGGGCTAGAGACACGGGAACTGCCACTCTGGTTCCAACGACTCTTCTGGCAATATACATGATTGCTATTTATGTTAAATTCACAAATATTAACAGTTAATTTCATTCTTAAGTATGAATTATAACTATTTGACATATCATGGACATATCAGTCATATAGTCCTTTTCTAATTCTGCTCAGTGCAGAAAATTTGGAAAATACAGGAAATGCATATGAGGGGGAGACTGTTCTTCCCCCCACGCAGAGACCTCTCTGGCCACATTTTCATGTTCCCTTCTCCCTGGTCCCTGCAGCTATCTATCAAGTGACACCGTTGAACTTCTCTGCTCGTTCTTGCTGGTTCCTCTGCCCTTCTGCTCAACAGAAGGCTGCCTCTTCCAGGTGCCAGCTCAGGCCCTGGGGGGTCAGGGACAAGGCCTCAGGATCCCTGGCACCAGCCTCTGGCCCCTGCAGTTTTGGAAGTCTAGCTGGGACAGGCCAGAACTACTACCAGCACAGACCCATGGCAGAGCCAAGGCTGAGAGCAGGATCCAGGCAGGAATGGGCGCTGTGAGGGAGACTCAGAGATGAACAAGCGAGGTCTTCCCGGGGCAGGAGACGGAAGGACAGGCAGGCCAGCCAGCCAGAAAACACAGGAAGCCTGCAGCACAGGGAGGTGGCAGAAGGCAGCACTGAAGCTCAGTTCCCCAGGGAGGAAGGACACTTGGTCTAGATCCTGCAGACCACTTCTTAGACGGGCAATGTCTGGTCAGTACTGTTGAGATGATGCTTCCAACGTGCCAGCTTGGGCCTGACAGAGACCTGCTGAGCAGTGGGCTTAGTGCAAGCACTTTGGGAGGCAGGAATGTGCTAGAACTTAAGTGTCAGGGCACAATCCCCAAATGCCTTCTCACCGCCAGGCATGTGCCCCAGCTGGGCCCACAGGCTGGTCAGGTGAAGGTGTCATAGAACCAGGCCCCTGGAGGTGAGACCAGCAGATTTCCTCATTGCTTTCTGGAGTGACTGTGAGGCGAAGGGAATTCCAGAATCGCCAAGTTCCTTGCTGGTAGGATAAACGAGATCTGCAGGGTCAGCCTCACCCCCTTAGAATGGCTGGGCAGCAGCCTCCAAGTTTTAACAACAGATCATTCGAGATTCATTAGTAAGCCATGTTACAGACAAATTTCCAGGCAGGCTCACGATTTGCAGTGTTAGTTATAGGACAGGAATACTAGCCAGAGGGCTGGGGTTGTAGCTCAGTGGTAGAGAGCTTGCCTTGTGTGTGTGAGGCACTGGGTTCGATTCTCAGCACTGCATGTAAACAAACAAATCAATAAAGGTACATTAATAACTAATGAAAATATTTAAAAAAAAGAAATACTAGCAAGAAATGAAATATGAAATAGTAGGAGACAGGGCAATAAATTACCTTGGAACGAAGTAATGACACATTGTGTCACCCTTAAAATGGTGTTGACAAAGAATTTGTAAAGTCACAGTAAGTAAGGATAACAACATTTCCTTAAGAGTGAGTCTGTATATAAACCTTGTCATTGTAAGCCTGAGCGCTAGTTGAAAAGGAGACACACAGACATTATTTTTGGATGAATAATATCACAGAGGTGAATAAATTCACAGAGATGAATTTTCTTTTTTTCTGTGTATTTTATACTTGATCCATATTTTCTACTTACTTCTTAAATTATCTGTATCTAAAATATCTCTTTATACTTTGTTCTTAAATGGCTAGTATACTAGACTTTCCTGTGCGTTCCTTAAATATGTGCTATTTTTATAAACCAGAAAAAAATCATTTTTAAAGGCTTGTAATAGAAATCCAGACTAAAGGCATGTTTTCCTTTGGTTGTTGGGCAAAGAAGGCAGGTAGCAGAAATATTCGTTAGGCCAACAAATACTCATAGTATGTAAATACTCTTTGGTCTTTTATAAAAAATTTGTTCCTTTAAAAAAGATAGCTTACTAATCAAATATGATGGAGTCCCTAATCAAACATATATACTTACTCACACAACCAGGGCATAAAGAGCTCAAGATTTCGTGTGGACTTAAGAAGTGGTTTTTGTCCCTTAAACTGGCAGCATGAGGAAAGAAGACCATCTCCTTCTTGGACATTTGGTCAGTGCCTGTGCTTCTGGCCTCTCTTGCTTGGTATTTAAAACCTCTTCTGCGGATGCTGCAAGTGCATTACTGAAGAAGGATAAAGATCCCAGATTCAGAATGTCAGATGGTAAACCAGTTTTGGTTGGAAATCTCGGTGGCTTTTCATGCTTATCATTTGCCTTAAAAAAAAAAAAAAAAAGAAAGAAAGAAAAGAAAAAGAACATCATTATTTCCTTTAGTCATACTTTCAAACGCATTTATATCTCAAAACATTTCTTTGCATGCCTTAAGTCACCTGCTATTTATGTCTGGGGTGCATGCTTGTGTTAAGAGGTGGGGATTTTATTTTTTAAACTATAATGCTGCAGGGTTTTGTGATTTCGGAAAATTTGTGCATGTTTCCAACTAAACATTTCTGAGTCCTCAGGCAAGTGCGATTTGCTTCCCTGTAATACGAACGTCCTGCCCTGGACGTGCAGGACTGGAAAGGGAGGACTTTTCTAAAATTCAGGGCCCAGGAATTGATACAACGTCCCCGTTGGCTTCAAAGGCTCAGTGGGGGCTTCTGGTGACGTCTGCACGTGGACCGCCAGTGAGACACGGGGTCTGCCCGGTGCCTGCAGGACCCAGAGCTGGCCGCGCACGTCTCAGCGGGGGGCGCGTGGCCGAGCCTCAGTTTCCCTGGGGGCGGGTTAGGCGCGGCTGCGCGGGGAAGGGGCCTGCACGCGCCTGGCCGGCCGCCCCTGGGAGGTCCGCTGGTCGCCAGCCGCCAGGGCGCGACCCTCTAATCCGCTTTAGTCAATATACTGCGCTCTGCTTCGGCAGAGCAAACAGGCGGGAACAAAGCGGCGGCCGCCGGCCCGCGACTCCTGACCCCGGGGTCGCGCCCTTTGTTCGCCCTCAATGGGACCGCCCCGCCACCCGGCCCGCGGCTAATTGGGGCGCGTGCCACCGCCGCCGGGGCGCGGTCCGGGGCCTGCGTCTGCATCTGCGCAGCGACGTGGGCTCCGGCACTCACGCAGGCCTGGACCGCGGACTTGGACTGGACCTCACCTTGGACTGGGACCTGGACCCTACTCGGGCCTTCGGGGAAGAAAGACGCTGGCTTAAATGCGACAGACACCGGACCTCGGACCCCAGTCCAGACGCGGACCCGGACCCGGACCTGGACCTGGACCTGGACGCGGACCTGGACGCGGACCTCAGAGCCGCTCCCGCCTGGCCCTGGCGCTGGCTCCTGACTCCATCCCGGACCCCAGAACCCCAGGCGCCCGACCTGGCCGCGCCTGGAGCTGACTCCTGCCAGCGCGGGCCGGGACCCCTGCTCGGACGCGGTCTGGACCCACTCCCAGCCCCAAGTGCACCCAGGCCACACTCCAGGCCTCGGTCGGACCCCGAAAGTCGCAGGCACGGCATTTGCGGATGCGGACTCGGACCCGGTGCCTACTCGTACCTGGCCCGTGCGGATGCAGTCCGCGGCCCTCGCTGCAGCTTGTGGGCTGCCTGGAGGAGGCGCGTCGAGGCCTCCTGCGGGGCGCTGCTGCCGCCCGGCGTGTTCCCCACTGGCGGGCTAGCCGCTGCCCTCCCCCCGGCTGGCTCCCGCGGCCACCTGGGTGCCTGCCACCTGGAGGGAGGGTCCAGGCGACATCGTTCCTGGGTCCCAGGCCCCGGAACGCTCTCAGGGGCCTCAGCGGGATGTAGAGAGGTCCTCCGTCGTCGGTTTTCGTTTTCTGCTCCTCTTCCTACTTGGAAGGCTCTGACAGTTGCTTCATGAAAGAAAATGCAGAATCCCCCAGGAGGGAAAGAGCACCCCCAGGCCCTTCTGCACGGCCACAGCCCCCTTTCTTCCTCCACATCGCCCCACCTTTCCAGCTCGGGATGCGAGTGCAGTGGCATTCCTTACCGGTGTCCTGAGTCTTTGTTTCCCCTCAGTGTTGTAATTTTTATTCCAAGACGCTTTTGAGACTTAGTTCCTTGTGATTTAAGAAAATGGTTTCTGTTGTTTTAAACGCACCTTTTCTCTCGTAATTAGATGCAAAAGAGAAACCAGAAAAGGACTCCTGGAAGCCCTGGCCTTTGAAGACTGAGTGGTCCCCAGGCCTTGGCAGCGCTGGGCAATAGCCCTCTGGCCTTAGTCTCCCTTAGTCGGAACTTTTGTTTCCAGATTTGACTACAGCTTAGGCTTTGCCAGGAAGACTTTGAAATGAGAACTTGTTTCTGAGCTTGTTGATCGTGGGGCAGAATTTGGTTTCAAGAAAGCTCGGTGTTCCTGAGCTGCTGGGGCCTGCCTTGTGAGGGTGGCACTGGGTGAGAATCCTGCCTTGTACCAGGAGCAGGGCGAGGCAAGGGCATTGGTGACTTTGCCTGTGTGTTGTGCAAATCTGTGCCTGTGGAAGGGGCGTCCACGGAGGTGAGCCTCGTGATTCCCGTTTCCCTAGACAGCTTCCCAGATAACCCGCTCCTTTTTGTCGGTCTTCCCTCATTTCTACCTCGTCTTTCTCTTTCCCGAGGGTGATTATTCCATCTACTAGTGTGAGTTTGCCTCTGTGGGATGCTGAGGTCCATGCCCGGACCTCTGAAGGAGAAAGCTGGCTCAAGGGGCCAGTCACCAGCTGCCCTTGGTGACCTGACCTGAGACCTTGACTTTCCCCACCAGGCTCACCGTCTGCTGAGGCTGGCCCTTTACACTGAGGCTGTGGGGCAGGTGCCTACCAGAGTCACAGAGCCAGGGTGGGGCTCAGGTGGGGTCCAGAACCCCCTGGTTGCTTGACCAGGAGGTTGCAGTTGCAGGGCACTGGCCCCTGGCACACCAAGGCAGTGGATGGCACATATTCGGATCCTGCAGCCCAGGCCAGGCAGCTTTGTGACAAGAACTCTTGCGGGCTCGGTGGGGAGCTTGTGTCTGTGATTTTGCACCCCAGTCTATCCATCCCAGGGTGGTTTTGAGGGGGTGGGCAGGATGAACCTGGCAGAGAATGGTGGGAGACTCAGAGGACCAACACTGGCTGCAGGGCTCAGGCCCGGGTTGCCAAAGCTGGACTAGGTCAGGGCAGTTCTGGGGCCAAGGTTTCAAAGGGGCTCTGTTTTTCCTGGAAATGCTCTTACCTATAAAACAAGCCTATGTGTGAGGAGTGGGAAGGTGTGGATGGTGATGTTTTCTTTTAAAAAAAAATTCCAAAAAATAACAAAGCACTTGTGTGCATGCAGTGGCGTCCCAGTTCTGTGCAGTGTCAAGCTGTGTCACTGTTCCACTTCCTGGGCCTCAGTTTCCCCAGTCTTTGAAAAACTATGACAGTTCTCATTCTGCCTGCCTCACAAGTTGTGGGAGTCATGTGAAATGGGGTGCGAGCACGCTGTGAAAATTATGAAGTGCTTGCTGTATACCCATGAGGTGCTGTCGTTTCTATCTTGGGAAAGACCCTTTACCATGATACGGTGTTTTATGGCTAAAATGTTTAGTGATTTCCTTGGTACTGGCACTTAACTAAGTGGCCAGGATGTTGGTGTTGACTTTAGCTGGGTCAAAGTTCTCTGCATAACCTCTAAGAAGTGTGCGTTCTAAGCAAGGCAAGAAATCAGGGCAAGATGGAGAACATCCCAGCCCCCTGAAGACTTTGAGCCTGATAACAAGATGGCTCCAATTTGGGGGACTGGAGTTTGAAGACCCTCCTGGGATATATGTCTGAAAACCCTGTGCTCTTAGGGACCCAGCCTGCCTTCCAGTCCGCATTCCCTGTGTAGCCTTCGGGGCCCAATCCCAGCCTGGTCACAGCTAAAGTCAACCCTTTGGCCCTCCCCCCTCCCCAGGGGGACTGGGCTCCTTCAGTCTCCAGAGAGCTTAACTACTCAGCTCCCATTCACAACACACACTTTTTTTTTTTTTTTTTTTTTTTTTTTTTAATTTCAGGGAAGGCTTCTCTGTGTCTGAGATCTGTCCTTGTCATCTACAACAGCTTGTGTTTCCGCTGCCATTGGGTATTGGCACGTGTGTAAGGAGACAGGGTGAAACCAGAGGACTCAGGCAAGGGCCTGCCCTTCACCTGGGCCAGGTGCCCTCCAGCAAGACCTCAGATCAGCCCCTAGGCTACAGGGGCAGCCGAACTTTAATTGTTCCACATGCATGTGTTCCTGTCTGTGTGTGCGCGCACACACACACACACACATATTTGTGCACTCACACAAGTGCATATTCCAGGATACTCTCCTCGTGGAGTGAAATTTTAGTGCTCTAAGTATTAAAGTTTGAGGCACCAACAGGCTGTCTTAAAAGGCTCATTCAGCTTGTCTGCCTTGGAGCTATTTTATTTATAATTCTTCTTGTCACGTCAAAGAACTCTGTGTTTCTTGCAGACTGTGTTCGGGTGGTTGAGTGTTTTGGTTTTTGGCTACAGCTGGTTAATTTTTCCGAATCTGTAGGGCCAGGTGTGCATTGACAAGCTTTTTCCCAGCTCGAGAGGTTTCCCAGTGAGCCTCCGAGTCCTGCTATAAATTCCCAGTGCTCTATGTGCGGTAGACTTCCAATTTTAGAGAGATTTTGGGAGGGTGGGAGGGCGCCGGCAGTACCTTCGTCCAGTGCCTCCTCTGAGACACAAGGTCAAGGGCGAGGCACACTGTGGGGCAAAAGCTTGCAGCATGTTCAGAGTATGAGGGCGCTGAAGCTGGTTAATGAGTAAGGTATTAGCAAAAGTGCAAACTTCTGCTTCAAACTAAAAATCCCTGCCTCTGCCTCTCATTGAAAACCAAGCTCAGGACTGAAAATATCTCGTGTCTCTGGTTATTTTGAAATACAATTTAAAATTCTGCATTTATCATGTAAAAATTATATAGATGTTTGTTTCCAAGGCCAGTATGTATTCTTGTCTGATAGCTTGCATTACTACTTCTTTTGGAAAGAGAAAATGAACTTCGAGTGCTTTTGAAATTAGGAATTAGACCAAGAGTTGCTCTATAAATAGCCAGAAACAAAACGAAAGCATCCGTTTTCTTCTTTGGTATCTTCCTTTGGAAGCATTAAATAGTATCTTTTCTTGCAGTGGTAAATGTCGTTAAAATATTTTTGTACTTTTTATAGAAAGGGCCTATGTGAAAAATCAGACCTTAACCTTGAAGGTGACCATATCTAAAAAACTGGGATACATAGACATAGGAAAATGAAACTGTCTTTCTGTAGGAAGTTACTCCTTTGTGTTGTGCAAAATCATACTGGATTTTACAAGAATCCAATAAGAGCATTTCGATAAATATGACCAGTGTGTTCACATTTCAAGCAATTTGTAATTGACAGCCCTCCCCTCTCCTCAAAATGCCACGTTCAGCCTGCGTTCCTTCTGCGGGCAGCTAAGTGCTGTCGCAATCCTTTTAAAGAAGCAATCCGTGAAGTCTTGATTTAAAAAAAAAAAAAATCCTGCAATCCCTTGCAATTTAACAATGAGCCATTTTGAGTTTTAAATCAGCTTTTTTTCTCTCTTTTTTTTTCTTTATTCTAGAGGGTTCTAATTTAACCAGCCCACTGAAGAACTCTGTCTCTAAGAAATACTAGTAAACTTCTCTCATTTCAGCTACGGGGAAAAGAAATTTCAACTGACTTTCATTAGCATTTCAGCATTATTTAAAAATTTGAAGCATAAACATAAATATTTGAGACAGTTTTTAAAGTTTAAAATTACACAGCTAAATTCTAAATGTGATTCAAAAGAACATTTGATCATTAAAGTAATAACAATTTAAGATCCCAGGAAAGGATGGAGAAAGTGCAAAGACACTTCCAATAAATCGGGCTTCTTGGCTGTAAAAGGAAGGAAGACTTTGGATTTTGGGGGAGTAAAATTCTTTCCAAATTTTCTGATGTACTTTCATTTTCTTGGAAATTGGTACCTCCTACCAGAAACTATAAAACTCCAAATTCTAATATATGTTAAGTTGCTAATAAAATGCTAAAATTAACACAATCAATTCTTTAGAAAAATGATATTTTCCCAGTTTAAGATGATTCCATTTTAGAATAGAATCATTCTAAAACGATTCCACTTCTCTTTGAAAAGTGATTTTATTTATTTATTTTTTAATTTTAGTTTGTACTGTACCTTCTCTTGCTTCTTATATAAAGCCAAGAATCTTGTTTTGGCATAGGATGCATGCATAGATAATCAGATTTGCTCCATCATATTTTTGTGCTGTTACTACTTTGGAAGGGAAAATATTAATTTTCATTGCTCATCTATACAAAAGCAAATTCTCCCTACTGGTGTGTGTCTATTCCAAACAATACATTAATGTATCTACGTTTGGTTAAACACACATTAATCATAGATTCCTTGTGGTTTTACGCTTTCCTTTATTAGAGAAATAATACTAACCCCTTAAGAATGCCTTTGGGGTTTTAGACTTCTTTTCAAGTTGGGGGCACTGGTGACGCTTTGTGGGTAGCAAACGTGTGAACTTCCCAAGTGGGTTGAAGTCCATGATGCCAGGCTCCTAGCAGCTTGCTAACCAGCCAGCAGCATGGCATGGGATCAGCACCCAGGAGCCCCGAGAGCAGAGGACATGCTGCTTGGCATGGCCAGCTGCAGACAGCTTCAGGGTGTTCTCTATATTTCAGGAAAGAAGAAGGGGAGATGGTGTCCTCGGACGCCATTGTCCCGCAGCCAGGCTGCGTTACTGTTGGTGGTAAATCAGCACCAAATGTGACCTACACGGGGGACTGCAGCAAAAGATTCTGAAAAGCCTTCATTATGTCTGGAAGGAGGAGAGTCCCTTCTGTGGTAGTTTGCTCGATCCTGTCCCTGTCTAGACCACATCAGCTCTCAGCAGCTTCTATGGAAATCAGGAGTTTTTTGTTCTCTCCTTCCTCAACTTCCTCTGTAAGAAATCATACCTGTGTGTGGTTACCTATTTCTGATAATATGTATATACCCATACATATTTACCCAAAGGAAAGGGATGCTATAGGTTTTGTGCGTGAGTGAGAGTAAAGCCTTCACAAAGTAGCAGCACAAGTTACCCTGAGCCAGGCGTATTAAAATGGACTCTCCAATCTGCAAACTCCTCTGAGACAAAGGCGAAAGAAAGAAAACAGAAGCCTGGTTTGCCTTTTTACGGAATAACCAAAGCTGCTTAGCAGCAACTCTGAAGGCGCCTTGTCAGGGCTGATCCAAGGGGCATCTTAACTTCGGCAAATTTGCAATCCCAGGTTTATCGGCCAGCTTTGGACACACCACAGTTCTTGACGTGCAAACTGAAGGATCAGAACCCGAGTGGGTTTCACTCACATGCATCTGCTTGCTTTGACTAGATTAAATGCATCTGCTTACTAAGTCCTCGTGATTTCTCGGGTCCTGGAAACTTAACACTATTAAATGTCGCTATGAGGAGAGAAGAGAATTGAAACTGAAGCCCACCCCCAGCCTTCTGAGGCTGGACCGCCGGCCAAGGGCAAAGGCGAGAGAGCCAGGGCTCAAGGGTATGGCAGGAAGTTGCCGGCCGCATTCCCATTAGGCAGATCTTGGGAGAAATCAGGAAAAAATAACTGTATAAGGCTGATACTGTAAACATCCTGGTACAGCGGCAGGCTTCCTAGGACTTATTTTCAAACATCTGACCTCAGGCATGGTTGTGGCCTAAAGGGACAAGCCAAGTTTTTCTTCCAGGAAAATTGTCCAGCATAATGCTCATCAGCAATGTAAATTTTCCATCTTCCCTTTTTGAGTCTTTGAGCTCACTTTAAAAATATTTTTTTACTTTGAATAATATGTGATGGCAAGTAGTGAGGGGGGGAAAAAGCGTCCAACTGAATAATACCAGTGGAATTACCTGAGTGTTATTATTTTCCTAGAATTAAGCAGAATTTGTTTTCTGAATTTGCAACCAAATTGTGTGTAAATCCTTGCCAAGTACGGGAGAGTTTTTAAAAAGTGGGTGTTCTTGAATATTCTTCTGACTCACTTGATTTCTTGTTTTATCAAATAAAAATTGGAAGGAGGGAAAATACATTAAATTAACTTATTACTGTGTGAGAGCAAGAAAAAAAATGGCCAATAAAAAGAAGGTGAGTAAGCTGGTGTGATTATACAACGATTTCAGGTGAAAATTACAAAGCTAATATCCTGGCATCTACTGCATTCAGTAATGATACCGTTGTCAACTTTGTATTTGTGCCAATGGAACAAAGTTGTAAGTGGCGTAATGGAAGATAATCTCTTTTTCTTTGTGGCTTTTTAAAATTCAGTGTTTTAATCCACTATTTAATTCATGTTTTAATCACAAAACGTATATCACATTAGTTGTAATATTTATAGTGTTTGGAAAAGTGATTATAAATAGATTATGGTGTGGTTGTTGGATACAGTCTTTTATTTCTTTACAATTATATCTCAAAGGTATGCAGCATCTTCAGAATTTGTGCCTGAGAAGAGTTTTACATTTGAAGTCATCATATATTTAGTTCGGAATCCCCATTTGTTTGGTGGTTCTGAGCTTGCTCATGAGGTTAGAAAAGTGAGATTCGGCATTAAAAGGGCCTGGTGTTATACTGTTATGATCCCTGCCCTCGGCCCTGTCCCTACGCATTTTGTTCTACAGGAGCTCCTAAACTTACTAAACCTCAAGATGTCTTTCATGTTTTGGAAGTGGTTGAACCGTGCAGTAAGGAGGGGCACAGGAGAAGCTGGTAATGGCAGTTGGTGGCTGAGCTTGTCCCTGTGTGGGTGGAGCAGAAGGGGGCTCACAGAGGGATCCGAGTGGCTTTTGGGGACTGCCAGTGCAGTCACCCTGGGTGGATGTTATGCTCTTTTCCCACACTTCCTGGTTGGGAACTCTGACTGTGAAGACTTTATAAAGGACGGTGCTAGACTAAACTGATTCTCCCTGTCCTTCTGTCAGAGGCTTGGTGTTCCTGAGCACAAAGGGACACAGGGCTCCAGGGCTCCTGGCCCTGGGTCCCACAGCTCTTCCTGCAGAGGCCACAATGCACCCTCTGCAGGAAAGAGTGAAATGGCTCCTGCTTGGGCTGAATCTTTACTGCTGCTGGCAGCCATGGAAAGTGAAAGTTGGTAAAAATTCCAGTGAAGACGTGGGCTGGAAATGTTTCTGCTCTGTTTTCGAAACCCTAGTTTTCTGATAGGGAAAAAGCAAGCTAAAAGAAGTAAGATTCCATACCCCAGACTCCCAGGAAAGCAACTGGGAAGATTTCTTAGCATATCCTGGATCCCCGCCCCCCCCCCCATTCTGTGTCACGGGTTGTGGTAATGATGTGGGTGTGTAGTGTCCAGCACTATCCAAGGCCAAGGCCAAGGCCATGGGGTCTACCGGGCTTGGACAGCCCCGGGTCCTCACAGTGCTGTCTAGCCCAGCCTTAACCAAGTGGCCAGTTTTCCCCTCCTGGGCAATCCAATCCAACGTGGAGTGGAGTTTCCTGGGCAGCTGGGCATGCGAGGAACTTTTGAATTTACCAATGGCATAAAAATATATATTTTTATGACAACGGGCAAGTTTCAATTGGTTGACAGAAATGGCGAGATGTGACGTCAAGGGACACTGGTTAGAATGCCAAGGCCAGAGGGGGGGTAGTAGGGGGGAGACAGGCACAGAGAGTGGGATGGGGCCCCGAGGCCATGTTTCTCTCAGGCCCTGGCCATCAACGGGGCCATCGCTGGCGTTCAGGAAGAGCTAGGTCTGCGTGGCTCTGAGCCAGAGCATACCCAGGCAGGGGGAAGGGGTCTGAGTGTAGCCACCGTGTGCTGACGGGTGTTCCCCAGGGCCAGAGTCCCAGGCCTGCGCCTCTGCAGTTTGCAGACGGCTTGGACGCCCCTGCAAAGCCGGCGGGGAAAGACGCTGCAGACTCCTTGACATCCTAACCAGTGTCCAGGCCATGGAGCCCAGGCGTTCCCCTTCCCCTGAAGGAGCCCAGGAAAGAACCGTGTGGCCTGGAGGCAGCAGTGTCGCCGTCGGGCTGAGAGCAAAGCTGCGGCCTTGAACTTCTCCCCGCAGTTTCTGCGCCCTGAGTCGGGGAAGCAGGAAGTTGTTTCCACAGGGAAGGAAGAGGGCGAGTTCCGAGCTGGGCAGTGGCTCTGGGCACTGTGCCCCCGCCCATTCTATGCCTCCCCAGACACCGTGAGCGCCCCCCAACTTTGCCAGGCACCTCGCGCGACCCCCTTACATCTCCGGCATAGTGCGCTGTCCTCCCACTCCCGCTCGCCGGATCCGCTCCACCACAGCCCAAAGGGTACCGCGCCCCTTGCTCCGCGGGGCCGGTGGTGTCCGGGAAGAGGCTGCTGGGCGCCCGTGCGCGCGACTTGCCCTGGGGAAAGCCACTGCCACTGTCGGCCACGAGTACTGTCCTAGTGCCTGGTCTAGAGCTCCACGATACACACTGGTCCCACGGAAATAAGCCGGGAGACCCTCGCGCTGCCCGCAGCGCGCACAGGGCTGCGGGCAGGCCGCGACTGTCGGTCCGCGGAGGGTCCCGGAGCCGGGCCCGAGCGTGCGCGCGCGTCCCGCTGCCCGCAATCATGGCAGCCGGCGCCTTGGAGCGCAGCCGCCGAGCGCGCCCCGGCAGCCGCTTCGGTGCCAGGGAGGTGGGGGCGGGCCGGGCCGGGAGCTTGAGCCTGCCTACCCGCCTCGGTCGCGCGGGCCCCAGGTCGCGAAGCGAAAGGCTAGTGGGTCCCCGCGGCGCGGCGCCCCTGCTCGGGCGAGGGCGGGCGGGCGGGGCGGGGCGGGGGCGCGCAGCGCCTGGGGCGGCGTGCCCGCGGGGGCGCGCACGCGGGGCTGCAGGGCGAGGCGCGGGGCCGGAGCGGCGAATCCGCTGCTCTTGCCTCCCGCCCGGGCCTGAGCGCGCTGGTCCGAGGTTGGGGGGAGCCCGGGAGGGGCGGCTCCCGTTCCTCACCCGCAGCGGGCACTGCGGGGGCCGCAGGCGCCTCGTTGGTATTCCGGACGCGTCCGCAGCCCTGACCTGCCCGCGGAGCAGGGGTGCCCTGGTGTGCGGGCACGGCAGCCACCCCCGGGCGATCTCTTCGGGCTGAGGTGCCCGCAGGCGCATTGCTTCCTCTGTCCCCTCCTCCCCGGGTCCCTCGTACCCCCTCCCCCGCCCCGATCCGGCGGCGAAGGGGTGGGCAGGGAAACGCGCTCTCTGGGACAGGTGCCAACTCCGAGACAAAAGACATAAAATAGGCGGCAACGGGGGAAGCGCGGCCGGCGCGCTCGGGCGGGGACGGCGGCACCGCGGGGGCCGCATCCTCGGTGCGGACCCGGGAAAGTTTGGGAAGTCGCCGCGGCCGCTTCGCAGTGGCGGGGGACGCACGGCCAGGGCCGCCCTCCGCGCCGCGCTCGCCCTCTCCGCGCCGCTGCTGAATAATTCATGGCGCGGCCGCCGGCCATTAGCATGCACCGGGCGCGCGGCGCGTCTGTGCCAAGCCGCCGCCGCATTCGGCGCCCGGGCAGCGCCAGACGAGCGGCCGCGCGGCGACCGGGCCCGCGCTGTCCCCGCGCCCGCTCCGCGGCGCCCATTGTGCCCGGGCCATCACCACGGGCTGGTCCTCCCCGAGCCCGCCTTGACCCGCGTCCGCCCGACGGCCAGGCTCTGCGAGTCCGGGTCCGCTGCGCCCGCCGAGCTGCCCCGGGATGCACGTGAACTTGGAGAAAGTCGCGGGGCGCGCCGGCCGGGCCCTCCGCGGTAGGGCGTGGGCGCTCCCGGGCCGGCGCGCTTTCATTTTCGTCTGGGACAAAGGTCCCCGGCGGCGGCGCCGGTCGCGGACGCGGTGACCAGGTCGTGCGGGCCACTCTTAGTGCGGCCGCTCGCTGAATACCAGGATGCCGGAGGAAGGAGCGGCGCGGGGCCTGGCCGTGTGTTTGCGGCCGGGCCGTTCCACCCTCAAGAGTTGCGGGAACCGCACCGCTCTGTCCGAGGTTTCAGCGCGGAAAGGAGGCAAGCATTACGAACCCGGGACTCTCGGCCGAGAGCCTCTGCGGCCGTGGGCACGTTAGCACTGCGCTGGCTACGGCCAGGCGCGGTCGCCCGGCAAGGGCAGGACTGTCGACCTGTGCGCTGCGGGCACGATCCGTTCAGGGCGACTCCGGAGGACGGTAAGTGCATTTCTCACTTTCGCTACTTAGTGAGTATTTAAATATTAACGAAGGGATTTCTCAGAGGGCTCCTTCCGCGGGGCAGGCCTTTTACAGTCCAGGGGACACCAGAAGGAGGTTGCTCCCCAACCTGAAGCGACCGCCAGCTTGCAAGAACTCCACCGTCGTCCTTCAGTCTGGAACTTGGAATCTGTGAAGTCCAGCTTCTCACCTCAGGTGTGCAGGCTACTAGCCAGAGAGAATACTGGTGAATACCTAAAATAAGCTCCAACAGGCTCTGGAACAATAGAAAGAACAAACATCTGTTTGGGGGATAGATGTGTTGGAAAGGTTACTTGGAAGCCAAGCCCTGTCTTGGAAAATGAACTCTCATTTGCCTCCTAAGCCCTCCCTGCTGTTTTTTTTTTCTCTGCTTGGACATTTTGGGGAGCTGTAGGGGAACCCTTCCACTCCCATCCCAGCAGTTCACCGTGGAGCCAGAGGCCCTGGAGTGCCTGCCGTCTTTTATGGTGGCGTGGCATGAAAAACAACTCTTAACTTTTTGTAATAAATGTCTCTTTATAGGTGGGTCACACACAGACTGGGCCAGTGGCCCTGGGGAGATTGTGGGAAGCAGGAGAGAGGTGAAGGAATGCTTGTTAGCTGGGATTATGGGGCTTTAAGGTAGCACTGAAATTAATTTCTCCAGAGTTGGGTTTCAGTAGCTGAGGCGATCACCACAGGCCGGCCATAGCTTTGTTTTATTTTAACTCATTGGTTCTGGCTCCTGGGGATTTTAAAACGTGTGTCCATGCGTGCACACACCGCTCCAGGGTTACAGGAAACCCGTCGCTGTGGATTAAGCCTGCTTTTCAAGGTGGTAGTGCCACAGGTGCGATTCCCCTCCCTTCCCACCTTGTGGATGTGGTTTGGATCCCGGGTGCCTGCTTTCACCACAGTCTTGCGGCCTATTTCCATAACGCCCCGAGTCCTGGGCTGGCGCTGAGGCCCTGTTTCCGGGAACGTGGACAAGGCCTGTGTAGTCCAGACTTTATGCCTCGCTCTCTCTGGGTTCCCTGGTTGTCTTCCTTTTGGGGAGGGCCACAGGAGACCATTTCAGCAGGGTCTGGCAGGGACCCGAGGCTGGAAGTTCGCTCCAGTCCTGGGAGGGCTGGCCTTGCTCATGGTTTCTGCTAGCCTGCTTTCCCCGGCACCCCCTCCCGGTTTTAAATTTTATTTATGACTTTATCAGAGGCACCTAGCAGACATGAACCCCAGGGTGGGACTTCAGGGGTGATCTCAGAGGCAGGCGGCACAGTGTTGAGGGCATGCCACTGTAGCGGGAGCTGCCGCTTGGCCTGGCCTGGTCGGCGATGAGGTCAGTCATTAGCAGAAGCCAGAGATGTTCCCCCTGGTCCATGGAAGAGGGTGACATTGCTCATTGGGTGAGAAGTTTGGTCTTCTGCAGAGGCTGATGGGTAAGCCCCAGGATTAAAACAGACCCCCAAAGGCACTTTGTCTCCTTTTCACTAGGCTCACAGGCCTGATCAAAGGCAAGGAGCAAAGATCAGCGCCTCAGAAGAGCTGGGCCCAGGGCCTCACAGTGTAGTTGCTATTCGCCAAAGCTTCAGGGTCCCCTCTGCTGCCACAGAGAATGAATACCCTGGTCCACAGACGGTGGCCAGATTGAGATTCTTGAGTACACAGTGGGGCCAGCCAGGGCATCTCCATTTTGGAATATCCCCTCTCAGCAAAACTGACTTTTGAGGACTCAACACTCGCACAAAAGAGGAGGCCCTGAAAACGAAACCGGCTCTTGTCGGGTTTGCTCACTGCTGGATACGACATAAGGAACCGGGTAAGCAGGGCCTGGTGGAGTGGGCCGCAGTGTGGGCTGCTGGGGAGATGGCTGTTCTGTTTTTGTATGAAACCAGGGCCCAGCCCGGGGTGGCTCCTCACCTGTGTAGGACCCTGCTATGCCATAGACCTCCCGGGTGAGGGGTCTCCAAGTTGCTGGCAGAGGCTGGCCGGGCCAAGCGCCCGGCAGTGTGCGGCCATGAGGCTCATCATCCCCTCCGCCGTGGCCAGGTGTGGTGCATCCGCCTTAGCACATGCAGACCTGTGCTTGGCTTTTCTCCATGGGGCAGCTGGAGCTCTGCAGCGGGTCACTTTTCACCTGTGTGGTTTACACCTGGCTGGTTGGCTGCTTTGAAAAGGTGTCTCCCTTGCTTCGGTCCCTGCAGGGCCCTGGGTTAGTCCTAGCCCAGCATGGATGAAGCCCTTCTGCAAGGCAGGAGGGCACCCTGTGGGGCAGGTCCTTCCCCCTGTCCAGAGAAGTCCAGGGTGCCCTTGCGTGTGCCTCCACGGGCAGTGTGGGGGAAGGGAGGGGTGTTCCAGGCCAGGCCAGGCACATCCTAGAACTCCCCTCTCAGTTGTATGTGGAGATGGTTAGGTTTTAGGGTGTATGTGTATGTTTGGGGAGAGGGGAAGACTCTTACAGAGTTGTGGTCAGTTTGATTGTCCAAGCTCATGTCAGTACATGTCAGAGCCCCCTGAGCTTCCATCTAGCCCTGCCCAGCTCACCGTGCAACCCTGGTCAGGTCAGGTCACCTCCCTGGACCTGTGCCCTGAGTGCTAAAGCAGGAACAAGGACGATAATGACCAATCTCAGAGACTTCAGACAACAGGATTTCCATAAGTCCACACGTGGCCCATCGTGGAGAGGAATTAAATGGCTTCTACTTTGGTCATTGTTGTAAATGACAGCCACTATTATTGTTAATGTATTTGTTTATTATCATTCATTTGTGTTATAATATGATGTTCTGAGTACAGAGTTCCCAGTTTTCTTTTCCCCGGGAACGGCACCAACAAGTTTCCAGCCCTGCCTACAGGTGGACCTGGACGGTATTTGCAAGGTAGACTGGCAGGAACTAGCCAAAGCCAGCTCTTCCCTTGTCCCAGGGACTTGGTGTGAACAGGACAACCTGAATGCATCCTGTACCTCCTATTAGGTACAGGAGATGAGTCCAGGGTCCACTTGGGGACCAAGGATGTGCTGAGGAGGAGGCACCCCTTCTCTTCCAAGAGCCTCATTAGGAGTGGACTTCAGGGGCTGGCCCTGTGTCTGACCTTTGCTCCCCATGGGGGTCCAGAGTGGCCCATCAGTGGCCAGTGGCCTTGCTGGAAATGCAGGTGGTGATTTGGTGGGAGCTTCGCCACCCGGAAGAGCTAATTGTTCCTTGGCCAGGTACAGGAAGAGGCCTGCCAAATGGCTCACAGAGACCCAGAGAGATTGTCCTTTCTCCGAATATTTTGCCCGAGTATGAAGGAACCCTGAACAGCGCTGGCAGTGCTTTCTGACGTTACCAAGCCGAGGAGGGAGGACAGCAACAATTGTCACCCAGCAGAGACAATGGCTCTTTTATGTGGAATATTTATTTTCGGGGTGACCAGTATTCTGTCAGCCGGGATGGCTGTTGAGCTGCAGTGTCTGGGTATCGCAGGCCCTGGCTGGAGAGTCAGGGGCAGAGATTTAAAGAAGGAAAAAGAAAGTCTTCTGACCTGTGGCTCTCGGGCCGACTCAGGAGGCACATCCGGCTTTCTTTGTTGAGTGCAGTTTAAACTTTCACGAGTTTATTTTTTCTCTTCTGTGATTTCTTCTTAGAGGCGGCAGGGGCGCATTCGCCAGCTCTGGAGAGGTGGCCAGGTTGCACATTGTGAGCCGGATGAGGCCTCCCTCTGGCCAGGCCCAGGTCAGCCTTTGTCTCCTGGCTGGGTTGCAGCATGGAAGGGGGACAAACGGGGACAGGAGGAGAAAGGGAGGTCCCCAGAGGGTGCCAGAGAGGCCTTCCAGGGAGCGATCAGGCCCCTAGCTGTGGGTTCCAGCCTCACCTCCCTCTCCTGAACCCTGCTCTCAGATGAACTTGAGAGTGGCCTGTAGGCCATGGGAAGTTTGAATGGACTGGAGAGCTGCACACAGGCCCTCAAACACCTACCCTGGCTGCAGCGGACGTTTTTGTGATGCACCACAAACCCCGCCCAGGGGGAGCACCTCTGAGTATTTTCTGATTTCATAGTTTGCAGAGTCCCCACCTGAGGCCTGCACCAACCTTGCTGTGGGCACAGGGAAGAGGTCTGGAGCCCAGGCTTACCTGGGGACCTACGGAGAAGCTGAGGCGGGGGACAGGACATTAGGAGTGCCAGGTCCACAGCCCTCGGGTCTGCCCCAGTGCCAGGGCCCTTTAGCTCTGGGAACCATCAGTCTGCTGACTGGCGACACCTGCCCCCTTAGGTGGTCCTCTGGATGCCTCCAAGGAGCCAGAGCAGGAGGACAGACGGGGAGTTGTTCCATCGTCACCCAAGGTTTTGCTGGTGTTGATAACATTTGTCTTCAAAACGAGGTTTTATTTTTTAAAAACTGCTGTTGTATCTTTTTATTTTTGTTGCTAGAACCTCTTAGCCGAGCCGGTTGCACTCTCTGCGTTAAGTTGCCCACAGATTGCTGCCACGGGAGTGCCGTCTATTTTGGGGGGGTGTCCAGACAGGCTTTGAGGCCACAGTAGAAGTGGTAAAATTGAAATAATGAAAAAAGAAAGAAACCCTCTGTCCCACAGGTCTCTGTCCACTTGGTGAGAGCGCTCGAGCACAGAACGCAGCCCTGTCTGGTCCAGTTTTGGGGTGGCAGACTTCTGGTGGAGTCTGGATTCCAGATCTCAGCTGCCCCTGAGGCTCAGATACTCATATGCACCAATGTCCAGGACTCACTGTCCAGTGGCTGGGAGGGTTTGTGACGAGAGACGTTACCAGCAGAGGCCACGATTAGTGTTGTGCAATCAGACTGGTAGTTGTGGTTGTAAAACGTGCCCAAGAGGGCGAAGTAAATGCATAAACTTTATGTGTGTGTGTATACATATATATTCCGATAGAAATTTTGCTCAAGGTCAGAGAAGACCTTGACTCCTGTCTTGCTGGCTAGAGCCAGGCTGGGTTTTCCCGTGAACCACGCTCTATAATGCTGGAGTTCAGCTGGAAGGAAGAGCCTTTAGCTGAAATATTTACCTGCTGATTTGGGGTCTCTTAAATTTGGAATTGCCTTTCATGTGTTTAAGAGAGAGATTTACATCCAATCAGACTTTTATAATAACATTTTAAATTAATAGAACCAGGGTGTCTGGCTGCAGGTTCCCGTACGTTTCAACAGTCAGGGAAGCTGGTGAATCCCTGGGTGTTGCTCAGACCTGCCTGTTGGGGGCCGTGGATGTCACCTGTGGTGTCCCCTCCACCAGCCCCCAGAAGGGCTTGTTGATAGCCTTCTGACCCAGCACCGTGCTGAGGCTGCCAAACCCGAAGGCATGCACTTCTCTCCAAGAAGGGCCACTGCCCTCCTCCAGGTGCCTATGTCCTGAGCCCATGATGGCCCAGGGCCTGCCTGGTGTGCAGTGGGCTGGAGGCCGGCATCTCTGGGCACAGCAGTGGCTCTTCTAGTCATGGTGACACTGCAGGGCACAGCCCTCCTGCAGCTGGGACCCAGGTTCGCCTGCTCTCCTTCTAAATGGCCACCAGGCCTTCGGTGGCTCCCCTGTGGTGCTGGCCGGCAGGGCAGGCCTCACTGCACAGAGGGGGGACCCTTCTTCTCCTGGGGCCGGGCTCTTGGCAGCCATGCCAAGCCGTTGTTGGCATGGATTCCCGGCGTTCCTGGTTGAGCGCATGGCATCGGAATCCTACCTGCTTTGTCTCTGGCGTCAGCTGGCAGGCGGTCACGTGGCGTGTGCGTGAGACCAAGGCTGAGGACGGCAGGACTCCTCGGCTGCTCCCTTCTCTCTCACTGCTCCACCCACCCCTTGGCTCTGAGCAGGCGGAGACACAGTGCTGGCCCCGGGGGCCCCTGCCCAAGGGGCCGAAGGGCGTTTCCCCGTGTCCTGCTGCTCTTTCCCTGGAGTCCTGGTGGACACACAGTCCTTCACTGTGTCCAGGAGTCAGGCTCAGACCCTGGGCGTGGGTGGCCCTTGGCATTGCTGGAACTTGGCCTTGCTGGGCCAGACTCCTGCCGAGGGTTGGGCACAGCCTGCAGCCTTCCCCAGGCCCTCCCAGGTGACTGGAGCTGGTGTCACATTAGGGGCCACAGGGGAGACTGGGCGGACGGGGCGGCCAGGTGGAGCCAGACTTGTGTCTGATGGAATGGGCGGCAGAGTCTGATGAACTTCAGTAGAAGTGCCCACGTTCAAACCTAAGCATGTGGAGCCAGGTCACAGGGCAGGGGCACAGAAACATGTCCTGGTGGTGGCAAGCATCAACTCTGGTGACCCCAAAGGATACTGATGGTTGGAGAGGGCAGGAGGCTCCAGCCCTGATGCCTTCTTTTCCGGTCCACCTGCCTGGATGCCACAAGGACCCTTGGCCCTCCTGGGCCTCAAGGAGTTGAGAGAGTGCCTATGGGGTGCCAGGCGCAGTGCTCAGACTCCGATTCATCCTGGCACCCTAGCAGCCTACCCTGGTGGGAATGGTTGTCCCCTCCTTATGTGGCTGGGAAACTGAGGCTGGGGGAAGATGGATGACTTGCTGACCTGCCACGGTCAGTTGGGTAGGTGGACACGAGGCTGGATTCAAATCCCTGGCCTGGACTCCTGGCCAGGACAGCACCCACAGCCACAGGTGTCGGGTGGTTCGCTGCACGGCTCTGAGTGGCAGCTCCTGGCGTGGTGGCCCCTGGCCTCCCCTTAAGGGAAGCAGCCAGGGTGCTGGCCACAGCCTGCTCCTCTGCAGAGCTGGGTGTGGGAACAATGTGGCCTCTATCCTCCAGCAAGCCAGGCCGCCTGGACTTGGGCCCCTTGGAATGGCCCAGCCAGGCAGGCGCTGCAACATGGCGCCCAGGCCATGCTGCCTGTCCAAGGGGCTGGCGGGCGCCGGGGCTGGGCCTGGGCCGGGCCGCTCCCGGCGTCCTCCTCGGGCGGCTCCTGAGTGGCCAGACGCTGTGGCGTCCTCCTCCCTCTCCCCCTTGGCTAGCCCCCTCCTTTTTTGGTGGTGGGTTTGGGGACCCGGCCCACCCGCCTCTGCCACGTCTGCCACCCTCCCGCACCCACGAGCATCTTTCGAAAATTCCCGGTGGGCGGGGCCGAGCCGCAGCGGCCGCCTCTGGCCCCCCCTCCCCGGGCAGCCAGTGCCAGAGGAGAGCGGGAGACAAAAGTAGCGTTCTCCTCGTCCTCCTGGGCGGCAGCAGGGCTTCCCCCAGCGCCACCCGCTCCTGGCAGCCCTGCCCCCGGGTGCCGGAGGGGCCGAGGCCCAGGCCAGGACCCAGGGGCCGATGGATGGTGGGCGGCCAGAGCCCAGGAGGCCCGAGGGCCTGTCGGACAGGGCTGGCACCTGGGGACAGCCTGCTGGCCAGCAGGACCCACCCTCTTCCCCTGCCCGGGTGACCGGTCGGGGCAGGGGACATCATTTTCATTTCCTGGCTCTTGGGAGAGCGCCTCCGTCCTCCTGCACCTCGGTAAGTCACCTTCTCCCTTCTGCTGGAGCCGAGCCGAGGGCCCTGCCATCTTGTGTTCCCCTGCCCGTTCTGTCCCTCCCCTCTAATTGGCTTATCCAAAGCCCCAAATTCTCTCTCACCCCCCCATCCTGAGCGAAGCAGGCCCTGCCAAAAGCTGCGGGGAAGAGGCAGGAGCCAAGCCCATTTATTTTTAAGATCCAAAGCTACAGGCTTTAGAATTCATCATAAAAATGAATGTTGTTATTTCACAGTGGCCGCGTGTTCAGTGACAATCTGAAGGAGTGCTGCGGGAGGCAGGGAGGGCTGGCCGGCCCTCTCTTGCCCGGGGGTGTCGCTTTGTGGTGGGGGTCTCATCATTATTGTCATTTTGACGTTTGGCGGTGCCAGGAGGAGTAGAAGGAAAAACAGCAGACCCGTCCCGACTCCTCCCAGCAACCTCCGCGCGGCAGGGCCAGGCTGGCACCCGGGAGGGAGGACTCTGCGACCAGAAACAGAGCCCCTTTTATTTTGTCCCGCATCTCTAATGCCTCCGTTTCCACCGTTTCGGCATCTAGTTCTTTCCGCCTCTCGTTTTATTTTATTTTTTGAAGAAAGAAAGAAGAGAGCTTTTTTTGGCTCTCGGCTCAGTGTGGGGGAAAATCTTTGAGGTTGTTTTGAGCTTGGCTTTTTAAGCACTTATTTAAGTTTGGTGTTTGCCCCTCACGGTGCTGCGCCTGGCTCATGGGGCTGGGCAAAGGGTGCACGTGGGCACCATCCACCTTCGGAGAGCCCCTGGGAGGTCCCAAGGCCTGCTCTGGCCCGTCCTGGGGTCCCACCTGCAGAGCTGTGCCAGGCCATCCAAGCCAGAAGTGGTGCCTGTGGGGCCAAGAGTCCCCGAAGACCTCTGTGTGCCCTCTGCTCCGATGTCCGTGGGCTGTGTAGCTGGTGCTTGAGCTTGGTCCCCGGCCCTCCAGGGTGCCGAGCCTCTGTACAGAGAGGTGGGCTCTACAGGGCCACTCCACCCTCACCCCAGCCCCTGGCAGATTGACAAAAGCATCCTTGACGCGGTCTGGCTTCCCACAGTTGAGAGTCGCTGGGGTCTTGATGTATGGGAAATGGAAAATCAGACCCAGAAAGTTCTGAATCACACAAAGAGGAAAATTCCCACGTAAATACATCTTTGTTTTCCTAGAGTGGAGGCGTGTGGGCCGTGGGTGTCCTGGCCTCGTTCTGAGCATGGGCCAGAACACACCACCAAACAGGAGAACGGACTAGCTCGCGAGAGGGGTATCGGCAGCTGCTTTTGTTCTTAGATTAGCAGCAGTCGATACGGGAGGATTTGGGGCTGCAGAGACAGGCATATAGAGCCGAGATAATTAAAACATTTTCATGATTGTGACAGCCACATTCTGCTGCTGCAAGCTGGAGGATCCATTCCACCCAAATATTTAGCAAGCTTCGAATAAAACACTGGTGGCAAAATAAAAGTAATAGGAAAAAACAGTGCAGTGTATTTTAAAGGCGAAGGAGTTGAGAAGATAGGCGGAGGGAAGGGGAGTTCAGCACTTTTAAAGAATGGAAGTGTCTTCCTAGCGGCCCCCTCCTCCTCCCCTTGTTTTTGTTTTTGTTTTTTTTTGGTATAATTAACGCAGGTACAAATGTAGGTACCTTTAATCCTAAACTCTGAAATGACACGTGATAAATTTTAATGAGCATTAATTCATCTTTTTGGACAAGATAGAGACAAACAGCAAAAAAAAAAAATTTTTTTTTGATTAACTTACATTAATGAGCATTTTCATTCTAAGTTAGTATTTCCACTGATTTTTTTTCATCTAGTGCTTTTTGTGTGTATGGATCACACAGGTTCCTGGTGCACCTTAGCCCCCTGAGGTGGTTGTATGTGAACAGCTGTCATTAAGCATCTCTCCTGGTGAGACCCCAACACCCCCCCAAGTCAGCTAAATACTGTAGATGTTGTTAAAAAAAAAAAAATGGGCAGGATCTCGGCCTCCACCAGAGCATCCAGTGTTTCTCCGCAGTTTTTTTTTTGAAGAAAGTACCACGCAAAGCACTTTTCACATCATTGCTTCTATATAAATTCCACTATAGACTGAAATTATACATTCTCGCGGCACAGATGGGCTGGTCTGTCATTACGACTGCCTGGTACTTGTTGGAACACACAGCATATTTCAATTGTGGAGTCGACAATTTCGAAGAACTGAGGTCAAAATAAACAAGTTGCATTTGTGTACAGAAACAAACTTACGCCGTGAGCCCATCGCCTGGGACCCTCAGCAAGTATCAGCCGTCATCTCCATTAAATTGTAATTTAATTTTTGATCTTTGTTTTTAAGACTTCAATTGCCCGATGTCAGAGGACCTTAGATGTTTTAATTAGTTACCAATTTCTTATCTTGTTTTGCTATATAAACAGTGTAGGGCACTAGACTTAAGACTTTTGGGCTGTGGGACTTTTGCTTTTTGTAGCTTAATCTGTAAGAAAGAAGCGCAGTCACTGACTCTTCTGCCTTGACTTGTGACTATTTTGAGCCTTTATGAAAAATCAGATGGTAAATATTTTGGACTGTCTAAAGGTACATTTAAATCCAAACTTTAAAACTAATTCAGCAGGTAGGCTACATAGAGGAGCTGTAAATTTAAAAAAAAATATTATCTCCCCAAGATAACAAGGTACAGAATTTACGGGTCCGTATCAGCACCCTCGAGGGCCGAGCAGTTTTATAGCCCCAATAATTTTCGAAGGATGATAACTGTTTATTTTGTGAAATTTGAACATCATGATGTCATCAGCTCTGAAACCTCGATGTTTTCCCTTCCCACGTTTAAAACATCTGCCTCCCGTTTCCAGAATCTGGGTTCACACCCTGCAGTTCCTCGTGAGGAGAAGGTCCGTCCTGCCTTGGGAGCGCTGGGGAGGTGCCCGTGGGGGTCAGCCCGGCCGGTAGGGGAAGTGCATCCCTCGTGCCTGTTGGTGGAGGTGCTGGGGAGTGACTGGGGGCCGTGTCCAGCAGCTCTGTGGTCTGGCTTTGAGCCATTTCACCTTCTGCGTGGTCCCTCAGCTTGTGGACAGTGCTGGGAATGAGAGGACCGGTCCTCTCCGGGTGCGCGAGACACGAGGCTCCTGCTCAGCACTGGGGGCGGGGTGCATAGTTGCTGGTAATACTGGTAACAGGGACATGAGGCTTCGGCCCTGTTCCTCTGGAGCCATCTGTGCCTCTGGCAGTGTTGATCAAGGACAAATCATTTCACCTCTGTATGCCTCGGTTT
The DNA here is from genome assembly GCF_052094955.1 of Ictidomys tridecemlineatus. Classification (NCBI taxonomy): domain Eukaryota; kingdom Metazoa; phylum Chordata; class Mammalia; order Rodentia; family Sciuridae; genus Ictidomys; species Ictidomys tridecemlineatus. The sequence continues at coordinate 3,003,073 of NC_135482.1, read as the reverse complement.
GCTTGTCTGTGAAAGGGGGACAGTAAGTGTTGACTTAGGGACACCGGAAAGCCCGGTTCACAGGGGGCATCCGTAGGGCTGTTAGGTCCTCCATGTGCCGCGGAGCCCTGGGGCGTGCCTGCCAGAGGCCTCTCCATCCCTTCCACCTGCAGAGGTTTCCCCTGGAGAGGCTCTGGCTCCCGAGGTCAGCGGTGACAGGCTGGGGTTCCAGCCGCCCTGCCTTTCTCCAGGCCCTGGTGAGCTCTGCTGTGCACTCGCCGATGCCAGGTGCCACACGGGCTCAGGGGTGTGGATGTGCCTGGGGCCTTTGCCTGAGGTGGGTGCACAGAGGTGTGCAGGTAAGGGGCACACGTGTGCTATGTCCCCCGTGGGTCCCTTGCAGGAGGGCAAGGGGCTGTAGGACTGTGTCCTGGGGGCCTGGGCAGGTCATTCCCCAGCCCAGAGCCAGCCCCAGGCAGTCCAGGTGCAGTGCTGCTCAGCGGTGCTGCTGTCAGGGAGGCCCTGGCCAGGCCTGCTGTGCCTGCTGCCCGCTGCCGTCTGCCCTGTGCGGCCATTTGCAGGCTGCGGGCGGGTGTGGGACTCGGGCAGAGAAGAGGAAATGGCGGCTGGTGGCGAGCTGGCCTCCTCCTCCTCCCCCCTGGGGGCCGGGGGCCATGTGTGCCACGTGTGGACGCACGTGCGCCTGTGTGCTGGGCCGTGGCCGCTGCGGTGGTGCCCACTCACCCTCCAGCGAGCAGCCTCGACACTGTCCTGACTGCGGGCCTCGGCTCTCTGGCCCTCCAAATGGGGTCATGGGTTGGTCTCGGTGCCCGGAGCGGATGCAGCTGAGCTCCGTGGAGGCCCCAGGCCTTTCCCTCCAGTGACTGTGGGGAGAACAGGAGGCCTGGGCACCCTGGGCTCCTTCCCGGTGCAGCCACTGTGTCGCCCTCTGGCAAGGGAGGGGCTGCGCCCTGCCCACAGGTTTCTCACGGAGTTCACTGTGATGGCGCCCTGGTGGCTGGGGGTGGCTGTGGATGGACCCTGGGCGAGGGTCCTGGCCTTGGGCCACGTGACTCCGGGCTTTGCATCTGAGGCAGACAGGATGTGGCATGTGGCCTGGGCCTGCCACTGCAGACCCCTAAGGGATCAGGCGGGGGTGCCAGGAGGCAGCCAAGGAGCGAGGGAGCCTCTGCCCCAGTTTCCTGGGCGCTCAGCCCTGCCCTGGATTCCTGGGGTGGGAGTGCCCACACTTGCGGCCCAGACGTGTGGAGGGACCCTGGGATCCACTGTTCCCGCCCCACCAGGACACGGGGTCCCACCTGGGTCCAGTGTTCGAGGCCTGGAGGAGCCTCCCCACCCCACCCACCGGACTCAGGCACATGTGACCTGCAGTGGACGCCCTGCAGAGCCCACTGCAACCTCGTGTGGAGTCCTCTGTGGCGTGGAGGTGGCGTAAATGCACAAACAGTAGGTCGCACCACACCCGCACCTTGGAGACGAACCACAAAGGTCACAGGCCTCTATCCTGGCGCTCTGGCACCTGGGGACGTCTGCCCCAAGATGTGCTGCCCTGTGTGCCAGCCTGCAGGTGCCAGGACAGGAAGGGCACGGCCACCACAGTCAGCACCAGCTGCTAGGAAATGGTGAACCATCTGGGCAGGACCAGGCCGAGGTGTGGGGTGGCAGGAAGGCCCAGTGGAGAGAGCTGGGTCCACGTGTGGGCTTCTCCCGGGGCCGCCCGGGCGTGAGGAGCGTTGCGAACGGGCCTCGGCTCCAGGTACTTTTTTTTTTTTTTTTTAAAGAGAGAGTGAGTGAGAGAGAGAGAATTTTTTGATATTTAGTTTTTAGCTTTCGGCGGACACAACATCTTTATTTGTATGTGGTGCTGAGGATCAAACCCAGCGCCCCGCGCATGCCAGGCGAGCGCGCCACCGCTTGAGCCACATCCCCAGCCTATCCAGATACTTTTTTTAAGGATTTATTTTACATTTGGATCTGCCCGATTCCACTCCATGTCAACACCGTCAGAGCCCGCAGGGGCTAGCGCGGAGTCCCTCTAGAGCACGGAATAAACAGGCCCTTCATGGTCTCTGCCCAGTGAAAGTTCCAGTCCAGTGGGACTGGGCTAAGCTTTCCGTGTGACCAAACGAGGCCCAGAGAGGCCGAGGAACTCCTCGGTCCCCCAGCAGCGGGTGGCAGAGGGCCCCCTGGCCAGGTGGCCTGTGGCCGTGTGGAGCAGCCCCGCGTGGGATGCCTGCTGCTTTCCAGCCTCTCCCAGATGCTGACCTTGGTCAGTTCTCCCCAGATGCCCAGGGCCAGGGGGCCCTTTCCTTTGACTGGAGCTTTTCTTCCCCACGGAGAAGAGGACTTGTCCTGGGCCCTGTGTCACACGGTTCTGGGTGCTGAGGACCTTTCCCTGGCTGGGCTGCCGTGCCCTCGGGGTCTAGGGCCTGATAGCGTGGGCCGGTGACACCCCAGGATACCCTGTGGCTGGCTTGGGGACCCCGGGCCTTCACAGTCAGGTGTGCTGGTGGGCTGTGGTCACACGCAGGTGGCAGCAGGTGACGGGCAGGAGGGAGTTGCAGGGTCACCTGGAGTCAGTGTTCCTGTGGCCCGAGGTGGCGGCTTATGTGACTGTGTGCCTGAGTGCCAGGTGTCAGGCCAGGCGGGCTCTGTGACACGAGGGCGAACAGGGCAGCAGCAAGGGACGCCGGGAGACCCCACCCCACCCAAGCTGCAGGACGCCTGTCCCTGAGCCCCCGGGCTCCCTTGCTTGCCCAGCATGGGGCTTGCTGCATTCTCTGGGCACTTGCGGTGCCAGGCCTGCCGTGGCTCTGGCAGGAGGCTGGACGGCGCCCTGGGGAGTGGATAGCGCGGGCTACACAGGGTGTGGGGCTCTTGGATGGAGGGGCACCGCCACCCGAGGCCCGTCACCACACCACTTGCAGTTCCAGGCATGGCGCCACCCCGAGAGGCGGGTTCCATGTCATCAGCAGACACCGTGCCCTCAGGAGGACAGGCTGAGGTTGGGGAGAGGCCGGCAGGGGCCAGGTCAGCCAAGTGAGGCTCCAGACAGGGACGTGGAGCACCTGAGGACCCCGGGAGGCCTCTGGGAGGAGGTGGACTCAGCCCGGGTTCTTTCCCAAAGCTGACCGCCAGGGCTGTGGCTGCAGGGCCCCAAGTCCAACCCTCAGGCCTGCCACGTCCCAGGGCCCCCCGCCAGGTGCCGCCCCACGCCAGCCCTGAGTAGGATACATCTGCTGCAGCAGCCCGCCAGAGCCCCACCTCCTGTCCCCATCCCCATGGAAACCACGGGGGCGGGCTGCCTTGGGCCTGCTGGCTGGTTCCCATTAGAGCGTCCTGCTTTCCTGGAGCCCTGCCCCTGGGTTCAGGGCTGCCCCTGGGGGCTTCTAACCACATCGACTGAATACTAGTCTGTGCCAGGGAACCCAGGGTCCAGGACCCTCCTCACTGGCCAGCCTCCCCCAGAGGAGTCTGATGGGCTCCAGTCTCCCGTGCCCTGCACTAGAGCAGCCTAGAGCTCTGTCCCTCACGGCTGGTCTTCGGCAGAGCAGCAGCTGCTAGGGTCGCACTGTTGTGGACTGAGGCCTGGATCCTGGGCGCCCATCCCAGCCGTAGCATCCCAGGGGACCTTGGACAACCCCCTTCCTTTGTCTAGGCCTCAGCTTACCCACCAGGAGAGTGGAACGGTTTCTTGAAAGAAAGGAGAACACGGAGCTGCACCCTTGCCAGCCCCCGCCCAGTTCTCAGGAGGGGCCGTGTGTGTCTGGGGAGGAGTCGTGGACTCTGCCTGAGACGGGTGTCGAGGCTGAGCCTCCGGTGCATGCCATGGCAGGCCTGGCTCTGCGGGCAGTCGGGCTCTGCATCTGCTTGGCACCCGTGGCGGGGCGTGAACACCGTGAGTGGAGACTGCGCCTGTGCTGGCCACAGAGCCCGAGGTCTGCAGACAGGCTGGCCTAAGAGGTCTCCTGAGGTCAGAAACCTGGGCAGAGACTGAGGTCCAGCTGGGGACCCGGGGAAGTGCTGGCTCCAGAACCCCGCGGGGGTGCCCAGGGCTTGGTCACGGCTGCCACCCGTGCCACATGCTGGAGGCAGGTCACCCTCCTCCTCCTCTTCCTCAGAGGTGGGCATTGGCACTGGTCCCTGGGGACTTCTGTCCGGCCTTCAAATGGCCGGTGTGTCTTCTCCCACAGAATCTGTCAGCCCCTGCCTGCTTATGGCCAGGTGTCACAGCCACTGGCCTCTGCTGAGTCCTGTGGTGCTAACCCCACACAGGGACACTTTTCAGCTCCCAGACAAGGAACAGAGCCCGGGGCAGCGGGCCTCTCCACACCAGGGTGAGGTGTGTCCTGATTTAGGCGGTCACTTTGCCTCTTGTGGCCTCCGTGGCCTCAGCTGTAAAGGGAGAGAGTGACCTTGGCTTCTGGGGTTTGTGTGAGAGCCAGAGGCAGGAGGGGCCAGGACTGGGGAGTGGCAGGAGCCACCTCAAGAAGGCCCCAGCACAGGACTCTGGTGGTGAGGAAGCAGGCCACACGTCCTGGGGCACCACAGGTCCATGGTGCCAAGGCAGGGACACCGGGAGCTGCTGCTGGAAGCAGCTGCCCGAGAGTGTCCCAGAGTCCCAGTGATCAAAGGCTGTTGTCCTTCGCCACTGCCAAGGGCTGAGTCCACAGTGCCACCCCTGCCTCCTTCTGAGGCCACCCGGGTTTGCTGACCCATTCCAGTGGCCAGAGAGCAGTTGAAGGGCCCTGGGGACATGGTCATCATAGCTCAGAGGCTTGTCAGTCTTCTTTGGGGGGGATGGTGGCGCCCTGATGCCTGCTGGCACCACCACCCTGCCACGTCCCCCCACCCTGCCACGTCCCCCCACCAGTGGAAGTGGCCAAGGGAGCTGGCACAGCAGCAGGCTGCGGGATCACGCAGGAGACTGGGCAACACAGGACATGAGGGACATTTCACCAGGGAAGGGGAGGACAAGACAGAGGGCTTAAGTGCCCAGATGATGCACCGAGCGTGGCACGGTGATTTACAGCAGGGTGGGCAGGGCCTGGGGCGGCCCCCTAGAACCAGTGTCTCTGCAGAGCCCTGGTGTCAGAGGCCACAAGGCAGCCCTGTCCACCTCCTATCTCCCACCTGGACCAGGGCCCCGACCTGTTCCTGGCTGAAGGCCAGTCTCCTGCTGGCCCTCGAGGACCAGCCCTGTGCCCTCCACGGCTCCTCACCTGCTCTCCTGACCATGGCTGGGTCACCTCCTGGCAGCTCCCTGAGCCCCCACCCACACTGCCCTGGACCTATAGCTCTGAGTGGGGTGGCCAGTTCACCTGAGTGTCGCCCTGCAAGCAGCTCGGGCAGGAGGGCCAGCACCCCTCTGGGCCCTGGGGCCTGGCACTGGCCTGGCTGAGGAGGGCTCTGGAACATCTGGCCAGGGCTGTGTGGTCTTGGGCCAGTCCCCCTCCTGCTCTGGGCCCCGGCTTCCCCGTCTCCTCTGACCTTAGTGGGTCTCTGGAGAGTTCTTGGGTCCAGCTTGGAGCAGCTGCTTCAGGCCTGAACATGTTCCTGGCTTTGCCCTGAGACCCTGCTGGTGGGCTCCCTGGGGAGCAGAGGGGTCTGCCAAGCACCTCTTCATACAGATGCAAAGACCTAGAAGCAGCTGCCCGCTCTCCCAGGCAGTTGTGATACGGTGACCTGGTGGCACTCATGCAGCTGTCCAGCCTGGCACACTGGGCAGGCGGAGGAGGCATGTCCGCGGGTGACATTGCGCTGTGATCCCGGCTGGGCGGAGGAGGCCCACATTTGCTTCTGTTCCCCGCATCTTGCTCACTGAGCACCCGTTCCTCCTGCCGTGAGGGGACGGCTGGAGCCGAGAGACCCAGGTGCCGCTGCGTGTTCTCCCCACAAGGAGAGCCATCGACAGAACGTGCAGAAGCTCATGTGGCTGGGCAGGGAGCCCCGTCCCCCGGGTGTGTTCTGCCCCTGAACCAGGAGCAGAGGCCACCCGGAGCTGAAGGCCAGCTTCGATGACCACAGAGCCCACCCTCGTTGGTCTCCTTCCTGCGGCTAGAATGTTCCGAGTCAGGTCTGCATGTGACATCTCGAGAAAACAGGGCTGCGTTTCCCAGTTGCCTGAGAACCAGCTGTCATCTTGCCATCGCGGATGAGAACGTCATTGGCGATGAGCTGAGCAGAGCGTTCTGGGCGGCGTGTGGCTGTCTGGCTGGGCTGGCCTTTCCAGAATCAACTGGCAGTCAGTGCAGTGCTGCAGGGGACTGCCCCGAGTGAGAACCTACTGTGCGCCAGGCAGCTGCTGGGAATCCCACATGCCAGCGTCTCTCTGTCACCTCTGGATCTGTGCCGTGCTGCAGGAGTCAACAGCCCCCCCTGGATACACAGAATTGGGGCTCAGAGAGGCGGGGCTCAAAGGCCACACAGCCTGGAGGCTTCTGCTCGGCCTGCTGGGCTCCAGGTTCTGCGTCCTCTCAGAGGCCCCCTCAGGCTGACCCGGGGGCACTGCACTCCCCTCGCCTTGACACCATTGACTACTTGGTCCCCATCAAGCGGCTGAGCTGGGGACATGGCCCTGGTTTGTGTGTCTGCTGGACATGGGACCTGGGAGGGTGTGACCAGCCCATTCCTGACTTGGGACTTGCTCCCTGTAAGGCCCTGGGCATCTGGTACAGTGTCATCAAAGCTGGTCCCTGTGCATCCCATGGCATTTGCCCATGTAAATCCAGGGTGTTCACGGGACTTACCTTGCAGGGACATTCTGTTCCATGTGACCCCGGGGACACAGGCGGACCAGGCGAGACTGAGTCCTTGGGGTCTCTGCCCCATGGTCTGAGCTCATGGCTCGGCCAACATGGAGACCTGCCCCCACTCAGAGCCTCCCAGCCCCAGGGCCTGCCTCAGCAGAGTCCACCTGGCTGCGGCCTGCTGTCCTTGAGCCTGTGTCCCCAGAGGGCCTCGCAGCTCTCCCCAGACTCCTCCAGCCACAGGCCAGGCCAGAGTCCATCAGCCGTGTGAAAGAGGCTGGGGAGGAACTTCTGCAGGCACCAAGTCTGTGGTGACTTCTCATGTGTCCCCAAAGTATCCCTGAGGGATTGGTGCCACTGACCACGGAGTCCCCCTGTGGCTGGGCATGGAGTGTACTTCATTTCTGACCCTGTGTGTAAACCTAAGAAGGGAACATGTCCCATCTTATAGATGAAGAGACTGAAGTCCAGAGAGGGGAAGGGGCCGGTCTATCTGAGACCCGATGGGCCATGCTATAGATGGACCCTGTGGGCAGGGCCAAGGACCCAGCTGGGTTGAAGCTGGACAGGCCTCCAGGACTCTGCATGTCTGGTCTGCCAGGTTCAGTGCCCACCCTGATGGGCCACAGACCATGAACGTGGCTGGACTGGCTCTGTCACACGAGTGACCAGAGCATAGGGTGCAGGCTCTGAGAGCAGCTGCAGGAGGCTCAGGACCCTGAGGGGAGGGGCTCTCCCACCAGGTAGTGGAGGCCCCGGGGCCCAGTAACCAGCCCTGAAACTTGGCAGCGACAGGAGGACAGGTGAGGAAGGACAGGCAGGGCACGAGATGGCGTCCACCTGCCTGGACACTGGTCACTTGGCTTGCTGTGCATTGAGTTGTGGGGAGAGCAGGTGAAAGGGCTGGAGTCTTTGGCTGTTGGGGACAGTCTGTCTGTGCCCCTCTGAGGTTGGGGCCTGTCACAGTGCTCCACATCTGGGACCCAGACCCTTGCACTCCTGTGTCTCCAAGGGACGGTGCTAAGACCCCCAGAGCCTCTGTCCCCTGCAGCCGTGGCCCCGCAGCCTAGAGGCCCAACTGGGTCGAGGTACTGTAAGTCAGACTGTTTCCACAGAGCGGGGCCTCGCTGCCGGCCTGGGGGTAGGTGCTCTGCCAGCCCTGGGCGGGGTCCTCGCCTGGGTGGGGCCCCAGGCTGCTGTGCTGTTGGCTGCAGGATGGAGGTGCCTCCCGGGTGGCACAGGTGTGGCAGCTGAGGTGAGCTGGGCTGGGGCGGGCAGCTGGCCCGGCTCTTTAAGTTGGGTGTCTGTTCCCCTGGGCCCCAAGGTAGGGGATTCCTTCTGGCCATGCCACAGGTGGGAGGGGAGGGGTGTCTGGCCATCAGGCAGGGGCTGTGTGCCCTCAGGGGGTCCCTCCAGCCTCTGGGGCTTCACGATTCCTGCCAATCCGACTCGAGGAGTCTGGGGACATTGCTCAGAAGGGTGGGGGGAGCTAGTGGGCACCGAGACTGGTGACCCCACCATACCTGCTCTGTTCCTCTGGCAACCCTGACCCTGTCGGCAGGAGAGTGGACCCCCGTCCTCAGGTGACAGGATTTAGGAAGGGTCAGTGCTCCCGAGAGGACTGGCCACACCTTCTTGTAATCAGGGTCCCTGAGCCTCTGCCCAGCTCAGAGGGGGAGAGAGAAGCAGCGGGCACCACCCAGAGGCCTCAGCCCAAGGTGTGCGGGCAGGGAGGGGCGTCATGGCCTGGGCCTTGGTGTCTGGCCAGTCCTGCTCTGCTTCTTACTGGCTTACAGAGATCACTCAAGTGGCCACTGGGGAAGATCCCAGGTCCCATTTCACTTCAGAAGCCCCAAATATCAGGTGTTCCCAGAGCGGGGAGCGTGTGGGGCACTTCTGTCAGGTGCGGGCCAGGTGCTGTGCTGGCCCAGGACACCTGGCTGTGTAAGTGAGGTCCCTGCCCCAGCGTTCCCAGGCCTGGGGAGGTGGCCAGGACCACGTGTGAGAGCTGATTTTGAGGGACCCATAGCCTACTGCTAGGGCTAGGAAGGTCCCTGACGCAGGAGGGCTCCACAGGAGGGGACCTCGAGGGTGGCTGGGAATTGGGCCTGTGATGGGGGGAACTCCCAGCCACGGAGAGTGCCACGTGGAGCTGGAGTGAAGCAGGAGTGGTGTCCCTGAGCACCACCCCAGAGTGACCGCTCAGCCAGGAGCAGGCACCCCCAGGCCAATCCACCCCTTCCTCTGAGGCCAGGAGGGCCTCCTGGTCCATGGCTGGGCTTCCAGGGGCCAGCTTCTGGGGTTTGCTGTGGAGTGTGGGTCAGGCAGGCCAAGGACAGGTCCAGCAGGGCTTTCCGTGGGGTCCTCCCTGCCGAGCTCCTGATCGCTGGGCCTCTGCACAGTCACAGCAAAGAGGGTGACTGAGGGGGGGCAGGACCCCCAGCTGACCCTGCCCCAATCTTGTCTTGAGCCACCAGACCTGCCAAGCTGACCCCCGGTCTCCTTGTGTCTTACAGAACGTGGCCTGTCCTGGAGTACCGCCCCGGAGGTCGGAAGCCCACCGAGGGCCGTGGAAGACCGTCCAGCCCCTCGTGGCCCAGGTAGCTGCATCTTGGCCCCAGGCGGGGCGGGGAGGGGCGTGCTCTGGCTAGAAGCTGCCCGGGAGTGGGCGTCCTGGTAGAGAAGGGACTCCAGCCCCAGCCCTGCCCTTGCGGCCCCCCCCTCGCAACCAGGCCCACCTGCCAGAGTTCCCAGCAGGTGAGGGGACGTCCCCCAGGACAGGAGTGAGGGGACAGTGCAAGGACACCCTGGCCTGCTGCGTGTCCGTCCTGTGGCCTGTGATGCCCAGCCTCCTTGAAGCAGAGGGAATCGGGCAGGGACCTGGGCCTGGGAGGACAGGGAGGCCGGGTTGCTGGCTCTACTGAGCTGTCCTGTGTGACCACCCCCTGCAGGCAGACTCACCCCGCCCACCTCCCAGTGTCCTGCGGCCCGAGCCCCAGGTTCCCCTCCTCCAGAGCTCTGGGGGTGCCAGCCCAGTGCCTGTGACCTCGGTGCAGAAGCCCAGGGAGCCACATGGTCCCTGCGGTCAGCACCAAGAGGTGTCGGGCGTTCATAACTCACGGAAAGCCACCCAGACATTTGGCCGGCCCTGGCTCTCTCCTGGCCTCCCCTCTCAGCTGACCTCAGGAGGTCTTGGTCCCTAGCTGTCCAGCCTGCTTCAGGAGCACGGCTTTGGGAGGACAGGGTGTGGAAGTCCCCTAGCCGGCGAGGACACAGGATGGTGGCCAGATGGGAAGTGGTCACCACTCGGAGGACTCAGGACCTGGGTGGCTCCCCTCGGTGGCCCTGGGTCCGCTGCATGTCACCTGGACAGGGCAGGGGAGCCGCCTGCTGAGGGCCTGTGTCGGCCAGTTGCAGAGCTCAGGGTTCTCGGGCAGCCCCCCGCTCGCGGAGAGAGCTCCGCGCAGTCGGTCCTTACGGCCGCCCAGACCCAGGCTTGGCACCGTGAGCCCTGGGGACCCACGGTGGTGGCTGGCCTGCGGGAGGGGCCTAAGCCACAGCACCACAGTCAGACCCCCCGGTCCTGTCCCCCGCCCGCTTACTGCTCTGGGGTCTTGAGGGGTCACGGCCCTTCCCTGGGATTCTGATTTCTCCTTTGTGAAGAGGGAATCTGGCCCTCTCCATCTCCCTCCAGAGGAGGAAAGAAGGGACCAGCTGTAGCCAGGCCGGCGCCCAGCCCCGCTCCAAGCCAGCCAGGCCTCCCCCACCTCTTGCAGAGCTGAAGCCTACACACCCCGCCTGCACCAGTCACACGGGAGGAAGGGAGTGGAGGGGTTCTTGCTGGACAGTTGGAACCACATGGACAGGGTAGGAAGACAGTGGACGACAGAGGACATCGGGACCCAGGGAAAACTGAAGGAAGACCTAGAAACCTCCCCGTTGGTGGAGTTCAGCTCTGAGCTTCCTAGCAGCCAAAGCAAAGAGAGAAAGACATTCCTTGTTGAAGTGACATTTGGGGAGGACTGACATCATGGTGGTGTCGAGAGGGAGCTGGCCGGTGCTGAGCTCCAGAGGCCAGCTCCAGAGTCCCACAGATCCAGCCCCGGCAGGGAAGAAGATCCAGCTGGGGCAGCTCAGGCTCAGCTCCCAACCCTAGGACCTACACAGAGGGCCACGCAGGCTTTGGCTGGGCCTGACTGTGAACTTGCATCTCTTTGGTCCCCAAATTCACATCCTTGAAGCCGCACCCTGCTGCTGACTGGTGCATCTCAGGAAGGGGTGGACCCAGGAACCCATGTTTGAGTCCCTGTTTGGCCAAAGTCACGTAGACACGGTGGCTCCTGAGCCGTGCCGGGCCTCGTGGGGTTAGGGCAGAGAGGGCCAGGCGCAGGGTGCGCAGGAGGGAGGTGGCACACTCTGGGCTGCCCCAAGACTCATCCCATGTCTCTCTTTCCAGGTCTCAGCCCCTCCTCTGACCCCTCCAGGTGAAGCCCGAGGCTGTCCACCTGTCCACCTCAGGTCAGTGCAGGACTTTGAATGTTGATGGAAATCGGGGTCCTCTGCACACCACTGCCTTCATCTGGGCAGTCCTGACACTGGACACCTCTGTGACACAGGCGCATGCAGCCTCACGGGCCTGCAGGGACGCTGAGGGCGGGCCTTCTCGCCCGTGGCAGGGTCTCACTGCTGGCTCCTGCCCGGCTCCTGCCCCTTGCCACCCTCTCCGTAGCTGAGGGACCAGGGTCTCCAGGACTTTGAGGGCTTTCCCAAGTTTCACCCAGGACCTTGGACTAGGACCATCTCCTAAGCCCTGGCCACCCTGAGGGCTCTGTAATGGCCAGGGTAGCCTGGGGCCGGTAACCACAGGGCAGTTGGCCTTTCTGCAGTGTTGCTCAGGACTCAGTGGGCTAAGGTCCCCCTGCCACTTGGCTGCCTAGTGGCTGAGACTGGGGACCTGCCTGCTGAGAGGCTGCCCTGGTTGTGCCCTCGCCAGCCCCTCCCTTGGGGAGCCAGCCCACAGGGGCCAGCCCTGGGCCTGCTTGGAGGATCCAGCCTCAGGGGAACCGGTGGCCACGGGGGTCAGCCAGGGCTGGCCTCCTCACGCCCCACAGGACCGTGTCCTTCCACTGCGTCTCCTGGGGGCTATGGGGAGGGTGCCAGGCTGCCCCACACGAGCTGGAGCAGTCCACCTGGGCCGGGACCGCGGTGCCCTCTGGGCCTCTGTGAGCTCACGAGGCGGGCTTGCCCCAGGCCTGTGTGTCGGAGCAGGGCCAGGCCACCAGCGGCAGCCTGGGGGGGCAGGATGCAGGGAGGGGGCCTGCTGTGTGGAGGGTGCGGGGGCCTCTCCCCCTCCCCTGGGGGCACCTGCTCCTGCTGGCTGAGGACACCTCTCCATTGGCCTTGACACCCTCGGGATGGACTCACTGTCCCTGCCTGTCCTTCAGAGGCCAAGGCTCAGGAGGCGGGGAGCAGCCAGCTCCCTGCCTGCCTGCAGCCCTGGGGACTTGGGACACCAGCGTGGGTGAGAGGAGCCGTGGGAGGTGCGAGGGACCGTGACTGGCTGGAGATCGCTCTCCTGAAGGCTGCCCAAACTGGCCAGGGCAGGGAGAGCTGGGGCAGACAGCTCTGGGCCTGGTCCCCCACCCAAGGCTCCCTTTCCTGTCCCTCCCATCCCTCGCGCCCGGGCTGCCGTGCCCCACCACGCCCCAGTGTTGACCCCGGGCCTACTCACAGTGGAGTGGGAGGAAGCAGGGCCGAGGCCACGGGGCCACCCAGTCCCGGTGCTGGCTGGTTCTCTGTAGGAGTTGTCCCCGTCCCCGGTTCCCCAGCCTCCCGGCCTCCTGTGCATTAGAGGCAGATGTGGGGCTCGGGACACCGAGGCTTGGGGCCCAGGGTGGTGGGCCTGACACCCAGCGTGACCCACCCTGGAGAGCCACAGGGCTGACCAGGCTCTGACACTACAGTGGGGAGTGGCCCAGGGGGCCCCAGCAGCAGACCACAGACCTTCACACCTGAGGGTACGGGGGGTGGGGGGCTGCCGCCTCAGGTGCCCAGGGCGGGCTGGGGGGGAGCAGGTGCTCCGCAGGTGCCCCCAGGACACCTGCCCCTGCTCTTGGCTCCCGGCGGAACCCCTAGGAGCAGAGCCTTCCTCCAGCACCCACCAGGGGTCCCCCGCCCCGCTCACTGGCCTTCCTGGGCCAGAGCGGAGGCCACCAGGCCAGGTGGGCAAGGTGCCCTTGGGAAAACGCACCTGGGGACGGGACAGGGGCCCTCTTTGATGTGGGCTTCACAGAGTCCCCTGCTCAGAAGGGTCTGGCCCTCCCGGTGGCTACTTGGCCTCGGGCAGGTGGGCATCGCTCAGTGCCCGGTGTGTTGGGGTGGGAAGCTCACACTTGCCGGATCCCCAGGGGCGGGATTTGAACCCAGGAGCCCGAGGCTCTGAGGCCCATCCACCCCCACTGAGGAGAGGTGCCCGGGAGACCTCCTCAGTGGACTCTGGAGGCCACTGTGCTGTCCTGCCTGGGAGGTTTCAGGACAGCTGTGGTTGCACTTTCTGTGGCCTGGTGCCACCTGCCCTCGTACCTTGTCACCATGGCAACCACACCTGTAAGAATGGAGTGGGTCCAGCTGTGGTGACACCAGCCTGTCATCCCAGCAGCTCAGGAGGCTGAGGCAGGAGGACTGCGAGTTCAAAGCCAGCCTCAGCAACTCAGCGAGGCCCTGAGCCACTCAGCGAGACCCTGTCTCTAAGTAGAATATAAGCGAGGGCTGGGATGTGGCTCAGTGGCTCAGTGGCCCTGGGTTCCATCCCCAGGACTGAAAAAGAAAACCAGGGTGAAGCTGGTCTCCTTCCAACTCCACTCCTGCTCTCTGCCCCGGCTCTGCCCCGGGTCCCGTCAGAGGCCCAGGTCCTAGGTGTGTGCCCGCCCCTGGCCTGGTCACCCTCTGAGGGTCCTGCTGCTGTCCTCGTCTGCTTGCCTGTGAGGTGGGGTTGCTCTCCATCCCAGGTTTTCACTCTCACGGGCCATGAGTGGTGGTCAGGGGGCTGGACCAGGCCCTCGAGCTGACTCGACTTTCCATTGGGGTTCTAGTAAGATGTGGAGACACATGGAGACCAGAGGTGAAGAGGCAGGGGCAGGAGGACAGACCCACCCCGGGCTTCATCCCTGGGGCGGTCTGTGGCCCTCACTGAGCGCCCACGTCTGCCGGGCCCTGCCCAGGGTGGGCGTCACACTGGTGCTTTTGGAAGCAGAGGGCTTCTTCCCTGGAGGCCAGAGGGGGGGACAGAGTAGCGGTGGGTGGTTACTTGGGAAGCTGCTGGTGTTGGGCGTGCTGGGCACAGTGGACCTCACCACATGGACAGGCCTCCAACGCACCCTGGGGCTGGAGCCACAGGAGGTGGGGAGGGGGCCCTCCCGGCACCCATGGATGGCCACTGTGGCAACTGGACCACTTCTGGCACCTCAGCCCTGCTGGCTGCTCCAGGGTCCACTGGGATCAGGGGGAAGTTACTGCTTGGCCCAGGTGGCCCTGGGATGCAGGCCAGCACAGGGGCGGGCTCTGCCTAGGCCAGCGAGGACCTGTCCTCTGAGTCTGGGCAGAGGAGGACTTCTGGTCTAGGAGGACAGGATGGCGAGGCCTCACTGCCCTTGTTGGGGGGCCTCCACTGTAAGGTGGGCAAGCTCTTGGGCAGGTGCCCTGACCCCAGGATCACCCAGAGCCTCTTGAAGGGAGTGACAAGCCGTTGGAAACCCTGGATGACCAGGGTCTTGGGCAGGATGAAGGTTCCAGAAAGGGCCAGCCTGCCCCACTCCCTCTGGCCAGGCCACCCAGAGCAGTTTCCGGAGTGACGCTCCTCCCCTGCCCACCACCCCGCCCCCGGGCTTTGGCTGCCTTTGTCTTCCAAGGGCTCCACAAAATGGCCGCCACGGCCCTCCGCCATTTTGTAACTGCGGCGGGCAGTGTCCTTGGGAGGGGAGAAGGGAGGGAGGGAGACCCCTGCTCACTGCCTGCCCTCGTGGCCTGGACAGAGCCCAGCACCAGCCCCGCCTGCCCGGCCTTGGCCATGGCCACCCCAGGCTTGGCACAGCCGCTTGGCAGGGAGGCTGGGAGGCCTGGCCCCTCACCCAGTCCCGCCAGCCCCTCGCCACCCCGAGGCAGGCCGCAGACCAGAGCCCAGGAGCAGTCCCTGAGGCCACGCCACAGAGGGAGTCCCCGGCAGTGGTGGCTGGGAAGACGGTTCTAGAACATGTTTGCCGTGGAGGGCCCCAGGCTTGGGCAGCAGGGGCAGGTTTGCTTCAGGATCCAGCGGGGAGGGAAGAGTACCCTCTGGGCCCCACCCGGGCCCCACCCGCCCCTTCCTACTGCTGACCTGGCCGAGGACCTGGGGGCTCCCTGGCCAGACACAGTTCCCAATGCTGCGGTCCTGCAGTGGTCAGGCGGGCTGTTGGCCTGGGCCAGGCTCTGCCCATCCTTGGGGAAACAGGCTTGGGGCTTCCTGGAGGAGGCAAGCCCTGGGCTGCTGAGGTTCTAGAATGAGCCAAGTGGGGCGAGCTGTCCCCAGCCACCAGCTTCCACAGCCTCCCCTGTCCCTGCCCAGCTCGTGTGTCCAGCAACCTCAGCCAGCAGGCACGTCCTCGGAGCCTGCTCCTGGCTCTCTAGTGTGTTGATCCTGTGACTTCCCCGTACCCGGCCGACCAGAAGCAGCACGTTGGGCGGGGACCTGGGGCGGGGGGGGGGGGAGCCTGGGTACTGGGGGTTCACCCCAGGTTGGCCCCCGAGCGGAGGCGTCCCTGGCACTGTTCACTAAGGCCTCACTAAATTGCTTAGGGCCTCTGTCAGTTAATGAGGCTGGCCTTGAACTTGTGACCCTCCTGTCTCAGCCCCTCCAGCAGCTGAATGACAGGCGTGTGCCATGGTGCCTGACAAGGCCTGGTTCTCCCAAGGTGGAAGGGAGCAGGCCCCGTCCCTGCTTGCCTGTGACCATTAACAAGAAGGCCCTCAGAAGTCGGCGGAAGCTCCCCGCAAAGTAGGGAGGATGCTGAAAAGTGCCCAAAGGATGGCACCCCGCCTCTGGGCAGCACCCCACGTCCTGGGAGGCTGGGCTGGGGTCCCCACGCCGTTGAGGAAGAGCTGAGGCCTTTCTCCAGCACCCTGTGGGGTCTCCCCAAGCCCTTCCTGGGCTCCACTTCTGCAGTTCCCAGATGGAACGTTCTGTCACCCCAAAGGGAAGGTGGCGCAGGTCCTCCCTCCAGGGAGACCTGCTGAAGACAGAACGATGGGAGCCCTCCGCCGCCCGGCTGCCCAGCCCATCGCTGTCCACGTGCCACAGCAGGCCTGGAGCCTCCTGGAGTTCAGCCGCCCAGGCTCCCTGGCAGGAGGAGCTCCCCAGAGAAGGGCCGCCGGGCGGGCAGGGCCTGAGGAGAACCAGGCTGCAGACGGCCGCACGAGGAGGGCAGGCCTCGGGTCTGACTCAGGGTGCCAGGCAGGGGCTCCACCCGGAAGTGCCACCCTCCTCTGCCTGCGCGGGGTGCTCAGGGCCAGGGAAATCTGGGGACGAAGAAGTCCAGATGTTGGCCACTGTGGCCCTGTGGTGGGCCCGAGGCTGCTGGCCCCTGCACACAGCCCTGGCAGGACAGTCCAGCTGTTTGGCGGCCCAGGCCAGAGGCCAGGCCAGCATGCCTGGC
This sequence comes from Ictidomys tridecemlineatus, assembly GCF_052094955.1. NCBI lineage: Eukaryota > Metazoa > Chordata > Mammalia > Rodentia > Sciuridae > Ictidomys > Ictidomys tridecemlineatus. The sequence continues at coordinate 2,986,638 of NC_135482.1, read as the reverse complement.
CCAGCTTTATTTAAATCAGGTATTTTTATGCCACGGACCTGTTTGCATTATTGATTGTTTTGCAGATTTCACAAGAAGATGTGGCTGGGGCCTGAGTTTTGACCCTTTAAAGTTCTCCCTTGCCCGAGTCCCAGGCCTGACCGGCGCACAGTGGGTGGGGCCACCTCTGGGCCCTCCCCGGCCTGCCAGAGTGGCAGAGCTGTGGGGTGTGCTGACTTGATAACTTTGTGGGCCACGTCTGTGGGGAGACCGGCCCCCGCCTGACCCCCAGCCACCCCTCCCGGCTCCTCCCCAGGCCCTTTGTTGGAGTGGCTAGCTGAGCAGACACTGGCCGCCTTATGGGAGAAACCTAATCAGGGCAGCTGAGGGGGGGGTTGCCGGAGGGGGGTCGGGTCTGCTCCAAGTGGCCCTGAGCCAAGCCCGAGGTGACTTCAGGGTGACACCGTCTGTCTGCCTCATTCGCTCCAGACGTCCGCTCAGCCCTGAAAGGGCCACCTGCCCATGGAGGCCTCCGGCGCACCTGTCCCAGCCAGTGTGGCTCCTCCCCCTCCCAGGCTGCCCGGCACCCTGCCCACGGCCAGACGCTGCAGGCCAGGGCAGGGCCGGAGCCGGAGCTGGGAGCTGGCAGATGGCAGGACGTCTGCTGACGCTCGCTCCAGGCGGCTTCTCCCGAGGGGTGCTATCACGCCCATCCCTCCAGGCCCGCGCCCAGGCTGGCAGGGAAGGACCCCTTGGTCTGTCTCAGGCCATTCCCTGGTGTCCTGACAAAGTAGAAGTCTCTGTGGCCCCTCAAGGCCCGAAGCCCATGGTCACACTCGGGTTGGGCAGGTAGGCCCAGCAGATGCCAGCCCCCGGCCTGGAAGCAGGTCTTTCCCCCTCTCATTCAGAAATGGCTCCAGCAATAGGTCCCAGACCCAGCGGTGAAGGCCCTGTCCCAAACTGTGTGGTTGGCTGAGGACCCTGGACCCTGGGTGAGCCCCCTAGGTGGGGCAGAGCAGTGCAGGGAGCCCTCTGGGGCCACAGTGTCTGTGCCTGGCTTCAGAGCACAGCAGGGTTCTGTAGGAGAAGAGTGCGTCCATGGAGGCCCTGCCTGTCGGCCTCGGGACTGCAGCCCAGGAGGCAAGGGCAGGCCCAGAGCCCACTGAGCAGCACAGCGCCTGGTGGGAAGGGGCAGGAGCTCCTGGCAGAGGGACAGGCCAGGGCAAAGGCCCGGAGGCAGGGAGGCCTGTCCAGGGCAGGGAGGGGAGCCCGAGCTGGTGGTGCCCGGTGGGAAGGAGCAGAGGCTCATGGAGAGGGTGTGGGTCGTGACGGGCGGCCTGGCCGTCGGGGAGTGCAGGCAGGCTGGCGCTCAAGGAGAGGAGTACCTCCACATCCTCCCTGCACCCTCAGTAACCAAATGGCCTAATCTTGCTGTCACCATGGGCCGGGGACACCCAGGCTCAGAGAGGCCACCTGGCTTGAGGTCTGCATGCTGGCCCATGTCTGGGCCTCGGTGTGCACCCAGCGCACCGGGCTCAGGCCTGCAGCCCCCAGCTGCCCAGGCTTCTCCCAGGGCTACCCACGTCCCTTCCTGCTGGGGTTTGTCTCAGCGTCCTCCCACCCCTACTGGCCCTGTGAGGGCACTTTGGCCGGAGTGGGCAGAGGAAGTGGGATGGCAGTTCCTCCCTTCACAGGCCTCGCTCCCAGTCGCTGCCCCCGGCCCAGGAGCACTGGCTGCCCGGCCCTGGCTGTTCGAGGACAGGGCTGGGACTTGGTCACCTCTGACCCAGCATTGTCCAGTGCAGGGCTGGCCATGAAGACCATCTGATCCTGGTCTGCAGGTGGGCAGTGCCATTAGGTGAGAGACAGCTAGCTGAGGAGTCCGTGAGGTGACACTCAAAGAGGCGGCCAGGGGAGGCCACACCCCCAGAGGCTGACGCCTGCCACTTGTTTCTGCAACCAAGGAGGCCGAGGGTGGCTCCCAGGCAGCTGCTGCTGTCCACAGCTGGCCTTCCTCCCAGTGAGGGGGCCTCTGACCACCTGCTTAGGAAAGTCGGCAGCCACAGAGGTTCTGCTGCGGGGGGCCGGGGTCAGATGCTCTGGCTCTTCTCTCCCTGCCCCCGACTCAGGCCTCTGCGTGGGGGCCTCGTCCCCCTGCCAAACCTTGGCCCGAACTGCACCTCCCCTGTCTTCTTGCCTCTGGTGGAGTGGACTCCTCAGCTGACCCATGTCATCTTCCTGTGATGCACGTGACATGGTGACCTTGGACCCTGTTGGTCTCTGCAGGTTCTTCCTGGCCTCCCCGTCAGACCAGACATTGCAGAGCGTCCACATGGAAGAGGAACCCTCAGCTCCGCCTCCGTCGCACCCTGAGGACTCACTGTCCCCAGCTTGGGGTTGTGTGCACCTGTCCCTCTGCAGGCTTGCCCAGCCTCGAGAGCCCTGGGGACAGAAGGTGCCGAGGTAGCCCCCCTCTCTGCCCTTCCACCACTCAGCCCTCCAGTGTGACCCCGATACTCTCCAGTCACCTCTCCTGACTTGTCGGCCAACCTGGGATGCCACACAGGTGAGTCTCACCTGGACCGAGAAGAAATGCCACTGAGGGAAACTGAGTCCCGTCTGCTGCTGCCTGGCTGGGCTGGGGTCCAGGGGAGAGGACTTGTGGCCAGGGTGGGCCAGGGGTCTGTCTCTGTCCCCCACCATCTCACGGCTGTGGATGGTGAGCGCTGCGGGCTCTGCATGACCCCAGGCCCCGGGAGGCAGGCAGGTGCAGGCTAGGAGCAGGCTCTGGGTCTATGAGGGGGCACACGCATACGTGTGTCCAGCTCTGCTTGTTCATTAAGAGCAGCCCACCTGGGCGCCATGGCCACACCTGTAATCCCAGCTTCTTAGGAGGCTGAGCCAGTAGGATTGCAAGTTCAAGGCCAGCCTGAAACCCTGTCTCAAAAAATAAAAAGGGCTAGGGGTGCAGCTCAGTGGTAGAGCACCCGAGGTTCCCTCCCCAGTCCTGCAAAACAGAATGTGGCCTAGAAAGTGCCGGAAACATCACAGCACACAGGGTCTGTGCCGGACTCCCGGGGCAGCAGGCGGCCAGGTTCTCAGCCAGCCCCTCGGCCTGGAGTCCTGCTGCAAATCCTCAGCGGCAGAGGCTCAGAAGTCCCAGAGAGAGCCCAAGGCGAGGCCAGCCTCCACCTCCCTTCCGTGGGGTCCAGATGGAGGCGGTTGATGGGACCTCTAGTCCCTCTCAGACATCCAAGTGGGGCCCTGGGCTGGGAGCCAGTGTCCTCCCTGGTGGCTGGGCAGTGCCAAGATGCCCCCAGACTTCGTGCTTAGACTGCTCACCAGCGGACCATCAGCCACCCCAGGAGAATCTCCGGGACCTCGTCCCTGTCTGCCAGCCCAGGGGTGCAAGCTTGAGGCCGGGGACAGCTTCTGTGCACACCTCCTTCCCGGGCCTTGAGGAACATGGGTGTCTGCCACCGTGGCTAGACGTCACCTCATGGGGCCCTCCTGGCTGTGCCCCGTGGGAGGGAGAGTGCTGGACCTGAGCCCCAGTGCTATGTTTGTGATGGGCACCGGGGACTCGTTCTGGTGTCCCCTGGGGTGGGGAGCTGCACAGTGTCCGCGGCCCACCCAGAGAGCAGTGGCTGAGCACAGCAAGCAGCCTGCCTGCCCCTGAGGTCTGTCATCTGGGGCCAGAGACCCTACCCTCTGAGCCTCAGCTGCCTCACTGTGAAGTGGGGTGGGTGGTCCCAGCCCCACCAGGGCTGTGAGGACGGGGTGGCATAGCCTGGTGCCTGCCTGGAGGAGGCAGCCTGTCAGGAGGGGCCTGAGGGAGGTCTGAGGCAGTTTTCAAGACCGCGTGGACATCAGGGAGCTCAGAGCCGTAGTGCCACCTTCTAGGCTGGAAGCAGAATGTTCCAGGGGCTCTGTCACCAGGAGCTGTGTGACCTTAGAGAGTCACACGACCTCCAGGCTCAGCCTCCTCTCCTGTGAGAAGAGTTAGCAGAAGTACTGTTCACAGCCTCCCCACGGGGTCCCCTGGGGAGGTGACGGCCACACTGGTGGCTGTGGTCAGTGTACTCGAGGCTGTCTTTGGAAGCTCTGGGTAAGACAAGGGCCCCCTACCTGTCCAGGGGAGCTGCCGGCCTGGGCACTGCCCAGCCCGAGGCCCTGGGTCATGAACACGGTTGGTGACAGCAGGAAGCAGTCCAGGCCGTGTGTGGGAATGGGTCTCGGCCAGGCAGAGCTGCCGAGCACCCTTGGACACTTGGCCCTTGGCAAGTGACCCCTTCCTCCCAGTGTCTCCGACGCAGGAGGAATCCCTGGGGACGTGTGGCTGCTCCTGTCGGAAGGCAGTGATCCAGTTGCCTGTGACCAGAGCCCCTGGGCTGCCCCTCTGCTCTGCTGTCCCTCCACTTGGTCTCCTGAAGCCTCTTGTGCCTGGTGATGCTGGCGACCTCAGAGTCCAGGCCCTCTGCTGGCACCTGTGCCCTCAACAGCAGGTCCTGACCCCTCCCCAGCTCTCTTCCCCTCCACAGGAGGTGCCCTTGGGAGCCCGAAGTCCGACTCGGCGCCAAGACTGACCGCCCTTTGGGGTGAGGTAGTAGGTTGTATAGTTTGGGGCTCTGCCCTGCTGTGGGTTAACTATACAATCTACTGTCTTTCCTGAAGTGGCTGTGATCTCTGCGATGGACAGACGCCGCCCTGGCTGGGAGGGCCTGGGGCATGGGGCAGTGGGAGGGCTAGCAGGCCTGGGGGCCGCGTGCATGGCCTTGGATGGGTCCCTCAGCACCCTCCCCTGAGTCTCGGTTTCCTCCTCCAAAATGGGACAAATGGGGATTGAAGGAGATGCTTTGTGACCTGTCCAGGGCAGAGGGGCTCACAGCTGCTGCCGCCCACTGGGCGCAGCTGGCCCGGCCTCCCTCGGGCCCCACATCAGGCCCAGGCTCAGGCCTTCCTGGGGAGGGTCTGGACTGCACCTGGCTCCAGCCGATAGGGCAGCGGATAGAGCTGCAGGCTGGCAGCTCAGGCTTGGCTAGGCCGGGGGGCAGTGAGGGTCAGCCTGGCCCGCCACCCCCAGGCAGTCCGCCCACATACCTGGGGTGGGCAGCCCGTCCACCTCAGTGTCGGGCCTCCCCTGGGGTGGGGGCGGCCAAGTGGGAAGCGAGCGGAGAGGAGCGTTCTCTGAGCCCTGGGTGCCCACAGGCACAGCGTGGGGGTGGACAGTGAGACCCAAGTCCAGGGCCTCCCAAGGCCGGCCAGCAGACACACTGCCTTTCCTGACGAGGCGTGGTTTCCACCTTCTCTCCTGCCCTGCGCCTGCCCTGCGCCTGCCCGGCCCTCCAGCTCCGGTGGCCACGCGTCACGGGCCAGGCTGGGCGGGCGTGGGGTGGCGGGGCGGGCGGCCCTCCTGCAGGGTGAGCTGGGGCGCCCGCGGGGTGAGGTAGTAGGTTGTGTGGTTTCAGGGCAGTGATGTTGCCCCTCAGAAGATAACTATACAACCTACTGCCTTCCCTGAGGCGCCCAGACACACGTCGGCCCCCAGCAGGGCCACCCCGCTCGCAGGCCCTGAGGGGGCCTGGTCTGCAGGCCAGTGGGGCTGCCTGGGGCCAGGACGTCAATAAAAGCTGTTCTGACAGGATTTGGAGTTGGCCCGTTCATTCCAGAAGCCCAGGGGCGGAGGGCACGGTTCTGGGGGGTCACTGGCAGGGAGCCTCCAGGGCCAGGGGGCTAGCTGTCTGGAGCTCCTGGCTACCCACCCCAGGCCCCAGTACATCCTTCACCCTGCACACACCCCTTTGAGCCAGGCGCGCTGAGCACAGAGACCCAGCCTGCAGCGCCTCGCAGCCGCGGTCAGCAGCTCAGCCCTGGTGCCTGACTGGACCCTGGAACCCCTGGACCTGTCTGTCTCTCCACACCCCCACCCCAGGCCTGAGTCCTGGGGCGCTCTCTGCCCTTCCCTTTGCTGTCTGCCCATGACCCCTTCCTTGCACCAGTGTCCGTCCACCCTGCCCCCCGCCCCAGCTCTCCTGCTCATCACAGTGTCCCCACCCTGTCCACTGCTCAGGGCCCACCTCTGGGCCTGCAGCCAGGCCTGCCCGAGCTGACCGTGAATGTCCAGGGGACGCCACCTTCCCTCATGCTACCTACACCACAGGGCAGCCAGGTGCTGTCCTGCAGAGCTCAAGGCCTGGGGGCGCAGCCAGCGACACAGGCAGCCCCCCTTGAGAGCTGGACCACAGCAGGGCCGCCCGGGGGAGGGCCTGAAGTCAGGGTGGCTTCCTGAAAGAGGCAACAGCTGGCTCACCCCGCGTCCCTTCCTGACTTCCGGTGCTGGGCCTCGGCTGACTGCAAGGTGTCAGGTGGACATGTGGGCTGTGGAAGGGGACTCTGGTCAGCTGCATTGCCTGGCCAGCAGCAAGGGGGAGCTCTGGGACGTCAGGCCCAAGCCAGCCTTCTACTCAGCACGCCTGCTTCCCCTTCCCGTGGGCGCAGAGAGGGGCCTGCCTAGCCATCACGCAGGGGCACAGAGCTGCCACTTCAGAGGGTGGCCTTGTGCTCAGCTGGTGTGTGTGAGAGGGTGGTCAGAGCCAGGCTGCATGGTTCAGGAGGTGGCTCCTGCCCCTGGACCTGGGGACAGCTGGGTTCGTACTGCGTGCTACGTGCTAGAGGACCCAGGGACCTGCCCCAGCCCCTAGATCAAGCTCCCCAGACAGGCCTACGGGTCTGGCCCTGAGCACACCAGCTGGTCCTGGGAAGAGAGCCGGGCCAGGACCCCTCAGGTGTCCCCAGCATGTGGGACACAGCCTAGGCCGGCCAAGCACATCTATATCCTCCTCCTAGAAGTCAGAGACCCCAGGCTTCTGCAATGTCCAGGTTGGGCCTTTGAGAGGCCCTAAGTTCCGAGGAAGCCACCTCTGACCCTGGACCCCAGGAGGGATGACTGTCCAGCAGACCCTGCATCCCAGAGCTGAGCCAAGGCCCACCTGGCATTGGGGGCACTAAGGGACAGGGCTGTGGTCCAGGATGAGGGCTGGGGCCAGTGCAGGGGCTGGGTCCCCACATCAGGCCTGCCAGGGACCGCAGGACTGTTCAGTTCCACCCCTTTTAAAATCTAAAGGACAAATGAGCATTAAAATATTAGCATGTACCATAGATAAGGAATGTTGATGTGATATAAACATAATAAGCCAGTGTGTGCTTTTTATTGTATGACATGCACCGCAGAGTGGACAGTGGATCTTAGGCTGTCCGTGGTGTCTCCCTGGGTTATATATTTATCTTTACTATTCCAGTCACAAATACACTGGGGGGGACTGGGGCTGTGGCTCAGAGGTAGAGCGCTCGCCTAGCATGCAAGAGACACTGGGTTCCATCCTCAGCACCACATCAATATAAAATAAAGATATTGCGTCCACCTAAAAATAAAAAATAAAAATACATACATACATACCTAGAGTGGGGGATATTTTTATGGAGGAAGGGCCCAGGAAGGCTGTGCCCATTCCAGGGTGAGCCCCTCCTTCAGTTCTGAGCCCACTGGGCCTGCTTCATGCCCACACTTCCTGGCCCTCAGGAGACCCTGGGTTCACAGCCCCCTGGGCCACCTGCCACCAAACGGTGCCTTTCCCAACAGCGACCCCGTGTGGCAGCAGGAGGCAGTAGCAGCTGTGTGAGCCCTGCCCACCCTCCAACCCAGCAGTGTGTGTGTGTGTGTGGGGGGGTGACTCTGGGCTGCAGAAGTCTTGGGTTCAAGGACAACTCTGGGGATGGCTGTAGGGGCCGGAGTCTGAGCCGCCTGGAGAGGAGAGGTAGGTGTTTGTTCTGTGCCCGCCCTGCCCCCGCCTACCCTCTCCGCTGCTCTGTGCTGCACCATGTCGTGACATTCTGAGTCACAGGGAGGACACTGAGCCCCAGGTGACAAGTTTGGCCACGTCCTGTGCAGACCCTGCTTGCTGCCAGTGAGCGGGCAGTGCCATCCCTGTCCCACAGCACCCCCCCAGCCTCTGTTCCCCTCCAACTAGCCACACAAAGAGCCAGCCAGGGAAGGGGGCTGGAGGGAGCCTCCCCCCCAGCAGACACCTGCAGCCCAGTGGGTGCAGGAAGGGAGGCCGTCCTGGGGGGGGACACGGGGGACGCAGTCGGGGTAGAGCTGGGGAGGGGCGAGGATGGCCTGTCATTTGAAGACCTGGAGATGGGGTGGCTTCCGGCAGAGGGGGTGGCACAGGGAAGGCTGCAGCCTGGGAGCCCAGGTGCTGGGGGCCAGGGCCTGGGTCTCGCCCCCACTGTCAGGGCTGTGACCCTGTGGCAGACTTGTGCCCATCTAATGGCATTTAGGAGGCCTGGTCTCTGTGACATTGCCCCCTGGAACAGGCAGGGTCTGAGAGGTAAGGGCTGGCCACGTGCAGGTGAGGGCAGTGTGGTGGGACCGCCTCACTCGGAGCCCCATCTCCCTCTCTCTTAATGGGGAGGAGCCCCAGCTGTGCTGCCACCAGGGAGGGAGCAGAGGGCCATCAGGTGTGGCTTGCTCAAAGGGCTTGGATCCCACTGCTGCTCCTACTGCTGAGCCTAAGGACACGTGGGGCCACCAGGTGCCCTGTGGCCGCCTTCCCACCCTGCCTGCTGGCCCAAGTTCACCATCCACACGCTGCCAGCCAGTGCCCATGATCCTCCAACCCCTCCAAGACCCCAGGGCCTCCTGAGCTGCCCAGCCAGGCCCAGAGCCCCCGCTGCTTGAGTCCAAGTGGGAAGCCAGGTTTCTCTCTTAAGGGGGACAACTTCTCTGGGGACAGGAAAGGAAGGCTCAGGCCACAGCTGTAAACACTGAAGTGTCTGCCACGGGCCGTGGTCTTCAGGGCCATCCCTGGTGGAGCTGCCTTCCCCGCCCATTCCAGGGACGAGGAAACGGAGACTCAGGGCAATGGAGCAACTGTCCCAGGGCCACACAGCAGACAGGATGGCCTGCAGGGGCAGCCAGTCCTGGAGCCATCCTGCCTGCTCAGCTGCCCGAGGCCTCGAGGAGGAGCAGGGGGAGGCCTGGGCCCAGGAACTGGGCCAGGTCCGGGCCCTTCCTGCTTAGCACCTGAGGGTTCACCTTGGCAGGTGATTGGCCACCCCACAGGAAGCGACTATGCCCTCAGGTCCGACCTGGGCGGAGGTGGTGGGGCTGCCCTGGATGGCCTGGTCCCAGCTCCTGTCCTCCCCAGGGCCGGGCGTCTGGGCCTGCCTCCAGCCAGGGCCGGGTGCAGCACATCTGAGTTGGTTGAGAAGAAAGCGCCACCTCCTGGGCCTCCTGGAATAAGCAGAGGGCGGCGGTCCCTCTCCCCGCTCTCCCCCTCCCCTGCACATCCCCGCTGCCGCCTGCGCCTCTCTCCCCAAGCAGAGCTGAGCCGGGGCCTCCCCATCTTCTGTCCTGGCCTGGTGGGCACCACCAGAGTCCAGGTCCCGGCAGGAGCTGGGCTCCAGGGGCTGAGCAGCTGGCCGGGAGGCTGGCCATGTCAGGGCCCAGGCGGCTGCTGGGGTGGCCGAGAGGTGAAGATGGGGAGAAGAGAGGGACGGGGATGGGGGGCAGGAGGCGGCGCAGGGGCGAGGAGGCCCACAGCTCTAGCCTTCAGCAGGAAGGAGGAAGGGCCGAGTTTGGTGCTGGGGGTAGTGGGAGGAGCTGTGGGGGCCCTTCCAAGAGTCCCCAGGAGGAGCAAGCACAGGGAGGCCAGGGACAGGCCCTGAGACCAGTCACAGGGGGAGGAGGCCCCGCAGGAGAGGACACCAGAGGTGCCCTGGGGGATCCGACAGAGACAGGGACCCTCCTAGCAGGGAGGGGGCAGTCATCGGGAGTGAGGAAGCCCAGGGCAATGTCTGCAGAGGTCCCAGTAGAACCTAGGGACCCACAAGGGTCCACCACATGGTCCACTGCCTCATGGGGCCTATAAACACTTCAGTGTTTATAGCTGTGGCCTGAGCCTTAGGGAGCACCCCAAGGCCTCTGGTAGAGTCGAGGTGGTCTGAGGTCACCCCCAGACAGAGGCACCACTCCCCTAGGGCCCATGTGCCCCAGCCAAGGGAGGCTGAGCTCCGGCGCCAGGAGCCCTGCCAACAGCTAGGACTCTGGGCCAGTGAATCTTTCACTCCAGAAACTTCTACACAACAGAGTAGCCTCCGGGTGTAGCAGAAGGAATCGTCCAGCAGGAAGTACGAGCCCTGGCCCAGATGTGCTCTGTCCCTCACCCGCTCTGTGCCCACTGTCCTGACCCAGACTGAAGACAGAGTCCTGGTTCGCACTGTTACTGACAGATCCCCGGGCAACAAGTTCAGCAAGGGTCAGGGGGCTGCAGGGCAGGCAGGCTGGGTAGGAGGAAGGAGGACCCGGCCTAGGAAGGAGCAGTCGCCCACAAAGACCTGACCCCTGGCTAACAGCACGCGGTGGGCCCTGACACACGTTCCTTTTCCTCCACGAGCTGTCAAAGGCCCAGCCGGAGGGCCCTGGCATCCCTGGGGTGGAGCAGGCTAGCTCTGCCATGAGGGAGAGACCAGAGAGATGTTGAGAGCCACAGCCAAAGGGGCCCCAGCAAACCTCCAGCTGCCAACTGATTGGCTCCTCTGTGGTGATGCTCATTGGGCTGTTTTCCTGCCCTTTCAGACCACGGAGCTGCTCATTGGGGGACTCTTTTGGCTCCGCCCACACGACCCAGCCAATCGGCCTCAAGAGCAGGAGGAGGGGGGAGGTGGAGAGGTTGGTGGGGGTGAGAGGCTGGTGGAAGCCGGTGGTGGCAGTTGGGCTCTGAGGGTTTTTCCTGAGGAGCTGTGTGGTTTGGCGTGTGTGGTTCTAAAAATAAAGTTTGTTTCTTTTGACAAGTGGCTCCTGAATTGTGCCCAGCCAGACTGCAGCATTTGGTGGCCCGTACCGGGATCGAACCCTCGACCTTGGCATTATCAGCACCTGGGACCCGTGGGAGAGCCACAGGCAGCCCTAGGACCCCAAGAACCCAGGATGGGGTGGGACCGTTGTCCGTTGCAAGACTCCTGAGATGCCCTTGAACTCCGAAGGTCCCTGGACAGAGGTGACCAGAACTGCTGCCCGGTGTCCTCTCTCGCAGCCCACTGAAGGCTCTGACAAGGCTGCGGGGCCTTGGCTTGCCCAGAGTCCCAGGCAGTCCTGACCGCCTCAGCCCCCATTTCTCAGACACCAGTGGCTGCCCCCAGAGCAGAGGCCATCATGGGGGTCTTAGCCCAGCCTGGGAGGGTTGCTCCTCACTGGCCACCATGAGGGCAGAGGGTCCTATAGGCAAATGGCCCTGAAAGGTGACAGCCACCAGGGCTCAGGCCAAGGTGGATGGGCCCAGACCATGGTGGTGAGCAGAGCATTGGAGTCCTCGGGTCTGAGGCAGTGCTGGAGGGACACTGCAGGGCAGCAGGGGGCCAGGTGGACAGGAGGACAGAGGACAGAAGGCCAGGCTGGCAATGGTCTGTGGCAAGTGGTGGTGGGACGCGTCACACACAAGGTGCCCAGGGACTGAGGTGCCCAGGGACTGAGGTGCCCAGGGACTGAGGTGCCCAGGGACTTAGCTTGAGAGCAGGGGGCCAGGCCTTGCCCCAGGGCAGCCCCCAGGCCCCACCCTGTAGGAAGCCAGAGGCCTTCTGTGGGGCATCTCCTGTGTCCCGCCCCCCGCCCTCCCCAGGGCGTCAGGGAGAGTCCCAGCTACGGGCACACTCGTCCTGGGCCCTGGGGTGGGAGACTGCCCTGCATGCCCGCCCTGTGGGCACCTGGCTGCGGCAGGCCCAGGAGCAGAGGGAACCGCTGCTGGGTGCCCACGGCACAGAGCTGGGCGAGGCACTGGGGGAGCTAAGAGGCTCCCAAGGTGGGCACTGGGTGCCCAAGGGTAGGAACAGATGTCCAGTTCTGCCATGTCTGCTTTCCAGAAAGCCCTGGCTGCTGTGCAGTCCTGCTCCCCAGCCTGGCCTCGGGACTGGACGGAGCCTGGCACTTAAACATGAAGCCGACCCAGTCCTACTGCGTGGCCAAGAGCCAGGCAGGGCCTCCCCAAAGATCCTGGCCAGCAGTGGGCTGGGGGCAGGAGGCTCTGGGCCTCAGCTTGGCCAAGGCGGGCAGACAGACCACTGCCAGGGCCACACTCAGTCCTGGGTTCACAAGCCCACGGGACTCCAGTCCTTCCAGGGCTGGGTTAAACATCCTTCTGTCCCCTCAGGCACTAGACGGGCATCACGAGCCCTGGCCTCTGTCCCTGCCTCCTGAGGGCCGTGGAGCTCCGGACCCCTCTGTGCTCTCTGGGTGGCGTGGGCCTGAAGGTCTGCTCTGGATCAGTGGAAAGGGGGGACCAGCACGGACCGCCCGGCCACCCGGGGGGCAGGTGTCCCGTGCCCCTCCACCTGCAGCACCCCTGGGGTGTGCCACGCTCTGTTCCTGTGGTGACCGGGGCTGAAGGGAAGACATCAGGGTCCATCAGAGAGCACGGCCGTCCCCAGCCCTCCCCCCAGGCTGGGTCAGACCCACATCAACCTGACTTGCTCCTGCAGCGGCCCTGGGCCACAGTGGCCACTGCTCCTCCCAGGCTCCGGGTCTCCATCTGTAGAACAGATGACCCCACCTCTATCCTGGGTGGGTGTGGCCCGGTCCACCCACCTCCAGCCACACCTCCCTCCCTGTCCCCTTCCTCCTCTCCAAGCCAAGGGGCCGCCCTGAAAAGGGAAGGGGCTTCCCCACACCTGGCCACAGAGGCTGTGGCCTGAGGTCACACCCCGCAGGAGATGAGATGGGAGGGAAGGGGCAGAGGAGAGCTCTGCTCCCCACGGCTCAAGGGGGGCCCGGGGCAGGTGGTCTCACAGTCTCACGGGCCACAAGGAGAATCCTTCCAGCCAGATGAGGGCGGTTTGTGCATCCCTGTGCTGCAGAGAGGACACGAGACCCCGAGGTCCATGCCAGGGCCTGAGTCACCCAGCAATGTGCCCCGGAGCAGGGCCTTCCCTGCTTCCCTCTGCTGGTGAGCCTGGCCACAGTGGTGCTGGGCAGTCAGGGTGGGTGGCGGTTGGAACCAGCTTGATCACTGGGTGACCCTGGGTGAATAATGGACCTCCCAGAGCCTCAGGGAGACCTGCCCCCAGGCGGTCGCCCAGCCTAGGAGGCTCCAAGCATTCTGGGCTCACGAGGATGGACTCGAGGGGGCTTGGCTGTGCTGGGCAGGCAGGAGCCAGGGCTCACCCCACCAGGCCCTCCTTGCCCAGCGAGACTGCCCCATGGTCAGGGGCAAGGGCAGCTGCTGGCCTGGTCTCTGGGAACAAGGTAGGCATGTAGGCACAGGTTGGACACAGAGGCCAGGCCCGGTGGCCTGGGCACTCCAAAGACCCTCACAGCCAGGGCAGAGTCCCAGCCAGGGCACCTGGTCTGGGAGACAATGGGCAAGGCCACCTCACTGGCCCGGGCAAGGTCATGCTGAAGAGGTCAAGGCCAGAGCCACTGCTGCCCCACCCAGCACAGGACCTGTCCCTATGCAGGATCTGCTGCTCAGAGAGATCAACCTGCTAGGAATGGAGAGGCCAGACTCCCATTCAGCCTCAGCTTGCTCCCCCCAGCCCCAGGGCAGCCTCTCTTCAGCCCTCCACCTGGCCCCAGATGACTACCTGCACCCCCCGAGCACAGGCGTCTGGCCTGTACTCATACTTGGTCCTTCTGTTGCCCCTACTCTGGTGGCCCCTCCTAAGCCTTCTGTCTCAGCCTCCACCCCCAGCTTCCATGAATCACTAGCCACCTGCCAGTTCTGGCCTCCTCCAGGCCCAGAGGCCCAATCTCTCATCCTGGGGAGACTTCCTGGCCCTCAACTCTCCCTCTGCCACCACACTGTACCCAGATGTCCCCGAGTCCTGGCATGTGGGCAGAGAAGGAGCAAGCCACAGAGAGAGGCATGTCTGTAGGCCGTGGGTACAGCCCAGAGGCACGCCCTGGCCACCACCCAGGACAAGGGTCATGGACACTTTCTATTGCCTCTCAGAACTGCCACACCAGCCATGCAAGGGGTCAGACTCAAGACTCCTATTTGGACAGACAGTGAACTTGGTGACCGCTGGGAAACCAATGCTATTGTGTCTCATGCTCAGCACCTGCTAGAACAGAGCTGACCCAAGTGGGCACCTGTCAGAAAAATGAGGTGTTTCTGGGCCTGGGCTTTGAAGGATGAACAGGAGTCCCACCATTTCCCCAAGATGGGGCTCAGAGTCACCCTGCCAGGACCCCGCCCCTCCTCCTGACCCCCAGCCCCATCCTCCAAGCACTCCTTACAGTCGGGCAGCCCCTTGAGATCAGGCCTGGGCCAGGCCACCCAGGTGGATGGGACTGGGCTCAGGGCAGGTGTTGGCACTCCCAGCCATGGGAGTGCCACAGCCTCTGGCGATGACCTGAGACTTCCTATGGCCACCCATGGGTCCCCATGCCCAGCCCAGCCCACCCCTCTGACTAGGTGGGGTGCTGACCATGGGCCTGGAGAGCTGTGCACGGGGGCAGCTCCCCCTGCCGTCCCCACTGCTTCACAGGGGAAGCAACAGGGTGGAGTGAGGGGGCAGGTGTGCACTCCCGAGGCCCAGAGGGCTGCACCATGGAGCTTGGGGGCCACGGGCACAGCAGGGGTGAGTATCCCATCACCCAGCCCAGCCCCCAGGAGCCCCGTGCTGCTGGGTCCCACTGCCACACAGTGTCCAGGTGCTCAGCCTCCCTCACAAGTATCTGCAGCTGGATTGGGCTCCGTCATCTGACCTGAGCCACCACCTGAGTCTAGAGGTCAGCAGGCCCACCCCAGGTGTCCCCAGGAAGTCCCCCGCCCTCTCTGGGCCACATGCTGTGGAGTGCTATTAGAGTTTGACAAAGCTTGACATTGTGGCTAGTAGGGACAGTCCCCAGGGCCCTGAGTTTCCCGGCCTTTGCACCCCTTGTCCCCTCTAGCAGGGTCAGCCTATCCTGGAGTCAGTGGTACCAGATGGGGCCCTTTGGGACCGCTAAGGCCAGTGTTGGTGCCATGCTTCGTGGGCGAGGGCAGGGGCTGGGGAAGCCAAGGCCGAGGAGGGAAGTGCCCGTGTGGGTAAGAGGCAGCCAGCTCCTTGCCCGTGCCCCGTCCCCAGTGCTTACTCATCCGTGCCAAGCCTGTGCTGGCCAAGGGTCTCAGGTGCTGCTGCTGAGGGGCACCTGGGCACCCACTGTGGCAGGAGGGGAGGGGTGCAGGGGGACCCTGCCTCATGGGGTTGCTGTTCCTGGGCCAAGGCAGAGACGCGGGCTGGCCCAGGGCCCACCTCAGCCAGCCAGCTCCAGGGACAGCTGGGCTGCCCTCCTGTGACAGGGGCCTGGGAATGCAGGGGACCTGGCCCGGCCATGAGGCCTGGGAGTGCAGAGAGCTCCGAAGGCTGGCAACCTTCCCCAGGGCAGCAGTGGGGGAGGGGCTGGGAGCAGGCCACTGCCTCCTGCTCCAAGGCCCCTGCCCTGCTGGGACCCTCTGGGGCCAGCCTGGGACCTCCCTGCAGGCCCAGTTTTGACAGAGCCTCTACAAACCCTCCTGCTCATCCAAGCCCACGCCACTTCTGTTGTCCCCTTTCCCCCAGGAAAGAGGCTGGTGCCATCAAATCAGGGTCAAAAGGGGCAAGTGACAGAGTTGGCCGTGGACGCTCCCACTGGACACAGCCACACTCTCCAGCATCCACCTCGGCCCCTGTGCTGGGGGACAGCTCCACATGTCTCGGATGGAGAAGCTGAGGCCAGAGGGGAGAAGCAGTCCCCAAGTCACACCCTGAGCCTGAGCAATAAAAGCCTCGGGCCTGCGGACTCCAGGACAGCGTCCCAACTGCACCCACAGACACACCTCCCTGCAGTGAGAAGGACTTGCCTCCTGGCACACACCAGGGGCGTCCAGGGGCCAGGAGGGACCACGGAGTAAAGGCAGACGTGAGAAGACACAAGGGCTGGGTGGGTGCCCTCGCCACGGGGGCAGGGAGGGCTTCCTGGAGGAGGGATGTCTTCAGGGCTCTGTAGGGCGCAGGGCCCGGGAGAAGCTCGCACAGTCCCTCTGGGGCAGGGGCTCCTGGCAGGCTCAGAGCCCCAGGCCAGAGTATATGGGCAAACCACAGAGGGTCCCGGAGAGGAGCCATGGAGGATTTCAGCCTGCTGCCAAGACCAGCCACGTGTGCAGACATCCCTCTGGCTCAGGAGCTGGGACCGAGAGGGGGGACAGGGGTGGGACCGGCCTGGAGGGTGGAGGAAGGCAGGGGCTCTAGGGAGAGCTCCTGCGGCGAGGCGGGGGGACTTCGGAGGCCCCCATAGCACTCAGCACATGTCCAGTGACAGGTGAGGGGTGTTAGCTGGACTCAGGGCTGCTCCCCCTTCCCAAAGTGTCCCTGTCACAGGGCTGGTGTTGTCGGGGCCTCTGGCCCCCATTCCCAGTTCCTCTGCTCTCCGAGGCCTGACCCACGGCTCTCCTGCAGGGCATGGAAGCTGGGCAGACTGGGCTCTGGAGGCGTCCAGCCCTCCAGCCCAACCCCAGACACCCAGCACAAGGGCGGCCACAACATGGGCTCCTGGTTGTGGACTAACGCCGCGCCTGAGGGGGCAGGGCAGGGGCCACTTCTGCTAGGGACAGGGACGCCCTTCCCAGTACTCTGGGCCACCTGGCCTCCCAGACTCAGGGAGCAGCATGCGCCATGGAGGAGGTGGGTGGGCTGGAGGGCGAGCTCTGCACCCAGGGGTAGCCCTGGACCGAGGAGGGGTGGCATGGAGGCAGCTGAGGCTGGGGAGGGGCTCGGGCCAAGAGCACAGGTGGGGCAGAGCCAGCAGGCCAGTGTTTGGGACCTTCCTGGAGACCTGCTGAGGCCCAGCCTCTTTCCAGGAACGCAGGTGACAGCAGCCAGCCTCCCAGGAGAAGACGCGTCCCTGCATTCAGGAAATGCAGGAGGGGAAGGGCAGTGGGGCAGGATTTGAGGACCCAGAGGCTTCTAGGGGTTCAGCAGGAGTGTGGCTTTTGGAGACAAGGCTGCGGACTGCTCCCAGAATCAGCTGGGTGGTGGGCAGTGGCATGGCCAGGACAGAGACCCCGGCTGGACAGCTGGGTCAGCCTCTGGGTTCCCAGCTTCTTTAGCACCCACGCTGCTGCACCCGGCAGGATGCGGGTCCCAGGCACTGGCCCTGCTGGGGCAGCCTGTCCTCAGTGCTGGCCTCTTGGCCAGCAGGCCACATGTGAAGCCACATGCTGGACCCAGTGTTCCCCACCCTACAGAAGGGGCTCTCGTCTGTCACCCTCTGGCCAGTTCAGTTGGGAATTCATCTTGTAGTTGATCCTTCCTGGGCAGTTCATGATAATAGCCACCATGTGACCACAGTGGCGGGGGGTGGGGGTGGGGGCTTGGGCGCTGGGGATGCTGGAGCTCCTGAGACAGAGAGATGGGCAGGAGAAGCTGGGCCTTGACAGCCCTAGTGACACGGTCACCCCGGAGTGCACACTAGTCTTGCCCAGTCAGAGGCAGTTGGCCAAGTGCTAGCTGCTGGCCCTTGGCCTCCAGCACTGGCCAACGCCTCTTCTTGGTGGTCGGGGGCCCCTCAGGAGCAGGGCAGTGGCAGGAAGTGGGGTGATGTGGGCAGATTGTCAGGACACAGCCATCAGAGTCACTAGGCAAAAGGGCCTCCTTGCTCAGCATCTGTGTGACGTGGCCCCAAGGGTCCAAAGATCAGGCCAAGGTCATGCTGTACTCAGGGCACCCAGGGCTGGAAGCCAGGGCTCCCAGCCTCCACACGGAACCTTTGCTGGACAGGGCGTCCAGCAAGGGGGTGTACCTGAGGTCAGGTCTCCTCCTGTCCTTGGAGAAGCCAGCCCTGGGCTATGTTGGCCAGGGGATCTTGGGTCTGGTGGCATTTGGGGCCCTTGCAAAGTGACCTGGACTCCGCAGAGTTAGAGCAGAAGCCTGAGGACACTCTCAGCTCCTCGGGGTGGGCAGGGCTGGGGCACAGGTGGTGGGCGTGCTGTGGGGGTCTTCCACAGGGGAGGAGTGCCTGGCCGCCAGGGAGGGGCCACTCCAGGCCACCCTCTCAGGCCTCCTGCCCTACAGACAGTAGGCCACCACAGTCAGGTCACATGGCCCTCAGGGGCCAGCCCATGGTGCCAAGGAGGACTACGGGAACATCAGGACCAGGTCTGCTCACGGAGGAGCGCTGGTGAGGCTGGCAGCACCTTCGTGGTTCCTAACCCTGCCCCTCTCAGGGCCCGAAGCCCTGGCCTCTTCGCGCAAAGGTCCTGAGCCCACTCTGGAGCTCAAGCCAGAGTCCTGTCATCCTGGCTCCTCCCCCGGCTCTCCCTCACCCAGACCAGTCCTCCCCCAGGCCCTGACGGGTGTGGCCAGCAGCCTTTCTGAGCTGCCTATGGGGCAAGCGCACGGGTCGGGGTCTGAATCTAAGCCACCCAGAGCACAGGGCGTCCCCAGCCAGGAGTGCACCAGGACGTGAGGCCTTACCCTGAGGCCCCGTGAAGCCCCGGGAACATTTTAGGCCGCACAGGGAAGAGGGGGGCCTGTGTGGGGAGCAGTGGTGCCCCAGGGAGGAGGCCAGGACGGGGAGGTGATGGGGTGGAGGCCTGAGGTGGAAACGGAGGGGCCAGGCTGGGAGAGCACTGGGGGTTCCGCTGAGGCCCCAGCCGGCAGCTCGGGAGGAAGGCCTGCCAGGAGACAGCCCGTGAGGTGCTGGGGACAGCCAGAGAGAGTGGGCAGGCCAGGAGGGAGGAGGACAGAGGTCAAGACCTGAGCAGAGACAGGGAAATCCAGCTCGGCAGCTCAGAGCCAGGAGCAGGAGGGCCGGACCTCAGGCGTGGGGAGGAGGCAGGAAAGGCCAAGGCTCTCAGGTGCAGATGACCTGGGGCAGGTGGATGTCCCGGGAAGGCCCTGCATGGGCAACTGCCCACACCACCTGCCCCAGCCTGCTCCCAGAAGCTACTGGATTCCCAGGCAGACCCATTGGCCTGGTGACAGGGCTCAGACCAGGAAAGGAAAAAAAAATCTTTGTGCCCCTTTCCCACAGGCCATTACAATTCTATCTTTGTTCCCGGATGAAGCCAATCGTGGAGAAATGGATGCTGTCGGAATTACTGCCGAGCCTTAAAAAGGAGGTCTCTGGGCCTCCAGGAAGGGCACTGGGAACAAGCCCAGTGCCCATCGAGGCTGGTCAGCAGGGAAAGAGCCCTTCAGGGCACAAGCAGGGGCAGGCTGCCCTCGGCACCCTCCCTGGGCAGGGGAAAATTCTGTAGCAACTCACTGGGACACGGAGACTCACAAGGACATGGCAGCTGGCTCTTGGAATGGCTTGAAACCAAGAGACACAGGCAAGATGCCCTTGAGCCAGGGAAGTTGGGAAACAGGCCGCAGAGAAGGTCAGGGGTGCTGGCAGCATGGTCTGCAGAGGCTCCCTGGCCCCACTGACCTGGCTCTGCTGAGGTCAAGGTCTCAGTGCCTTCCTGGTCCTCAGCAGACGTGGGTCAGCGGAGGCAGGCCAAGGCCCAGGCAGCTGTTCCTCTTACCTTTGTCTTTGCACCTGATGCCCATGGTCTCAATCCCAGAGAGTGAACAGAACCTCACGTGTGTGCACACAGACAAGCGCGCACGCCCACACACGCAGCACACACACAACAAATACGCACTCACAGGCCCACATGAGCACACACGCGTACACACCTAGGTGGCAGGAGCCCTGAGCTGAGAGTCAGGAGCACCTGGGTGGCACTGGGTGGCTCTCCCGCCATCGTGTCCCCGTGGGGTCTCGGGGCTGTGCCAGCTCTGCTGCAGAGGCCCAGGGCAGTGCGCGGGGTGGGGCCTCCCCAGCTGCCTTCCTGGGCCAAGGGCAGGCTGTGCCCACCCGAAGCAGAGGTGAGAAGGGAAGGCTCAAGGTGACACAGCCTACTGGGGCCAGCACTCTTGTCCTGGCTTTGAAATAAGTGCCCCTTGGCTCTACAGCAGGGGAATCAGAGACTTGGAGCAGCCAGGAGGGGAACGTGGGTCCTGTCTGAATAGAGCACTCAGCAGCCGGTGGGCCCTGCACACTCAGCGCCGTGACGTCCCTCACTGGGGAGGACTCACACTGACAGAAGCTCCAGTCCTTTCTGCTATAAACCCGTGGAATCCATAAGACCCCTCTGGCTGGTGGCACCGGCCAGCTCGGGCCTCTGCCCTGCCCTTCCAGCCCTGGCTCTCCCTGGTGCCTAGCATGTTTCCTGCCTGTGTTTGGGGTCAACCCTGGACTCAGGAAGGGGCAGTGGACAGATGGACTGCTGTTCTGCCTGCGTCTAGGTGGTCAGCCCTTCCTCACTGGCACAGGCTGGCCCCAGGGAGGCTCCAGAACCGCAGCCCACAGCCCGGGCGTCTGGGGTAGGTGCTGGGTGGTCAGCAAGGGAGCCCCCGCCCCACCTTGGCCATCTTGGCCTCCGGCACAATGGCTGGTGGACAGAACAGCTCCCTGGGGCTGGCTGCTGTGCCACAGCCCCCAGATCCTCCCAAGGTCCTCAGGAGAAGGGGGTCTCCTACAGGCCCAGGGCACAACGAGCCCTCCCCTGCCCCACCCCAGGGCGGCACGTCTACCATTCCAAAGCCCAGGGCAGCCCAGGCCAGGTGGGTGCTGGGGCAGCCTGGCAGCTCGTCAAGACCTCGTCCCTGGGCTGCAAGGGCAAAGGCCCCCTCCCAGCCCCCGCACAGCCAGCACAGCAGCCCTTGGGGCCTCAGAAAACTTCCCACCCGTCACTCCACCTAACTCCTCCCCTTCCTCCTCCTCCTGCTCTCCCCCTCTCCTTCCTCTCCCTCCTCCTCCTCCCTTCCTCTCCACCTCCTCCAGCACGCTCTCCCTGCGGCTCCCACCCACACTCCCCAGGGCCAGCCCCGCCGAGGACCCCCAGATACTTCACCGACCCAGCCTCTGACCGCCGGTGAGCTAGGCCTTTCCTGGTCTCCTCTACCCCGTGGGGTCACCGAGGCTCAGGGCTGTAAGAGGAGCCCATCGCTGCAGCCCATGGCGGTCATCCGTCCTGGGTGCCACCCTCCTGATCATTGTGGTGGCAGAATAATGGTCCCAAGGTGTCAACGCCCTCGTCCCCAGAACCTGGCAGAAGAACCTTACAGAGGTGACCAGGTCAAGAATCCTGAGATTACCTGGTGACCTCAGTGGGTCCAGTGGCATCCCCAGGGTCTTCAAGAGGAAGGAGGTCAGAGAGACCTGAAGGCACTGTCCGTTCAAAGTGAAATAAGGAGTCGCGGGTCAAGGGACAGGGGCCTCTGGAGGCCAGGAGGTGGAGGAAGTCACTCTTCCCTGGAGCCAGCCCCACCCCACCCTGGCTTTGGGTCCAGGGACCTGTTTCACACTCTGATCTACAGGTCAAGAGAATGGAATCAGGTCATTTTAAGCCCCTGAATCTGTGGCCACAGGCCCCGGGACACTCACAGTGGTTCACTGATGTCCCCACCTGGAGGCCCAGCGTCCTCCTCTAGGCAGGAAGGCCCGGCACAGGGACTTCTCCCGGCCCCTGGAGCAGTGCTGGGCCTCTCCCCTCCTGGCGGCAGGTGAATCAGCCCCTGGGGAATCAGCCCCTGTCTGTGGCTTGAGGACAGCTGCGTTTCTGGGAAGAAAGAGCAAAACAATGCCCTGGAGCCTGCTGCTCCGTAGAGGCCATGGGGAGCCCCAAGAGAAGGCCCCTCGGTCCACACCACCCCCCAGGCTGAGGGAGGCCAGGGAGGAGGGAGCACCGGGACACGGCGTGGTCCAGCTCAGCAGCTGGAGACCAGCTTTCTGGAGGCCACTTGAGGTCCGTCTTGGCCACCGGCCTGTAGGGGGACAACAGGCATGGCCCTACCCACTGAGCCTCTGCTTTCTGCTCTGTGTCCCATGGTGATGGGAACTCACCTCCGGGCACTTGGGAAGGCAAGCGAGAGAAGGCCACGGAGCAGCCTGTAGGGGGGCAACAGGCATGGCCCTACCCACCGAGCGTCCGTCACGGGTATTCCTGGCACCCTCTCTGCTGGGCAGCCACTTTGTGCCTTCCTCAGGGAATGGCCCTGTGGCACCTCTCTTTCCATTGTGTCTTCTGACCAGGGACAGGGCTGCTTTCCTGGTTTGACCCTGGCCTGAACACACTGACCTCCGACGTGCTCCCAGAAGCCCAGGGAGAATAGATGAGGGTTTTGCAACTGAGAATACTCTGCCTACCCTTGAACTGTGCCCTTCCACAAGGTGACTTGTATGATCTGTGAAGTACACTGCACAAAAGCAGGAAAAGAAAAGACGCGTCCTCCTGTGGGATTTTGGAGAAGTTTTGACAAGTTCCCACAATGACCTCTAGTCACTACATCCCCTCCCTCAGGCCGGAGGAACAGCAGTGGCAAAGCACGGGACCCTCGGGGGCATCAGGTCAATTGATTTCCTCGATGTCAATAAAAGTAGCCGGCAGCAGGCTGAACGCAGAAGCAGATGTGAGCATCCAGCTGCTGCTCCCTATCAGGCCAAACATGCAGGAGCCCTTCAAAAATGTTCTGCTTTGAAAAACACAGTCACTTTCATTAGGACATCGTTTATGACATCTATTATTTATGACATCTGAATGGCTTCTTGTTGTTTTATATGAATTATTAAATATTAAAGGATTTTCCTAGTTTTCACTTCTAATACTATCAATCTTGACAAAAGCCAAGATGAACACATTTTGGAGTTCTCAACACTTTCCAAGAGTGAAAGTGTCGTGACGGCAAAAGGTCTGAGCATCGCTGTCCTGTATAATCTCTGTAAAATGTTCACACCAGAAAGTCAGCCAGGACGCACTATCTGAACTACAGACCCGACTTCACCCAGTGTCCCCAAACCTCCCTCCAGCAAATCCAAGCTCTGCGTGGGCTACGGGAGTTAGTGTTCAATGGGTCCAGAGTCTCAGTTTGGGATGATGGAGAAAGTTCTGGAAGCAAATGACAGTGATGGTCATACAATATTGTAAGAGCACGTGATGCCACAGAACTGTGCCTTTCAACAGTAAATGTCAGTCAGGTTCTATGCACACCTCGATACAGGAAAACTCGTAAAAGATAGAGTGTGTCTAAATGTCGAGCGGGTTGCATGCACCCTGATAAGAACAAGCAAACCCGGGGCATGTGTGATCTCCTCACCATAAATGCTATTGCAGTGTAAAGTAGCTGCGTGCTATTTCACTAGCGAAAAGTTTCTACACAAAATAAGCTGGGTGTTGTTAAATTTGAACGTGTAGGATGTAAAATTCTAAGGGAAAAAAAAATCTCCGAGGATGGGGTGCTTTTGTGTGTGCGTGCATGGGCACAGGCGAGCTGGGGATGGGCCCTGGGGCCTGGGGCACGCTGGGCAGGTGATCCACCGTTGAGGGGCATCCCAGCCCATGAAGGATTTTTTTTATTAGAGCATTTTAATCATTCACAATGGTTGGGTTCATTTTGACGAAATCATACGCAAGGAATTCTGTTTCCATCCCACCCCTTCCTCCTTCCCTACTCTCCTCCTCTGCTGTACTGACCTCCCTTTCAATCCTTTGTTTATTTATGTTTGATCGTATTTCTACATAGACATAAAAGTGAATTCCCACTGGTACATTCAGACACGCACAGGGCGTGACCTGGTTGAACCGCCCCACATCTCCTCCCCTTCCCTCCCCCCTCTCCTTCTCCCCACCACTCACCTTCCCTACATCGTCACTCTATCTGACCCCCTGCCCCTTATTTTGCTCTCAGTTCCACGGAGCAGAGGAGGCCTGATGCTCTAGTCTGGAGGCCTCACTGAGCGCGATGCTCTCCATCTCCACCCGCGTCCGGCAGGAGGTCACCTCGTTCTCCCGCGTGGCTGAGTGAGACCCTCCTGTGTGCGTGCAGTGTCTCCCTCCCACGTGTGATCTGTGAGTCTCCTTGAACCTGAGCGCACCTCGGCCTCCGTGTGTGAACCAGTTGTTCCGTAGACTGTCCACCACGAGGAGACTCCGCTGACCCGCTGGCAGGAGGACCGCCAGAGGGAGCCCTTCTTGGTGCATCCCATTATGAGGCCTGTGGCCGGGAGCCATTCTGTGACAGGGCCTGGGGCAGGCGAGGTCTGCCAGACCCTCCTTGCAAAGCCACCGTTTCCTTGTGTCATGAGGAGGAGAGACTTTGAGACTTGATGAACATCCAGTTACCTGAACTTTGACCCACTAATCTTAGCATCCGTGGTCGGCTTTTGCCTGATGCAGTTATTATGATGACGATGGTTAGATGATTATTTTTATTTCTTCATTCCTGTTATGATTTTATTAGTAATCATCTGAGAGCCCAGTTCCCAAGACACTTCCTGTCTAGTGAGGGACACCTGCAAACAAACACACTGCAGTGACCTCATGGGAGTCCCTGGAGTCAGGAGGAGGGGAGAGATCAGGAGGCCTTCCTGGAGGAGGTGGCACCTGAAGTAAGTCTTCAAAGGAAAAACAGAAGTGGGGGAAGGAGCTGCCCTTTGGAAGGAAGAGCAACATGACGTGAAGCCGTGGGAGTGGTGTGGCTGGGGAGAGAGGAGAGGCCATGACCCTGCCAACCCCAGGTGTCGGGCCAAGGGGCTCTGTCCAGGCCTGTGGGCTGCCAGCGATTCAGGGGTGTGGCCAGAACTGAGTGGTGCAGGTGGACAGAGCCTGGAGGCCAGTGGAATACAAAAGTAAGACCGGGAAGGGAACAGCCGCCAAGCAGGGGAAGTCCCTCTGGAGCCCGGTGGCCTGTGGGCTGACCTCCATCACCCTGAGGCCAGGCACAGGGAGGTGGGGGAGCCAGGGCACCCTGCAGAGCAGAGGCCAGAGCTCGGGCTCACAGGCAGGTGGGTGAGGCCAGAGAAGCCTCTGCAGCTGTCCCAGCCTTCCTCTCAAGGACTGGCCTGCCCTTGGGACACAGAGGGGCTCCAGGGTCCTGCCCTCAAGGAAACCACAGTCCAGAATGTTCTAACTGAGCCTCAGCCCTGTTCAGAGGTTCCTTCCCAGAGGGCTTCTTGGGCTCCTCCCCAAGGAGGCCAAGAGGCCCGGGTTGGCCTTCCCTTCCCAGAGCCTGGGGTCCCCGACTGCGTGCAAGAAGTCAGGGACACTGCAGAACCGGCTTTCAGGGCCCACCATGTTAACTGGCCCTGAGGACAACTCTGCCCCAGAGCAGGGCCCTCACTGCTGCTGGTTCCAGAAATAAGCTGCAGTGGACTTTCAGACCAAAGATGTGGGCGGGACAGTGGCAGGACCCAGAGAGGAAGTGGAGTGGCCAACCAGCCTGGAGGGTGGGAAGGGCTGCCATGGGGCTTGGGCAGTCTGTGGGAGGCCAAGGTGAGTGACTTTCAGCTGACCTGCTTGGCCCGGGAAGTTCCACTGACATGGAGCTGAGCCCCGGGGCAGGGGTTCAGGGCTCGGTTCCGGCTGGGGCTGGCCCAAAGCACAGCACAGTCAGTGATCGCAATTTGCCACGAGGCTGAGCTGTGCACCATCACGTGTCTGTTCCCAGCCCTCCACCCTGAGCGTCACACGGGCTCCCTTCTGGGGCATGTCACAGTCACACCTCCGGCACAACGCAGAATCCGGAGCTGGCAGGGACATTTGAGATGGGCCAGTCCAGCCTCTCGTTTTACAGTTGGGAATGGACTCAGAGCAGCCGTGGCTGTCCAAGGTCACCGGGCCTGGAAGGGAGCCGTGAGAACAGTGGAAAAAATGAGCACATGTGAACAGGGCTCTCGGCCCGAGCCCGCCTGCGCGCCCAGGCAGGTGGCTGCAGTGACCACAGCTGGGAGCAGGCAGAGGGAGAGCCAGCAGGGCAGGGCTGCGAGGCGTGAGAGAGCCCTGCGCACAGGGAGCACCCTTAGTCACCTCTCTAGGCAGTCAAGCCCAGAAGGTGCTTCAGACACCTGTCCCCCAGCCCAGGGAGCTAGCAGCTCCTTCCTCTAGATCAGCACTGCCCCCAAGCAACAAGCTCAAATATCCCACTTGGTAAGGTGAGGCATGGCCACAAAGCACAAGGACAGGTCCTGTCCTCCAGCTTCCCAGCCTTTGGACAAGTAGCAAACCCCACCTGGAAAGCAAAGAGCGTCCATGATTGAAATAAGGGTCCGGCCATGGCAGCTGACAGTGTCTGGACCGACTCCCCCTCTGGAAGGAGCAAACATTGTAGATGGAAATGATCGTAGAAAATAACGTTAAAAGCACCAATAAGTTGCCAGGACAGTGGGACAGCCCGACCTAGAGGGGGCCATGGGGCATTTCACCCCATGGTGTCTGCCAGTCCTGCAAAGCTGTGACCTCGGAGGGCAGCAGGTGAGTGGACAGAAGTCAGGGAGTCAGGAGTCAGTCGGGGAATCTCTTTGGAATCAGCTGGGGTCCCAAGATCCCTCAGATTAAGTGAAGCAGGAAACTCTGACCCTCTCTTACCTTCCTTGCCAATCTAGAAGGAAGCACTCCTGAGCATCAAAAGGAGTAGCAGAAAAAAGGGAAAGAAATTGGACTTGAGCGTAAGGACCGGCCCTGCAAATCTGGAATCCTGATTGTCACCACTGAGCTTCCGGCTGCCACTGGGTTTCAGACGGTCTGGACAAAGAGCAGCAAATATGGAGCCTTGTTAGAAGGACCCTCTATCCTTGACCTCAGGGAAGCCCACAAATACTCCTTCTAGGGTCCTGAGACTCACCAGTGATACCGGGATGAAAGGAGCCAAGGCACCGTGAGCGAGAACCGGCCTCAGAGCGCCTCCTCCTGAGCAGACTGCCACCGGGGACAGACTGGATCAGAGACTCCATCTCAAACAGCAACCGTGCAGATGCACAAGCCGTGGCTGAGCACAGGGTGCGGCTCTCACTCCCCCAAGAATTCCACGGGAGAGGCCACAGGCCCAGGCGGGCTCATCCTGGACTTCCCCGAGCCAGGAGGGAGGCGTGGGCACACAATGGCTGGGTAGCCTGGCAGTGACTGTTGGGCAGAGCAGGGCGAGGTGTTCCCTGCCTTTGATACTGAGTAACCTCTGTGTGGGAGGGAAGGAGGCAAGGACTTGCTCTTGATAAAAAGGGTACGTGTAAGAAGGTCTCCCCCTGCTCCTTCCCACAGGTGGACACACACTCTGCCTTCTAAACTGCACCGGCCCTTCCCAGGTGGCGTCCTCTGGTTTTGCCTGCACCGTCCTAATCCCACTGCCCTTGGAGAGGTTGCCGAAGCGCTCAGACGTGCCATCTGCCCCCATGAACAGCAGCTTCTGAGTTTGACATCTGTCATGGGACTTGCCTGCGTGTGCTCATCACACAGTGCCCCACGGGGAGGGGTCTCTGCCACACACGGGGCGCCTTTCCTCTCCCACTCCGTTCTGCCTAGATGCAGGCAAGACCACTTCCTGCCACCCTGGGGGCCGAGTTCCACTGGGCCTTGTGGAACAACGTCCAGGACACTGTGTCCTGCTCCTTCCTCTGGGCCCCGGGCACATGAGGACAAGCAGGTGTGTAAGTGCTCTGCCTGTGAATCTGTCGCTGCTCTGCTTGAACATCTTCTTTAGCTCCCTGCTGTCTCCAGGGCAAAGTCCTAGCTCTGTTCCTGCATTTCGAGGCCTCCCATGTGCAGGGTCCAAATTCTTGTGCAGCCACAGCCCTGGATGCCTGGGCTCCCAGGTGGACAACATGAGGCTGGTGCCATGCTTTTAAAATTTTTCTCCCCACATTTTTTATTGGTGCGTTTAGTAGTACGTAAGGGTGGACTTTGCTGTTGTGTGTTCATATGTGCACACACGTGACAATAGAGCTGGTGCCGTTTTGCAGCAGGTCCGTTGACGTCCCTCGAGGCCACATGTAGGGAAGGCAGAGGCCCTCCCAGTCTGGCGAGGGAGGCAGGCAAGGAAATGTCGCGGGAAGAAGAAAGAGGTAGGCAGGAGGTGGAGGCTAGCCAGGGACCCAGGGGTCGGTGAGGACGACTCCCAGCGGGGGTTGGGGGGAGCTGGAGGTGTCAAGGGGCAGCAGTTTAGACAGGCCAGGAAGGGTGGATGGTCAGCACAGCTCCCAACGTACCCAAGGCCTCAAGAGGCCAGGAACACGGGATTGAAGAGGAAACGTCTATCTGCCCACAAGACGCTGGAGCCCACCTTGTTTGCTTGCCCAGAGGAACTCAGCACTGGGGTCTTGCTTGGCAGGAAAACAGGACTCCTGCTTGGAAAGTGCCAGTCCTCACTCCTACTGAGCACTCACCAGTTTTTTGGTTGGGTTTTAATATCAAGCTCAGCACTAATACCTGCCATGATGCTTTCACCTGGAGACGTAAAGTGGTGAGGTCACGGTCTCCCAGTCTGTCCTCCTACCAGTTACCCAACAGCCCCGCCTGCCAGGGGGTGGGCCCCTGCATTTCAAGGCCCCTGTCCTTCACTGCCCCCTGTCACAGCCTTCACAAACCATGAGCAATCAAACTTCCTTAAGCTCCCTTCCTGCCTCCAGTCACCCCGCGCCCCAGAAGCCCAGGCTCTAGGTAGAGGGCATGTGCTTCCCCAGGCTGAGCCCCTGGGAGGGTGCCCAGGGGCGTGTGAGCCAGGGCTCCCATGGGTGTGACTCCTGCAGGCTTCACTGCCCACACCCTGCGCCTGGGCCTCCTTAAAGATCAAAATCAGGCGCTCACACAGACTTTTCTATGCCAGGCTACAAGTCTCAACACAAGCCAACGTGTTGACTTGAGAAGAACTATCACAAGTAAAACCAGAGGAGAGAGCTGGGCACGGAAAGACTGGAACACTGTCACGAAGCCTTCGCCACACTCCTTAGCTTATCAGTGAACAGCGCTGTCTGGACAGGGGTGGGGTGTTCGTGGGGCCTCGGGCCTTCCGCCAATATGGTTTTGAACAGAGGCTGACATGGGGTGCCAATGTCTTTGTTGGGCCAAGTCAAAACAAACCAATCTCTACCAGCTATTGCTAGCACTTCATCTCCGAAGTTTTCACTAAGAAAAGGCATTTTCAACAACAAGAAAAGCACATAGAGGACGTGATCTCAGGAAGAATAAGGATATTTCTTTAAAACAACCAGATGGAGCTTTCTAGAAAACTGCCTGTCATGTCGTGGTTTATACCTTGCTGCTGATCAGGAAAACTTTGTCAAAGACAGCCTGTCTCTTGCAGGGCGCTGACAGCATGGTCTAGTTCCTCATTTTAGTGAAAACCAAGACCTAGCTATGCCAGCATAGCATCCCCCCATTTGCTCAGCCACATTCACAGGGAGGCTCAGCGGGGCCTGCAGGCTCTCCTGGGCTCCAGTTTAGACGGCCAAAGAGCAGGCAGCATGGGGGAAGGGAAGGTCACGTGAGGGGTACAGTAGTCCCCCACCATCTGTGACGGATCTGTCCCAAGACCCCGGCGGGTGCCTGGATCCTCAATAGTACCAGACCACATAGATAGTTTTTCCTATTCGGGCATGCTTATGAGTCAGGCACAGTAAGAGACTAACAACAGGACAGAACAATTATGACAATATATAAGTTGTTTGAAATATAGGAATTGCTTATCTCTGGAATTTTCCACTTACATTTTCAGACCGCATCTAACTAAAACCTTGGTGAGCGCGGCCTGGGAGGAAGGGGAGCTCTGTACTTTGCACCTGTGGCCATCACACCAAGCCTGTCTCTGCCTCCCCTCACTCCTGCCTGCCCATGGCAGGGCAGCTCAGGGCCGGCCCCTGCCTGGGTCAGAGTGCTGCAGCACCGACAGCACACAGATTAGAATGAATCCACCTTACTCCATGCCTTGCAGTGAGTCTCCCATGGTACTAGAGGTCACACTGATCCAGAAGCTTCGGGTCCAAACTCTGGACTAGTGGGAGCAGCCACTGCTGCCTAAGCCACCTGGGGGCAGAGCCTGTGCGCTGGCTGCGGAGGCAGCGTCTCTGGGGAGACAGCGATGCTGTGGCTGGGCTGGGCTGGCCTTCCCAAGGCCTATAGGTGAGCAGGCCAGTCTGTTGCCCTTGATCAGAGTCAAGTTAATTGTCAAAGGGGTACAGTGCCCACAGTAGTAGCAGTTTCTGGGCCTGAAGACCTAGAGTGAGCCTGCAGCTTCACCTACCACCTGGGTTAAAGACCATTGGTTAACAAGCACCTGTTATCATTTATTACTAACCGGATGAGGTCATGCCCCTCCTTACAACCCTCCATGATAGGCGTCCCACAACCCTCAGAACAAAAAGCGTCACTCCCGACCCAAGCACAAGGCCCTGCCTGGCCAGGGTCCTGCCCACCTCTGCTTCTCTTATACCATTCCCACCCTCTCTCCCCTTCAGCACAGCCCCTCTTTCCTGCCAGGGCTTCCAAACATGCTGCTGCCACCCCCTGGGGCAGCTGGGGTCAGACTGATTCTGAACACCAGGCTTCCATTGTCTGCCAGCAGCTGAGATGTCAGGGGGTAGGTGGCTTCAGTACCAGACAGCTGAGCCCAGGGCACCCAGGGTAGGTGCTGATGCTGATGGCGGAGTGGATTTGAACTGAGAGGTCTCCTGCTCCTCTTAGGGACTTTGGCCAAGTGCTGTCATTCCTGGCCCTTGGTTTCCTCATCTGTAAATGGGGGTGCACCCAGCTGTCTTTGGGGGCTATTGTGAATTTTAGCGGGGCAATACGTTGTTACCTGGAATGTCAGTACTAGGGTGGCGGCCAAGCACGCCCACAGTTGGCCCTCACCAAGGTCCAGCCTCAACCTACCAGGAGCTCCCTATTTGCCCTGCCCTGACGGACTTCCACCACCTGATCTGAGGGCATGCTTCCAGGAGATCAGAGACCACTGCCCCGGTTAAACACCCTGGCCACACAAAGCCAACCGACAGGAGGCTGCAGATCAGCAGAGGGCAAGCCAGTGACCCTCAGAGGCCTTGGGTGGTTCCTGGAAAGGGCTTACCTAAGCTGCAGGGTAAACAAACAGCCTGAACCCCAGACCCTTGGGAGAAGCTTCACTGGGGCAGGGGCAGGCAGTAGTCTCACACACTGTCTGGACACAGATGACTGGTGACACCCACTTCCCAGGTCTGGAGTCTAACCTGCTGCCTGTTCAGAGTGGCACACCCATGGCCCTGCAGTGGTCCCCTCTGGGTACTTCCCCTCCTCTTCTGGATGTTCCAGCTTCCAGATTCTCCTGCTGCCTTGGTGGTTGGCAGGTGGGTGCACGCAGCAGGTGTGGCTTTATGGACCTACCTTCTCTGGGGCCTTTCGACAGTCCTGCATGACCTGGTGCAGCAGGGGACTCTTGGTCCCTCGTTTTTCTTACTGCAATGTGGGCATGATGACCTCTTGGAACATCTTAAAGGTTAAAAAACGTGAAAAGGGGCTGAGGCAGCACACAAGCCAGGACAGTAAGCTACATGTGCACATCTCCAAGGCAGGAGGATTCTCAGTTGAGCCCAGAGACATTTCCAGTGCACCTATAAGTCCCAGAACTAGAGTTCTACTTGGCCTCTGTGCAGGCAGAACCTCTGGCGCCCATGCCCATCAACACTGAAAGAAGAAAGGGTTGAGGAGCCATCCTCAAGCAGGGCTTGTGCCCTCTGTGACAGCTTCTCCCATTCTGCATGTGACAGGCCTCTTACCTCTATACTCTGAAAGTGGTTTCTCTAAAGAAACCCACTGTTCCCCAGAGACAGCAGATATGGAGCTGGTTCTGGCCAGGCTTCTCCATGAGAGAAGCCCTGAGCTTCCCTCTTCCTTCAGGAAACCCAGGAAGGCTGGCTGAGAGCACGTGACCACCAAATGTTTCCTCCCTAAAACCTTGGGAGCCCCAAGAACCCAAGAATGTAAATGTTCTGTGACTGGTGAGTGTACATGACCACTCTGTTGAGCCCTGTACACTCTTGGTCCTTGTCCATACATGTTTGCTAGCTCTTTCCAACTGCCTAGTTGACCATCTGAGAAAAAGAGCCAACACACCGGCACATAGACTCTCTCTCCTTGGCGCCTGGGGACCTGGGGGATGTAAGATGCCATCTTTG
The DNA here is from genome assembly GCF_052094955.1 of Ictidomys tridecemlineatus. Taxonomy (NCBI): domain Eukaryota; kingdom Metazoa; phylum Chordata; class Mammalia; order Rodentia; family Sciuridae; genus Ictidomys; species Ictidomys tridecemlineatus. The sequence continues at coordinate 2,954,684 of NC_135482.1, read as the reverse complement.
TGCCCAGAGGTCCTCATGAGGATGCAGCTCATGGGCTCCACGGGGGCCTCCCTGACTGCTACAGCCAGTAAAACAGGTACAGCACTACCACTTGCTGGGTAAATAGACAACGCTGCTGCCTGCCCACCTACGATATCCAGGATATAACATGTACAGGTCACTTTGCAAACTCTGATACACAAACATTAGCTATCACTAGCTAGCATATGCAATAAAAGTTGGGCTTGCCAGTGGGCAAGCTCGAAGGTTATGTGGGTGTCTGGAGGGTGGGGCAAAGTTCACCCCAGGTATGGGACTAATCAGCAAGGGTGAGTTGAGGAACTTTGTAAAAAGGCCCACCCAGCAGGGCCTGATCTCCAGTTCCTCCAGAGTAATGGAGGCTTGTGTTTGAAGTTTTCTTCCCTTTAGGTTCTCCTGTGCACTCGTCGCCACAAATAACATAGTGGCAGACGCAGGATGAGGGCAGAGAGGAGGCCTGGCATAGCACACATTTCGTTCCCAAAGGAGGGGCACCCTGCGCTGGCACGTTGACGCTTGTGCATTCCGTCCGGGAGTTCCGACCGCGCGGTCCCAACAAAGCGGCTTTGCAACGCTCTCCCCTTCTCTTCGCGATTGGCTGCTGGGCCGCGACCTCCCCTTGCGCTGGCAGAGCCCCAGCGCTTCGGCTGGGCACCAAATCAGCCCCTCACCCCAGCGCAAGGAGAGGGGCGGCAAGGCTCGCCGACAGCCAGGGGCGGGGCGGGGAGGGGCGGGGGCAGAGGGTCGGAGCCTGCGGCGCCTCCCCACGCCCGTCCGCGTTGCCCTTCACCTTCTCTTCCCCCGCCCGCCACACCCGCCCTGGCACCCCCGCCACCTGTTGGCGCGTGCTCCCGGCTGGCGCTCGCGTTCTCTCTATTTTGCATCCTGAGGTTCCGGGACAGGGTTCCTCCCCGCCGGCTCCCAGCCCAACAAGGTTCGAGACCCGCTCCTCGTCTAGTTCAGCTCGTCAGGCAGACGGGCGGTGCGGGGCTCACCAAGGGAGGCGGGCCTGGCCAGCGTGGCACGGGCGCCCGGCGGGAACCGCCACCCGTCCCGCGGGCTCGCGCCTGCCCCACACTTAAACTTCAGCCCCTCCCGGTGCGCGGGCCTGAGGGGTCGCGGATGCCCAGGAGCACGCAGCGACCCATCGCAGCGCTCTTCCCCCTCGCCCGGTGACCTTGGGCAGTCCCTTGGCCTCCCCAGCCTCAGTTTCCCCCTTGGTGCCACCGCCGCCCGACCCGAAGAAGGCAAGGCTGAAAGCGGCCCGCCCCCTCCCCTGCAGCAGCCAATCAGGAGCCGCCGTCCGGGGGTGTGTCCCGCCCGGGGCCCAGACTCAGGCCCCGGGGCGGGGCTTCCGGGGCGGTCACCAAGCGGCCGGACCCGTGGGGGACGGCCGAGGGGCGGTGCATGTCACGGGGGCGCGGCTGGCACCGTCGCGCGGAGGCGGCGCCGGGCAGGGGCCGGGGACGCAGCGGCCCCACGGCGGGGGCAGCGGGCGGCTGGGTGGAGGCGGCCGCTTGCGCCCTGCCTGGCGCCGCCTCCCTCGGTGCGCTAGCCCCGTGGACCGGCAGGCGGCGGACCGCAGCCCCAGGTGCCCAGGGGCAGGCGGGCGGGCGGGGGTCGAGGCCCTGGCGTCCCTGGCCCCAGGACGAAGAGGGCGGTGGACAGGGCAAAGGAGGGGCCGGACGGCGCATGCGCGTACCTTGGGGGCGCGGGTCTAGAGACCCTGGGGCGCGGGGCGAGGGCACAGGCAGAGAACTTGCGGGGCGTGCAGGGCCCACGAGGCTGTCCCGTGCTCAATCTCTCTCGGAGCGCCGGGAGCCTGCTCTGAACTCCCGCATCCGCAGCTGTCGGGGCTGGGGGCTTCGCGGAGTTCGGGGGACCGCAGCGACGCCGGGTCCTCTGGTTGTACCCTGGGAGGGAAGGCCCACGGGTGGGGACATCCCGACGTGCCCTGTCCTCCCCCCCTCCGCGGTGGAGTTTGGGCGTCACCAGCTTTGGGGGCGTCTCCCGGGACACCCTCCCCCCCAGGGATCCCCAAGGCAAGGTAACCCTAGGCCCAGATAGATCGACCCTGGGGCTAGTGCACCCTGCGGCCGCTGCCCGACAAGACACAAACGCGATTAGAGTCACCAGCTGCGGACCACGTTTGACGAACAGTTCTCACTTTGCTCCCAAACGCAGTGAGCAACCCAGGGCAGCCTAGGGCAGGCTCTGTGGGGTACTGTGGCGACTGCGAAACCGCGCACCCAGGTTTCCCTCGTGGTTCCAGGGAAGCTTCACAGATTGATGCCCGGGATGGGAGCGAGGACGGGCGGAGAGCTCTTTGCCCACGCCCACCTCCACAGGGCCGCTGGGGCTTTCCCCCAGGCTAGCTGGCTTATTTATTTTCTCCTTAAACATAAAGGAGGGAGGTGTGCCCACGTGTCTAGATTCCTTCCATGGTTGTGTAATGTTTGGGGCGCCGAGGGGCACTCTGGAACCCTATGGCTTGCATACCCACCTCAACCTCTGCCACTACCCTCACCCCCCAAATAAACCAGGGACTGGCTATGGGAGGAGGGCACAGAGCTTTCCCGGGCACGGCCCCATGACCCCGATGTCGTTTCAAGAAGCAGGGTCACCGTGACTTTCCTAAGGTGGTGGAGAGTTGGGGGGCATCCAGAAAACATAGTAACCATTTCCTCCTCTGTCTTCCCACTGCCAAGGTTGAAATTAAAGGCCCTACCTGATCGGCAAAGCGACAGTGTGTGGCAAGACACGCTGAGAACCAAGAACCTGTCACCCCAGGTAAAAAGGCTTAATTTACTACTTTCAGACCGAAATATCTTGTGTTTGTTTCCCTTGCACGACAGACTGGCAGTCTGGGAGTTAATCAGCACTTTCTGATGTAATGTTAAATGCATTTTCAGTGCTTGGAAAGTAAGAGGAATGTGCACGGATTCCCTTTCGGCTCTGAATGACTGTGTCATTGCACTGGAAACATCATTTCTTTGTGACAGGCTGGTTTTGTGTAGTTTAAAATGATAATGAAACTTTGAGAAATGTTATAACTTACCAATCACTTGAGTTATTGACACCAACCAGTTAAGACCAGCGTGCTGTCTCCTAGCAGCTATCATTTTGAACATTAAGCAGATGCTTGTCCATTGGGTGGGTTGGTGCCAGAACTGCCAGCAGCCCCAGCAGGGATGACCCCAGGACACAGCAGATGATGAACATCTGGGTAGTCACCCTCCGTGAAAGACAAGAGGCAATGGGCTTGACAAATCTTGTGCAGCTTCGAAGCAGAAGTAAATTAATTGATAATAGAAAAAAAATGTTTCCTTCCCCCCCCCCACATCTTAAACATATAAGACATGCCACAATCCCACAACAGCTCTTTTTAACTAGCTTACATCTGTCAAGCCTGTAAACAGAGTGTTAAAAGTTTTATGTATGTGTGAGAGAATCAGAGAATAGAAAAGGTTTTTTTTTCTCTATAGTTTTGTAACTTGCTTTTTGAATACTAGGTTAAGAGAAACAGTTCTGTGTGAAAAAGAAAATGTATTTCTGCTTTATCCTTTTAAATATCCATGTAATATTCCTTTGTGTTTAGATAGAGCAACCTTTAGTCAGTCCAGAGACACACACATAGTTCGTCCCCTCTATGCCCATTCACTGAGTAGCGGCTGGGGATCACTGCACCCATCATGAACAGTGTAACTGTCCATCTGCTTATGAAGCTGATTTTCACTCTGGAATATAGAAAAGAAACCTAATGATAATTCTCATCATATAAAAGATGAAGAAACTGGAGTGCAGAGAGGGGAGCACCGTTGGCCGCAACATCTTGCTCTTAGTGACATCTTGCTCCATGTGCTCTTTTTCTTGCATGCCTTGAGCATTAGTGTTTTTATAATAAATATTAAGTCATTTTCTAAAACGTTCACTAAAATGTTTCTACTTACTGTAAATGCATTTTAGACTTGCCAAACTTCCCTCCCCTCCTTGCTCTCCTGTGGTCCGGGTGTGTGAAAGGGTGGGTGCGCTCTTGGTGGCATGGGGTGAGTGTCTCGGGTGACCAGCATCACTGTTTCGTGCCACCCTGATTGTGTTGCGCCACACACAGAAGACGCGGCCCGTTGAGTTGTCCTTTTCTGGAATTGAGGTTCTCCATTTATACCTGGTTTTGGTGCTTGATATAAAGTCCATTTTTCAAATGTTTTGTAGACATTGTATAAAATGGCAGCGCTTCTGTGGAACAGACTTGCTGTTATTGCAGCCTTATAAACACATAAAACAAGCTAGTTCACCTTTTAGACTATGTGGTTAGGGAAATTAAGAACATAATTTAAATTTATAACTTGGTGATAAGAGATTTGTGGGTTTCTTTTTTTCTTGGGGAGATTTTGGTAGATTTTGTTTTATTTAAGTTTTTTTTGGGGGGGGTACTGGGGATGGAACCCAGGACCTCTCATGCGCTAAACATACACTCCAGCCCTGAGCTACATCCCCAGCGCCCAGATAGTTTAAGGTAAGACCCCGCTGTGTGTGGGCTGTGTGTGAAGGAACTTGCTTCTTGTCTGCATTTTTCGGGGGCTAGCATGCGTGGGCTGCTTCTGGAGAGGAGTGCCCTGCGTGCGTGGGCTGTGTTTGCAGCCTATTCTACAGGTGACTGAAGGACCCAGTCTGGTTTGCTCTTGTTTGAAGGGGTGTGTTCTTTGCTTCTGTAGCACTTAATGACTCTGTACCTCCTGGCAGTGATACCCTGGAGGGCCTAAAGAGAGTGCCCGCCACAGGCTGTAGCCCTTACCCTCGCCAGCTCATCTGGGGATTGAACCCAGGGCCTTGTGCATGCAAGGCAAGCAGTATTCCAACTGAGCTAGCTCCCCAGTCCCACCCAAGTTGTTTTAAGACCCATATAGGGTGGAAAGAAAAGTATTTGGACATTTTTTTAAATTTTTGTTTTTGGGTACAAGGGATTGAACTCAGGGGTCTCAACCCCTGAGCCACATCCCCAGACCTATTTTGTAATTTATTAGAGACAGGGGCTCACTGAGTTGTTCTGCGCCTGGCTAAATTGCTGAGGCTGGCTTTGAACTCACGGTTATCCTGCCTTCGCCTCCCAAGCCTCTGAGACTACAGGCGTGCGCCACCGTGCCCAGCTGTACATTTTGGTAGGCACCAGGGAGACAGGTTGAGGGTGGGAAAGGTTAGTCCTGCCTGGGTTCTGGCCCATGGGCTTCTGCCTGCAGGTGTGAAGGCCTCTGTCCACCTCCTCTCAGCAGAAGCTGGATTCTCCTCCAGGCCACTCTGGAGTGTTGCCAAGCTCATGGGCTCTGGCTCCAAACTGTGCCCACCCCAGGAGATCCCGAGAAGGAAGGACACTGCATGCATTCTCACCCAGCAGATCTGCTGCCTGAGTTGGGTTTGCTCTCATTAATTTGTTATCTTTCAAAGACTACTGGAAAGAAACACTTCCCCTGCCCCATAAATACCCAAAACACTTTTGTTTTCAATTTTGTAGAGGTAAAGGGACATTCTCCACTGGTAAGAACCAAGTCAGCATTGAGGGGTTCCTGTTGGCTTTGAGTTTGGATGTGACCCCAGGTTTTGGTAATAATGTATCTTGCAGTGTGTCTAGATTGTGCCACAGATTGTGCCTGGTCCTGCAGGGCCCTGCTGAAATGCAGTCTCCATGCAGTCTCCCTGGATGCACAGCCAGCTGCTATCCAGCATTGAGGCTCCTTGTCCGCCTGGTCGGACTCCCTGAGGACAGAGTGTGTCCTGTTTGTTACTGCTCTGCTAGTCCTGTGCACTCAGTAGGTGCTTGTAAATGCTTCTTGAATATGTGAATGGTTAATAGAATTTAAATCCCAAAAACTAATGATGGGTCTCTGTGATCAGCACAGTAGTCAGCTGTGCATGGAAGCTCCTGGGGGGCGCCTAAGCTGTAGTGCACACAGCTCCAAGCCTGCAGATGACCGCTTATCCTGTCCCTCCACGGCGGGATACCCCTTGGCATTTCCCAGCTTCCCTCGTGTAGCTGCCATTGCAGCAGGGCTGGGAGAGTTGCAGCTGAAGTGATTCGGTTTGTAGTGGTCACTAAGTTTGGGAGGTGTTGTACATTAAATAGACTTATGAAGTGGCTTGAGGATCTGTTTAAATAAAATGCTATTTTTTTTTCCTGTAAGATCATGGATTCAAATGCCAAACAACCAACGCAGTAGGAAAGGGATACCTTGGTGAGTTGGGAAGTGTGGGAATACTGTCGGTAGAGAGAGACTCCTGGGAGAGATTTGAGAAAACAGTGATCAGATGTTTCCGGTGCAGCCTGCCTCTGTTTTTTATTTGGCTCTATTTTAAGAAATTTGCAAATAAAGAGCAATAAAAATGTCTGATCTGATCCATGTGCTTGACACTTTAGGGGCCAGAAGCAAATCTTTGAAAGAGCATAATTGGAACTGTGAGAGTCAGGAATAGAATGCAGAACTGTCTCAGAGTTCTGAGAAGCCGGTTATGAGTGATTCGAGTTGAAGTTAGGGTCAAGAGTGAGGGGGCCCCAGGCCCCAGGCGCTCTTACAGCCCCTGTAACTGAACAAGTCTGTCCTTTTGTGATAACCACACGGTGGTGACAAGTCACCAGGCACCAGCAGGAGAGCGGTGACTTCCTGAACCACGCCAATCAGTGGCCAGCCTGAGGCGCACTGAAAGGCGCATTTACTGTGAAGCACTCTGGCTTGTAACAGGCAGGACTGCTCCCTGGCCAGTCTGGTCCCGTGATCTGAAAGTGATCTGAAGTTTTCTCTATCACCTGTATGTGAACTATGAGACGGCTTCCTGGAAGAATTTTTAAATGCATTTTCTGGCAATTTTCTTTACTGGACAAAATAACACAAGCCCCGTAGGAGCCTTTGTCTAGAATTATGAGCAAATGTGATAACTTCTTTCCTGCAGTTCGATTATAGCTCATTCCACGGGACAGCGTGGTGACTGAGTCGGCGTCGGGGTGATTCCCTGCTCACCTTCTGTGTGTTTGTCTGTGTGTTGGGATGGGATTAACATCAATGATGTTTGTAGAAAAAAAATGGTCAGAGGACTTTGAAATTTGGTTTAGATGGACTCATCTCTCAGTATGTGAAAGCTATTTACAATAAAAACAAACAGGGCAGTATTTGATGTGGCTACAATATCTTTGGACTTTACAACCCGTCTATTTATTTGCTTGATTTTTGTGCTACTGGGAACAGAACCCAGGGGTGCTTTACCACACTCCCAGCCCTTTTTATTTTTTCATTTTGAGACAGGGTCTCACTAAGCTGCTGAGGCTGGTCTTGAACTTGCCATCCTCCTGCCTCAGCCTCCTGAGTTGCTGGGCTTACAGGTGTGGCCACTGCACCTGGCTGCAGTTTATGAGGGAGAGTATTTTGCCTAAGTACTATATTGCCTTTCCCCCACTTTGAAAAATGTTACAAAACCTGTCACCAGACATAGGCAAGGGAACTTTGGCTCACCTTCCCTGACTGGCTGTCCAAAAGTTCAAAACATGACCCTTGTTCTCCTGTCCTTTGAAAACCTCGCTTGTCTCGTCGAGAGCCTTTTTCAGAAAGGAAGACATTCTGTCACTGCCATTTTTGAGACATAAAGGCAACCTCCTCTGTGAGGATACTTGGTGACAAGTCCTGAAAGAGGCCAGCAGTTGGAAAAGCCAACGCACAGATGCGCAGCCCACCTGCGCTGGAGCCCGTGTCCAGAGGAGGGCTTCGGACAGGGAGAGGCACCGCCAGAGAAAGCGGTGGGGGCTTCTGAACGCAGCCAAAGCCCCTGTCCCTGGAGAGGGAGCTTGACTGGTGGAGTTAGGAGACCTCTGTAACCAGAGATGACAGGAAGGTGGGGAGGGAAGCAGAAAGCATTGTAGACGTGGGGTACAGGGATGCCCACTCAGGAGTCCAGGGGTGGAGGGCGGACCCATCACGGTGGTGGAGGAAGGGTAGGTAGCAAGCCCTGCTTGGAATGGCCAGGGAAGGATGTGAGTGTGGTCTGAGCTGGCGTGGGAACCCCAGGGGTCCCAGTTCCTGGCCAAGGGAATGGCAGCTGGAGTCAGGAGAAAGCTTTGCATGGACAGCTCTCCATCAAGAGTGGTGGCAGCTCTTCCAAAGTCCCTGGCTTTGAGTGTGGACAGAGTGAGGCTGTTGGCGGAGGCCAACGTAAGAAGAGAGAAACAGTGCGCCTTTCTTCCTCTCGGAGCTTCACCTGCTCTGTTCTCTGGGTGAATCCAACCAGGTTATCTTTTGGTGTCTGGGGCAGAAGTCTAAGTGAAGGTGAATATTTAACCACCCTCAAGGGCAGCTGATAATCTGAATAATAACAGAGGCACAGGCTTAGGGAACTAGGGCTTCAGAAAAAGAAGAGCACTCCTAAGAAGAGCACAGAAGCTAAGGATGCGAGGTCACCCGCTGGGAACAGATGCGTTTAAATGTGGGCTTTCTTAGCAGGAGAAGGCACTTTGTGAAAGGTATTTCAGAAAATCACCCCCATCATGTTGGGTTTGGTACCTACTCTACAAGAATGAAACGTCTGAAAGACAGGAGGGGAGTAAACACTCAGACCTCAGAGAAGGAGTTGGAAATACGAAGCTGCCGCCCTCGGTGTAACATGTCCACCCTCCAGTCACCCTGAGGGCCACCCCGTGTCCCACTGCCACCCAGAGGTGAGTTGCTGCGGGGCCAGGAAGCAGATGTGTACTTCCTGATTCTGCGTGCTCCTCAGGAAGACAGGCCGGAGGGCGTCCCCCTTCTTGCACACTGTTGTGTCCTCCCTGCCCCGGCCTGGCTGCCCCTCTGCCTCCCACAACACCCCTGCCCTTGGCTACTGCTCTGCTGGGCTCCAAGTCCATCACCCTCTGCCTTCAGGCGTCGCCGCCACCTTCCCCAGGACACTCCAACTCCTTGGGTCTGTCTGAGCTGCCCTGACCCTGGTGTCCCTTCCCTGGCTCAGTAACGGGCCCCAGCTGGGCTGGAGTGGGAGCCTCCGGGGCAGCACAAGGGACAGGATCCTTGCCACCTTCGGGGCTCTCAGACTCAGGTAGCGTTCTCAGCTGGCCTCACATGGGCTAGGTCCAGTGCCTTCCTGGGTCTTCCCACGCTACATCCAGGAGTCCCGTGGGGCACGTGCCCTGTGGCGCTCTGCATCTGTCTGCTTTGACATTGGTGCCTTTGCTCCACGGCTGTTTGCGAAGCTTGCCCGTCATTTATTCCCAAGTTCGTTCATTGCTTTGCGGGTGTTTTCTGGACGTCAACAGTGCCAGCGCTGTCCTAGGTGCTGGGGGAGCAGGGGGCTCTGCAGGACACGGTGAGTGCAGCGGGGCTGCCGGGAGGGGAAGTGGGGAAGCGCACGACCTGCAGCATGTGAAGAGCTGGACCAAGGGTCGCGGGAGTGGCCAGGAAGGCGCGCAGGATTTACAGGGATCCAGCGCAGCTCAGTACCTGTTTGTCCTCAAAATTTGGAATTGCTTCTCGCTAAAGGAATTAAGTTGAGGGAGAAGAAAGACATAAAATTCTCCAAGAATCTTCAGAACCCATTTTAATTCTTCTGATTATGATCTTAAAGGTATTAAATGCCCGGTTAAACCCCTCTTGACCCACATCGGTCAGCAGGATCTAATCTCTGGTGACCATTAACTCTCACATGACCCTGAGGGCCTGCATTCAGGAAACCACGTCACTTAGTCACAGCATCTGCCTCGCTGGGTCGCCCACAGGTCCAGTGTGAAAAGTCAGCAAGCCCATGTGGCCCTCGTGCTGTGTGTCTGCAGCTCCCAAGAGCCGAGGGCTGGCTTCCACCCGGTCGGGGCAGGGTGGGCTGCAGGCCTGGGCCTGGCACCCTTCAATGTGAAAGGCGTGAATGAGGTGAGGACTCCCTGCAGAGGCCAGCAGGAAGCCTGGTATGGAGGCCTTCTCGTGCAGGCTTTGCCTGCCAGGGTGGAGGAGACCCCGGGGCCACAAACCCTGTCACGTGAGGTGGGAGCAAGCTGGCCTCCTGATGTCCTGGACACACAGCCCAGTCACCTGCTCTGAGGTGTGTGGTGTGGGGGGGCCTTCCATAGCAAGCTCTCACTTTGTAGGAGACTCCCTGGAAACCAGGCAGCAGAGGGGAGGCATTTGGCTTTGTTCTTATATTTGATTTATTGAGATGAAATTTGCATACAGTCAAATCCTTCCTCTTTATACACAATTTCATGAGGTTTGAAAAGCCCATCTGGCCCCGGCCCCTTGCTGCCTGTTAGCCAAGGGTTGTGCTCAGCTTCTAGGGGCCAGCATGTTCCCCGGCTGTGGCTCCCTCCTCGGCCAGAGTCAGTGGCGTGCGAGTGCCCTGGCTTCCTTCGCCCTACCCCCCTTTGCCTGGTCACTCCCGCCACCCCTTCTGCCAGCAAAGGTTGTCAGCTGCTAAGAGCTCAGGGGAGTCTACTGGGCCCACCCCAAGAATCTAGACTAGTGTCCCCTCTCGGGGCTGCCTGTGTCAGCCTCCCAGGCCCCATACACAGTGCCACAAAGCAGACCAGTGCACTCACGCTGCCTCCGGAAGGTTCTTACAGAAAAGTAGGCATCGTAGTTCTCACTATGGTTTCTTACCTGTTACATTATTACAGTGCTAAACAAACACTAGTTTTACTGTCTTTAAAAAAGTTTCCCTGTGTGTTTACAACTCATAGCCAGAGATGGTTTTCATATGCTGACAAAAAATTTAAAAGTTACAGGACAAGTGTGATTGTTCTCATGGGTTATTAAAATTACTTTGCACCATTTCAGCTTACATGACCCTTCTGTGGTCTTACACTACCACGTGCGTCAAGGCTTTCTAGTAACGGCAATAGCACAAAACTGACCGAGCAGGTGAGAGAAGCCTCATGAATCAGTAGAAACAACAGATGATAGAAACAGACTCCCGTGACTCTCAGCATTAGACTTACAAGACATAAACTTTGACCTTCTTCCTGTGTTCAAAAAGGTGGAAGACAAAATTGATCATTTTGATAGTGCATTAGAAATAACATTCCCAAAAAGGACATTGATTTGAAAGTAACCATTTTTAGTTGCAAACCTAAAAGATACACAAAGTGAAATTACATACTCTATAGATAGCCATAACAGCAGAATAGACACCACCGAAGAAAGAATTGGTGAATGATAAGATAGATCAGAAAAAAGTAGCCAAAGTGAAGCACGAAGAGATGAAGGACTAGAAATGCAAAGGATGTAGTGAGTGTAACTGAGCCTGGTGGTGGGTGAATGGTGAGTGATGAGGAAAGACATGTTGCAAGTCCAAGAAGCCTAGAGAACCCCAAGCAGGATTTACATGTATATGTTTACACCACAGTAAAACTCCTGAAGAAATAAAGACAAAACGTTATCTTAAAAGAAGCTAAGAGGAAAGAAGCAAAGACATTACCTTCACAGAAGGAGCATCGGAGCTAACCCCTGAGCCAGACAATGAAGGCCCCAGAGCAGCTTTGATGGTTGGAACTGGACCGTCCCCAAAGGCTCGTGTGTTGAAGGACGGGTGTCCCCCTGCTGTAGTATGGGAAGGTGGTGGAAGCTGTAGGAGCTGGGCCTCGTTGGAAGGGGTGAGTCACAGGCTGTGCCTCTGAAGGGCGCCTTGTCCCCTAGCCCCCTTGTCCTTTTGCTCCCCGTCTGCCGTGAGGGAGCAGCTGTGTTCTACCAACCACTTCCCGCCATGGCTCTGCCTCGGTTCCAATGCAGAGCACTTCGGCCAGTCAAACACGGACTGAAACCTCTGAAACCACCAGCCAAAATAAGTTGATTTCTCAGATATTTTCATCACAGTGAGAGCTGACTAACAAGATCTTGAAAAGAATCTTCTGTGTGCTGCAAGTTGGGAATAGGAATAGGTTAGTGTAATCCAGCATTGAAATTACAAAATGCTTCACGATAAAATGTGTGAATCATGTTCACTGAAATCTACAAAATTCTGTTGAGAGAAATTTTAAAAGACCTTAATAAAGAGTGAGATATAACAATCCTCTTAAATCAGAAGACTCAGAAGTCCTTCTCAGGATGCCCTACAGACTCAGTACAGTCAAAAGCAGATCGCAAAATGCCCAATTGTGGAATTTGACAAGCTAGTTCTGAACTCTACAGAAATACAAAGGGCCTGTGGTGACTAAGACAACTTTGAAAAGGATCAACATAGCTGGACATGTAGACCACCTGATTTCAAGAATTATTATAGAGCCACAGGAATCAAGACAATATGGCACCATTGATAAGAAAAAAGTCAGATGGATGGAACAGAACAAGAAGTCCAGAAATGGACCCATGCCTATGTGGACCATCGATGTCAGGTCAGGTGCCAAGTCTTTTCTGCGGGGAAAAGGCCATTTTTCTGCCAACAGCGCTGTAACAATTAGATGACCATATGCAGAAGAAGGAACCTCAACCCTCAGCTCATACCACATGCCAAATAGTATTTATTGTTAATATAATATGATATTATCACATATTATTGTGTTATTGAAATGGGTCCTAGATGTAATTTTAAGATTTAAAACCATAGAAATTCCAGAAGAAAGCATAGGGAAAAGTCATAGGGATTTGGAGTTTGCCAAAGATTTTTTAAAATATGATTCAAAAAGCATGAACCATAAAAGAAAAAATTATTATTATAAAATTATAAACTTTTTCGTATCAAAAGATATGTAAGAAAATGAAGAGTCAAGCCACAGGCTCAAAGAAAATATTTACAAAATGTATATCTAAAGAAAGATGGATCTGGAATATACAGAGAGCTCTTATAATCCAGTAAGAAAACAACAAACAACCCAATTAAAAATGGAGAAAATCTTTGAAGTAGCTCATCAATAAAGGGCACGTTTAAATGGATGGCAAGTAAGCAGATAAAAAAGGACATTAGTGAAATGTAAATTAATAGTAGTAGATATCACTGTTAATAAAGATATCACTATAGGCTCCCTGCAGCAGCTGAAACTCAGCATACTGACCACATATGTTAGGACATGGAACAGAACTCACGTATGCTGCTGATGGGAATGCAGCAGCCACTTTGGAATACATGTTGGCAAACAATACCAGTTATATTATCATCAAGCATGTTGTATACCTGAAAAACTCCATCCTGTATGATCTCACAACTGTATGATATTATAGAAAAGGCAAAATCATGAAGCCTGTAAAAAGATCAGTAGTTGCCAGGGGCTCAGGGTTGGGGGTGGGTAATTGAGTAGGTGGAGCGCAGGGCATTTTTAGGGCAGTAGGACGACTCTGTAGTATACTATAATGGTGATAATTGCTGTTCTATACATTTGCCAAAACCTGTGGAATGTACACCCACAAAGAATGAACAGTAATGAGAATTATGGACTTTAGCTAATAATATATCAGCATTGGCTCACCAGTGGTAACAAATGTACCTCACCCACGCCAGATGTTGACAATAGGGAAACTATGGAGGGGGTGAAACTCTGTGCACTTGCTTCTTAATTTCTCTCTAAAGCTTAAACTACTATATAATAACAGTCTACTAATTAAAACTAAATTAAATATGTATATCATGTACCTAGATATAAATTTTAAAATAGATGCAAGACTTCTACTCAGAATTCTGATTATATTATTGGGAGAAGTTAAATATAGCTCCAGTAAACAGATGGATGTACCATGTTCATGGAAGGGACACTCAGTATTGGAAAGGAGTCAGTTAACTCTTTAGAAGAGCCTTGTTTGCTATGTAAGGATACTGACATCCGACACCAAGCCTGCAAATGTGTCCTGACTGTGTTTAATGGGACAATGTAGACTCCACAGAGCTTGTTACAGACATTACAGACATTCTAGGTGACTAGGAGCCCCCACATGCTCTCCTTTTAGGTGGTTTCAGGATGCACTTTAGGAACTTCATAGCAGAGAATCCCACATGGTTTGTAAATAGCTGGCTTCTGTTGGCTTGGTGTTCTTAACACTTTAAAGTTGTATTTATCCTTATTTCTTTAGAGAAGAGTTTGTCCTACGATCAGCTCTGTTCCCCAAACACTGGCTGTGTCCCCTGGGTAAGCTCCTTTCATAGGCTCATTGCTAAAATGAGTTTTTTATAAGAGAGGAACAATGTCCAGAATATAGCACCAGTGTTCCACTAGCTCATTAAGTTTTAGTGAACACCTGCCTGTGTAGGGCGGAGGGGACAGAGGAGAGCTCTGCTCAAGGCACAGCTCAGTGCCTATGACCTACGACCTGAGTTGTGGCGAGGTAGAGGTGGATGTGGTCCTTCACCCCAGGGGGTCCAGGAGGCTCTCAAAGAAGAGATGCTTGAGCTCTGCTCAAATGTGTGAGTGTAGGGTGGGGTACTTCAGGTGGAAAGAACAGGACGGAGGATGGAGGCTGGGGAACGTGAGGTGGGTCTGGAAAATGCTGAGTAGTTTATTTTGGTCAGAGTACAGGGTTTGCAGAGGGAAGTGAAGAGAAGATGCGCTCACTTGGATCAAACGTCATCAAATGTTTAGAGAGCTCCTTCCCTGTGCCAGGCTCCACTCTTAAGCACTAGGGATACATCAGTGAGCCCCATGCGCAAAATCTCTGTTCTCAGAGAGGAAGCCAGATCGTCTTCAAGGTGGCTGAGTTTGTGACTTGGTGTGTTAGAAGCTGCCAGGTGCAGCGGGAAGGGCAAGCACAGAGCAGATATGGGTGGGGTGAGGACCCCGGGCTGGGCAGGTGGACCTCAGGGAGGAGGAAGGACTGCTGGGCAGAGGGAGACCCGGTGTCCTGGCAGAGCAGCAGCAGCTGGGCCAGTGAGGAGCAGCAAGGAAGTGTGACTGGAGGAATGTCCGGGGTGGGAGGACATGAGGTCCCAAGAGAAGATGGCATCAGGTCCCTGGAAGCCTGCTTTGCGCTCTGTGTATGAGCAGACCAGGGCTTCTGAGTGGGGCTGGGACAGCTCCAATTTAGCCGGTAAGAGGCTCCCTCTGGCAGGTCAGGGCCAAGGGCAGAGCTGTAGGTCACTTACAAGGCTAAAGGAGCTGACAAAGCCTGGAGAGTCAGCCCAGCAGCGAGGGGCTTGTGTATGAGAAGGTGCTCCACCACGCGGGCAGGGAGAACTTGACCTTGGACCTGAGTTACTGCTGGTACCATTAAAGCAGTTTCTACATTCTATTTTGAAAAGGGAGTGTGGCCCCTTTAAAAAATGTGACCATGTGGCCTTGAGTGGTACCTGCCCCTGGTCTCTTCCCTACCTGCAAACCCAGTACCTGGGAGGAGGCTGCTCAGTGAGTCCCTCAGCAGGGGTGGGGGCAAGTCAGGGCTCTCCCTCAGGACCATGAACCCAGTAGGAACGGGGCCCTGCACCCTGAGGGAGGTAGAGAGTGGGCAGAGGCTGTGGCTGGAGCTGGGTGGGAGCAGGTGACCCCTGAGCCAAGGTGCCCCTGAGGGACATTGAAAAGGGAAATAATCACTCAGAACAAATAGCAAACAAGAAAACCCGATTGCAAGTGACGGGAAACAGCAGCTCTGTGAAGACATAAGAGACAAGCTTGCATCAGGGCGTGTCGGGCCCAGTCTGCGGGCAGCTGTGCGGTCTGGACATTCCCGCTTGCCGGCAGGGCAGGGGCGCAGGGTGGCTGCAGGAAGCCCTCACTTCCACAGTTCCCAGCATGCTCTGGTGTTTGGCCCAGGCAGTCCCATCATCAGTGACCCCAGAAAGACTACTGTGCCTGGAGAATAGACCCTTAGCAGGTTCCCTGTTTCTCTTATTTTTATGCAGAACTTTGATTAATAGCAGAAAGTTCCATTTTTAAGAACAGCTTGCTTCTGTCCCCTTGGTGTTCCCTAAATTGAACTGTCCCAGTTTCCTTAGGAAAGGGCTGGTCCTGCACTCAGCTGTGGAAGGAGGCCCCAGTGACTGGCATTTGCTAAATGTTCAGGTGACATGGAACAGCTTCCAGCGATGTCATCAGGGGGACGCCACCTTCTTTCTGCCCTCTCAGTTGGAGAAGGCCAGAACAGTCACACTGTGGGTTTCTTGTATTTGCCACGTGGGACACAAGGTGCCTCCGGCGACAGGTTCCCCTGATGTGGATTCTCATACCCACCTGCCACCGTGAGGGGCTCCTACTGGTCGGCATTAAAGCAGCTTCTGCCTCCTCCATTAACAGGCAGAGAGTTGGAGACGGCCATCATCCCAGAAGACAAAGAGGAGCCGTGGGAATGGGCCGGAGGGAGGGGAAATGGCAGCAAACGCACCCAGCCCCCCGCTGGACTCCAAACGGGGGTGGGGGGAACACCCTTGGGGGTGCTGTTGGGTTCGCTTGCCAGACGTGAATTTGAACCCTAGATTTGAGGTCAGAGTCTCCCTGAGGGGACTGAAATCTGCGCGTGCTCTGGTGTGTCAGCGGGTGTTGGCAACCACAGCTCCTGTGCAGGGTGGGACCACCGCTCACCCTCAGACCCTGGGTTCCCACGTCCACTGTGGCAGCAGATGGTGAAATGGTGAGGTCAGGGCCAGGCGGGGTCTGCACTGTGGCTGGGACCCTGGGGTTGGGAGTGTCCACAGCTCCTTTCCTTTACTACCAAGTCGCCGGCCAGGGCGGCACACCTAGGTGGCTTCTGCTTTAGGGCTGTTACGATCAATTCGTGCCCCAGTGTTGTGTTTCAGTGGCTCTGTTGAGATGTACCCTACATGACTACACAGCACAGATTTAAAACGTGCTATTCCGTGTGTCTCAGGGGCTCACAGTGCTGTGTTGATGTCACACAATCTAGTTTCAGAAGATTTTTGTCAGCCCTGAAGGAAACCCTGAGCCATTTGTAATCCTGTCCAGGGTCTCCAGCGCCCCCTGCTGCCAGCCCCAGGCAAGCTCGGATCCCCTTCCCATGTCCTCTCCTCCTGGGGACACTTGGTGAAAATGCTGTCAGACAGGAGGTGGGTGAGGGCCTTCCTCCACCTAGAGCCGAGTCTCTGAGGATGGCCGAGCTGGGCATGGCCTCCGTGGTTCATTGCTTATTGAAGGGATATTCCAGTCTTTCAACCGTTTGTCAGCTGGTGGACGTTTGGCTCTGACTTCTGGGCTGTCGCGAATACCGTGGCTGTGGCACAGGCTCACGGGTCTGTGTGGGTGTATGTTTACATTTCTCTTGGAGTGGAACTGCTGGGTCACCGGATAACTGTGTTTAATTGTTTGATAACCTCCAAATCGTTTTCCAAGAGGCTGCCCATTTCACTCACATGGGCAGTGTGAGGGGCCTGACCCGCACCCCTTCCACCGACCCTTGTTTTATTTGTTCTTGTTGTTGGAACTAGGGATTGAACCCACTGTGCTTTACCATTGAGTCACATCCCAGCCCTTTTTTAAAAAAAAAAATATATCTTTTTTTAGAGACAGGGTCTTGCTGAGTTGCTGATGTCCGAGCTGTGCTTTCCTCTCTCGTTCATGCCCTTGGCTTGCAGGCAGGTTTTCATTGAATGTGAGTTTTCGTTTCTCTGGGGTGACTGCCTGGGAGTGCAGTAGCCAGCCGACTGCCCAGTCCGTTTTCTGAGAGGCTGCCTCACTGGCGTCCGGAGGGCCTGTCCTGTCCCACGTTCCTTCCTGCCCACACTCAGATGAGAGCAGGAGGAAGGTTCTGGCGTCACTTAGCCCTGCGCTGTACTGGTCTCTTAGACCTTCTGCAGGCTGACTTACTGTCGGGTGACAGTTGGATGTCAGAGGGAACTGTCAGGGCCAGTTAGGATCATCAGGTTCGCCTGCTGTACGGTCCACTTATATTGGCTAGTCCCTTGAGTTCTGTACTTTAGAGAATAATCTCTTCAATAGCCTACTGGTGTTCTTCCTTCCTATTTTGTTGGTCTTTCAGTAATTCTAACATTAATGTCAGAACTATAAAAACTATTTTACATGAAGACTTGATAGTATGAGATTCTCCAAGATTCAAAATGAACAGGTTTGGGGATGAATCCCAAGGCTGAGTTAAAAGAGGGATTTGAGTATTTGTGAGGAGAACAGGGTCCATCACGCCCTTGGGTCTATATATGAGGACCTGTGTCAGGCTCTCAGGTACATGCCCAAAGAGCTGTATGAGAATCTCAAGCCAGGTGTGTTGGCGCATGCCTATAATCCCAGCACCTGGGGAGGTGGAGACAAGAGGATGGCAAGGTGGAGGCCACCCTCAGTGACTTAGCATGACCCTATCTCAAAAGAAATCTAAAGGGCTGGAGATGTAGTTCAATGGCTAGTGGCCCTTGGTTCAATACCCAGAACCCCTCAAACTCAGGTGTATGCCCAAGAAGGTTTATTAGGATCTTTAAGGAGTGAATAAATTGTTAAAATATAAATTAATAGCTAATTTGCCTTGCAAATCTGAACCATATTAAAGGAGGTTATAAGATACTCCTGTTTAACACAAGGGAACATGGATGTTGAGAGATTGAGAGACCCTGGTTGTGACCTGGTAAGCTGCCTCTCCTCTATGTGTGAGGATATTGAGTTCTGCCAAACGTGGTGGTGCACCCCTCAACCCCAGCTCCTCGGGAGGCTGAGGCAGGAGGATCACAAAGCTCAAGACCAGCCTGGGCAGCTGAGTAACTCTCTGTCTCAAGGTAAAATGGGCTGGGGATGTGCTGGAGCCCTTGGCTGGCATGTGTGGCCTCCGTTCAGTCCCTGGCACTGAGGTCGGGGGATACTGGCTCCCTCATTCAGGGTGGAAGAAACCAAGAGTCAAGACTCCAGACCATCAGGGAGCAGTCCCTTCCAGGATGCTGGGCATCCGCAGAGATGGCACCCACAGCTGGGAGAGAGAAGAGGATCCTGGCTGCAGCGCAGGGAGGAGCCACCCAGGCAAAGCTTGGCAGAGTCCCTTTTGAGGAGATAAAACTGGGAGCCAGAAGGGACCAACTTGTCTAGAGTGTCCCTGTCAAAGTGCAGGAGGAGAAAGCTGTGCAGCGAGGGATCCAGAGAGCTGCCAGGGGACTTTTGGATGCATGTGAACAGAAGTGCTTGAGGCCGGGAAAAGAACCGTCTGAGAGGGTCAGAGGGAATGGTGCCCAACCCTCGCTCTGGGCCAGGAACAGTGCCTGGTGCTCACACAGGACTGGGAGCAATGCCTGTTCCACCCACCAGCACTGAAGCCCTTGCACTTCAGCGGGAATCAGAGCCCTGAGAAGATCCTGCCCCAGCAGGGGGATGATCACACTGGACCACACAACCATGGTCCTGCCTAATGCATCTCAAAAGTAAGGCACAAGAGGATCAGAAGTTTTCCAAGCAATTTCACTGCAGCTTTTAACCAAGCTCAAGAATATTTATAGGAATACAAAGCTATCCAGCACTGAACAAGGTAAAATGAAAATATCTGGTGTCAATCAAAGATCGCTAGACATATGAAGGAGCAGGAAGAGAGGATCCATCATGAGAAAGAAAATCCATGAATTGAAACTGACCCAGAATGAAGTACCAGGTTTAGCAGACAAGTGCATTACAGTAGCTATGATTGTATCTCAGAGGCTCCCAAGGCTAAGTGGAGACATGGAAGATATAACAGAAGATGCAAATCAAAATCCACAATGAAAACTGCAGTGTCCAAGATTAAAATACACTGCAGAGGACTAATGGCAGATTAGGCATTGCAGAAGAAAAACAGTGAACTTGAGGCATAGGAATAAGAACTATTTAAAATGAAGCACAGAGAGAAAAAATGATTTTTAAAAAAGAAAACATTATCAGTTAACTGTGGAATAGCTTTAAGCAACTTAATGTATGTATAATTGAAGACCCTGGGGGAAAAAAGACGAGTGATACAAAAAAAACTTGGAAGAAATAGTGGGGTCAACTCATTAGAAAGATTTAACGGTCATCAGAGTCTATGCATCTAATAGCAGAGCTTTAACTAGCAGAGCTAGAACTACAAGGAGAACTGGGCCAACACACAAGAATACTCAGATTCATAGAACAAACACAGATCAGCCTATAAAATAACATTATCAACCAACTTGATCTTATTGACAACAATAGCAGGATATATATTATTTTTTCATTGCATACAGAAAATTTATCAATATAGACCATAATCTGAGTTGTAAAATAGGTTTCAATAAATTTAGAAAGTGATATGTTACCTATATGCCCAAAATGAACTCAATCCCTACCTCACACCAGATAGCAAATATTAACTACAAATAGATCATAGATCTAAATGTAAAATCTAAAACTATAGAACGTCTAGAAGAAAACGGGAGAAAATCTTTGTGACCCAGGGTTAGCAAAGACGTCACAGATATGGCACCAATATCCCCATTCATAAAAGACAAAAATAGTAAGTTGGACTTTATCAAAAGGGAAACTTGCTCTTCAAAAGATAATTCTAGGAAAATAAAAAGTAACAGATTGGGACTAAGTCCTTGGAAAACATATACTCGATAAAGGAATTATAACCAGAATACGGAAAGAACTGTCAAACTCTCCTGAAAGGAAATAAATGACCTGGCTTTAAAAACTGGCCAAAGATTTGAACAGACCTGACACCAGAGGAGACAGAATTCCCAGCCTGACTCTCATGAGAGCAGTGAATTTTAAAAGCTTGCTTCTACCCATAAAAGTAGATGTTATCATGTTGATGAATGCTTGCTTATGTAAGTGGAAAGAGTTTAAAGCTGGCTTATCTAAAAGGCAAACTAATCTGTCGTGAAGCAGACCAGAGGGGTGGACATGGAAGGACAAGAGGGGACCGTTCTTGATTGCGATGGTGGTTTCCTGGATGTGAACTTATGTCAAAACTTATCCAATTTGTACTCTTTAAATATGCACAAATTTTGTTTGCCAGTTATATGCCAATTAATGAGGGAGTGACAGGAACTGGGGGTTGAATTCAGGATCTCACACATGCTAGGCAAGCTGTCTACCACTGAGCTACATGTTTAGCCCTTTTAAGTTTTTTAAATCTTACTTTGAGACAGGACTTAGTTAAGTTGATGACATTGGCCTTGAACTTGTGATCCTCCTGCCTCAGCCTCCTGAGTAGCTGGGATGACAGGCATGCAACACTGCACCTGACTGAATCATTTCTTAAATCAATCAAAAATTAATTAAAATTGATTGATTTTTTTAATTAAAAAATGATTGACTCCTGGCAGACACCGGAACACTGGCCTTGGCCCTGAGGGCCTCATCGAGGATCCAGACTCCAGTGGCCCTGTGTGATGACACAGTCAGCTGAGTCAGCAGATCTCCACTACCAAGAGCTCAGGGGTCTTCACCTTCATTTCCTCCTTAGCTCAAGCTTCCAGCCTTTGCTTTACAGCAAATTAGAATGATACTGTGGGTTTTCCCCATCCCTAAATTTGACTGTAGGCTCTAAACAACAGTCATTGACACAGTGAAGCATCTGCTCTGAGTGCAGATCGGGGGAAGGAAGAGCATCCTCTGGATGGAGAAGCTGGCCCATCAGGTCTGGACGGCCGGACATGGGGTGTGCAAGCTAAGAGGCCATCAGCAGGGAATCATCCCGAGGCCCAGAGTGCTGAGAGCCACAGCCAAGTCGGAATGCATGGCATTTTTGCCAGAAGGGAGTGGTTGAGAGGTGACACCAGCGAGCCATTGAGATGATGATGGTTATGTTAAGCTTTGTATTCAATTGTATATTAGACCCCTGCTGTCCACCTGGGGCGCCCACTACTTTGGATTTCTCATGGGGATTCCTGGAGAGTTGGCATTGGTTGGGGAAGTTCCGGAGGAGGGATTTTCCGGTTGGTGTGTGGTATTCCTGGAAGAGCCGCGTGGGTGGCGTTCGGGGAGTTTGGAAATAAAGTTTGTTCCTGCTTGAGTGGCTCATGATTTGTGCCCAGCCAGACTGCGGCATTTGGTGGCCCATACAGGGAACGTCTGAGGTAAGTGATAAGGTAAACTGCTCGCTCCTGAGGGCAGGGCGAGAGGATGGGGAGCCATTTAAAGATTCTTCTTTTGTTTTGCTTCACTTTTGTTTTAAGTTGCCAGTCCCTGGAGATGAGTGAGAGGGAAGAAAAACTGCTCACATCTGAGGAAAAACTATTTGCGTCTGAGGAACAGATAGGGAGCAAGGATGGATGGACATTTCAGGAGGATAGAAAGGCTGATATAATGATTTTGTGTTGTTCCATTTTTGTTTCATTTTGTCTTGGTTTTGTTTTGCATTATCTTAGTGAGGGGTATCTTTGTCACAGAAATATGGAATTAAAAATTAATAAGAAACAAACTGAAAGGGTGTTAAGTAAAGTGCTAGAGGAAGGAGGCATCTGAGTAAAATCAAGAACAGGGCGTACATTAAGACGATACAAAGGTGTAGCCCATGGTGCATTAAAGAGGGGCTGTTAAATATATCACAATGGAACCATCATGGTGAAGATTCAAAAAAGATACAAAAGGAAAGCCCAGGAACTCTGCCAGTTGGCACATTGCCATTGTGGACGTTGGTATAGTCTTGTTTGCTTAGTCTAGGAGAAGACATTTTAAATCAAGTAAAAGAGGAAGTCTCTCAAGTTAGTCAGACAGGGGAAAAAAGTTTAGAGAAGGAGGGGCTATCCGGAGAGAAGTTACAACGGGAGGTTGCTACTAACAACACCTTTCTGTCACCAGAGGGCGTAAGTGTCCAACCAACAGCTCCACCTATGGAGACAACATATGCTGAGTGGCCCTCAACTCCCGTAGTTGATAGATGGGCTCCTGAGACAGGACCTCAAAGATTAGCATGCCCTGTATTTGAGGCGGCAGGAGGGCAGCGAAATCACCATGTTTTAGATTTCAAAACAGTGAAGCAGCTAAAAGAGGCTGTAACAACCTATGGTCCTCAAGCACCCTTCACTGTAAGCTTGGTCGAATCCATTACCAACTTGAACATGACGCCAGCAGATTGGGCTAATATATGTAAAGCTGTGCTAAATGGAGGACAATACCTGTTATGGAAGGTTGCCAATGAGGAATTTTGCACAGAGACGGCTAGGCGAAATGCAGCAGTCGGATATCCTCAGAGAAATCTAGATATGTTGTTAGGAAAAGGACCTTATGAGGGTCAACTGCAATAAATTGCATATGATCCTGCCATATACTCACAGATTGCTGCAGATGCAGTTAGGGCATGGAAGACTTTACAAGGACGTGGAGATTTACAAGGTCAATTATCCAAGGTAATACAAGGAGCTAATGAACCTTACACTGAATTTGTAGATAGGCTTATTCAAACAGCTACCAGAGTTTTGGGGGATGCAGAGCAAGCAATGCCATTAATTAAACAGCTAGCCTTTGAACAAGCAAACAGATGGTGCAAGGAGGCCATTAGACCATGGAAACATGAAGATTTAAACACAAATTATGTAGAGACATTAATGAACAAGGGCAAGTCTTGGCAGCTGCAGTACAACAGGCCAAAAACATGCTACAATTGTGAACAAACAGGACATTTTAAAAGGAGTTGCCCATAGGAGGAGGGTTTAACAAAACTAGGTATCAAAGGGGTAGAATACCGGGTATTTGCCCATGATGCTATAGAGGGAGACATTGGGCTAATGAATGCCGTTCTCAAACCACCATAGAGGGTACTCTGTTATCAAAAAATGGACAAGGACCAGGTGTTTACCCATGATATCGTGGAGAAAAGCATCAGGCTCCATTGCCAAAAAACGGACAGGGGGGCCCACGACCACAAATATATGGGGCAATGGAGAAACCCAGCAACCCCATCAGGGTAGTGCCCAGGACACATTATCCATCAGATCTCTCTTCAGACAAACCAGAGGGAGCGCAGGGTTGGACATCTGCGCCTCTGCCAGAGCAGTACTAACTCCAAAGATGGGAGTTCAAATCATTCCCACAGGAGTAAAAGGGCCTCTTCCCCAAGGAACAGTAGGCTTATTATTAGGACGCAGTTCTTCTACTCTAAAAGGACTTATGATAAGTCCTGGGGTAATTGATCCTGATTATGAAGGTAAAATAAAAATTATAGCCAGTTCTCCAAAGGGTATATCAGTAATTTCACCAGGAGATAGAATAACACAGTTATTAATAATACCCAGCCTACATGATAAATTTTCAAGTCGTACTGTAGAAAGAGGTTCCAGGGGATTAGGCTCCACAGGTATAGATTGGGCTATGTTTTCTTTAAATTTAGACTCTTGCCCAATGCTAAAACTAAATATTCAAGAACATGAATTTAATGGGCTACTGGATTCAGGTGCTGACCTTAGCATCATCTCTTGTCAAGAATGGCCAAAACATTGGCCATTACAACAAGCCACTCAAACGCTTCGAGGCCTAGGAGTGGCAACTAATCCCGATAGAAGTGCATTGGTATTAGATTGGAAGGATCCTAAAGGATGTGAAGGAACTATACAGCCACATGTATTGGATCATCTTCTTATAAATTTATGGGGATGAGATGTCCTAGATCAATTAGGTTTGACATTAACAAATAACATCAATTCAAATATGCCCACTATTATAGCTAGACAAGGTTTTAGGAAAGGAAAAAGATTAGGAGAACAAGAACAAGGTACAGCAGCACCAATTCAAATAGATCAAAAAACAGAGAGACATGGATTGGGTTTTCAGGAGGGGTCACTGAGACAATAAAAATTACTTGGAAATCAGAAAGACCAGTGTGGGTTCCTCAGTGGCCCCTGACTAAAGAAAAGATACAAGCAGCCCATGACCTGGTCAAACAACAATTAGCGGAGGGACATATACAACCTTCTGTATCTCCCTATAATACTCCCATTTTTGTCATCAAAAAGAAATCTGGTAAATAGAGATTATTGCAAGATTTAAGAGCCATTAGTAATGAGATGGTTATTATGGGACCTGCCCAATCAGGGATTCCTCAATTGTCTGCTTTGCCAAAAACCTGGTATGTTTTAGCTATAGATATTAAAGATTGTTTTTTTTTCAATTCCAATTCATCCTGAGGATAGTCCACGTTTTGCATTTACTATCCCTGCACTGAATCATGAAGGTCCCGATCAGAGATATGAATGGAAAGTACTCCCCCAAGGGATGGCTAACAGCCCAAGTATGTGTCAAATTTATGTTAACAAAGCAATCCAGCCACTGAGAAATCAAAATCCTGAACTACAAATATTTCACTATATGGATGATGTATTATTAGCACATAAAGATAAAAACATATTGCTGGAATGTTATGCCACACTTACAAACTTATTAAAAAATTATAATCTAGAGAGAGCAATAGATAAAGTACAATTAAATTTTCCAATTAATTATTTAGGAGTTCTATTATCCTCAACCATGGTCTGTCCACCAAAAATTCAAATACGAGTAGATCAACTCAAATCACTTAATGACTTTCAAAAGTTATTAGGAGACATAAATTGGATAAGGCCTTATCAAGGTATTCCAACAGGAGAGTTGGGACCTTTATTTGATATCCTAAAAGGTCGATCAGATCCAAATTCACCCCGAATGTTAACGCCTGAAGCAAGAAAGGCATTAAAAACCAGAGGTGGAGGCCCGGGTTCACCATGCCCTGCAGTTCGCAGCCCCTGGGCATGTTATTGTGACCTCTCTGTACTTTGGTTTCCTTATCTGTAAAGTAAACAGGGAAACTGTGCCTCCCGTGTGGCCGCACGGGGATGAGTTAGTGGACATCGGTGTCGGTCACCACCACCACCATGTCATCAGTGTGTGTCTTCAGCGTGTGTATGGCATGGTGTCTGAAAGGTAGCTGGAGTTGGGCTGCGGCACCTGAAACACTGTAAAGACGCAGGCACAGGAGACGCAGGCAGCTTCGAACCCCACTCAATACAGAGTCCAGAAGAGGCACCATGAGTCACCTGGCCCTGTAAACCACCTTCACCAGCATTCCCCCAAGGGAGGTAAGTGCCAGGCTCCAGGAGGGTCCCAGAGCTGGGCGAAACGCAGCTGCAGCACCGCGCACAGGGCCTCAGGCTACCCGGTGAGGAGCCAGTCTCTGTCCTGAACATTTGGAGGCCGTGGCTGGTTGGTTTGGGCTCCCCGTGTTGCTCCTGAGAACCCGAATGCTTTCTGGTGCTCAGTCCTTTCCACATGGTGTTTTCCCCTCTGAAACCTTGAAGACCCCACTTTGGCCCCTATGCATCCTAAAATTCCCCAGTGACTGGACTTGCTTGTGTCTGTGTCAGACTCCGGCACCTGGAGATCCCCGGGCTCTCTCGTTCCCTGGTCACACTCTCATGCTCTGCCTTCTCTGTTCCGCTCTCTGGAGCTCCTGCCCTGTGGCTGCTTCCTCTCACTTCTCGCATTTTCCATCTGTCTCTTTATTTCACTTTCAGGGAGGTTGTGGACGCGATCCTCTCCCCCTGTCAGGTTTGTGATGGTGGTTTTTGCCCAGGAGAGACCTTCCTTCTCAATCCCTTCGCAGCGTGCGCTCTTCTGTCCCGAGGCGGCGTCTCTGCCCTGCTCCTGTCAGGAGCTCGCTCGCTGGTGCCTGCCACTTCCTGTGACTTTATGAACAGCGAGCAGTGGTCTGCCGGGGGTCCCCTTGCTGTGGAACTTTGTGGTTCTGATCTTCCAGTGCTGCACGTGCAGAACTCATCTGTCCTGGCCAAAGACGATCCCACCAGCTTGATCTAAGAACTGAGGGAGGAAGGTTTAAGGTGGACCCTCCTTGGTCAGCTTTTGGAAACCATGAATCCAGAGCTCCCTTTAGAGTGTAGGACTACACCAAAGTTGTGGTCTTTCCGTGTGGCTGGCTCCTCTTGGTTCCGAGGAAAGCTGAGCTCCCAGGGAGCTGCCTGGGAAGCCGCGGGGAGGATTGGCAGTGGTCTTGGGCTCGCAGGCTGATGCCATCAGTGAACTTGAGTTGGAAGCTGTGTAAGGCACAGCAGTAAGGCCTGGCTCTGCCTGTGCGGTGGCAGTCTGGGCAGGGGTAGAGCAGGGTTAAAGGACGGAGGTGTGGGGGTGGGCCTGTGAGGAGGGAGGAAGGGGCAGGCCTTGCACCCCGATCCACAGGGATGGGCGCTGAGCTTCCAGGTCCTAGCCTGCCTTCCCTGAGGTGGGCTTGCCTCCTCAGTAGCTGCTGCTGAGAACCTTGGGGATGAAGGCCATCGGGCCATTTACTCCTCAGGGGAGCAGCCAACAGGCTGGGCATGCGTTCCTTGGGTGCCTTAGACAATAGTTTCAAGCTGAGCCCATTCATCCCCACCCACAGCGGACGGTGCTCTGCTCTTTGTATTCTGGAGGTCACCTCAGTTACCCAGGCCAGAGCCCGCCATCCAAGCCCCATCCCCAGTCCCTGGTGCAGCCAGCTCCTCGCTGCCAGCTGCTTCCTCAAGACATCGTAGGCCACATGTGCAGCTCAGCTGTTCGCTCCTCCAGGGGTGCCTTTGCCCTGCTCCTGTTGGGTTTTCCTGCTGAACCTCCTCCTTGTTGGCTCTGCCTTGGCCATCCCTTCCTCTGGACACCCACCACCCTCCAGGGCTCCCCATGTGCCACACAGCATTTGCAAATATTGGCTGACTTGTGTCTCTTTCTTATTAGTTGGGCATGTTTCTTGCCTCTCTGAACCTCTGTCTCTTTCTCCTGATAATGGGGCCAAAATACCCACCCACCCAGCTCCTGTATCAGGAAAATTAAAGAAAAATAATGCAACTTTATAGAGGGCATGCTCAGAACACTCTGCTTTTCTCCACGTCCGTGCTTCCTGCTCTGTTGCCACACGCCTCCTGCCCCAGGCCCTGGGGCCACAGCCCTCTCAGGGCTGAGACTGCCTGTCTTTGGCCTCCAGTGACAAGCACAGCCAAAGGCTGTGGTGCACACACATGGTCCTCGGAGTTCATGAAGTATGGTCTCCCCTCCCAAAGGGGACCATCAGTTTAATTTTGAAAAGGAAGGGCTCAGTCTCATGAAGGTCCCCTGCTGGGTACCTGAGATGTTTCTGTCAGACGCCAGGGGGCCTTCCTTGATCTGCAGTGTCATCGTGAACTGGCTCAGCACATTCAGGAGTGTCCCGGGAGGCCACCAATCCTTGGCTGCCAACTGCCGCAGCCTCCCCTCTGCCACTGCACTTGAGTCTGTGCAGAGTGGAGCCTCAGAGTGGCAGTGCAGATGTCCCTGCAGTCACTTCCCATCCTGGGACAGACGCACGGCTCACCCAACCTCCATCGCACAGGCCCAGACGTGCCACTTTTCTCTGGCTGTTTTGACCTCATCATCCACAGGGCGAGATGACATCGACAAACAAGAGCCCACGGCTTTCAGCAAGCTGGAGGGCAGTGCTGGGACTGAAATGGCAGTGACAACGCCATCACAGGGTGGGTGTCTTGGAAGTGGATGGGAAGGTGCCTTTGGCCCCTGAAGTTCTTGAGGCCTGAGCCCCGGAGCTGCTCTCACGCCCCACGGACTTTTTCCACATGCTCACAGGATTTCTAGTTCAGTGACTTCAGCATCGTCGGGAAAGATCTAGATGCCTGTAGCCCAAGCTAGGCGATGCGCAAGCTGTGTGTAACCCGTTAGATTGGTGTACTGACACGCCTGTCCTTGGCTCCCTGTTGGAAGGTGTTGCGGCATTCTCTGCACCGATGGTTGGCTTGTTAATTATTGTGCAGATGCTAATGATTAATCTATTTCCAGAACCCTGGGTACTAGGCGAAGTTTCAGAGGGCACTGCAGCTTTTGTTTGTTTGTCTTTTCTGAAATGTTATTTGGGCACGTGGCCCACAAATTGAGCCAAAGAACTTCTAAATACGAAATGCAAATCTAAAATGCCTACAGACTCTGGCGAGGCAGTGAATTGGGTGGAAAAGAGAAAGACCTGTGTCTGGTGGCCGTCCATCGCTGCTCCTTTGACGAGACTTCCACCTTCTGTCATTAAACTGCTCTCCAAAGGCGCAGGAGTCTCCCTCTAGCCAAGGGGTCCCAGAGAGGCTCCTGTAGGGTGGTGGAATGACACAGAGCAGAGGGACTCCTGCAGTGCCCCGAGGGAGGGCGAGTGGCAGGAGGACCAGGGGAAGGACCTACCAACGCAGCTGTTCACCCGGATGTGTCATGGCAAGTGAGTTCTGGGTGGAGAGCTCCAGACTCTCCCAGCTGTTCTTTCCCTGAGGGATCGGATCCTACAGCATGTAGAACTGTTTTCACAGTCGGGCAGCATCAAGCCCCCTGCTACTTAATATATAATTTTTAAAATATTTTTTTAGTTGTAGATGGACACAATATCCTCACTTATTTTTATGTGGTGCTGAGGATCGAACCCGGTGCCATCCTGTGCAAGGCAAGCGCCCTACCGCTGAGCCACAACCCCAGCCCCTTAATATGTAATTTTTGAAAATATGTACAAAGTGCTTCTAGGCCTAGGAAAACTCCATTTTATAAGGTGAAGATGGATTGAACACGGTGGGTGCCGTGAGGGAGCCAAGGGGAAGTGACTTCTCCTTAGTCTTTTTTTAAGTGGACACAATAACTTTTATCTATGTGGGGCTGAGTATCAAACCCAGTGCCTCACATGTGCGAGGCAGGTGCTGTACCACTGAGCCATAGCCTCAGCTCCCCTTAGTCTTTTCTTTATTTATTTGTTTGGTTGGTTGGTTGTAGTTGGACACAATACCTTTATTTTGTTCATTTATTTATTTTTATGTGGTGCTGAGGATCAAACTCAGGGCCTCACACATGCAAGGCAAGTGCTCCATCTCTGAGCCACAGCCCCAGCCCCACTTAGTCTTTTTTTATTCCACCCAAGTGATGAAATTTCTCTCTTTTTGAGATGGGGTCTCATTAAGTTGCCCAGGCTGGACTTGAACTCATGATCCTTCTGTCTCAGCCTCCTACATAGCTGGGACTACAGGTCATAGCTTCTAAGGGAGTCAGATGAATAATTCGCTCCTCTCCTTTGCTGTGCACTTTATTGAGCATGTACTATGTGCTAGTTTCCATGCAAAGCCCAGGTCCCTGGTAAGCCAGCCTGTCAGACCCTCAGCACAGAGGGCTAACCCAGAGCACTCTGCTCTCCCCCTTGCTCTTCAAGGGTCTGACCTCTGGCATAGGACCTGCTCTTCAGGGTTATACTTATTTTTTTCCCCTCTGTGGGCTTTTTTCAGCCCCTGTGACGATTTCAGGGCTGATCCATTCTGCAAATCATGGATCACTTTTCCAACAGGGAATCCCTTTGACTTTGTTCTAAATGTCCCTATATTTTTGCTGTCTGGGGGTCTCAGGCTGTGGCAGCCATACAGACCCCAGGTGAGCGCCCATAGACCCTCACGGGGCTGCTAATGGAGCAGCTGTTCACAAGTGCTTGTTCTGTGCTAGGTGGTGTGATTAGCTGCCAGTTGCCTGCCTCACAGTTGGGGCCCAACTGGAAGTACATGTGGAAAGAGGAGATGGATGCTTTTCTTGCTTTCACCAGGCCCATGGGCTTTTCACAGTCCCCTGGAAGGGACAGGCACAAGAAGGGACACCTCCACATACACCTAGGGCTGCACCAGCATAGGCCCCAGGCCTGGGGTCCTCAGAGGAGAAGGGGCTGAGCCGTGGCTTCACCCAAGTGCTCGTCACACCGTCAACAGCTCATTTTAGCCCATTCTTCATGCATCTGAGCCCTGGCCGTGTGCACAGCTCCTGGGGTTAAAGGCTGTCAGGGACCTTAGACCCCCGGCCTGCACCTGCACCTGCATCTGTTGCTCTTGTGCTTCAGGCGTCCTGTGGTGTGCTCATCCTCTGCTCCATGGTTCCCAAAGGAATGTTCCATGGCTGAATCTTACCACTCTGTTCCCCAGAGCACTTCTGGAGGCATGGGGCACCGTCACGGGCTGGCCTGGTTTGCTGTTCTCAAGGGACCAGGCCATGGCAGCATTCTGTGGACACTGATGGAAGTGCAGGGGACTGTCCCCTGGAATAAGCCAGGGCGCGCTGGAGCCACAAGGCATGCAGGTTGGGGTGTGCCTTGGGACCTCTGCTATCTGAGGGACTCGTTCAGAGAAAAGCACTCTCATCTGCTCTGGTTGGAGGAAGAGGGCCACTGTGTTCAAGGACCTGTGCGACTGCCCGGCCCTCCTGCCACAGCTCAGGCCAAGTCCTCCGCCCCCGTGTCTGTCCAGCTCATTGGCAGCGGCACCAGCGTTTCCCTGAGTAGACCCGCTGTTTTCAAAGCGCTGAGAGGTCAGATCATAAGATTCAGAACCTCCCGACTCCCCAGAGGCAGACAGAGGAAGCAGCCTGTGTTGCTGGAATGTCCCTGCCAGGCCGAGGAATGTTCTGGGGGAGGGACAGCAACTCAGTGAGCATCTGCAGCTGCCCAGGAGAGCCTCTGGTAGGGTGGAAACAGGGGCGCTCCGAACCACGCAAACAGACTCTGCCAGCTGAAGTTCATGAAGGATGAACTTTATGGCCCATGTTTTGAGTCAGTGACTGTGGCTTTTGAACTTGTTTTGTTCATGGTGAAAATAGGCCAAGTAGTGCTTGTTACCCATAATCTTGCCTACTGCCCGAAGGAGTCTTCCATCAGATCCAAGCACAACCAAATATCCCGGAAGAGTCGAGGTGCAGCTCGGTGCGAGGGAGTGCGTCACATGCTGGGCCCTGGGCCTGACCCGCACCACCTCCCAAAGGATGATAGAAAACAGGTGCAGATCCTCAGCATGGTTTCTGTGGTCAATAAGGAAGCTTTCTAAATCCTGCAAAAACGCTAATGATTCCCTGTTATTTTCCCCTTGTGTTACCATCACCTGGGATGATTTGTCAGAATTCCAAGCATGAGAGGTGAATTTCACAAAAATATGTGACTTGTCCCGAGGGAGCCACAGCTTCCCAGCATCTTTGCACTTAAAGTCGTTGTTTGTGTGAGCAAACCTGCAGTGCGGAAGTGCAGCTCCCGGGTGCACTCCTGGACCCGCGCTAGCTCTGCAAAGTGCTCATCACTCGGTCAGAAGACCTGGGCGCACTGTGGTCACAGATGACAATTGCCTTGTGTTGAGCCACGGCCCGTGGCAGTTCGCACCTCCTGGTACCCTTTCTGTGAGGCGAGCCGTGGGCTTCCTGTGACCATTTGCAGATGGAAAACTGTTCCAGAAGCTAAATGTCTCCCAGTCAGCCAAGGTGGATGGTGGGTGAGCCGGCTGGGCTCAGGGAGGTAGACAGAAAGCAAAGGAGGCAGTGGTGGGGTGACAGTGATGGCCAGTGACCCCCCACGAGGGCAGAGGGTGGGGCCCCAGTGCAGAATCAGCAGGGACAGCTTCCACGGCTGGAGTGGCTGCCCAAGACTGGACCTGGGTCTGGAGGCGCCAGGAAGTGGGCTAAGAAGCCGGGGTGAGAGCCGGTGCAGACTGGCACAGGAGAACCGCTGTTCTGTCATGCGTGCACACGTGCAGTTTTCTGGCACTGGGACTGCCCACTTAGATTTTGACGTCTCCCCAAGGTATGCATTCCCCTGCCATCATTTTTCAGGACTTCCTGCATGAGTGACCTTCGTGGGGACGTGGAGAACATTCAGGAACAAATGTGATGTGCCACTCAGGGACTGAGTGCTCAGCCCTCCCCATCCCTCTCTGCCTGAGCCCGCAGCCTCCTCGTTCTCCCTGGAATGTGCCAGCACACCCTAGCACTTGGTGTTCTTATTGCTGGAACATTCTCTCCCAAGAGGCCTGCACAGCTGGCTCCTTCGCCCCAGTCCCCACTGTGCCCTGGTCAGCCTGGCTTTCCTGACTCCCCTGTGTTCCACCCCTCGTCCACTCTCCTCCTGTTGCCACATGCCCACTGGGAAGCCCATCTCACATTGATTTGCCTCCCATCTGTGTCCCCCAGAAGGGATGCTCCAGGAGCGGGGACTTTGTCTCTGTCCACCTGTGTCCCCAGCCCCTGGCACGCTGTGGTGTGTGGGTGGGAAGCGGTGACTGGCTCTGGCTGCACAGGTGGGCCCCTCGTACCTTGGTTGTTTGAAGATCCTTTCTTCATGTGCTTCTCAAAGATGCCAACAGAGTTACTGTTCAGATTCTGACTTCAGGTTCGTCCTCAGCGATGAACAATGTTTTCACCCGAAAACACAACCCAGATCTCTTCTGTTAGTTTCACTGATGACTTCCTTCCTCCCACAGGTCAGAGCTGAGGGGTGACCCTCTCCAGTCAACATGGTGGACACGGAGAGCCCCATCTGCCCCCTCTCTCCGCTCGAGGCTGATGGCCTGGAAAGCCCGTTATCTGAAGAATTCCTACAAGAGATGGGAAACATCCAAGACATATCTCAGTCCATCGGTGAGGACAGTTCTGGAAGCTTCAGTTTCACAGAATACCAGTATTTAGGAAGTGGTCCTGGGTCAGATGGATCCGCCATCACGGGTAAGTGTGCTGCGTCCTGGAAAGCTTGATCTAGAAATCATTTCTGTAGAGAAAAGCTGTTCTCTTTCACGGGAAGTCACGCCTTTTTGAAAAGAAACCTTGGTGTGATAACGCATCACAGCCATGGGGACCAGGAAGATTTTGGGTATGTCTTGCTTGTCATATATGCCTTCTTGTAAATGCTGGGCACAGATCTAGCAAGGCTGGGAATTCAGTGAAGACAGTTGGCGGCACCTGAAAGTGCCATGTATATTTCTTTAAAGCAGAGATTCCTACTGTAATCAAGGTAACTCCTTTTTTTAAATATGGAAATCAATATTAACCATATCTCTACTTTCTATGTCACATTGAGAAGCACAACAGGGGTCAGGCGACACAGGTCTACGGGGGTAAGACGGGAGTCTGCTCAGGTAACCTGCAGCCTCACTGGGAAGGGAGAAACCATGGGGCCATTAGTCTTGACAGGCAGCGTCTGCGCCACCCCAGGCCAGGGAGGCCACCGGCCTCCTCAGTTGGAGGAAAGCCCCATCAGGGGTCGAACTGACCGCACCCAGCCGCTAGGGATGAAGGGGAGTGGCTTTGGACTAGTCGGAGCAGCTCACGGGGTAAACAGGGTGTGGGCTTCCACCCGAGTGTGAGATGTCGGGCTCCCGAGGGATCACAGAGAGGTCCTCCCCGGCAGCCTTTGGTCTCTGCTCTTTCACCTTCGGGGACCCCTGGTGCTGGCTCCGAGTGTTTCCCCATCTTCTCTCATTTCTCCGGCTCCTGGAGGGTCTTCAGTGGGGCGAGACAGAGAGTACTGGACTTGGCTGGAAGAAACATCCTTTGTGGAGGGGAGCAGGGAACTGCAGAGTCCTGAAGCCCCACTAGCCCCTGGAACGCTCAGTCCCGGTGAGCGGCCGTTCACCAGGAGTGCACTGAAGCGGCATTTGTGATAGCGGGGACCAAGTGGCTGAATGCACAGGAAAGGACACAGATGCCCTGGCCCCTGCCCCCCTGGGAGAGAAGCCCATCCTGCAGTGCTCCTTTGTTCAGAAGCACTCTGGAGGTTGTTCTGAGATAAGAGTGGTGTGAGTGGGGAGGTGTCCACTTATACAACCTCTGGAAGGTTCTTTCCCAGAGGGGCCAGGAGGAGCATTTGGGGCCCCGCCCTCCCCAGGCAGATCCAGCCCAAAGGTGGGCCTCTCCCTCCAGCAGGAGGAACCAGAATTCGTTCCTTCCATTTATTTGAATTCAAAGTTCCTTTTCTAAAACCAGTGCCTCTTGTCTGCCATTAAGAGCTGCCACCTAAAGTCCATTCCCAACTCATCTGAAAGCAGTGATACCAGCGGCGTGACATTCCTCGTGAGCCAGGAGCCTGGTGGTTGGCACTGAAAGTCAGGTCTGACCCAGTCCCTTGGCTGATGGTGCTTCCCATGTAAGGAAGTTGAGGGCAAGGGCTGCCGAGGAGAGAATTCCAGATCTGTTTTTAACCAATTCCAAGGAACGGGATGACACATTTAAAAATCTATATGTATAAGAGGGCTGGGGTTGTGGCTCAGTGGTAGAGTGCGCGCCTCGCATGTGCGAGACCCTGGGTTTGATCCCCAACACCACATAAAAACACATAAGGGAAATAAAGGTATTGTGTCCAGCTACAACTAGAAAATAAATATTTTTTAAAAAAAATTAAGAAAAGGAACTTAGAAATAATGATCACTGGAGTGCTGGACACAGGCCCCTGGTTTCTGGACTGGCCTTTAGGGCAGTGGCTGTGTGAGACCCACTCTATCTCCCTCCCCAACAGTTCTAAAGATGATTTCTTATTCATGAATTAGATTTTAATCTTTGTATCTGACCTGATCCTTTGGACAGTATTTCTGCAGTTATGTAAGCTGCTCATGTAGAAGGACTGACTGTGTGTAAAATGTATTCACTTCATACTTTACTTAAAAGACCAGGTGGGGAGCTGGCTCACTCAGCCGGTATCTTTTTCCTCCTCTTCTCCCCAGCTTTACTGACATATAATTGACCATGACAAACTGCATACATTTAAAGTTTAAAATTTGTTATGTGCATGCACACACACACACACACACACACACACACACACGCACACACACACACACACCTCTGTGAAATCATCATCGCAATCAAAGTAGTGATGTTGTCCGTCACGCCAAAGTTTACCGGCCCTCCTTCGTAGCTCCTCTTCCCCCACTCCCCGCCTCCCTCCTGTGCGGAGCAACCAGGGATCCCTCACTAGCGGTTAGTCTGTCTTTTCTGGAATTTTATATAAATGGGATCTTACTTTGCAGTTGGACTTCTCAGGCTCAGCAGAATTCCTTTGAGATCCGTCTGCACTGTGCACGTGTCAGAACTTCGTTCTTTTTTACCTATTGCATGGATCAACCACAACTTATTAGTCCAAGCACCTACTGGTGAAGGTAGGGTCATGTCCAGTTTGCGGCCATTGCAGGTGGAGCTGCTGTGAACATATGAGGCTCTGTGTGGACGTCCGCTTTCATTTCTCTTTGGTAAATACCTAGGAACAGAATGGCCGCGACTTGTGTTTGTGTAACTTTTTAAGAAACTGCCAAGACATTTTCTGAAGTGCTCTGCCGTTCCTCCACACCTCGTGGATGGTAGGTAGTGTCAGCCTTTTAAATTTGAGCCACCCTGAGAGCTGTGAAATGGCATCTCATTGTGGTACTTTCAGTGTGCATTTCTCAGATGACAAATGATACTGACATCTTTTCCTGTGCTTCTTTGTTCTCTGTTTTATTTGGTGAAGTTCCTCTTCAAATATTTTCCCCATTTTTTAGTTGGTTGTTTCTTTTCTCACTATTGACTATTGGGAGTTTATTTGCTTTATCAGATATGGGATTTACAAATGTCCCCCAGTTTGTGATGTGTCTTTTCTTTCTGTTAGCTGCACCTTTCAAAAGGCAGTACTAAGGGGCTGGGGATGTGGCTCAAGCGGTAGTACACTCGCCTGGCATGCGTGCGGCCCGGGTTCGATCCTCAGCACCACATACCAACAAAGATGTTGTGTCCGCCGAGAACTAAAAAATAAATATTAAAAATTCTCTCTCATTCTCTCTTTAAAAAAAAAAAAAAGGCAGTACTAAGCCAGGCGCAGTGGCACATGCCTGTAATCCCAGGAGGCTGAGGCAGGAGGATTTCGAGTTCAAAGCTTCAGCAAAAGCGAGGTACTAAGCTACTCAGTGAGACCCCATCTCTAAATAAAATACAAAATAGGGCTGGGCATGTGGCTCAGTGGTCAAGTGTCCCTAAGTTTAATCCCCAGTACCTTAAAGAAAAAAAATCAGTGCTATTTCTGTTGAAGTCCAATTTATTTTCTTTCTGATTTTATTTCCAGCATTTTCTTTCATGGGTCGTGTGTTTTGTGTCACAGCTAAGAAATATGCCTGACCCACAGTCACATCTTAAGGCTGAGATCCATTGACTTAATTTTTGCATGTGGATCAAACTATCTTTCCTTCCTCCCTCCCTCCCTCCTTCCTTCCTTCCCTCCTTCCTTCCTTCCTTCCCTCCTTCCTTCCCTCCTTCCTTACTTCCTTCCCTCTTCTTTCCTTCCTTCCCTCCTTCCTTCCCTCTTTCCTTCCCTCCTTCCCTCTTTCCTTCCTTCCTCCTTCCTTCCTTCCCTCCTTTCCTTTCCTCCTTCCTTCCCTCCCTCCTTCCCTCTCTCCCCCCTTCCTTCCCTCCTTCCTTCCTTCCTTCCCTCCTTCCTTCCTTCCTTCTGTCCCTCCCTTCTTCCTTCCTTTCCTTTACTTCCTTACCTCCTTCCTTCCTTCCCTTCTTTTCTTCCTTCCCTCCTTCCTTCCTTCCCTCCCTCCTTCCTTCCTTCATTTCCTTTCCTTCCTTCCCTCTTTTCCTTTCCATCCTTCCATCCTTCCGTCCTTCCCTCCTTCCTTCCCTCTCTCCTTCCTTCTCTCCTTCCCTACTTCCTTCCTTCCTCCTCCTTCCTTCCTTTCCTTTCTTCCTTCCTTCTCTCCTTCCTTCCTTCCCTCCTCCCCTCCTTCCTTCCTTCCTTTCTTCCTTCCTTCCCTCCTTCCCTCCTTCTTTCCCTCCTTCCTTCCTTCCTCCCCTCCTTCCTTCCTTCTTTTCCTTCCTTTCCTCCTTCCCTCTTTCCTTCCTTCCTTCCTTTCCTTTCTTCCTTCACTCCTTCCTTCCTTCTCTTCTTCCTTCCTTCCCTCCCTCCCTCCTTCCTTCCTTCCTTCCCTTCTTCCTTCCTTCCCTCCCTCCTTCCTTCCTTCCTTCTCTCCTCCCCTCCTTCCTTCCTTCCTTTCCTTCCTTTCCTCCTTCCTTCCCTCTTTCCTTCCTTCCTTCCTTTCCTTTCTTCCTTCACTCCTTCCTTCCTTCTCTTCTTCCTTCCTTCCCTCCCTCCCTCCTTCCTTCCTTCCTTCCCTTCTTCCTTCCTTCCCTCCCTCCCTCCTTCCTTCCTTCCTTTCTTCCTTCCTTTCTTCCTTCCTTTCTCATTTGCAGTTGTTCGGTGCAGTTTATTAGAAAGTCTGCTGTCCCCATTAAATTTCCTTGTACTTTTGTGAAAAGCAGTTTATTATATATTGTTGATCAGATATTTCTGAGCTCTTTATGCAACTCTCTGGTTTATTTGTTTCTTTGGACACTGATCCTACAATGTCCTGATGTGACTGTAGCTTTATAAGAAACCCTGAAGTCGCCTGAAATAAGTTTATTCTTCTTATCCAAATACTTTTTGTTTATCCCATATTCTTTTCATTTCCATGTACCTTTATAATTTATTTTTTAGTCATAGATGGACAGTGGGGTTAAGGGTCAACCCATGCCTCTCACGTGCTAGGTGAGCGCCTTGACGCTGAGCTAGAGCCCAGCCCTCCATGCATGTTTTGGAATCAGTTGTCATTTCTGACCCAAAAAGCCTATTAAGGTCCTGAATCTGTAGTCTATGGGGGAGAACGGACATCTTCCCGAGGCTGGGCCTTCAGATCCACACACATGGTTACTCCTCACTTACGTAGGTCTTCTTCAATTTCTCTCAGCACATTTTTTAGTTTCTAGTATACACTTTTCACTTGTTTGGTCAGATTCATCTCTATTTCATATTGTTGGTGCCATTGTAAAGAGCATTTATTTTTACATTTTATTTTTTAAAAAATACTGGTTGTAGATGGACACAATATCTTTATTTTTATTTACTTATTTTTGATGTGCTGAGGATCAAACCCAGGGCCTCACATGTACGAGGCAAGCACTCTACCACTGAGCTACATTTTAGTTTGTAATAGTTTGTTTCCATGCATATACATAGAAATGCAGCTGTTATTTAGACATTGACCTAGTATCCTGTACCCTTGCTAAGTCACTAGTTAGTTCTAGTAGCTTTTTTATAGACTTTTTACATAGACAGTTACACTCTCTGCCTCCTCTCCAGCTGGAAGTCTTCTGCTCATTTTTCTTACATTATCACACGGGTTAGAATTCCAGCACACAAAGATAAGTAGAGGTGGTAAACATCCTCTCCTTGTTCCCTATTTAGGGGAACGTGTCAGTCTTCACCACTGGATGTGATGTTAGCCAGTGTTTCTCAAACACCCTAGTATGCTGTGAGTGTTCATCAGGAATCGGTGTTGGATTTGGGAAAGACTTTTTGTGCATCTGGTAAGGTGACCAAAAGGTGTTTCTTTTTTAGTTTGTCAATATGGTGAGTTATCTTTTTGAAATATTAAGCCAGCCTTGCGTTCCCATGGAAAGTCTTACTTACCTTATGACTGATGTCTTGCCCTCTTTATATATTATTGGATTTAATTTGCTAACATTTTGTTAAGAGTGTTTGCCCCCATGTTTCTGCAGGATATTGGCCCTAGTTTTCTTTTCTTGCAATATCTTTTTCTGGTCTTGATGAATCCTTGCTTAGTGGAATGAGGAATCCTCTTGGGTTCTGTGGAAGGGCATCTGAAGAACTGTTTGTTGTCCCTTACATGCATGGAGATGTCACAGACGAATCCACCTGGTCTGGAGTTCTCTGTGGGATGGCTTGTCTATCTACCTATTCAGTGTCTTCAGCGTTTAGAGGGCCGTTCAGTTGCTCTCCCTCTTCTTGAATAAGGTTTGGCAATTTGTGTTTTTCCAGGAGTGTGTCTACTTCATCCAGACTGTTAAACTTATTGGCATGAAGTTTTTCAGCTGTTCCCTTATGATCTTTGGTGTGTGTAGAATCTATGAGATATTGCCTCTCTGATATATATATATACATACATATATATATATATAATTTAATATTTTGGTATAATTTCTGATACTCAAAATTGTGTTTTCTCCTTCTTCTCATTCATCTAGCTAGATGCTTGTGAATTTATTGCTCTCAAAACCCTGGCTGTAGGTTTCATCATTTTTTGCTGTTTTGCATTTCTGTCCTTGGATTCCCACTGTAGTCTCTGTTGTTTCCTTCCTTCTCCGGATGTTGGGTCTTCCTCTCTCCTTTCCAGCCCCTGAAGTTGTGGTTGACTTGAGACCTTTCTCCTTTTCTAATTGGGCTTTTAGTGCTGTGCATTCTTAGCTGAGTAGTCCTTGGCATCGTGCCACAAATGTCAATAGGTTGTCCTTTCATTCAGTTCTGAAACCTTGTGACTTTCCCTTTGGTTTTTTCCTTGACTCTGTAGGTTAATTAGTGATTATTTTTGAATTTCTAAATATTCGAGGATTTTCCAGATCCATTTCTGTTATTGATGTCTAATTTAGTTCCATAGTGGCCAGAGGACATACTTCGGATGCCTTTTGAATTTATTAAGAGCCGTCTTTTGTCCAGAGCGTGGCTGGCTTAGTAAACGTCCCGTGTGCCCTGGAGAAGGGCATGTGCTCTGCAGTTGCTTGGGGGGTGTCCCATGGACACCAGGCACATGGACTTGGCCAGTGGTATTATCTTATGTGATCAGTAATTGAGCGAGGTTGCCGGCCCCTCCCACTCCGGTTGGGACCGTCTGTTTCTCCCGTCAGTCCCACGGGCTTGGCTTCACAGCTTTAGGAGCTCTGTTCTTAGATGTGTAACCCTTTGGCATTATTGTGTCTTCATGATGAGCTGGTCTCTCTGGTCTGCTTTCTCCCTGTAAACCTCTTTCTTCTGATCACGACTTTGATAGTGATGGAGCCACTGCAACTGTCTCCTGACGGTTGTTAACATGGCCTATGTTTTAACATGGTGTATGTTTTCCCGTGGTTTTTCTTTTAACTTATGTGGTGGGTTGGATTTAAAACTATTATTTTGGGGCTTGGGGAGACAGCTCAGTTGGTAGAATGCTTCCTTGCATGCACAAGGGCCTGGGTTTGATCCCTAGCACCAAAAACCAAAATAAATCTATTATTCTGTGATTGCCCCAGGACTGGTGGCACACATCTTCACCTTCTCAGTTTGCCTTCAGGTGACACCGCCCTGCTTGACAGTGCTGTGGGAACCTTGCAGACACAGGCTTCCGCGCCTCTTTCGTGTATTTGTGGCATTGTTTTATCTCCACTGTGTTAAGAACGCCGAGGTGTGTTGGTGTTGTTTACCTTGGATGGCCAGTTATCTTTTAAAGACATTAAATAGAAGGGAAGTCACTTAATGTACCCACAGAACTACCTTTCCTGGTGCTCTGATGCCTTTCTGTGCCACATTCCCACCTGGCCTGGCTTCCTTCTGGGGGGTTTCCTGTGGTGCTCCTTGTCATGGGGTCTGCTGGTCGGGAGGCCCAGCTTCTGAGTCTGAAAGTCTTCATACAACCTTGTTGTTGGAAGTCGGTGCTGCTGTGTCTTCAGGTTTTCTGGTCTTTTCTTCTGGGTGTCAGAGCTTCTCGTGTGCCCTCCACACAGACGTCATGGTTCTGTCCTCTCCTTCTCTCGGCCCCGCAGCCGGGCTTTGATCCAGCTTTTTGAACATTCGGAATATGATCAGTTCTTGGCTAGGAATTCTAGCCTATGTAGTTCTTCTTCCAGTTCATTGATTTTTCTCATCCTGGGCCACATTTTTCTGACTTGTATGTCTTGTCATGTTTTTGGTTGGATTCCACATGTGGTGAACTTTGTTGGGTGGTGGGTACTTTTATGTTTCTAAGCTGCTTTCTGGGGTGCAGTTGAGTTACTTGGCAACATTCGGTCCTTTGAGGCCGAGCTGTTGAGCGTTGTTGGAGAGGACCATGGCAGTCCTTATTTGGGAGGTGATCTCCCCTCACTGCTGAGGCAAGACCCTCTGCGTGGAGGCTGCACCTGAAGATGCTCCACAAATTCTGGGACTGTCTACTGTGGGAGGGGGACTGTACCCAACCCCTCTGTGTCCCACGTACTTTTGGCTCTGGACATGTCAGGTTGTGATGAAGTGTCTTTTTTTCTAAGGGTGACCTTTTTTTTCTAAGGTCATAACTGAGATAAGGGTGTCAGAAGGACCCTGACCTTTCTCAGCTGAAAGAGCAAAGACATGTGTATATGTATACATGAGCACACGCATATACACACGAATCTGCACATCTTTCCACATGCACCCATCTCTGTGTTAATATTGCACATATGTGCACACATATCTGTCAGTCTCCCCCCCACCCATTAGTATCTATGTTAAGCTAAACATGAGTTCACACTGCAGCCCGTGACGCTAATCCACACCACATGGATCATCTGAGCCCCTCCTCTTGCCTACCTGAAACCTCACCCTCCTGCAGAGAGAAACCTGGCTCCCGTCATCCACCCACTTACTTAATAGCTCCTTTCCAGCTTGCCTGCACAGTGGCCTGGGGTGGTTGACCCGTGCTCCCAGGAAGACCACTCTGTCAACTGGAACCTGGGTTGGGCAGACCCAGCGCCTTCAGTCTGACAGCTATACTGGTTTCCTGTTCCCCTCGCCTCCTTTAGTGAGGGGTTTCTTACCCACAGTTCAGTGGGATGGCTTCCTCCCATTCTGCACTCCACCCTGGGATCCAGACTCCTCCTACCTTAACGTTCGCTCTGAAGTGTCAAACTCAGTGCCACGTGTGCCCCACTGCATTCTCCACTCAAGAGCACCTGCTCTCCACCTGTTCGGCCCTGCCTCCCCAGCCCCATGCCAGCAGCTGACCTTTTGACCATCACCAGAGTGCAGCCTCTTTGAGAACACGGTGTGCCTGGAGTCACGAGGGCTCTTCAGATTGCCCCTTTCACTTGACAGGGAGCATCCATGTCTCCCACAACTTCAGAGCTCATGTCTTTTTACACCGAATAATGTTCCGTTGTATGGATGTACCACAATCTATCTCTTCACCTATTGAGGGACATCTTGGTTGCTTCCCTTTTGGGCAATTAAGAATAAAACTAGCCAGGCATGGTAGCACATGCCTAAATCCTATGTCCTTGGGGGGCTGAGGCAGGAAGATCTCAAGTTCCAGGCCAGCCTGGGCAACTCAGGGAGACCCTGTCTTAAAGTAAAAGGGACTGGGAATATAGTGGCAGAGTGTTTGCCTAGCACGTGTAAGGCCCTGGGTCCAATCTCCAATAGTGAAAAACTGGAATAAAATAAAAAAGCTGCTATAAACATTCATGTGTGGTTTTCTGTATGGATACAGTTTCCAAATCAGTTGGGCAAGTACCTAGAACTGCAGTTCCCATTATAAGACTGTTTGGCTTTGCCAAAAACTGCCCCACAGTCCTCCAGGGTCCTCCAGGCCACACCCCACCAGCAGCCAGAAGCACCCGCTGCTCCAGGTCCTCACCAGGGTCAGCCATTGTTGGGTGTTTAGAAGTTCTCAACAGCCTAATGGGCGCATAGTGATGTGCCACCGCTGCTTGGGCTCACAGTTCCCTGGGGACAGGTGCTGGGAAGCCTCCCTTCGTGGACTCTCTAGCCGTCTGTCTCCCTTCTTTGGAGAAGTGTCTCTTCAGATCTTTCTCCATTTTAATTGAGTTGCTTGTTTTCTTATTTCTGAGTTCACGGCTGCTCTGTGGATTTTGGATACAAGTCTCAGATGGGATTTGCAAACACTTTCTCCCAGTCTGTGGTTTGCTTTTCATTTTCTTAACAGGAGTTCTTAACTTCCCCAAGTCCCAGCTTACTTCACTTCCCTCCGCTGGATTCTGCTCGCAGGGTTGCCTGTGGAGGTTTTAGTCCTGTGTTCGGCCCCCATTTCCTGTGTTGACTGGAGGGAAGGAGTTCTGCAGAGGGCATGTGGAGCCCACAGGCGGAGGCCCGTCAGAGGCCACCGTGACACTGTGCAGCCCAGGACACAGTTCAGCAGGTGCCAACTAGAGCACAGCAGCTCCCGAGCCCAGCACTGTGGTCCTCAGGGAGCAGAGAGAGAGGATGGCCCAGGGACAGGGCCAGCGCAGGATGGGCAGCTGCCCAGCCTACACCACACACCATGTGCCTCCGCGGCAGAAGGGCTTGGCTCCCACAGGGCGTGACACCGGGAATGTTCATACACGTTCCTCTTCCTTCTGTAGACACCCTCTCTCCAGCCTCGAGTCCCTCTTCAGTTAGTTACCCTGTGGTTCCTGGCAGCGTGGATGAGCCTCCGGGCGGCACACTGAACATCGAGTGCAGGATCTGTGGGGACAAGGCCTCGGGCTACCACTACGGGGTCCACGCATGTGAAGGCTGCAAGGTACAGTGGCACGGGTGAGGGTGGGGGGCCTACTGCTGTCTCCGACACAGATGTCTGTTGCTGAGAGACCTGAAGAAGGCACAGAGGGGTACTGATCCCCCGGACAGGCTGACTCCTCTCATCGCAGAGTCCGGCAGGTTGCTCTACTTCAGCTTGTACATAACTGAGATAAGGGTGTTCTTGGACAGAAAACCAGCTTTAATGTGGAGCGTGTCTACCCACTTATCTGTTGACCCTCTGATTGGGCCAGGTAAGGCTCTTGCTCCCATGTAGCAGGTGAGGAGCTGGCGACGCCAGGGGTCCAGACTTCTGCTCAGGCCCCACAGTGCCTGGGCCAGGAGGGCAGCACCTGGGCTCAGCTCCTCTGCCACCATTTCTGAGCCTCTGGCACTTCATCCCTATATTCAGGGGACCTCTCCATTGGAGCCACCCACACCCCATGCATATCTTAGCCAGACAGACATGATCAGGACCAGGAGTACACAAGGCAGGCCCTGTGGTCCAGCACCTGCTCCTAGACCAGGTCCTTACAGAAGGACCCTGACCTGTCACATCCTGCAGGTCTGGTGAAGTATCACGCCCTTTTGTGATGGCACTGCACACACATTCTCAGGTTTGGTACTCTGGACATATGGCATTTGAGAGATCTAGGCATGTTCACAATGGGACATTTTGAAATTACTTTGAATCTGCCTCATTTATTGTTGTTCATTTTAAGTGCGATGAAAAGCTAAAGTTCTCTATCTGTCCCAGCTGTGTGAGACTTTTAAGAAGATTGTCTCTCTAAACACAGGTCATTTAAAAAGAGACAACAAGTGAACAGAACAGGTGAGTGCAGACCTCAAGGTGTCCCAGCCCGTTCTTAATGAGCCACACATTCTTCTTGCAGGGTTTCTTTCGGAGAACCATCCGGCTAAAGCTGGCATATGACAAATGTGACCGCAACTGCAAGATCCAGAAAAAGAATCGGAATAAGTGCCAGTACTGTCGCTTCCACAAGTGCCTGTCCGTTGGGATGTCACACA
The DNA here is from genome assembly GCF_052094955.1 of Ictidomys tridecemlineatus. Classification (NCBI taxonomy): domain Eukaryota; kingdom Metazoa; phylum Chordata; class Mammalia; order Rodentia; family Sciuridae; genus Ictidomys; species Ictidomys tridecemlineatus. Next base: position 2,909,778 of record NC_135482.1, on the reverse strand, counting down.
ACGGTAGGTAAGGCTGCCCGCACAGTGCTGTCCGTGCCGCAGTCCACTTCCCGGTCCTCAGAATGGACCAGGTTTTGCATGAGATGCTGGGACACGCCAGGCCTGAGTCGTCCTATACCCAGAGAAGCCTGAGGACACAGGCGTGGGGAGGACACAGCAGTGGCTGGGCAGAGCACCTGTGCCGAGCTGTCTTGGCAGCCTCACGCGGTGGGCAGTGCTCTCTCCGGGGTGGCAGGAGGGCCACTCCCTGTGAGGTGCGGGCCAGCTCTGGCATGTGCTGTGCTCGGGTTCGTCACATTCTGCTTCAGCCAGATGCGGTCTTAGAATGGCTGGCTTCCGGGCGCAGGTCGTGTAAAGGAGGGGCTCACGTGGGCTCGTCTCTGCTGGCTCGTTTCAACCCCCACCATGAAGGCCACTCTACCCAAGGACAGTCGGCTGTCCTGCCGATGACGCGAGGGATGGCGTTAGCTTTCATTTTAACCTTCTTTTAAAAACCTAGCTTTCTGGAGGCTGGGCTGTTTTCTCTCCTTGGTAGAAGGCCGCGTGGCAGTAGGAGTGAGCTGGACCCCTGTGAGGCCCCTTCGCGCAGTGTGACACCAGGAGCTGCTGGCCGGCCCTCCTCAACCTGCTGACATTTGCCTGATCTTCTCCCCACGTTGCTTATTTATGTTTGTTTCCCGTTGTCCCCACCCCCACCTCAGCAATTCGTTTTGGACGAATGCCAAGATCTGAGAAAGCAAAATTGAAAGCAGAAATTCTTACCTGTGAACATGATGTAGAAGATTCTGAAACTGCAGATCTCAGGTCTCTTGCCAAGAGAATTTACGAGGCCTACTTGAAGAACTTTCAAATGAACAAGATCAAAGCCCGAGTCATCCTCGCGGGAAAGACGGGCCACAATCCAGTAGGTGCCTTTGCTGCCCTTTGGTAGGGTCTCAAGTATTCCCCTGGCCACGCCTCAACCAGTGCTACAGAGAGGGACCCAGGAAACCTCAGTGTGGGAAAGATGGTGTTCATCCCAAAGGCAAATGAAAGGCCACGTGGGAATGCAGACAGTTCGTTCCCAGACTAACATGTAGCTTTAGAGCAACGCTTCTTGCTTGAGTGCACCTTGGAACGCCTAGCAAGCAAGTGCTCATCAAGGCTGTGTAGCTGACACACTGAGAGAGGTCTGGTTCATGTGCTTCCAGGGACCCTGGGGGAGTGAACCAGGAGCTCTGAATCACTGGGCCACATTCCCAGGCCTTTTCGTTTTTTATTTTGAGACAGGGTCTCACGAATTTGCTGAGGGTCTTGCTAAGTTGCCCAGGCTGGCCTCAGACTTGCAATCCTCCTTCCTTAGCCTCCTAAGTTGCAGGGATTGTAGGTATGCACCACCATGCCTAGCCAACATCATTTCTTAAGTGCATTTAAAAAAATCTTTATTTGAGGCCAGAAAATTAATGAGTTCACTTTTTATTCAAAATATGCCCTCATATCCTTTCCCCTAAAACTGGCCCACTGGCTTCCACCTTCCCTCCAGTGCCCAACACCTCCTGCCTTCCCTCCCTGCAGTGAGGAAGCCCTAGAAAGGCTCATTTGTTTCTAGAAACTCGACTGACTTTGCGGATAGTTCTGGACCTTTGTAGGGACAGCTAAGATGTACCCTCTCCCCACCCCTGCAGGCTGATGCACCTGTCTCCCTATCAGGAGTGGTGTCCCAGCAGCTTTCACAGGGCTTGGTCCTAGGGTGGTCACATGTCATTCTGCCTTCCCCTTTGAGCATGGTATGACAGGTTTAATCTGTGCTAATGAATACCTTGAAACCCTCCTTATTGGGAATTATAAGCTAGAATTTTTAGTCACAGTAAAATAAAGGATTTCATGAGCTGCTTAATTTCATGACCAAACCAAACTTCTCTTTTACTGAGCCTTTGAATTCGTCCATGCATTCTCCATTCAAATAGGATGAGAGATTTTAAAAGTCTCCAGCAAGCACCACACCAGGTGGCCCCTTTCTGGATTGTAGGGTGAAGTGGAGGGAGTAGCCTTTAACTTTACATTTCTGTCCCGGAGATGGCTAAGAGAACCCTAGATTAGGAGAACCAAAACTTCCGTTTGAGATCTTACATTTCTCTCTTGAATTTAAAGAATTTGAAGCACACTTAAAAGTCACTTTTACACTTAATGAAATACTGATCTTTGATGCTGATTTGGTCCCCACAGTTTCCTCTGCTTCTCTCCACCAAGATCCACAAGCTCCATGAAGAATTCCCCCACCCTCAGCCAGAGCTGGGGCAGTCAGACTCTTGAGGACACTGACACAGGAGAAATGCACTAGGTTACCATCTAGGTTGGGGCTCACTTGGCAAAGAGCCAGATGCCTGCTCTTGCCCACACATCTCTGTGCCAGGCACTCTGCAATGTCCAGCTGCAGGTCACTCGTTGCATTTGACCACACTGTCAGCTCCAGGGCAGGTCATGTCCCACTATGGGTCCTGCCCATCTGCTGGCAGGCTTACAGAGCTCCTGGCCTTCACCACAGGCCTCCTCTCTGCTCCTCCTTCTGCACCCAGCCTGGGAGAGGCCTGACTGGCAGGGTGCCCTCCACCAGGACACACTGCCCGAGAACTCTTCACAGAGTTCTGGTTTTGTCTCTGCCAGGGGCTGGGGAAGGCCCAGTCCCTAGCTTGCTGATTTAGAAGCAGTCCCATCTGTTGGTGGGAGCTCTGCTAGGGAGACCAGGCATTCACCCTGTCCCTGCCCAGTAGCCCAATACTCAGTGACTGCTTCATTAGGTTCAGCCTGGGACAACCTTTCCGCCACCTCCAGCCTCCAGCAGAGCTGCAGAAAGGCCGCCAGCCTCAGGCCTGAAGCCTGCAGATGACTTCATTTCTGCTTCTGCTTCAGGAGGAGCATGAATTAGGCCCCTAACAGACGGATTTGCACAACCAGGACAAACACGACCAGTGTGCTGGGGAAAGGTGGCCCTTCGGCCCTCAGTGCAGACCTCCTCCTGCTCCTTGCAGATCTGCTGGGCGGGTGCGAGTAGCCACCAGCCCCCTCCTAAGCTCTGACCGGCACCTGGCCCTAAACCAGTCCCTACCTTAATGGGGACAAGTAGGTGCTGGACAGGTGGCATGTCAAAGGCTCCTGTGGTTTTCTAAAAATAGGGGACTGAGCACGGCCTGTGGAAGACCGTTCCTTTGCTCTATGCAGACTAGTCATCTGCAGCAAATCCCCTGGACACTGCTGGGAAGAGAGGCAGCTGCAGGGAGGCCACACTGCTTTGGTGAAAGGTGGGTTTTAGCTGAGGAGACACGTGAGAACTTCTGCTTCTGTCTGGACCCGGGACTGGTCTTGGCCCCTGAGGTCTCAGGTCCTTGTACCAGAAAATGGTCAGGGCCCTTAGTGATGGGGCCAGAGTGGAGGGAAACTTGCTGCCCCTTGACTTGAGGGTGACCCAGTGGAAGCAGGGTGGAGGGGCGAGAGGGAACAGGGGTCTCCTCTGGGCATGGCTTCCACAGAGGTGTTTCAATAGCTTCTTAGAGCGATCCTAGGTGGGTCGGGAGCTCTCAAGGGCCAGCAGCTGTCCTGGAATGCTTGCTTCCTGCTGCTCCCCGGGCATGCTCGCACACGCTTGTGCACTGCTCCACACTCAGGCACACTCAGGCACACTCAGGCATGCTCACACTTGCTCAGGCAGCTGTTCTTAGTTTGGAGAGCTGGCTACCCCTTCTGAAAAGTGGTGAAACCAACCAAACAAACCCTTGGCACTAAATATTTAGACTGTAGAAATTCAAAGTGTAAGGTCATGATCACATAGTATCGAGTGCAGGGGCCTGAACTCAGGCCCTCACGGCTGAATGCCCAGTACTGTTGCATGTCAGCCCCTCGAACCAGAGCCTCATTCAGTCCCATGAATACAGTAATGACGGGGGCATCGCGCTCATGTCGGGGCCCCACCACTCCTATTCTGGGGATCACCTTTGGATTCTTTAAACACCTTCAGTTATAGAAAACCTTGCTTTGAGAACACAGTCAAACCCTAGACAAAACCCTGGTCAGTTGTGGGCGACACGGACGCCACTTGGGATTGCATAAAATGTCAAAATGTGTTTGAAAAAACACAATGAAGCAAGGAGACCAACTTCGACACGCAGCTGAGCACAGGTTCTGAAAGTCATTCTGAAAGACGTGTCCTCAGCATTTCAGAGTCTGTGGAGTAAAGGTGTCCCCAAGCAGTGTGTCAGGGCAGAACTGCTTCTCCTGATGGATGTCACCTCCTACCATATTGTGGGCTTGCTGCTGTATTAAGGACAAATATTATATCTGCCCCTTGAGGCATTTTCATATTGAAGAACACAGAGTTTAATACTGTGTATAGGGATTTATAGGCAAGCACAACCAAGAGCCTGCTAGTTGTACCCAAAGCAGTTCTACCAAGGATTCACATTTAATTTTTTCCAGACAGACCAGTGGCCTGACTTTTCAATGTCGAAGTACACTTTAGAGAGTGATGTCTTTGGGCACCGTAGAACCCAGCGATGTGTGAGCAGGGACAGTGCTGGGTCAAGTAGGGGCACTCTCTGGTCTTTCCTCAGAGTGGTTTTGGGAAAATTGGCACTTTTTGTCTCCCGCTGTCCAAAATCTGCAGCATGCTTTATTGAAATGGCAGGCTGTGATGTCAGATCTATCATTATAAAAATCACATTACAGCCAGGAGTGGTGGCACACATCTGTAATCCCAGCTGCTCAGGAGGCTGAGGCAGGAGAATAGCAAGTTCAAAGCCACCTCAGCAACTCCGAGAGGCCCTAAGGACTTAGACCCTATCTCACAAAAAGAAAAGAAAAAGGTACTTAGGGAGTTGGGGATATGACTCAGTGTTTAAGCACCCCTGGGTTCAATCCCTAGTACAAAAAAAAATCCTCATTTCAGAATTAAGCACAAGATGCATGGATTTTAAACATCACCTTACAAGGGGTTGAATATAGCTCAGTTGGTAGAGAGCTTGCCTTGCATGCACAAAGCCCTGGGTTCAATCCCTAGCACCACACACACAAAAAAAAGATCACCTTACAAAACGTTTATCAATTCAGTGTGGCAAACTTTCGAGGGAGTTTCAGCAGTTTCTCTTACCAAGCTTTAGGTTCTCGATGTTAGCAACCATTTTTCCAATCAAACGGTTTCCAATTTTGCCTGTTAGATGAGGCCTACTTTCTAGAATCCAAGTGATGGTTTTATAAAATCGAATCGAGACAGCATTAGCTCACATCTGCATCCTCTGCCTGTTCCTGAGCGTCTCTTCCACACAGTGCTGTCCTGTGCCGGCCTCACCCGCCAGCTTCACTCTCCAGGGCTGACTGTGGCCGACTTGGAAGTAGTTTTACTTATATATATGATTCTTTCATTTTATAGGTTTATTTTATTAATTTATTTTTATGTAGTACTAGGAATTGAACCCCAGCCCATCTTGGAAGTCTTAATCCCTTCTCAAAGAGGACCCACCTTTTCATTTTGCTACTTTAAATCACAAAAATTATGTAGCTGGGCTTACTCTGGTCCTGTGAGATGCTCTATCCCCACCCCAAAAAAGTCTCCCCCCTCTTCCCCCTCCCCTCCCCTCCCCCTCCTACCTCTCCCCTCTTCCCCCTCCTCCTCCTCCCCCCTCCTCCCCCTCCTCCCCTTGTACTCTAGCCTCCACTCACCTAGCCTCATTCTGGAAGAGTTGCAGTACACATTTGCCACGGTGAAGATTCTTGGAGGTCCCAAGATTTAACTCAGAACTGCTCTAATTTTTTTTTAAACCATAGAACCACTTTACTTATTCAACACCTTTATTTATGTACTTTAGAAAACAGTTATGGGCCAGGGACGCAGCTGCTTGGTAGAGTGAGACCCAGGGTTTGAGCCCCAGTGACACCAAAGAAAAATGAAAGAAAATGACAGTTATTTGAATAAAGGTAAAGTGGTCTACTAGTATGTTTTCCTGTAATTGAGAGAATACTCCCATTTATCCTTCAAAAATACAGTCTTCCTTCTGTGTTTGTGGGGGACTGAGTCCAGTAAGCCAATGGATGCTAAAATCCAGGATGCTCAAGACCCTTATTTAAAATAGGGTAGAATTTGCCGAGAACTTACGCACATCCTCCCATATACTGAAGGTCATCTCTAGAGGATTTCTAATGCTTGATACAATATAAATACTATGGAAGTAGTTGTTATGCTGCGTTTAGGAATAATGACAAGAAAATAAATGTCTGGGGATTGGGGGTGTAGCTCAGTAGCAAAGCCCTTGCCTAGCATGGGCAAAGCCCTGGGTTTCATCCCCAACACTGCTGGAGTGGGTGGGGGCAGGGAGAAGCTTGTACTGACTCAGTACAGGCACAGTTTTTTATTTTTATTTTTTGGGGCACTCAAGCACTGAGCCACACCCCCAGCCCTGTTTTGTATTTTACTTAGAGACAGGGTCTCACTGAGTTGCTTAGTGCTTCACTTTTGCTTCACTTTTGCTGAGGCTGGCTTTGAACTTGCGATCCTCCTCCTCAGCCTCCAAAGCCACTGGGATTACAGGCGTGTGCCACTGCACCCAGCTCAAGTACAGACACAATTTTTTTAGAAAATATTTTTGATCCAATTTTTTTTTTGGACTCTGCGGATGCAGAATGCAGAACCTACAGATACAGAGGTCTGTGTGTGTGTTTCTGGTCCACCCTGTGAATATCAATTCTTTAAATCTGTGCTTCATTTTTTTGTGAAGCATAACTATGCCCCAATTTTTTTTCAAAACAATGGTTATCTGGCCTGATGTTTTCCCCCAATACTAGGGATTGAACCTAGGGGCACTTTACCACTGAACCACATCCCCAGTCCTTTTCTTTTCTATTCTTTTTTTTTTTTTTTTTTTTTTGAGATAGGATGTCATTAGGTTGCTCAGCTGGCTCCAAATTTGTGATCCTCCTGCCTCAGCCTCCTGAGTTGCTGGGATTACAGGTGTGCACCATGGTGCCCACCCATCTGGCCTGTGGTTAAAGTTGGAAAGAGACTGTTTTGTCTTCCTTATTCAGATTTGAGCTATTTGGAAAGTTGGCTTTCAGTTTTGTTGTTTGTTTTTTGAGACAGGGCCTTGCGAAGTTGCCCAGGCTGGTCTTAAACTCATGGTCCTCCTGCCTCAGCCTCCTGAGTAGCTGGGATTAAAGGCGTGTACCACAGCGCCTGGCTGCTTTGAATTTTGTGCTGAGAATGTGCTCTCACTCACTCACAAGTACAGGTAGTGTCGCCTTTCCCCAGGTGGAGTCAAGTTTTTGTCTACTTCTGCTATCTATAAGTTCCAGTTCTTAAACATCTCGCAGGCAGCCTGCTTGTCCCCAGCCTATCCACGTGTGCTGCAGACCCACCCAGCAGCCCTCTCTGAGGTTCAACACTGCAGCTCCTGGCGATGCTCGGCAGCCCAGAAATAGGGAGCACTCAGGCCTTGGGGCCGGGTGTGTTCAGTGGTGTGTCCGGCCTCTGGCAGACTATTCTCAAAACCACTGAGCTGCTGCTGCTCTGTGCTTCAGTGTGCCAGGTGGGCCCCGAAATGCTGCTGGCCGCACTTCCTTACTGACTTGGTGAGTGTGTGTGTGTGTGTGTGTGAGAGCGAGCACACGTGTGTGCTGTGGGACAGGCCGTAAGTCAGATCCCCCAGATGCTGTCATTCCTCCTGCTTGGCACAGAGATGTTAATTCTGGCCAGCAGCTGGTTCATGCCTGTTCTCAGCCTCACCAGACACATCACCCCATGCTGATAACGTGGCTAACCGTCTCTGCTTCCATCGCCAGAACTTTGTTTTAGCATCTTTTAAAAAGTGTAACAGTTATGGGGCTGTGACCTGGACTTGGTAGCTCCTCATTGGTTTACCATAACTAAGAGCACCTAGTTATATCAGGACTCAGCACTTAGATAGCTCATCATGACCTGCCTGCCTGATGTAAGGGTCTTTCTTTTCAGCCTTTTGTCATCCATGACATGGAAACGTTGTGCATGGCTGAAAAGACACTTGTAGCCAAGATGGTGGCCAATGGCATCCAGAACAAGGAGGCCGAGGTCCGCTTCTTCCACTGCTGCCAGTGCATGTCGGTGGAGACCGTCACAGAGCTCACGGAGTTCGCCAAGGCCATCCCAGGCTTTGCAAACTTGGACTTGAATGACCAAGTCACTTTGCTCAAATATGGCGTTTATGAGGCCATATTCACAATGCTTTCCTCCCTGATGAACAAAGATGGGATGCTGGTGGCATGTGGCAATGGCTTCATAACACGGGAATTCCTGAAAAACCTGAGAAAACCCTTCTGTGACATCATGGAACCCAAGTTTGACTTCGCCATGAAGTTCAATGCACTGGAGCTGGATGACAGTGACATCTCCCTTTTTGTGGCTGCTATAATTTGCTGTGGAGGTAAGTGCTCGACTTAATCCACTGGTGTCCAGTCACTTACGGGCTCCTCTCTTGAGGGACTTGGTAACTGTCATCCCAGTGCCCGCTTGAGCTCCATTATGTCAAAATGGGCACTGCAAGGGGGGAAGGTGCCTGAGCCGGAGCTGCTACCGAGTGGAGTTACGGGAGAGCCCTGGCAGTGTTGTGTGATATTATGGTGTACACCGTTGTATATCATATAAACATTGGTGATGATTTTATGTGCTCCACTGTAATGTGATTATATCTAGTATTATAAGCATATCCGATTTCATTGGTACTATAGGATGGCATTCTATAGTACTAATTAATATTCAACACAGCTGTTGGTGCTCTATCCATGCTACAGCTAATGTTCTATACAGTGCCATACAGATGTTGGTATGACAGCTGTCACTCTTAGTAACACTTATGCTACTTCACAATGAAAAATACTGGTCATTCGCAGGCAGCAATCCTGAGTGTTGCTCTGCCAGAGGAAACAGATCCCAGGCAGGGAAATCGGGCCTCTCTGTGGAGCTGCTCTGCAACGCCAGATTTTTGGCTCAGTGTCATGTTTCTTTAAATAGCCATGTCTCAAGCCTAGGAAAGTCATCCACCTACTGTAAACTCAGCTGACCTTGCCCAGCCTAGGCAGAGACCAGTGGGGCGGGGGGGCAGTCACCCACTGCCACAGCTGTGCTGTCCGCCATGATCTCCTCACTCTACCTGCTGGCATCTGTCTGGACACTGGTCAGATGGAAGGAGTCCTGTGGCCCAGCAGCAATGATGCAAGGGCAGAGAGGCATGCACAATTGATAACTGTCCTTTGTTTGATCAACACGTACTAGAAAGGATGATATAGTACTGTACTAATCCTGTGTCTCTAGCCATGTCCAGTGAGATAGGTTAAATCTATTAGGTGGGGTTAAAATTACAAGAGAGGTGGTCTGTCTTTTAAATGATTTCTCTATTTAAAACTTAATACTTATATTTACTTTACAAGTAAAAAAAAAATGAAGATAAAATTTCCCTTCATTATCCACGCTTGAAGAGCACAGTAAGAGTGGGCCTTCAGCCCCCACCTGCTGCTGGATGTGAATGGGGCAGTGTTTTCTGGACCAAGATCAGGACTCAGGGGCTGAGACTGTCCAGGGGAGTCCTCCGCCCTCCAGGTCTCCTCAGCATCCTGTCCACCCCAGCCTCATTCATCTCTTGCTCTCCTCTTTCACCTGAGTCATGTCAGAAGGTGCCTGTGACCGTGCTGTCCTTAACCCACCAGCCTAAGTCCCACACAGTCACTGCTTCATCTCTGGGGGAGCTTGAGGCTGGGAGACAAGTACTGCATTCCCGTGCTACGAGTGGTCGCCTGCCACTATGATGTGCCACTGCTCCCGAGGCTTTAGTTCTTTTCCCTGACAGGTGTTAGTCAGGCAGATCCAAAAGAAGGCCCCCTGCAAGGGGACGTAAGGAGGGGCTGTGTACTGGTTGTGTGACTACTGAGGAATTACTCATTCCTGTCGTCCTTATTGGGTCCTAGTCAGGCTGACATCTGAAGGCCGCGAGAGGTAGGAGTGTCTGGTCCCCAGGCTGATAAGCAGTTATGGGATGATTATTTACTTGAACATCTCTCTCTTCCTTCGAGAACAGACCGTCCTGGCCTTCTCAACATAGGACACATTGAGAAAATGCAGGAGGGCATTGTGCACGTGCTCAAACTCCACCTGCAGAGCAACCATCCGGACGACGCCTTTCTCTTCCCAAAGCTCCTTCAAAAAATGGTGGACCTCCGGCAGCTGGTCACAGAACACGCACAGCTCGTGCAGACCATCAAAAAGACAGAGTCGGATGCAGCTCTCCACCCTTTGCTGCAGGAGATCTACAGGGACATGTACTGATCTCTGTGAATGCACAGCAACCACTTTTCAAGGAGAAATGGGAGCAGCATGGATTTGCACAGATTTCCAGCCTTTTAGTCTCAGACACTGGGAAGCCTGAGGGCTGGGTGACGGTAATGCTCCTCTTCACATCTTCCCCTTCTCCAGCAGTACATCTAAGAATGTGCCTAGTACTCAGGCGCTGGCAACAGGGTGAACAGTCCGCACTTGGAGATTAAGGGAGTGATGGTACAGGGTCTGATTTTCACCAGCCCAGTGTTAATCGGTGCACATATCTTTATATCACATTAGTAATTTGCCATTTGATTAATGAGTAACCTCAAGATACCTGGTCTGTTCCCTTCTTCCCACCCTTTTGACTGTTGTACTCCTTTATAATTTGGAAAACTAATCAGCACTTTTTAACATTTATAATCCTATAAATCTAGATATAGCCAAAGGTTAGATATTTAAAACGCAGTGAAATATTTATTTGGAAGACTTCAGTTCCATTTCCTGAATTGGAAGAAAGACAGTGGGCTGGTTTTTAATCATAGGATTGAGAGTTTTCAAGGATTTGATGAGCTATGGAGATCTAGCCATTGTGTCCTTTTGGCTCACTGTTTTCATGGTCACAAATCATACGTTGAAAAGCCCATTTCTGGGTGGGTGTGGATGATCCCAAGACCTCCCAAGACCCGCGGTGGGCTGAGGCTGGTGTCTGGTGAGCAGGAGGGGCCCTCGGGGAGTATTCTCCCCACCCCCCACTCCTGTCAGCCTGCATTCAGTCAGGCTGTTTGCGGGTGTGAAAATCAGTTTTAGGGACAAACTGACGACTGTTGTGTCCCTCTGGCCCATTCAGCAGTCCCTTTGTCATTTCTTGCATTGCCTTTTAAAATATGATGGTTAATTTTTTTTAATTGGAGAAGCTTCCTGGAGTGAAGATAAGGCAAATGTGCCTTTATCACCTGGGCAGGGTGGTCCTGGAGAACAGGGCAAGGTGTGGTGTCCTGCATGGGACAGGTCCTGCCTGCTCTCAGATTTCACCTCGGTTGGGTTTTGTTTGGTTTTACTAAAGACCTAGACAGGCAAGGCTTCTGTTCCTACTACCTATGTGAGGCAGTGTTCTCAATGTCTAAAACATTGGTTTTTGCCTGTTATTTGTCTAGAAACTACAGCCCTGGAGGCCCTTCCCTCTGTCCACCAGGCAGGTGACGCACATGGAGAACATCCGGCAGTTGCTCCAGCCAGAGCTGGGCTGAGCCTGCTGTGTCACTGCCTCCTCTCCTCTCGGGGTTGTGCACATCTAGGCCCTGGCTGGATCCTGTGTGCCACCCCCATCTTTAGGAAATTTGGTTTTTCTGAGGTTAGTAGTATTTGTTCAAGAATGAGTAGGATTGGTTCTGATAAAGTTCCTGGGGTCAGCACTGGGAAAAGGCACCAATAAAAAGGACTGGGGATTTCAGCTAGAAAACAAGTGAAAATTTTAGTTCAAACATCCTTTTTAAAAATTACATTTATCCCTATCTTTTTTCTTTTTTAAAAAATATGATCCAGCTGGGGATGTGGCTCAGTGGTAGAGCACTGGCCTATCATGTGCGAGGTCCTGGGTCCAACTTCCCAGTACAAAAACAAACAAACAAATAAATAAATAAATGAAATATGATCCAAAGGATCTGGTGACCACCAGCAGTCTGCCCAAGTGTCCTAGGAATCAGAAGTCCAGAGAAAAGTATTTCCATGTCTGGTCCCACTCGGGGGTTGGCCTCACTGGGAGGGAAGCCAGCCTTCAGGTTGCAGGGCACGGCGTATCAATGTTGCTGCCTATGCGGAGAACGCCCACTCTGAGATGACAAGGCTGCGATTCATTTCCTGGGTTCTCTTAGGCCCAGCAAGGTGACCAGTGATATCCCCAGTGGAGCTGGAGACCACAGACCTCTGCCCAGAAGTCACTTGACATTGCTCACCTCTGCTAATAGGAAGGAAAATCACATGTCCCTTCTCAGTATCAGTCCCTAATGCCACGCAATGCTGAATGTCTTGGATCACTTAATCAAAGATTTCTCAGGGTATCAAAATCCAGTCTGGATGATCATGCACTAGATGGCAGCACTTCAATAGGAGCAACCAAGAGTGCACTCACTATTTGCTAGGTGTCACTGGGCATCAGCAAAAAGTACAGCAGAGACGTGTGACAGGTCAGGTCAGGAACCTCTAGACCACACGGGTGGCACCCACTTCCTCAGGCAGCAAACATAGAAAATCTTCAACTTGCCTAGTTCTTCATTTTCTTGCCTTTGAACAGTAACAACTGTCAGACTCCCAGAGACTGCACATGACCCTTGTGCCCCAGATGCTGAGTAGAATAAGGCACAAGCAGGGGTGCAGCTGAGATTGTGGGGCTCACAGCCAGATGTGACCCTCTCTGCTCAGTGAGTCCCTGTTCTCCTGCCTCCTGGTGTTCCAGCAGAGCTTCTGGCACACTGAATTTTGTACCTACCATCCTTGGGAAACCTGAGCACCTGAGGCACCAGGCCAACGGGGTGAGTGCAGATCGTCTCAATTAGAGGCTCCAGTTATGCCAGCAGGACTCACAGCAGTGCCATCCTCAGAGCGCCAGCCAGCAAGCTAAGCTGGTCCTTTCTTCCCACCTTGCTGCCTGTTCCCCATGACCTCCACACCGTTCATTGATAAATTTAAAGCATCTTCCTAAAGAGTGTGTGCCCACACAAATGAAATTCAGTGTGAAGTGGGTGAGAAAGAAACCCAGGACTTGGCACACTCAAGAATGCACCAGAGCTGTCCCTCTTCTTAAGAGCTATGAAGATACCTTTCTGCTGGTGCTCAGGCCCTTCTTAACACTGGGCCATTTAAGACCCTAAAGGAATGGATCACCTCTGGTATCATGTGGAGGGTCCAGGGACAATGCAGCATCCCCAGAGAGGCCTAGAACCCCAAGGCACTAGGAAAATGTTTGACAGAAGAGACAAGTGAACGACTCAGTTGGCAAACGCCTCCTGTTCATGGAGCAGCTACCTCAATAGTGTGCCCAGCCCCACTGCTGGAGCTAAGGCCGGCAGAAGCCTTGGCCTTTCCGGCATCTCTATACCAGTCGGTGCTGTCAGGGTTCCTTGATGGCTCACACACCTCTGACTGTCGCACACAAGGAGATGGCAGGCCATGTGACTTTCTAAAGGCAGTTTTGTTGTTTAACGGAAGTCTTAAAGAGGTCCATGTGCAACAGTTACTGCGCACACCTAGAGAAGCTAAGACTGAGCAAGACTCGGCGGCCCTGCTGCAGGAGCCCTCCCTCCTGCTGACCACACACAGGCCCTTCTGTAGGAGAGACCCTGACAGACACCTCCCTCTGCTGTCACTTGCCTCTGCATTCCTCTGTCTGACTCCAAGCGGTTCCCATTGTAAGCCCCTTCTCAACCTACTGTGAGACGGGGCGTATTTGCTACTTAGCAGCCAATACATAATGGAGGGGAATTTTTGTCCTGGCCCAGTGGCCACAGGTGTTTTTGTTGAATCTGGTTTAAAGATGGACCTGTTGTTTCAACCGGAAAGTCTATGCTTCCAGCTGAGAGTGACATCTTGTCAGAGGACCTCTGGCCCCTTCGAAGGACTTCTTCAACCCATGTCCTCTCAACATGCTCAGCACCGAGCCTGCAGGGCGGGCTCCCGTGACCTCCTCCCTCTGCAGCCCCTGGAGGGGGCAGATGCAGAATCTGCCTCCATTTTAAATGGAAACATCCAGACTGGGGAGGAAGGGTGTGGTACCTGTCCACCTTCCCCGCCTCCTCCATCTTACCAGGGACAACAAGCTAGCTAGAGTCCCCTGAGTCTCCAGGACCTGGGAGGTCGCCTTTGTTCAGCCCTTGTTCTTACGGCTGAAGCTGCCGACTGCGATGGCCTGGGGACTTGAGGCAGTGCCCTGAGGAGTTACCTCATGAGTCTTCCTCTAAGTTAAGGATGTGATGTAGACTCAAGATAGGCAAGGGCATCATACTTTCTAGAAGTTGCAAGTCAACTTGATGCCACTGAGCTGATTATGAAAAGGTCCCAGGACACTTGTTTCAGTGTGATGCTGGCACTGCCATGTGTGTGTGTGGGGGGGGGGGGTTGTCTTTATGCTTGTCACTTTACAAGTAGCACTAGGATCTGGGCAGCTGCACAGGCACACTTCTGACCAATGAGTCGTCATCACAGGGGACTTGCATACCTTCCCAGGGACAGGGACAGTGGGAGCTGACAGCCTAGCCCATCTTCAGACATCACGTCCACAGATATTACAGAGAAAGCCCTAAGGCAGCTCGGCTTTGAGAAGCAAACAAAGGGTGGTGACAGATAGGTCTGCATCTGCCTCCCTGTGCTGGTGACAGCCAGGGACCTCTTACCAAGGGATCTTGTACATCACTGACTCATCACCTGGCCTTCCTCCAAGTCATGTACTCCTCCAAGACCTTCTATCTAGAAATATCAGAGCTCAAAGGTTGGTGTCTAGGCTTTTTCTGGGACACACACACATACACACACATAATTAGGTGCCATTTTAATAGAATTCAGGAAAATTCATTGCCGCCCCCCCCACCCCGCCTGTGGACTAGGGTAGGAATTAGAGCAATAGATTTGGTCTGGCTATGAATGTAGGAGGCCATTTTATTTCTTTAAAGTCACACTGAAATGTGAAATTGGAAATTTTGTTTGAAAACAGATACGGAGCCTTATGCATGCTCTGGCTTAATGACACACAGTGCTGTCCCTGGGGCACCTCAGTGGGCTGCAGCAAGTTCTCAAACTTTACTTCAGCAGAGCTGCAGGCTCATCAGAAAAAGGTGGTGTGTGGCCCCTCCTGAGAGGGCAGGGAGAGGCTGCTGTCCCCTTGCGGGTAGCCCCAGGACCCCTGAGGCCTCTCAGAGCTGGAGTCTCCTGTTAGCCGCCCACTTGCTTCTCAGAGTCTCAGTCTGAGACAAGGGAAACCTAATGGGTTCCTTTCTCCCCAGAGAGCCCCTCCTGGGAGGGAAGCCGCGCTACCCCCCAACCCCCCACTCCCGTGGTCCCACTGAGATACACGTTGCCAGACCCTCTCCGAGTTCTCAGCCAGCGAGAAAGACCCAGTGGTGTCCATCCACGTCGCAGTGGGATCAGGGCACCTGACCACGACCAGCAATTAATGGCCCTGCAGCTGTTGAAGGCAAAGAGAAACAAGGAACGTCTATTTTTACTTCACAGACAGGGCAGTGAGATCTGTGACGTTCTGTTTTGTTTTAAAGTTGCCAGTGAAAACCTCCAAGGTTTTTTCTTGAGAAGAGAGGCCAGCCTCCTGCTCTCACTGTCTTCCCCGCCATCACAAGTCCCTGAATCTGATGAACTGACACGGCACCACGGACACCAGGCACAAGCCAGCCCTGGCACCACCGTGATGCTGCCTAGGACAAGCTGTGAGGCCAGCGGCAGAGGTGTGTGAGCTGCCATGTCCCAAACTGCAAGGGACCCTCTCTCCACTTCCCCAAACCCCTGGGGCCTCGCCTCTGCCTTTAGTCAGCGAGGATGGGCTCTGGCCCTGGAGATCGCCCAGTGGCTGGCCTTCTGGAGAGTCCATCACTTTTGGAAACTTCATTCGTTAAAGACACAGTCAGTTCCTTTTCCAGGCCTAAAATGAAATATACCTCACAATAAGTGAACACCACGTAATGCCCTTCTTGGTAAGGTTACAGTATTACTCATGTTGAATGCCACTACCTTATCAACACTATATGGTAAAAAGAATCACATCAATAGCTGTATCTTAAATACTGTGACTTGAGTTTTCAAAAAAATCCCAATATAGCCAGCGTGATGGCACACACCTATAATCCCAGAGGCTTGGGAGGCTGAGGCTGGAGGATCACAAGTTCAAAGCCAGCTTTCGCAACTTGGCGAGGCCCCAAGCAACTCAGGGAGACCCTGTCTCCAAAGAAAGTATTTTTTAAAAAGGCTGGGGATGAGGCTCAGTGGTTAAGCACCCCTGGGTTCAATTATTTTTTTTTCAATTTAAAAAAAAAAATACAAACAGCTAACTTGCAATCATACATCTAACAGCAAACATTTGGTTTGTGATGTACATGCTTAAAAGACTGACTCGTGAACCTACTGAAAATGAAGCTGAGACAAAACAATCGAATTGCACATGCACACACGCACACCAGTTTTTCTCTTCTGAGCCATGCAGGCTTTATCTCAGTGTGTAGATCCCCCTTCAGCATCCCCTACATGCAGAAGTGCAAGTCTGTCTTTATGCATTTCTACCAGCAAAGCCTCCACAGACCCCAGGTTGCAGGTCACTTTGTACTAGTGTTCTGATTGGACCATTACATATTCCTGCTTGGTAAACAGCTCCTGCTCTTCAGGTCACCACCTATGGATTACTACCAAAGAGCTCTAGCCATCTGGAACACTCTGTTGTTTGCACCTGCAGGTTCTATGGTGGCCTTCGATGGCCCAACCAGAAGCACAGAGCTTAGGAGCCTCCCACACTTCATTTTCAGTTTCTTGGCCAAATTTCTTTGTGGTGTATATTTTTGACACCCACAGGGATCCACCGTGCTCTTGTGCTAAAGCCCCAGGGAGAGGGTTTGCCAGTCACGGTTACCGCTCCTATGTGCCTCTCGCCCTCACAGTGCTCGGACTCAGAGCCCTCTCCTGGCTCTAGTAAATGCAGCAGTTTCAAGTTGGAATCATCAAGCTGGCTCCAGGGTCCTCCCCAGGTATGGGGACATCCAGGACCTCAGGAATCCAGGGTGTGCGCAGGAAAGCAGGTGTCATTTTTCTAGTCATGGTAACCGATTGGTTCCAGGTGATTTGGAAATGGCTATAGCATGACCTTGATTTTTTTAGATCTTGGGTCTTCACTTTCCTCTTAGGAGAGTGAACTGACCACACTAGTTGATCTGTTTCCTGAATTCATGGGAACTTAGGTTTGGAATGTCCTACTGTAAGACTGGTGAATGTAAAAGGTTAATTTCAGGGCACAGTTTTGCCTTAATGGTTTTAAAAAATAAACTATTTTTTAAGATTACCCAGTGAGTCCTGAATGATGCTGTGATTAGAGCTGCTCTGTACAGACCGAGCCCAGCTGGGTCTGCTCTGGGCCTGCCCTTGCTGGAGCTCGCCGTCACCACAGGGTCACCCTCTGCCTTGCAGGACAGAATGGATCTAGGACAATGTGGCCCCAGAACATGACATCCATGAATCTGAAGTACACGAAACAGGAAGCTTTTTTTAAATATCTTTATTTTTATGTGGTGCCGAGGATCGAACCCAGTGCCTTACAAGTGCAAGGCAAGCGCTCTCACTCGAGCCACAATTCCGGCCCCTAGGAAGCTCTTAAATAAAATCCAGTGTACACATCAGTCAAAGATCTTTATATCTCACCCAACTTGATGGTCGGCCTTGCCGTGGTCACAGAATAAGGCAGCAGTTCCTGCCTCTGAGACTCTAAGCAGACATGGGGACCTCTGGGAGGCTGTGGGACTAGAGGGCTGAGTGCAGGGTGGCGAGGGGGTGGCGTAAGGGAAGGAAGCCAGTGTTCCTGACCTGAGAGTGCAGGGCAGAACGTGCAGTGGGGCCCGGGCTGGAGGCAGCCTGAGCAGCTGGAAAGCCGACACTTGGCTTCCCGACACCCCCTCCACTGCTTGTCCATGATGTCTTGCCCAAAGTGTCCACAAAAAACATCTTCACACTGCCATCCCAGAGTACCTGTGAGGACATCCAGTCTCCAAGTGTCTTGTGGAAGAATTTCTTTTCAGAGCATTGGTGGGCTCTTCAGGTTCTCAGTCATGTCGGTAATGGGCAGTGAGTGGTCAAGATGCAGGACATTTCCAAGCTTACATAAGGATGTAAAGAAAAAATCCTGTCCCCCAGACCTGCTGCTGTGCATGAAGACAGCCTCGGAGAGTGACTTCCTTGTGCACAGATGGCAGTGTGGTCCTCCACCATGTTCCAGGCCTCATGTGTGCGCCTCCCGGGCTACCAGAGCTGCCCAGTGAAGGGAGTCTCCCTCTCACTCAGAATCCTCAGCCCTGGGGGCAGCTCCACAGCACTAGGCTGGACCCACAGGCTGTCTGCTCCACCTCCTGGCATGGCTCCTCCACTCTCTTGGGCTGCAGATCCTGGTCCCTGCCAGGCCAGGAGCTCTGCGCAGGAGGCTGCTGCCCACTTGGCACAGACTGCACTCACATTCAAGGACAGGGCTGGCTGGAGGGCCGCTTAGGACCTTTCCTTTTCTCCACATCTTGCTGGATTTCCCGAGGGAAGGCGCTGATGTTGTCCTGGACACAAGGGAGGCAGAACCTCCTGCTGTAGAACAAGCTGCATTCCTGGGGCAGGGGAGGGGGCAGTGAGTGGCCTGGACACTGCTGCTCCTCCAGAGCTGCCAGCGGCCCCCCACAGGCACAGGGAGGGCAGGGGCCACAGCCAGAGCAGCAAGAGCTAAGGGTCTGGCAAGGCATCTAGGAGGCAGGGGGTACGGGGGGACAGATGCCAGGCCTGCCCTGCTCCATCAGAAGTAAAGCCCACCTCGGACTGGAGTCCTGTGTCCTCGCTTGGTTATCTCAGCGGGTCAGGGCCTTGGCAAGTGCCTGTGTCAGGAGCAGCAGGGGATGAGAGGGACAGCCCCACAGACCTGAGAAGCCACCAATAAGTGACTGGTCTGGGCAGGAGGCCAGACCTTCCCAGCCACGTCCACTCTCCTTCATGACCCTCAATACTATAACTGCTGAGATTCCCCCTTGCACCCAGCTCAGGGCACTTCCCAGCCCGCTTTGCAACTGGGTATGGCCATGGGGCGAGTATGGTCGGGGTGTCATCATGAGTATGCTACCTCCTGATCATGCCCTCCAAAGGAAGGGACATATGCTCCCTTGTCCATTCTTGCTAGCTGGGTGATGGTAGAAGCTGCAAGATCCACAGTGGACCCAAGTGGATGTTGTATGTTGATGATAGCAGCACAGTCCACCCAGCAAGGACTGCCTGGCATAGACTCATATATAAGAAAATGAGTAAATAACTATCTCTTGTTGGACCACCCTATTTTGGGGGTCTCTCTCCAGCCCCTTAGCACCATGGCATATGCCTCAACTACTAATCAAATTGCCTAAGTTCTTGGAAGCAGTCCTTTGCCATGGAGATACCCGTGTGGGCTACCTCCCTTCTGCTCACCTGCTCTCCTGTGCCTCACCCTCCACCACCTCTCCTGACCCCTGCCTGTGTAAGGCTCGGCCACACCCTCATCAGCCGACCTTGAGGGGTGGGCTGGTGGGCTGGTGCAGTCTGTGTCTCTTCCCTCTTATGTGCTTTGATCTGTGGCAGATGCTCATGGACTTCTCAGCCTCCAGGACTTCTCTGGTCACACTGGCCACATGCCAGTACCACAGTGCAAGGATCTAGTTCTACTCCTTGTCCAGGCCAAGACACTCTACCTGACCCTCACCTGCCCTCCGACAAAGGCTTCCCTGGCTCCACCTGTGCCGGGCGGGCCCCCAGATCCCCACAGTGAGGACAGGCAGTCCTGGCCCTGCAGCTTACCCACCGGACCCACACACACCAGCCTGCTGCATAAGCTGCACCGGGACCCAAGGACCAGGAATCTGTCTGTGCCTGAAGTGAAGGGGTCCTTCATGACGTAGCTCTCTTCCAGCAGGCTGCAGGAAACAAGCCCAACCTAAGCCAGTGGACACCAGGCTGTGAGCCACAGCACTGGCTGTGCAATAGGGGACCTGCTGGGACCTGCACCCCTGCCTAGGCTCAGCAGAGGAGGGAGTGTCCACCTCTGCCACAGGGTAGTGACAGAATGGCCAAGCCACTGCAGGCCAGGAGAGAACTGAGACCTGAACCAGTCTTGGTCTACACCAGCCATCCGTGTAGAGAGAAGTCCTTTTTAGTAACAAGAAGAGGGGCTGTCCCAGTGTGCCCCAACCCCAGTCTCACCACTGGGTGTGGGCACAAGGCTCCCCCAAGCTGCCAGCTCTCACACCAGCAGGGTTACATGGTGACACAATTCCTGGTCAGCAGAAGAACCAAAGCTAGAAGAAAGGAGCCTGGTGCCCCTGCCACTGGGCCATGGTCGGCTTCCCCCATGCCTCTGATTTGAGATATGGAAAGGTCAAAAGCAAGTGCTAGACCAGGTCCACTCTTGGTTGCTGTGGGCAGACCCACAAGAGGTGGTCCTCAGCACTCACGTCTACCGGGACAGCAAGGAAGACGGTGTCCCTCCCAGGAAGTAGCACCAGACAACAGGGCATAGCCCCAAATGATGAGGCCACCATGGCTTCTGTTGCCCACTGCTGGGATGTTTCAGTGTAGCCACAGATTCTACCCGGTGGCTGGAACAGTCCTTGAACCCTGGGCTGTGCTAGGAGGAAAAGCCTGGGGGCTGGACATCCGAGAAGCCCTTAAGTCCTGCCTGGGCCTCTACCGGTCATACCTGAAACACCCAAAGCCTGGGCAGGAACAGGCCTGAGGCACAACACCCAAGCCAGGTGTCAGACTCAGGCCCAGCATCTGCCAAACCACCCCGGGCACTGGCTCCCAAAACATGTACTCACACAACAGCCTGGGTGTTGGGGGGCTTCTGCCCCACATAGCTGTATGGAGCTGTCACAGAACAGAGCTGGCACTTGAACACACCCAAAGGACAGCACTCTGCCTCAGATGCCATCTGCAAGATGAAAAGACAGGGCATGTCACTTTCTATTATAGTTTGGATGTGTTTTCCCCCAAAAGCTCATGTATAAAACAATGCAAGAAGGCTTGGAGGAGAAATGATTGGGGCATAGCCTTAACCTTATCAGTCAATTAATCCCTGATGGCATTAACTGAAGTGGTAGGTGTGGCTGGAGGAGTGGGAACTGGGGCATGGCTTTGGGGTGTACATTTCTATCTAGTGAGTGGAGTCTCTCTCTCTGCTTCCTCGTGATGTGAGCTGCTTTCCTCTGCCACACTCTTCTGCCATGATGTTCAGCCTCATCTTGAGCCTCAAGATTTGAGCCTGCCTTCTATGGACTAAGACCTCTGAAACTGTGAGCCCTCAAATTAACCTTTTCTCCTCTACAATTGTGCTGGTCAGGTCCTTCAGTCACAGCAGCAAGAAAGCTAACACACCTTCAGAACCACAAACCCCCATCTCAGAGCCTCAATGGTCTGGTGCATATTTTTTACCTATAAAATGCATGCCTCCCTTACAGACAAGGAATCCCAAGCTCAGAGCAAGCCCAAGACCTGCTCACAATTGCATGTGATGTTTGAGTGTGCTCGAGATGGACTGCTGGGCTGTGACACCAGCCTCAAGCTCTGAAAGATGAGAATTGTCACGTATGTACACCAACTATGAAACAACTACATTAAAAATCAATCACAGAAAGGTACCTGGAAATTCCCTAAATACTTAGAAATTCAGCAATATACTTCTTAAAAAGCCATAGTCCAAAGGAGAAATCACAAGACAAATTATAAAATATTTTTAACTATATGAAAACTAAAATACAACACACCAAAATGTGCAGAATGCAGCTTACATGGTTTTTAGGAAGGAATTTCATGACTTTGCATGTTTACATTAGAAAAGAATATTTAGACTCAATCCTATAGTGATGATTTCTTAAGAAGCTAGGAGGGGAAAGCAAATAACACCCATGTAGAAAAGAAGAAAATAATAATAAAAAAAGAAACAGAAGTCAAAGAAATGGGGTAAAGGCCAACAGAAAAAGACTCAATAAAGCCAAACTGCTTATTCCAAAAGTTAAATAAAATTGATAGCCTCTAATTAGATTGATCAAGAAAAGTTGAAGAAGACATAAATTATTATTCTCAGGAATGAAAGAGGCAGCATCATTAGGACTAGAAACACTTTACAGATAATAAAGGAACATCGTGTATTACTTTTAACCAAAAATTTTTACCATTTATCAGCCAATCATCAGCCAGTCACAGTGATGCACATCTGTAATCCCAAGACTCAGGAGGCTGAAGCAGGAGGATGCATGTTCAAGGCCTGCGTGGGTGAGATTCTGTCTCAAAAATAAAAAGGGCAGGGCTGGGGTTGTGGCTCAGTGGTAGAGCGCTCGCTTAGCACATGTGAGGCCCTGGGTTCAATCCTCAGCACCACATAAAATAAATAAATAAAATAAAGCTATTGTGTCCAACTACAACTAAAAAATAAATATTTAAAAATATTAAAAGGAAAAAAGTCCCTGGGTTCAATCTCCAGGACCAACAAATAAATTAAAAAATAAAACAGAAAATACACCAATTATCGAAAGTGACTCAGAAGATACTGGGAACCTACAAGTCCTATTTTTACTAAGAAAATGAAATTTATAATTAAGAATTTCTCCAAAAACGAAACAAACAAAAATACATTTTTCAAAATGTCATGTCTAGCTGGCTTTACTGTCTAATTCCGTCAAGCATGTGAAGAAGTAGCATTAATCCTATGTGAACTCTTCTAGCATTGCAGGCAGAAGGAACACTTCCTGGGGTTTTGTGATACCAATAGTTTGTAAACACCAAACTGCTAGTGTTACCATGACACCGCAAACTAGACAAAGCTTTTATCACATAAATACAGACTGGCATCCTCATGGACATCAACACAAGTAAACAAAATATTAGCAAGTTGAATTCAAAGGTCTAATGGATTGTGACAGCAGATTTGTCCCAGGAATGCAAGGTTGGTTTGACATTCAAAAACCAATGTGTACAATTCATGCCACTAACAGAGGGAAGAAAATCATATGGTCATATCAATAGATACAGGAAAATCATGATAAAATTCAAGAGGATTATTAAAAACCCAAAGCTACACATTATGCTGGGAGAGGAAGCCCTAAGTGGCTCCCAACTGGCTGGAGTGAGCTCCCTTCTTAGGAATATAAGGCTGTTTAGTTGGATATGACCTTTTTCCACAGGCAGCTAGTTCTAGGGGCTAATTACTTATCCTGCAAAATCTCACTTCCTCACCTTCACTCCTACTGTTCCTTCCACCTGCAAGACTTTCCCCTCATCTCTACAGAATTTCTTTCTGGCTACTCTGAAGATTTGATCTTTGGCTTTCAGCAATTTCCAGGATTGTTCTTTTGTTTTGAAGTTACTTATCCTGATGATGCTGCTGTAAGCAAATTCTTCAATCTGTGGTTGGTATCTTTCATTAGTTCTGAAAAATACAAATATTTCTTCTGCTCCATTTCTCTTTTCTGCTGAAATTGCTACTGCAAATGTTAATGCCAGTTGATACTGGCCCACAGTTCTTGGATGCTCTACTTTGGGTTTTCCATTCTCTTCTTGTATTTCAGTTTGGGCAATCTCTATTGACCTATCTTCAAGTTCATTGATTTTCCCTGCTTACCTATAGCAAGTCAACTGCTGTACCCTTTGAAGGCATTCTGTGCCCCTGCTATTTCTTGCTAGCATTTCCATCAGCTCTTTCTGCTCCCTTCTCTGCTGAAACTCCCATCTGTATATGCATACTGTCTACCTTTTTCACTAAAGCTCTTAATATATTAATCATGCTTAAACTGCATCTTGACAGTTCTAACATCTGAGCCATATCTGCTTCTGGTTCTATTGATTGTTTGATCCTTAGCAGTGGGGCCTTTTGTTTTGCTATTCTGGTTGAAAGCTTGACACTGTTTGGTAATGGAGGTAAGCAGTACTTACGCCTGAAAACAGGCCTATTTCTGCTGAGCCTGTGTAGTACTGGGTATTGAATCATTCTAGTTAACAGCTGACACAGGTCTGGGTTTTGTAGTTGCTATTATTATCCTTCGAGTATGCCAGGCTTCATATTTCCCCAGCAATACCTTGCTCGGGTGTGAGATTTATTTGTCCAGAATGTTCTCAACATCTGCTCCACCATCACTTCAGGCTGCAGGTACAACTGCATGCTACTCACTGTCATCTGCACAGTAGTAGTTCTATCTTTCCTTTACTGTCAGGCCTAGGCCTTGTGACCCTGGATGTGTGGATGTGTCATGAATCCCGCCCCTTCCCCAAGTATATGAGACTTCAAATGATAGTCACAGGGTACAGCTGGAGCAGCAGCCACCTCTTCCTCCAAGTCTGCACCACTAAGAAAGCATTTTTGCCCCTGCCCTGGATCTTTTCCACAGCACAGTGCATGCTGGTGAAGAGTCCGGAGTGGCTGCAAACTCTCTTTGTTTCTGTGGCTCCCAGGGGCTCTATACACCAACCCTAGTCCACACTTGGTATAGCTGGTGTTATGTTTGGATATGAGGTGTCTCTCAAAAGCGCATGCAAGAAAGTTTAGCTGGTAGCAATGGCACATGCCTGTAATCCCAGTGGCTTGGGAGGCTGAGACAGGAGAATTGAGAGTTCAAAGCCAGCATCAGCAAAATCAAGGTGCTAAGCAACTCAGTGAGACCCTGTCTGTAAATAAAAAATACAAAATAGGGTTGGGGATGTGGCTCAGTGGTTGAGTGCCCCTGAATTCAATCTCCAGAAGCTGCCCCCCCCAAAAAAAAGTTTAAAGGTGAAATGACTGATTAAGAGAGCCTTAACCTAATTGGTGCATTAAAACTGATAAACTGGTTGGTAATGTAGATGGGTGGGGTGTGGCTGGAGGTGGAGGGCATGTCTTTGGGGTATATATTTTGTCCCTGGTGAGGGGAGTCTACTTCCTGATTGTCGTGTCCTGATCCCCAGCCACAGCCTTCTGCCATGATGGATGGAGCTGGCTGTCTGTGGACTGAGAACTCTGATACTGTGAGCCCCAAGTAAGCTTATCCTCCTCTAATTGTTCTTGTCACATTTTTTGGTCAGAGCAGTGAAAGAGCTGACTAAAACAGCTGGTATTCAGCATTTCATTAAAACTTAGCTGACTACTTACCAGCTTGGATGGCAAGCTCTCCCATGGTCTGTTGGGCCTAGGAAGCTCTGTCATTCAAGATAGGATAAGAGATCCCTCTGTGATGCCTGCTGTCTGATGGGTTCAAGAAAACTTATGACTGGTAGATCATTCAGCTTTATCTGACCATTTTGCTAACAGAATTTCTAGTTGTCTTTCAAAGTTCTTGCACAACCTTAGGAGTCAGCCCCTTGGCTCCCTGCTGTGACCTCCCCCCCACCGACTCAAGGGATGTGCAGTGCGCCCAGCAGTAGGAGCTCTGTTGTTGGCCAGCCCCGATGCAGACCTCGGGTGACTTGTGAAAATCCTGGATGCGAGCGAACCTAATTCCACTTTGCATCTTAACTGGTGCGACCTAGACCCCCACTGAGGCTGCTGGGCGCGGTGCCCTTGTAGCAGGTAAACGGCAGGTGACAGTCCCGGGACGGCGTGGCCTCAGCCCAGTCACCGCCCGCCTCCCAGCCAGCTCTCGGGATCAGCAGGGCTCCGCACCGCCGGCCCCGCCCTAGGCGCGCGCGACCCTTCAGCGTCCCCCATCCCCGTCCCGGTGCCCGACGGCCGTGCCGCCCACCTCCGCTCACAGCCGGAAGACAGCCGGGACCGGCCAAGGCAGGAGCCCACGAGCTGCAGGCGCCTAGAGAGCGCCAGGCCGGCCACCACACGCTGGCCGCCGCACAGGAACTCACCGCGGCCCGCCGCCGCGACCCTGGCCCCACGGCGCCTGCGCGACCCGGCTCCGCTTCCGCTTCCGTCGCGTCCTTCCGGTTCCGTAGTGGAACCTGTGACGCGGCTGCTCCCGGCCGAACTCGCGGGCTCTGCCTGCCGTTCGCACCTCCCCGAGGCGCCCGGCCCCCGGGGCTTCGCAGGTCAGGGTCGCCGGACCTTGTTAGCTGGCTGCGTCCTGTCGCCCCGCTCCCGGCAGGGGGCTGTGCCCACCCCCGGGCCGACGGGCTGGGTCAGCAGGAGCCCCGGCGTGTGTGGCCTCCCAGTGGCCGGCGACGGCTCTGGTGGTCTGCGCCTCGCGCCCCTTTCAGCCCGCTGTTATTTGGCCCTGAAATGCCCGCCCCACTCCTGGACCCCGTTAATGGGAAGCACCAGTCTGCGGAGTTACAGGCGCGAATTCTGAAGCCAGCAGGCTGAACGTGGCTTGTGGACTCCACTCCTGGCCTCTCCCTAAACGCCGTGGGGCTTCACCTGAGCTTTGCGGGAGAACTGGATTCGCGACGCCTCTTCCCCGGTGATTTGGGGTTTTGTTCTGTGGGAGAGATGACCTGCTGCAGCGGCAGGTCTCACTGTTCTGTTTCACCAGGCCGCAGTCTTCTTCGACATCCTGCATAGTTAGTGGGGTCTCTGGACCAGTTCCCCAGGCTCTGTGCGACATATTCACTCATTGCCTATGGGGCTGCAGCTGTACCTCGGAGACCAGAATTTACCCTACATTTGTCACTCTACATTTAAAGTTGCCAGTTAAATGGGACTGGTGCCTGGGACTCATTCCTTTGGGGAATTGAGAATTATAGTGAAGCCAGAATTAGGCAGATAGGCAAGGGTCAAATCCAGAGAATGGAGAGATTGAAATATTAATTCCTTCAGAGCCCTTCCTCCACCTTTACCAAGAACCTGCCCCTGCTCCCACCTGTTGCTAAGGTAAGCTGCCCCAGGAATTGTCCCTCCCTACAGGGAGTTGTAAAAGTTGCTAATTAATTCACCCTGGGCCCCCTTCCTGCCCAGAACACTCTTCCCTGGCCCCTCCAGCTGGCCTGTCTCCCACCTTCTGGCCATCCCAAGAGCATCTCCTGGACCTGGTCATGCACAAGAAAGGAGAGAGATAAGGGGAAAGAGAGCAGGAGAACAAAAGAAGCCTAGGCTATACAAAAAGGCAGAACACCCTCACTTCTTGGGATACTAGGATACCAGCTATGGCCCCCTTCTCCCTCTGGGGAGAAGTCTATGTTACCCCTTTTTAAACAAACCCTGTTTTACATGCTTGCCACAGCGTGCTTCTCTAATATTATGCTTCAACATATGAAGAAGCAGGTAACTGGCAGTATCAATAGGAGGATTTAGCAATAATACCTAGGACTAGAACCACTCGGACCTGGGCAAGAGTTAGCAAGCATTTTATTTCCTCACTAGTAGACATCAGCTATGCTTACAGCAATGATATTCTTCCAGTCCCTTTAAAGATAATATACTAGATTCATAGATTGTTTTTGTTTTCCAGATCTGCCCAATGAACTAGATGAAGCATGTCAGATTTAACCTATGAGGTACACTGTGGTAATCCCATGAATGCTACAGCAGACTTATTTTAAACCAGTTTGCATGCAGTGTAAGAGTTAATTGAAATACTAAGAGCAAATTGTGGTCTTTTAGCACAACCAAGGGTTAATTTTAAAAAATTGTTCAGTGATTAGAAAAAGCTTACCAAAAATCCAAAATCATTGAAAATATTCCATAAAGTTTTGGACAAAAGTGGTTTCAGAAAATAGACTGCATATGAAATAATCATTAAAATGACATTCAGGTAGAATGTAGGGAAATTAGAACCAGGAAACATTTATGCATAATCCTGAATCTAATTTTTGTAGAGACTGTTTTCTGGTCACTATAGCTCAAGATATAGCTTCTATTGAAGAAAGATTTGAGCAAAATGACAAGTGACCCACTTTAATTTTTAGGTTTTTAAAATGAAGGCATTGAAAAATGTAAAAGAAGAAGAACTTAAAGAAGTCCTGTTGTTCCAAGAAAAAGTACTAATTGGGAAATAACAGTAACACTAGATAATGATAGAGAAATGTAATGTTTTCTGTCATATTTTTTCATATGTAATGTAATGTTTCAAATGTAATGTTTTCTTTCATAATTTTTCATATGTACCTTCCTAGTAATGTTTAAACATGATATTAATATTCATGATTCAATTCTGAATCTAAAACTTAAGGAGTCCTATTCATAATTACAGTGGATACACAATTGTTTTTATTTGGCACTGTCAAGAACACCATTGTATGGAAATATTTATTACATTAACACAATGATTTTTCTGAAGAAGGCAAGAAAAATAAAATTTGTGGAATAAATAATGTGTGGATTACATATTTTTATTACTCATCTAGTCATTAGCAGCCCAAAAATGCATAATGACAATTCAATTTAGTTATCTTTGCTTTCTTGCCAATTTTTAGTTATGTAGGAGTCAGAATTCCACACATAATTTTTGTTTTGTTCTTATAAAGGTATATTTATCAAGGTAAGTGGATATAACATCGTATGTAACAGTTTGCATATCTTATAGCTTTCAAATATTTGTATAAGGAGATTTATATTCTGGCCCTGGGCCCCACAGATTTTAGGAATGGGCTTGGTGGGGAAAATAGTTGCATAAATGTTATGGTAATATGTGGCGAGCCAGCCATGGGCTGTGTGTGTGAGCTATGAGCATTTTGAGCGCACAAAGTGGACTGGACTGAGGATGCTGCTCTGTCTGGGCTGTGCACATATGTGTCCCTTGCTTGATACTCTTATCTCCCTGATAGTTAAAATTAGTGTGTCTGTGTTTCTTTGTTTCTTGTCTTTGGTTTTCCTGTCAAGAGGAAACCCCTGTTTTCTCCCCTTCCCCAACATGCCTGGGGTTGTCCTGTGACTGCTGTATTTCTCACCAAGAAGCTGAGACTCTGGTTTCATTTGGCAGGACCAGCATCTGCCATCCTGGTCCTCAGCCCAGCCTCCTCCAGCCTTTGCTCCTGGGCCTCCTTCCTGGACTCTGCTGTAACCAGGCCCCCAGTGCTTCTCTGAGGCCTCTCAGGTTGTGCTGCCTCTCAAGCCATGTGTTTATGACCACAACCCTTCAGGCTCATCAGTAACTCATTCTCTTGCCACAGCTCTGGGTCAAGAGTTGTTAGCTGGCACTGATCCTGGGAAACACTTGCTCCCATCCCTGGTGCTCCCTTCTTGGGAGGCAGCCAGACTAACCCTGAGTCTGTCTTAGGCCCGGGAGGAAGCAGACCCTTTAGCTGGTTGCTGAATTTGCAGAGCATGCCTGGTTGTACCCATCCATGGAGTCATATGAGTCTTGCCTGCTCCCATTGCTTGTCACCTCTGAAGGCAGCATTGCCTGCCATAGGGCTAACACCCCACAGATTAGTGCAGGGGGGTGCATTTGACCACACTGCAGCCAGCTTCCGTCAGTAAAAAGCAAACATTCAGCCCCATGTGGACTCTGTCCAGTAGTCAGGTGATCTAATATGAAGGTGTGCTCCAGGAAGGAGTGGCCTGTGGGGGCCAGCCATGCCCATGACCTCCCCACCAATGGAGTTAGAACATCTATATCTGCCCTTATGCTTACTGTGTGAGTAGCCTTGAGCAAGTTGCTAGGCTTCATTTTCTCACCTGCCAGAGAAGCCTAAGCCTGCCTGGTTCTCTGGAAGATATGGAAAATGTACACCTGGGGACGGGGGCCTGCCACTGCCATTCCTGCACAGGTCAGGGTGACCAGATGCCAATGTGGTGTCCCTCTTTCCCTCTTTTCTGGCCCTTGATTGAGGACAGGTACCGTGTGTGTGTGTGTGTGTGTGTGTGTGTGTGTGTGTGTGTGTGTGTTTCCTTTAGTAGTGAGATTGAACCAGGGATGCTCTATCACTGGGCTACAACCTCAGCCCTTTAATGTTTATTTTGAGACAGGGTCTTATTAAATTGCCAAACCTGGCCTGCAACTTGAGATCCTCCTGCCTCAGCCTCCTGAGTGGCTGGGATCTCAGGTATTCAGCACTGCTCCTGGCACCACAGGTATATTTGCCCCTCATGTAGAAATCACTGCAAGTCTCAGAAGAAACCATGCATTTAATTCTGATAAAACTTCAAGTGACATCTACATAAACAAACGTGTTTCTAAGTAAAAATATAACATATATTAGCCCTTGTTTCTTTTAAACAATAAACCACCATTGCTTATTCCTAAATAATGCATATGCCATAAATAATCAAGTGCTCAAGCCCTGAATGGACATGCTGCTATATTCTATATATATGTGTGTGTGTGTATGTATGTATATATATATATATATATATATATAGACTGTGCTGTACTTCACCATGAGCCCATATGCACCTTTTTAACAAAAGCCACGCTCCTTAGTCAGAATATAAAAAGTTGACTTGAACTGCAGTAACATGAAGGAGTAAATGGAAAATTTCAGACTTGAAGGGCTCCCATCCCTTCCCTAACTCAAGGGGAAGTCCTAGAACTCCCCACAAGGTGCCTGGAACTCTAGCCCAGGAGTGGGGACGAGGAGGCTCCATATCCCTGGTCTGCAAAGGGGACTCCCGGGGAGGCCCAGCCGTCTGGGGCTTTGTGGGGGCAGCAGCTGTGGGTCTTGCAGCTGGAGGCTGCCTCACCCTGGCCAGTTCCAGAGCGGGGCCTCATGCTTTTTTCTTCAAATCTGGTCCTCAAAACCAGTGGGTATAACTACCCCAAACTACTGTGGGCTCCCAAGAAATGAGGGCTTCACCTGGACCAGGAGTCACCGAATCCATCTAGAGAGAAATCGATCAGGCATTCCACATTGTGTGCCTCTTCTCTCCTTGAGCAGTCTGCTCCTACGTTTCACGGTCCTGATAGCAGGGCCCAGACTGGGGATACTTCCAAATGTAGGGCTGTACTTTGTGAAGGATCTGGGTAGAAAACGTGGCTGAGCCACTAAACCTTCCTTAATCCCACAGACTGCATTTGGAAAGCACTTCTTCTATCTCTTGACCTGTTACTGATCAAACAACGAGGTAGACCATTTTCTTCCCGTTGATGTTTCTGGTCTTCAGCCCCAGGTACCGGTGGCTGTTCTTCTCTGGCTGCCCATACAACATGGTGGCGAGGAACTCCGACTCATCCTTGGGCTTAGACTGAGGGATCAGAAATGTAAATGCAGCTCTTAGTTTGCGACACAGGTAGGTCATGGCTTCCACCTCGTCCGATGGCTCCTCATACACAGGCTGCTTCATCTCCTCATAAGCAGAGAGGATCACAGCCTGAAATAAGTTGATCAAGATACAGATCATCACCAGCATGAATGATGACAGGAACAGAACCCCAAGAACTCTGTTACTGGAAAATTCAGTGTCCTGAAAAGCCGAGACGCAGTAGGAAAATATCGTCTGAGTGGCATGAATCATGTTACTGTAGTGCCATTCATGCTGACCAAAGACCAGGTAACCAAAAGCCATGTACACAAAGAAATACACAGATACCACAAAGGCCATGTGGCAGATGCCAGGCAGGGCGGCCTGGATGGCCCTTTGAGCCAGGCGCACATCATAGAAGAATCTCGAATACCTGAGGGTCTTCAGAATGGTCAGAAATAACAGGAAAGCCAGAATAATCCTCATGGTGTGGTCTATTTGAGAAACCGCATGGAAGGGAATGAAGTCTTCGGGGCTGGACAAGTAGAACTGAATCACACCAGTGGCCAAGAAGTGCTTACTGACAAAGAGCATGATCAGCAGGGTAAATATGCATTTTAAAGCAAAGTTGAGCAGATTATAAACACTTTTCATGTAGGAGGCTCCTTCTTGCAAAATTACGTAGCCCTCATCCACAATATAGGCTAGAAAAAAAATGAGAATGGCCACATACAAGTAGATCTCTGCTGATGTTTTCCTGTTGAAGTCAGCAAGTGGGAAGGAGTGTGTGGATATGCTGGAGTTGACTACCCCCAGCTGTGAGACCTCAAATAGGACTGAAATGCTACAGAACAGGTTGACGTCTGGATTAAAAGTGGTTAGTTCCAGAATCACAGCCCATGTCTTCTCATCAAGCCATTTGCCTCCTTGGAGTTCTTTGAGCCTCAATGTGGAATTAAACTGTTGCTGTTCTGGAAAAAAATAGAATGCATACCCTCCAGATCCATAGGTATTTAACAGTCCATAGGAATAATACACCCATTTTTTTTCTCGGGGCTTATAAGTAAACCCATTGGCGGCATTGTCTGTCTCACGCTTGCTAACTGCATTCCAAAAGCTAGAATAGTTTTTTGTGTCTTCTGGGTCAGTGCCATACTTGGGACGACAATGGATCTCTTTTGAGATGCTGTTCTCCACGAAGTTCTCAGAAGGCAGGCACACTCGTTCCCCAGCTTTTGCTCTCACTTGCCTCAGGAGTGGAAGGCCAAGGATTTTAGAAGAGCTATCGATAAGAAACGTTGGGTTCAGGTCATTGTGGAACAAAGGCAAGAGTACACCATCAAGCCATCTGTAGATGTCTTGCAGCTTTGTCACAGCAGCAAGATCCACAGAGAACTGATCCCGGATGAACTGATTATAGTAGAAGCTGTCAGTGTGACGCAGCAGGGCAATAAGGAGCAGCAGAAGGGCCAGGAAGATGAAGTGGGTCAGAAGATAGCTCAGGAACAGGATGGCCCTTCTCCTGATCCTCTTCTTCCTTCTGAATATTCTGATTTCATCCTCGGTGAGAGGCTGGTACATCCTTGAGCCCTGGAGGTTGAGGATGTGCTGGTGGAAGGTCTGCATCTCCTTCGGAGACACTATCAGCTCCCGCAGCCTGATCTCAATGTAACCATGCTTGGTTGACCAGGAAAGGTTCTTGCAGTACTTTGGCTTACTTGTTTTGGCAGCCGACAACAGTATAATCTTACAGGGCTGCACCAGAAAGACCGACTGACAGAATGAGCACACAGATGCAAAGAGCCATTCCACTGACTTTTCATAGCCGTAAGTCAGCCCATAAAATATGATGAAGAATGATGACATGCTACAGGTGGCAAACACCAGGAACCATGCCACATAGACACACCACGAAGGCAAGATAAACTGGGGCTTCTTGTTAAGGTGCTGAGGACTCTCTTGCTGAGAAGGAACATCTTGATCGTCTTCTCTGTTTCTGTTACTGGCATTTGTGTTGGTCCTGTGGATGTCCGAGGAGCTGCTCTCTTCACTCACACTTTGCTGCTCCTCTTTAAAAGTGACTCGAACAAAAGACTTAGAAGGCCCAGGCTTGACCCTTGAGATGCGGCTTGTCGGTTTCTTGATGGTTGGGGCTACCCTGGCGACTGGGGTTTGCCTGGCCCTCGCTGTCCTCTTGGTGCTTGCCTTTTCTGTGGTGTACCCCTTGGAAGTTTCGTAAGCATGCCACTTGTCCAGGCGCTCTTTCCAGTACCCACTTTCTTCTGACAGAAGGGGATGCTTTTGAGGAGCCACCTCATCCAGACTCACTTGAGGTCTCTTCTGGGAGTAAGTAAAGAAAA
This sequence comes from Ictidomys tridecemlineatus, assembly GCF_052094955.1. Taxonomy (NCBI): domain Eukaryota; kingdom Metazoa; phylum Chordata; class Mammalia; order Rodentia; family Sciuridae; genus Ictidomys; species Ictidomys tridecemlineatus. The sequence goes on along the minus strand of NC_135482.1, from coordinate 2,876,330 downwards.
ATGTTATTAATAGATGAACAGGGATTGTAATTATGACACTTTCAATTCCTATCATCATTGATCTGATGTAGCGTCCCTCTTTTGATTGCTCTTTTACGTTAAGATTAAAGAACATGATGTTACAAACAAGGGAGCTGAGCAACATGGCTAAGCAGCAGGACAGTCTTTGAAGCCTGTTGAACGACTTAGAAACAATATTAGTAAAAACAGAGAACCACAAGTGGTTCTTCCCTAGCCTCCTGGTCACATCTATCAGGAAGTAGTCCTTTCTTTTCAGAGGCTCATCTGGGAGGGTAACAGGAAATGTTTCTTCCAAAGTGGTGTCAACAGAAAGCCACTTCCGGCATATGAATAGCCAAATTTGTCTGTTAAACAGATTTTCCACTTTGATTCTACTTAAATACCAGCTTGGAGCTCTTCCCTCATTGTTGTGCCACACACGGATGGAATGGATGTCCCCCAAGTCACTTTTTGTTGTAAGGAGGAAAGTGTTGATGCTCCCACGGTAGAGAGCCTTAAAGTGCGGATGGCTTAAACAATGCACATCACTCTTACTCTTTGTTCCATTAAGTTGGACAAAGACATTGGCCCTGGTCCCAGCCCCACAACGACTCCCTGTAAAAACAGTGATCAGATAGCACATGGTGTCATAAGGATCATTATCAGGCAGAATTATCACATGGTCCCGAAGAAAGTGGTCCATCTCATCCCTGTGCAAGGCCCAGAAGGCCAGCACTGTGTAGAGGAGTATGATGAACAGCACAGTGAAAAGGGTTACAGGGTTTTGGCTGACATTCCCGATGACTGTGAGCCGTAGATCCACAGGATTTGGAATCACGATCACTCTGGCTGTCACAAAGTGGGTGTGCAGGCGATGGTAGGCCAGCTTGAGTGCACCCAGCTGCCGCCTGGTCCTCACCGCGTTCTTGCAGACACAGTGCACTGTATCCCAAGTGGTCTTCTCACCCAGCACACAGGTGTCCTCCTTCCAGTCCCTCTGGATCCCGTACATGTCCATGCAGTTCACACTGAAGAGAGAGATTCTCACTAGCTTGTCACTGGGCTCCAGGACAAAATGAGGTGCCTGCAGAACCATGGATATGGTACACTTGGGTGAGTGGCTGCGCTGAGCTATGATTTGTAGCACGGATGGTGGCAGGCAAACCACGCGGGCCTCCCTAACGGCACAGGCTGCGTCAGACAGGTCACTCCAACTGTGGTCTACAACTGGAGGGACGTCGTGAGGCATGATGTAGACAGCAACCACATCAGCGGGGGCACCCTGACTGCCTGCGTACACAAACACCTTGAACAACACAGTCACTTCTGTAACAAAATGGATCAGCACCTCCCTGACTCTTCTGATGTCCACTTCGAATTCAAACCCCCCTGTTGTTTTCTTCAAGGACCCCTCATGCTCCTTGCTGGGTCCCACCGTGAGATTAAAGTTCACAGAGGTCAAGTTTTTTCTGACGAGGTACACATCTACTACATCAGGTGTGATCTCTATCACTTTTCCCTTTTCTGTGGCCCCTGTCATTCTGAACCCAATCACCCCTGCAGAAGTGTTTTCTGCAGCATTTATCCAAGGAAAGGGGTAATCTGTGAATTCATAAAACATCATAGAAACTGGAGCTTTTTCAGGAAGACCAGGAACCCTGCTCGCATTCAGTGTAGCATGGAAGCAATTTTGGCAGCATTCCTCATTTCTGAAAGCCTGGGAAACGTCCCACTTTTCAACTCTCTCCACATACATGTTCAGCTTGGGAGTCCTCAGCACAGTGGTCTCATTGCTTGGCACTTTGTCAGCCAGTATTGTGTCTGACAGAGATTCTACTACTTTGAAAGGATCTTCGACCACTCGACCCTTTTGAATGATCAGGTGGAGGATATTGGACAAGCTCATCAGGATTCCAGTGCTCATGATGTCTATCTGCTCAGAGCGAAAGTTCTTGTCTTTTCGTTGATACTCCTGCAGGGCCTGGTTTGCTTGCCATAGCTTCTCTAGGACTTTCTGCTGAGCCAGTTCAGTGAATTCAGAGCCTTTCTGAGTTAATTTGGTGATGATCATCACTACCTGGCCAATTTCATCCAAAGTGTTTACAGGAAGCTTGAAAGACTGTTTGACAAGTTCTTCCTGGAGATTGACTTTGTCACTTTGGAGTGTTGGTTCAGTTTTCATGCTATTCAAGACAGAAGCCACTACATATATTAAGTAACCTGCAGGTAACATGTCCTGCTTTTGAAGCAAAGTGGACAGCAATGAAGTGGGTCCTGTGGTGAGATGGACTAACTGATCCAACACAGTCTTTGAAGGGTTTTTGTCAGTAGGAGCCTGTACGGTGGCATAAAAGGTCACCTGAGAAAAAGCTCCTAGGGAGTCATAAACCTGGGCATAGAACTTCAAGGCATAATGATTCGCTGGCACACCAGCAGGGAGAAGGGAAGGAGGTGCCGTGGACCCTGTCCCCAGATACAGGGTGGTCCCCATGGTGTTCTCTTCCACTGAACTGATTTCTCCAACACTCTCCACATCGGAAACAATGACTTTATATGTAAGGGGAATGTCTTTATCCTTGAAATTACTACACTGGACAACAAATTGAGTAACAACTGCAAATCCTCTAGCTGGATTAACTTGGCATTTCCCAACTTGAGGCCCATGGTTGATGATGAAGCCATATCTAAACACCATGGTCATGCCCTTCCAACTTGTCAGAGAGACAGAAACCCAAAACCGAGCTTCAGAGAAATGTGAAAAGGCAAAAGCTTTTACCAACAAATAAGCACTATTCCTCCCCGTTACAGTTTGCCGCGTCCAGTCAAATAACACCTCATCACCTGCTGAGGACAAAATCGACCAGTTGTAGAAGTCCCTGCTGACACAGTCTTTGCAGTTAAGGAACAAAGAGAATCGATCTGATACGACTAAACTCTGGCCGCAGTTTTCCGTGCAGGAGATGTGTGCTGTAGGCAGTGGTCCCGGGAGCACTCGCACCCTTTTATCAGAAAATGCTGACTTGGAACCCTTCTTTACCATCATTCTGAAATAATATACCCTGTCCCCTTTAAGTGTTTCTGGGGCCAGTGTCAGTTTGGGGCTGGAAGCCTGCAGCCAATTCAGACTAGTCTGCTCTGGGTGACAGACATCCTTACTAAACACTGTAATTTCATCTAAATGGTAGTTGCTTAGATTTGTAGTACAGTACCAAGAAAAAACGAGCCCCTCTAAGGGCCTGTCTGCATCTGGGTCAGAAGACTTGCTTCCATCCAGAATCAGCTCATCTGTGAAATTCACTGTGACATCAGCGCCTCCGAGAAGGACTGCCTTCAGCGGGTGTCCGCTAACCTGGACGTACACGGCGTCTGTCGCGGATAAGACTTTTCCATCCGGTTTGTTGATGGTCATGCTGAAATTAAACACATACACTCCCTGCTGCAGAGTGAACTTGGGGATGCGTAAGAGGGGCAGATTCGCCTGCAGCTGAATATGCAGAGGACGCGTCCAGTCGGGCACGTGGTTTACGGAGCGGACGGGAAAGATCTGCCACTTGTAGACGATGTACACGTTCATGCGGCAGTCGTACTGGACGGACGCGTTGATGGAGCTATCTTTCATCCAGACGAAGGGCACGGGGTCTTTGTCCCTGCGGATCTGCACGCGGTGAATGACGCAATTGGCCAACTGGCAGGACTCGGAGGGCGCTGTGCTCCTGCTGCCCGACGAGTTGGCCGCCTTCAAGCCTTCGCGCGCGGGCGCTCTCGCCCGACACCTGCTCCGGCGGCGGTCGGGCTGCACCGAGCGGGGCGTGGGGCGGGCTCTGCCGGGTCCTGGCACCCGCGGGCTGGAGGTCCAGGCTGGACTCCAGGACGGGCGGCGGGCGCGGGGCAGGGCGCGCACGCGGCGGTGGAGCTGGAGGGCCGGGTCCGCGCGCCTGGGGGCTGGGGCGCCGCTCCGGGGGACGCCGCCCTCCCGGGCCGCGCGGGGCTGCGGGCGAAGGCGGGCGAGGCTGCCGCGCTGCCCGGAGCCGGGGGCGCTCCTGAGGGCGCCCGACGGCCAGGCCAACGTCCCGCGGCGGCCCGCGGGCGGCGGGAGGTGGCCCAGGCCCAGGCCCAGGCCCAGGAGCAGGAGCGCGGGCCCAGGCCGCATGGCGCCCGCCGGGGAAGCTGCGAGAGCCGCCCGGCGCGGACTGGCCTAACGGCCAGTGGGCGCGGGAGCGGCAGCAGCCGCGAGAGCAACTGGGACAGCAGAGCTCGGGCAACAAAGGTCACGGGAAGGTACTTGAGGGTGTCTCAGAGACACAGCGAGTTTTAGGATTAAGAAGGTTCTTAGAGAAACTGGACATGTGAGGTCACAGGGGCAGCTGGGTCTCAGAATCAGGGAGGTACACAGAGCAGCTGGAACACTGGAGGTCCCAAGGTAAGTGGAGTCTCAGAGTGGATCTGGTGGGGACAAGGGAGATGGTAAGGGCTCACTGGGGTCTCAGGAACAGGAGGTGGCGAAACCCTTGGGCCACCTCTGTTGGCACTGGTGTGCAGGCCCCGGGATCCAGAGTTGCCAAGTGAGGTTGATTCCAGTGGGTTTGACTGTGAGGGGAGAGGAAGGGGCCAAAGAGTCAAGGAGAGAAGGGAACTGGCTCAGGGCTCACAGGGTTGCCTTACTTGATGGGAAATAATTTGAGCACACATCAGAGGTATAGAGGAGGTTCCTTCAGGACAATGGATACACATTCAGGGGAGGATGGGGCCACCTCAAGAAGGAGAAGCAGCCTTTTTGAAGTTTGGCCCTTCTTTTAGAGGAACCTTGGTGAGGGGTGGGTATGGGCTGGTGGGTGGGGATGAGACCAGTGACCTGAAGAAAGGTTCTGGTGATCCGGCCAATCTTAGGATGCTCAGGCCAATGTGGTCTTCATGATCTGATCAATAGATGGGCCCTGGAAAGTCTCCTAAATTATAGATTTTTCAAAATATTGTATTTATTAGGGGTTAAGAGTGCACAGGTGGATTTACAGCTTTTCCTGGAGTTTGGGAGTGATTGGCCTGGGAGAAAGACAGTATGGGAACTTCTGTATTGATATCTTATTTCCTTGTCCTTCCTTTATGTCTCCTTTATACCTATTTCTTATTCCTTCTATCCTACCTTATCCTGACCCACCAAGAAGGCTCCTTAGCAAAACTCCCACTCCTTGGGAAGACCAGTTCCCCCGCGTTGGAAGTCAGGAGGCACTGTGAGCTCCCAAGGACCCAGGGAGATGTGACTTCGGGTACACTTTCCCCTGCTTCTCCTAGTTTCCATGTGCACACACCAAGGAGAGATTGTGTGAAGACGGGAAGGATGCCATCCGCACACTAGGAAGGGGGGTCACCAAGAATTTAATCATACCATCACCCCGATCTTGAATTTCTCTCCAGAAAATGAGAAATAAGCATTTAGGCCACCCAGCGAGTGGTATTCTGTTATGACAGCCCAAGATTAGGGGAAATGTCAAGGCTCAGGGTCTCCGGTTGGGGTTATCAGAGACCATGTCGGGAAGAGGTCCCAGTGGAGAAGACCACAGGCCATGGAGTCCTTCAGAATTTACAGGTCAAGCCAAAGCATAGCTGGAGAGGAGCGGGCCTGGATAGGGGCTTGGGGTGCACAGGAATGAGGGGAGAGGGCTTCCAGGCAGGGAGCAGCTGGCTATGCCAGATGTGCTGAGTCACCGGAGAGGACGTGGGTGAGGCTGCTGTTGGACTTGGGAACAGTCTGTGGTGCCCCGGACAAGAGCTGTGTCTGTGGTGCTTGGTGGTGGGGGGACAAAAGTTTGAGTGAGGTGGGCTGAAGTGGAGGAACAAGGAAGTGGAGGCAACCACATACAACTCTTTGGGTTAGTGCAGAGACCTTGTGGAGCCAAGGTGTGTGGGGCAGTACCTGGGGGGAGTAGGAGAGGTGAAGGACTTTTTTTTTTGTAATGGGGATGGAACTCAGGATGCACTGTACCACTGGGCTATAATCTCAGCCCTTTTTATTTTGAGTCAGGATCTCACAAAGTTACCTAGGGCCTCCCTAAGTTCTGAGGCTATCTTTGAATTTGTGACCCTCCTGCGTCAGCCTCCAGAAGCATTGGGATTACAGGTGTGGCCAACACACCCAACACAAAGGTCATTTTAACTGTTTATAAACTACTATGTACAAAAAGATAAACTAAATACCACCCAAGTGCCCATATCCCAGCCAAAGAAACAATGCCAATGCAGCTAAAAACCTCTTGAAGAATTATTTCATCTGCAAGAAAATCCCACTCCCACTAGGTAATGATCAATCCAGGCCTAGTACTTCTCACTCACCCGTTTCCTTATTGTTTTATTACACAGGGACAGATCACTTAACAATCTGTCAATTGCAGGCTACTAATGTAATCCTGTAATGCCACCCTACTGTACATGTTCTTCTACAAACTGTATTTGTGAGAATCATTCATGTTGATTCAGGTAGCTTTAGTTATTCATTTTCACAGACTTGTAGTTTTCTACTGATGGTAGTCAAAATTGGTTTCTATGTTCTTTTCTATGACCAGTGATATAGCTATCCAACCCCAAACATGTTCCCTCTCAAATGTAACTAGCATGTTGGCTAAGCAGAACTCCAATTTTAAGAAAAAGAATTTATATCTCCTCTCCCTACCCCCAGCTCATTCAGTCTCACTGTAGGAGGCCAGTTCTTTCCCACCCCTTGGATAAAAGTGTTCTGTTCACCATTAGCTTAAATGAAAAGTTACTTTTCTATAATTAACCTATCCAGGCCCATGTAATAGACCTGACTTCATTCTACATTGACTTCTCCCAGTCCAAGCTCTGGTCTTTGTCTTCTCCCCAGGTCATCTCTCACCCCTAAGTAGAACTGAAAGGGGAAGAGAGAGAGAGAGAGAGAGAGAGAGAGAGAGAGAGAGAGAGAGAGAGAGAAGGAGAAGAAAAAGGGCCTAGTTGGTGGTACCTGTGTGGCTGATGGCATCGAAGTTGACTTTTCCTTGGAGGATGCAGTGAGCTCTTGTGAAGGTCTCTTACCAATGGTCCCTCCATTAGGCAGGGCCTCTCCTATTATCCTTTGGTCCTGGGTGTGCAGATTTTGGGGTCACCCTGTACAAGCCTACCACCCTCCAGATGACCTCTTGGGTCAAGACCTGCTTTCCCTGTAGAGCCATGCTAAGGCCCAAGGAAATACCAGCACCCTTTGCTCTGCCAGAATTTCCTGGGATTGTAGCCTCCTCCCCACTCCAGTCCCACAGCCCCTGCTTCTGCTTGTCCCTCAAAGCCACTGTTACCAGTGGACACCAGCTTCTGGGCCCCGGGCTCTCCAGGGAGGAAGCTTGAGGGGTCTCAGGAAGGTCCTACCACTGGGCAGGGATGAGGGGAAGGAGAGGGAAAATGTATATGTTACCTGGCAACTTCAGTGGTCTCCAAAGATACCCTCCCCGCTGCCTCTTCAGCCTCTGCCCTTGGCACCCTGGACATGGTACCTGCAAGGGTGATCCAGCTCATCTCTGGCCACCCAGAGTTTTGCTTTTGGCCTTTTGGGGGGCCCCTGGTCATTCAGAGTGGAATAAATTGAAGATCTGGGGGTCTGAGCACCTTCATTTGTACCAGCCAAATGCAGCATACTCTTCTCCAAAGTGATAAATGATTTACAGTGAGCTGGGAGGAGGGAATGGTGAGGAGCCCATCAACTCAAGTGCAAAATTTAAGGGGCAAGGAGAACCAAAACATAATTAAGATAATATTTCATTGAAGAAATTTCCCCATAAAATTAACCATTCCAAAGTGTAGAATTCAGTGATATTAAGTATATTTGCAGTGTTTTCAACCATCATCTCTATCTAGTTCCAAAACATTTTCATCACCCCTAAAGAAAACTCCATGACCATTAGCAGACCACCTCCCCAAGGCCCTGGCCACCAACAATCTACATCTGTCTCTGAGGATTGCCTGTTGATGAAGTCCAATTTATTTTGTTCTAGGTGGTGGTTCTTTTGGTGTTATAGGTAAGAATCCATTGCCAAATCCAAGGTCATGAAGATCTTGCCTATGTTTTCTAATAATCTCATCGTTTCAGTTCTTACATTAACAGTAATTAATACAAATTTTCTGAAAATCAAAAGTAATGCAAAAAGCCATGATAAACAAAAATCAACATTTTAAATACAGACAAGATCTTGCATCACTCACCTAACTCCTGCAGCCTGGAGGAAGGTGGGGAGGGGTTAGATTAAAGCACAGGAGATGGGGCTGGGTTGTGGCTCAGAGGTAGAGTGCTCGCCTAGCATGCACAAGGCACTGGGTTCCATCCTCATCACCACATAAATGTAAAATAAAGATATTGTGTCCACCAAAAACTTAAAAAAAAAAAAAAAAAAAGCCCAGGAGAGAGCCGCCTGCTTGGGAGCAGATTGATAGCAGAGCCCTGCCTGTCTTCGGTGTGGAGCCAGGGCAGGCAGGCGACTGCAGTAGTCACTCCCCGAGATGCTAACCAAAAGTGACTTCGTGAATATGTGGCTGTACCCACTCGTGGCATTCTTAGGGGGACTATTTATTTAATTGATTTTATTTTTTAAAAATAGACAACAGTGGAATGCATTACAACTCTTATTACACATATAGAGCACATTTTTCATATCTCTGTATATAAAGTAGGTTGACACCCAATTTATGTCTTCTTACATGTACTTTGGATAATTAAGTCCATCACATTCCACCATCCTTGCTAATCCCCTGCCTCCTCCCTTTCCCTCCCACTCCTAAGGGGGACTATTTAGAACTTGGAAGTGACCGTTGTCCCAGGCTCTCCTTCCTCTCAAGGGACTCTGGCTGCAGTCGCTTCCCCAAGAGGGTCCCCAGCAGACAGGAGGCTCTGGTGGGGGGAGCGGGTTGGGAGGCCAGCCGGCTCAGGACCCCGGTGCGCGCTTCTTTGGGATGGTGCTCTGGCCTTCCCGCCCCAGGCTCCTATCTGATGGCTAAGGCCAGCGCAGACACCGAGGTTAACGCCAAAGCAGGTTCCCCTCGTGCCCAGCAGCAGGGACGAGCCCTGGAGCACAGCCCCAGAGAGGCCCGCTTCAGCGCTCAGGAGTCCGGCTGGCCCCCGAGGGCGGGCCGGGCCGGGCCGGGCCGGGCCGGGGCGGGGCTGACCGACCAATGAACGGGCGGAAGAGCTCGGCCCCGCCCGGCCGCGCTCAGCCCGGAGCAGTCCCGGGAGGCGGCGGCGCGCGCAGCCCGGATCCCAGACCCAGACTCGCGTTCCACCGACTATGGCCGCGTTGGCGCAGCTGCGCGACTGTCAGGTACGCTGGGCCCCCCTCGGCCCACGGGGTGGCCCATCGCCGAGCTGGGCGGGACCGGCCTGCAGACGACCTGGGTCGGGCGAGGGGGCGCTGCCGAGGAGGACTGGCCGTGAACCTGGCGCAGGAGTCGGTCGTGGGCGCCCGGGCGCCTCGGTGTCCGCGCACGGAGAGGCTACACCATCCTCCTGTGGCGTCCCCACCTAGGAAAGCCCCTCGGAGTCGGGGAGACCCCAGGAACCTCCTAAAAAGTTTGCTCAGCCGACGTGACTGGTACAACAGGGACACCAATGGAAGGGGGCTTCTTCAAATCGCCCAGGGGGACGGCCCTCTGCTGGCCAGGGTTATTTCCTCTATTCGGGGAAATCAAGGGGTCTTTGGCCTCTGGCCTGACACCAAGGGTGGCTGTGACAGTGAACAAGTCTGACCATCTTGAGATGTTTTCTCTGGGGGACTTGAGGGTCTGAGTCCTCCCATAGAGTGGAAGGTGGGAGGTGGTGTTTGGTGGTTGACACTGTTAGGTAGATAGTCACAAAGGGGTGTGACGGGAAAGGACCTTGAAGGGCTGCTGAAAGCCATAGGGAGCCTTGCCCGACAGCACCGGGAAGGTTGGGGCTTGGTATGTTAAGACATCCTCCAGAAAGATCATGTCACACCCTACGAGGTGGCCTGGACCCTCCCTGACCACCAGGACTGGCACAACCCCCCTTCACCCTGGCAACCGAAACATTAAGACCCTCACAAGGACAGCTTGCTGAGGGCTAGTCAAATGGATGAAGGGGATAGGAAATTGAGGCTGAAACAGGGGGACTCCACTTCCTAAAAATCTCCAGCAGAGACTTACACCACCCTCTCTTTCTGTGGTCCACGCAGTTCTTTTGCTGTCGTTAAAAATCAAGACTAGAACTGAGCAAGCCTCTTTGGAAACTGCCCTGGGACTCCCCGCCCCCCCATAAAACTGGAGGACAGGAGGGATGCACTGTCCCTCTCCTCTCAGAGAATCCACACTTTCCCTTTAGAGTGTCTCCTTTGCTCTTTTCTAATCCCTCCTAATAAACTCATGCCTGTTACTCTGAACAGCATGTCTGGAATCTTTCTAGTGGATTTTTGTTTGTTAGTACTGGGGTTTGAACCCAGGGGCATTTAACAACTGAGCCACATCCCCATCCCTTTTTATTTTTTTATTTTGAGACAGGTTCCCACTAAGTTGCTTAGGGCCTTCCTAAGTTGCTCAGGCTGGCCTCAAACTTGTGATCCTCCTGCCTCAGCCTCCTGAGTTGTAGGGATTATGGGCGTGCACTACCACACCCAGCTAAGAACTAGAGTTTGAAGAGCAGGGTCTCCACAGCTGCCATCATTTTATAGCAGGTCTGTGCCCTGTGACAGCAGGTGCTATACACTTTGCCAACCAGGTGGAAAGCCCACCCTCCTCCAGGTTGCTCTTATGTGCTGGACTCCTCACCTGTAAGGTTGGACCTCCCCTCCTGTGCTGAGTGTGTGCCTCCTCCAGACACTTCAGGTCACCCCCCTGGATCCTCCTGTTCCCGTTTTACAGAGTCTGAGAGGGAGGGTCCTGCTGAGGACAGACAGCTTTCAGGGATTGGATGGGACTCTGTCCCAGACAGGCTTACCTCTCGCTGTGCTCTGCACCGCATGAAGTCTCAAAGCCCACGAGAGCTGAGAGCTGGGCAAGGCCACATCTTACAGAAGCCTGAGTGCTGGGCATGGGCAGATGTGCAGTGTGGGGGGTGGGGCTCAAGTTCAAGGCACTTCATGGAACCTGGCCCTGGTGTTCCTTCTTCCTGTGTGTAGGCATGGAGGGATGCTGGGCTCCCACTCTCCACGCCAAGCAATGAAGCCTGCAAGCTGTTTGACGCCACCCTGACCCAGGTATGCCTGCAGAGCAGCCCGGGCCCCTCCTGCGTGGCTCTGTGGAGAGCGTTCTGCACCTAATTGAAAGCTTTTTAAGGGGAAATCCGGCCCTTTGGGAAGTGTCTCTGTTGGTCTCTGTGGGAAGTGTCTCTGTTGGCCACAGTGTGGCTGAGAAGCCCTCTGTACTCACTCTCTCCTGAAGTCCCCCGGGGCAAGCAGACAACAGTGGACTCAGCTGAGCCCCCACCTGTGGACTGCTGAGGCTCTGATGTGGGCTCTGACCTGTAGGGAATGGGGACCTGCGCTGGGCTCATCTGTGAATTTGCCTGCGTGTGGCTAGGCCAGGACCTGACACTGCAGATTTCTCCACCGGCGAGGGAGCCTGTCGTTTTGGACCGAGGAGTAAAGTCCAGCCAGTTGGACAGGTTGGGAAACATAGGCCCCAAGGGTTGAGCTGACTAGAGTAGAAGGTGGTCCGGGGAGTTCAAGGCAAAGCCAGGATGCACCTTGGCCCAGGTTTGCTGAGGGAAGCCCACTGGACCGACTCAGTCCACACCACGGGAGGACCAGGGAGCTCTCAGAAGCATCTGAACTGCACAAGTTCACTGCTGAAGTGCCCTTGCCACCTGTCCTTGCCAAGTGACTCTGTGGTGTGCTTTGGAGCTGTCTGCTTTGTGCTTATCAGGGTTCCTCTTGTCCCTGCTGGGCCTCCTTGGCCCCTGGGGAGTACTTGAGCCCTTCCACTGCACATTCCTCATTAGGCAGCAGCTCACCCTCTTGCCTGTGCACATTCCGCCCTGTCTACCGGTGTCTCTGTGCCTTCCTGCGTCAGCAAGGGTGCATGAAGCTCTGTGCCAGCTACTCTGTGCCTTGTGAAAAAGCAAAAGGACAGATTTTAAAATCCAATGCATTATTAATGACTTTTTTAAGATTTAAAAAAAAAAGTATCTGTCTTAATCCATTTTCTGTTGTTGGAGCAGAATGCCTGAGACTGGATAATTCCCAAAGAAAAGAGGTTTATTTAGATGGCAATTCTAGAAGTTCAAGAGCATGGTACCAGCATCTACTCAGCTTCTGGTGAGGGCCTCATGGCAGGAAGTAGAATGGGATAGGGACCAAGGAGTGGCCTGCTTTATAACCTGCTCAGAAAGAACTAATGTGGCCTCAAGAGAAGGACTTCACTTCCTCTTAACGACCTGGTCACCTCAAAATGTCTCCGCCTCCAACACTGCTGTATCCCCGCCCTATTTTAGTTATTTTTAAGAGGAGTGAATGAGAAGCAGGAGTTGCAGGCAGAGAAGCTGATGTGTGGCAGGCCACCTGTCAGGAGGACCAGCCTTGGGTTTGGGAAATGGCATCACCAGGCCAAAGAGCATCTTGAGTCACCTGCGCTTCATCTCGTCCTGGGAAACCACAATTCATGCTTTCTAAGAGTTCAGACGTTATGCTAGAGTTCCAGACATACCCACTGTCCTGGAGAGAAAAGGAATCTGGCGCTGGGGTGTGGCTCCGCAGTAGAGCATGTGCTTAGCCTGCGTGAGACCGCAGCTCTGGAAAAAAATCCAGGTTTAGACTCTGCCTTCATTAATAAGACTCAAGAGTCCCCCGAGGACAACTTTGTTTTACCTTTTTAATTCTAGTATGTAAAATGGACCAACGACAAGAATCTTGGTGGCATTGAGGGCTGTCTGTCAAAGCTCAGAGCAGCAGATCCGACCTTTGGTGAGTGGTGATCTCCCCAGTGAGGAGCCGGTGTGGGCTCGGCTGGTGAGGAGGGCTGCTGGGGGCAGCCACCGGAGGGAGGGCGGGCGGGCGGGCCACGGCTGCAGTCACGTCTGCTTCTGTAGAAGGCTCTTTCCAGATTTTTTTTCTGATTACCATCAATTCTTCACGAAGACACTGATCCACCTTCTGTGATGAGGAAACTGAGTTTCAGTGAGAATAAGACACATTCCCAAAGTTGTCTGAATCCAAAGCTCTGAACTCAGGAGGTGGTGACTACAGACTTTGTCAGAGCCACCAGGGTGGGGACAGGGCCGAATACGGCAGAACAGGCTGGCACACAGGCAAGCCATTTGGGTGGTGGGCAGGGGGTCAGCACAGTGCATCCCAGACCCTAGGTGGGCCTCCCAGTGTGGGTTGAGGCTCTGGGCCTGGGAGGAGAGGCGAGGACTGGCAGCAGGGACCCTTCCTCACCTGCTGTATCCTGGTCCAGCTAAGGGCAGAGGCCTCGTGCTGCCCTGGCAAAGGCAGGTGGGGATGGAACTGGGTTGAGAGCCACAGCCCAGTGGTGCCTGGCATTTTGCCAGAGGGAGTGGTTGAGAGGTGAAGCCAGCGAGCCATTGGGACAATTAAGTTAAGCTGTATAATTCCTGTGACTAGATGATGCTGGATTGGGGCAGGCTGTGTGTTCAGTTGTATATGGACCCCTGCTGTCCAGCAATAGGGTGGTGCCTGCTACTTTTGAGGAGTTCCCTTTGAGTTCTCTGGGAGCCTGGTTGAGGGAGGAGAGAGTTCCTGGGGAGAGCGCATGGAGTGCCCGTGAGAGTTCGGGCAATAAAGTAGTTCCTGTTTGAACCTACACTTGTGCCCAGCCAAACTGCGGCAGAACTGGGGAGGAAAGGGGAAGCTGGCCCCAACTTGCAGGGGCAGCCAGTGGTCAGGGTGGGCTCAGGTTCTTTGAGAAGACCTCAAGCCCAGGTCAGAAACAGGGGCCGCATGGACGGGCCTAGCACTGTGGTAGTTTCTAGGTCCCAGGCCAGTGGACAGCCTGCCTCTCAAGGTGGGAGCTGGGAAGCCAAGGAAGGGTTTGGCAAGCTGCTGCCCCAAGGCACCGTGACCCCCACTGTCAGCAAGTGAGAGCTGTGGGGCAGGGGTGTGCACCTCTGCTCTGGGACCTCGTGGGACCAACCTGAATGGTGTCCACTGAGCATCTCCAGGGGACAGAGTGCTGGTGGTAGTGACAGTACCAGCCCATGAACCCACAGACAGACCCCTCCCCCGCTCCTCAGGTGAAAGGGCAGGTGCTGGGGACATGGGCACTTGCCAGAGTACCCTGTTAAGAAACTATGTGTGGCTGCTTCCAGGGCTGCCCTGCTCGACCGTGCACTGAGGGCCAGGACTGAGTTCTGGTCTTTGGCACACGCCATCGAGCATGCGTCGTCTGGCTCACACTTCTGGGACGTGAGCTGGCCATTTCCCGCATGGGGCCAGGGCTGGTCAGGGCCCAGCTGGGTCGTCTCAATCCAGAGCTGTTTTCCAATCCTCCGCAGTCATGGGCCAGGTTATCTCTAACGGCCTCGTGCTCATCGGCACGGGAAGCTCCGTGAGGCTAGACAGAGAGCTGGACCTGGCCGTGAAGAGGATGGTGGAGACTGCGCTCACCCAGCTGCTGACGCCGCGGGAGCAGCTGCACGTGTCTGCCGTGGAGGCATTTGCCAAGGGGTGAGGGGTCCCCTGGGCCAGGGCCTGGCGCTGCGAGGCCATGCAGGGTGGTGTGCAGGCCGTCCCAGTGCCCTTGGGAAGGGGCAGCCTCAGAGGAATCCCCACCTGGGGGGCCGCTGGCTGCTGTATGCCAGGCAAGGAGGTAGTCGTGTGGGACCCCAACCAGTGTTCAGGGCGACTCGATGCCTGCCTAACTGGCTTATTATTTTAACTAAAAAATGAATGGGAAGGCATTACAGACATATCCAGAAGAGAGAAGAGGACATATTCACCCACTTACTGCTTACCACCCGGACTGTCCATTTGCTCTCAGTCCCTGACAAAGCTACTGAGATGATCAATTTACAAGGGGACCCCGGGACTCCCATAGGCGAGACAAGTCCTCCACCACTGAGTTACACTCCCAGCCCCTACTATGATTTTTAAAAACCAATTCAGTGAGCCAATCACAGTGTCATACTCTGTTATCCCAGTGACCCAGGAGGCTGAGGCAGGAGGATCGCAAGTTCAAAGCCAGCCTCAGCAACTTAGTGAAGCTCTAAGTAACTTAGTAAGACCTTGTTTCAAAATAAAAAATAAAAAGGGCTGGGGATATGACTTAGTTGTAGTAAAGCACCTCTAGGTTCAATCCCAAGTACAACAAACAAACAAGCAAAAAACAATTCAGGGCAGACTCCGACACCAGGTATCTTATGTTTTCCAAGTACATGGGCTTTGTGTTCAGCGGAGCTGAGAAATCTCTCTTGGCTTCTAGGAACTTCCCCAAAGCCTGTGATCTATGGGAACAGATTCTCCGAGACCACCCAACAGACATGTTGGCCCTGAAATTTTCCCATGATGCCTATTTTTACCTGGGCTATCAGGAACAGATGCGAGATTCTGTTGCTCGAGTTTACCCCTTTTGGACACCTGACATCCCACTTAGCAGGTATGGTGGAAATCACATCATTTTTATATCTTAATTGCTTTCTTCATCCCTAAAAATATAACCACCCTTATGGACCTGCCCTAAAACTAATGAGACCGCTGTTGCTATTCTAGTTCTTCAAAGTTAAAAGGTTTCCTCTTCTTCATGTGATCTTGCATCCTGAGAAAATGGTAGTACTATTATGTACTGGTCAGGATGGGATTGTTTGCTGCTATAACAAGTATTCCCTAGGGCTGGAGTTGTAGCTCAGTGATAGAGTGCTTGCCTCCCATGTGTGAGCCACTGGGTTCGATCCTCAGCACCACATAAAAACAAATAAATAAAAATAACGATATTGTGTCCAACTACATCTGAAAAAAAATTAAAACAAAACAAGCATTCCCTAGATCTTATTCTCCAAACTTTATTATAGCAAATTTCTCACGTATACTCCATGTCCATCTAAAGAAGGCCAAGGGTTCTGTGACAGTGTCCATGTCTCCTGCTAGGGTCCCAGCTAGTGACATAGCTGCCCTCTGGACACAGTTGCTACCAGAGAAAAAAAGAACTCTTCTTAAGGGTTCATGTGCCTCTGCCACATCATGTACCAGAACTGAACACATGACCTGATCCCCTTAGGGCAGAGCAGAAAGTACAGTTGTCCCATGCTTGGGAAGAGAGGAAGGCCAGGTGTGTCTGACAACAGCCTGTTGACCACCTCCCATGATAGGCTTCATTGCAATTTAGTCCTGGGATTGTTGTGAGCATCAAACAAGTTAATAGAATAAAGAGCTGTATTGGTCATGGCTGTCTGAAAAACCCCCACAAAAGCCAAAAACAGTAGGAACTTGAGCTTGTCTCAGTCCGTATCTCTCTCTTGATCATTTTTGCTTCAATAACAAGCATCCCTTAGATTTTGTTCTCCAAAAAGAAGGAGAAAGCGAGAAAGAATTGTTTTAAATTGGCTCATGTGATTGTCAGGTCTGGCAAGTTTGAAATCTGTAGGGCAAGGCAGCAGGCTAGAAGTTCCTGCAGGGGCTAGCATTATAGTCGAGTATCTGAAGGCAGTCTGGAGGCGGAGCTCCTTCTTTTGGGGACCTTAGTCTTTACTCCTAATACCTTCAACTGGTTGGATGAGGCCTACCCCCATTATGGAAGGTAATCTGTTTGATTCAAATTTTACTGATTTAAGTGTTAAAAATCACATCTAAAAAGAAAAATATCCACAGCATCAGCTACACTGGTTTTCATCTAACAACTGGGTACTGTGGCCTGATAATACCTGAAGTGCAGTGAGCACTTGGTAATTTTTTTGTTTTGTCTTTAAAGCTACACCCGGAGCCACTGCTTTAGAACTTTGCTTTGGTGAATAACGAAGGTTAGAATCGTCTCTGTCCACGGTGGTAAAGAGCAGTGAAGACAACACCTGGGCCTCAAGCAGAACCAGCATCCCTCTCTCTTGTTCTCACTTAACCCCCAAAACACACAAGGGAGAACGCCTCTCGTGTACGGCCACCCTGGGGCTCTGGTGCCATGGCGTGGATGAGAACTGCGGGTGTGTGTCTGTTCAGCAGCGTCTTGAGTCCAGCCTGGGCAGGGCCAGGGCTGACAGTGCATTAGACAAACAGGTCCCGGCGCTCTGGGCCTGGGAGTGGCCAGGCTGTCCAGTCAGGCAGTGGGCCTGTGCACAGGGCTGCAGGAGCAAAGGAGGAGCCACCGACAGCCCACGGGCCACAGAGACTTCCTGGGAAGGTGCCTGGAGCCGTGGCCCTGGGTGGGTTTCAGCAGGGCCAGGAGGACCAGTGGTCCTCATTGGAGACTGCTGATGTCTGAGGAGGTGGACACTGAGGGAGGAGGGCCACTGCTACGTGGATGGCGCTGGGCTTGGGGAAAGTATGTGGATGATGAAGACCCCTTTGCTCCTCACCAACCAGAAGCCTCAGATGGTTGAGCAGCTCAGGGCTTGGCACAGGCTGGAGCAGGCCAGTCTCTCTGGGCTGCCGTAGCCGAGTTCCACCAGCCGCATGGCTGAAAGCAGCACAGATGCACTCACTTTCGGTCCAGAGGCCAGAGGTCTGAAGCAGGGTTTGGGCCAGACCTGTTTTCTCCGAAGGGTCTAGGCGGTCCCTCCTGCCCGCCACCAGCTTCTGGTGGTGGCCAGACTCTCTGGTGTCCCTTTAATTTCTGCCTCTGTCTTCACGGGCCCTCTGCCGTGCCTCTCTCTGACTTCCCGTGGCCGCCTGTAGGGACCACAGCCTTTGGCTTACGCCCACCTCAGCTTGACTTGATTATATCTGCAAAACCCTGTTTCCAAGTGCAGTCGCATTCACAGGTCCTGAGAGTGACGATGTTACCACGCCTTGAGGGATACAGTTGTACCTACTACAGGTCCATCTTTTTATATTGTGACATTTTCTCTGTTCCCAGCTATGTGAAAGGCATCTATTCGTTTGGATTAATGGAAACCAACTTCTATGATCGGGCAGAAAAACTTGCCAAAGAGGTAAGTGAGCTTTTACCAGCAGGCATGACCCTTCAGAGAGGGGCCATCAGGTAGGGCAGAGCTTTTGAGGGCCACCCCTCATCTGTGACCCACTCTGAGCATCCTCAGAGATTTGGAAGAGGCTCACCTTGGTGCAGTCATCTGCCAAGGCAAGGCTTCCTCCTGTCTGTCACTCATCTGTGCCTTTTGAGGTGTCCAGAGCCACATCCACGTCTACAGATTAGGACAGGGAGGCTGGGGCCCCTCACTCACGTGGGATTGCACAGTATGGTGGCTCTGGGCTCCCATCAGCCCTGTTCGTCTCCAGAGCCATAAGTGCCTGGCTGAGACCGGATCTCACAGGTGACGAGGCAGAAGCAAACTTGTTCTTCTTGCTTGAACTGACCTTGCTAAGCATGGCTAATGGCACCAAGGCTCTGGGAGTCAGTAGTGATAAATAAAGGCTGCCACAGGCTCTTCGTCCTCCTCAAGTGGTGAGGTCTTCTTGCCTACAAGTCCTCCTGTTGGCCAGGCCTATTGCTCAGTGTACATACCTGTGGGAAGGGCCAGTGCGGAGCCTGCTAGGTGATGTCTGCCTTCCCAGGCCCCAACTCCATGCCACCTGGTGCCTGCTGCCTGGCACAGAGCTTGGTGGATGCCCCACCAGCCCAGATCTCAGGCCAGGCAGCAGGCCTACATGTATGGCAACTCAGACTCAGGGGGAGTCCCTCTCTGACACTTCTGTCCCTGCAGAGTGGAAACTGAGGCTCAGGGAGGGACTGTCCTGCACAAAGGGTGACAGCTGCTCCTGATCCAGCAGTGGACTGGCACGTCATGTACGCCAGCTCTTGTCCACACTCTGTACCTGTGATCCTAAACTCCTTGTTGCCCAGACAAGGCAGGCAGAGGCTCGGAGAGGCCAGAGCCAGAGCCTGCCCTGGGCCACACTGCTCAGTGCTGGAGGTGGTCAGATTCTCACAAGGGCCACCAAACTGGAAGGCTTCAAGCTGCCTGGTCTAGACCCCCGCTTCCCAGCATCCTAGCTAGGAGGCTTCCCCCAGGTGTGGCCCTGAAGTACCCTTCCCCACGAGACCACCACCAGGCGTGTCTGAAGACTGCCTGGTTACAGAATTGGAGCCCAGGTTTGAGGCTCAGGGTGGAGGTTCTTTGCCTTAGCTCTGAGTCAGACCTGGGAGGACTGGGTAGCTTCTTGGCCATCCTGGCTCCCTGGTGACCAGGCACCATTGTCCAGGGGCCAGCCACAGGAAGATCTCTTAGGAGCCATCATAGATGGCTCTCTGGTTGGATGACGTTCAGTGGGCACCTGAGGGACAGCAGGAGAGTTGAGAAAGGTCAGGGGCAGGGAGGCTGTGGGAACTAACATGGCAGATTCACCCAGGGGATGGCAAAAGGTGGAGGCTTGGGTGGCCTCACAGGGGCAAGAGGCAGTGAGGTAGGCCCTGCTCCCTCGCGCCCCTGGCTCTCGTTATTCCCAGGCCGCACACTCTGACCCTTGCCCTGCCCCCCATAGACAATCACTGAGCATGAAGGCCAGCTACATGTGTCCACCAGGCTCCTAGGACAGCGAGGATGGTGGCAGCAGCTCCACTGCCCTGCACAGGCCTCCTAGGGCAGCAGCAGGCCCCTAGGCCCGCCCCAGGCTAGTGAGGGGCCAGAGGGGCAGTGGCTGGCTGGCCAGGGGAGCCTGAGAAGGAAGCCTGCACTCTCCCAGGGTCCTTCAGAGGGCTCCATGCAAGGGAAGAGGCTGTGGCCCCCGCCAGGGCCAGCGAGAGCCAGCGGGGGCAGGGCTCTGCCCTGAGCCACAGCCCCTTTCCTCTGCCCTGCGTGAGCACAGCAATGTCCCCAGGTGTCTGGCGCCTGGGCCTCCCTGGACCTGGGACCCACTCTCTTCCTCCCGCAGGCCCATGTGTAGTGGGCAGAGCCTGTGAGAGCCAAGGCTGGAACAGGAAGGAGGGCTTGCCGGGGACCACCTGTTGCTAAAACCCTGCGTGGGTGCCCGGCTGGGACAGAGGTGCTCGACCCTTCCGCACCACTGTGGAAGGTGTGGGAAGGTGGAGGCAGTGGGGCTGCAGGACTCGCGGCTTGGCATGGGCCTCACCAGGGGACTCAGAAGCCACCCGTGTGGTCATCACATGAATGTCAGTGGGAGGGGGCAGCCACAAGCCACTGCAGCTGGTGACAGGAAGGTGGCATCATTGACCCCTCCACCAGGGGGAACCAGGCCCAGAGCCACCAGACGGCTCATCAGTACAAAGGAGGCTGTGAGGTCAGCGGCCGAGCTCTAGATTTCGGAAACCTGGGCAAGTTGCTCAGCCCCCATGAGCTTCAGTGTCCTCCTGTGTGGAACGGGCGGGGATTCCCCCTCAGCACATGCCGGGGTTGGCACCACCAGCTGGGTGTGCCCCAGGCTCAGAGGCCATGGAGCTGGTTGTTGGTTGTGGCTATGGTCAGACCCTGTGCCCCTTAGAAAGGAGCTGCCCCGGCCCAGGCCACCTGACTGACCCATGCTCTTCCACCCACCCTCCCTAGGCATTATCTGTGGAGCCCACGGATGCGTGGTCGGTGCACACCATTGCCCACATCCATGAGATGAGAGCTGAGGTGCAGGCCGGGATGGACTTCATGCAGCACTCGGAAGCCCATTGGAAGGTGTGCTTCTGTGGTCACCTCATCTGCCCCGAGGCTTTCTGCCTGGGAGTCCCAGGTGGCTTAGTTCTCCAGAGTGTGATCAGCTCCAGGTACCTGGGCCAGGCAGCAGGGTTCCCTGGGAGCCACAGCTGCCAACGTTGCAGGTTACTCTAGTATTGCTCTTGGCCTGAGGCATTTGGTTGCAAAAGAACTGGATCAAACGGTCACTAGGGAGATTAAAACCTGGTGTGGGTGGGACCCTGAGTTGGCTGGCATTGGCCAGGGGTTCCTCCTGAAATTGCTGAGTAGCCTCGGGAAGTATTTGATGCAGCTGGGAAGGATGCCAGGAGCCTGTGGGGGCGAGGGCCGTGGTGTCTGCAGGACTGGCATATGGGGGGCAGGTATTGGGGCCTCTAGAGTCGTGGCCCCTGCCAGGCCCTTTCCAGTGGCCCAACCACTCCGGCCTCACTGTGCCCACTCCCGGCTCCTGACTTCACTCAGCCCCACTGTTGACTGGCTGCCTCCTTGGGATCTTTTCCTCCCTCCCTGCAAGCCAAGGTGGCCCTTCCTCCTCTCCATGTGCCTCTTGCCCCAGGCGTGCTCTGGCACCTGGCCTGGCCACCTGACCAGGTGTCCTTGCTGTCCTGTCCTTCTGTGTACCATGGTGGGCTCCCCAGGGCACCGTCTACTGGGGCAGCAAGTGTTCCCCCGAGCCTGGTACCAGGTGGCCGGTGCTCAGTGATGTGAGAAAAAGGACCCAATGTCCCTCCAAGCAGCCTCCTGGCCCATGACATTCCCAGTGGGGTGTGGCTTACAAGAAGGTCCCGGCATCTCCGGAGTGTTCCTGGGCACAGCATGCTAAGAGGTAGCAATATTTGAGATCCCTGATCTGTGAGGCCCATGTGCAGATCTTTCTATGGATCCCCAAACTCTGGGCACGGTAAGGCCCTAGGGGCAGTGGAACCAGCCCTGGGGATCTAGGACCCTGCCAGCTCTGGCTCCCCAGGCAGGTACTGTGAGTTCTGGGGTGAGGAACACCAGATTATCCCAGTCCTCCCAGCTGAGGGGCAGGAGGCTGGCCTAGGCAGCACCGGGGGCAGCAGGCCGGGCCTCCTTCCCGTCCTGCTCACAGTCCTCCCCCAGCACTCTGGTTTTACCATGCCTGACAGAGGCCATAGAGGCCCAGCTCTACCCTGGGTCATGACCTTGGTCCCTCTGAGCCCAGTTTCCTCCTCTGTACTATGTGAAGCCTTGGCCCCAGATGAGTCCCCTATCAGTTTGGGTTCCGACACAGCCAATGGTCATCTCAGAATGGGTGATTATCCTTTGGTGTCCTATCTGTCCTGGGGGCTCTAGGCAGCCTCTGGCCTGACTGGATAGCTCTGGGTGTGCGTGGCAGGGCCTGGGGCTCCCTTTCCTTCTTCGGCACCTGCTTTCTGCATCTGCAGACCCAGATCTCAGTGAGACTCCAGTCTCTGCCCCAGGCCTTTGTCCTTCCCTGGGGAGTCCTTGAGGGTCCAGTGCAGACTTCTCTGCCCTCACAGGGCCTGGTGACCTGGAATGAGTAGCTGAGATGAGTGCAGGTGCTACCCCGTGACCGATACTCTTGGGGATGTGGAGCCCAGAGGAGGTGTCAGACCCAGCTGGGTTGGGGGGCAGTGGTCAAGGAAGGCTTCCTAGACGGGCAGCTTCTGAGCTGGGTACTGAGGGGTGACAGGTGCTTGGCAGATGGAGGAGGTGCAAGTGGAGGGTATTCTAGCCCAGCAGCTGCTGGAGCAAAGGCCAAGGCCTATGAGAGCCCGAGAGGGGAGCTGGGCAGTTGGAGGCCACTTAGGTGGACATAGGCTGTGTAGGAGGGCCTCTTCCTGGAGGGGTGAGGTGGGGTCTGGGGAGAGGAGGAGCCACTGCAGGGGTCTCAGAGAAGGAAGGGCAAGCATCACTGTGCGGTGCCTCTGGACAGACAGGGCTGGGAAGGACTGGGGGCAGTGGATGGAGACCTCAGACCATTCACTGGGCTTTAATCAAATACCCATGTTCCCTCGGGGTGAGGAAGACCTTGGGGTCCAGCTCTGTGGAGGGCAGGGAGGAGAGGTTGGGTCCCTCCTCGCAGCCATCTTGTTTTAGGTTTCCAGGGATTGCACACTGACCCTGGCAGGGGTCATGAGCCCAGTCCCTCGAGCCTGGGATGCCCCCGGGGGCCCAGCTCTGAGCAGAGCCTGCCTCCATTGAGAGCCGCGCTCTAGCCAACAGCAGCACCTCTGGAGTGTCAGCCCGCCCTGCGTGGGCTTCCCCAGCCCTGCTGGGGCACACCCACACTTACCCCTCTCGATTGAGCTGGGGATCCTCGCGGTTTGATCCAATGCCATGAGCCCTTGGGGGAGCACGGTGGGATCTCACACCCCTTCCCCGCTCCTCACCTGAGGGGCTGGGCCTGGAGCTGCTGAGGGGCTGCCTGCAGGGACCGGGGGACTGCTGCTCCTGGCTGGGGGCTGACAGTGCCTCCACCTGCCCCAGCCCCAGCTTCCCCTCTGTAGCAGCAGGAGTGAAGGTTGCTGCCCCTCAGCCCTGAAGGCCACAAGGTCGTGTGCAGATGCCAGCACAGGGCGGCCTGGGAGCCGGTGCCTGGCAGGGCTGCCGCGCTGCCCTCGGAGGTGACGGTTCTGTGCAGCACAGGATGGTACTGGTGTCTCCTGGGGCTGCCAGCTGCTTCTTTGACTCTCTTCTTCTCTCCACAGGACTCGGATATGCTTGCTTGTCATAATTATTGGCACTGGGCTTTATACTTGATTGAAAAGGTAAGATGGCCACCCTGTGGGCGGCCTCCCTCTGAAGACTTGGAGGAAGAAGTGCCGTCTAGGGTTTGTTGTCCGCCTCTGCCACTGAGCCCCGTGCTGTGTTGGCACCTGAGCTGGCCTTGGAGCCAGACAGCTGCGGGTTTTCAAGCTGGAGCTGCTAAAAAGCATTTTTCACTTTTTTTTTTTTTTTTTTGGTACCAGGGATTGAACTCAAGGGCACTTGACCACTGAGCCACATCCCCAGCCCTATTTTGTATTTTATTGAGAGACTAGGTCTTACTGGGTTGCTTAGCACCTCACTATTGATGAGGCTGGCTTTGAACTCACCATCCTCCTACCTCAGTCTCCCGAGCCACTGGGATTCAGGTGTGCGCCACCGTGCCCTGCCGTCTTTCACTCTTGATGAGTGGGAGTCATGTGGATTGTGGGTAGTTTGCTGGTCACAGATGGGAACTCCCAGAAGGAGTGGGGGCTTGGGTGTCCCTGGCCCTAGAGGTTCCTTGAGCTTATGGGCTGCTTCTTTTATGCTGTCATCATAGAGACAGGAGGCTCCCTGGAGGTCCAGGGAGAGAGGTGTGAGCAAGGTAAGGTGAGGTGACTTGGAATGCCATCACCAAGGCCAGAAGCAAGCAGAGAACCACTTGAATATACAGGAGGGAAAACAGCAAGAAAAGACTAGAAGAAGCTCCGAATAGGAGTCGTGCGCCCCCAGCTGAGCATCTCTTGTGCAGAGTGCTTGACACAGAAGTGTTGCCGATTTAGGATTTTCTCAGGTTCAGGAATATTTGCGCATACATAATGAGATATCCTGGGGCTGGTACCCACGTCTGAACGTGAAAGTCACTGATGACTCACATGTACGTACACGTGGTCTGGGGGTGACTCGGTGCCGTGCTTGGCATGTGCCTTTGTGTTTGGTTTCCGTCCTGGGATGGAACCCAGGACTTCCTACACACTGGGCAAGTGCTCCACCACTGAGCTGCACCCCTAGTCCTTTTTATTTCTATTTTAAAAATTTGAGATGAGGTCTTACCCAGATGGGCCTCACACTTGCCATCCTCCTGCCTCAGCCCCGGAGTGGCTGGGATCATGGGTGTGTGCCACGCGCAGCTTGGGCCTGTGTTCTCACTGCACCCGTCACATGAGGTCTGGTGTGGATTTTCCACTTGGGTGTCATGTCAGTGCTCAAAGGTTCTGGATTTCAGGTTTGGGGTTTTCGGTGTAGGGCTGCTCAGCCTGAGTGAACTTTCCTGGTAGGAAAAAGGATGCTTCCACAGAAACTGCTCCCTCCACAGCAGTTTCAGGTCCTGTCATTATCTCAATTCTTGGAGCCAAGAACCAGGTGGGGGCAGCAGGTCTGAGCCCTCCCATCCCCCTTCATAAGGTGGAGGTCCCGTGGGGGCCTTTGGCTGGCTGTGATCAGTGCCTTTCTCGGCTTTACAGTTTGCCCCTCCAGCTGCTAATCATGGTGACTTTACGTCCTCAGGGTGAATACGAGGCTGCACTGACCATTTACGACCAGCATGTAAGTGCTCCGGGTTCTGTCCACATAGCACTTGCCTTCTCATCTCTGATAGACCTCTGTGTCACCAGCACTGTCCCAGCCAAAGAGCAGTAGGAGCAGGGACCCATCCTTGTGTGTGATCTTAGAGGGTTGAGTGTGGCCAAGAGCCGTGTTGTAGCTCAGTGTGCAATGGGCGTCCCATTGACGCTGTCCAAGTGTACAGATGCTCATGTCCAAGGTGATCATCTCTGTAATCGCTAATTCCTAGGTTGCTCTTCTTTGGTAAGATAATTGATCTGCCCCTGGAAATTTTTTAATGCAAAATGTAAAATTAAGTGCATGGTTCAGTGGCTTGAGCACGTGGGCCACACTGAGCATCTGTCGCCACCTCCATCTCCAGAACTTACCGTCTTCCTATGCTAAAGCTCTATGCCCACCGTCCTCCCCAGCCCCTGGTGTTCTTTTGAAAAATGATCCAGTGAGGGCTCAGTACTAAGACCTGTGGCCACAGAAGTTCCCATGATTTGGGGGTCTGAACACTAGAGAAAAACCCTCTGAACGGATCCTTGAAGTGATCGTTCCTCGTTGTCAGGACTTCTGAGAGTCATGAAGGTGGTGTGCACTGTGTGCCGGGAGGTACAGACCAGGTCACCTGCTGGCAAAGCTGAATCTAGAAATGCAAACCGCAAGCCGAGTCTCCTGATGCTCAGAGCTGGGGGGTGACAGGTGCCAGGGCCTGGCATATGCCCCTGGGTCCTCAGTGTGGCGGGCTCCTTCAGGTCTGCCCTGTGCCCACTTTTGTACATGCATCCGTGTGGGCCTTGACGGTCTGGATGATTGGGGTGGTGGGTCCTGTTAGCTGAGGCCTTGCTTTGTGTGGGCTGCACTCACAGCCCAGGTCCATTGACTCTGGTCATCCCAGTGCCCCCACTTGCCCTCCCCCACCCTCAGCTGGCTATCTGAGTCCAGCCTTAAGTGGCCCTTGTCTTCTAGATCCTCCCCAGCCTGCGGTCCAGCGGTGCAATGCTGGACGTGGTGGACAGCTGTTCAATGCTCTATCGCCTGCAGATGGAAGGTAGCGTATCCTGCCCTCCCTGGGCCCCTTGCCCCTCTCTCCCAACACAATGAGGATGATCTTGAGGCTGAGCAAGAGCTCCTTAGCCACAGGCCTTGAGGCAAGTGGCCACCTGCCACCTGCCCCCCAGGGGCCAGCTGCATGGCTGTCTTCCCGCCTGCCTGAGGTCACTGGCCACAGCCACCACTTCTGCTCTTCTTCCAGGCCCCACCTCGCCCGAGCATGGGAGCCTCAGGCTTGCACCCAGGGTGGCAGCTGCTGTTCCCACGGCCTGTCCCTCAGGCCTGTGGGCCTGATGACACCTGGCTACCTACCTCAGTCCTCTCCTGTAGCATGGAAGGCAAGCATTTCTCAACCCTGGGATCACAAAGTGGTCTCTCAGCCCTGTTATCCCACGCTCTGCAGGTGACCTGGAGAGGGCTGGCCACGGCTCAGGGCTGTAGATGGCTTCCCGCCAACTGCCACAGAGCAGGTGGCCCCCCACTCCTCCAGACTCAGCAGGACCAAATCTGCACTGCCTGCACTAGGCCCTGGGGCACTGGCCACGTGGGGATGGAGGCCCCAGGCAAGCACCCCAGGGACCCGAGGGAGGGCAGTGTGAACTGTTTCTGGAAGGTTCCAGGAAGGATTCCTAGCAGAGGTAAAATGTGAACCATGGAAGTTGATGGTGGCAAGAGACGGGGAAGGGTGTTACACACAGAGGGAGCAGCCAGTGGCCTGTGAGGGACAATGTGGGAGGGCAGGCTTGAGAGGTCATGGTCCCATGGGGCAAGAGGAGGGTCAGAGCAAGCAGTTTGGCTTTTATCTGGAGTGGGAGGGAGCCTGCCAGAGCAGTGCTGGGCAGGGCTTGGCTCTGCCTTCCAGAAAGACCGCGCAGCTCGGCTGGAGACCCGAGAACAGCAAGGGGGCCAGGGTCCCCGAGGAGGCCAGAGCATCTTCACAGATGCCAGGGGAGCCCCAAGGGGGCCAGGGGAGCCCCAAGGAGGCCAGGGGATCCCTGAGGAGGCCGGGGTCCCCCAGGAGGCTGCTGCCACACTTTCCAGGCTTAGCTCTGTGGTCATGCCTGTAGTCAAGGAAGTAAAAAAGCTGAAACTGGCCAAACTTGGCCTAGAACTGGGCAGCAAGGGGAGGGCCCCCTGGACCCTGAGACCCTGGCATCCTGCAGGTTCCCTTTGGAGGAAGAGACCTTGAAAGGCACTTGGAACTCTCTGAGGAGCTTCCATCTGGGCTGCCTCCATGCGGAGAGAGGTTAGGGGAGGGCTGGGAGAGGCCAGACTCCAGCCTGAGAGGAGGTGGCCCTGCGAGGGGGCAGGCAGGGGACGAGAAAGGCCCTTGCTGTCCTTAAAGCACCAAGTGGAGACTCCAGAACCATTGTCCAGTCTGATAGGGTGAAAAAGAGATCAGGAGCCATGTTGGCGGAGAGGCCAGCGCCCGGGAGAAGGAGAACCCAGGGCTCGAGGACCAGGGGGCGGCAGAGGGGAGGTGGCGCTGCAGGTGGGGGCAGAGGCAGGGCCGTCTGGAGTTGAGGAGGACAGACGTACAGGTGGAAGGGTGTTGTTGATCCACAGATTTTTAATTGAGCGCCCACTATGTATCAGACACTGTACTTGTGTTAACAACTGAAGCATTTCAAGTGTTTTGGGGGTTTGTCAGAGGGGTCAAAGGCTGTGTTTAATAACATTTGACAATTCTTAAAATTGGCTTCACCTACACATTTAATGTCCTTACAGTTAGACAAAGTCAACCCAAAGCAGGGTCCACAGGCCTCCTCAGGTCCGCTTACCCAGCTGCTTCCCTGGAGCAGGACCGTGTGGGCTTCCTGAGGGGTGCCTGGACATGGGAGGCCAGAGTGCAGGGCACGTCCTGTTCCCAGTCTCATGCCAAGTCCTGTGTCTCTAGGGGTATCTGTGGGCCAGAGGTGGCAGGACATTCTGCCTGTGACCCAGAGGCACAGCCGGGACCACATCCTGCTGTTCAATGATGCACACTTCCTGATGGCCTCCCTGGGCGCCCGGGACCCCCAGACCACACAGGAGCTGCTGACCACCCTGCAGGATGCCAGCGAGTATGCAGAGGGGCCATGGAGCAGCATCCAGGGTGGGGCTGGCCCCTGCTGCTGCGAGGGTGGGGGAGCAGGGGCCGTGTGAAGGCCTACTCAAGGTTGCTGCTGCCCGCTAGGGAGGCTGGGGTGCAGGCCATGCAGGGAGTCGGCTCTGGGGACGCCTGCGGAGGGCCATTCTCAGGAGTGTGCCCTGCCGGCACATGATGTCTAGAGGTGCACCTGGTACCCCTGCTCACTGCTCTTTTCATCCTCAGGGTGGGTGTTCAAGCCTCAGTGTCATGAACATCTCTTGTCGGGGACATGGGGGCCCTGTGACCAGAGACACCTGAGATCCTGGGCCAGGTGCATCTCTGCTCTGAGCCTTAGCTTCCTCATCTGCAAATTAGGGCTAGTGACGGCCCAGGGCTGACACGTTGCCTGGGAGGCACAGGTGCCACGGACATACCCTCCTGTGGTCGCCCCGACTTTCAGTGCCTTTGGGCAGTCTGAACCTCTCTGTAAGGTCGCCACTGTTATACCCACTTTATGGGTAAGGAAACTGAGACCAGAAGTCAGGGCACCCGTCCAGGGCCAGGTAGCTGACAACAGGCCGTGTCCAGCCCAGGCCAGAGTTCAGAGCGCTCTCCTTTCCCGTGGTTGGGCTGCTTCTGGGGCCTCACCCTGTCAGAGCACCTGCCCTGTGGCCGCGAAAGGGTCCTCCCTGAGAACACTCGTGGAGGCAGGATGTCACGCTGTGCAGGACAGCTGCTGAGAGTCTGTGTTGATGGCAGATCTCCAGGAGAAAACTGCCAGCACCTGCTGGCCCGAGATGTGGGACTGCCTCTGTGCCAGGCCCTGGTGGCAGCTGAGGAAGGGAACCCTGACCGCGTCTTGGAACTGCTCCTACCCATCCGCTACCGCATCGTACAGATAGGGGGCAGCAATGCCCAGGTGAGCTGGCTGCCCCCAGTGAAACTACTGGCCAGAGCGGGAGGGCCTGGGCCAGGGAGCCCGGGCACCTGCAGCCCACCATCTCTCCTGTGGTATCAGTGCCCTTGAGGTGGGAGTGTCCTTGTCCCTCACACTGCCTGTAAGTGTGGCATCGAGGGCTGCAGGCTGTGCTGCACAGTGGGGCTGGGGCCCATCTCTCATCCATGTTACAGGCCCCTGACTTGCTGATTTTTTGCAGAGAGATGTCTTCAACCAGTTACTGATTCACGCAGCCTTGAACTGCACCTCCAGAGCGCATAAGAACGTGGCGCGGTGAGCTCCCCACCCTTCCCTGGTGCTCACCTCATGTGGGTCTCCCTGTGCCTGGAGGGTCCTATTTCTGAGGATGGGAAGGCACCAGGCTACCTGGAATCACCTTCTGGGTCAGCCTGCTCAGTGTGCCCAGAGAACCGGCCGACACCGCCTCCCCATGTACGTCCTCCTTCCTCCTGTGTGG
Organism: Ictidomys tridecemlineatus; assembly: GCF_052094955.1. NCBI lineage: Eukaryota > Metazoa > Chordata > Mammalia > Rodentia > Sciuridae > Ictidomys > Ictidomys tridecemlineatus. The sequence continues at coordinate 2,846,806 of NC_135482.1, read as the reverse complement.
GTCGAGGAGGGCCGAGGGCTGAACTGGTGCAGGTGCCCAGGCAGTGCAGAGCAGCCTGGGTCTCCTGGGGCAGGGTGAGGGAGCCAGGGGAGCCACTGCATGACCTGGCCCCCCGGGGGATGGTGTTCCCTCCAGGTGCCCACCAGGCACAGGCCATCCCATCGAAGGCAGGAGACCAAAGCGTAGGTCAGAGTGTGGCCCAGTGTGTGCTAGGAGCTTGGTCCCCAGTGTGGGGATGCTGACAAGCTGGTGGAGCTTTGGGGAGATAGCTAGGTCACTGGGACCTAGTGGCAGCTGGCTAGGTCACTCAGAAGAGAGAATGTACTTCTGGAAGGACTCCATTAGTTCTTTCGTAGCCTGCTGTTGTAACGCAAGGCCACCCCATGCACTTGGCCCCTTTGGCATGCAGCTGTTTTTCTTTCTGCTTCTCTGTGTTGTGACCCATCCAAGGGCATCATCACCAGAGACCAAACAGATGGAGCTTCCCAGTCTTGGACTTTCAGTCTCCAAATCTCTTAAGCTAAATAAAACCTCTCAACTAAGTACCAGCTTCTGGTATTTTGTTACAGCAACAGATAACAGACTAATACACCCTTAGTCCCTCGCCATCGTGTCTCCACCCGAAGGACCAAGCCTCAGTCCCTTCACATCACTCATCCACCACAGAACCCTTGTTGTCAGTTGTTGAGGTCTGCCTTATTCTCTGGGGCTCCCATAAAACACAACACAACACAACACTGCAGCTTACACAATATACTTTTATTGCCTTTCAGTCCTGGAGGCTGGAATGTCTGAGATCGAGGTCCATCAGGGTCTGGGCTCTGGTGAGGCTGCTCTTCCTGGCTTGCAGCTGGCCGCCTTCTTGCTGCATCTTACTTCCTCTGAATGCCAGAGTGAATTTCTCATCCTTCTTACAGGTGCCCCAACCCCATCACGAGGGCCACTTTTATGCCCTGATCACCTCGAAGGCCCCAGCTCCTAATGCCATCATGCTGGGGCGAGGGCTTCAACATGTGGACCTGGGCTGCGGGAAGGACGCTGATTTCCGTCCACAGCGGGATCTTTTTTTTTTGAATCCTGGGGATGGAACCCCAGGGCTGCATGCATGCTAGGCAAGCACTCTGCCACGGAGCTGCATCCTCACCCCTTTTCATTTTTTGAGATAGGTCCTCACTAAGTTGCTGAGGCTGCCCTTTAACTTGCCAGTCCTCCTGCCTCGGCCTCACTAGTAGCTGGGAGTACAGACGTGGACACCATGCCCAGCTCATAGCAGGGTCTCTACCTCAAACCACACCTATACTTGCTTTCTTCACACTTGCTCCCAGCCCCCATCTCTGTTCTGTAGCTCGATGTCTTGGACAGTGCCGTGTGCTTCCTGCCCATGCCACATCTGCTGTCCCTCTGTCCCCAGCATTGGGCTGATGGATGATGATGAGCTGTGAACTCTTGAGCCTTGGCTTTTCCCAGAGGCTAACAAGGTCACAGTGATGTCCCCACCCAGAACCCTTGCCTTTGGTGTCTTGGGTTTCTAGTTTTTATCTCCGAGGCGGAATCGGGTGTCCCAGTCTGCTCCTGCCAGCAGCGCACAGTGCTTCCTCCCCCCACCCTTTCCCCAGCTGAGGCCAGGCCTCTGGGCTGTCCAGGGCTGCTTGGTCCCTGCCTTGGGCCCGAGGGACAACAGGCCTCCACCTTCTTTTGGAAGGTGTCCCACAACAGAACCTCGTGTCTGTCTCGCAGGAGCCTGCTGATGGAGCGCGATGCCCTGAAGCCCAACTCACCTCTGACCGAGAGGCTCCTCCGCAAGGCCGCCAACGTCCACCTCCTGGAGTGAGCCAGGCCTGGCCCATGGCCGGCAGAAGCTCAGTGGTGGCCTCCTAGCTTTAGTTGGGCTCCCCTGGGGTTAGGATTAGGAAACAGCTGGTCATTAGAGGGCAAGATTCGGGCTTAGCAAAAGTCCCCTGAGCCAGCGGTTCTTTAGAAAGAGAACACAAATCAAAGTGTGATTCGGCATTTTCTTGGGAAGGGTGAGGGTGAAATTTTCATGGTGCTGCTGTCTCTAGTCGCCTTGTAGATCAGACTTGCCCGTGGGCACACTGAACACAGTTCCCCGGTGTTCATGGGTTGGAACGCGGGGTTGGAAGGTGGAGCTGGCCAGCTGAGGCAGCCCTGGAGGAGGCCTGCCCACACCTGGCTGCCCTTGAAGGAAATTCTTTCACGTCCTTGTATTCTAGACAAGTCCTCCTGTCCCATTTTTCAGGGGAGGGTGTGATGGGTGGGGGCGTGTGCCCTCCAGGGTCATAGCCAGTGAAGCCACCTGACCTCCCTGGGAGGGTCTTCACCTCGCTGTCTTTGGCCTCCGCCCCCAGCTGCTGCCCCAACTGCCCTCCTCCTAGATCCTCCAATATCAGGGAAAAAAAGAGAGACATACTGGGAGGATGGCCTTAGGCCTGAGCCTAAGCAACTCCAGTTTGAAACCTGCCGACTCGGCAGGCACAGCTAACAGCCCTCCAGTGTGGCCCTCAGACATAAACAAGTCACTTCCCCTCACCCTGATAAACAGAGAGAAGCCTCTGGCAGGCTATTCTCATTTATTAGGTGAGAAGATCAGGGTGAAGACCACCAGGCCAGATGTTTCTGACCCCAGGATAAATGGTGTCAAGGAGATATCCGGTGGTAGCTGATGAGGATTGAAAGGGGGGTCAAAAGCCCCCAAATTTATTATAAATAATAGAGCTAATGAATAGGGATTCAGCCAGCCAAAACAAGGATGTACTGGAGGGCCTAATGAGGACCTGGACTGACGTCCCGTCATTTGTCATCATTTTCATGATCCTCTGCATATCCTCACCGCTCTCAAACTCTACGGCCTCATCTGGACCTTGGTGAGAGCCAAACTTCTCCCTATGACCTTCTCAACTGGTCGTCCACTCCACACCAGGAGAAGCCTGCCTTGGTTCCAGACCTGATCACCGAGGTTTGAGTGAGTGTGCATCTGCTGGACGTAAAGCCTAAGACTTGAGACTTCTGAACTTATCACGCAGAGGGAATGTCTGTCATTAGCCTGTCATGATTAAGTGTGTTTTGCAGTGCTTAGAATTAATCTCAAATTGTTTGCTGTGAATTGATTATGTCTATTGCAATGCCTAGCAGTAAGGATTGCCGTTTTCTTGAATAAGAATCTATAGAGTGAAATTGTATTGAGTGATTTGAGTGAATAAAGCATTGAAAAGGGCGGAAGCACGTGGACATTCTTTATTTCTCTCGACTGCATACGTCACAATTTTGCCCCCTTGAGACATGCTGTCTCTACCCAGAAGTTGAGGACACATTCAAGGGGGAGCCTCCTTCCCTTTTCTGGTTGGAAGCCAGACACAACTTGGCCAAGGAAGTGGGAACCCTAGTCCCTTCTCCAGGAAGCTGTCCACTCCAACTACAGGCTGGTGAGGGTGCCTCCTTTGTGTCCCACAGCCATTGCCACCTGACCTTGCTATTGCACCTTTCTCTCCTGCTGCAACATTAGGTCAGGGACAGCATCTGTGTCCCCGGCATCACTGGCACACGCCCTGCACTGAGAAGCTGTCAGTGAAAGTTGGTGAACGAATGTATGAAAGAATACATAAATAAATGAAGTAGAACCCAACTTGGGGAAGGAAGAAGTGAGCCTACAGCAGACAGGCCAATGATGAAAGAGGAAGCCAGAGAGGAATGGAGTAATGGAGGGGAAGATACAGGTCATGCTGGCAACAAGTTATTCACCATCACTGCTGTTTACTGAGACCCTTCTGGGTGCTGACAGGATATAAGTAGAGGTGCATTGGAGTGGGTGTTAGGGACTGCCCCTCCCCCAGCAGACGTCCTTAGGGCTGCAAGGATCTAACCAGCAGAGGGCAAGGCAGGAGTGGAGCCAAAGATATATGGACCACGGAGCTCCTGCTATAGTCTTCCCTTTTGTTTGTGAGTCAAGTAAGCCCAGCCCTGGCAATCCCAGATTTACTGCAGGTGACACTAACTGGCCACCACCCCAGAGAAGGTAGCTGGTGGGCCCAACAAGGCCAGACCGGTGGGGGCACGTGAGCAAAACCAAGAAGTGGTGGATGGGAGATCCAAGCCACTGTCCTTTGAGCCTTCCTCTATGCAGGCCACCCTCAGACTTCCCTGTTCTGGGAACCAGGAAATCCTCCTTTCTAAAACCGGCCTGAAGCTGGCTTAGGGTCATTTGCCACACAAAGAGTGTGCAACTGGGTGGATCTGTCACCAACACTGTTTTCCGGGTAGGTGAGATCCTGAGAAACACAAGGAATGCTACTCATAAGAGGGCCCAAGGTTTCAGAGGTTCAGGGCGGGAAAGTAAAGGTAAAAGGGTCCCAGCACATCGATGCCCCAGGATGCTGCGGGAGCCAGGATGCAGAGGCGTCGGGGATGCCAGGACACGCAAAAGGGGAGTGCGTCGGGAAGGCCACCCTCCTCCCACGCTGCAGACCACCCCGGCTTCCCGAGCCTTGTCTCCCTAGCCCTTCCCAAGCGCCCCGTAGCTTAAGCGAAACCGGGGGCGGGAACTGGAGGTCCCCAGACTTCCGGGCAGGAGTGTCCGCGCTGCGCGCAGCCAAGCCAGCGCGCGGAGCAGTGCGCGTGCGCACTAGGCTCACTTCCGGTGCTCGGACTTCAACTCCCAGGGTGCACCGGGCGGCGAGCCTGTTCAAACCGACCAATCGGCGGCCCGCTCCGCCCGGCGCTGCATTTAAACCCTCGGCGGGGCGGCTTCGTTTTCCGCGGCCGGCGAGGGTGAAGAGAGGGCCAGGAGAGGGCAAGAGTCCGTGGGCCGTGACCCTGTTCACCGCCGCCCTTTCTCCGCAGGCTCCTCCCGGGAAGCCGAGATGGACGCGGCCGGGGAGAAAGGTGAGCGCAGCGCGGCGGTTCCGGGCGCTGGGGGGCCGGCGGGTCGCGCCCCGGCAGCTGCCCGTGAAGCAGCGGCCTCGCCCGCCTAGGACCCCGCCGGGCCGCAGCGCAGACGTGTGTGCGGTGACCTGCACGTTTTCTCGTTGGTCGCTGGCCGTCTGTTTCCTAAGACTGGTTAGGACCGCGGGGACCGTGTTAGCCGGGGAGCCTGGCCGCTGCTGTGCTTCCTTGTGCCCTTCTGATCTGGGGGTTATCAGAGGAGAGAGCAGGACATCCACGGAAGGCCAGCTGCCCCTCAGCAGCCCTCGGGGAAACCCCCGGAGGCCCAGGCTCGCGTAAAATGACATGGTATTTGCATATAACGGAGGCGTGTCCTCCCAGTGCCCCCAGTCATTTCTAGACCACTTAACATGTCCACTACAGCATAAATGCCACCGGTGTCCGTAGTTATGAGTCTGAATTAGGAAATAATGACGAGAAAAAGAAGTCTTCAGGTTCAGGACCGGCTCAATTGGATTCAAGTATTTCCAATCCAAGGTTGGCTGTGGAAGCCAGGGGATTCAGCTGGTGGGCCAGCTGTAAAGGTTATACCCTCTTTTCCTCTTAAAGCATTTTGACATCCTTTTGTCTTTTGTTCCTCAGGACACTCAGGTGAGGCAGAGGCACTAGGTACGACAGTGACCTAGTGCGGAATCCTAGAGACTACCTACCAATCATTGTTGCTGCTGCTTCTTGTCTGTTTCCTCTGCACTCGCTCCTTCCTGTTGTGTCCTCCCTTCAAATCAGTCCTTCTGACTACATACTGAACCCCACTGCTCCTCAAGGGCTTCACCCCTTCTTTTGCCCTTCTTCACCTCCATGTTTTTGCCTGTCCATTAGATCACACTCATTATCCACACACAAATATGTTCCCTTGTCTTCGCATCTTCTCCCCTACCTCTCCACTGCTGTTCCTTGTTCAGAGCCAAATTCCTTCTCCTTCCATTCCAGCTTCTGTCCACACCCCTCCAGTCAAGTTGCTATTATCAGTTACTAAAATTCCACATTGCCAATTCTTTTGTCATTTTTCTGTCCACATTTAATTAACCAACTTTCTAATAACATCCCACCTCCTTTCCTTCTGGAAACTTCCAAGACTCTCTTGTTTTTCCTCTCCTCCCTGACCTGGTGAATTGGCATCTCTTTGCAGGTTGCTCTTCCTCTGCTATCTTTACAAGCTGATCCCCCTGGACCTGGCCTGGGACCTCTTTGTACTTTCTCCCAGGTGGTCATCCTATGGGTTTCTGCCCTGTCTGCTTTGTGGACATGCTCAATTTTAGCTCTCTTCTGGGCTCTGGTCTTGGATAGTCACCTGTTTGGCACCTTCACATGAATTTGTGGCACCTCAAACCTAATGTGCTCCCTCACCACACCCCAGTCTTCACTGGTTCTTGTTTGTCTTTCCCAGCAAAGTAAATGGCCCCTCTGTTTACCCAGCCGTGTAGGCTGAGACCTTCCACACACATTCATCACCAATCACTGTGGTTTCCACCTTAAGAATGTATTTCTTTTTATTTTTTTTAGCTGTAGATGAACACAATATCTTTATTTTTATGTGGTGCTGAGGATCGAACCCAGTGCCTCACACATACAAGCGCTCTACTACTGAGCTACAGCCCCAGCCCAAGAACGTATTTCTTTTTAAAAAGAGAGAGAATTTTGATATTTATTTATTTTTTTAGTTTTCGGTGGACACAACATCTTTCTTTGTATATGGTGCTGAGGATCGAACCCGGGCCGCACGCATGCCAGGCGAGCGTGCTACCACTTGAGTCACATCCCCAGCCCCCCAAGAATGTATTTTGGATCCATTCTCTTTCCACCTCCTTTCAGATGCCACTACCCTGTTCTCAACCACCTCATCTCGTCTGCGCCTGTTTGTCCAGTGTTTTAGTCAGCTTTTTCTCTGCTGTGACCAAAACACCAGACAAGAACCCCTTAGAGGAGGAAAAGTTTGTTTTGGCTCACAGTTTCAGAGGTTCAGCCCACAGTCAGGTGACTCCAGCTCTGGTCCTGAGGTGAGGCTGAAAAAAGGAGCAGAGGACAACAAGGAAGTAGAGGGCTCCACTGACCAGGGTGGAAATACAGCCCCCCGCCGTCACGCCCCCAGTGACCCACCTCTCCAGCTGCACCCTGCCTACCTACAGCTAACACCCAGCTAATCCTTAACTGGGGCTTAATCTGTGGACTAGGTTACAGCTCTCAGGACCCAATCATTTCACTTCTGAGAATTCTTGCGTTGTCTCACATGAACTTTTGGGGGAGAGCTCGTCAAAACCATAACAGCTAGTTAGTTTGTGCATTTGTAATTGCGGCTTTGTTTCTGACACACTGTACATGCAGCCAGGGAACCTTATGCTTTAAAACACAAGTTAGATTATAACACTCTCTGAAAGCCCTTCATAGCCTTATGTTGCACTTGAATGAAACGAAGGCCCTGTGTCTGGCTGCAGGCCCCCGGGATCTGACTTGCTTACCTTCTACCTCTTCAGCATTGCTGCAGCCACTGACCTCTGACCAGTTCCTCAAACACTTTATTTAATTTCCTTAGAGTGTCCCCTCTGTGTGTTATCCTCTCACTGTGCTGCCTGGTGCATGCTGGAGGGCTGATACCGTGTGTCCTCAATCTGCCTGGCACCTGGTGGATGACGTGGCTTGTCGGAGCTCCTGAGTCTGCAGAGTTTTTGAGTCAGGCAGCCCAGGCCAGAAGAGGCTGGCTTCTAGCCCACCATACTTTTTTCCACAGTAGACAGTAGAGAGTTTCTGGAAGTGACCTATAAAATCGATTTCCTAAGTTGAGATTGTAAAAAGTGAAATAGAGCCCTTTCATCTTTGTCCCTTGTTCACCTCCTTGCCTCTTCCAAAAGTCATTGATGTCATCAATGTCTTGTATCCCCTGCTAGAGACACTTTGTGCAAATGCCAGCCTATATGTAGACAGTGCCAGTATATTCTCGTGGAGCACATAGAACCCTGTTCTGCGTCTTGTTTTTCACACTTAATTTATCTTGATGATTGTTGTGTCAGTGTAAAAGGCATGTTGTTATTTTTTTGTACCTATGCAGTGTTCCATCGCAGGAATGAATTGCAATTTGATTCATCTGCTAGGTGAACACTGAGTCTATGCTTATTGTCTTACTGTTACAAATGAGTACATTCACAGAAGTGGGCTTGCTGGGTCCAAGGGCATTGCAGTTTTACTGTGACACTTCTGTCAGGTGGCCCTCCACAAAGCTGCGTCGAACTTTGCCTTGCACAAAGCGTCTAGGACTTGTCTCTTTCCGTGCAGTTTTGCCTACAGTCCATCAAATTTTTTGCTTTTTGCCAGTCTAACATGTGAAAAGTCAAGCCTTAGGGAAGGTTTCTTTTCCAGTTTCTTTTGAGTGAGACTGAACTTTTTGTTGTATTTAAGAACATTTTTTATTCATTTTCTGTGAAATGTTTCCATTTTTCCATTAGGTTGTTAGTTGTATTCTTAGCAATTTGTAGGTATTCTTATAAATTAGCCCTTTGTGAGATAAGTTGCAAGTAGCTTTGTTTCTGCTTCTTGTTCCTTTTAACTTTGCTCATGGTGATTTTTGCCATTTTGAGATTTTTACAAATTTTTATATATTTAAAAATCAATTTTTTTATGTTAAGGCTTATGGTTTGGTGTTATAGTTAGGCCTTAGTACTCCAAGATTAAAAAGCAATTTCCTCTTGCTCCTTTAAGGCTTCTTTTTTTATTTTCAATTGGTTTTTGATTTATTTGGAATTTGTCCTGATATGTTATGATATATGGATCAAACTTTCTGCCCATTATGTCTCCTAACTGTTCATTGTGTATGTGAATGATGTTGATTGCCATGTAAGAATTTTGTCCTTAGGAGTGTTCTTTTATCTTTTTACTATTTATAATAGCTTTCAGTTGATTTTCTGAGTCTATAACTGTAGCATTGGTGCACCCTCAAACTTTGTCTCCATGTTCTTTCCTTTATCTGTTTATATTGGTCAGTGTGTCCAGAACATTAAGAATTGTGGAGTCTGGCAACACTGCCTCATGCCTGGCTTTAAGGGGCTTGTTTCTGTGGCTTTCTGTTAAGCCTAATGCTGGCCTGTGTGCTGATTTACATGTAGATGGTAGCCACTGGTACCGTTCGTTAATATTTCTGTGGATTTTTTTGGGGGGGGGTATGATGAAATAATACCCCTTACCCACTTGAAGTTTAGATTTGGCTTAGGTGACTTGCTTGGCCAGTGAAATGGGAACGTGGTATTGTGTGTCCCTTCTGGGTAAATGTCCTTAAGAACCAGCTTGGAATTTGTTCTTTCCTCTTCTCCCTGTCATGGAAACCAACTGTGGTCCTGATGTTGGAGGCTCAGTCAGCCCAGGGTCTGAAGTGGGGAGGCCATGGAGCAGAGTCCATCCTACCCTTAGCAGACATAGTCTGAGTGAGAAATATGTCTTTATTGTTCAGCCAGTTGAGCTTGGGGATTCTTTGGGGATTCTTTGTTATATCAGCAGTTAACCTCTTCCAGCTGATAAGGTACATTTGCTATTGCCTTAGAAGGAATACTTTTTTTTTTAATATTTTTTTTCATTGATGATGGACCTTTGTTTATTTATATGTGGTGCTGAGAATCGAACCCAGTACCTTACATTTGCTAGGCAAGCGCTCTACCACTGAGCCACAACCCCAGTCCAGGAGGAATACTTTTGATTTTATCCCATTGAACCTAATTTTACCTTTTGGGTTGAGATGACAATTTCCTTGTATGATTAAATACATCTATTACTTTTTATTAAGACCCTTTAAGACTATATGTTGCATTTTAGCATATGCCTCTTCAAAGTATATGCTTACTCTGTAGTTCTAGTAATTTAATGGTTATATTGCAACATTGTGTTGAATTAAATCATGTTACACTCCTGAAATGAAATGAGTTTGGTCAAGTAAAGCATTATTAGTCTTTAATGTGCTGCTGGATTCTCCTGCTATTGTTCCTGTTGAGGACCATTTTTGTTGACACAGTAAGACTGGTCTCCAGCTACCTTTATTGAGCAAACTTCACAGTTGTTGTTTTTGTTTTAGTATTTTTAATTATGGATGGACACAACACACTTATTTATTTATTTATTTATTTTATGTGGTGCTGAGGATCGAGCCCAGTGCCTCATGTGCTAGGCAAGTGCTCTGCCCCTGAGTCACACCCCAGCCCCCTTCACAGGTTTTTTGGTATCACTGTGCTTGCTTTACAGAAGCAGGTTACCAGATTTATTTCATTGTCTTCTGGAGCAATGTAAATAGTATTGGAATTAGATGCTCTTACAGAGCTTTGATAGAATTATCCTGTGAAACCAGCTGGGGTTGTTTTTTTTCTTTTTTTTCTCTTTTTTCCTTGGGATAGTCCTGTAATATGTTTCTCCAGTTAGTTTGTGATAATTGAACTACTAGGATTTACGTTCTTTCTTCTGGACTCAGTTTATAAATCATGTTGGATAAGTATAATAGAAAACCAGATATTTTCCTGGAAAATGACCCGCTTCAGCCATGTTCGTAGGCATAGTGCCAGAAGCTGAGCAAACCAGCCTATGAACCTTTTCACTTCTCTCTGGTGGCCACTGCTCTTTAAGTTCCTTTATGCTTTGGTGCTGGAGATTGAACCCCGGGCCTCATAGGAGCTAAGATTTTGCTCTACCACTGGCCTACACCCCCAGCCTGTCTATATTTTTCCTTGATTAGATAAGTAGGACTGTTTAACTAAGATTTAAGTAGGATGCCAGTGTATTTTCAGATTCTCGGGGTTTTTATTAAATATGCTTCATTGTTTATTAAGATTAAATAAGACGTCTGTGAAAATGCTGCATATTTAATTACTGAAGTAGCAGTTCAGTGCATTTCAGTAACTGTTTGCTAAACATCCAGGCCCCTAGCTGGACATTGGGGAATTTGGGTACATAAGATATTTGTTGTCTTGGAGGAGCTTTGAGCCCTGCTGGGGCCAGAGAGAGCCCAAATGCCCAGCTAGTGCAGCCAGAGGTGGGGGTCAGGTGCAAGGGCTATGGGAGCTGTGGCACTGGGGCTGGAGGTGGGGAGCAGTGCCCCAGCTGAGGGACCCACTGACCAGAGCCTGGGGTCTGTTAGAGGGAGCTGGGTGAAGGACAGGGCCAGCGGAGGCTGTGATGGCAGTATGGGCGAGGGGTTCTGGAAGGACTCCGCGGAGTGATGGTGTCAGCAAGTACTTTTTGAGTCTCTACTCTGCATTTCAATTGTATTTGAATTCATTGTTGAAAGGTGAATGGGTATTTTGTGGTTTATAAGAGGTGAATTTAGCCATCTGTAATCCAGCGACTCAGGAGACTGAGGCAGGATTGCAAGTTCAAAACCAGTCTCAGCAACTTAGTGAAGCCCTAAGCAACTTAGCGAGACACTGTCTCAAAACAAATAACAAGTAATAATAATAAAAAGGACTGGGAATGTAGCTCAGTGGTTAAGCGCCCCTGGGTTGAATCCCTGGTACTAAAAAAAAAAAAAAAAAAAAGGGAGGGGGGAATTTAATTCTAAGGGAGCTGAGACTGGTGGTTCTATACCTGAAAATGACTTAGCTCGTCTTGAAAAGCCAGCTGAATGATTTGGCAAATGCATTTTTAGATTATGTCACAAAAACAAGGCTTTTTGCTTTTGGGGTGGTTTAGCAAACCCAGAATTGCTGGTGCAGTTTAAAAAAGAAAATGGAAAAAATAAGCTCCCTATGAAAATACCACTAAATTAAAATAGCAATAGGTTATACTTGGGGGGTGAAATTTCCTCATGGCCCTCATAGCTATAGAGATTGGTAATATTTTCCTGTTTCACCTCAATCCTAAAATAATTCAACATTGTTCCCCCAGGTATTCTTTTGGCCGATGAAAAATTCGACTTTGACCTCTCATTGTCTTCTTCAAGGTAAACAAATGAGTTTTCTTCCCTTGATGGGGACCCAACCACACTGAGTAAAGTCTTTGATTTGAGTCCAGTGTTATGAATGATTAATGGTCCTTTTCTTTAAAAATAGTGCAAATGAAGATGATGAAGTCTTTTTTGGGCCTGTTGGGCATAGAGAAAGATGTATCGCTGCCAGCTTGGAATTAAATCATCAGATTGCCCAACAGCCTCCCTTGCCAGCATCTGATGGTCCCTGCACCTTGAGCCCCCTCCCGGCCGAGAAGTTCGTGGAAGTGTACAGAGAGGCTCGCCTGCTGGCTCTGCAGCTGGAGAGCCACAGCCGAGAAGAGGGGGTCCCAGCTGCAGGGGCCGGGAGCTCCTGGAGCCAGGGTGTGGAGAAGTTCATCCAGGAATCAAAACTAAAAATGAAACTCTTTGAGAAGGAAGAGGAAATGGAGAAGAGCCCCAAGTCACTTAAAAGAGAGACATACTACCTGTCCGACAGCCCTTTTCAGGGGCTGCCACTCTCGGGGGAGCCCCTGCTCCCAGCCTCCTCTCTGGCCCTGCCCAGCACCCCTGCCCGTGTGGGCCCTGTCCTGACACAGGGACTGCCCTCCTCCTCTTGTCCTCTGCCAGGGGAGCCAGGTGCTGTCCGCCCCCCGGATCAGGGAGTGCCTCCAAAGAGGGTTGCCAGCAAGCTGCAGCTGCCTCGGGCTTCATCTGTGAGAGGACGGCCCCTTCCCTCTGCATTAGAGAAGGTAGACAAAACTGCACGGCACTCCTTGTTTCTCAGCCTCCCACCCCACCCTGCATGGAGACCTGAGGTCCAGAGTGTGGGGAGGGAAGACAGTAGTAGTGAGGCACGGAAGCGACAGCTTGGGAACGCGCCCTCAGAGCGCCTTTCACACTGGCTTCTGTCCCAGCACTGGGTGTCCCACCCCAGGATGCATGTGTCTTAACAGGTACCCTCTTCCAGAAGTTCCTCCTCGGGTGGCCACTGGGCATGCTCCTTGGCTGTGACTTGGTGGCCACTGGGTATGCTGCTTGGCTGTGACTTAGTAGCCACATGCTCCTTGGCTGTGACTTAGCTTTACGCTGTTTTCCACTTGGGCACTGAGTGGGGAAGAGCTGTTGTGGGAAATGGCAGTTGACGGGTATGCCACTGGGTTACGTTCAGCTAACTCTGGGGAACTGAGGGTCTGGGAGGCTTGCAGAGGGATGGCCAGGAGAAGGGTATGCCAGATGGAGACCACAGCCTGCTTTCTGGCCTGTCTGATCCACCTCTTGCTCCTCCTGTGGAGGAGAGGTCAGAGAGACTTGGCAGGGCAGGTTATTGAGGGCCTGCTGCCCTTCCCAGCGCTGCCCTGCCGTGGGCAACAGTGATAGGGAATGACACTGTGGGCTGCTTTAGGGTTAGGTGAGTGCAGAACCCACTGTGAGGACCTGCCTAGAAATGCCCTTTCTGTTCTTAAACCCATCCTCTGACTTCCTGACCGTGATCAGAGACCTGACCTTGGGGGTTTGTGAGTATAGCACAGATGGACATAGGGCAGGATTTGCGGGTCTAGACATGTGTATTCAGAGCAGAGATTCACAGCAGCATTATTATAATGGCCAAAAAACTGAGCCAACCCCAAGTCCATCAACTGACAGTGGATAAATGATGTATATTCAGACACTGGAATTCTTTTGGCAATAAAAAGGTGTACTGCTGGGCACGGTGGCTGTAATCCTAGCAGCCTGGGAGGCTGAGGCAGGAGGATTGCAAATTCAAAGCCAGGCTCAGCAATTTAGCCAGGCCCCATGCAATTTAGTGAGAACTGTCTGAAAATAAAAATAAATAAATAAATAAATAAAAGGGGCTGGGGATATGGCTCAGTGGTTAAGCATGCTGGGTTTAATCCTCAGTAAACAACAACAAAAAAAAAGTTGTAGTACTATACATGCCTTTATATAGATGACTTTTGAATACGTGTTTAATGAAAGAAGCCAGGTGCAGAAGGTCATATACTGTTTGACCATTTGATGAAATGACCATCAGGAGCACATTATAGCAGAAGCTAGTGGGTGGTGGTTGCCCCAGACTGGCGAGGCTGAGAGACTGGATAGTGGCTGCTAATACATATGGGTTTCTTTTAGGGGAATATGTTCTAAAACAAGCTTACGTTGATGGTTGTAGAGAATTTCAAACATGAAAATCCACCGAGTGTAGACTTTATAATGGTGGTTTTGTTATGTGAAGTGTAACTTGGGTGTTTAGATGCTGCACCCTTGTGACTGAGCATCTGCCGCTCCTGGCTTATTAATCGCCTTGCTGTTTATGTGAGCTTGGAGCAGTCGAATGCCCTTGTCCCTAAGTATGTTGGGAATTTATTTTTTGTTTGATATCTGGTCCGAGGAAGTGGCTTCCTGCACTAGAATGAGATTTATTGCAGTGGGTGGCTTTTCTGGTAGAGGTGAACTTCATCATAAGCTTTGATGTGCAGCATTTTAGAATCTGCATAGCTGGAGCCAGTTTCTTGTCCTTAAGTGAGGACCCAACTGAGGAATGGCTCTGGCAGGTCTCCTCTCTCTGGGGTTATTTCATGCTGTTTTTGACAAGAAGGCCATGTCATCGTCAGTGTGTGCAGAGTCATTTGGTGGAGGACGTGAACCTCACTCCTTTGCGCCAGCTGATGAATTGAGGAGCATGATAGATCTGGGGAGGAGAGGCAGGGTCTGGGGTCACTTGAGAAGCCTCAGCATCTCTGGATCTTGTTAAGGATACCTAGTTCTCCTATTTCAAATTAAAAATTTCAGCCCAAGACAGAGAGACCAGCTAGTCCTTCCAGGGTGAAACTCCTAAATGAAAAGCAGCCTCACCGGGATGTGCTCCTGGACAAGCCCAGCTTGGCTCTGGATGCCGTCAGCCTTCCAGCTCACGGAAGCCACCTGGGCCAAGGCAAGCGATCACTCCCCATTCCTAGTAAGGTGAGTCAGCCAGGGCCACAGGGGCTGTAACGTGCCATACATGGGAACAGGGTGGCAACTTGTTTATTAGGGGTGTGATTTTTTATTAAAGTCAAATTAGGAAAGTTGAAAACATTGTCCACTAGAGGCAGCTTGGTGAAAAAGTCTTGTGTGCTGGGGAAGGTCCATCTCAGTAATGGTGGGATGCCCCCTGTCTCCCTTGCGAGGCCCCTGCAGAAAACGTGGTGAGATGTTTTGAGCTGCAGCTCTCCAAAGGCATGGAGACTCCCACCTTTTGCCATTTATTTTCTGGTATTGATCAGACGGCCATCCATGTGTCAAGATCACTGGTGTTCCCTCTTAAAGTGCCACAAATTGGGCCAATAACAGCCAATTTGGGGTATGAGTTGGAGCCCACAAATCTACATTTCAGTTAGTTTCCTCACATGTTCCTCAAGCGAAGGTTTGAAGACTGCAGTTGGAGAAGCACAGCGGCCTCCATGTCCTTGGTCCCCACTCCTGTGCGTGCACTAGCTGCATAGTGAGCACACTCAGGACAAAAGCTGCATCTGTGCTGGACACGTACTGGCGTTTCCTCTTGTCATGATCCCCTAAACAATGCAGTGTCACCATTGTTTACTTCACATTAGGCACTGTAAGTCATCTGGAGGTGGCTTAAAGGTAAGGGGACATGTGTGGGTTATGTGCAAATACTATGCTACTTTATATAAGGAACTTGAACATCTGTGGGTTTTGGTATTTGCAGGGTCCTGGGGATAATCCTCCATGGATACCATTACCAAATTAAAGATGATAATCATTAAAGTATTACAAATTATTTTAAAAGCCTACTTTGGCAGAAGTAAGTAAGTATGGATGGATAATGAAATCTTTGCTGATTCTGTTCTTTAACATTTTGTCTCTGTGGGGGCTAAAGAAGACACTATTAAAGCCACCTGGCTATACTGGCAGTCTTACAAGGAAGTCCTCTTCTTCAGGGTCTGTTTCCAGCAGGACATCCAGTGTGTGTGCATCTCCAGCAGCAGGTAAAGGTGAGCAGCTGGCGGCCCATGCTCAGACCTACTAGCCAGATGAGGCGTGGACAGCCAGCCACCCCCTGTCCATTAGGCTGAGACTGTTTTTGTGTCCTGGCTCAACAGGAGGCTGTGGAGGGCTTGCTCTGGGCTGTGGCTAGGCTGGCGGGGAAGATAACTCCATCCCTGCCCTGGGGTGCTTCCCTCTAGTAAGGAGAAGGGTGCTTGTTCCAGCCTCGTGTTCAAGTAGTCAGACACCCATGTTAAGACACGACTGTCCCGTCATTTGGGGCAGGTGTCCCCTGTGATTTCTTCACGTATTTGAATCCCTCCTGTCACACTGTTCACATTTAGGCTCCCTGTTTATCTTGCTGAGCAAAGGCTGCCATCTAGTGGTAAAGGGCAGAATTACTTGTAGGTGGCAGGAAAAGCATCTTTTTCTGCTCTTGAGAACTAAATCCTTTTCATGTTATATTTGCAGTGTAGAATCTGGCCAGAGTCCACTGAGGGTTTTGTTCATGAGACATAAAAAGTATGATCTCTTGAGTCAGAGCAATCGTGTTTAGAATCTGGACCCTGCCATTCGGTGATTACAAGAAAATTGACAAACACATGGGCACACCTGTAATCCCAGCTAATCAGGAGGTTGAGACAGAAGGATTGAAAATTTGAGGCCAGCCTCAGAAAATTAGCAAGACCTTGTCTCAAAAAAATTAAAAGGGCTGGGGGTGTAGCTGAGTGTGGAGTACTTATGTGAGGTTCTGGATTCAATCCCCAGCACTGTCCAAAGTCAGCAGAGACGCGTCCTGACTTTTACAACCAAGGTGACTGGGAAGTACCCTGCTAGGTGCCTGGCTCTTCTGTGGCACATGTACACTTTCTGAAAACAGAAGCCCTTGGCCACTATGCAAGGTGTTTTGAGCTGTATCTTGCTCCACTGATTCCCTCACCAGCACCACTATTCTGTTGAGACATAGTGAAAGGTCAAAAGTTGGACCAACAGCAGCCATCTCGGGGTGTGAGTTATGGCCCCCAAATGTACATTTCAGCCAGTTCCCCCACGTGTTCCTCATACAGAGGTGTGAGGGCTACACTTTAAAAAGTGCAGTTGGCCTTCCAGGAATGGGCTCTGGGTACATTTATTGTGCTTATTAAACAATGTGATGTTCCTGTATCTCCTCTTGCACCTGAAGCAGGTGAACTTGCAGGTGATCCTGGCAGCAGCTCCCGGCCTCTGTCAAGCACTGGCAAGCCAGCCAGAATGGCACTGGCCATGCCGTGCCCATCTTTGCCAACAGCCCCCACAGGGGCATCCTGCAGGCCAGCAAGGAGGGCCAACACTGCTGAGTCCATGGACGGGCAACCCCGGGCTCCCAGCACAGCACCTCTCGCCCTGCCGCAGACCCCAAGAAGTGGAGGCCCAAGGCTGGACTCTAACTCCATGTCATCCTCTTCTCAACCAAATAAAATTGGAAGTATAAGAAGGCAAGCTTCTTGTTTAAATTCCAAGACGAAGGTCATGCCCACCCCTTCAAATCAGTCTGAAAGGCCTAAGTTTTCTACTGGTAAGTAATAGATAAAATTTAATGTGTTTTAAAATACTGAAGAACTCCTAAGTTTTGAAACATTACTCTGGATGGTGGCACTCTTGCTTCCTTGCTCTGTAGCCCTCAGGGAGGGCTCCGCCGTCTGCCACTCGCGTTGGCTCAGCGACCTGGCTTGGGGTTCTCTAGCCTTGGTTCTCGTGTAGGACATGCTGCTCCCACAGTTCCTCCTCATGGCATCCTCTGCAGCCTGCGTGGATGTCTGAGCTCCTTCTGTGATGTGTGATGGTGTTGCTTAGATCTCTGGGGGTCTTGGTTTTTCCAACCTTGTTTTCTATGCTTCAGTCTTGATTTTGTTTTATTTTTTTGTGGTGCTGGGAATTGAACCCAGGGCCTTGTGCATGCGGGGCAGGTACTCTATCAACTGAGCTATGTGTGCAGCCCCGGATTCCTCTTTTTGTTGTGTTCTGCAGGATCTAATCTGCTGTTAAGCTCATCCAGGTCAGTTTTCATTTCCAACGTTAGAGTTTCTCCGGTTCTTGTGATACTTACATTTTCTTTTTCTTTCTTTCTTTCTTTTTTTTTTTTTTTTGAGAATTATTTTTTAATATTTTTATTTTTTAGTTTTCGGTGGACACAACATATTTGTTTGTATGTGGTGCTGAGGATCGAACCCAGGCCGCACGCATGCCAGGCGAGCGCGCTACTGCTTAAGCCACATCCCCAGCCCTTACATTTTCCTTTAACTCCTTGAATGTATTTAAAATGGTTGTTTTGAATCTTCTTATTCCATCTTCCCTATCGTTTGGGGCTCTGTCCCACAGACCTTTCTCCAGGTGGTGGTCTCATTTTTCATGGCTCATGGCTCATGTTATCAGTTGTACGTTATTGAGGAGCTGAGCTTCGGCTTGGCAGCAGTGAATGTGCAGACTAACCTGATCCTTCCCAGGCTTCCTTTGAGGCCCTTCTGGGACGGGTCTAGAAAGGCGCTGGTGCCTGCAGTGGTCCAGTAGCCTTGCCATGACCTCTGCTGATGTACCATGCTCTGCTGGCTCCACCCCCGGCTCCCAGTAGGGCGCCTGCCCTGCCCTGTGACTCTAGAGTTCTCTGTAGCTCCCTCCTCTCCAGCCCTTTGCCCCTCAAATCCCAGCACCTTAGCCCTCCCAGAGCTCCAGTCACTGTTCCTCCAACAGCAAGGCTACCCTGTCCTCTGGGTCCTGCCCACCAGGTGCCTCCAGCAGGGCTGGTGAATGGACCTCTCTGTTCTGCCCGGGGGCACTGGCTGGCTCCAGGCACTAGCAGCATCGTTTTGCCAAGAGTTGAGCCTTTAGCAGTTGCTAAAGGCACAGTCCAGAAGGAAGATGGTAACAAGAGCACAGCAAGTCCAGTCTGCACAGGGGCTTGAACCAGAACAGAGGCGACCAGGTCAGTCCTCCTGGATCAGGGAACTGACTGTCTTGCCGTCTGTGGTCAGGCCTCAGTTTCCAGATCCAGCACAAAGCATTAACTGTAACAGACATTTTCTTATTTAGCCCATAAATAACAGAGATTCAACTAGGATGGGGCTGAACTGAGAGAGTGTTGTAAAGTGGGCTGCGGGTGCAACAAAAAGTCGTGCAGGGGATACTGTCAGAGTCACCAGGTGGACAGAGGGCTCCTTGGGTAGGTCCTGTCAAGTTGCCAGCAGGGGCTATAGAACATGAGATTTTAACTACATCGTTGTCCTGTCAAGTGAGAAAGAGCTGAGCATAAATAACAAATAACAAGGGCAAGCATCTTATTTTGTCTAATTTTGATATGAGTTGAACTGTGACATCAGTTTCTTGCCCAGAGTATGGCCTCAATGTCTCTGGTTGTGGCCCCAGCAGTTTGGCACTTTCTGAGCTGCCCGCACATCAGGCCTGGGCTCGTCCTTAGAATTCACAGCAGGTTGTCCAGCTTCTGCTCATGGGGCTGTGGGAAAGTGCAGTCCTGTTCTTAGTGACTCCAGGAGAAAACTGGGTCAGAGGAACCTAGAAGAATTCAGGACCCAGTCTGGTCTCCAGGTAGGCAGAAGCCTGAGGACAATGAGCAGAGCTTGTTCCATAACAGGCGTGCTGTAGTTTTTCTTTAGAAACATAATTTTTCTCTCTAGAGTAATACTTTTTTTTTTTTAACTAAAGATAACAGAAAAAAACAATTTCTTTGCAAAAGGAGTTTAGTTCTGGCTCCGCTGTTTCCTGTGGCCAGAAGAGTGATTTACTATACAGTAATCTCAGAGTTAGAGATTTCTTGAGCCTAGAAGGCAAACCAAGGCAGACACTAGATCTTCACCTGTGTCACACTGTCTCTTGTGTCCTGAGACTCCAGAGCCTGCCAGGAAGTGACAGTTCACTCTCGCTCATGCAAGGTTGCAGACCCTGACTCCAGGCACACCATGGGTATTTTCACATGTGCCAGCATCCCCCAGGGTGTCCCGTGACGGAGCAAATCCTTCCTGAACTTGTGCAAATAACCATTTGCCTTAAAATATGAATAGTGTTTGAATTTGGGAGGAATCGAGTAGGGAGAAAAAAGTACATAATCATCCCAACTTTGTTAACAAACGTCTATTTTATCGAAACTAGGTAGCTTGAGAAGTTGTTTCTTTAAATCTAGAAAATAAAAACATTTAGGTAAAAATCCAACAAGATGTCAAGTAAACGACAGGTAAAGCCGGAGACTCAGTTCGTGCCGACTCAAGCAGTTAGCTCCTATTCTGTCTCGTCCTCCTGAGCAGTTTCATGAACTATCACTCCCTTTTTTAGGGTTCTGGGAATTTCTGTGCAGTCTGTTGACCTTACAGTTACCAAAAACCTCTTTTCAAGAGAACTTGTCACTGTTCCATGGATGTGATGGCAAATGCTTTTAGAGAAGAATCAAAACTGTGGCTGACACAAGACACACCTCTGAGGAGAGTTTGGCATTCGATGGGGAGATTCAGTTACTGAAGCACCAGCATTCTAGAACAGTGGCGCTGTCACACCAGGACCATCAGGACGTCCACACCAGTTACACAGCCTTATCAATCCAAGTAAAGAAGGCTCACTATCTATCGCTTGATTATTTGATGGTGCTTCCCATTATTCAATCCTACATACCAGGAACCCCCAGCTAGTTCATTACATCTGCAAAATCAGAGAGAACGGTTGAGGATCTCAAGGGGCCCAGCTGGAAAACCAAAATCAAAAAGATTTAATTTAGGACTTTGATCCCAGGAAATATGCCAAAAATGTCAAAATAAGATTACAGATCATTTAACCAGGATGATTTAGCTAGTTATAAAGTGATCACATTATAAACAAAGTGATCAAAGAACTTAAACGGAAATAGATGTTAAAAAGAAAAACAAAAAAATTTATCCTGTTAATGACTGTTTCCCTAAGTAACCAAAACCTAAGGCATAAGAAATCACCTGGACACAGCAAGTCTTTGCTTCCTGGGCCAGCTTCCAAAGGGTCAAGAAAAGCCCTGTGTGGCGGTTGCTCCTGATGGGAGTCCGATCACACCACGAGGAATCCAGCTGACCGGCCCAGTCAGTGTGATTAGCCATGCAGAGGCGTCCGGGGCAGAGGCAGGCCTCATGCTGAAGGAGCTGTGTGCAGGGACAGCAGCCTCTGGGAACAGAAGCAGCACCTGAGATTTTCTGTTTTCATGGAGCACTTCAGATACATCAAGAAGAGCCTTGAGTGGAAAATCCCATTGTTGTAGGCCTAGACAAGCATTTCAGGTCAGGCCACAGAGCAGGGTCAGGCCACAGAGCAGGGTCAGGCCACAGAGCAGGGTCAGAATTGGCAGGCAGCTTGCGGGGCTGACTGGAGTCCTCGGAGCGCCCCAGTTACATGGAAGCCAGGGAGGAGAAGCTGCCGGGCAGACCACAGCGCCAGAGTCAAAAGCTGAAAGTTCTGACTGCGAGCAGATAACTATTTCAAGAAAAACGTGCTGCTTTAGAGATGTAAAATTGTTAGATTCTGGTCTTACGTCAGTGTGTTTATGCTCAGTTTTTGGAAAAACTTAAAAAAATTCTAGCCAACTTGGTCCCACAGAGATCCCCTAAGACTGGCTCTTCACAGACCTTCCAGGCCTGCCTTTATGACTGCTTCAGTGTATCCTGTCCTGCCTTGTACTCCCTTCCTTCTGGAACAATCCAGTGCTACTTTAGGGACAAAAATCTTATCCTGTCTCACAAATTCTTCCTCATACACCTAACATTCCATTTCTTGTCACTTTCCTTACCTTTTTCTTCATAAGTTCTCATCTTCTACTTCCTAGTTCCTTTCTACCTTGTTCTTATTTCCCTTCTAAAATTTATATTTTGGAACAATCCTTTAAAATATCTCCAGATTTAGATAAAAAATTACTCCTTATAAAAAATGTATATTTTTGTAGTTTTATTGAAAACATCTTAATTTCCTCATGTTCTTTGCATACAGAATTCCATATATTAATTAGAATTTTCAAGTCCTAGTGACCTTAATCTCTAGAGAATCTCAGGAGGACAGCTGTCTTTAATGGCTCGCCATAGGTGAATGGCTTATGAGAACATGCTTTATCATTTCTGGAAACACGGGCTTTGTCCTAGAAAAAAAATTTTTAAATGTGGAATAGGACCTTCTTATAAATAGATACAAATGCATAAATTATTTTTATATGGAATTTAAGAAACCAAAGTTGAATTTACATTTATTAGCAGTTGATGTTTCTATATTTCAGCTTACTTGGAAATGACTCAGATGTTTTGTAAATATGTTACTCAATTTAATATTAAGACTTACATGAAATTTCATTTATAAATACTAGACCAATTATATTCACCTAATTTATTTTTTAATAATTATATCTAGATTACTCATAAAACCTACGTTATTAGACAAACACAGTCATTATTTCCTCGTTAAAACAATAACAAGTCGCCCCCCTGACAGACGGGCTCTGCCTGGCACTTCCCTCTGCATGTTGGTTCTCAGTCAGACGTGGACTCCAAGGATCCTGAGCATCTGACGGATCAGCACACTCTGCCTGCCAGCAGCCAGACAGGAGCGAGCCCATGGTTCTGAGGATACCCTCATTTCTATTTACCAGCAAACTTTAAACCAACTTGTATTTGAAAGGTCGACCGTGGTCCTGTGGAGCAGAAGACATCCGGTTCATTCCTCCAGCAGTCTGAATTCATGTGAGCCACCTGGCTGGAATTCCTCCCGGATCTCACCATGCAGAAACCACGGGCCGCGTGCACACGTGTGGAGCAAGAGCAACAGGAGCAAGAGCTTGTCCTCCCAGTTTAGAATTTGAGTCATGACAGGAAAATACAGTAAATATATAAGTATAAAGTATTATAAATATGTAAGTGGAAAATATAAAAATATAGTAAACTCACCACTTTGTGAAAAGACATTTGAATCAATTATATTTCTAACAAATTGGGACAAGTGAAGGTCACCCGCTCAATGGCTAAAGGAGTTTCTGTTGGCCAGGAAGGGCAGTCCAGGAAGGCGCAGGCCGGATCTTGGTAACGGAGTCCCCAGGGCAGCATGGTTTTAGAAAGGTCCTCCCTTTTCTCTGGTCAGCTTTTGTTTAGAGGGGACACTCGGGTGCTGATGCTTGGCTTGGGGTGGCTGCAGTAACAACCTCCAGGCAGCCTTAAATGGAGGGACACCTCCTCTTGCTGGCCAGTCTGCTCTGCTGGACTGCTGGAAGCCAGTGAGAAGAATTTCAAAAAACTGTTCTTAGAAGATTATTTGTAACTTTTTGTTTTTTTCCTGGCTGGTGTGGTAGACAAAACAATTCTTATGCTGGACACAGCTCAAGGTGTTGACCAAGTCATTAGGTTGGTTTAAAAAGGGCAGAGCTTTTCCTAAACCATCATCAGCCACATTTTCATTTCAAAAAGGAATGGTTCTTAGTGTGTGGGTTGCCACAGAGCTGCCACAAATGACAAGACCATTGATTTGAAGATTTGTTTTGTTTTAGTTTTGTCTTGCTATCTCAGCTGAAATATTCTGAGAAAACTGCTAAGCAGGCCTTGTCCTGGCTTCATTTCAGTTGTCTTCATCGTAATATAAGTGAGAAAGTCAGCAGATTCAAAATAGGCGAAGCTCAGATGCAGAGGTCAAAGCCTCCCGGGGTGTGGAGCTTGCATCTGCAGTTCAGCAGTGGATGAAAACAAACCCCATGCTGAGAATGTGTCCTAAGGTAGCTGGCTGGGTCCCGGGGGAACCTTCTTTGCACCTTAGTCCCCTTTTGTTTCCTACCAGTCTCCAAGAGCAGAGGAAACCCTGGGAGCCCTGTCAAAGAAGGCCAGGTCAAAGAAGGCCAGGTACAGGCCGCCCACGTGGGGCGGGGCTCTTGTTTAACTCACCAGGCAGAGTGCCTGGACCTGAGGCTGCTGTGCCCTGGTCCGGAGACTAGTAGGCACTCTGGTGGCCATCAGGGCTGTCTGTGACAGGTAGACTTCCTGCTGAGATTTTCTTTGTCTTGGGTGAAGATGGTGACAGCCGTCCTTGTGGCTTTTAAGTGGCAGTCCTGGGCCCTCCATTTAAACTGTTGTTTTTGCTCCAGAAAGTTTTCAGTGGCTCAGCGGTAGAGCGCTCGCCTAGCACATCCAGGCCCTGGGTTCCATCCTCAGCACCACTTAAAAATAAATGAGTAAATACATGCATACATTAAAAAAAAAGTCTTCAGAAACCGGGAAAGAGGAGAGTCACGTTATTTAGAGACACACGAGGCCAGGCCCAGGTAAGCCAGAATATAGGTGCTCACAGGAAATTTCAAACTCGGCCTGCAGATAAAGAAAACAGTGAATTGGTGTGCAGCACAGAGAGAATTAACAGAAGAAATGTGAAGTCCTCGCAGTGTGAGGTCTGTGGAAATGTGCTCACACGACAGTGTTCCGCAGGGAGGGCTCTCCAGAAGAGACCGCCTGCTGGAGCCCGCAGAGGGTGCGAGTCCTGTGTGTAAGCAGCTGCTCCAATCCCGATCCACAGGGAGCTGCCACCAGGACTAGGGCCTGCTGAGAGAGGGCTTAGCAGGCAGGAGGGCGGGGGGCTGCCTGCCGGCTCCCCAGTCTCCTCTAAAAGTGTCAGCTTCAGGTCCCCTTCTGGACACCAGAACTGTCCCCCTACCGGACAGAGCATGAGGGTGATCTGGGAGTGACAGGCACTGCAGTGGGATATGCATGCCCTGCTGGGCTACGGGCACACCAAGGAGGCCGGGCTGAGGGACGTTCCCAGGTCCCCTTTGTTCTATTTAGGAGCACGCCACCGGCATCTTGAAGCAGTGGTCCTCAGTCCCCAGGGTGGAGGAGCCTGCAGAGTCCTTGCAGCTGGTTGTGTGGCCCCTGGTCTGGCGGCCTGCAGGGTCCTGCAGTAGTGCTCTCAGGTACATGTGAGAGCCCTTCCTTGGCAGCCTCAGGGACTGGACTTGATTGTTTTCTGTTAGGGTTGCACAAGCGACCCCATTTTGATCCTGTCAGCTTTCACAGTTACTTGAAGTTACTGGCACTGCTAGTCAGTACAGGTGCCTTCAACTCCCGAACACCTCATTTTGAGCCTGTGTATGAGAATGAGCCGTTCTCTTGAGGGGCTCAGGCCTCTTCCATCTTGTTTTGCCATGATTAGCTTCTCCTCCTCATGGTCCACTATGGCTGTACTAGCTCCAGCCCTCACACCTGCTAGTGGGAAGATATCCTAGGTGAAGAACATACCCCTGTCTTTCAAGGATACAGTACTTACTGCAGGTTGTCTGTCATTTCCATTTATGACCCATTGATCAGGACTTAGTCACATGACCACACTTCCTGCAAAGGATGTGAAGAGTCCCTGTTTTCATTGTGTGCCCAGCTAAAATTTCTGAATGTGAGGAGGAGAGTGCTGACTGAACAGCAGCCAGCAGCCTCCCTCAGGCTGGTGCATAGGGGACATGAAAGACCAAGCAGAGAGGTCGCTCAGGCTAACTCAGGGTTTGCGACCCCAGGTTCAGTCTCAGTGCAGAGGGGTTTCGGCAGGGATTAAGCTGACTTCCTGAAGATCCCCCCTGGGCGAGGGCAGGGGCCCAGGCAATAGCAGAGGCTACCATCACCTGCCTGAGCTGAGGCCACAGTGGCAGGAACCCTTTTCCTCTGACCCGCTTTCCCGCAACTGTGCCACAGCACATAGATGGTGTGACATGTTATTATCCCAGCGATGCCACAGCTCAGGAAAATTAAGGTATGTAGGGCCTTGCTGGGCTTGCCTGGCCTCCACCACGTTTCTACCAGTGCAGGGAGTCGTGGCCTGGCAGAGGCGGCTGTTCCTATCTGGTAGAGGGTGAAGCCCGAGGAGGCTGGTTCTCCTCTGCACCGTTGGCAGGTGAAGGCCCTTGCATTGGCTGAGGTTGGTGTAGAGGAAAGTGCCCTCACGTGACCCCACTGCTGGCAGTTCCCCTGTGTGACTCATCTGACCCTCGGTCCACCATCCTAGTGCCATCTGTGCTACAGGTTGAGAAATTAGAGCTAGCTGGAGGAGAACTGCCTGTTGGCAAGGACCCTCGTGTGGTGGCTTCCCAGCTGGTCACTCGACTCTTGTGCACTCTTCTCTGGTCGTAGGAGGCTCCACAGACAGCAGGACGCCGAGGTCCTCCCAGGCACAGCGGCTGCAGTCATGCATCTCGACTGGCAGGTAGGTACTGGCCTCGCTTTGCTTCTTTTTCTTATATGTGTGTGGCCGGGGCTCACAGTGCGGCTGCCCCACGGCCATGTCAGCGTCACAGCAGATGTGGAGTGCAGGCTGACCCGCTAAGCTCCCGCTGGATGGGACTGCTTCTGTGCAGTGTGATGTGGCAGTTCCCAGCTCTGGGCTGGAGGGGTTGTTGTGCTGAGCAACAGGATCCCCTTCTGATTTGGTGGTGCTGGGTGTTGTAAAGGCTCCCAGGTGACTCCTTTGTGCCACAGTTAAAGGCCACCAGCATGGTACAGCTATTCAAGGCTCAGGGTTTGGAACCTGGTGCAAGCCACGGAATGTTCCTGACCACACTTTCTCATTGGCTGGAGGACGGTCCAGCCAACCCAGGCGGTCCTGCAGACTAGGCACACAGAGAGCAGGACACCTGGCCCTCAGGAGTTGCAAACATAGCCCCGCCCCAGCTGCCTTCTGTTGCTCCTGTTGCTGTCACTCGCTGAGGTTGGGTGCTGGCACGACTCCTGAGTGTTCTAGTGGAGTGGAGACCCCACACCCAAGCTTCTCAGCCCTGCCTACAGCTCACCATCTCTTCCTGGGATGTGGGTGGGGGCACCGCAAGGCTGCAGCCCACTGGGTTTGTGCCCCCGGGGACATGATGCTGGCGTCTGCCTGTGGTCAGGGCGGGGACACTGCTCTGGACTTCGAAGACTGGGCTGGGCAGAGTAGGCCCTGGGCTAGGATACATAAGAAGGGCACTTCTGGCTCTACCATGGACCAGCCTGGCTGTCCGCAAATCCCTTGATGATCTGCGCTCTGACAGATGGTTTCCCTGTAGCAGAGGCTGTGCTGCGCCCTCCCACCCGCAGAGTGCAAGAGCAAGCACAGAGGCCAGCAGCCACCCTGGGGTGGGAGGAGAGCCCTGCCTCCCCCTGAGCTTGCCTCCAGGATGTGTCTGTTGGCACTTGTTCCTGTCCTCAGGAGTCCCTGGTAGAGCTGGCAATGGCAGCAGCGGAGGGCAGGGGGGCTGCTCCAGAACCTGGCAGAGGGCAGGAGCTTGGCTTGAGAGCCACCTGACCAGCCGAATGTGTCTGCCTCTAGACTATGTGTGTTATAGGATGGAGCCCAAGGCCTTGCACTGCTAGGCAGCCACCTACCTACATCCCCAGCTTTTTTTTTTTTTTTTAATATTTATTTCCTAGGTGTAGATGGTCACAACACAATGCCTTTATTTTTATGTGGTACTGAGGATTGAACCCAGGTCCCGCCCGTGCTAGGCGAGCGCTCTACTGCTGAGCCATAATCCCAGCCCCATCCCCAGCTCTTTTTAATTTTTGTTTTGAGACAAGTCCTTGCTAAGTTGCCCAGGCTAGCCTTGAACTTGTATTTCTCCTTCCTCAGCCTTTGGAATCACTGGGATTACAGGCATGAGCCACTATGCCTGGCTTTAGACTCTTTGAAGAGTGTAGACATTGTCTTCAGTGGATGATAGAACTAATAGATGAAGTCTGCCCACACTCCAGGGACATTGGTAGTATGTCCTGGCGTTGTTTTAAAATAATGTCTTACACTTTTGGGGCTACTATAACAAGAATACCACAGTCTGAGGGACTTTAACAATAGGAAGTTATTGTTCATTGTTCTGGAGGCTGGAAACTCTAAGTCAAGGCCCCAGCAGACGTGGGGTCTGGTGAGAGCTTGCTTGACTGTGGCACCCACCCCCACCCCCCACCCCCCGCCAGGTCTTCTGGTGGGAGGGTGGCCTCCTTCATGGGAACATTGATTCAGCTCACAAGGGCTGCTCCCACTGGCCCGTCACTCCCCAAGGCTCATCTGCTAGTGCTGCCACTTGAGCTAGGGTTTTAACATAGGAATTTGTGGTAGGCACATACCTTCAGACCACAGCCAGTAACAATCACTCAGCAAGAGACCAACCAATAGTTAGTGGGTTATCAGAGTGCAGAGACTGGCAAGGATATGAGATGGCATAGAACCAAGCACCAGTTCTCTGATTCTACTCCCCGTGTGCCCCTGTGACTGTGGCACGCAGTGAGACCTGCCTGTGCGGTCACCTGTGTGGCCAGGCTCCAGTGAGTCTGAACTTCCTGTGGAGATGATCCAAGCTGTCAAAAGTGATTGCTGAGGGACTGGGGCTGTGGCTCAGTGGGACAGCGCTCACCTAGCATGCCTGAGGCACTGGGTTTGATCCTCAGCACCACATATAAATAAATAAAGAAAACAAAGGTATTGTGTCCATCTACAACTAAAAAATATATTTAAAAAAAAAAAAAGTGACCGCTGAGATTCTTTTGACTTCCCATGTGCTTTCCTACCCCTGGGAAGTACAGCCACATCTGATGAGATTCTCTCTTCCTTGCCTGTGGGTGGGGGGAGCTCTACCCACCAGAGGTCTCGTGGTGGGCTGGCAGCAGCTTGGGGTCTTGCGCCTGTTGAAACCATGGACTTGCTCTGCGTCGGCACGCTGGCTCACTGGATTCCAGTTTGTCGAGGCCGTCTCTGCTCAGGGGTCTTCTTTGTCTTCACCAGGGCCATTGCTCACAGCACTCCTGTGAGACGTTCATCAGGGCCCACTTCACAAAGCCTGTTGAGCAGCAGAGGGACGCCCACGAGTGCGCGACGGGTGTCAGCACTGCCCACACCTGGCGGCTGGCGCCTCTCTGGCCTTCCTCTGATGACTCCCAAAACCTTGCCCCGAGCTCTGGCTTCCCCGCTCTGTGCACCTGCTCGGAGACTCTCTTCTGAGCCTCAGAGGAGATCTGCAGTGAGGTGAGACAGGTGACAAGCAAGGTCGTCTCTAGTGCCCCAGACCTCAAGACTGTCCCCATGCCAGGGAAGGTGTGGTCACTCAGGAAGCAGTCTGGAAGAAGATGATGGGCTGCCCCACAGAGAGGAGGGCCCAGTGCTTAGGTGACTGCAGAGTATAGGAAACTTGTCCTGAGGGTCCTGAGCCTCTGCATAGGAAAGAAGACACAGTGTGCTCATTCCTCAGTTCCCCCAGACCATTCAGCTTCAGGTTTGAATCAGGTATGGGGGCTGCTGGCCCAGTGCACCCAGCCTGGTGCTGGGGCCACTGTCTAGTGGAGGCACAAAGAGACGTGTCCAGTGGCGGGGCCTGTTACAGGGTGGAAGCCCAGTGCCAGGCCTGTGCCTGGCTGGGACCCAGCTGGGGAACGCAGTATAAGCGGGTGTCTGTGCCAGTGGAGCATGCAGCAGCCCTCCTGAGCCTGAGGGACTGGGTCTAGGAACAGGGAGGTCACCTTGGCTGCCTCACGGGGACAGGCAGAACCCCTGCATGCAGCCTTCACTTCTGAAAGGGACAGACTAGGCACCAGGTGAAATCAACAAATAGAATGTTCCAGCTGAAAGGAACCTGGGAAATCCCCAGTCTTCTACGCAGGAAACGGGGTCTGAAGGGGCAGCTGTCCCCATGGTAGGTGGCTTTCTCTGACAAGCTGGCACCAGGGCCAGCAGCTCCCCAACACAGGACACTCCTCCAGAAACAGTCTGCCTCCAGATCTAGCCAGGTGAGTGAGCATTCTAGAGAAATCCAGCCTGTTTTCCTCTGCTCCCACAGGACTGAGCCGAGGGGAGCGAGCAGCGGCAGGGCTGGTGGCAGGCTGGCCGGCCTGTCACCCAGTGGCAGCCCCTCTCCTCCACCCTCTGTGCCTCAGGCACTTCAGTTTTCTCCGGAGAAGAATGAGTCTCCTTTCTCAGGAGACTTCACAGGAGCAGCACAGGTTGAGGCCAAGCCGGGGGAAGACACCTGCCCTGGGGAGGTACGCAGATGCAGGTGTGGTTGACTCGGAGGGTCACAGGGCCACTCTGGAGGCCTCTCACTCCAAGGACAGAGTCCTGCAGTTCATCTTGCCATCTGGCCTCAGGTTCCAGTGGGCCCAAGAGGGGTGGTCAGAACCTCGGGGCTGTAAAGGGGAGAAAAGCAACACCTCTCACCTGTGTTTGGCCGTGGAGCTGATCAGAGCCAAAGGACGGGAAGTGGGAGCAGGGCAGTCCTCTGTGTGATGTGGGTGGGCTGGTGCGCCCTGCTGAGGCAGGCCCAGCCTCTTTCTTTGGCTCCAGCTGTGGACCCTTGGGGCATGAGCAGGGCAGAACAGTGCTGGACCACCTTCCGTCTGTCCTGCCTAGGCTCTTCTCATAGACATCGGGCTGGGTCAGCTCACCATCACTCCTCAAGTGGGAAGCAGGCCCCCGGCAGACCTCCCCCTCATCGACTTCTGCAGCCCTCCTGAAGCAGATGTGGCTTTGGGATCTGCAAGCAGAGCCCTGATCGACCTCACCACGAACACTCCAGATGTGAACAGAAACAGTGTGTCAAAAAACAGTGTGTCAAAACCTTTGCAGGCCGAGGGACAGGTGAGAAGTGGCAGGTGATTCCTGCTGGCTTCAGCCTGGTTGGGTTCCTCGCCCCAGGGCATGGCATGGTGGCCCTGAGGCTTCTTGCTTGGCCTGAGCTTCTTGAAGTTCACCCTCTGACGCTGAGTGGTGAACCCCTGCCAGGCTTTGGGGGCAGGGGTCATGTCCCCAACTCCACACCCTCCTGGTGCACAGAGCTGGGAATGAGCATGAGTGTGTGAGGGCCTGGGGTCAGTGTGTGTTGGCTTAGATGTGATGTCGAGGTTTCCTTTAAGTGGACCTGGACCGGGTGATCCAGGGGGCTGAAGTTGTTGGCCTGCCCAGGGCAGCTCCCCTCACCTTGTTGTCTCTGCCCTTCCAGCTGATCGACCTGGGCTTTTAAAAAATTGTCTTAAGTAAAATGCAATTTCTTCTAAAACTGGTTTCAAAAGCCACTTCACGCTGATACAGCAAGGTCCTTGCCTTTAGTCTTTGTTGAAAGAACAGTCGTGAAGTGGCTTTTGAAACCAGTTTTAGAAGAAATTGCATTTTACTTAAGACAATTTTTTAAAAGCCCAAAGTACACTGCAGCGGGCAGGGTAAGGGGCCAGGGCTGTGGAGTGTGGCCTGGGTCTCTTCCACAGCTCCCTCCTCCCTGTTCCCACTAGACTATGGTATAACATCTGAATTAAGGATTTTTATTGAACTTTTTTTGTAAAATAGCAAGCCACTATTTTAAAAGTCAAAAGTTTGTATGAAAAATTATATGTATTAAAGGTTACCTTGATTTTCAAATGTGTAGCTATTTCATTACTCCAGTCACTGTAAAATCTGGATTGTCCAGACTTTAATGCTATTATAAAAGAAATCTACAAAATTTATTCTGAATAAAAATTGGTATAAATGCAGAGCCAGCCTCCTCTTCACAGGCGTCTGGTCTGGACAGACCTGGGAACCCGCGTTGTTAGTGGGCACCTGAATGTGAAGGCAATGGACCCTGCTGGCTGAGGCCTCCAGGCCGGGCGCTGGGGCGGACCCCCAGCCTGCTCTTACCAAGGGCACCAGGGCACCTGAGCTCCATGCTGCAGCTCCTGGAAGCCCCAGCACCGTGTGCCCCCACGGGCTGCTGCTGCTGACGGCCCACCCTTTACCTGCACGGTTCCACGGGCAAGGACTGCAGGTTCCCTCCATCTTATGGCCTCACTGGCTCTCCTGATGACTAGCTGAAGTCACTGATTTGTGCACATCTAGTTCCATGAAGATTTTGCCTAGTGGCTGCACAGCTGACAGAAAGTGAGTAACTGGGGCCACCCCAGTGTCCCCCGGTCAGCCTCAGCCTCGGCCCCAGAGAAGGCACTCGACATCAGTTGAAGACTAGGCACTAGGCACTCAGGGAGGTGCCAAGGGCTTCAGCTTCAGGAGGTCCAACTCCTGAGATCTTTATTTCACTAATTTTGTGGAACACAGGTCTCATTTCTATCTCTGAAATCCACATACCACACACTGCTATCCCCAGGTAGCACGTGGGGTACTGCTACAGTACAAAGTAGCGAATATACTGTGTGACTGCAGAGGCTCAAGGGCATCACATTTCTGCAGCCCTATGGGTTGGCTGCAGCATGCTGAACCTGAAAGCCCTTTTGGCTTAGGCAGAAAAACTGGGAGTTGCCTACCATTAACTTACCAAGCTGCCACTCCTAATAAGGGGTGTCCTGGTTAGACAGAGACCAAACTAAGGATGCCAGCACGACCACAGCCTCACTCGGTGCCCCTCAGTCTGCCCAAGGTCAGGGTCAGATAATGGCTTTGCGCATCCCTGGGAAGTGCAGGATCAAACTGCTCCCCATGTGACCCAGGTTTTTGTTTTCCCTCCTGTCTTGTGCTCACCCTGCATCTCCTGGCACCTGTGGCTATGACTCTTCAGACTCTTGGGAATGGGTTTTCAAAACCTCCCTCACCTACCCCCATCCCTAAAACTATTCTCTCAGGAAAGCTATCAACTCTAGTTAGTAAGAAGCCACATTTAAGCATTTGTGTCCTTTATTGGGCTTTTAAGAAAAAAGAAAAATTTCATTGCCAACTTTTGGTATGTTTGTTATTGATCAGATGTAACACGATTGTCGTTGCTGGACACAGTGGCTCACATCTATAATCTAGCAACTGGGGAAGCTGAGGAGGAGGATCAGAAACTCCGCGCCAGACTTATCACGACTATCTCAAAAAAGAAGAAAAAGGGCTGGGGCTGTTGAGCACCCCTGAGTTTAACCCCCAGCACCAACACAAAACAGAAAAGAAAACAAAAACCCAAAACAAAGACCTATGTGCATTATCTCCCCTGCATTTGCGTAACCACGGTTCAAATCCTATACAAATCAATTTAGTGGCTTACACAAGCAATTCTTTTCTTGGGGGCCGCGGGTACCAGGGTGCCAGGATTGAACTCAAGGGCACCACTGAGCCACTTTCCTAGTCTTTTTTTTTTTTTTTTTTTTTTGGTAAGCACTGAGTTGCTTAGCGCCTCGCTTTTGCAGAGGCTGGCTTTTAACTCGCAATCCTCCTGCCTCAGCTTCTGGAGCTACGGGAATTAGAGGGATGCGCCACCGCGCCCGGTTTACACTAGCAATTCTTAGAAAATAAAATCACAGTACCTGACGTTCTAAGGCATTCTGAGAAGCCTTCTTTACCCTGAGTTGTCCGCGTAGTATCTGTGTGTTCTTGGCCTCCGTGTGAAGTGTCAATGTGGACTGAGGCTGGAAAAGCGGAGTCGCTGGTGTCAAGAACCCCAGTACTCTGCATCTGCAGGAGTCGCCTCTGACGTCAAGCCAGATTCCACCTGAGCGCCGTGCCATGGGCATCTGAGCTCCGCGGGGCAGCTCCTGGAAGCCCCAGCACCGCGTGCCCCCGCAGGCGGCTGCAACTGCAGAGGACGGTCCACCCTTTCACCTGCGCGGTTCCACGGGCAAGGACTGCAGGTTCCCTCCACCTGCATGGGCTCACTAGCTCGCCTGGCCCCGTCCATGGCCTCCTTCCTGGCTTGCGGGCGCCCACGAGGCAGCGCGAGCGCATCCCGAGGACCGTGCCGCTCGCAACGAGCCCGTGCGTACAGAACTCCAGGTCCTCAGGGTCAGTGCGGCGCACCAAGACTCCCGGCGCGGAGCCGCGGAAGGGCGGAACGCCAGGCGCAGAGCGCGTGTTTCCGGCCGGGCTGCGAACGCCAACGCCAACGCAGTGGCCTGGGGGCGGCTTCCGGCGCGGCGGCTGCCCGGGCAGCGGGCGGCAGTTGGGTGACGGGCTGATGCTGGCGGCGCGGCACGTCGTGTGCGCCCTGTCCGGCGGCGTGGACAGCGCAGTGGCCGCGCTGCTGCTGAGACGGAGAGGTGAGGCGGCCGGGGACGCCCGGGGCAGCGGGACGGGGTCGCCTCGGTTCAGCAAGCCTGCGCGGGTCGGCGGCGGACGGCGGCCGCTCTGGAGGCCTGGTGCGGCGTCCACCCGGCCGCACGCGCCTGCGTCCTCTCCCGGCCTCCGCGCGAGCCGGGCAGGTGCTGGGGGTCCTCGGCGGGGCTGGGATGGCCGCCCCCAGCTCGAGGCCTTGCTCGGACGCGCTGGCGCGGCTCGCTGCGAGCCCCTCCGGCGCCGGCACCTGGAATGCGGAGGTGCGTGCGAAGCTCCTGGACGGTGGAACCCGGGGGGCTGGGACAGCCCAGCACATGCGAGGTCCTGGAGGTCAGCAGCCGCGCTGCAGGGAAGGCTTGCACTTCACGGGAACCTAGGCGGGCGCCTTACAGGTGGACCATTGAACTGAGAGGGAAGAGGAGTGGCTTTTCTCTCCGCAGAGAACTGCAGGCCTGGGCACTTAGCTGCCCCGCAGAAGCACAGATCGGTCAAGTGCTGGCTTTGTCTGGCCAGAGGAGGGCGGGAGCGTTGAGCCCTGATCTTGGAAGATCATGGAAGTTGTTACACTTACTGGGGACGTTAGGCCAAATTGAGGAGGCAATTCAGAGTTCTTGAGGGTTTCCAAGGAGGAGCAGGACTAGGTGTTTGAGCGGATGTGGAAAACTGGGGTGATTGCCCAGATCCAACTACTTCAAAAAGATGAACTCTATGTGTCTAGACGGGGCATCTGCATCTTCTAGTCTTGGATTTTCCTGCGTGGAGGGGGCTGGTGGATGTTGAGAAAAACTATGGTCCTCTCATTTGGGCATTGAGGATTTTCAGTGTTTATCCTGTTGTGTGTGCCCTGGAAAGTCAGGGGGGCCCATCCTCCAGTGTGAGTGGGCCGAGCAGGCAGATGAGGCCACAGGTGGAGTGGAGTTTAAAGCTCCGTGTAGTTTATTCATCCTTTTCAGCTCCCATTATGTGCCAGGCACTGTACAAGAGCTGGGGACACAGGCGTGAACTAGGCAGTCCCTTCCTTGAGCTCCCTGTTTTGGTGAGTGGCAAGGGAACTAACAGCTGGGCCCAGGGTGGCAAATTCTGTGATGGAAGTTGCATCATGCTTCTGGATGCAGAGTGAGGGCCTTGTGGGCGTGCATTTTCATTTTGGCAAGGATGTGTCAACAGATTCCTGGTTTGGGAG
Organism: Ictidomys tridecemlineatus; assembly: GCF_052094955.1. Taxonomy (NCBI): domain Eukaryota; kingdom Metazoa; phylum Chordata; class Mammalia; order Rodentia; family Sciuridae; genus Ictidomys; species Ictidomys tridecemlineatus. Next base: position 2,811,824 of record NC_135482.1, on the reverse strand, counting down.
GTTAGATTTTAGATATGAGTGTCCCCAAAAGTGTCCCCATGTGTGAAACAATGGAAAGAAGATTAGAGATGAAGTGATTGGGTTATGAGAGCCTTAACCTAATCAGTGCATTAAGCTCTTATAGCAGGCAGGTGGGGTGTGGCTGGAGGAGGTGGTCATTGGGCGCATGCCTTTGGGGTTTATATTTTGTCCATGGTGAGGAGAGCCTCTCTGCTTCTTGGTGGCCATGTCCACAACTGCACCCTCTGCCATGATGTTCTGCCTCACCTTTAGCCCAGAGCAATGGAGTCAACCATCTATGGACTGAGACCTCTGAAACCATGAGCCCTCAATTAAAGTTTTCCTCCATCAATTGTTCTTGTTGGTCTTTTGGTTACAGCAAAGAAAAAGCTAAAACAGGGATACTATCTTAAGCCTTTTTTAACACAAATACCCTGTCTTTCCTTATATTCAGCCTTTCAAAAGAAACATTGCTCAATACAGGGTAGGCAACTGGATAGTTACTAAGATGGTGTGAGGCTAATGTCAACCTTTCTGATATTTGGCATAAGGTATATAGGTAGTAAAACCCTTATAATAAAATGCCCAGGTTATTTATTTAGTTTAGTTTAGTTTTTGGTTCTGGGGATTGAATTCAGGCCTCATGCATGCTAAGCATGAGTTCTATCATTGAGCTAAGCCTTATATAAAGGCATATATTTTGGATGCATAAAATATCCAAAATTTTACTTGTCTTTATATCTGGTAACTTAGAATTTAAGCCTTACTTAGTAGCTGGAAATAACTTTTGAAATGAGCTTACTTTTCCAATAACTGAATGGCAGTTTATATTTGCAGTGGAAAATTTGAGTGCCACATGACCTTTGGATCCTTGAGCACAAATTTGCTAAGTCCCTCCTATGAGCTAGGTGCCATGCCTCTACATGGGTGGAGACAAAGATAAAGAGAAAATCCCATCTTGAGCACCTGGGCACTCGGGCAGCCAATCTCAGTCCCTAATGTGTTGTGACGAGGGCTTTTTACAAAGTGAGCGAGCGTTGGAGTAAACCCAAGTCCTCATGGGAAGCTCAGCCAGCTCGGGCCACATTGTGCTGGAAGCTTTTTTATCCAAGGTTGATCTGTACATTCTCCAAGTGACCTTTTCCCCTCACCCAGGTTACCAGGTGACAGGGGTGTTCATGAAGAACTGGGACTCACTGGATGAACATGGCATGTGCGCTGCTGACCGGGACTGTGAGGATGCTTACAGGGTCTGCCAGGTCTTAGACATCCCTTTCCACCAGGTGTCCTATGTGAAGGAGTATTGGAATGAAGTGTTCAGGTGAGTTCAGCATGTAGCACACAGGAGTCTTCCCAGTCCCTGTGGATCCTCTGCCACTGTTGGCCAGACACAAGGGTGTGCAGTGCAGGACCCACGTTAACCATGATGCTGCAGACTGCGGGAGCCCTCAGTTGGCCTTGGGGACCTCTGAACCCCTGCTGCTCTTGTTCTTGTTATTTTACCACCTGCCAGAAGTCTCTTTAAAGCCTGTGTGAACCTTGACATGTTTCTGCTGCTGAGTTGGGATGAGGGGAAGGCTGAGCTCGTCCTGGAAGGTGCTGTCATGTGTCCTGACAGCCCAGTAGTTGGAAGGCTCAGAGAAGAGTCATGTGACAGACTGCCCTGTGCCTTTTGGAAACAGGAAAGAAAAGGCAGAAACTTTATAAAATCTAATATAGTCCCAGCTTACTGCATCCTCAGGACTGTGCTACCTCTGGGAACGTTGTATACCAGGCCTTGTTGTGGGGACTTTGCAGTCCAGTTGGGAGATGTTGTCCTTAGTGAGGAGTGGCATGTCGGAAAGGGCCCAGGTTGGGAGGAGGGAAGTCTGCTGTGTGGAGTGGGTCAGGAAGGCATCGTGGAGGAGGCTTGAAAACAACCAAGTAGAAAAGACACCATGTGGGCACCAAACAGCAGTGAAGGGACAGAGGAGGCCCAGCTTGGCTCAGGAGCATTGCACGTTTGGCTCCTCTTGGCGGCTAGTCTGTGGTGAAGTCTGATGATGCTCAGTGCCAGGTAGCCATCAGTGGCATCCGAGACAGGCTACATGTACAGTGTGGGTTGTCCTTGCCTGAGTGGGCTTCAGTCTTGATTCTGCCGCTTGGGCAACCTTGGGCAATTTACTTGATTGTTCTAAGCCTCAGTTTTCTCATGTTAAAATAAGGACAATGCTAATACCTCCAAGGGGTATTAAGTGAGATTATATACAAAGTTCTAGCACAGTATGTTTTCATTGTTCGGCGAGTACACAGCCAAGTCTAGGATAAATTATGGAAGACCAGAGGCAGAGCAGCCAAGGAATTACTGCCCTTAAAGTCTCCCACACATGATGTGGGAGAGGAAAGTGAAGGCTGGCTGCTCAGAGCCCAGAGGACAAGTCTGCTGGACAGCAGATGCAGGCCAGCACAGCACTGGGCACTTGCTAAACAACTGGAACCTGGGTTGGTTCTGATCAAGGGGTTCTTAGGGTCTTTGGGAAGCAGTGTGATGAATGGCGCCTGGAGGAGGCCAGAGGGAGGAGGAGCCAGTGCTGGGTTCAGATCAAGTCCACATGGGCTGGACACTGACTGGAGTTCCTGAGTCCTTGGGGTCTCAGGTGGTGGCAAGAAGCCCAGGTGAGTCTGAACTTCTTCCTGCAGTGCTGCATTTCACAGCATCTACATGTAGTTTTGCAGGCTAGCTGACCTCTAACAGGCCAGACAGGCGTAGTGGGTGCTGCAGCAGATTGAGAGCAGAGCTGGGATTGAAGCCCCGCTGTCCAGGCCAGTGTGCACCTCTGTATCTCCAGGTGCCTCACTGACCCTAGGGTGCTGCTCACTAGGGACTGACATGGCCCCATGAGAGTATCTGTGCACCCACCTCTGAGCTCCCCTCCAGCAGTGGCCAGACTGCCCTCTGCCTCGCTGCTCTGGGGTAGCCAAAACTGTGCTTGTTGAGCTTTGTTCTGAAAACACTCTCAAGCTTGGTAATTTCTTCTGATTTCTTTGGTTCAAAGACCCACTTGGCCTGGGAGGGTCTAAGTAAGTCTTTCTTTAATCCCTTTCTCCTTCTGGCCGCACAGGGGTGAGGTCTCTTTCCCATGGAAGAGCCGCCTCCCTCCATTGCTTTTGTTAGTGTCCCTGATGTGCCTCCCTCCTCTGTCAGGAAATGGTCAAATGTTAAACTTTTTCAACATTTAAACTCAGTATCTGTGAAATAGGAACCTAATTGGGTTTGTGAACATACCGAGAGACGTGCATCTGGGTAATTTACAATTTAATGAACTTCTTCACAACTTTCAACGATTAGAAACAGTAGAAAGAGTGTAATTATATCAAGTATTATCGCAAATCTGGAACCAGATCAGTTTTATAACACTGAGGGGGCAGGTAGAAAAGTTAGACCTTGACTGCTGCTGTCGGTGATGCACAGGTGACCTGTGATCCCATGCAGGTCACTCTGTCTTCATAATGCATCCTTTTTGGTAAGTATCATTTTTTAAGCCTATTAGGTTAAATGAGGAAATTATCACACATACTAAAAATATACCCTATTATAAACTTCTGAAATAGGCATGGAGTGACTTCTGAGACTGGCATTCTTTCCATGTCTGGTGGATCATGCCTGGGCAGTCTGTTAGGATGGAAATTCACCAGATTAGGACAACTGGATGCGCTTCAGCACCCAGGAGTTTCCTAGTCCTCTGAAAGGTTTCCGTGGCATATTTGTCCAGTGACTTGGGTCCCCAGCCTGGGATTGCAGAATCGAGCATCGAGTTCTGTAACTCTCAAGATCTCATTCCTGCTGTGACTCACATGTCCTGTGTTGGAGGAGACCTGGAGAGCAGGAGTGTAGCGCCTTGTCTCCCCATCCCTGGCTCTGCAGGAGGCAGGTGGCACAGGAGGCAGGTGTCCCTGAGCCACAGCAGCAAGGACACACCTGTTCTTCATCTAGGCTTGTCAGTCATCACAGCATCAGATGGCAAGTGCAGGGGCTCCGAACAAACGTTGGATGAAAACACAGGAAGAGTTTTGGTACCAAAGCTCCCTGTTGAAGAAAGTTCCTGTGTGGGTAGGGCAAGGACAAAGTCCACACTAAATTACTGACTCTGCTGTTTTGTTTTGTTTTGTTTTTAAGAATTATTTTGCTCTTAGAGCTGAAGTGCTTTTCTTTTATTCCAGTGATTTTTTGAATGAGTATGAAAGAGGAAGGACTCCTAACCCCGACATAGTCTGCAACAAGCATATCAAGTTCAGCTGCTTTTTCCGTTATGCTGTGGATAATCTTGGTAAGAAATATGGGATTTTTCCATTTGTTATAAGATTTTCATAGCTAAGCCAGGCTCAGTGGTACATGCCTGTAATCCAGCAGCTCGGGAGGCTGAGACAGGAGGCTTGTGAGTTCAAAGCCAGCCTCAGCAATTTAGCGAGGCCCTGTCTCTAAATAAAATATGAAAAAGGGCTGGGGATGTGGCTCAGTGGTTGAAGGCCCCTGGATTCAATCCCTGGTTTGAAAAAAAAAAAAAAAGATTTTTCAGAGCTAAGACAGAAGCCAAAACCTATGAGCAGTTTCATTTTCTAGGAGGAAAAGAAGCAGGGAAACTGAAGCTGTGCTGTATTTCACTGAGTGAGAAGGAGGTTTCTGGTGAGGTGCACATGATGGGAGGACAGGGTATTTCCCATGGCCACTCACATATGAGGACAGGCTGCCGACATCCCAAGGAAAGATATATTCGGTTCCTGGCCAAAGGGCTGGAAGGTGACAGTGCCTCAGGGGAGGAGGAGATTCTTGTAAGTCATAATTGATGATAGTGGATCATCAGCCACCTTGATGAGGTATCATCAGAAAGAAAAGGCTGTGAAAAACGCCAGTAGGTGAACCTGTACATGTGTCCAGAGGCTTTGAACCTTGGAAAGATGCCGAAGACAACAAAGCTATTAAAAAAAAGGTTGGCCCAGAAAGAAGAGCACAAGAGAGCACCAGGCCTAGTGCCCTGGGGCCTGTGTGCCATTGCACCATGCTGGCACAGGGAAGACTCCTTGAACCAGGATCCAAAGCAGTGCAGAGAGTGCCACCCATAGAGGATACCCAGCCTTTCCAATGAAGTTGTCTCCAGGTCCAGCTGAGCTGTGACTAGGTGTCCTGCAGAACTTACAGGCCCTGATCCTACATGGCTCCCTGTTGCAGTGTCTCCTCCTACCTAGGGCCATGCACCCCACCTGAAGCTCAGTTCTGCTCAAGGCAGCTCTGGTTCTAGATGTGAGTGTACTTAGGGGGAGCTTCTGGAGCCCAAATTCATGGCTCAGGAAATTTGGGTTTAGTCATCCCTCTCCATGGTCCTACTGAGACCTTTGCTCTTGCTTCCAAAAGGGAGGCTGTGCTTTTTCCTGAGGATGGGCCCGTGTTCTGCCTGACTCCGGTCCTCGGCCCTTGTTCTTCTATGGGTTTGAAGCCATCTTACCAATCTATGCTGGAAGCCCACTCCTGCTGCCAGCTGATGACTACCCTGCGCATTGAGTCTGCAGATTCTCTCTGTTCCTGAATCTCCCCTTCTTGATTCTGTCTGTGTATTTGATACTCGTCCCATTTGTTGGGACTTCTTGGTGCTGAATCACTTAGAAGTCCTTTTGGTAGTTACCTGTTCCTGTCCTCTTCCTTAGGGTCACCATCATGATCTTCTGCAGTTCTCAGTCTGCTCTGCCTCACTGACGCTTGCCTGCCTGCCTGCATGGCCTCGAAACAGGGCAGGGGTAATCGTGTGCCCCTGTTCAGTAGCATCAGCACTTTTAGCAGTGACATGGATAAGGATCAAGTAGCACTCAGACGCAAGGTGTCAGTGACCTAAGGCTGAGTTGATGGTAATGAAAAGTTGACTTGCCACATTAGGAGTTAAAAGAAAAGGCAACAAAGAGAAACCAAGAAGCCCTAAATATGAAGGCCGGACTCACCAAAAGCATGGCACGCGGTGGATGTGGGTGCAGTTTGCTGACAAGGCTCAATGAGCAGTCCTGGCACCAGGCGGGGAAGAGCTGGCTTGGTCACCACTTGCAAGCAGTCCTGGCACCAGGCTGGGAAGAGCTGGCTTGGTCACCACTCGCATGCAGAAGATCCTAGGTCTTAGTTGCTTCCAGTTGACGAACACAACAGAGTCTGTTGTCCAAGCCAGTGTAGACTGAGCTGGGGCAGGGAGAAGAGGCCTCCACAGTCTGCCCTGGTCAGGTCCCACCTGCTATCTAGGAAAAATGACATGCTGGTAGAGTGTGGGCTGTTTTTCATTCCCTGTGTGTGTGGAAATGTCCTCTGATGAACTCTTGAGATCACTCGGGTCACCACAGCAGTGGTCAAGTGGATGCTCATGAGGATTGAGGATTGTATTCCTTGTGTGGCATTCAGAGAGCAGGGCTGGCATTCACAGAGAGAGGTTTCTCTGGGAGCAGGTGTGACGGCGAGCCAGACAGGAGTGCTGGCCTCTGGGATGCGAGCTCCCTGGGCAGAGTGCTCTAGAGCCCTGTGTGTGTTGCTTGGCTTACTTTGGAAGGAGCTCCTTCAATGCCCACTTTCATAGCTGAATTAACTGCACAGACAGCATAACAGGAAAGAAACACGAGAAGCCTTCTGACATGTTAGGGCTTCTCCCAGAAGAACCCTGTGGATCTTGGCTGCATAAGTGGTTCTTCTTGAAGGATGCAAGATTCCAAGTGGGTTTTTATTTTTATTTTTATTTATTTATTAAAAATTTTTAAAATTTTTTATTTTTAAAAATTCTTATTTATTTTTAAATTTTTTAAAATTAATTAATTTATTTATTTATTTTACCAAGTGGGTTTTTCTCTGTTGGAAGATGAAGTCAAGATGTAATGTGTGCTCCTAAAGGTCTTTTCCCAGTAGTTCATGTGCATCAGGCAGCTCTCAGCCTCCTGAGTCACCTTGAGCTTAGCACAGACTGTTCTGGCTGCTCAGGGTGGAATCAGGTTCGCTGCACCCCCTGGCATGAAGCCTCGCGATACTGAAGAGTTAGAATTTCCACACAGTGAAAGGGTCAGCACTAAAGTCTACTTTGGTAGTTTCTGTTGACTTTTTTGCATTATGTAGATGGAAGAAATTGAATATGTTGTACGGTCCGTCGCAGTGACAATAATTACTTATGTTTATTAAAGAAAATTTAAGATGACTGAAGAAAGGGGAAGTGCTATCCAGACTTCACTCCCACAGTGAAGGGTGCAAACCTGTGGTGCTTCATCTTTTTCTGTTCTTCAGAAATTACAGGTTGTAGTATCTTATACCCTTCTGTTTCACAGTGTCATGGGCATTCTCTTTGTCTCCATCTGTAAGTGCCACTGCACTATAGCTGAGGCATCATCCTCCTGGTGCTGAACACTTTTTAAGGAATTGAAATGAGGTGTTATTTTCGGGGGGATTATTTTTTGAGGTGCTTCAGATCGAAACTGATGCACTTTACTATGAGCTACACCCCCAGCCCTGTTTTAGATTTTTAATTGAGGCAGGGTCATTAAGTTGCTGAGACTGGCCTTGAACTTGCAGTCCTTCCACAGCTTCCTGAGTAGCTGGGGTCACAGGTGTGTCACCATGCAGCTGAAATGAACTTTTTGAGTTTAAATCTGTGTATGTGGGATTATTTCCTTAAACTAGAATGAATGACTCGACACTTTTGAAAGGCTCTTGAAGACATATTATCAGTGTGTGGCAAGGTTGATCAGCAGCCCACTTGGCCCAGTCCCCGCAGGCCGCCGCATAGGACTGTGGGTCTTCGTGCTTCTTTCGTCACCTTAGCCCATGTTGACCGAGGCCAGTGAATTGGAGTCTCACATTGAGTCTCACATGTGCTTGAAAACACATCCTTGTGGTTTTATTTTTTTTTTAATACAGTTATTTTTATTGTATTTATTTTTATGTGGTGCTGAGGATGGAACCCAGTGCCTCCTACATGCTAGGTGAGCGCTCCACCACTGAGCCCCAGCCCCAGCCCACTTCCTTGTGTTTTTAAAACTTCCCAGGAGCAGATGCTGTTGCCACAGGCCACTACGCAAGAACTTCACTGGAGGATGAAGAAGTCTTTCAGCAGAAGCATATTAAGAGGCCAGAAGGGCTTTTCAGAAATCGATTTGAAGTTAGAAATCGTAAGTTCATGTGCCCAGGCCAGAACTTAATTCTTTGTGAAAAAAGTAAAATATTTTGAAGAATGTCAGGAGTTGAGTCTGAGCATGCCGCCATCTGGCTCTCTCTGCGCTCTAAATTAACTGGTTGGTTTTGGGTTCACATTTGAAAAGGTGTAGTTGCCAACAGGGTCACTTCCCCAGGGGCCAGTAAGAGATATTCCAAACAGGTGGCAGAGCAAGGCCTGGGGGAATTAAATTAGAAACTTAGCATCCAATTCTAGACATTGTATGTGGGTCATTTGCATATTCTAGAGCTGGGGGGGGGCATTTGACTTTAGTCATGAGGTGCTGCGTTTTAACCAACCGAAGCTTTCTTTGTATCAGGGTTTGCAGCTCAAGACTGGATGTGACCCAAGTTCAGGGAGCAGGCACCTCGGGCAGGTCTGGGGCCAGCCTGAGCCTGTGCACAATGTGTGTTCAGAGTGGTTTATAAATGTCAGGGGAAAAAGTTTCACTTTTGGGGAAAGTCAGGAGCCAGACAGAGCAGGAAACCTCTGGCTTTTCGTGCCGTGTGTTCATTTATGTTAGAAAAGGGGAGTTCATCTCACTGTCAAGTAAAACACGGGGCTTGGGCTCGCTTCCACAAGGACTTTGGGCTGCGGGCAGTGGTTGGAGGTCAGCATTTCTCCATGTCCGGCAGCCAGCAGCCTACCCCCGGGCACCTGGCTGTCTCTTAGTTCAGCTTTGGTTCCCACCACCCCCTGTATGGACCTCGGGAAGAGGGAACACTTTCTACTTTGTGCCTCCTAGCAGTCTGATGAGGTACACCTCTTTTCCCTTATGAGGAATCTGAGATGAGGTCAAGTCATTGACCGGGCACGCCAGGTGCAGAGCCTGCTCACTCATCCCTGTCCCGTCTGCTGTGCCAGCCATGGAGCCTGTTTTTAACAGCAGCAGTGACCAGCAGCAGTCCTGTGCGCTGTGTCTTGGGCGCCAGAACCTGCTGCAGGGGCTGTCCAACCTGTTTGTTTTCCTTCCTTTCTCGAAGCAGAGGTACTGGCAGCCTTGCTACCCCTGCCCCAATGGGAAAGCCTGGGCCTTTGTTGGGAGGGATGGGAGGCCTCTGTGTTACCTCAGCAGCTGTGTCCACCGGTGGGGCCTCTGTCCCCTTGGCACCCTGGTTCTTACCTACTGGATTCCCACTCCTGGGCACGCTCACCTCGAAAGCCCCAACCCCGGAGCGCGTGACCGAAGCACGGCCTGCTGACTGGGAGCTCCCAGTGGGACTCGCCATCTGTGGATTCCTGGGACCCACAGCTGGGTCATTTCCTGAGCTGAACACACAGGCCTGCGTGTCCCCTAGAGAGCCCCTGGCCCTTGTCCAGGCCGTGCTCACTTTAGGGCTCTGCCAAGAGCATTGGTACGCTATTGGGTCTGCCCAGTAATGCTGCCAAGTCTGTTTTCATTGTGTGTGAGGCTGGCCAAGACTTTAGTTGTCTTATTTAGTGGTCCTGGCCTGGCCCCGGTCCTAGGGAGTGGCAGATGGAGGCAGGTGAGAGCCCTGGCCACAGTGCTGGGCCAGCCTGTTCCTCCTGTGCACGCAGTGTGAGCCCAGCTGCTCCCATCCTGCTCCTCTGCAGGAGCCATGGGGTTGCCAGCTTCCTTCCTATAAAAGCACAGGTGTTTAGTTTAAAGTAACTCAGAACTAAGAAAATCCTAATTCCTCCCAGTAATTGGAGGCCTTTGCACTCAAAATATTTGACAGAATTTCATTTTGAAACAATAAAAAATTGAGAAATGAATCTGCTCCCGTCTGGCAGTGGGGCAGGTTTTGTTTGGGCTGGTTGTGGTATTTGGTGCTCACAGTGGGGACAGGGGTCAGGAGACGGGCTGTTTCTGGTTCTGCCTTCTCTGCTGTGTCACTCTGGGACAGAAGCAGAAGCTTCAGTTTACTGGACATTGGTTTCCTCAACTGTTAAATGGGGACGATTCTGTCGCAGGCTAATGTGTGATTGGCTGGTGGAAATGTGAGCCACACAGATGCCACACTGTCCACACCACTGTGCTGACATAAAGCCTGCATGGTTTGGGAGGTGTGTATCTGTCATCCCAGCTGCTTGGGAGGCTGAGGCAGGATAATTGCGAGTTCAAAGCCAGCCTCTGCAACTTACCAAAGCCTTAGCAACTTAGCAAGACCCTGTCTTAAAATAAAAAATAAAAAGGGCTGGGGATGTGGCTCAGTGGTTAAGTGCCCCTGGGGTCAATCCCCAGTACCCCCCCCAAATAAATAATAAATAAACAAACAACAAACAAATAAATAAAGCCTACAATGTTGCTGAAGCCTATCGTGTGCATGGCAAGCTCTGCCTGTAACCTGGGGTGTTGCTGAGCCCCAGAGGTGAGAGGGTGAAAGGAGAGTGAGGTCATTGTTCTGATGAGTTCCATGGGTTGGGTCCCTGGGTGGGATGGGCAGTTGGCAGCTCCCCTGCTGGAGGGCCAGGGTCACTCATGCCTTTGCACAGCTGCTGAAGTGCTAGCGCTGTTTCTTACAGTAAAATGGAGCATGTTTGGGAAACAACACAGCAGCTGTGAGGTCAGTGTGGCCTCCAGACAGGGCCCTTGAGCAGGAAGCGGGTGTGGCCCAGGAGTGCCCTGCGCTGTCCCACCAGGCACCAGGGCGGGAAGCCAACCTGCTGTTCTCCTGCCCAGATGCCTGCTCCTGGCTGAACTTATTTGGGGCTTGTGTTTTCCGCTTTTCACTTCGTGGTTTTCACAAGCTGTTTTATCTTTGGAACTCTACAGTCTAAATTGTGAACTGGAATAAATTTCCCATCATATAAAACCTGCTTGCCCTGTGTTTTCTTAACGGTAGATAAATAAGAGGCGAGAGTCCTCCCCACATGGGTCCTGCTGGCAGCTCCCCCAGTGGTCTGCTCCCACCGCTCAGGGACAAGTGAGCAGAAAGATAGGACTAAAGGCAAAGTATCGTCATTTTCATTCCTGCAACATCTTTTGTTCTTTACTCTTGGCAGCGGTAAAACTTCTCCAAGCAGCTGACAGCTTTAAAGACCAGACCTTCTTTCTCAGCCAGGTTTCCCAGGATGCCCTGAGAAGAACCATCTTCCCTCTAGGGGGATTAACGAAGGATTTTGTAAAGAAAATAGCTGCTGAGAATAGACTCCATCATGTGCTCCAGAAGAAAGAGGTAGGTGTGAGAGTTGGCCTCTGACTCAGGCACACCGCGTCTACTGTGGCCGCAGCACAGGGTGACATGGTGGCTGTGGGTTCCCTAACCTGGCCTCTGGGAGCAGGCCTGAGCGCTGCGGTGTGCGGCAGAGGCTGCACTGGCTCCCCTCCCTCCCTGGGCCCTCCGAGTAGGCAGGAGCCCTGCACACGAAGCTACCCTTTCACCCTGGCACATCTCATGCTGCTTTTGTGCCAGGCCCTGTGCTGCTAAAGCCTGAGGAGATGGTGACGGGCAAACAGCTCCATTTCTGCCTTGCCCAAGTTTACAGTTGAGAAAGGGAGAGAGATCTGTGAGATGTGTTGTTGTAAACCTAGCGGGCATCTGTGGCGAAAGGGCTGAGATCCTGCGAGGACCTCTGGGGAGCCTGTTAGCCTAGGGGCAGAGGTGCCAAGAAAGGACCCTGGGGAAATCACATGTAACTTCAGGGCAAAGCACAGGTGAGATTAGTGAGAAAAATCCATGTGGAGGGAAGAACTTGTGCAAAGGCCCTGGGTGAGGGGGCCGGTGTGATGGCATGAATAGGTGAAGCCATTATGCCAGGGGCTCAATGGTGAGTCGAGGTTGCTGAGGGTCAGCCTTCCGAGCCCACAGACCCCCGTACTTGCTGAGCCTGCCCTCTTCAGGGGTCAGAGGCGCTTCAGCTGTAGCCACTACTCATGCCTGTCTTCTCAGGAACGGGTAGCAGGCATCCTCCCCAGAGAGGACACCCCTTCCCTCTGGCGTTCGCTCTTCTGTTGTTCAGTTTCCAGTAATTGCTCCGTGGTGGGAGCGGAGGGTGTTGCTGAGACTCGTGACGCAGGCCATACCTTCCTGGGCCCATGTTCTGGAGGGACACGAGCCAAAGCATCAATGCTGGCTCCACTTGCCAAGGGAAGCAGCCTCCTTCTGCCTGGCCCTCCCTGTTCCCTCTGCTTGGGCTCCAGCCCCGCTCCAGTGTCTCCTGAGGGCTAGACTTAGTTCTCTTTCCTGGGGCAGCTCATGATGTTGTGTAGCACTGGGCAGGCCCTGGGCACATGCAGTGTCTGCATGTAGGGGACCTGGACCCAGTGGCCTGAGACAGACATCCGTGAAGCCCTGAAGCTCTGCTTGCAGGGTGTGCCTGGTGTCTGAGGGCGCTGGAGGAGGCCCTCAGGCCCTGGCCCACAAGTGTATTTGGTGGGAGGCCAGGGCAGCCCTGGTTTCTCCCTCTTCCTGGCCCAGGCCCTCCTAGCACAGGAGACCTCCTGCCATCTGCTCATCTCCTGCCAACTCCTCATCTGCCACCCTCCTCTCATTTCAGAGCATGGGCATCTGTTTCGTCGGTAAAAGAAACTTTGAGCATTTCATTCTTCAGGTGAGTGTTTTTTGATAGGTTGTGCGGCTGCCCCAGCCCTGGATCTCCATTAGTAATGAGATGTTTGTCTTCCAGTATTTGCAGCCTCGACCTGGGAAATTTATTTCTATTGAGGACAATACAGTTCTGGGAACACATAAAGGTGAGTTGTAGTCCTGGCTCCTTCCCTAAGCTCCTCCAGCCATGGGTGTGTGCTGGCTCTGAGAACTGGGAACAAGGTGGCTTGGTCCCTTCCACCTTTCCAGGGATTCCCAGAAGGCCTGGGGGCAGGTTTGGGTAAGTGTGGTGGCCCAGGGCAGTCTGTCTGGGGCTGTGTGCACGTTACCATGGTGTCTCCTCCTGAGCTTTGGATTTGACAAAAAGCTGCCACCTAATGGGGGCTTCAGTCTCCGCTGTGAGTCAAGTCCCTGTAGGTAGAGTGTGTTTCTCACTGAACAAGGAAAATGTGAAACTATAGAAACTCCACTCTGCTGAAGGAGTTTGGTCATCATAGCTGGATGTGTGGACAGGGTAAGGTGTCCTCTGGCAGGGGTGCTGCCACATTTGCTGGCATTCATGGGGCAGGGCCACTGTGACCTACACTGGGCTGGGCATAGGGGCACAGGTGCTCACAGTCCTGGTGCAGGGATGGACAGTGTGGGCTGATGGGGATGTGCCCTAGGGCAGGATACCGAGGCGAGTCTTGGCCCAGCACAGTCCTGCCCTGGCTGGGAGGACTGGGCCATGCTCTGATGTAGGGAGTCTCTGAATTGTGCTTTGGAGAACCCCCACTTACTGTGGAGGGAGAGGCACAGCTGAGCAGGGAGCCCGAGAAATGACATTGCCAGGGACAGAGCTGCCATCTCCCGTAGCAGGCAGCTGGAGGCTGGTGTGTGGTGGCAGGTCTCGTCAGGTCACCTCTGACTGCATGCATACATTCCAGAGGAGGCCCAGGAGAGCTGGGGACCCTGAGATGGGTGGAGTGGGATGTGGAGAGAGCTGGTCAGCCCTGAAGCAGGTGGTGCGCTCACAGGCCACCCTGGACCTGCCTGTGAAAGCTGCAGGCGTGCCAGGGCTTAACAGGCAGGGCCACACCTCATACATCTCACAGGAGCTGGCCCTGCTCCTCATGCCAGGTGAGAGGTGTGGTCTCTGCCACGGTCATAGTCCTTGTGTCCAGCCTAGGGCTGGCTCTGGAGGCTGGAGGATCATGGCTTTTGAGTGGGCCCTGGTCACTGCAGCTGTGTCTGGGGTCGCCCTGGAGCCACCTGCTGCCTCCACCCGCTTCTGTGCTGCCCCCTCCGCCAGGACCTCCTCCCCGGGCCTCACGAGAACCTGTTTGTAGGTTGGTTCCTGTACACCCTGGGCCAGAGAGCTAAGATCAGCGGCCTGAGGGAGCCCTGGTACGTGGTGGAGAAGGATGCTGCCAAGGGTGACGTGCTCGTGGTGAGTGTGGGGCCAGGAGTAGGGCTCGCCGTAGGCACAGGCCTCGCCGTAGGCACAGGCCTCGCCGTAGGCACAGGCCTCGCCTGTACTCCGCAGCCTCCCAGGGCTGCCCCGGGCAGAGGGTCCTGGCCTGGTGGGTACTAGGCTCCTGCTGTGTGCGGGTCACTCTTCAAGTCACTGCATGCTGCTTAGCAGCTCATCTGATTTTATGAACAAGGAGGACACACAGATAAGTGACTGGCGAAGGTCAGGTGGAGAGGAGGAGGAAGCCTGGAGGTCCTCGTGGGGCAGAAACCAGTGGCTGAGCCAGGACAAGCCAGGCTATCTGCCATGCTGGGCCTTGAGCCATCCCGGCCTTGGCTTGCTGCCCAGGCTGCAGAGCAGAGTTTCTCAAGGGGCATGCATCCCCCACCCCCATGGGGGCCATTGGCAAAGTCTGGAGATGCTTTGGGTTGTCGCAGTTTCAGTGTGGGGGCCAGGTCTGCTGGCATCCAGTGGATAAGGCCATGGACATTGCTGAATAGCCTGAGGAGCACAGGACATCCCCCTTGCCTAATAGAAAACTTGCTGTCGTGAATGCTGGGGGCCTTCTCTTGGTGGCAGCTCAAGAGGCCAGGAGACCTCACCTGCCAGCCAAGACACCCCCCTCCAGGAAGAGCTGTGTGTGGGGAGCCTGGCAGGTGGGGGTGGCAGTGAACATTCCCTGGGAGTGGAGGCCTGTGTGGCCCAGTACCTGCTGAGGACCCAAGCCCCTGGATCTGGTGCTCCTGGTCCTGCCCTAGGTGTGGGCATGGCCTACTCCTCGGAGAGCCTCAGGGCCAGACCCTGGTGTGAGCACAGCCCTGGACTTGCTCCAGGCTCTGCTTTCCTTGAAAGGCCAGTGGTGTGACTGGCCGATATCCCTGGAAACAGAAAACTAGTCCTCATAGAGGTGGAGGGCAGGGCCTGGGCTTCAGGGAGGAGAGTGCCTGGACCTGGGCTCAGGTCTCGCCCCGCCTCTTGTCACCTGCCACATGGCAGGTTCCCTTCCCTCCTGTGCCTTAGCTTCCCCAACTACACAATGGATGATTCAGTGAGACACCAGGGACCAGGCCACTACCTGTCACCAGTCTGTGCTCCTTAGCTGTTAGGTGCCAGTGAGGTGGGCTTCGGGCTTCCGGGCTGTCTTCTGAGGGCTAGAAGGCATCACAGCTTTCACTCCTCCACAGGCCCCCCGCACAGACCACCCAGCCCTCTACCGGGACCTGCTGAGGACCAGCTGTGTGCACTGGATTGCAGAGGAGCCCCCTGCCGCCCTGGTCCGGGATAAGATGATGGAGTGCCACTTCCGATTCCGCCACCAGATGGCGCTAGGTGATTAGGTGGGCGGGGCCGGGGAGGCTTCTTGGAGCTGAGGTCCCTGGGGTCAGACTTGGGCCAGAGCCCCTTGGGCAGGAAAGTCCCTTATGTTGAGACGATGTGATCTTTCAAAACTCCCTTGACCTGTGTTTGCCATAGAGGGGCCTGGGGTGAGGGGAGCCGCGCAGGTGGTATGTTGTCATGCCCTGCCATGTCTGAGGACTGCTGTCCTACCCTGCCCTGGCAGAGGGGTTTCAAGGCCCCTCTCTCCACCCAGTGCCCTGTGTGCTGACCCTCAATCAGGACGGCACCGTGTGGGTGACTGCTGTGAAGGCTGTGCGGGCCCTCGCCCTGGGGCAGGTGAGTCGGGTGCAGGGGCGGGGGTACTGCAGGGACACCCAGCAGGACGGCTGGACAGGCACGCGTCATTGCTGTCCGCTGTGGCCACGTGCCTGTGGCTCTGCTCTGGAGAGCTGAAGCACTGACCTGGCAGCCCTCCCTGGGCTCCCGCCCTTCAGCCCCACAGGCCTGAGTCGCACTCCCACATTGAGGCTTCTCTTTTGCAGTTTGCCGTGTTCTACAAGGGGGATGAGTGCCTGGGCAGTGGGAAGATCCTGCGCTTGGGGCCGTCGGCCTACACACTCCAGAAGGGCAGGAGCAGAGCCAGAGTGGCTCCTGAGGGCTCCAGTGAGGGACCCAGCAAAGATCCAGGCCCAGGCCCCACACCCTGACAGAAGCCGAGCCGCAGGAGGACTCCTGTGACAGCAGAGCCTGGGGCTGAGCAGCGTAGGCAGGGCAGAGCAGGGCAGTGATGGACTCAGTGCTGCCTGGACCAGGGGCAGCCCCAGGAAGGCCCTTTGTCTGTGCTGGAACCAGCAACAGAAGCATCCCATGGCCAGTGGGTCAGCCCCGAGGCCCTGTTCAGTCTCCTTCATGCTCACCCCCTGGGACAGTTGCCCTGGAAGAACACTGCAGGGACAGCATTGAATAAAAAGTCCAACTGGGATGAGGAGTCTGACCACTGTGTCCAGGGGCTGGGGGGCCTGGGTGGGCTGTCGCAGGGGCTCATCACTGGTAGCTGATGGAATGGAAGGCAGATGGACAGCAAGGGAAGGGCCCGAGAGATGGCCTGGCCTTCCTCTGGGGCCTGAGCCCTATGCCTTGGGAAGGCAGAGAGCCATCCACATTAGGTCTGCTGAAGCCCAGAAGTCCACAGGGGAAGCACACAGAGCCCCTTGCCCTGCAGGGCCCACTTCCAGCAGAACCTGGTGCTTTCCTGGTGAGCATGGCTTTGGCTGTGGGCTTTAGAAGTCCACTCACAGGGCGTCGGGGATGCAGCACTCGGGCAGCCTTTGGTGTGGCACTCTTATGGGGCACTTTCCTCTCTGGGCTAGGACCTTGGAGAGGCCTGGGGAGGGCCTGGGGGCCGAGGGGGCGGATTGTGAGACAGTGAAGGTGGCTGAGACTCGGGGAGAAACCCGTCTTTTTAGGCAGAGAGGAGTGAGGTGAGTCCCAGCAGGGCGAGGACTGGAGAAGCAGCCCAGCACAGGCCCCAGGGCCCCCGGCTGGACACCAGCAGACCCAAGGCCCTGGCTCTGGAGCTGGCACCAACCCCTCAGGGCAGGTGGGACTGGCAGGAACCTGACCAGGCTGCTTCACTATGGAAAGGGTGACATCCAGATCCAGGCCTCCAGCTGGCCCAGAGCCCAGCATGACCCAGTGCTGATGCAGGGTTCCCCTGAAATCACTGAGCCACAGGCTCGGGGACACCAGTGAAAGACAGGGGACAGATTACAGCCTTAAGGTGACAGAGCTCACACTAGCAAGGTGGAGCAGTGCTCCTGAGGTGCCCCAGGAGGAAAAGGCAAGCGCTGGCAACCTCAGGGCCCAGTGGAGAGAAGGCCAAGTGTGGACAGGAACCAGGAACCTGAAGAACTGCAGGTGACAGTGCTGAAGTAAAGACCAAAGGACACGCTCAGTGATGAGGCGGAAGGACCAGGACGATTAACTCCAGAACTAGAGAGAAACGTGAGCCGTGAAGGAGGCCTGAGGGACGGGTGCACCGGAGGCCGGGCGCCAGGAGAGGAGGGGAGACGGGGCAGGAAAGCAGTCGAAGGAACAGCTCAGTCTTCCCAGCTTTGGTGGCACAGACCGATTCTCAGGAAACCCAGTGAGACCTGCCACCCGCTTCCCAGGAGGGAGCCTGAGGTGCCCTTCATGCCACCTTGGGGAGGGGAGCAGGGCAGCCCCGCACAGCTGAGGAACAGACTCGGACATCTGAATTTATTGTAGACTCTTCTCATTTGCATTGTCATTCCAGTGTTTGACATTAATAAATACACGTGTTTAAACCTCCAGTGTCTGATCTCTCAGAGTCTTACTCATGAAAATAGGTTTAAATTTTTCCTGTCTTATAAAATGACTTTTTTTTTTTTTTTTGGTAACAATTTTGATCAGATTAAAAACTACACCTCCAGAGGCGACAGGCAGCTGGGGCAGCAGGGACACAACGCCCCTTCCCTCCCCCAGAGGCCTGCGCGAGGTCCCCACACCCCGCTGGGTGTGGAGGTTGAGGATGTGCACTGCCCACAGAGAATCGCCTCTCACTGACCAGTAGCTTGTCACACCTGGAAGCAGCTGTGCCCACCACCTGCTTGGGCACCTGATTTGAGATCAGAGGCCATGTTGAAATAAGATGCATCTGAAGGACTCTGGGCCTGCTCCACAGCCCCTCGGGCCATGTTGTGCCCTGGCTCTCAGGGACAATCACAGGACTTCGCGTGAGTTTCCAAAAACAGCTTGGTGGTCCCTGGAAAGAGTGCTGCAGTTTGTCCCTCTGCACCATTGACCACTTGAAGCAAAATGATGTAACTGGCCAGACACTGGGGATGGCACCCCAGCCTGCCCAGAATCTAAAGGAGCCAGGAAGTTGGCAGGAGGATGTGATGTCCTGGAGACCCTGCAGCTCCTTTGAATTAGGTTGTGTGAATGCTTCGAGATCACACCTGGAGCAAGAGTCTGGAACAGAGGAATTCCCTGCCTGTAGTACCAGGCTCCGGGCCCCCTGGGCCTGGAGGGGGCCAGGCATGGGGGTGTGGTGGGGGTGTGAGATCAGTGCGGCAGCCACAGTCCACACTGGCCACAGCAGGCCCCTTGAGTGGCGGATCCCAGATGGCCCTGTGGGGCCGCACGTGTGGGGTGAGGAACTGAGGCAGCACGTGCTGTGGGTTCTGGAGGCCAGCAATAGTCCCAGGCCTCCTTGCTCACTGGCTGAAAGCAGGTGCAGGAACTTGGAAGACTGTAGCCCCCGCAGGAACACGTCACCTGTGATGTGGGGATGTCAGCTGCGGCAGCAGCTCCAGATTCAAGTCCAACTGTGAAGTCCTCCTCATACGAAAACGGTAAGAGATCCTTCCACAGACCTCCCAGTAACAACCAGCCCAAATGCAAACTATACACAGGTTTTTTTTGTCTTCAAGTTCAGGTCAAATATACAACAGTATTTCCACCTTTTCAACAGAGCAAAGCAATCTGCTTGGAGACGGGTGCCGTTGCCCGAGGCTGCTGACACTGCAAGCCATGCCCATGTGGCCCTCAGTCTGCTCAGCTCCTGCAAACCCTGCTGAGCCCACAGGCCAGCTGGGCCTCCTGCACAGGCCAGAAGCATGATTTTGACTCTGTGCAGGCTGAGGACCCAGCTGTGTTGGCCCAGGGTCAACATCTCCCTTGAAACATGCCAGTGGCTTTGGCACTTGTCACTGGATCTGACAGGCCCTGAGTCCATGGGAGAGCCAAGGGCTTCGTGTCTGGGCCGTCCGATGTGGAGCTGCTTCTGCAGGGACCCTCATACCCAGGGCCCACTTCATTGTGGAGGCAGCAGCCCTTCGGGCTCCAAGGTCCAAGGGCTCAGGATGGTGGTGGCCTGAATGGGGTGACAGGCTTGCCTCATGGTTTCCTGATGGTTCAAATTGAAGTTTCATTACTGCCTCTGCGTGTGGAAGAAGCCATCAGGCGGGTGGTGGGTCAGTGAGGGTGGCAGTTGGGTGGGATCCAAAGTCAGTGGGGGCAGAACTTCCCCAGTTCAAGAATAGACACCTGGGGCCTGCACGGGTCCTGGACGAGGGGAGAGCTGGCGGCCCCTACCCTGACCCCAGCCCTGGAGGCCAATACTACTCACTCAGAGTCGGAGCCTTCAGCCTGGGCACTCCCCACACGCACGTTCATGGCCACCCCATTCAGATGCTCGCGGCCTGGCTCCCTCCCAGGGGTCTTGATGGTGATTACACAGTCGGGGGCACGGACTCCATCGCCAGAGCCCAGGGAGGATGTGCGCGAGGACGCGGGGCTCTGCTCACAGTCGGCCAGCTTTTCCCGCAGCCGGCACTTCAGTGGGGGTCCCGGCAGTGGTGGTGGGTAGGCGACTTTGTTTTTCAAGATGCCTGGGAGGAGGGAGGCCCGACAGGGTCACACCTGTGCCTCCTCTAGTTCAGAGTCCTCTCTGATCTGCCTATGCCCCACCCATGCCCCACAAGATCCCACCACCTTGCTACATAAGGCCCCTGCCCTGTCCCCACCAGCTGGCAAGGGACAAGTCCCATGGTAGGCCTCCCTCCTGGGCACCTTTCCTCTGCTCTGGGGGCTGGCTGCTGGGCATGGATGGCCGGTCTGGAGGCTGGGTGCTGCAGCGGTCGCCCTGCTCCTGCCGGTGCAGCTCCACGCTGACCTTGGTCTCCACCTTCAGGTGGGGCTCAGTGCCCGCCTCCTCACTGTCGCTGCCAGCGGGGCTCACATCAGGCCAGCCAGCTGGGACGTGGTTGGCCAGGGCATCCGCTGAGATGGGTGACACAGCACTGGGCATCCCAAGCCTGGCAAGCCCCCAGGGTGGCCCTGACCCTCCACCCACAGGCCTGGCAGGGCTGCCTCCCAAAGAGGGGAACAGGCCCAAAGGAAAGTCCTGATGTGAGGGCCCTGGCCGCGCTCCCCACCGCCCTGACAGCTAGCCACGCAGTGGCTACTCTGGAGGCCCCACCTGGCCGCGCTGACCATCTGCAGAGCCCTAGGACTGCAGGGTATGGCCGGCCAGAGGGTGGGCACACAGCCACCGAGGCCTGCCTGGCTGGCCACGTCCTCACCACTCACCTTTGGGGGTGCTGTGGACAGGGCCCTGCGCCGGGGCCCATGTGTCCTCAGCCTCCCCGCCATCGTCCTCGCTGTCTGACGAGCGTGAGGAGGCATAGGAGCTGCTCTGCTCGTCCAGCGATAGCTCACTGTCCGAGTCCGAGTCGGGGCCTGTGGGGCGGTCGGGCATCGAGGCTCAGGTAAGCAAGGCACCTGTGCTTCCTCCAAGGCATGTCCTCCACTGGTTGTGGGGATGTGGACACATGAGAGCGACCTGGGCCCCTGCAGCCATCAGGGGAAGCCATACCATGAGGTTTCTTAGAGCTCCTGGGGTTGAAGGAGGAATCCGGTTCCCCATGGCCACCACGTGCAGGCCCGGAGGACACGTTGAGCTTCTGGACCCCTTCGTCCCTAGAGAGAAGCGCAGGCTCAGCATTTGCTCAGTGGAATAGATGACAGGCCCTTATGTGACCGAGCACTTTCTGCCTGCACGCCATGGCCACTTGGGGTTCTGGAAAATTCCCCCAAACTGCCCCAGCTACATTTTGATCAATGGTAACAACACAGACAAATGAAGAGTCTCCACATCAGGGCACGTGGCTGGGACCTTCCCTGCAGGCCAGGCCACAGAGCTGGCCCCACTGCACCCCAAGATGACAACGGGCAGCAGCCTGACCTGCTGGTGCTGTCCAGCGAAGCGGTGGACTCGCCCAGGGCTGTGCGGAGCATGTCGGGCCCCTCGCTGTAGGTGTTGTTGCAGTTGAGGGAGCGCTGGGGAGGGAGGGTGGGCTGTCAGAGACCACTGTGGAGGACACTGTCCCCTAGAGGCTCCCTCGCCAGCACCTTGGCTGTGCCCCTGCCTGGCCTCAGGAGGGCAGCATCGCAGGGAGCCTCGTGGCAGCTAAGGGGAGAGCACTGCCTGGCCCCAGGACACACCTCCTGCCCACAGCCACTGCTTCTGGGCCAGGGGCCTCACCTGCCCTGGCCCCTGTCTTCTGGAAGCCGTGAAAGAGACCCCACCTAGCTCTTTCCTTCTCCCAAGAGTCATTAGGAGCCATGGCCACGTGTCCAGGGATGGCCTCTGGGACACCAAAGCCACTGAGCCCCGTTTGGTATTTGGTCCTTATAGCTCCCAGCCCCACAATGAGTGCTGCCCAACTCCCAGCCCCACGGGGTGCCCGGTGACCCCCACCGTCAGCAGAGTGGCCCTTGTGGTGGCTGAGTCATCCAGGTGCGGCTTCTTCCCAGCAAGCACTGCCCTCAGGTGCTTCCGGACCTCCCTGTTGAGCAGGCAGTGGAGCAGGAGCACAAGGGGGCCCTGGAGGGAGGAGGCTCAGGTGGCCTGGTGTACTCTGCTGCCCCACAGAAGTAGGTGCCCCCAGGGCGTGGGGCCTGGAGCACAAAGCACCCTGCCATGTGGCCCAGGGCCCCTGCTTTCTTAGGCAGGGGAAGCCCCAGAAACAGCTGGCCTGCACAGGGCAGCAGGCATGTTGGGACAACGAGGGGCCCGCCCCAGGCCATAGTCTCCTGGGGTCCCCGACATTGTGTCATAAATACACTTTCTAGACAGCCCTTGGTGTAAGCCACAAATAGTCACTCCTCCCGGGGACACAGTGGGATTTGGGCCAGCTTGGCAGTGACGACGGTGGGAGGAGTGACCCTGTTCTGGCCAGCATGACTGTGGGCGGGGATCAGGAAGGCTGGGGACAGGCAGGCTGGAGGCCGTGGCCTCCTCTGGTGCAGCACTGGGGTGCCCCAGGTTGGCTCAGGCAGAGCCCCTGGGGCTCTGTGGACACCTACCTGCAGGCCACTGAAGGCTGCGAAGAGGTAGTGAAAGCCCAGCGAGTCGCCGTTCACAGCCAGCAGACCCAGCAGCCAGGTGGCGCTGATGAGCAGCAGCAGGAGGAAGGCCGTCCTGAGCAGCGAGCTGGGGGCAGGCGGCGGGAGTCCACTCGTCCTTCTGTCCATCCGCCAGCCATACCCCCTCTGTCTGCCTCCCTTCCTCCCTAGCCCTCCCCAAGCATCTTCGGTAGCCAGGGACAAGGGAGGCATGCTCCCATCTGTCGTGGCCTCCCACTGGCACAAATGGATGACAGTCAACAGTGAGCTGTCATGGGGGGGTTAGTGTGTCCACATGAATTGGTGTCAGGGATGGACAGGGGGACGAGGGAGGAAGGGCGGGCTATGGCCTCCACCACCTGGCCTATCAGACTTTCCTTCTCCAGGGTGGGAGCTGGCATGGCTCCTGCTGCCCAAGGCCCCTCCTGGGCACCACCCCTTTACCCTACCCCCAGTTGGCCTCCTCTCTTATCAAACAGGTCAGCAGGACCCTGGCCTCCCACAGACACCCCATCACCCCTCTTGACCCCTGCAGCTCCCGGACACACTGCTGCCTTCTCCCACCACCCCTCCTGCTCCCCCGCCCTCGACCCTAAGCCCCTGGGGGATCCCCCATACTGTCCCCAGCTCCTGGGCTGCACCCGCCCCAGGCAGTTCCTCCACTCGAGGCCTGACGATTCTGTCGTCACAGCAGAGTTCCAGGTCCCCTCCACTCTGCCTTGACCTGGTGCTTCAACGCTCTCTCCTCCCGTCTCCACAGCCCTGCTGTCTCAGGCCTGGACACTGCTGACCCTCCCCCACTCGGCCGATCTACCGCCAGGGCTGCGGACCCACCCCAGGAGCACACTTGGCCACGACTCCCAGGCCAGGCAGCCAGTGGCAGGAGGGCCTGGCCGCTGGGTGATGAACTCTCACAGGGCTCTGTCCAGCACATAAACTGGACATTCAGGGGCCTCAGGGCCCAGCTGACCGAGGCTGGGAAGGGCCAGCTCAGCATCAGGTCCCAGCCCACTGGTCAGCCCCACTTACACGACCCCTTTCCTCTCATAATAATGGTGCTTTCTTTGGCAGGAAACCTTTGCGGACAGGGCAAAGACGACGGCATTGATCTGGGAAGAAATAAGGGAAACAAAGTCGGGCGGGCTCTTCGTCTCCACCTAGAGACCCCCACAGCCGCTGCTCCTGGAGCTCTCCACCACATCTTGGGAAGCTGTGGCTGCGTTAGAGGCCTCAGCCCCAGCCTGAGGAGGCTACCCTGGGGCCAGGCTTCTGCCAGCCTGAGTGGGGACTCTCCTGCTGGCTGGACACAGTGGCCTCCTGGTGTACATGAAAGGTAACCTGAAACCCGTGGGCTGAGGACTGGGCCCAGAGCAGCCCAGAGGATGCAGTGACACTAGAGACCAGCCCTTCCTGCCCAGCTGGCCAGCCCCCACACCCCCTCCAGCCAGGGTGCCCCTGGGCGCAGCATCCCAAGGAAGGAGTCTTCTGCAAGGCCCTGTCACTCACAATGATAACAGCTCCGATGGGCCCCGCAAAGCTCCAGATGAGACTGTCGTGGAGGGAGAGCCAGCAGAAGTCAGGGTTCCCGTAGCCCTGGGGGTCCAGGCCAACCGCCAGTCCTGGACACAGCAGGAGGGCAGAGCAGAGTGAGGGCCACACATCCAGATAACTGCCTACACCCTGGAGCTGTGGCCGGGGACTCCGAGGGTCTCCAGAGAAGGGCCACTCAAGGGTCCCTGCACTGGCCTCCTGGGAGGAGGGGCAAGGAGCACGGAGACCCCGGCTGCAGCGGGGAGCCTTCCCAGGCCCTCTGAGCAAGACTTGTCCAGACACCACAGGTGGCCAAGGCCAACGGGCCCAAGGCAGGGGCGCAGCTTCCAGAGAGCCCCAAAGGCTGGCAGTGCCTGGGGAAGGCCTGGTGGCAGGGTCACCATGTGCAGTGAGTGGGTGGGTGAGCAGATCACAGACAGGCCACATATCACACCACACACAAGTGCACACACACAGCACCACACACACACAGCAGGCCACACACAACACGTCACACACGCCACACACACATTTCAGACACAACACGCCATACACACAACACAACACACAGGTGCACACATGCCACACACAACATGCCACACACATCATGCCACACACAACACACCACACACATGCCACACACACGTCACAATGCCACACACAACATGCCACACACACGTCACACCCACAACACGCCACACATGCCACACACAACATGCCACACACATCACACACAACATGTCACACATGCCACACACACACCACACCACACACAGGTGCACGCACACATGCCACACACAACATGGCACACACACACGCCACACTCAACACGGCACACACACACACGCCACACTTCATAGGCACACAACCCCTCACTGGCAACTGCTATACACACGGCATTCCCACTTCACCTACGTAGTGTCTTTCTAACCACTGGTGACAAGCTGGGCAAGGACAGCCTGTCCATGTGGCCCGTCAAGACGAGTCTGGGAGCCCATCCACACAGACCTCAGATGGGACAGAGGAAAGGGGTGCCTGCGTCACCCTCAACTCCAGCTGGCTTGGTGCCCACCCTCCCGATGCTCTCCACACACAGATCTTAAAGACCATGTCCCCTGCTGCTCAACCCCCACCCTGGGACCTCCCTGTGCGCTCAGGAGACAGACCTGGTGCTTTGGTGGCCTGCCAGGCAAGTGTGGGGCCTGCCAGCCACATTCCCTGCTGGGGTCCCCCCACCCCCCGCCCTCACATTCCCCACCGTCCAGTACAAGTGGCACTTGCTCCAGGATGCCCCCTGCCTGGCTCCAGGCAAGAGCAGGTCCTAGGAACACGCCACCCGGCTCTGGGCCCCTTCAGCACAGGGTCTGCCCAGGGCAGAACCTCGGGCTGCCACTCGTCACCTCCGCTCTGAGCGAGGACTCCCATTTGCCTCCTCCCTTGCCCGCGTCTGGCCTGGAAGGAGCTCTCTGCCAAGGGCAAGGAAAGGGACGCAGGCACGCCCCTCAGGGACGTCGGCCACAGCGCAGACCTGGACATCCTGGGCCTGGCGGGCGCTGCTGTCAGCCAAGGCCTCGTCTGCCTGAGGCTCCTGGGGAATCTAGGGTCTTTCCGAGGAGGCGCGAGCGTCAGAACGTGTTTTAAAGTCAGTGAGAACGTGCACTTGGCATCTGGACCAGGCCCTGGGGCGGGAGCTCTCACAGGCACAACCCGACAGAGCTGTGGGGGAGGTGGCTTCCAAGACAGCAGGCTCTGGAAAGATCACTCGCCAGATCCCATCTTAGGATGAAAGCCCACTCTGTCGAGTTAGGTGGCCTCTGGGCTCACCCTGCCTGGCCTCCACAGCTCTGGGTGAAGGGGCCTCGTCCCAGGGGGTACCCTGGACAGAGCCAGGGGAGACACATCGGGAGCTGCAGGCCCCCACGGTCCTGTGGGAGCAGCGGCCGGAAGGCGCCTCAGGTGCAGACACCTGCACAGAGCCCTGGGGTCCTGCCAGCCGGGGTCAGCACTGCCCACTGTGAACAGGGGAGGGCCGTGCACCAGGCAAACACCCACTTCCTGACCGCAAGGAGGTGCCGCTGCTCCACGCTGCTCCCTGAGCATCCCCTCATCCAGCTGCTCGCCACTGACCATCCTCCCCCTCCGTCCACACACTCACCACCGACGCACCTTCCATCTAGCTGCCCACCCACCACCTACTGACCCATCCCCCCATCCCCCACTCGTCCCCACGCACCCAGTGGCAGGCATGGAATTTCCTGTTGGTGCCAGGCAGCCTCCCCTAGGTGTGCAGATTGCCCGGGGGGCCAGCAGAGACGGAGGCCCTTCCTGCCTGCTCGTGGGGCCGCTGGCCGTGGTGGGTTGGAAACTGCACTCCCACGCAGGCCGCCCTGGCAGGGCTGCTCTGGGCATGCTCACCTGTGACGATGGCCGGGATGCCCCAGCCCACCACGTAGTAGAACCTCATGGGCCCCGCGTCTATGTTGCGCACCTCGGTCAGCATGCGGTAGACGTGCAGGCTCTCCACCAGCGTCCAGGCGAAGGTGCTCATGTACACGTAGTGCAGGAGGATGGCCACCACTGTGCAGAGGAACTGTGCAGAGAGGGCACGGGCTCAGTGGGCACCCCAGCGGGCATGCTGCAGAGTGTCCGATTCAGGGACAGCCCTGCGGGCACAGGGATTGCCCAGAGAGGTACCCGGCTCAGGGCACCCACAGAAGCCAAGGCCCAATAGGCGTGGGGAGACCAAAAGGACACTGCGAATGTGGGGCTCTGTTGCATCTGCAAAGGGAAATGGAGCTGTCTCTGTGGCTCTGCTGAGACTCACCAGGCACGCCAACAGCCCCAGGGCCTCAGGCCTGAGATGGAATTGGGGCAGAGGGAGGCATCTAGGGCCCCGCTCAAGGGACCCTCCTGGGCGTGGACCACTGCCAGGGCCCACTGGCCATGGCTCAGGGATGAGGGCTGCAGAGCACTCAGATTTAATTTAAAGAGAAGCTAGAAATACGTATTTTATGTGATGTTCCCCAAATTTTAAATATTGGTATTTAGATTTTAAAAAGCACTGTGGAGCTGAGCCTGCTCAGGATGAGGGTCCCAGACTGGGATCTTGGCTGTGCCCACCTCTGCTGACCCTACATGAGCTTCCATGGCAGAATCTATGCAGTGACCTCACGTCCAAAAAGAACAAGGTCCTACGTACACAGCACCCCCCAGTAGTCCCAGCTGCTGAGGAGGCAAGTTCAAGCCAGTCTTAGCCACTTAATGAGGCCCTGTCTCAAAAAGTAAAAAGCCCTGGGGGTGTGGCTCAGTGGTAGTCACCCAGGGTTCAACCCCTAGAACCAACAAACAAGGTCCTTATATCTTCTGTTGAAATAAGAACAGGATGAGAGGATATGTCCTAGCTGGGGCAAGTGCAGGGAGAAGAAAATAGTGTCCACATGGGGGCTAACAGACATGGGCCGCCCTCCGGGGTTTGGGGAGAGGTACGCGCATAGGCACTGCTGGCGCCACTTTCCCTGGGAGCAGAACAAAGACGGCCTCGTGTCCAGTAAATCACTCCAGCCAGCCAGGGCCTGGGAGACAAAGGCCTTGCCCAGAGAAGGGACTGTGACTTTACAGAAAACCCGTAAAAGTCGCCAGAGGCCAAGCCCGGGCCCCGCCCCTGCTGCCACCAGAAAGGTCTCCTTCCAGGGGGCGGAGGAGCCAGGAAGGAGCTGCCCTCAGCATTTCACACCTGGTGTCTGGTGGCATGCGTGGCCGCCCCTTTCCCTCCACTAATGCACACTGGAAGGGCTCCAAAGTGACCCATGTGGCTTCCCACCCAAGCCCTCCCCCGCTTAGACGCAGAAGGACCGCTGCCCGGCAAGGGCCATCCTCTGGAGAGTTTAGAGTCACTGAGTCCTGTTCCTGTCCCCTCCGGCTCCTCTCTGTGTGCCTACTCACCGGCCTCTGCTCCAGATTCAATTCCCCTGGCCGTCTGGGCTGGTCAACCTCCCACCCTCAGGCTGCCCAAGGGCCTCCCAGGGCAGGCTGTGTGCACTCTTGGATGGATGCAGACCTCAGGATGACCCGGTCCCCAGCTTATCCTGAACCCCTTTTCATTGGTGGCAACTGGTGGTCCCCCTCAGCCCCGCCCTGAACAGATGCAGCTCTTCACCCGACACCGAGAGTGGGTGGCAGGTCATGCTGCGACTGTGTTGGCTGTGTAGAGCACAAGCTGCCTGTGCAGGACTTGTGTTCAGGGACAGGAAACGCTGGGGCAGCTGGATTTTCCTCTAAGTTCTCGTGGGAGGCAGAACCGCGGGAGTCTCATCAACTTCCCTCGGATCCAAAGCATCAAGTCTGGCTTCCTGTAGGTGGATTTTTGACTCATTTTGCCAGGCACATAAAAATCTAGAGGGTTTCTGCCCTCCTGGCGAAGTGGCCTTTTTGTCACCAGATAGTGACCCGTTCTTCGCTGCTGCTGCTGTCTACGCTCAGGCACGCAGACCTGGCCACGCAGACCCGCAGGCTACTCTGGCTAGCACTCACAGGCACGTCCTCCTTCATGGTCCCCATCTACACATCTCCCAAGAGTCCCATGGACGTCTCTGAATGCAACCAGACAATTCTAAGTCACTCTGAGTCAACTGCTTACCTTTGTCAGAGGCCATCAGACCTGGCTGCAAAGAGGCCTTGCTGGCCTCGGACGTGGCCAGGGGCGGAGTGGGAAAGCCCTGGCCCACCTCTGGCCAGCCCGGATGCTTCCGTCTCAGCACCCCTCCCCCTGCAACTGCAGATGGCTGCCTGCGGATGTCCCTCCAGCTCTCCCCCTCGTGGCTCCCGGAGTATAGGAGCATCTCCCTGGGGACTCCCAGCTGTGGGGGCCCAGCTCCAGGAGGACAGCGGGAGGGTGGGGGACGGGCTACTCTGCCCCCTGGGGTGAGTGTGCTCCTCCCAGGTCTTCACAAAGAGCCACTTCCTGCTGGAAAGGTGAGCTCGGACCTCACTCCCCTGCCTCTCAGCGGCCTCCCTTGGGCAAGTTCCTCCAGGGTCAGTGCCCTCAGGCTGGCTGTGCATCCCGCCTCAGTGGCCCAGCACCCTGCGCTGGCATTAGCCACAATTCAAGGGAGTCCAGTTCACCCTGAAAAGACCAGTTTTCCTCAAGGGTAAAAACCCGAGGTGCAGCCAGGTGCTGGCCCCCACCTGCTTCAGCAGCTCACGTCTCCATGGTCATCCCCAGGGAACTGGCCCTCCCCAAGTCAGGGGCTCAGAGGCTTAAAGAGGGAATCAGGGTCTTGGAGAAGGTGGCCTGGTATCATCCCTGCGTCCAGCAAAAACTCACTGGCTTTGCTCATGTGGCCAGGTGCCCCCCCACAAGCTGCCGCGACACCATGAACTTCCCCGACTCCTGAGTCCACACAGGCCCAGGCCCACGGAGCCCCCAGGAGCCCCACAACACCTGTGTGTGGATCTCACCAGCTCGAGAAGCGACTCCGCCTCCTCCCCTCCCCCATTTGCTCTTCTGGAAAGTTCCTTCTGATTTGGTCCTCTGTATCCCCGGACCTCCCTCCCCCCAGTCCTGCTGTAGGTGTCTTGCTCACTTTCGGGAAGCCTGTGGCTTTCACTGCAAACAGGAGGCGTGAGGGGCTGGACACACTTTTTCCTCCTTTGGTGCAGGGGACTGCACCCAGGGTGCTCCACCACTGAACCTCATCCCAAGTCTTTATTTTGAGACAGGGTCTCGCTAAGTTGCTGAGGGTCTCACTAAGTTGCCGAGACTGGCCAGAATTGCAATCCTCCTGCCTCAGCCTCTGAGCAAGGGCTGAATCTCAGCGTGCGCTGCTGTGCCCGGTCACAGGTTCTCACCAGTAGCCGCACCCTGAGTCTTGAGGCTGTGAGAGTGCTCTGCCTGCAGAGCATGGGACTCTGGGACTTGGCAAATGACTGTCATTTCCTATGAGGCCACTAGTGTGAACGGCCACAGGGTCAGAATGAATGTGCACAGAGTCCTGGGCCCTTCTGATGGGCTCCTTGGGGCACCCTTCTGGGGACGGCCCCCCCAGGGGCAAAGCGATGAGTCCACCTGGCTCAACCCAACAGTCCCAGCTGCCCCCAGGACTCCCAGCCGCACTGAAGGAGCAGGAGCGCCCAGCTCCTCCTCCTGGTGTGGGCCTCTCCCCGGGAGGCTGGGAGGCTTGCCTCCAGGACGTGATGGCCCACGTGGCTCGGGTTCTCACCGGGTTCTCAGTCTGGTTGATCCCGGCCACAAAGACCAGCTGGGAGCAGAAGATGGCCCCGATGAGATTCTTGTGGATGCTGTGCAGGTTGGAGCGCAGTGTCCGGACCAGGGTGAGCAGGATGAAGGCCACCAGCAGGGCTGCCAGGGACAAGGACACGGCGGCATAGGTGATGATCTTCAGGGGCAGGACCTCCCCGTGCTGCGGGTGGGTTGGTTAAAGCAGGAGACGGTGAGGTCGGCTCTCACTGAGTTTTGCGTGACAGAGGCCAACAAGGTGATGCGTCACCAAATTAGCAGAGACTGGCAGGAACCATGTGGCTATGACCTGGCTCTCGGGTGGCACAGGTGGAACAAAACCCAATGATTAATCTGGAATGAGGACCAACTGTGGAGGGCAGTGGAGACGGCCACACAGCCACGGGCACACACCGTGCCCTGGACTGCACCCTTAAATGGTCACAAGATGGATATTTTGCTACATTAAAAAAAGGGGGAAAATAATCGACCAAACCTCACATGACACCTGTCATCAGGAGACGCTCGGCCTGCCCACCCGAATCCGGAGCTGCAGAGGCCTTCTGGGGGACACGGTGCCCGAGGACACGCGGTCGGGCGGTGGGCACTCCCTGGCCTCCTGTGCTCTGTTTTACTTTACACTGTCACAGATTCACTCCTCTGCTCAAACGTCAGCCCCTCTTCACAAGAAGCTGGAGGAGTTGGAACAGCACGTGAAGGACCGTGGCTTTCCTGGGTCCGTTGTGTGCGAGGGATGTTCACAAACCTGCCACGTGCCCTATTCCACACCAGGCCTAGATCCAGCCCACGAGGCACGGCCAGCACTGTCCTCATCCCAACAGACGGGAAAACTAGTGTCAAGAGGCCGAGGGACCTGCCAGAGGCCGCCCAGCTGGCCGGGTGGGACTCCAGGCGCCAGGGACTTGGGCCAACAAGAGCTCCAGTCCCACGGGCAGGGCCTTCCTTCCCGGGACCCTACCTGCCCCTCAGCGTGAAGCCTTCTGTGAGGCAGGAGTGAAGGGACCCCCGCCCAGGCCACGCAGATGTCTCCACAGTGGTTCGTCTCAGACTAACCCGCGTCACCTCCATGTGGCTTACCACTTATCTCTTGTGTCTTTTGTAAAAATTGTGGAAAATACACACAGCAGGGGTTCACCACCTAGCCATTTCCCACCGGGCGCTTCCTGGGCATCTGC
This sequence comes from Ictidomys tridecemlineatus, assembly GCF_052094955.1. Lineage (NCBI taxonomy): Eukaryota > Metazoa > Chordata > Mammalia > Rodentia > Sciuridae > Ictidomys > Ictidomys tridecemlineatus. The sequence goes on along the minus strand of NC_135482.1, from coordinate 2,780,427 downwards.
ACAGCGTGACTCCTGCCCAGGACACAGGTTCCGGGTTGCCTTAGCCTCCCAGTGTCCAGCACCTCCTGAAGGTGCTGCCCGTGACACAGAACCAGGAGCAGGCTGTCTGGCAGGGTCCTGGGAAGCCAGCACGGGCAGGCCAGGAGGACAAGCGCTCAGGAACTGGGCCCGAGATGCTCCTCCGTGGCTCCGAGTGCCTGGAGTCCTGGAGCCTACAGCACCTGACTCCCCGGGGGGCCGGGGGTCTTCAGAGACCTGTGGCTCTGTGGCACCCTGGGCACAGGAGCCCCTGACCACTCCCATTGCATTCGTCTACCTCAGCCTCATCTGGCCACAGGAACCTCACCCCTATCTAAAGACCTCGGTGACCAGCCTTGGGGCTGGCCCTGGTGCACCTGCCACAGAGGTGGGTGCTGGGAGAGGGCGCGGACGCCCTGGGGGCCGGGCTGCAGCTTCGCCTGCACAATACATGAAAGCCACTCTCCTGAGCACCTGCCACCTGGCTCACAGCTCCACGAAGGTGCAGAAGCCTGAGCCCCTGGACACCAGAATGGCCTTGGCAGGGACAACGGTCTGGCTCCTGGGCCACATCCCAGCCCTGAGCAGGTGACAGGTGAGGCCACCCTGGCCTCTGCCTCGGGTTCCTGGATGCCAGTGTCCCACACGGCCCAGGCTGGCCTTGTGCCACCTCCCTGCCTTGGTAAAGGAGGCCAGGCCAGGTCCTCCCAGCCTGCCCTGCCCAGGGCCCCTCTGCCCTACCACCGCCCCACGAGGTGTGGCTCACATTCTCAGGCTGCTTCAGACGTCGGAGGGCAAAGATTATCTGCCTGTCACCGAGGACCTGACCCCTTGGTCCTTGGGGCTGGTGTGTGTGGCCCGCAGTGACACCCGCGTGGGACATGCCAGCCTCGCTGTCTTGCCCGTCTTTCAAAGTAGATGCAGAAACACTGTCTAGCAGAAGGCTGGGACCTGCTCTGAAGGGAGGTGACATTCTGGGGACCTCTGAGTCTGAGCTTAGGGTCCACTGCTACAGGTCAGGTGTGGGGTGCCCCAGATTCAGGCTCATGGGCCGCAGGGTTTGCTCACAGCGCTGAGGAGGAAGCGTGGTTTGGGGGCTCAGCCAACTTCCTGGGGCCCGTGGGCACACTTGGTGGGGCGGCGGCTGTGGGATGCCCACCTCGCGCCTGGAGATGTCCATGAGCACCGCGCAGCTCGCGGCCCCGCGGCACTGGCACACCACGTGGGTCCGGTTCCTGGACAGGAGCTCGCAGCCCTTGGCCGACCAGCCTCCAGGCCCACTGATGCTGCAGAGAAAGGGGACCAAGGGGTGAGACAATCCCCGAAACCGTGACACGGCCAAGGCGCAGCAGCCTTCCCTGGCCCTGGCCAGCTGGACCCTGCCGGTGGGAGTGGGCCGACACAGAGCAGCCCTGCGTGCTGTGTCCCATGACCTCACCGGTGGCCTCTGCCGTGTCCCCGGCCCCCTCACTGCACGGCCTGTGGCTAGGACAACAGCTGTGCTGCCCCTGACATCATGGAGCACTCGTCCCCTGGTGGCCGCCACCTCTCACTAGCACCTCTCCATGTCGAATGGTCCACGTCACAGCGGAGAAACCCCAAGGAGCCTCACGTCCGCTGTGCGCCTGTCGCCAGAAGCGCCTCGTGGCACCATGGCCACTTGCCCCCCGCAGGCCTGAGTCCTGGCCATCTCAGAACTCACTCCTGCGTCGGCCGCACTTTCCTGGGCAGGTTGCACCGTGTTTTATGGGGCTGCCTGGAAGTCAGGGCCCTGTTACTCCTCCCGTTTCAGGACGGGGGCCCCAAATAACAAGCTGTTCTGGGCCCTGCCCCCGATGCTGGGAAAGTCACGTCACCTCTCTGATCCCGAATTTACTCATCTGTGAAATGGGCCGTGACTGTCGGTGCGCTCGCCAAGGGCGCTCAGATCTGGGGATAAAGGAGCCACATAAAGCAGGGGCAGATCACTAGAGCCAGAGCTAATTGCCAGGATCCAAACGAGGGACCAAGGCCAGACGCCATGCCCAGCAGCCGCGGGCCAAGGCCAGATGCCATCACCTCCCACTGGGCGCAGGCCCCTCTGCCGTCTCCTCTGAGAGCCAGACAGGCCGGGGGCGGCTTGGCGAGTGTGTGGAAAGTCCAGGCGCGTGAGCTCTCGCTGCCAAGCCGTCCGTGTGCCCCACAGGAGCCCCTTGCTCAGCAGGGCCAGCACCCGGCACGGCCCCGTGGTGGCCGCCCACTCAATCCAGAGGACCCACGCCACGGGAGGTGGCCCTGTCACACAGGAGCTCCTAGGTGTGCAGCTCGGGCCTCGCTTCAAGCATGAGGGCGGGCCTGGGGCTTGGCTCTCTGGCAGCGCCCAGCTCTCCCGGTGGAGAGGCGACCACCATCACGGTGCAGACGGCACTGAACCTGGTGAGGGGAGCGTTCCTGCGCACACCGGTCCCACCAGCGTCCCCCCACTCCAAGACAGCACCACTGAGCAGGAACTAGAGGAGGAAAGGCCAGCCCCCCACAGAGAGCTCAGGACCTCAAGGCAGGGGAGGAAGACGGGCCTCAGAGCCAGTCTCGCGTGAGCAGGGGAAAGGCGCAGCCCCACGTCTCCCCAGCACGCGGGGGCTTCTCCTGGCTCCTGTGGGTGCTCCTGCACACAGGGTGCCTGACAGCCTCCTAAACCTGCTGCGGGAGTGGGGCGCCCAGCTGGCCAAAGGCCAGGGACCCCCGGGGAAGGGGCCACAGCTGGGGCCCTGTGTGCTCAGAACTCACCCCCTAGGCTCAGCCGCAGAGGCCTGGGCACTGGTGTGGGTCGGCACCTCTGAAGTCCCCAGCGGGCAGTCCGCCTCTGCCTCAGGCCCCTGCGTGCCTGGCTGTGAGTCTGCATGTGAGTCTCCTGGTGTGTCTGCATGTGTGTCTCCATGTGTGTCTCCGTGTGTCTGTATGTGAGTCTCCTGGTGTGTCTGCATGTGTGTCTACGCATGTCTGCATGTGAGTCTGCATATATGTCTCTGTGTGTCTGCACGTGTGTCTGCATGTGTGTCTCTGTGTCTGTGTGTGTCTGCATGTGTGTCTGCGTGTATGTCTGTGTGTGTGTGTCTGCATGTGTGTCTGTGTGTATGTCTGTGTGTGTGTGTGTCTGTGTCTCCATGTGTGTCTGTGTGTGTCTGCGTGTGCGTCTGTGTGTATCTGCATGTGTCTGCATGTGTGTATGCGTGTGTCTGCGTGTTTGTGTGTGTATCTGCGTGTGTGTCTGCGTGAGGAGGCTCGGACACCCACGCAGGCAGCACGGGGGTGGAGCTCCTGGCCACCAAGGCCAGAAGACGATCCAGGAGTCCTGCCTTGGCTGGGCCTCGGGGTGTCTGCAGCAGGAGGTGGCTGTCCCCGGCCCTAGAGTGGCACTTACTCCAGAGAGTGGTTCCAGAACACACAGACGGGCTTGGTTCGCTCCTCCGTCTCCAACAGGGCGAACTGCACCAGGACTGGCCTCTCCAGGGGGCGGGACAGCGGGGCCCCCTCACTGTGAAGCATGACGCTCACCACCGGCGTGTTGATGACCGGCCGGTTCGGCAGCCTGTGGCAGAGGAGCGAGACCAGGGGACAACAGTGAGGAGGCCACATCCCTTTAAAAGAGTATGAATGCCAGGGGACACGGGTCAGACGAGCAAGGAGTCATGGTCCCTGGGCACACACGGTGGCCCTGTTCTCAGGCACAGGAGACGTGTCATCTCCGGGCCACACGGGGGCTTCAGAATTGACAAACGAACAGAAAATTCATGTACAAAGATGTCAACGGCCCAACTGGAGCACGGGAGGGCCAGGAGCCCAGGGCAGGCCCTGGCCAAGTGACTAAGCCCACGGCACCCCCTCATCCAGTCACCAGGGGATGTGACTCTGAGGTCCACAGAACCAGGGGGTATCTGGGAAATGACCTTGGGGTTGGAAAGTATGACCTTGGTGGACACCCTTAGTCAGACTTGAGGCCCCTGAGGTAGAAGACACATGGTGAGGCTCGTACTGGCCAAGTGACCCCTGGTGCTGATGGCAGGGGGCAGTGAGCAGAGGCTCGGACGCCACAGCCTCAGTGAGGGGTGGGGCAGGGCAGACCCACGGAGGCACCTCTGGGCACAAGGGCCAGGGCAAGCCAAGGTGAAGGTCATAATGTCCCAGCATGCAGTGCCCATCTGGCTGGCCCACACCTCTGTGTGAGGGACACCACGGGGCGAGGTCCCAGTCTTTGGTGAGGTCATGGTGTGATACTGTTGTGGTGACAAAGGTGATCAGGATTCGGACTTGTGGACCCTGGGGGAGCAGGCCCTCCCCGAGCCCGGGGCCCTGGGGGAGCAGGCCCTCTCCAGCCCCAATCCCTGGCCTCACCGGAGGCTGCGGCGGTCAGGGTCGTAGTGCTCAGGCAGGAGCTGGCCCAAGGTCCGGTAGATGATGACCAGGGCGACAGCAAATTGGCTGGGATCCTCCGGGTGTCTCCGGCGCCTGCTGACGTGGCCCTCCCTCTCAGTCCCAGGCCCCGGTGGCATGGTAGGCAGCGTGGCCCTCCAGGCTGGCCTCACGACGGGGCCTTCTGCAAGGTGAGCATGAAGCTGAGGCCATGCACCTGTGTCCCCACCATGTCCTTCCACCTCTGCCAGTGCTTCTGCACACTGACAGCCGTCCCCGGAGAGAGCACGGTGCTCCTTGGAAAGCAAACACAGGTCACTGTGTGGCCAGCAGGTCTATTGGGGGTTTATTTATTTATTTATTTCTATGTGGTGCTGAGGATCCAACCCGGGGCCTCACCCGTGCTAGGCCAGCGCTCTGCCCCTGAGCCCAGCCCAGCCTGGCTGTTTTGTTTTGTTTTTGTTTTGGTACCAGGGGTTGAACTGAGGGGCACTTAACCACGGAGCCACACCCCCCGCCCATTTTACATCTCAGCTTGAGGCAGGGTCTCGCTGAGTTGCTTAGGGCCTGGCTGATAGAACCTGCGATCCTCCTGCCTCAGCTTCCCTAGTGGCTAGGATTGCAGGCGTGAGATGTTCACCCACGTTCATAGCAGCAGAATTCACAAAAGCCCCCAAAGGAAGCCAGAGTCCACCAACAGAGGAGTGGGTCACGTAATGTGGTCCACTTGGATGAGCATGCCACGCAGCCTTAAAAAGACAGGCACCCTGACACCTGCACATGCGACGTGGACGGACCTCAAGGACAGTGTGCTCAGTGAGGCACACCTGCTGCAGAGTGGCAACTGCACGGCCACCTGGGTGAGGGCCTGGAGGGTCAGGTTCATATAGCCACACGGTCACGGGTCGGGAGAGGGACGGGGAGTCGCCGTTCAGAGGGTTGTTCAGATTTGCCAGGTGAAAAGCGCTCGAGCTGGGGCCCAGAACCTGACTCACTGGAACTCCCCACACGCACACTGGAAGCGGAAAGGTGTGCCGCGTGCCAGGCGCACCTGGTGACCCCAGCGACTCCGGAGGCTGAGGGGGGAGCAAGGCCAGCTCGAGGCCGGCCTGGCACCTTAGCGAGACTGACTCAGGAGGGAAAGGAGGTCTGGGGCGCGGCTCAGCGGCAGAGCGCCCCTGGGTCCCTCCCAAGCCCTGGTGAAGACGACTTCCACATCAGGTACGCTGCACCGCGGAGGCCAAAGAGCAACAGAAGTCGTTGATGGTCAGCTGACGTCCGTCCCCCACCTGCTCCTGGTCCCCACCCAGGGAGCCTCGGGAGGACATGGACATGTGCCTGTGTGGGTTCCGCCCCAGGCTTTATCTCAGGCCTGTGTGGGCGTCCAGGTGCACGTGAGGCGGGCATGCGAGAGGCCACATGCCAGCTGCATTGGGTAGCAGGCGACGTCTTGCCCGCAGCAGGGGACGTGGGCACCAAGCTTGGCAGAGCACGGCTACCTCGCCCTGCACGTTACCTAGGTCCCGTGAGAAGGGAGCACAGCTGCCCTGGGGGCTGATGGCAGCGAGTGGCCGCCGCCCTGGATGGTCAGTGGGGACAGTAGGAATGGCCAGGCTGCAGTTTCACCTTTTCTCTCGGGAGGTTTGAAGACGTCGGCTGGGAAGGACACCGAGGACTCCAGCTCCCTGGGGAACTCATCCTGAATGTCCTCGAACCGCGGCACCCGGGCACCCGTGAAGTTGAGCTTGTCGAAGACGTCAACTGCAAGAACTGGGGACAGTTTGCTCACTCACACACAACGCCAGGCCTTCCTGAGCCTGCCTTCACCGTGCCCCCGGCCGTCCTGCCCAGTTGTACCTCCCTGCCTCCGTTCAGCCTGCTGAGCTGGCAGCAGAGCACCTGAGGGGACATGAGAAGGGGAGACGATGCCACTCGAGGTGGCACCCAGCACCGTCTCACACATCTCTGGGTGGGCAAGCTGGCCGTGCTGGCCGAGCAGTGCAGCCCCCAGCCCCACACGCAGACCCGCCACTCCCTGCAGCCCTCCGGGTGGCAGACTGGCCACAGGACAGAGACGGAACTGGAACCCTGACCCTGAGGGAGCCTGGGCTGGCATCGCCTGAGCCTCTCTGCCTGAAGACGGCCTGCAGGGCCCTGGTGAGCTCGAGGCCGTCCGGCTGTCCCTCTGCTGGGCAGGTGACACCGCTCTCAAGTGGTCCCATCCAAGCCAACACTCCCCATGAGGGCAGTGTCCCTCTGGCTACCTGCAGGAGCGAGGGCCAGGCTGGGCAGGCACACTGGACCTCTGGAGGGGAGAGCCCGGAACATGCCCAGGGGACAGCCTGCGGCTGGCAGGGCTCTGCGGGGTCAGAGGTGCTGCCTACACAGGGTGGGCCTGTGCTGTCCGGGGTGGGGACTGGCTGTCCCACCCTGCAGCTCTCTCTGCCTGAAAACCACCCTGTGAAACCCCAGCCTCAGGTCGCGTGTCCCCATGCTCAGGGTGCTGTGGCCAGGAGGTGCTGGTCCCGAGACCGCTGGGCTCTGGCCAGCCTGTGCCCCTGCCTCTGCCCGGAGACTGCCCATCTGTGCCAAGTCTAGAGGGCTCTGCTGCCCAGGCAGGGTGCACTGCAGGAGCCCCGGCACCCACGCCTCCCCGCAGGCTCACACCTGGACCCAAAGACCACAGGGCAGCACCTCCACCCCTCGGCCCCCGTGCTGGCCCAGCCTCTGGAGCACCGTGTGTTTCTGCAGATCGTCCAAAGGCCCTTGACCACGGGCAACTTCTCCCACTGACCACTGGGAGACGGAGGCCAGGGTCACTGGCTCTCTCTTGTAGAGAGGCCGGGCTGGGCGGTGACCCATGGCCTCGCCCCAGGACTCGGCTCCCAGGACACCTGGGGGTCCTGGGGCCCCACCCTCGGGGGTGCTGCCCTGTAGCCCTTACTCATGTTGGCGGTGACGATGACAAAGGGCCGCAGGTAGGTCCTCCTCAGATTGCGGGCCACGTTGCTGAAGTAGGCTTCGAAGTGCTGCAGCAGCCGCGCGGCGCCACCCTCTGCCCGCTGGATCTGCTCCCACGCAGCCCTGGTGGCCGGGGCCAGGAGGGCACTGCCCGTGTGAACAACATCCTGGCCACACAGACACCATGCTCAGTCTCGCTATGGAGTCCGGCCGTGTCACTAGAAGGCCATCGGCCCCAGGCCAGTGTCGGGGAGGTGGCCTTGGAGGCCAGTGGCCATCAGGAGGCGCTCTGCCAGGGCTCCACCATGTGCCCTGAGGCGCTGACAGGGGAGACGTGCTGGGACCCCTGGACCCCCGGGGAGGCCAGGCCGCAGGACCCCCAGGCTCGGCTGAGCAGGAGTGTGACGGGCCCTCAGATGTGAGGCCAGGGCTCAGCCTGAGACAGGAACCAGGAAGGAATAAAACATGAAGAAAAGCTCCTCTGGCCCAAGTCCCCAGGCCAGGCTCCAATCCCCGCGAGGGGCCTGGCTGGGCCCCCAGTGCTGTGCACGGCTGGGGGTGGGGTAGACGGGGCCCTGGGGGCACAGGACGGGGCCTGGAGAGGAGCCAGGGGCAGCTTGGAACACTCCAGAGTGGCTCACAAGCGCAGGGACAGAAGGGCACCTCCTCGGTCACCCCAGCACACGCGGGGCAGGAGGGGCTCTGCAGGAGGTGCCCGAGCCCCCCGCTGGGGCCCACCGCCTGCCAGCCGCACCCCTGGGCCAGCCCCAGCTCTCTGTGCCTCATTCCCTAACCTGGCGAGTGGGTGGGCGGCGAGCCACGCGTTCGGCCGTGGGGGAGGAAGGAGGGGTCAGCTGCACCGGCTGGGGGAAGGCTGGTGCCCTGGGTCCCCCGACGGCCAGCGGCAGGGGCCGTCACCACCGGGGCTGGGCCTGCCCTGCGCTGCCCACCTGCTGCCAGCCCCCACGCCCCCCTCACGCCTGGGAAGCCGAGTGCTGCCTTGAGGTGCCTGGGGCTTCCAGCTGCCCAGCACCGCCCCACCCCATGGCCCACCAGCTGGGCTCCCCGAGCGCCTCCTCTACCTCATGGAAGTTGGCCTCCCGCGTGGCCGCCAGCTCGAAGCCCTGCTGCTGGCTCTCGTGCTGCAGGACGCGGGCCAGCAGCTGGTAGGCCGTGCGCACGTCGTTGCCGAAGAGCGGGCCTCCCAGCCGCGTGGCGTTGCGCAGCGCCTTCACCAGCCGCAGGGACCCCGCGCCGTCCAGCCGCGACTCGTTGTGGCTGAGCTTCTCGTTCTGGAAGAAGAGAGACCAGGACATCTCAACTGCAGGCCCTTCCTGCTATTCGGGCGTCCACCACCTTCCATGGAAGCTTCCTGGTCAGAAAGGAACCACAGCCCAAGGCCAGGAAAGTCGTCCGACTGAGGACCGTGGCGTGGGAACGAGGTGTCTGCAGGGCTCGGAAGGGACGCCCCAAGATGGTGCAGAGCAACAAAGACCCGAGCACCAGCGGGCGGGGACTCGCGCTCCAGAACCCAGGACACCGGGCTGGGCCCTGCAGGCCCAAGAGAAGGGCTTGCCTGTGCCTAGCTCGCCAGCCACCTGATACGCTATGCCAGGGAGGCTGCTTGGCATCTGGCCCCTGGCCTGCAGCACCAGCCCCAGAGATCCAGGGGCCTCTGTGCCCTCGCCCCACCTGGGGCTAACCACACACACACACACATACACACGCACACGTGCACACGGTGCACACACATGCACACGGTGCACACACACGCACACAGTGCACACATGTGCCCTGAGGCTCGGGCCTACCGTGACTTTGAGGTCCACGAAGGAGCCCGTGGTGCAGTTGAAGAGCTCGGGGGGCAGCCAGCCCTTCTCCCCGCTGCAGTGCCGAACCGCGTTTCCTAGGCAATGGGAACATGCCGTGTGCACTTCCTGCCCGTTGATGCCCGTTTAATGCCCATGCCAGAATGCGGGGAAGGGTCCCAGGGCAGCCCAGGCCGGGCAGCTCCACGGCCATGAGCCAACACACATTCCCTTCCTTCGGCCTGGGCCCCGTGCATGACCTCTCGGGCTGACACCAGGCCCTTTGGCTGCCCAGCACATCCACGAGAAGCCAGGAAAGCCCATGCCAGGGCCAGCGGTCACCACACACACCTCACTGAATTCCCGGGCGCCCTGAGGTGTGGACACCCCCATTACCCCACTGCACAAAGAGAAGCCACCACGTGAACTGTGAGTGTGCCAGAGCCATGAGGGCATCCAGGCTGGGCAGACGGGTGTCACGCAGTGTGTCGCCTGCAGTTTCACCAGGCCCAACACGTGTCGTGGCACGTGGCTCACCCTGGAGGGAATGTCACTGTTTCTCCCAAACGCTTTGCCTTGAGACATTTTCAAACGTGGAACATTCCGTGAATTCTGATGCGTGGGTCAATTTTCCCCCCAAAAGGCCTATCTCCGTCTAATCTCCCACCCTGTGGATGCCACGGGCCACAAGACTTACCCACAGATCCCTTGGGGCACGGCACAGCAGCCGGCTGCCCAAACTTGGTCTGCGGCCACCAGATGCCAGCCTCAAACGCTCTGGGACATCCATTGTAGATGACTGGGGTGCAGAGAAAGAAGCCCTCAGCGGCAGGACCAGGACACACTCTCCCAGAGCCACACCCCTCACACCTTCCCGCCCCGTGGCCCTGACCCTTGCCCCTTCTGAAGGTCAGGTTTCTAGAAGGTCAGGAGTGTCAGGGGCCCCTAAGTCCAGGGGTGTGCAGGCCACCCTGTAGCCTGTCCCTGTGTGTGACCAGAAGAAGGTCAGCGGGCAACCGGACCTTCGCAGCCAAGCGATGTGACCTCAGCGAAAGGGTTGTCACAGCGGTTGCACTGGCGGCCGATGACGCCGGGCTTGCAGGCACACTGCCCTGTGTCCATGTCGCACGCGCGGCTGTGGGAGCCGTGGGGGAAGCAGTCGCAGGGCAGGCAGGCCTCCTGGGCTGGGGGCTTGTAGTAATTCTCCTGCAAAAGCCGGAAGCAGCACAGGGGACCTCAGAGGCTGGTAAGAAGCCAGCCTCCAGGAGGACGTTTCCTGAGCACCGCCAAGGTCCACCTCGCTGGGCACGAGCCGTGGCCACCAACTTCTGGGCTCCTGTCACTGCCTCCACCCATGTCCAGGGCGGCTCCCTGGGGCCCTCAGTGCCAGGCCCAGGGGCGTCTCCCAGAAGGACCTCCCACACTCCCCTTCTGATCCGTGCCACGGGCACCTTCCACTTGCTCCGAAAAGAATGAGAGACTCAGTGGAGATCACCCAGAGAGGACGGCACTCAGATCTTTTTTTAGGTGATTGTGACACATTTGGAGCCATCCATATGCACACTGTGGGGCAGGCCAGGGATGGTCAAGAGCGTGTCTTGAGCTCACAGGCCTGGGCTCACGTCCACTCTGCTGTCTACTGGCCACTCTGCCCTGGGCTGGCCACCTGGGCTCCCCTCTAGGAAACGGTCTGGGCTGTGGACTTGAGCCACGTCCAGGGGGATGCAGCCGTCCTGACGGAGGAATTCCCACCCCTGGGAAGCTGTGAGCAGGCCGGCAGGGCGCTGGTCACACGAGGCAGGCCTGGGGCAGGGGGCCACCGTGACCCGTTGAGCTGTTTCTTGCAGTACTACTTTTTGGTTTTGAATCGTTTTTAGTTGTCGCTGGACCTTTATTTATTTATTTATATGTGGTGCTGAGAATCGAACCCAGGGCCTCGCAGACACCAGGTAAGGGCTCCGCCACTGAGCCACACCCCAGGGACCTGCTCCGCCACCGAGCCACAGCCCAGCCCTTGAGACGTTCAGAGCTTCGCCGTCCGCGAGCACGGGCTCGGTGGAGGACGTGGCCACCTAGGAGGCCCGGTGGTGCTGCAGGTGAACCAGCCTTCACAAGAATGTGGGCTGCTGCGCCGACCAAGTGAGGGGCTGCAGAGCTGGCCAGGGCCTCGGAGCCCAGGGCAGGGTCCCTGTGAGGAGCAGCCCAGGGAGTCCCAGGTCGGGCCACAGCAGGCTCCTGAGCGCGGACACAGGAGCATGTGTGAGAAGAGCCACGGGGGCTGGGCAGGCAGGGGTGCGGACAGACGGGAGAGTGCGTGGAGGTCCGTGTGCGGGGCTCAGGCCCAGGAGGAGCAGGGCAGCCCGCGGGCCTCACCTTGCACTGGCACTGGCCGTTGGTCTTGTTGCAGTCGGGGTCGAAGCCCTGGCTGACAGCACAGTGGCAGGGGCCACAGACGGGGTTCCCCCACCAGCCTCTGGGGCACGGGAGGTCGATTCTGTTAGGAAAAGACGGCGGCAGACGGAAGGGTCACCGAGCGGAGCCTCCTGGCAGTGAGGAGACGGTGGTGACCCTCCCCGTCACCTCCCGCCCCCTCCACGTGGCCTCAGTTCCCCCTCATGGGCTCACCCCGCCCTCCAGACCCCTGGAGCCCTGTGCCCTGCTCCCGGGCGTCAGGGTCCACCCAGGAAGTTTCCACCGTGAGACGTCATCTAAGATAACTTCCCTCCTCACCCTTCTCCACCTGGAAGACACACTGGCCACAGGACTCAGCCACGCCAGCATGGCGGGCACACCTGTCTGTGCCACTCTGGGCTCTGTGTCTGCAGCCTGCTGCACCGCGGCTCGAGGACAGCAGCCCCCTGCCTCTGGCTCTGCGTGGCTGCAGCCCCCTCGGGCACACTGAGCCCAGCTGCCCTGGCAACCTTTGCCCAGGAGCCACAGTGTCCACCAGCACAACAGATTCTGCAGCATCTCTCATCCCCCAGGCCCCCGTGTTGAACACTGACCACTGTGCCCACGATGCTCTGGGCAGCCTGGCCCATGTGACGTGGCCCTCACGTCAGCAGTGAGCAGCCACGTGCCAGGTTTGGGGCACTTGGGGTTGGGGGGCACCGCTCCTGCCTCCCTGAGGAGGACCGGGGGTGAGCAACATCTGAGTGCCAAGGCCAGGCCTGAATCTCTGCCACCTGTGCCCTGCCCACCCTACCTGTTCCCAAGGTGGACCACACCTAGCATCTCCTGCGGATCCACCTGCCTACAGACGCCTGTCCCAAGAGTGCCCTTCACGCTCCTCCAGCCGACCAGCGACCTCCTGTGCCCCCTGGCGCACCCGGCAACCAGTGCTAAGTGCCGACTACACACCTACCTGAGGCAGGAACATGACCGGCCAGCGCCCCTGAGCCCCAGAGGACCTGTCTGGTGGACTGCACTTGCAGGGTGCAGAGCCCAGAGCCCTGGTGGACCTCCGTCCCTCTGCCCCTCTGCAGCCTGGCGTGTGTGCAATGCCAGGCCCCAGTGCTGGCCCCCGAGGGCTCCCCTGCCCCAGTTCCCCCGCCCCAGACTGCATCCCTGGGGGCAGCCAGGACGCTTTCCACCCCAGCCCTGGCCCTGCCCTCCCTGCAGGGGCTCCACAGTGGCCTCTGTTCCTGCCTCGCAGGGCAGGACTTCCTCCCTGTGTCTGCCCCCCAGCTCAGGACAGCACATGCCCGGCTCTGCCCAGGACCGACCCGCGGGCTCCTCAGGCCGGCCTCCTCCCACCAGGCCTCTCGGCAGCCTTCCGAGGGACTCTGCCTTCAGCCCCCTGCTCGCCCTTCCCTGCGTCAGGGCCTCTCCTGCGAGCTCTCCTTGATGGGGTGCCATGACACCCAGCATGCTGCGGGGCGGGTCTTCCCGTGAGGTCACAAGCCCCAGGGCACAGGTTCCCAGCCAGGGACCACAGCACACGCCGGGCTGGGGCACACCACGAGCAGGGCAAGCGTGCCCAGCACTCAGCTGGGCTGCACCCACGTGGCTCCTCACCCGAGGCCGCCTGCAGAGGGCGTGAGCCAGGGGGCCATTGTCCTGGTGCGTGAAGAACCACGCGGCTCCCGCTGGGAAGGTGTCGACCTGTGTGACCGCACACCTATGCTCTGCCAGCCACACACTGTGCACGTGGCACCCCAGAGGCCCAGGGCAGGTGCAGCTCCCACCCTGGGTACCCTCCCCCCCAGGACCTCCACACACATCGAAGGCGACTTCCACAGAGAGCCGTCCACGGTCACATCCGTCTCCCTGCATCTCTCAGGACCCTATCCCGTGCACGTGGCAGGGCTTCCACGGCTGTGACCTGTGCCACCTGCCTCCAGGGGGAACACGCTCAGACAGGTTCATGCCGGGCGCCCAAGCTACGCTCACTTATTTCCCGTGAAGTTTGGGGAAAGACTGCGTCCTGCTACCCCGAGAGAGGAGGGTGAGAGGGGAGGGGTGGGGACCCTGGAGGGGACGAGGCCCCGGAGGGCCCTCCCTCCTTACTTGTTCTCGCAGTACTGCCCGTAGTGGCCGGGCCCACACTCGCACGCGTAGCCCCGCGGGGAGGTGGGGGAGTGCACGCAGGCCGCCAGGTGCTCGCAGGGGTTCAGGTGGCAGACGTCCACACACTTCCTTCCAAAGTACCCTGCGGGGGGGGGGGGGCGGCATGACCTCCAGTGAAGACAGCCCCCGGGGCCTCCCAGTGACACTTCCTGCCCCCAGCTCCCACCACCAGGGGTGACAGGTGCAGCTGAGAGGACAAGTGGGTGCCCCTGAGCTCGGAGGAGCACCTGCACTTCTACTAGTTCCTTCCTACTCTCCTCCCGTGCCCCGGGGCCCAGGTGGTGCATTGCCCGCACCCCGACCAGAGAGGCTCGGGGCTGGTCCTAAGAGGGCAGGCCACGCCTCCAGCCAGGGCGCCCACACCTGCAGGGTCACTCGATGCAACCAGCCCAGGTGCCCGGTCCTCCCGTGGGCTCTGGAACGAGGGTGCCCACCTCTGTCACAGACGCAGGAGAAGCCGTCCCAGGTGTCGTGGCAGTGGCTGTGCACAGGGCAGGGGCTGGAGGCGCAGGGGTTCTCCACGTCGCAGCCGTCCTTCACCCTGACCTTGAGGGCGTCCTTCATGTTCAGGGTGGCGACGTTGGTGGCCGTCTCCCCCATCCTCACTCCCTGTGTTCACAAAGGGGTCACTGGAGTCAGCCCCGGGCCTCGGGACTAGAGGAGCATCAAAGGCAAGGGCAGCTGAGGGAAGCCCAGCTTCTGCCTATCCGAGGGGACCAGGCGCTCAGAGACCGGCGGGGCGGATCCCTTGGGCAGCAGCTAAGGAAGGAGAGGTCAGGTTTTGTTGCGGGCGGGCGCCAGCCACCGAGGAGCAGCTGCCAGTGGCTGCAGCCACCCAGGTCAGGAAAGCCCGGCAGCCATCGGGGTGGACGGGGCAGCTGCACTGGGCGGGGGCAGAGGTAAGGGGCCAAAGGTGCAGCAGCAGGCCTGGTTGGCCTGGGGCCAGGGGCTGCAGGGCCAGCACTGAGGGGGACGTGGGGCAGGGTGGGCCTAGCAGGAGAAGAAGTTCCCAGGCTGGACTCCTACTGGTCAAGTCCCTGGTCGCTGAAAACCAACCAGCCTGAGCCACCAGGGGAGGGTGGGCTCCCAACCCCGTACCTGCATACAGCCCCGGAAACCGCGGCGCACGGAGACTTTGTCCTCAGACACACCCCCAATGACAACACTCCTCATCTTCAACCCAGGAAGCTGGTTCCCGATCTGCACCATGTTCTGTGCAGAGAGGAAGGAGGGGCTCTGGGAGCTGTGTCCTCCACCCTGCACCGGGCCCTGTGTGCAGGGGTGCTGGGAGCTATGTCCTCCATCCTGTATGGTGCCCTGTGTGTGGAGGGCTACGTTCTCCACCCTCCACCCTGCCTTGGGAGGGAGTGCAGGGGGCTGTGTCCTCCACCCTGCACTGGGCCCTCTGTATGGGGGTGCTGGGGGCTACGTCCTCCACCCTACACAGTGCTGTGTTTGTGGAGTGCTGGGGGCTACGTCCTCCACCCAGCACTGAACCCCCTGTATGGGGGTGCTGGGGGCTATGTCCTCCACCTGGCACTGAGCCCTCTGTATGGGGGTGCTGGGGGCTACGTCCTCCACCCTGCACTGAGCCCTCTGTATGGGGGTGCTGGGGGCTACGTCCTCCACCCAGCACTGGGCCCTCTGTATGGGGGTGCTGGGGGCTACGTCCTCCACCCTGCACTGAACCCCCTGTATGGGGGTGCTGGGGGCTACGTCCTCCACCCTGCACTGGGCCCTCTGTATGGGGGTGCTGGGGGCTACGTCCTCCACCCTGCACTGAGCCCTCTGTATGGGGGTGCTGGGGGCTACGTCCTCCACCCTGCACTGAGCCCTCTGTATGGGGGTGCTGGGGGCTACGTCCTCCACCCTGCACTGAGCCCTCTGTATGGGGGTGCTGGGAGCTACGTCCTCTCCTGCACCGGGCCCTGGGCAGGGGCTGTGGAGGTCACGCCCACGGGTCTGGGTACACCTTCCTGCTGGGCTCCATTGCAGCAAACCCCAGAGCCTGAGGCCGCCTGGGCCTCCCAAGAGAGGGCGGCTCACCCCCGCCTTCCTGGGGAAAGCACGGCAGACCTCCGGCCGGGCAGGGCGCGTGAAGGTGCCGAGCGGGGGCCGCGGGCATCCCTCCCACCCCGTAGCGGGTGCTGCACTGACAAGCCCCGGGGCAGAAATGAGGCTGGTAGAGCAGGAACATGATCGGAGCCGTGGGGTCCGGGGAGTCCCAGCCGGTCCTCGGTCCCAGGAGGGCGAGCGCCAGGGACACAGCAGCTTGAACTCTCAGAACGTGGAACAGGACGACCGAGATCCAGAGGGAGTCTCCAGCCGCTCCCCACAAGTGTGGGTGTCCTGTGTCGCGTCCTATGCTGCCAGCGGGGACTGAGGAGCCGGCCTGGGACAGGTGCCCGCCTGGGACAGCACCTCCCCGGGTCCCACGGCCCCTCCAGGACCTGGGCCCACACTCAGCTGCAGGGCTCCCGCGAGGATCCGGCCAGCGTTGCTAAAGGAGCCGCTGCCGACGGCACCTCTGGGAGTGGGCGGAAGACCTCCTGGTCCCCCAGCAGGAGTGGCCTGCCAGGGTGCCGTGAGGCCGGTGACCGCCACGTGATGTCGATGTGGAAACCCAGCCTGGGGCCCAGAGAGCACCCCCAAGCCCCCCGCGCCCTCAGGGAGCCCGAGGAGGGGACCTGTGCCACAGAGGGCTCGGGTGCCCCTACCTGGTCCATGCCGTAGTCCAAGGTCAGGGCCACCAGGTACTTGATGTCCTTGCCCTCCTTGGCGCTCCTCAGCTCTATCAACAGGTGGTGCCACTCCCCGTCGGTCACGCGGAACCTGGACAGCTGCATGGACGCCACGTCGGAGGGGCTGTGGGACACCTGGAGCTGCACGTAGTCGCTCAGGATCTGTGGGGCAGGGGGCCACGCCCACGGTGGGTGCAAGGCGGCACCCAGAGCACGCTCGGCCGGGCTCAAGGCACGAGGCCGGGGCAGAAGGGCACTGGAGGAGTGGACCCGGCAACCAGGCGGTCTCTGTTCACGGAGCGCCGTCCACCATGCGTGGTGACCTGCACCGCTGGCCGGGACAGCACCTCACAGCGACTGGGCTGGGGCTCGCTTGCCCGAATGAAGCGCAGGTAATGGGGACCAACGTCCTCCCCAGCACGCAGGACAGAGGGACAAGCAGGGGAGGACTCTGCGGCATCGGAGAGACGAGAGGCCCAGAGGGGCACGTGAACAGGACCCCGAGGAAGAGCTGCCCGGGAGAGCTCGGGCCTCTCCTCCAGGTCCCCAGCTGGCTCTGGGAGACGAGGCGGAGCTGAAAAGCTGGGCAGGCTCCCTGGGGGCAGGGGTCACACTGGAGTCCAGGTTCTGCCAAGGGAAGATGGGCGGGCACCTCCCGACTCAGTTCAGGCCGGGACCCCAAAGGACGTCCGTGACGAGTAAGCCGGAACAGAGCAGACCCCGCTGCGCCAGCTCCGACCCCGCCCAGGCTGCGGAGCACCACGCCCTCCGGATGCCAGGGTCGGAAACCATCCGTGGGCTGCGACACCCACCCGCACCCCGTCTCGCTATCTTTGCAACACAATGTCCAGCACTTAATGAAAAATGACCAAATACGTGAGGAGGTAAGAGCGAGCCTGGAACCCGAGAGAGGCACACAAACAGGTCCAGACAACAGGTGGTGAGACCCTGCTGGGGACAGCCCACGACAACCACAGAACTCTGCCAGAGAGACTCGATGACCGCCAGGCCTGCATGACTGGCTGTGTCCCTTCTCATGAAAAGCCAAGCTACCGTGTTTAAACACTCGTAAGGAAAACCCAGAAAACTCACCAAAGATACTCATAAAGATCATCTCCAGTCACAGGAGGACTAGATTTTAAAACCAACCAACCTTTAACACACGCTTTAAAGAGACACCCCTGAAACATAAGGATGCAGAAAATGCTGAAAGTCAAAGACAGAAAAAGAGATATAAACACCAACCGAAAGAAAGCAGCCGTGTCTGCATTAAACAGACGCAGACCCTGAGATAAAAAACGGACTGTCATGTGATAACAGAGTCAATCTTCCAGGAAGGAAAAACAATCCTAAAACTTGAATGTACTTGATAACATCACCTGAAAATCTATAAAGTTGAGGAAACAGAGAAAAAAATCATGATGATGTAGACTATTTGAACCCCAGTTGGCAAACCTCACCTTGACCCATGCAGAACCCTGTTCTAAGAACCACGGAGGGCAAGTTCTTTCCCAAGCACACCTGACAGATGTGGTCTGAGAAACGAGCCTCGACGTCTTTCAAAGGTCTGAAATCACACGGCCTCAGCTCTCTGTTGGAAAACAGGCTACAGACACCCCAAATGATGTGCTGGGAGACGCCTCGCGCTTGCCAGCTCAGGAACCCCCACAGGCCTCCAGTGAACCTGGGAGGGGAGCGCCACACGAGTAATATCACTAACAGCACACTCTGCTCTCCACCGAGGGCCAACTTCAACAATAGAATACTCTGTTCACTTGTGTTCTGGAGAAGTCTCTCTTTCCCTCTCCTTCCCCGTCCTTGCTAGCAAAGCTTGGAGTCAGCAGCCATCAAAATGACTTTGTCGGCCCAGGACGGTGCTGTCTGCAGAGCCCACCCTGGACAGCTGCTCCCGTGCTAGGCGTCTCTGGATTTGAGAGCAGCCGTCAACAGTCGCCAGGTAATCCTACTTCACAATGCAGGACAGCTGGGCGCCTGAGCAATCGCCCAGATGGTGTGGCTGCCGGATGGTGACACTGTGTCTGGTCTGCCCTGGGGAGGGGCAGGGACTCTCAGGCACCCAAACTGCTGTGTACACAGAGCTCACGAGGCTGAGGAAGCCCACAGGCAAGTGCCACCCAGAAACCACCAGGGCAGGCCTGCGATGCCGCAGACTGGCCTCGGAGCGTCCTGGAGCAGCCACTGGGTGCTCCCCAGGGCCCGCAGGATCCCCGCAGGGCCACCATCCCTGCAGGTGGCGGCAGTCCCAGGCAAAACCCCTCAATTTGTGGATGATCTAAAATCATGTAACAGCTCCGGGCACGTGGGCCCTTGGGGCTGTCAGCGCTGTACAGAGCACGTACATTTTTCCTACAGAGACTCCTCTGCCAAGTGACAACTCGCAAGCTCCAGTTCAGCACCTGGACTGAAAACAGCCAATTTAATGTGTTCCAACAGAGAAACAACCACAGAAAAAATGCCATCCCCAGGCAGACCGCACTTGCTGGGTTTGGCCCAGAGAGGGCTGCGGAGCAGCCAGGCAGACGAGGAGCCGCAGCTAACGAGGGAAACACGATGGCGGAGCAAGATCCCTGACGCACTTGGACCTCCACCTGGTCCAAGTGGCTGTGCCAGGAATCGGCGGGGTGCACGCGGGCAGGAGAACCACGGAGGCCTGCTGTCTGGCTCTGGGCCCTGGCCACCTCCACCGCCCACAAACTGATCCGTCCAGGGGTCCTGCCCTGCTGACCTCTGACAGGGAGCTGGGGGAGGGGATGCTGGGGGAGGGGATGCCGGGCATCCTCACTGTCCCCTAGCCCTCCTTGCAAGCCTGCCACGTGGGAGGGGTCCCAGATGGGTGGCCTGCAGGGCCATGGGAGGGGTCCTGGGCCATCCCATGGCCCCAGTGGGAATGAACCCAGGCCTACACCACAGCCTGGGCCCTGGTTTGCACCGGTGCTTCCCAAGCTCTGTCTCACCACTGACCATTGGGAAAGAAGAACCAGGGTCCCAGGGCCCAGGAGTTAGAGAGACAAGCCCCAGCTCTGTGAGGACACGCTGGGACAGTGCAGGGCACCAGTGCCAGCTCCAGAGGTACTTCCCAGCCTCAGAGCTGCTGCACCTGGTGCCCATTATCCTGGGCTGGCAGTGCCATGTGTCCCAGTGTGGCCAGGTTAGAGCCACAGAAAAAGCTAAGCCAGGCAGCGGCCATGCTGAAGGGGGCTCGGGCTCACATGGTGCAGACCCCTGGCCTCCTGTAGGAAGAGAGCCGTCGTGCCCCCAGCCCCGCCACACGCATTCGCACAGGGACAGGGCACACAGATGCGCACCCACACACAGATGCTCACACATGCACACAGACATGCACACGAGCACACAGAGACTGCAGACAGGATGCAGAGACATGCACACGTGCACACGCACCCACGCACAGCAACGCAGGCATGCAGACGTGCACACAGACCACGCAGACAGGCTGGCACAGCACGAGGAGGCGCATGCGTGCACGCACATGTCCATACTTGGAGGAAGAGCCTAGAAGACAGAAGGACACGCTGCAGGTCACCAGGGGCCACGCTCAGGCAGGAGTCCCCCCTCGGGCTGCTCCCGAGTCAGGGCAACTTAGGTCTAGGAAGAGTCACAAAGCCGGCTTCCGAGGAGAGCCGGGGGTGCTCTGGGAGCCTGACCCTGGTCAGACAGGTCCTGAGGTTTATGTGAGAACGCTGGTACCTGTCCCACTGCAGACGTGAGGACAGGAGGAGCAGGTCAGCATCCTGCCTGGGCCCCGCACAGGATGGGAGCACAGCAGCAACTCCTGGACCTGGGCTACACCTGGGACACCTCAGAACCCAGGGTGAGGGCCAGGTGGGGATTCCTCCCCCCTCAGCCTCCAGCAGAGAGGCCGAGGTCAAAGGGCAGCCTGACGGGGGCCTGGGCCCTGGCCTCCCACACGGAGGCGACCTGCAACTCTCTGAATGAACCTGCTGCTTGGGAGACAGGAGTGGAGCCCCAGGAGTGGGGTGCAGGGGAGTGAACCTTAGAAATGTTTGGGGACATCATCAAAGACCAAAACCATGCAGGGAACGCTGTGCAAGTCGGCCGGGCAGGTCCTCGGAACGGAAGGGCCACAGCGTGTGGGTCTGGCCACAGTAACCACCAGAACCTGCCGCTCCCGCCTGCAGGCGCTCGGCTCCCTGCAGCTCTGAAACTCTGCTCATCTACCCAGAAAGAGGCCCGTCCCGGCGCTGGGACGAGACCAGGCTGCTGTCTGCAAGGCTCCCTGGGTGAGCTGCGTGCTGCCCAGTGCCACCCTGGAGGCCACCTCCTGGCTGCACAGCTTCCCTGTCCTACACAGGGGAGGGAAGGGCTGGGAGGAAACCCCGTGGGAACCCAAATGGCCGCCTGAGAGAGCCCCTCCTCAGTTAGGTCACTGCTGAGCCCCAGGGCAGGCGGGACAGGATGGGCCGCGCCTTTCCAAGGTGCCTGGGAGGCTCCCGCCCCAAGGTCCCTCTCTCAGGCACCAGTGACCCTGCAGGTGCCAAGTGGGAGGTGGCCTGCTCACCTGCAGAAGGAACCTGGAGGACATGCCCGCCGTGGCCTCCATCAGCACGCCGTCCTCCTGGCGGGTCCGGAACATGAGCCCCAGGTACCAGGGAACCGAGATGGTGATGTCCAGGTCACTCCAGGACACAATGCTCTCTCCAGTGAAGCGCTGGGGATGGGGCATGACTGTGGGCACAGACGGGGACCTCAGGTGCCTCCCCCACCAGGTGGGACACGGAGCACCTCCTTCAGCTGCAGGGAGAGGACAAGCCTGGGCGGGGGGACGCTCCTGGGCCTTTCATTCTAACCAGACCAGTCTCAGGTTAGCCTTTGTGCGAAATCTGGCCCCGAGTCCAGCAGCAGGTCCTCTGACACCCCGGGGACACAGCCTCCACTGGAGGAGGCCCAGGCTGGCCACACCTCGGCCATGGGTGGGAGCATCCAGGCTGGACGAGAGGCACAGGGCCAACAGGCCGCTGTGCGACGCAGCGTGAGCGTCTGAGCACCCCCCACCTGCGGCGGCCTGACATGGCCGGTGGGTCTGTGGCCCCCAGGCCCCCAGGCTGCTGTCCTCTGCTCTAGGGGTGGGCAGAGATGGAAGAGCCCTGGCTCTCCCGGGACCCCTAGCGTGTGAGGACCCACTCGGTGGCTCAAGATGGGACAAACAGCCTCGTCCTGAAAAACCCTCGGCCAGGCAGACGGGGCCAGCCGCACTGAGCGCCTGTTTTCTGCAGTGGGCCTTGGGGCACGGGCCAGCTAAGGAGCACTGGCCTCCATGCCCAGCCCTGGTGGATGTGGGCAGGACAGGAGCGGGTGCACCTCGCACTGTGGGGTCAGGAGCTGTGGGTGGCGGTAGCGCGGGCATCTCCGAACCTCCTCCTGCTGGGGAGCACTGGGGATCTGAGTGGGGGGGGGGGTCACACCACCCTTTTGGTTCACCTTCTGGAGGAGTGGAAGTGACTTGTAAAGTGAGGGCACCCACTAAGAGGCCCCGCTGCAGAACAAGCTGACGCTTAAAACCCGCCAGCGTCTGCGCAGGGAGGGGGAGGGGGGCCAGGAGCAGCAGCAGGCTGAGGGTGTCCCCAGGGAAGGGCACCGCACGACCTCCTGCCCTCACGCAGGGCAGGCAGGGGCCCCCGCATGCTGGGCCCAGCCCCCGGCTCCAGCCTCACCCGCTCAGCCCCCCCCCCCCCCCCCCCCCCCCGGCTCACAGCCGTGGGGCTCCCCCCGGGCGGCCCTGGCAGGGGATGCCGGCAGAGCCAGACCTCACCTTGCTCACAGTTCTTCCCGCCATAGCGGAGCGGACACTTGCACAGGTAGGTGCTCCACCTGTTGACACAGGTGCCCCCGTTCTGGCACCAGATCCCGTCACAGAAGTCCCTCTGAGCAGCGCAGCCTGTCGACGTGGAGCACACGGCCTGGCCTCAGCAGGCACCGGAGCAGAGCCTCACCCGGGGGGCCAGCTGGTCCCCGACGGAGCCAGGCCAGGCCAGGGCCCTGGCCGTGGAGAGCTCAGCCCATGTCCAGCCACGTACCTGCCCTGGTGCCGTTGTTGGCGATGAACCCAGCCATGTCCACGCTGCTGCCATCGATGGACAGGTTCTGCATGCAGCCCACGAACTGCCGGTTGTGCACAGGGAAGGCCTCGGGCAGGTTGGGGACGCCCCCCAGCAGCAGGGGGCCCGTCAGGTCCAGGGACCTGGGGAGGGAGAGCCGTCGTCCTCTGTGACGTCGGGCAGTGAGAGGCGGCCACAGCCCCGGCTCTGCTCAGAGATCTCTCACTGCCGTCTCTGCCTCCAGAAGTGCGTCCATGGTGGACGGAGCAGGTAGGAGTCCAGGAGGGGACCAAGGTGAGAATGGAAGCAGGACCCTGCTTCTGGGGCCACTCTGGCTCTTCAGGACTCTCTGGGCCTGTTCCCCCTCAATCTCACCCTGGAAAACTGGCCGTCCCAGGCTCACCATGACCAACCACTGAGTCCATGTGCCTGGGCAGGTCCTCTCCTCCAGTGGAAGGTGGACCAGTGAGGCCAAGGGGCTTTATGTCCCCTGCCCCAAGACCCTCCAGGAGAAGGTCAAAAGAAAAACGGAACCCAGCCCCCCATGGCAACGATGTGCCCTTGGGCCAGGGCTCGGACCTCCAGGTGAGGCCTGGGGACAGATGGTCATCCTGGGCCCGCGTCAGTCAGAACCTCAGGCCACACCAGGTTCAACTAAATGGACCTCCAGAGGTCCCAAGGCCCACTGCACACGGTGAGCCACAGGCCCAGCAGGGGCCTGCTCGCCTGTGGGGACCCCGTCCTGAGTTGGAGGGAGACCCACAGGGGATCCGGCCACTTCCCGCTAATGGCAGCTTGGTGTCCAGGCCCCAGTGCTGGCCAGAACAAAGCCAGGGATCTCATGGAGACGGGGCAGGGGGCCTCTGGGTAAGTCCTGGGTTGCCCTGGACACTCTCTTGACAGATGCCACTGAGGGGACTCGTGCCCTAACCAGGGGCAGGCTAAGGCCAGGGCCCCGGTGGTCCAGCGTTTGCAGCCGTGGCCGGGGCACAGCCGCCCGGTGCCCCCAGGACTCACTTCTTGGAGCCAGTCTGAGTGCCCTGGGCAGCGCAGCTGTAGTTCCCAACGTAGCTCCCGAAGTGCACAGCCACCGCGGTGTCACAGCTGTCCACGGTCACCACAGCCACCTTCTCTCCAGATGGCCCGTGGGGCAGGCCCAGGTGGCCGATGTTGGGCTGTAGGAAGAGAAGGGCAGACTGCGTCAGCGCCCCCACCCAGCGGGTCCCTGCCCCAGGAGGAAGGAGGCTGAGAGCCCCTGGGCACCCGGGCACCAGGGCCAGAGCCTGGTTTGGGGCGAGTTCCCTGCACCTGCTGCACAGGTGGGGGGCCCAGAGTTCACACCCTCCCCAGAGCCTGGTTTGGGGTGAGTTCCCTGCACCTGCTGCACAGGTGGGGGGCCCAGAGTTCACACCCTCCCCAGAGCCTGGTTTGGGGTGAGTTCCCTGCACCTGCTGCACAGGTGGGGGGCCCAGAGTTCACACCCTCCCCAGAGCCTGGTTTGGGGTGAGTTCCCTGCACCTGCTGCACAGGTGGGGGGCCCAGAGTTCACACCCTCCCCAGAGCCTGGTTTGGGGTGAGTTCCCTGCACCTGCTGCACAGGTGGGGGGGCCAGAGTTCACACCCTCCCCAGAGCCTGGTTTGGGGCGAGTTCCCTGCACCTGCTGCACAGGTGGGGGGCCCAGAGTTCACACCCTCCCCAGAGCCTGGGGCGAGGCCTTGGGAGCAGGGCTGCTGCCCTAGATGAGCCCGCGGCAGGACGCAGCAGCTGGTCTGCAGGGGTCGCCGGGCAACGGAGGCACAGGCTGCAGGGACTGGCTGTGGCCAGGGCGTGCCACGGCCTGCCGGCCTCCCCGACAGCTGAAGAGAAGGGATGGCCCGTGGAGGCTCCAGGGACACAGCCCTGTCCCCAGCCATCTGCCTGCAACTCCCCAGTGAGGGAGGGTCGACTGTGGGCCTAGGTCGCAGCCTCCGCAAAGCCTGGGGACCCTCCTAACCCTGCCTCTGCTCTTCTGGGGACCTTCTTGGCACTGGGCCCCTCGCAGGCCCTGCCCACCCCACCCACCTCACAGGGCACAGATCCCAGGAGCCGCGGCCTGCCTGAGATGGCCCGTGTCCCCACACAGCACAGAGCCCTGTCCAGGCCAGGACCCGCGCTTTCCATGCCCCCTTCAAGGCCAGGAGTCGACCCCCGGGCCCACAGCAGGCCCTGGTCTCCCGTGGCCTCCCTGAGGTCCTGCCCGTGGGTGGGTGAGGCTGTGCCCTGTCCAGGGCTGCGCCTGGCCACAGGGCAGGGCGTCCTCTTCCCAGCAGCCCTCTCAGCTATCTCTCATGGTGGCCCCCTCAGGACACCTAGTGTCCACCCAGGAGGCCCAGGGTCCTCCCCACAGGAGACACAGAGCGCCACAGGGTCACGCGGCTCTCAATGTCCTAGAATCGTGGGGCAGCAGGAGGCGGAGGCCACACCTGCCACCTGGAGCCAAGACCCGCATCCCACGACGTCCGCGAGGTGCGCCCAGGCCTCCTGGACGGCCACCCCGACCCTGGAGAGGGGTCAGCGTGGGCGCCCACAGCTCCGTCCTCCCAGCAGGGAGCCCACAACGTCCTTCCCCACCCACAGAGTGATGTGCCCTCGGCCGGGGGACACGCGCCCGGAGTCCAGCACTCGAGAGGTGGAGGTGGGAGATGGCTGGGGCCCAGGGCTCTGAGGCCAGCCGGGCAGCACAGGCAGACCCCTTCTCAAAAGAGAAAAATTCAAAAACAGAGAAGGCCCTTAACATCCCTGGGATGGGGGTGAGCCTCTAACAGGGTCTGATCTTGTGCTTCTTCCTAGTTTTGTTGTAAACATGACAGAAACGATGTGACTAAACCATCCTAAATGCCTTTTTAATAAGGGAACAACAGCATAGTTCCTTCAAAAATAAACTTCATTTTTTTCCCATAGGAACAAAGCATCCCTTTGACTGAGGATGCTGAGCTGCAAGACAGTTGCTGGTACCAGGAGCCCAGGCAGGTGTGGGGTCTGGCTGTGGGGGCTTTGTTCACCCTGGCAGCATCTCCCGGAGTTGTGCAGTGCACAGCCTATGTGGCCGTACTTGGCCTCCCCAGCTGAGCCTTCCTCTCCAGTTCATCCAATCATCTGAGCTGAGTAAGGCCCACTATTGTACCTGAGTCTCTCTGTGGACAGGATAAGGACTCAATATCAGAATACTGGCCCTCTTTGTGTTACAGGGACTTTGAGGGCGATGTCAACAGAAGATACATGAACGTCTTGGGTAAATCCAGGAGAGGCTTTTGATGCCAACCGTCCTGGTTCAGGGAAACCCTTTACACCAGTTGATGGAATCGCCAGGTCCGCTAACCCATTTCCTGGGAGAATCTGCCCTCGCCGGGTAACCCAGGGCTGCCCTGGCAGACACCAGCAAGTGCCCATCGGGGCTGTGTAAGTGCTAGGTGCCGTCGGGGAGGGAGAGCCGTCCGAGCTGGGCGGGACGGCGTCATCTCCCGGCCTATAATTTGAGTTTCTGGGGCCGGGCGCGAGACGTTTGGAGCAGGACATAAACAGCACTTACGCTGGGAAGGCCCTAATGAGACGAAGCTGCTGTTCACCAAACCGCAGCTGCGGCAGACGGCGGCCCGTAATCAGCTCCCGGGCTCGCCCAGGCCGCGAGGGAAAAGAAAATTGGGGCAGAAGACCAAAAAAATTACACGTCCGCATCAGAACAGCCCCTGCTGACGTGGGCACCCGCTGCTGACACCAGACTCCAGCGTCTGCGGTCTGCAAAGCGGAGGGCTCGCGGCTGCAGGAGGCCGCCTGAGAGCCGCCGGCCGCCCGCCCGCATGGCTTGATGCCCCCCAGGCCGAAGGGATGGGGCTTGTGGTCAAAGAACTGGGCGCTAGCGGTCAAGGGCGGGAAGGCCCAGCACAAGGGCCGTCGTGGGCTGAGGGCAGAGGGACCCTTGGGGTCTGGGGCCTGGCCCCGGCTCCACAGAGCGGCAAGCTGGCGTCCACTGGCCAGCCCTCCTCATGCTGCCCCAGGACAGCAGCTGGGGACAGCAATCCAAACGCCCCATTTCGGCAACTCTGTCCAGCAACGTGTGGTCAGTGAGCACGGAGGGCAAGGCGGCAGGAAGCCATGGGATGGATGACCCGGGACCACACGGGGCTACTCATGGCTGGCCTGGACCATGGTCAGTCCCAGGTCACACCAGAGAGCTGGAAAGAGAACCAGGCCCACCCTGTCCTCAGCAGCACAGAACCCGCATGCCCTCAGCAGGTGCCCAGCCACACAGGGTCACTCGGTCAGCAGTGGAACAGAGCCCCAGCACACGGTGTGGCACGGACCACCCTCGGGATGGTGCTGGGTGAAAGGGGCCATCACACGGCCACAGGCCCAAGACTCCACCTCCCCGAAACGCCCCGAGGGGATGCGTCCAGAGGTCGAGGCCAGCTGAGGGGGCAGGGCCCAGGGGCCAGCGTGTCCTGCCAGGGTGGAGGCCTATCCTGGACCTCAGGAGAGGAGCTGCCGTCCCACACGCCCAGAGCCACCTACAAGCAGATCCTTTGTGATGGGCCTCGACTCAACAGGGAAGAGAGGCTCCTGGACGGGCCTCCTGCCCTCACAGCCCCCTGGTCACTGGACCTGGATGACCTTGGAAGGATCTGTCCCCATGTTTTCCTGTGACATATGATAAAGCACGTCAAGTGGCCTCCCCGTATAGGCTACTCACTGTGAGGGCAGGCGTCCCCCGTGAGGGTCGTAGTGTGTGGACGACGTGCAGGCGGCTCGCAGGGACAGAGACAGAGGCACGGGGCGGCTGCCTCTGTCTAAGGGACGCGGCTCAATGGCAGAGCACTCGTCTGGCATGTGTGCGTGTGCGGGAGGCCTGGGCTCAGACTCCAGGACACGATGACGAGAACAAACCAGTTCTCAACAACAAAGGCGAGCCAAGGAGAGTGGCCGCTGGCCAGCCGCTGGAGGGACACCGAGGGGCGGCACCGAGGGGCGGCACCAGGCTGCGGCCCACGGTCCCCCAGCAGTCCAGCCAGAGTGTGCTGGGTGGCGCACGGGCCCATGGGCCCCTGTCCAGGATGGGGACAGAGAAAAGTCAAGAAGCACTGCTTTGCAACTCTCCCAAGACGAGAGGACGGGGCTAGCCGTGCCAGGGCCCGAGGGCGACCCTTCCCTTTCCCAGTTCTGGAGTGGGAGGGTGCCGGGCGGGCGCAGGGTGGGCACAGGCACCTGCCCTCCTGGGGCTCAGCAACCCCACCCAGGCACAAGCCACCTGCAGTGAGCCCCGGGCCTCACACAGGGACAGCCGCCCCGAGGCCCTGTCGATGCTCAGGGCTGGACAAAGCAGGAGCAGCACACAGCAGACGTGGGGGCAGCCAAGGAGGGGCACCTGGAGCAGCGCGCCCTGGCACCCAGGCCCCTTGGCACCTAGGACCCCTGGCACCCAGGCCCCTTGGCCCGCTGCCCTGCCTGGCACAGGACCCCCGAGCACGCCTCACAGGGCCAGTGGAAACAGGCCAGTGAGCACTGACCACCACGCCACTCCCCTCCCCGACAAAGCCGAGGGCCACTGTGCACTTTGGCAGGTCCCCGAGGGCCAGGCTGCAGCAGGACTCCTGGTGCGGGTGCATCCCTGGGGCCGCCTGTCACCTTCCCCATGTGGGCCTCCCATTGGCGCCCACGCAGGCGCCCAGGCAGCCGCGGGGAGCTTTTGTGTCCTCTCCAAGGGCTCGTGTTTCCGCAGCCTCCAACCCGCTGCAGCGGATCCCGCGTCAGGAGGTGGGGGCGGGCACGGTTTCAGTGCGGGGAGGGGCCTGGGTGCCCGGGAAAGCGGCAAGCTGGGGAGTGGGTGGACGCTGGCTTGCTGTCGGGGTGACGGGCTGGCGCTCCCATCACAGGACGCGCAGTTGGGAGGTGAGGCACGGCCGCGGGGAGAGAAGCCTGGCACTGCACCTACTGGGCCGTCATTCCCTGACACAGACGGTGGACCGGCTGGAGACCACACCCCGGGAAGGGGCAAGAGCCCGCGCCAGCCCTGGACCAGGGGACCAGGCTCCAGAGGCAGCTGGGGCGATGGGAGCTGGTCAGCTGGCCCAAGGAGGAAGCCCTTCCTGAGGCCTGCAGGACACATCCCCGGCCCCAGCCGGCCTTTGCCGGAACACAGACACAGGGCCAGGAGGCCGGGCCAGGGACCCACGCTGGGTCAGTGTCCTTGCCAGGCAGGAGGCCCACCCCAGACCCCACGTGACAGGGGCAAAGGAGAGGGAGGGCCAGACACCCAGGTGTGTCTGATATGATGTCCAGTCCCCCAACACGGTGCTCCTGGGTCTTCTAGAGGCACTTCCTTGATATTCCTTGTCTCTCTTGGTCTCCCCACCAGAATACAAGACCCCACAGCTGGGACGTCACCTGCTCCCATCACAGAATTCCCAGGGATGGGCTGGGCTGGCAGAGCCAGGGTGGGATGCACAGGCACCAGCCCTCGGTGTGACACACTGCAGGCCTTGGCAGGTGTCCAGGGGACTGAAGAGCCGCACAACCAGGCCAGCCTCTCGAGGGGGCCAGATGGCCCAGAGCTCTCCAGGGCAAGGCTGGGTTTCTGCACCAGGACAGAGAGCTCTGCCTAGCACTGTGCTGGCCCAGGACCTGGAGGTGGGTGGACCAGACCCAAGTCCACCCAGGCTGCACCTGCCACCCTCAGGCTGGACATGCAAAGCACTGACCACCTCAGTCTGCCTCCTCCGGTCAACTAGGTCACCAGCACACACTCGGGGGGCCTCAAAGATTCAGTTACACATGAGCACATAATAAAAGGGGGTACAGAAGGTGCGGCTCCGTGTAGAGTGTTCTCCTAGTACGTCCCCAAAGCCTGCGTTATAAGCACTTCTCCTGAGCTTAACATCAAAGGCAAAATGAGAAGCCCGGCTGCCCGGAGCCTTCCCACGGGACACGGAGAGCCGCACCCGGGAAGGCGTCGCGGCTCCCCAGGGCTGGGAGCAGCCCGGGGTGGAGGCTACTTGGAACGGAGGCTGAGGAGGCCCCCAAGAGGAGTGTACCCAACCGGAGGGTCCTCGACCTCCTCCTCGTAGAGGGGACTTTAAGGACGGGACTAGGTGAGCCCGGTCTCCCTCGGGAGAAGCCAGGGGAGAGGCCCGCAGAGTCGGGCAGGCTCCCCGCGCTGGCTCGTCCACAGAGGCAGGCGCCATGGCTGATGGGACCTTGGGCAGGTGGCCCGACGTGGTTCTCACTCTCTGCTGGGGACTTGGTTTTGGGTGAAAAAGACCCAAGGGCTTTCCCCGTGGATCCCACTCTCCTGCTCTGTCAGGAGGAGCACAGGGACCCAGTCGCCAGACCCCGAAACCGGGAACCACAGAGACATCTCCTTGTCGACCAGAGTCTTCCTGGGTCAGGAGGGGCCGTCCGTGGGCCTGCGGCCAGGCAGGGGGCGACTCTGTGCTCATGCTCACTGTGTGGACGTGGGATTCGGGTCTGGAGCCTGGCACATGGCTGCCTCGTTTCATCCCTTTCACCTTCGTCCCACCCAGGTCCCCCGGGCCATCAGGCTGCTGGCCTGCCGCCAGGCTGAGTAGCAGGCCCAGTGACCCCACACTGAAGGACAGCCCCCGGTTCTCCACGCAGCCGGGGCTCAGAGGGGCCCGGTGCTCCGACTCCACCACCTGCTCTTGACATGGGCAGGTGACACCGGCCCTGAGCCCCGTGGACAGTTCCAGATGGTGGGTAAGTGGCCAACCCCTGAGGGCTCCTGGGAACACGATGACACAGGGATCTGAGACCCTGCAGAGTGTCTGAAGGGGCTGGCCGTGCCACCTCACCCCACTGCCAGGGAGGGTCAGCAGCAAGGGCCTACGGTCAGTGGGGTGCAGGTCAGCAGCCCCCGAGCTCCCCCTCCTGAGAGCCAGGAGTCCACTTCCTGACCCCGTGGAAAGACACGTGCTTCCCTGGGCCCCAGGACCCTGCGGGAACCAGACCAGCCCTCCTGGGGGGAGTGAGCGCGTGGAGAACGGGGCAGGCGGGGCGCGGGGTCGGCGGGGCGCGGGGTCTGCAGCACTGTTTCCTCACAGAAGACAGAGCGCGGGGAGCCTGGGCAGCGGCCGGCATGGGCAGCAGCCCTTCTCCCCAGACCTCTGCTGTCTGAAAGCTCCTGCTCTGAATTATAAAGGGGCAGGGGTAGTGGAGTGTGACTGCACATCCAGGGCCAGATGCCACTGAAGCCACCCCAGGGCACGGCTCTCCCTCCCCCTCGCCGCTGGTCACCCAGGGTGATGGGGCGACAGCTGCTTGGTGATCACCAGGACCCAGGGGGCCAGAACGTCACCTTAGAAGGCCTCCAGACAACACACCTTCCACCCCCGGGCCAGCAGGCCGCCTGCGCTTTCACTAATTTTGCCAAAGACAGAAACGGTACCTGTCCCCTCCCGGGGCAGAGAGAGCTCAGAGATGGGGCGGCACGAGCAGGGCACAGGAGCTCCTGAGCAGGCCCGTGCCCCGGAGGGCTCGGGGGTCTCCACACCATGACCGGCTCTGGAAAAGGCCCAACAGGCCCAGTGCTCGGCCCCCGAGCCCAACCCAGGTCCCAACAGGAGCCCCGGGGCCCACGGAGGGGCCGGCCCTGCCCTCGGTGGGGCCTCGCTCCGCACAACCGAAGGCCCCGTCGGGTCTTAGGCGAGACACGGCACCGTCCTGGGAAGCCAAGGGAGGCAACCTGGTCCTCCTCTTGGGGGCTGTGTAGACAGAGCTGCTGGTCCACACGGGGGACCTCAGATACCACACGTGGGAGACACAAAAGTCCCAGCCAGAGGCACAAAGCAGAGGGGGCACTGCTGGGCAGCACAGTCAGGCCGCCGAGTCCCAGGAAGGAAGGTGGAGCTTGGGGAAGAGGACGCCCAGCAGGTCAGCTTCTAAGAGCCACCGCCCAGCTCAGAACTGCACACACCCCCTATCACGCTCGCCGCACACACGCACTGTCACACTCATTGCACACACGTGCTCCTTCATGCTCGCCGCGCATGCACGCTCATACCCCTACCCAGATGTGTGCACATTCACACCTCTGCACTCACACAAGTATATGCACACTCACCGGAGGACACTCTGTACACATACAGAATCTTGCACACTTGTACATGCACATGCTGACAAAGCCCTGGGCTGCTGCCAGGGCCTCAGGCCCTCTCTGTCCACAGTCGGGACAGCCACCCCAGGCCTCCTGTCTCCTCGGCCACCTCTCTGGGCCGCCCCTTCCTCCCTGTCTGCAGGCCACTGAGACGCTGCGTGGTGGTGGGTGGGGGGCAGGGAGCAAGTGCTGTGGGTAGAAGAGCACAGAGAGGGGAGGATGTCGGGGAGGGATGGGTGGGGGCACGTCACAGCCCTGGGCAACTCCATGAGAGCCCCGGACACACAGCGGGCACCGGGTGAGCGTCAGTCAGGGCACACTGCCCAGTGCCAGGGTCCTGGGGAGGGCCCTGCACGCCCAGGCCCTGGGTGCGCGTGGACGGGGTGGGCTGGGACGGTGAGACAGAGTGGAGGGAAGAGTGGCCACTGGCCAGACGGGAAGCACCCCGCGAAGGGCCGCCCAGCCCCGGTGACTTTCCACAACAGGGTTTGGGACACAAAGGCCCCAGGGTGGGGCTGCGCTTCTCCATGGCAGGTGGCTGTCTCCATCCGATGAGGTCTTGTTTAGGAAGGACCAGGGCAGGAAGGGTGTGTCCGCCCGGCTCTGCACCACGCTCTCCTCACTGCCCCCAGCCACTGGGGCCCCTCCGCGGGCTTTGATTACCTGCTGTGCCCGGCTTCAAGGGAGGCATTGAACATTCGGAGCCTGAGATGAAGGATAAGCCCTTTCAGAACCACCCTGTGGTCCCCCAGGACTGGTGGAATGTCACCGTATGGAAATGTTGATACCTGATCTTTATGGAATCCCCGCCTGGCCCGGGAGAGGGGCCTGCACCAGTGGGAAGCCCACCGCTGTGGTGGCCGAACCCGGGGTGCATCCCACACGCGCCCATGAGACACCTCGCGCCCCCTCTGTTGGCCCGGGCAGGGTGGCAGAGGCGAAAAGCCCGCACCCGGGAGGGTCTCACGAAGCTCACTGAACTTCACAGACGTCTAGTTCTTCGTACCTCGCACAGTTTTAACCTGAGGGCCTAAAGAAGCCGAAAACCTGAGGCTGAAATGGCTCCCACACGCGTGACCCGATGTCTCCCGCCTGTTCGCAGCTCAGGGGCACGTGTCTGCCCACCACAGCCTCGGGACTCGGGCTCCTGCCAACAAGCCCATCACTCAGACCCAGAGGCCAGCGTGGCCACGTGACCAGACTCTGACCTGAGCAGGGGTGACACCCAGGAGCCCCGGCAAGCACCAGTCCACCCTGGCAGCCCCGTGGACAGCCTGCTAGAGGACAGGACCCCGACGGCCACCTCTGACACCCTGGGCACAGGAGCGAGGCTGTTCTAGAAGGAAGAACCAGGGGCCACGCCACTCCATCCAGTGGATGGGTAACTATCAGTGGTGAAGACGCCACACCGTGGGGGGGACCGTGGCCCAGCAGAGGCCATCTGACGGATGCTCTGAACAGGCTGGAGAGGACATGGATACCTTCAGAAAAATAATACGCACACACCAGCGCGTGTTCCTGTACCCTTTAAAAGTCCTCTCTGTTCAGTGACGTGGGCTCACTTAGGCACACACCACTGTCAAACTAACCGTTCCCTTCCCTCCACCCGATCCCGCCACAGGGTGGGGCCAAGCCCAGGCGACACGCTGATGTCAAGGACGTCCCCTCCTGCAGCATCCCCTGCCCGCCCTGAGAAAGGTACCCGTGCTCCCTCCTTATCACCGCGTCACTCTAAGGACACTAAGGAAGCCCGAGGGTGGCGCCTATGCGATGGGCCTTTCTCACGCGCCTGAGCCTCTGGAGATGTGCCCACGTCTGGCGCTCCGCTGTGCCCTCCTTCCCACTGCTCAGTAGTGTTCCACGACCCGGGTGTGGACCAACCTGCTGTTTAGCCATTTAGCCACTCGAGGCCACCTGTCCCCAGTTGGAGCCCTTATGAATCCAGACCCTCTAAACACACATGCAGGGGCATCTACGTGAACATGAGTCGATGTCGGGAGGGACATTGGTCTGGAGAGGGTTTTTGGTACCAGGTATTGAAACCAGGGCTACTCTGAGCCATATCCCAGACCCTCCTTTTTAAATATTTTTTTCACGATACCTTGACTCTATTTATTTTTATGTGGTGCTAAGGATGGAACCCAGGACCTCACACGTGCTAGGCAAGCGCTCTACCACTGAGCCACAGCCCCAGCCCCTCCCCAGCCCTTTTTATTTTTTATTTTGAGATGGGTCTCACTGAGTTGCTTAGGGCCTCACTCAGTTGCTGAGGCTGCCCTTGAACTTGCCATCCTCCTGCGTCCGCCTCCTGAGCAGCTGGGATTACAGATGTGCACCACCGCACCCAGCAGGAAGCAGGATTTTAATGCCAGAAGAGTGCCTGGCATGTGGCAGGCCCTCCAGGAATGTCTGATGAAGCAAGGAAGACGGAAGTGGAGGGGAGGGAACAGGTGCAGGGGGTCACCAGGGAGGCCACACGGCTCTTAGGCCACACGGTGGCGCTTCTACAGGGCCCGGGAAGACTGCTCCAGGCACCAGGGGCCGGGGTCAGAGTGGCAGTCCTTGGAACCTTGGGGTTTCACATGCAGGACAAACAAGGCAGATAAGCAAAGGGTGCACACTCCAGCCAGGGTGAGCAATTCCTAAGGACACCATATCTAGGGGTCACCCCGCAGTCACGAAAACCTGGAGCCTGGGGATCCTTTGCTCAATCAGAAGCCGAGATCCCAGAGCAGAGGGGAGCAGCACATCCCATCCATGGCCACGTGTCCCCATGAACACACTCAGACTGCACCAAAGACCGCCCCATGCCATCTTGGAATTGCCTGGGCCCAGAGAGGCCAGGCTGGGCAAGGGGGCCACGCACCCTTCAGACAGCAGGCCTCCCTAGCTCACGTGGCCACCAGGGGAACCACGGCCACCACAGTGATGGCCCCCAGGCAGGGCCTCTGAATGCCTCTGGCCCTTGGAGACAACCTGCACCAGAACGTCCAGGCTGCCTTCAAGCCTCGACCACCCCGTCCCCGTCTCCTGAGCCTCCCACTGCTGATTCACCCCTCCAGCCCACGGCTTCTCCAGCACAGCAAATGTCCCCCAGAGGATATTTGGCAATGACTGGGGACATTCTGGTTTCCACTGTACCTGGTGGCTAGCAGCTAGTGGCCAGGGATACCACCCAATGCAGGCCCTTCCAGAAGAATCATCAACCCCAAATACCAAGAGTGCGAGGTGGAGAAACCTGCTTGGCCCGTGCCCCTCCTCCTAAATCCCTCCATCATGCAAGCCCCCAAAGACCCGGCCCTGCCTTACAGCCCACTCACTGCCCACACCCGCCCCACCACACCCCAGGCCCCAGGGGCCGCCTGCCCAAGTGTCTGAGTCAGGCACACATCCCTCCCCAGCTTGTCCACGCTTCCACGGTCCTGGGAAAGCCAGGCAGGCACATCTGGCCCTGGAGGCCACTCCATGGTGCCTGGCCAAGGCGGGCAGGGGCTGTCCTCTCCCCAGGAGCCTATTGAGATAGCTTGTGCCCCAGCCCCAAGCTGGAGCCGGGCAAGGGGTATCGGCGTAATTCCACAGACGGCCACCAGAGGTCCTCAGTGAGGAACAATGCCCAGGGATGGTGGGAAGGGGCCGTCCAGTCCGGGAGGGGAAGAGACGCCCACCCAGAGCTGTTTGCACAGGGCAACCTCGGCTCCCAGGACACACACCCAGGTGTGTGCTGCTGAGGGGCGACGCCAGAGCAGCACTGAGAAGAAGCCAGATGGCAGCCTTGAGTTTCCAGTGTGGAGAAATAATTTCAAATGCTCTTCAGCCAGTGTTTACTGGTGGCTGAAATTCTCAACCGTCTTTCACAAAACACCCCGGGAAAAAAAGAGGCGATGGCCACAGATACTCCAGACCACCTCCCTGGTGGCCACGGGGGCAGGTGGGCAGAGCTCAACAGGCAGGCAGAGGTCTCCCGGAACAAGGTCCTGACTTTGCCTGCTCCCACCTGGGGGCGGAGGGAGGGTTCCCTGGCCTCTGGCTTCCGGAGGGCCTCAGCCAATGGGAGCCCAGGAGGAGGCTAGAGGGACGGAGGCGCCAGAGGTCCCCCCGCTGCATCCCTCACTGATGAGGGTCACAGCCCTTCTGGATTGGCTTCGGGTCACCACCCTCTCCTTCCAGTCCACCTGCCCACTGTGCTTGCTCCTCCAGAACTGAGGGTCATCACACCTCTGCTGCCCCTGCCACCGGCCCTGGGTCCACACCGCCCTGGCTGATACCCACACCCGCCCGTCGCTTTGTAAATAAACCCTGCTGGGTCATCCTGTCCGCGTGTTCCATCGTTCCCCAAGGGAGGGTCCCTGAAGCTGCCCAGGCAGGAGGTGGGCGGCCTCGGAGCAGGAGGGAGCTCCTGCCCCCAGCACGTCCAGGACGGGGCCCACCACAGCAGACGTGAGTCAGGCGGAAGTGTGCTGGGAGGGTGGTCAGCGCGAGGGCAGGGAGGGCATGGACGCCCCATGCCCAGTGTTCCTCCCACTGGAGGGCTGGAGGCCCACGGTCCTAAACCCAGTTTCTTAACAACCCAGAACAAACCCAGCTGCGGCAACAGCACAGGCCGAGGCTCTCAGGAAGGAAGGCGCCTGGGCAGCCCGCGGCCCCTCAGCGCGGCCAGCGCATGGGGAAGGGGCGGCAGGGGCTGCCCTCTGCTGCTGCTCTGCTGCGAGCCCACGCAGTCAGACTCTGGGAACCCTGGGCTTTGTCCTGCACCAGTGACCAGGGGACAGGAGCCCTGGCACTGATGACAACGTGAAGCCAGCTGGGAAAGCCACCTCCCTGCAGGTGGTCTTCAGGTTCCCCTCCCAGTGTCCCTAGCGCATCCTGACATGGGGCCGGCAGCCCTCCCTCCCTCCCTCTCTCCCTGGGAACTGCCACAGCCTGACAGTCCTGCCCGGCCCCTGGCGCTCCAAGGACATCTCTGCACCTGGACAGGTAAGAGCCGCCTGGCCCCCCACGATGGTGCTCCGGGTCCCGTGAGTTTCCCGCTGTGGGGCCCAGCCGAGCCACCCGCCGGAGCCCAACAGGCTGTTAAGTGTCCTCCCCAGAGCAGCCTCAGGCAAGAGAGGGACAGCAGGGCCAGGGATGTGCTGGGAGCCACTGACCAGCTGATGGACCAGCCCTGCACAGGAAGGTGTGGCCAGGAACCCAGCCCCCGCTGACCTTCCTGCCTGGCGAGGCCCCTCTTCCCCAGGGACTCCCAGGGCCTCTGCGAGGTGCGCTCACTCCGCGGAGCTGCCTGGGAGGGCAGGCGGGGGCAGGCCGGGGCTGACGCGCCTGGTGTTAGAACAGGCCAAGAGGCAGAGGGCCCAGGCCTACTCAGCCGCTGGACACGACACTGCTGTGGTCATTATCAGGTGTGTCTGTCAGTGCCCGGGGGGAACCGAGGCTGACTCGGCCTCCCCCACTCACCCGCCTGCAGACAGCCTGAAGCCTGGATGATTCTGGAACAGGCAGGAGGGAAAGCCCCGTGGGTGGCGTCTGCTGTGGTCCTGATGGTGCAGCTCGGGGCCCACCATGCCTTCTGCGCCCCCACGAGCCTGTGCCCGCTGGAACCTGGCCCTGGCAGCTCTGCCCACGGGAAGACCAGGGCTCCGGGGGGCACGTCCAGGTGGCCCAGCAGATACTCTTGAAATGTGTCAGCCCTGGGGCCAGGGGCCAGCAAGGGGCGTGTGCAAAACCAGGACAGAAGCCAGGTCATATGTGGGTGGCAAAACCACAGACCCCGGTCTTCGCCCCGGCCAGGTGTGCCTGCCCCTGGGGGCTCTGCACCTGCTCCTGGGCTCCCTGGTCTGCCGCACCTAGGAACGCCGTCTAGATGACCTGGACAGGAAGCAGGAGCCCGGTCTGTCTGGGCTGCCTGCCGGAGCAGACCCAGGCCTCGCGTCAGGCAGAACAGTCGCTGAGCTCAGGGGACACTCAGTGGGGACATGGGGACCCACCCCTCCTCCAGGGGATTCCAGTGTCCTGCCATAGGGAGCCGTCTCTCACCTGTGTGCCCAGGGGGTGGCTGTCCTTCAGGCTCCACAAGGAGAGAAAAGGGCCACGGGTGGGATCTTCTCCTGGGTGGGGGAGCAGGACCCACCCGTTCCCGCGGGGGTCCTGAGGACCCTGCAGAAAGGTAGGAGCTGGCTCTTCAGAGCAGCTGAGACGGGAAGGAGAACCGGGGTCGGCCACTGGGGAAGGCGCATCGTGGGTGAAGATGCCATCGAAGCAAAGCCCAGACCAGGTTTTCCACCGCAGCCCGGGGAAGGGGCTGGGAGGAGCACAGGGCGGCGCCGTCCCTGCCTCCCCAAGGCCACACGACCCCTGCACGCACCCATTACGCAGTTGTGACTGTCCCAATTGTGACAAGACTCCAGCCCCTGACACAGGACACCGAGGCCAGATGGACGCCACAGGCACCGCCTCCCCTGCCCAGCCCGCCCGGCTCCTCTGCAGGTGACCGTGACCTGCCAGGCACCGGGGCCCACTGGTGGGAGGGCAGCAGGAGCTCCGGGGCCTGCAGCAGCCAGACCACAGACACTGCCCCTGCCCTCCTCCATGTCCCTGGCACACAGCAGCCCAGGTGCCAGCAGCCTGTCCCCTCGTCACGGAGGAGGCTGCAGAG
Organism: Ictidomys tridecemlineatus; assembly: GCF_052094955.1. NCBI lineage: Eukaryota > Metazoa > Chordata > Mammalia > Rodentia > Sciuridae > Ictidomys > Ictidomys tridecemlineatus. The sequence continues at coordinate 2,742,054 of NC_135482.1, read as the reverse complement.
CCTGCACTGCAGCACCACAGCCAGGGACAGTAGGAGACCTGTGGCCACCATGCAGGTGACCACCTCTTGGAACCTGTCTGGGGTCACTGGAATATGACGGGATGTCCAGGGGGCAGCCCTGGGAGGCAGAGGGACAGCCATGACCATCAGGGGAAGAAAGAGCGAGAGGCGGGGGACAAGGTTGGCACAGTGCCCTCAGGCCACTGGTGGGAGGTGACACCACCCAGGGAGGAGAAATTAACACCCCCCACCCCCCCGTGGCCTCTGACCCGGACACCCCCCTCTGCAGTGCCCAGGAATTGGCGGAGGCTGGAGCTGCGTCCCAGCGGCTGGGAATTTCAACAGCAGGGACCGCAGCTGCAGCTCGGGTCCCGCCCCGGTGCCATGTGCTTCCGGGTCCCTGTCCTGCCTCCTGCTGCCCAGCACAGGGAGGGGCACTCCCCAGACCCTCAGTGGCCTCCTGACCCCACCTGCTTTAGATTTCAGAGAACGACCATCCTAGACAGGAACGTCCTGGACAGAACGTCACCCGGCCCAGTGGCAGCCCAGCCGCGGAGGCTGCGGGTCCTACCTTGTTGTAGTACTTCACCTGCACCGAGTGCCACCGCCCGTCACTCACGCCTCCAGGGACCTGCGGCGCCACTGTGGTGGTGGTCTCACCTGCACCAGGGGATGACCGGAGAGAAGGCAGGTGAGCAGGGCCTCGCGGGGACCCCGGCGGCTTCCCGGCTGCTGGACAGATGCACTGCTCCCTCTGCCCGCCAAGGGGCCTCCACCCCAACCCAAAGGGCTCGGGGGGCGGGGGCAGGGGACGGCCCTCCCAGGCCCACTTCCCCAGGGGCCTGCTCCGTGTTCCTTTCCTGATCACAGAAGCACCCTCCTCCATCTCTTGGTTCAGGGAAAGTGCACCCAGTCCACAGGAGGCCCGAGTCGGCACCACGTGCCCCGCGGTCAGCACAGGGCCTGGCCCTCCTCTGAGAGTTGTGCCACGGCAGTGGCCAGCACCGAGGACACACGGCTGTCTCCTCCTCTGTCACTTAGTGACAACTGCCAGCGCCTTCCCAGCCACAGGACACCTCCTGAGGTCCTGAGTATGTCCCCTTCACACCTGGGACCTGGGCCACTGAGGCCATCACTCTCCCAGGAGACCGGCCTCGGGAGGTGGTGCCGGGCACTGCACCTTTGGAACCCGTGGAGGGTCCCGGTGAGGTGCTGGCTGAGGGCAGCTGGAGGAAGGGGCGTCACGTGCACAAAGGGCAAGGAGGGCAATGTCAGGCCCCCAGCAGGGACTGCCTTCCCCAGGGGACCACAGGACATTCTGGAGAGGGGGCAGGGTCTGCAGAGCAGCGACTTCCCCCTCGGAGCCTGCAGAGGTGGCCATGTCCCCGACAGCCAGCTGGTGTCATGGGTGCCCCTACTCGTTATCCACGTGAAATCAGGTCCCGGCCTCCAACTCCACACGTGGGAGTCGGGACCAGGCTCCGGGGCGCAGCACCTCTGGGCTGTCCTGGGGAGCCGCCAGGGGCACAGCGCACCCTAAACCACCTGCCGAGTTCAGGACCTCACCCTCCCCCACGGCCACGTGGGGATGCTTGGTCCAGTCACGGCGATGCTAGGAGGTGGTGGAACCTTCCGGAGGGGGCCTCGTGGGTGGAGGCTGGGACACTGGGCCGTGCCTTTGCGGTCCCCTGCCCTTTGCTTCCTGTCTGCCAGGAGATGAGGGTCTCCCCTGCCAGGTGCCCCTGCCATGAGGTAGAGAACCACCACAGGCCCAGAAGCAATGGGCCCAACCAACTAGGAACCTCTCCTCTTCATAAGCTATTTACCTCGGGTCTGGTGTCACAGCAACAGAAAGCAGACTAAGACATCACCGGTGCCAGACAACCAGACCAGAATGGCCAGGGGCCGCTAGACTGTTTGGCTAAATAGCCCCCCACCAGCAGGACACTCCTTTGATGTCTTTGTCAACTTTTGGTCTGCAGGGCTGGGTCAGCTGGGTGGTGAAGTCTTGCCTGGCACCTGGGCTCAGCCCCTGCAGCACACACCACCACACTCAGCTGCGGACGCAGCCCACGCCTCTGAATGACCCCCATCTGGGAAGCGGGAGCGGCCCCCCCTAGTGCCGGCACCGCGAGTGACACTGTGACCAGCAGCTGTGCCCTCGGGATTTCGTCCGTCAGGTGGGTCCCTGGACACAGAATCGGGTCCCTGGGGTGAGCAGCCGGGGGGCGCCGCGGGACGAGGGGTGCCGCCAGCGCCTGGGCGGAGCCTACCTGCTGAGAAGGTGAGCTGCACCTGGCCGTCCACGATCTCCAGGGCGATGAAGTCGTGCCTCTCGTTGAAGCGGCCGTTGTACAGCAGCAGGGCGTCCCTGTCCTGGGTGGCAAACCTGCGGGGCAGCGGGCCACGTCACGTGACAGAGGTCCCGGGGCCATCGGGCCGCTGGGGAGGGGCAGGGCTGGCCCAGGAGGGCAAGCCCAGGGCCACAGCTCAGGGGGTCCCTGGTGCCGCAGCTGACGGCCTGCAGAACGTGAGCCCGTCACAGACCCCCGTGGGCTAGAGGGGTGACACGTGGCCAAGACTCCAGCCACACACATTTTGGACACAGAACATACCACACCACGTGTCTTCTACAACTGGAAAGAGACCCCCACGTCCCCAAGCCCCTGCGCACACAGGGACACTGGAGCCGAAGGAACACCTCAGGCCTCCCCTGAGCCCCCGTCACCTCTCCCTAATATAGGTCACAGGTTAAGAGGACCCCAGGGCCCTTGCATCTGCTGCTCCCTCTGCCCGTTACAATCCTCCCTGGCTTTGCAGGTGGCTCAGGGGTTGAGCAGTGGCACCTTCCCTCACCAACTTCAGCTCAGCCTCGACTCGGCTCTAACCGTCCATCACTTTCTTTTGTCCATCTCTGAAATCACCCTATTTATTTATTTGCTTGTTGATAAGAAAGCAAGACCCTGTGATCTTGCAGGGTGTGCCATCCGCCCTGCAGAGGAGGGACTGTGGTTCTCCTCTCTGCCACATCCTGGTGCCCCCTGGTCCACACTGTGCCATGGAGAACACACTGAATCCCCGAATGGAGAAGGTGGGACTGGACCAAGGGACGCGGGGACACGGCAGACCTGTCATGGCTGTGAGCATCCGTCCCCTCGGAAGCCCCTCCTGCCTGGGGTGCTGGGGTAGCTGCCCACCAGACCTGGCCCCGAGCCCTCCCTCGGCCCGGGTTGTGCCGTCCGTCCTGCGTGGGAGCCTGGGCCAGCCCCGCATACTGGCTTCAGTCTCTTCCTGAGTGGACACAGCCCCGTCCACACGGGCTCAGGGCAGCTGCCAGAACGAGGACCGGCACGGCAGGGACAAGGCCCACAGCACACTGGACACGGGGCCTGGGAATGAGCGGGTACCGCGTGGCGTGGCGGCTGTGGGTGCATCTGGTTCTCCGCAGGCTTCACGGTGCCGGCCTGGGGCTGGCACACGGCGGGCAAAGGGCCCTGCCACGCTGGACGCGGGCAGAAGGGGCCCGGACCAGGGGTGGGGGACAATGCGGGCAGAAGCAGAAACCCCGGGAAACAGACCCCGAGGCCGTGGGGGCCCGGAGAGGACAGGACAGAGTTGGGGAGAGGCTGCTGGGAGCGGCCTTGGGGCCCGGCACTCGCAGAGGCCACCTGAAACCAAGGCCACACCTGCCCGCTCAGTGGGGCCTGGCTGGGTATGAGAGGGGCCCCGCGGCAGCCGCAGGACCACAGTCCCCACGTGGGACGGGCCCGGGGGGCTTTTGTGCTTTCATGGCTGAAGTCACTCAGGCCAAGGGTCCATGAATGATCCTCCGTGACAGTCTAGAAAAGCTAAGCGTGACGGCTACTGGACGTCACCCTGCCTGGGGGACACTCAGCTAAACACTGCTGCCTTTCACTTGCTGTCAGGAGCCAAAAGACTTCCTGTGTCAGCCTCCCACACCTCCCTGGCCCCCACGGCCACCCTCTGGCACCGGGGCCGGTCACCTCTGAGGTCGGCCTCCAGCGGGGTGCCCTCCTGCAGCTCAGGGTGCCGGCGGCATGAGGGCTGCTGGCCACACCCAGGTGGCAGGTGGCCCCGACTGTGGGTCCTCACACTGCCCCAGACTCACTCCAGTCACAGTCCACAGCACTTTCCAGAGACAGGGCTCCTCTGACGTGGGGGTGCTCGCGGGAGCCCTGTGTGAATCACCCGCACAGGGACCCCGCAGAGTGGGGGGGCCCTCATTCGGAGGCTGTGCTGGGGGACGGCCTTCTGGGCAGAGGCAGGGATGGGCAGAGGCAGGGCCGCCCACCAGGCCCCGGCAGCGCCTCGGAGCCCACCTTGCCAGGCACAGAGGAGGCACACGGGGGCCGTGCTCAGGCAGCTCTGGCTGCACGGCTCACCCCCCCCAGGTGGGACCCGGGACACCTGCTCCAGGAAGGCGAGGAGCCCGGGCGCAGGGCACTCACGCGAGGGCGATGGTGAAGTGGAAACGCTGGCGCAGGCCGCGGAAGGTGACGAAGGACCGCGGCGGGAAGCTCCTGGCGCTGACCTCGCAGTAGGGCCGCTGGTACTCGCCCGGGGGGCACACGCAGTGGAAGCCGCCGATGAGCAGGTTCACGCAGGTGCCCCCGTTTTTGCACACGCCGTTGGCACAGCGGCCGGAGCGGGCGTTCACCTGGCAGTGGTCCCCTGGGGACGAGAGGCAGAGGCGAGAGGTTACGGGAGGCCGAGGGACAGCAACGGGCCTCAGAGGGCCCACAGAGCAGCCAATCAGGGAAAGACCAGCTGGAGCAGAGGAGGGCCCCCAGGGCAAGCGCCCAGTGCCCAGCACCCAGCACCCAGCGCCCAGGCCGTGGGGCAGCTGCTGCCAGGGGCTCGGGTCCTGCTCAGTGGTCTCCTGGTCCAGCGGCAGCCCCAGCTCCCAGGTGGCTGAGGACAGGTGGGGAGCATGGGGTTTTCTACATGCACCCGGGAGGCCTTCCCTGAGGGGTCAGGAAGGAGGCCTGCTGGGCCCTGGGGAGCGCGGGTGGTGGACAGGCAGCCCGGGACCCCAGGCACTCGTGGGCTGAGCTCAAGCCCCACTGTCCAGACACAGGGCCTCCCAGCCCTCCCCACCCCTGCACCTGGGCAGTGCTGACCACATCTGTGCCTTGCCCAGGACTCGGGGACGTGCCAAAGCTCTGGGCCCGGGGCCCTCCTCAGGGGCTTCCTGATGCCTGTCCTCCCTGCTGGCCCTCGGACCCCTCGCCCAGACCAGCCAACACCAGGTTCCAACCTGGCGATGACATGTCTCTCCCACCAGCTCATGGCCTCCCTGCGGCTGGGCACCACCCCACAGCCTAATGCCCCTGCTTCAGGATGGTTCCAGAGGCTTTCCAGAGAGCCGGGGTGCCTACAGCTGACCACCTGTCTCCTGAAGGCCCCAGCCAGGAGGGCCGGGGCTCGCTCACCCTCAGCACAGTGGTGTCCAGACCAACAGCCGTGTGGGCCAGCGGCCTGGGTGGTGCTCCAGTGGGGGTGACCCAGTGCACCTGCCTCCTTCACCTCTGCCAGGGAGGGACGTTGACCAGAGACCCTTCACACAACAGGAGAACCACCCAGCAGCCTCTCCCCGGGTCACTGATTTTAAAGTGAATGCATTTTTAAAATAGTGTCCCGTTCATCTACTAAAGAGCGGAGCACAGGAACCGGGCACGCAGCGTGTCCAGCAGCTTCTCACGCATACCGCCAGGGAAAAGCCAGAGCCCCCGGCCCAGCACAGGCGGCTGGAGCTGACCCCCAAGGGCTGCCTGGTACTGGTGGCATCAAAACTCAAGCCACCTGTTCCCACCGGTGGCCATGCAGGTGGATCACGGTTACTTGTGGACGGCACAACACTTTTGTTTTATTGTTTAGGTGACGCTGAGGGTTGAAGCCGGGGCCTCACGCACGAGACAAGTGCTCTGCCACTGAGCCCCAGCCCCAGCCTGAAGTTTCCTCAGTGGTAAAATCTTTTCCTTTCCCACCTCCTTGTACATAAACCTTCGTGTTCCGAGTCTCTAGACAAACCCCCAGCTGTGCTGAGTCACAGGGTAGTTTGATGACATTTTGGTAGACATTTCCAAACTGCCCTCTGCGTGAGCTCACATGCCCACCCACAGAAGGGGGCCTTGTGAGAGGTGATCAGGTCACTGGTACCACCCAGAAGGGCCGAGGGCCTGGGCTGTGGGACTGGGTGGCTATCAAGCCAGCATGGATTCCCCAGCTCTCTTACTGTGTGGCTGTTCACACCTGGTCCACGTGACGTCATCTGCCATATTATGACATGGCCAGATTTTCACCCGAAGCCAAACCTATGGGGCCACCCAACCTTGGACTTTTCAGGCCCCAGAACTGTGCTAAATAAACCTATTTTCTTTTTAAAGTACCCAGTCTCAGGTATTTTGTTATAGCAATACAAAATGGACTAAGTCAGATGTCTCAGTCTGCTAGGGCAGATACCACAGGCTGGGCCACTTGAACAACAGACCTGACTTCTCTCAGTCTGAAGGCTGGAAGTCCAAGATCAAGGTGCTGGCCAGCTGGGTCCTTGGTGGGCTCTCTGCCTGGCTTGTCCTCACATGGCAGAGAGGGAAGGAGGGAGAGAGGGTGCACCCTAGCTCCGTCTCTCCTGACGCAGACACTGACCCTGTCCTGGGACTCCATCTTCACGACCCCACTTAACCCCTAATCAATCCTCACAAGCGGAGCAGAGCCAGGACGTGGGGAGCTGGGTGGGAGGCCATTCACCCCCAGCAGACACCACGAGGCTGCGGGGACCCCAAGAGCTGCCCGAGGAGGGCAGGGAACTCAGGTCAGTTCTGGGAACAGACCCAGGAGCTGTGAGGCAGAGTCCTGTGGGACCGCCACGCCCCCGAGGCCAAGGCCGGGCTGTGCCAACAGCTCTCAGGGACCTGCACTCAGACGCCCCCAGCCCTCAACGCCACCCACCCAAGGGGACAGCGCCTCCGTGACAACCCCCCAGCAGCTGCTCAGGGAACACACAGGGGCCACAGGTCCAGGCAGGCCAGCGGTGAAGGCCGACCCGGGCGGCCGACCCCTGCTCCGCCCAGCGCAGCCTGCCCCTCACCCAAGACCTCGGGTCCCCGAGGCCACCTCAGCCTGATGTGTCCCCACCACGGAGTCAGGAGTTTCCCCCACCCAAGGCAAGGCCTCGGGGCGTCAAGAGCAGACCAGCCATCTGAGATGGTGACAGTCACAGGGACGAGCCACCTTCCCACAGCTCTCTTCCCATGTCCCCTCCATGAGCAGGGGACCCCGACGCGCACAGCCACTCTGAACCTCGTCACACCAGGAGGCCCCCGCGGGGCACCCACCTGTGATCCCGGGGCCCGGGAGCTGAGGGGGCTCTGGGCAACTCAGGGAGACCCCGTCTCAAAGACAGAAGGGTGGGGACGGCTCCGCGGTGCAGCACCCGGGTTCCAGCCCCCCCAGAAAAACACCAGCCTGGGGGAGGGGGGGGCTGACCTGCTCAACTCCCGACCAAGCAGGGGCCACCGCGAGAGCCCCAGGGCCAGGGCCCCAGGTCAGGCCCAGGCCCAGGCCCAGGCCAGCGGGTGCTTTCTCCGCAGCAGCAGGCAGGGCCCAGCCCTGGGTCAGGAGCAGAGACCGGCCACCTGCAGGGCTGAGGGGAGGGAGGCAGCCACGGCCAGCCTCCGGGCCTCACCTGGGCTCCGCCCCCGGACCCTCTCATCTCTTCCCTCCTGATAACGGGACCCGGGGGACTGTGCAGGCTCACACTCGCACACGGGCCCTGTGCACACACACACACCCACAGCCTCGCACACGCACACAAGCTGACACATACAACCTGTCTCACACACTGATTCCACCCTCTGACCCAGTCATGCACCTGCTCCTACACACACACACACACACACACGCTGACACACCTGCACACCCACCGTCTCACGCGTGGTGACACACCCTGCCACACACACGCACACCCACACGCATGCCCACCACACACAGCCACACAGTCCCGACACTGTCACACAGTCACCTGCCATGCACACCCGTGCACACCCGCGCACACCCACTGCCCACAGGCACACTCGGCCTTCTCCCGGGCTTCAGCTGCACCCCTCCCTCAGACACTTCAGAGTCTCGTTTCCACTTAGAAACGCGGGCGTCTGGGAGGTTCGCTTTGCAGCCTTCCGGGCGGCACCTTCTGGAGAACAAACCGCCCCAGGAGGACAGGCAGACCGAGCGCTCGCCAAGACCAAGGACACGCTGCCCACAGCGCTCGCCGGCCAGGTCCAGAGCCCTCAGGATCCAGGCCGCGGGAACCTTCAACTCCCCCTGAAGAAGGCCCTGGCCTCCAGGCCCAGACCCTCGTCCTCCCAGGCCTGCCCAATCTCTGATCCCAGCGCGGGGACCTCCCCACGGAAGCCCAGGGTCTCTCCATACACAGGGGGAAGGAAGGCAGCCAGGGGACACAGCTGTCCCTCCCGCCGTAAGGACTGGCTGGGACTTGCTGCTTCTAGGCTGGGTCTCCACAGCAACGGGGCCACAAGCCCTTAGGCTGTCCTTGTGGGGTCACCTGCGGGGACACTTGAGCCCCAGGTGCCTCAAACCCTCTGATGTCCAACAGAAAGACCACAGTGAGCCCCAGAGGGAGCACTCCTGTCCCCAGGTAGGTGGCCATGCCATCTCAAATACGTGGCCGACAACTCCCAGTCCCACGAGGAGGGTGGCCCGGCACCAGGATCCAGCGTTTGTTTCTCTGGCTTTATAGAGAGGCCACCGTTGCCACCTGGCTGTGTGACACACGGCCACAAACCCATCACCACAGTCACCACTGTCATGTTCTGGAGCGGGAATCCGGGGCCAGCTGTGGACGGGGCCGGGCCTCGCAGGAGGCTCCAGGGAGGATGGCTCCCCCAGCCTCAGGGTGGGGCTCCGGGTTCCTTGGCTTGTGGCCCCATCACTCCAGTTTCTGCTCCAAGAGCACGGCCACCTTCCCTGGTGGAGGCCCCTCCCCGTCCTCTGACAGGCACTGGCCATGAGATTTGGGGTCCAGACTAAGCTCTGGGGACCTCATCTCGTCTGGAAAGATGCTCCTTCCAAAAGAGGCCACGCTCCAAACGAGAGTGGACACGGGTCTCAGCGGCCAACGGGGGGCCTGAGACACTGCTGGGCCTTCCCCGAGGACTACTACGCGAGGCTGGGTCCCAGGCTGTGGTTCCTCTCCTCGGGGACGACGCCTGACTCTTTTCCCCACCAGCCAGGAAGAGGCAGAGCCCTGGGCTCCCCAGCCAGCAGCCCTGATCACCCCAACTCCCTCTCTCCTCGGGACCCCAGGCCCAGGCCTTCCCTCCCCAACCTGGTTCTCCTTGGGGCCCCCATCTGGGGTGAGGCACTGAGTCACAGCCACACGCCTGACCCCTGCCCCTGGTCCCCCACAATGCTCACCTGCCACTCCTCACCCCTACCCACACTGCCACCCTCAAGCTGCACCCCTTGCCCACGGCGCCCCTTGCCCACGGTGCCCCCCTCACAGGCCCTGCACCCTTACAAATCTGCCTGCTCTGCACAGGACACCGGAGACCACCTCTCAAGCTGCCGGGCTCTGTGTGTTGGTCCCAGGGGCTTGGAACCACCCTCACTGGAGACCCCACCACCCCGTGGGCTGGCCATCAAGAACAGGCGCAGCCCCTCTGCACCAGCCTCCCCCACCAGCCTCCCTGCCTCCCTCCGCCAGGCCCAGGGATCCACCAGTTAGCACAGGTGGCTGCAACCCCCGGAGCTGTCCCTCGTCACCAGTGATGGGAACCCCACGGTGCCCACCTGCAGTCCTCCCCCCCCCCGTTCTGCATGTGGCTTCCCAGGGACTGGAGGCCACCCTGTGTCCCCTCCCCACCCCTGTCCTCATCTGGGGCCTGTCCCCTTGGTGAGCAGGTGCTGGTGCCAGGACACAGAGCCCAGGCTGCCCCTTCTCTGTCCCTGCTCAGGTGACTGTCCCGCATCATCTGTCTCCCCTGGCTCTGTGGAGGCAGCTGCCGTGTCTGTTCAGTCGAGCACACAGTGGGCACCTGGTGTGTGCAGGGTGCTGGACGGGTGCCCGCAGGGAGGCAGTGGCTGAGGGGAGCCGGATCCACGGCCCGGGGAGTGCTTGTGGGATGAGGTCATGAGACACCAGCCCCTCCCCAGTTCAAGGCACGGATGACTGACGCTTGCTCATAAGCCACGGAATCAGGAAGCCACGTGACTCAGGTACGGGAACCCAACAACACAGGAAGGAGGCTGGCATGCAGGGGACGAGGGCACCCACAGGCCGGCCTCACAACAGGCAGCTCCCTAAGTGTCAGGCTTGAGATGAGCCAGGCCAGCCTCATCTCTGGCCCAGTGCAGGTCTGCTCCAGTGTCCACTCCAGTGTCCATGTACAAGGACACTCCAACAGCAGCCACCACAGCTGGCCTGTGTCACCCGTGCAGTCACCTGCCAACACCCCGCCCCGAGCAGCAGAGCACTTCACCCCGGGCCTTGGGGACCCTGATCCATAGCACATGCGAGTCCCCATGGCCACCTTCAAACTGCCAACCTGATGGCGCTGGGCGTGGAGCTGAGGAGAGAGGTGTCGTGACGGCAGCCGGTCACCCCCGTACGGAAACCATGGTGACGGACCAGGCTTCTCAGCCTTTGCCTGTGGGTGAGATGCCACTTTCCTGTTTTAGCACTTGTCATTCAAAATGAGACCTGGCGTCCCCGCCCTGGCCCTGTGGTGGAGTCCAACGCGGCCGAGTCATTCGCAACCCCCCTCCACCACCTGCACCCCCATTCCTGCTGCGCCCCTCGGCCCCCACCTCGGACCAGGCTCACCTGGGCACTGACAACGGAGCTCAGTAGTGCCCCAGCGGGCCGGAAACCCGCGTGCGGGAGTGACGCGGGCCTCGGCCCTGGGTTCCAGTGCCAAAGCAAAGCCCCAGAGAGAAGCTGGGAAGGGCCTGGCGGAAACCATCCTCAAGGGCCGCCGCCTCGGCTCAGGGGCCAGGGACCCAGCCCCAGGGCCCGGGCACCGTCACGGGCACCTGTTTCACTCCAGGTCTGGGTG